>NW_023425357.1:19467179-20717179 GCF_014108415.1 Molossus molossus
GAGAGCTCCGAGATGGCCGGCTCCAGGGTGTGAGCCGAGAGCCCGGCCCGATCTGCCTGAGGCCTGGCTAACGAGGGCTGTCCTTGCAGCGGGTTTCCTGGGTGTGGGGGTCTGCGCGTGGGCTCTGTTCTGTGTGATTGAGAACGTTTGCACGTGTGGCCAGTTCACACGGAAGCACGGACCTCCCCTCAGTTTCTTCACTGCATCCGGAAAGCTGTCCTGTCTTGGGCCAGCACCCAAGGTGCCTAGAGATGGTGTCAGCTGGTAATGCCCCTTGGCCCCTGGGGTCTCCAGTCTGGCACTTCCCACTTAGGCCACCTGCTTTCGGGGGAAGGGTCCTTGTCTCTCCTCCAATGCCAAGACCTAGGCTCTACAGATGGCACGGGGAGGCCCCACCCGGGGGCTCTTCCCAGGGCTGAGCGGACAGAGGCAAACGCAGTGAGTGAACCACTCGCTCCCCACACGGGCCCGCGGTGTCCTCTCCTGGCGGAGGAAACGGGGACGATAGGTTTGTTCAAGTCTGTGAACTTTTGGGGAACTGAAAGTGTTTAACTTGAACCCAGAAGCATTCAAAACTTTATTTATAGCTTCTTCTTAAAAAAAAAAAAAAAAGTGTTGCCCTGGCTGGTTTGCTCAGCAGTTAGAGTGTCGGTCTGCGGACCAGAGAGACTCCCATTCAGTTCCCACTAAGGGCACGTACGTTGCTTGCAGTCTGTCCCTGTCCCAGTTGGGGTCGTGTGGGTGGCAACCAGTCGATGTGTCTCTGTCACGTCGATGTTTCTCTCTCTTCCCCCCCCTCTCCCTCCCACTCTATCTGAAGATAAATGCAAAAATGTCCTCGGATAAAATAAATAAATAAATAGAAATAAGTAAAAAAAAAGTGTGGCGAAGACAAAAAATAGGAAAAAGAAAACCTCCAGGCCCACTAAGAGGCTCCTGTCGAGGTGCAGCGACTGGCTGACCGAATCGAGCCCAGGACAGCTGAGCTGCTCGAGCGGTTTCTTGTTTTCAGTACACAGAGCAGCAGGTGAAGGCTGGATCTGGCAGCAACCCCGCGGCCAAGACAGTGCAGAGTACATCCCCCCCCCCCCTTAATTAGGGTGATGATATAGTCACTATCCAAACAGAAAACTTCTGTCTGGGACAAATGATGAGCAAGATGGGATACCAGGAATGGAGATGTAATCCAAGACAGTCTCAGGCAAACCAGGACACAGAGTCAACTCGATCCATGTGGGACGCGGGTGTTTTTCCTAAAGGAAGCTCTCAGAAAACTACTCTCAACACAAAGCAACCTGAGCAGCTTCACCGCGGCTAAATAACAAGTGTTGGAGAAACGGGAACCCTTGTGCATGGTTGGTGGGAAAGTAAAATGGTGCAGCTGCTGTGGGCACAGTATGGTGGTTCCTCAATACATCGGAAGTAGAATTATCATGTGATCCAGCAATTCCAATTCTGGGTCTGTATCCCCTCGCAAAAGAAAGCAAGGCCTCGAAGAGAGATTTGTACACCCTTGTTCACAGAAGCATTATTCCAATAGCTAAAATGTGGAAGTAACCCAAGTAGTTCACTGATGGATGATGTATGGATAAGCAAAATGTGGTACATACACACAAGGAAATAGTATTCAGCCTTAAAAAAGGACATTTCAGCATATACTACAACATAGATGAACTTTAAGGACATTATACTTAGTAAAACAAGCCAGTCACAAAAGGACAAATACTGTGTGATTTCACTTACACGAGGTACTTAGAGTACTCAGTTCTATAGACAGAACAGAAGGGAGGTTGCCAGGGACTAAGAAGAAATGGGGAGTTGGTGTTGAAAAGGAACAGAGTTTCGGTTTTACAAGTTGAGAAGCTTTTGAATGGTGGTCATGGTTGCACAACAGTATGAATGTATTTAATACCACTGAATTGTACATTTAAAGATGGTTAAGATAGCGGATTTTGTGTTATGTGTATTTTACCACAATAAAAGAATTTGGAGGAAAAATGGAGTGAAACCCAGCTGATTACATACACATCCCTCTCCGTTCCCTCTGCAGCCATCCCCCCATAAAGGGAAGAGGAGCACAATGGGGTCATTAGTTTAATACATTCATAGGAGCTTTAGCAATTATTCTCTAAAAAATTGAAATTAAAAGTCAAGAATCGTCAGCAGAGGAAAATAACATAAATAAAAGAAAAGCATCAAGATGAACAACCCAGTGACAATAGAATCAAATTCATAACAGGAAAACAACTTACATTATTTTGTATTGATTTATGTTTGTTCATAAATTCAGCAGGATATTGCTGCCAGAAAATGAAAACATTCTGCTAAAAACAGCCACCGGAGGATACTTAGAAATTAAAGACTGGATTGTTGAATTAAAAAAAAAAATCCTCAAGAATTTTGGTTAACAAATGGGACATAGAATTTAAAATTGAGGAAGTCTCTCAGAAAAATAAGAAATGGAAATGATGACAAAAATTGGAGATAAGAAAGCCAGATCCAACAGTTGGAACATTTTCAGAAAGACGGAATGTGGAGGAGGAACAACAAGAAGTATTACAGGCGGAACCCAAAATGATACCTGAGCCGAAGACTCCCATCACAAGGGCTATCTCATTGCGAACAAGAACATTGGGGGGGGGGGGGGGGGGGCGGATACAGTGATCCAGAAATTTCCTAATAAAATATCCAGAAGGATAAGGAAAAAAAAAACAACCAAAACCAAAAAAGTTACAGAGGAAAAAATACACTAGATCCTTGGTAGCTGATGTTCTGTTTCTCATGGAGAACTAGACAACTATACATATGTGTGTGATACATATATCTCAACCACACACAGGCACATATGTGAACTTTTAAAACTTATGCAGACAACTCACATGCTCGCACGTACATGTATATTTATGATTCTGCCCTCTTGGTCCAAAGTCAGGATTTTACTTCATGGAGAAACACTAGACATGCCTGTGAGAGATGGGAAACCGCCAAGGTGAGCCCTAGAGCGACTGCCTGAGGTTCCCAGCCCCGGAGCAGGGAGGGAGAACTGAGGCAGAGCTGAGAAAGAGCCGAGACATCGGGGGAAATAAGTAGAAAAGTAAACCCATAAAGAAAAGAACCAATCAACTGAAATGGGCCTAGCACTGACACAGATGTTACAGTTACCGGAGAACATTAAAATAATTTATAACCGTATTCCATATGTTCAAAGATTCAGTAGAGACAGAAAAGATATTTTGAAAAGACTCAAAGTGAATTTCTACAGGTAAAAACGACAGGATCTTCTTGAGATGAAAAGCACACAGAACTGGAATGAACAGAAGGAAGACGATGTGAAGACACAGGGAGAAGGTGGCCACGTACAAGTCCAGGGAAGAAGACCCAGAAGGAATCAGCCTTTCCGACACCTTGCTACGCACTTCGAGTCTCCAGAACTTGCGGTGACCCCTACAAGCTGAAGGTCTCTCTCTGAAGCTGGGAGCCTGGAGGAAAGATGCCGCAGTGTCCACCGGCAGGGGGCATCTCCACACACACTGGAGGTCGAAAGCACGTAGATTCATATATTTTTTTCTTTATTGATTTTAGAGAGAGAGGGAGAGGGTGAGAGACAGAAACATTGATGAGCGAGAACATCGATTGGCCGCCTCCTGCATGCCCCCCACTGAGGACCAGGCCCACCACTTGGGCGTGTGTCCTGACTGGAAATCGAACCGGCAACCTCTTGGTGCATGGATCAGCGCTCAACCACTGAGCCACACTGGCAGGGCTAGATTCATATATATATATATATTTTTTTTTTAATCCTCATCCAAGGACATTTTTCCATTTTTTGTACAGAGTGGGAAGGAGAGAGAGGAAGAGAGAGAGATGGAAACATCGATGTGAAAGGGACACATCGAGTGGCTGCCACCCGCACGACCAACCAGGGCCGGGGACAAACTGCAACCGAGGTACATGCCCTTAGCGGGAACCGAACCCGGGTCTCTCTTGACCGCAGGCGGACGCTCTAACCACTGAGCCAAACCGGCCAGGGCTAGATTCATATTTTTAATCACATTTTAAAAATTATGATATTTTCTAGAAGAAGAAAATTACATGAACTACATTAACAGTATCACTGAAAAAAAAGATTAGGGAACATAAACACATTTCCATCTTTACCATTCAGTCCAGGTATTCTCTGGTCAAGATGTCCTCACTGCCCAGTCCCACTTCAGGTCTCAGTGTCTTGGCTTTGTCCTTACCACCTTCCTGCGTCTGGGGGTGAAGGTCAGCCCTGACCCAGTTAGAGTCAAATCAATGGACCTTTTCCAGACCTTTTCCTCACGTGACCATTCACCTGCCTTTCACATCAGTGTCTTCCAAACTTGACTTGGCTTTAAAAAATTGCACCTGTAATTGTTTCTGTGTGGATCCTCGAACTGTCAATAAGGAGTCTTTCAAAAAGTGGGTGGGGATACCTCACAACACCAGTCCTTCTTAAATAATATTCGGTGTCAAAGTTTCAGTTTCCTAAATGTTTGGTGTGTTCTTTTCAGTCAGGACACGGACAGAGTCCATACGTTTCAGGTGGGAGATAGGTGTTTTAACTCTTTTTTTAATCCCCACCCAAGGACATTTTTCCAGATTTTGTTCAGACAGAGTGGGAGGGAGAGAGAAACATCGACGTGAAAGGGACACATCGAGTTGGCTGCCACCCGTATGACCCAACCAGGGCCGGGGGCAAACTGCAACCGAGGTACGTGCCCTTAGTGGGAACCGAACCCGGGTCTCTCTTGTCCGCGGGCCAAAGCTCTAACCGCTGAGCCAAACCGGCTGGGGCTTAACTCTTTTAATAGTAACTCCCCCTTGATGTCTCTTGTTCTGTTTCATTGCAACTTGTTTTGTGAAGAAATGATTTGTCCTCAGTTTCCCATTGTTTGGATTGTGAGGATTGCACTGCCATCTGTTTTAACTTTGCTTTTCTTATTTTTTTAAACTCATCTTTATGGTTGACTGTATTACAGATGTTCCCTCCTTTTTTCCCCATTGACCCCCCCTCCCCAATCCTGCCCCCCTTCTGCCTTCCCCACACTATTGTCGGTGTCCATTGGTTATGCTTATATGCACAGAAGTTCTTTGGGTCATCTCATCCTGCCCTCCCTCCCCCCTTCCCTTTGAGGCTCATCAGTTTAACAACCAATTTGTACTTCTTAATTCCTTAATATTTTTTACCCATCCCCCAGCCCCCACCCATCTGGCAAGCAACAAAAAGTTCTCTGTATCTGTGAGTCTGTTTCTGTTCTGCTTGCTTATTTTGTTTGTAGATTCAGATGTTGATAGATACGTATTAATTGCCATTTTATTGTTCATATTTTTGTTTTTCTCCTTCAAGAAGACCTTTCAACATTTCATACAATATTGGTTTTGTGGTGAACTCCTTTAGCTTTTTCTTGTCTGGGAAACTCTTGATATATCCATCGATTCTAAATGACAGCTTTGCAGGATAGAATAATCTTGGTTGTAGGTCATTGCTTTTCATCACCTTGCCACTCCTTTCTGGCCTGCAAAGTTTTTTTTGAGAAATCAGCTGACAGTCTTGTGGGAGCTCCTCTGTAGGTAATGAACTGCTTTCTCTTTCTGCTTTTCACGTTCTCTCTTTGGCCATGGCTGGTTTGAGCATCTGCCTGCAGTCCAGAGAGACCCAGGTTCAGTTCCCACTAAGGGCACGTATCTCAGTTGCAGTTTGTTCCTGGCCCTGGTTGGGGTCGTGTGGGTGGCAACCACTCGATGTGTCTCTCTCACGTCAATGTTTCTCTCTCTCTCTTCCTCCCTCTCTCCCTCTTGCTTTATCTGAAGGTGAATGCAAAAAGTGTCCTCAGGTGAGAACAAAAAAAAATTTTTTTTAAGATTTTCTCTTTGTCTTTAACCTTTGGCATTTTGAAGAAGATGTGTCTTGGTGTGGACCTCTTTGGATTCATCTTGTTTGGGACTGTCTGTACTTCCTGGACTTGAATGTCTGTTTCCTTCACCAAGTTAGGGAAGTTCTCTGTCATTATTGTTTCAAATAGGTTTTCAATTTTTTGTTCTCTCTCTTCTGGCAACTCATGACATGAATGTTGGCACGCTTGAAGTTGTCCCAGAGGCTTCTTACACTATCCTCATTTTTTTGGATTCTTTTTTCTTTTTGTTATTCTGATTGGGTGTTTTTTGCTTCCTTATATTCTAAATCAATGGTTTGCTTCTTGGCTTTACCTACTGTGCTATTGATTCCCTGTAAATTATTCATTTCAATTAGTGCCTCCTTCATTTCTGACTGGTCCTTTCTTATGTTGTTGATGTTCTCACTAAGTTCCTCAGAGGTCTCTTTAAGTTTCTTGAATGTCTGTCTCACCTAGTTCCTTGAGCAACCTTATAAACTGTGTTTTGAACTCTGCATCTGATTGATTGCTTATCTCCATTTTGTTTAGTTCTTTTCCTGGAGTTTTGTTTTTTTCTTTCATTTGGGACATATTTCTTTGTCTCCTCATTTTTAGCTGTTTCTCTGTGATTGTTTCTATGTATTAGGTAGAGTTGCTATGTCTCCTAGGTTTTGTAGGGTGGTCTATTGTAGGTGTCCTGTAGGGTCTAGGGGCACAGCCTCCCAGCTGGGCCCTTGAGGTACACCCCTAGTGTGGACTATACACCCTTCTGTTGTAATTGAGTCTTGATTGCTGTTGACACGTCAATGGGAGGGATTTACTCAGGCTGATCAGCTGCAAGACTGGCTGTTCCCACTGACCACTGACCTCTGACTACCTTG
The DNA here is from genome assembly GCF_014108415.1 of Molossus molossus. NCBI lineage: Eukaryota > Metazoa > Chordata > Mammalia > Chiroptera > Molossidae > Molossus > Molossus molossus. The sequence continues at coordinate 19,473,958 of NW_023425357.1, forward strand.
GAGGACCAGCTGTGCAGGGCCCACCACACAGAGCAAGACTTACTTCATCAGGGCTCTGGGACCCACTGAGTCCGCTCATTGAGTGTGTCACTTGCGGAGGTGGTTGGGTGGTGGTGCTTTGATGTGGTCTGGAGCTGTCCACTGGGTGTGCTGGCTCTGGGGCAAGGTCACCCACTGCCTGTGTTCTACCCGGGGCCATAGGTATAAGCTACAAAGTGATCTGCAGCTGGCTGCTTCTTGTGCTGGGCTTGGAGTTGCCCAGGAAAAGCCAAGTTGTGAACCAAGGCTGGCTGCTTCTAGTGCTGGGCCTGGGGCCACTTAACGAGAGGTATGGGGCTCACTGTGGCCAGATGCTGCTTGTTTGAGAGGTTTTAGGAAACTCTGAAGCAGGATCCAAGACAGATCAATCCTATGGTAAAGCCTTTGGAAACAGATTGGGTGGGCCAGATAGTTGGGTGGGGCGGAGCCTCAGGGAATCACCAGGATGGGGCAAACAGTGTGAGCCAGGTTGCTGGAGTCCCACCCCAGGGAAGGACTCACCAAAGGAACAACAGCCTCCACCAGCACGTCTGTCCAGGAGAAAGCCGCCTCTCCAGCCCTCCTCCCGAGGCCAAACAGCTCAGTTCTACCCTGTATGTCTCCGGTGCCCTTCAAGCTGCCACCCCTCTGAGCTCAGAGGGAGCAAGTCCTAGTAAGTCTGCGTGTGGGCCCTTTAAGAAGAGCTGCCTGGGGCTCCTGCAGCCTCAGCCTCCCTGAGCCTCAGTTCCTGCTGGTTTTACAGCCAGAAGTGATGGGGATTCTCTTCCTGGCACTGGAATCCTGAGCTGGGGGGCTGGTGTGGGAGGGGACCCCTCACTCCTCAGGGAGGACCTTCCCAGCCGAGGTGTCCTCCTGATTTTTATCCGCCACACTTGGGTGTGGGGCCAGCCTGCTGCGCCTCAGCCCCTCCTCCCAGTGTCAATGTGGCTGCTTTAATTTCGTAGTAGTAGGGCTTCCATTCAGCGGGATTTCAGGCAGTTCTGAAAGATGGTTGTTCTGTAGGTTAGTTGTCATTTTGATGTGGTGTGGGAGGAGGCGATACCCCGTTTATCTACCCGCCATCCTGACCAGAAGTAACTTTACTTTCTTTAAACGTCCGTCTGCCTCGTCAAATTGGTAGTTAGATGGGAACTGTACTCAGACTCGGGTTCAGTTCTTTGGCAGGACTCTTGTGCATGACGATTGTCCTCCTCCTTCTGGAAGCCACACATCTCCCTGTCTGTCTGGGGCGTCAGCCTCTGCTGGTGGATGCTAACTGCCCCCTCCTTGGACCCCTTGCAGCAGACGGGGCGGCCATGCGCGCTTTACCTCCTCACGCCCCAGCCCGAATGCTCTGCTGAAGAAGAAACCCGGCTCCCTCCCGGCTTCTGTGGTTCACAAGAAAGAACGTTTCCAAAGTACCGAACAGGATTTTAAGTTTGTTTCCTTTTATTATTGTTATGAGCTGATGGGTGGAAATGAATTTAAGTATTTTGGTAGATTGAAGTTGTTACTCTCTTTGATGCTGACCCAACCCGAGACCATCTTTGAACGGCTTCTTCCAAGTCCCTTAGACACGTTCCCTCTATATTTGATAGCATTCTCCTTTATTCAACACGTTATTCTGAAAAAAGTTCACATTCACAGGACAGTTACAAGCATTGTACAAAGAAGTCCCATATTCCTTTTGCCCAACACTGTGGAGGAGACGAGCCACCGGAGCCGGGACTCCAGTGTCCTCTTCATTTAAAGGAATGTCTGCCATGTCATCGCTGCAGGGGGTGTGCCGTCACCCTAGTCCTGTCCTTACCCCGAGAGCTTAAGGCTTAGAACCAGTGGCCACAGACAACTCTGACAAATAAGGGAAAGAAAGGGGTGTATCATGCTCCTTAATAAGTGAGACATTTAACTAAAATATCGGTAGATGGGGTTCGGCAATAACATCACAGACTATTTCCCTGGGCAACCTTCCCTCCCCCTTGTTGGGAAAAAGAATCCCACCCCCAACAGACAGACAGACACCTGTCCTCTTGTCTGCTCTTCACTCAGTGGCTCACAGGTCATCAGCTGCCCCCACATCTCTGGAGCTGTCCAGTGGCCCGTGAGCACCCCGTTCTTTCTCTCCGCACTTCTTCCGCTTGCGTCTCCGCTGCCACAGCTGTGGCCTGAGACGTCCCTGAGCCGCACCTGTTTACCTCCCCTGACCACCTGAGTTCTGACATGGCTCCCGGTCATGCTCAGAGTGTTGTATCATGAACCTGCCGGCTTGTCCTTGTCCCTGGTTTCTTGGAGGAAACCCCTAAATCCTCAGAATGTCCTGAGTGATAGGAATGTCTGCAAACTACGCGGGGCCCCTTGGAGCACACCTGGGTTTCTGCTAAGCAGGTGCCTTGGGGTGCGGGTGGGCAGTCAGGCCAGAAAGACCAACCCTGTGATTGCAGGTCAGGGATTAGAGCCCAGTCTCTGGGGAGGAGAAGGGGCTATTGCGCCAGTGATTGACAAGATCGTGCCCTCATAATGAAACCCCAAGAAAAGCCCAGGTCACCAAAGCTCAGGTGAGCTTCTCTGATGGGTGAAGCACATGTGTGTGCTGTGAGGGACGCAAGCTGAGGACACGGAAGCCTGGTACCTGGGACTGTCCCTGTGTTCTCTGATGACCCCATGTCCCAGGACACTTTCCTCCGAATCCAGTTCCTGTGAGGACCCCTCCTTCCTCGCTTCCTCCCCGCCCCCAGGAATTCCTCCACTGCCCTCATCTCTGTCCACAGTTCCCGCCTCACCACAGGCTCGAGATGTCCCCTGTCACGTCAGGCTGGAATTGAAGGCTGTGAAAAGGACCCCATTAGGGGTAACGCAGTGAGCACTGTGTGTTCTCTTGTGCCCCAGGGTCCGTCAGTCATGGCCTGTTTCCAGGACAGCATGTCTCCCTGAGTCACCAGCCCTTGGCTCTGAGTTTCAGACCTTTGTCTAGGTGCCCATGGAGCTTTCTTCCTTCTCTCTCCTCTTCCCTTCCCCTGCTTCAGTACCGTCCCCTTCTTCCCTGCTCTCTGACTCTAGTGTAGGATCCGCCTCAACTTCTGCTGTGTTTTCTGCAATAACCAGGATGATTTTTCAGAGTTCAGAAATGTGTGTAAATAGTAACAGCCTCATTAAACTACCTTCTCATGTGACAGTGAACAGGCTAATGAACTCATGTGACCACACACATTGAAGGTGAGAATTTCATCTTTATTAGATTTCCTCAAGAGATACATTGCCATGTGCTCTTTCTTTAGTGATCTAAAGTAACATACACACACACGTCATCTAGGCAAGTTAAAAAATTGCAAGTGAATTCTCACAATTCAGTAATAAAGACCATAAAATAAAAATTACATTTCCAAGAATATGGGGGCAACTACCCACCTAGCTATAAGATCATTGATGTTATATGAATAAAACCACAAAAATCTCTCTTGGAAATGTAGACAAAATTACATTTACATATGTATAACAACTATAAAACGGTTTGTAGGAACCGTTTGCTTTTAAAACTACCACTATTTTAAAACCACTTACATAAATATCTAAAAATTAAATATGAGAATAAATATCTGTGGGCAACATTTGCAAAATAAACTAATGAAATTGATGGTTTACAGGGTGTGGGTGGAGGTGGCAAAAAGATATGTGGCGTACATACAGCTATCATAATTTTGTGGCTCTAATTTTATACTTTTAAAGTGTTTTCCCCCTGTTCTGAGCCCCCAAACGCCACCTTCAGATAGCTCCAGGCCGTTGCAACCAAGTGTATAGAAATAGGAACCTCCAGCTTCTACCTCAGGGGAGACGTGAATTAAACAATGTGAAATGTGGGGTGGTGCCATAGGAAGGGATGGAACCACAGGAGCAGGACGGAACTGTTCAGCTGGTTCGAGAACATTCGGGGTTCTGCTAGACCTGCGCAGGAGGCTCCACTTTCCCTTCCTCAGGTCTGTCGTCAGTGTCGGGATGGACTTGCTGCTGACAACTCCAGCTTTGCCTGGGCTTAGAGGTAAGAGAAAGACACAGGATGTCACATCCCCAAAGGGCAGCTCTCCAGATACAAAGATCACGTGAATTCTCAGTTCTAACCAGACTTTAGACTAAGCTATTAATCCCCTCCTATCTCTCATCCTCCATTCTCAACCCTACTCTGGAACCATTGTTTTCAAGTGTGATTCCTGGACTTTGATGATCCTGAGACCAGACATCACTTAATATACCCAGTAACCTGCTTTAGAGTCAGGACTCAGGGCGATTCTGTTGAGGGAGCCGCAGACCCGGGGAGACTGCTGCGTTAGCTCACTCACACCTTGGTCCATTGCTGCTTCTTAACATCTGAACCTCTGACCTCACTACAAACATCACTGACACGTCAGCATCACAGAGCATGAGGCCAGATGCCCGATCCCTACTCCTAACCCTGCATCCTCATGTTTAACCTCATACCTACTCTAAAGGTGGCTAGTGCTATGGTCTGAATGTTTGTGTCCCTCAAAATTCATAAACTCCAAGGTGATGGTATTAGGAGGTGGGGGCCTTTGGAAGGTGGTTAGGGCACTGGGTGGAGCCCTTAAGAATGAGATTATTCGCCCTGTCCCATTTGGCTCAGCGGTTGGAGCATTGGCCTGCGGACCAGAGAGTCCTGGTTCGGTTCCCGCTAAGGGCACATACAAAAAAAAAAAAAAAAAAGAATGAAATTACTGTCCTCATAAAAGAGCGCAGAAGAGGGTCCTCACTAGAACCCGAGTGTGCCGGCACCTGATCTCCATCTCAGACTTCCAGCCCTAGTCGTTCTCAGATCTCTCCTTCTGACAACTAGACCACAAAGCTGAGGGTGACGTGTGTACTGGGACGGGAGGAGAGACTGGTGAGCCAGGGGACGTGAAAAACACACCGGTGATGCGGCCATAAGCTATGTGTTTGCAAGTAAATTTGAAGAACATAACTAGTCGTGATGTGTGTGTGTGTGTGTGTGTGTGTGTCTGGAGACTGTTCCATCTAACATCCAACGTTAGACATTGACTTTGTTGTAGATGAATATAGTAGTTGGTATTTCTGAGGGATGGAAGTCCCAAAGGAATGAACAACACAAAGTCACAATATATGGAAACCTATTCATTTTCACAAAACTCAGCATTTCAACTAAGCTATTGTTTGGACCCAGTTACTTTGGTTAAAGTGATTTCAGCCAAATCTTGAGGTCTGGCACCCCCCCTCCCCCCCCCCGCCCCGAGGTGCCTGTGTGCAGCTGGCGCTTCGGCTGGTGTGGACCAGAGCCTGGCTGTGTGCCTGGCGGGTCTACTGCAACGTGCGGAAGGGTGGCGGAGAGGGGACGATGAGCGAGGGCCCAGCTGCTGCACTCCTCGATTTCCCAACGGGGCATCATCATTGTGTTTGCACCTGTAGGACAGACCCGCCTTCCTTCTGACCTACCTTAGGCACGGTGGTCTCGGAAATGAGGGCACGATCTCGCCCCCACACCCAGAGGTCTGGATCATAAGCTTGGATCTGGAAAGACAAATTGCCCCCTGAAAAGATGACGACTCTACAGGTGGACCCCCATCCCATCCCTTGTCCATCCCCCAATTCTTTGTCCTCCCCAAATCCCCAAAGCGATCCCCCAGGACCTCCCAGGTCTCCAGTCTGGCCCCCTCCACCTCATCCCTACAGCCCACCTACCTGTTCGCACTCCTCTGGGGAGACCCTTGCCCTCCAGCCCATGGAGCAGAAGAACTGGAAGCGCAGTTTGTGGAACAAGGGGCGCTGGGAGCAGTTGTTCTCCCCGTAGAGGAAGGAGAAGATGGCCTGTTTAGGGGCATGGTAGTTCTCTTCCATGTCGAGGGCCAGGTAGCTGAGGAAAGACAGCAGGTTGCCAGTCAGGAGCAGGACAGGAGGATCCTGCCTGAGGTCAGCTTCCCAGAAAGGACCCGGGCGGGATCCTGTTCACACAGGACTACGGAGCCCTGTCATCAAGAAGCTGAGCAGGGCCCTGAAGGACACCTCTCCACTATGATGATGAAGATACAGTTCAGTGGGGAAGCTGGTCCCTTCCCTTCAACGTGGTGCGTGTGCACACCTGTCTCCCTGTGCAGTCAGACCTACACAGCTCCTGAGCGCGGGGACCGGCTGGTCCATTTCTGTATTCATCACTTTCCTACCGAAGGACTAAAAGAGGGCTTGGTTCATCGGTGGATTAATTCAACAGCACTTTTTCTTTTCTTTTCATTTTCTTTTATTTTTATCCTTACCCAAGGACATTTTTGCATTTATCTTCAGATAGAGTGGGAGGGAGAGAGGGAGGAAGAGAGAGAGAGAAACACAGATGTGAGAGAGACACATCGACTGGCTGCCACCCACACAACCCCAACCGGGGCCGGGGACAAACTGCAACCGAGGTACATGCTCTTAGTGGAAACCGAACCCGGGACTCTGCAGTCCACGGGCCGATGCTCTAACCGCTGAGCCAAACCGGCCAGGGCAGCAGCACTTTTCAGTTCTCTTCCCACCCTCACGCTGCCTGGCACATGGCATGCACTTCATATGTTTTCATAGAATGAATGAATGGACGGCTTGTTTCATAGTCACATGCAAACCTCATTACCTTACAGGCTCGACATATAATTAAACATCTGCAAAATGAAGAGAGATGTGTGAAGTGTCCTAAGAAAAAACCATTGATATGTTGACAAGCCCCGCCTAATGGGGTTGGGAAACGAGAAGGGGGGGATGAGAAATACTGTAATACAAAATATTACATCCGAATAGAGTTTTAATGAAAGTGCTACTGGGATGTAGCAATTGGGGGTCAAGACAGTATGTGAAGATTGTGGTGTTTGAATCAATTTTAAGAATGTGTCTTTTTTTGCCCTGGCCGGTTTAGCTCAGCAGTTAGAGCGTCTGCCTGTGGTCCAGAGAGACTCGGGTTTGGTTCCTGCTAAGGGCACGTACCTCGGTTGCAGTTTGTCCCCAGCCCCGGTTGGTCGTGTGGGTGGCAACCACTCGATGTGTCCCTTTCATATCAATGTTTCTCTCTCTCTCTCTCTTCCTCTCTTTCCCTCCCTCTCCCCCTATCTGAACAAAAAATGGAGAAGTGTCCTCGGGTGAGGATTAAAAAAAAAAGAATGCGTCTTTGTTCTGGATACCTGTGTGTTTAAAATACCTAGACAGAAAACACAATGGATGTCGGCGTGGTGGGCGTGTGGTGGGGATGGCGGAGAGCTGAATGCAAGCTGAGTACTCTGGCCTTGATTTAGAAGGTAACTAACCAATGAAATGGTTGGGGAGGGTGTTGAAGTGGTTAGACCGTGTTTTGGAAGCATAGTCAGGGAGACTTGTAAGAAAGAGCCCTCGGTAGCATCTTACATCAGATCTGTGTTGTTTAGTACTTTTTTATTCCTTATTCACCACTCGAGGACATTTACTTTGATTTTTAGAGAGCGTGGAAGGGGAGAGAGAAACAGAGACAGAGAAGCATCAATCAGCTGCCTCACACATGCGCCCCGTCCTAGGTCAGGGATAGAACCTGCAACCTAGTATGTGCCCAGACCGGGACTCTATGTAGTGGATGACACTCCTACTAAGGGAGCCACACAGGCAGGGTCTGCGTTATTTAATCAGGGCCTGAATTGATGAGGAAGATCATTTCATTTGGTATTGTTATGGGGCCAAGGGTGGGGGTTGGAGGGTGGATGGTGGGAGCAGGGGACAGATAGAGACAGAGAAAGAGATAAAGAGAGACAGAAGAATTAGAAATGGCTAGTTTTAAGCCAGTTTGCTTGGGGACAAGGTGGTGTCAGTTCTTTGTGAGGCTTTTACGTTTTCCTTTGCCTTGTTCAGTCTTTTCAATGACATTAGGGTTGTTGGCTTTTACAAGGAACAGTATAAAAAACATTATACTACACTCTTATCATTTCAATACACAAAGGAAACCATGCAAACAGGTTAAGAAAGTAGACGAAAGGTCAGGGCCTACTTCTCTCGGTCCATCTCCCCAGGGTATGAAGACTGGCGGAGGCGCTGAGCAGAATACTCACAGGGCCAGGAAGAAGTGAATGCGCTGGTACTGCCAGGCGAAGAGGCCCGCGCGGCTGAAGTACGCGATCACCATGGACAGCAGGTACTGTGCAACAGGGACAGACGGGAGGACGCACAGTGTGAAACAGGAGGGGCAGTGGGTGAGGGACGGTGATGCTCCCCGGTGGCAGCGTGGAGGGTGTGAGGGCATGTGTCTAGGACAGCCGGCCTCAGGAGCATCTCTCGGACCCTGGGCCAGGAGGCTGCAGCAGAGGGGAGTCCCAGGAGCTGAGAGAGGAGGGGACTTGATGTGGCAAAAACCACAGGGGCAAGACTTGGGCTCTGATCCCAGAGGAGCCAGGCAGAGGCAGGGCTGCCTGTCCACACCGCACAGACCCCTGGGTCCCCAGGGGAGTGGCGACAAGGCATCGGGTCGGAGAGGACTGTGGGCAGGAAGCTGTCCCTTGCCCCAGCACAGATGGTACAGAGGGATATTTACCTTGTCAGACACCCTCAGATTGGTGTCCCAGGCCAGGAATCTCTTAATGACAGGATCCTCTGAGAAAAAAAGGTGCGTGTTAGCTTGGTGACAGGAGCAGGGTTGTCACGGTTGTGTCCCTGGGCAAAGAGGAGAACCTTGCCCGTCTTGGGAAGGTTTCAGGATGGTGGCCAAGGGTGGAGCTGACAGGAAGAGGGATAGAGGACACTGTTCCTGGGCAGGGAGGTGGCGGTGGCCCCCACCCCACCCAGCCCGGCTGACAGACAGACAGACGGGGTGTCAGTAGCGTATCCGCGTGATTCAGAGCTTGCGTAATCAGTGACGCTCCCTCATCATGTGTACCCCTGCCGATGCCGTAGCCATCTGGGCGTTTCCCCAACTGGCATCGCACCAGGGCGGGAAGATGGCCTGATCGTGCCCCCCTCTCCCAGGTGGAGGTATTTAGACTCAAAAGGCCAGTGAGAGCGGAGGAGTCTCAGAGGGTGCAGTGGCAACCAAACTGTCTGATCTCGGGTGCAGACCCATGTCAAGTCTAGTGTGACTCTCTGTCATTTCTAAGTGTCCCTGGCGAGTGCTCAATACAAGAAAGGCCATCACCGAGCAGGCAGTTCTTCCCACTGGAAAAGAGTGGTCATTGGGATGGTTTTCATTTTCAAGGGAGAGAGCAGGGTTGGAGGGTGCTGTCCGGGCCCTTCCTACCGAGCAGCCTGGTGAAGGCCTCGTGGTGTTCGGGCAGCACTGAAGACACCCGCTGCCTCTTCAGCTTCATCTTGAGCCCACACAGGGTCTCCACAACCCAGGTGTCCCGAGCCCCAGGGGCCGTCTCCTCCTGCGTCTCCTCCTCCGCCGCCTCCTCCGCTGACCTGCGCCTCTTCCTCTTCTGGCCAGTGGATCGAGGCGGGGGGCTGGAGTCCACACAGGGTGCTGAGTAAACAAAACAAACAAAAAAGAGGCTACGATATAAAGCTTTTGCTTTTGGAATTCAGCTACTGGACACCTAAACCCCACCCCCCACCCCGCCCCCCGATTCCCCGAAAACCCTTCCGTTCCCTCCAGTCTCACCGACCGCTGGCCTTCTCCCCAGCCCCCTTTCCGTCCTTCTCCTTTGGGGAGATCCATCGGCTCACCCCCAACCCCACTTCATCTTGCCGTTGTTTACGTCTGTCCTCAAAACTCTTCCTTGTGAGAGGTTATTTTTCTCAATAGAGGGAGGAAAAAGGAACCCTCCTTCCTGTCTCTCATCCTCGGATCTCATCTTCTAACCCCCCCTCCTTGCTTGTCACGCTTCCCTTTCATGGGGATATCCTTGTCCCCAGCTCCTGTCATCCCCCTAATGCCTGGCTTTCGGAGTCTCTCCTTTCTTTCACACACAGCCTGCTCAGGGCCCCTTCCTCCTCAACTGTCAGACCTCTCAGATCCCTCTGCCCGGCTCCTCACCTGACGGCCCTGGGATGACGTCCACCTCTGTCACCTCCGGGGGGCCCCCTGAGCAGTTAGGCTGGGCGCTCTGCTTCTCAGACTGGGAACGTGGCTCACGACTGGCCATGATTTGTCCCAAACTCTTCCCTTTCAGGAAAGCTAGACCGTGGTCGGTTCAGACTCCTGGAGAAGATGCTGTTGCTCTACTCTGCTGCCAAGCAGCACGGAATTTGGTCCTTCCAATCAGGAAGGTCGGAAGCCTCTGATGTCATTGGTCACTTCAACCTGGCAACCAGTTTGAAGAATCCAAACACGGGTAACTGCCGTGTGTGCCCTTCTCCTGGAAATCGGGGGTAAACCATATCTCTTGCCACTGACCCCATCACCTCTGACCAGCCTGGAAAACGATCCCCGAGTGTCAGCATCACTGTTTACTCCTCCCCAGGAGACGCCGTGTTCTCTCCATTCTCAACTTGAAAGATGTTGGACTCTCTCTTTTCCCATTCCTATTTCAGCATATATAGTCTGGTGGTGGAGGGAGGTGACAAGGACATTCGGGGAAAGCAGAAATGCGAAGAACTTATAAGAATGAGATAAGTGTGTAAGAAAGATCCCAGGTACATTGACTCGTCGGATTAAAAAGTGCCTTTAAAATTCTCCATTTGGCAAAGCTCGATGGTTACAGACACGGTGTTCAGGATTCTATACCGGAGGGGACACGTCCTCTAGCCTCAGGCATCTTTTAGTCCCGGAGACATTGTGTGAACCTAGAGTCCTAGAAAAGGGTACACGTGCTCACAAACTCAGATGGTGTCTAGAACTTCAGAGTCTATGGATGGCCCAAAGTCTGCCCCTCAATTCCAGTTAAGACACTAATCTGCATCTCAGTTTTTAGCCTGTGTATCACTCTTGGCCAGACATTTCACCACCACTCATGTATCCTATGATTCAAATGTCACACTCACAAAAAGACTAAGTGAACAGATCTTCAATTAAAGACAGAACATGATGTTCTTTGAAGGTGGGAGCTGAGATTCAGAAAGGAGACTAACCAACTCAGTGTCCTGCAGGCTCAGGGGCTGATTCTTCTGAAGCACCTGTCTACCTGATACCTCTGCTCATCTCCTGGGCACTGAATCAGTCAACCTCCTTCCCTCCCTCCCTTCCGTCCTTCCGTAAAAAACACGTAACAAACTTGACCATTGTGCCATATTTGATGTTAAATTCAGTGGCATTGAGCACATTCACGTTGTGCTACAACCACCACCATGCATCTCCAGAACTCTTTCCTTTTCCAAAACTGAGACTCTGCACCCATTAAATACTGACTCCCCCAGCCCCTGGCAGCCACCATTCTACTCTCTGTTGGTATGAGTCTGATTATTCTTGGGACCTCATATAACTGGAATCGTTTAGCATTTGTCCATTTATTTCTTGCTCATTTAGTCAGCATAGCGTCCTCAAGGTTCATCCATGTTGTAGCATGTGTCAGAACTTCCTTCCTTTTTAAGGATGAATAATGTCCATTTTATAGGTCCCATATTGTTTATCCATCCGTCTGCTGATGGACACTTGGCTTGTTTCCACCTTTTGGCTCCGAGTCTTGCTTATGATCCATTGTTTGTACTTCAATGAGAAATTCGGGATGTCCCCAAACTTTTATTTTTCATTTTGATCACTTAACCAGCTCATTCCAAACACGAGTGAAGTCATATCAGTTCATCCAGAAAACATATGGAGTTTCCTCAAAATATTACAAATAGAGGCACTATTTGATGCAGCAATGTCAGTTCCAGGTATTTATTCAGAGGGATGGCCGAGACGTGGAAACAACCTGTGCCCATCAGGAGATGAATGGCCACAGAGGTGTGATCTATACACATAAGTGGAACGTTGTTCAACTTGGGGCAGGAAGGAAATCTGCTGCTTTTGAAAATATGAGTGGACTTGCGTGGTATTACACCAAGTAAAATGAACCAGACAGACAAAGACTAATTCTGTGTGGTATCACTAATATGTGTAATCAAATGAAGACCAAAAAAAAAAGTCAGACTCATGGAACCAGACAACAGAAAAGTGTTTGCCAGGGGCTGGGGGTGGGGAACAGGGTAAGGCTGGTAAAGGGTACAAACTTGCAGTTACAAGATGAGCAAGGTCTGAGGATGGCATGTGCAACATGGTGACTATGGTTGTCAACACTGTTGTAGAATTGACGTTTGCTAAGAGGGTAGAACTTAAGTGTGCTCTCTCTCTCACACACACACGGTAAATAAGTGAGGTAATGGATATATTGATTGGGTGGGGAGAATCCTTTCACAATATATACATATATGAAACCTCCATGATGTACACTTTAAATGTGTTATGATTTTATATGTTTATTATACCTCGATAAAGCTGAAATTTTAAAGACTCTATTCATTGGAGATGCAGAGACTGCATGTCTCCTTTGTTGGCCGTCATGGGCTTTGCAACTTGGACCAGGTCTTGGACCAGGTGCACAGTCCGGGAGTTCCTCTGCACCTTCCAGGGCCAGGCTGTCCCAGGAGTCCCCGCAGATGGAGGGTACTTCTCCATGATGACGTGTGTCCCATCGCTGTACAAGGTCAACCCTTAGGAAACAACTTTGAGTTTGAGGAGGCTGATTTACAACACTTGAAGACAGCTGTCAGTGATCTTAGTAGCACGGATGCATGAATGAGGACACAGAGACGGGAGAAAACACAGGCAACTAATGAGACCGTTAAGGGCAGGAATGGCTTCTTCAGGACAATGTCCAAAAAGACAAAATGTGAGAGGAGAGAAAGTGACAGATTTGAACACGATAAGTAAAAAAAGTCTACATTACAGAAAATAAAAGTTAAAAAAATAAGTCAGGAGCATACATGACAAATTGGGGGAATTATTTCCATTTTCTAATAGAACAAGAGAAAGCTTTATATTCTAAAGACTTTAATGAAGCCACAGTAAGAGGTGGGCCTCTGTTGCTTCTGGCCACAATGGAATCATGGGATCCACGTTCCCCTCCAAGCTGAAACAAGTTTTTAAATGGGAAAATATATGAAATGACAGTTTTTAGCCACTTGGAGAGAGACGTGAACCCTGAGAGTGTCCAGTTCATTGCCCAGAGACAGTCCAGGCCATGGTAGGGGGTGGGGGAGCTCTGGGGAGTCTCTGAGCTGAAGGGAGAGAATGGGTTGCTGAGGGGGCCTGGTAGCTGGGGTTTGCCTGCCGACCAGAGAACGTGAGAAGAGCAAGGCGCAGCAGGACCCGGGTCTGTGAGTATCTAATATGACAGTGTCTTATCTTTGATAACTAATTTTTGAGTTTTATTAGACCCTTTGATGATACTTGTCTTACCACAGCATGAAGACTGTCCTCTCTTTAAGATTTGTGAGACTGACATGAGTCATTCTCAAAGACAGACCATGTGTGAGGACAAAAACTAAGTCTCTACAAGTTCAAGGAGACTGAAAGTCATAACAAGCATCTTCTAGGATCACAATGGCATGAAACTGGAAATCAACTACAATGAAACATTTAAAAACATTCAAACACATGGAAGCTAAGTAGCATGTTATTAAACAATGAATAGGTTACCAATGAGATTGAGGAAGAAATCCAAAATTTTCTGGAAATAAATGAGAATGAACACACAATAACCCTAAATCGACGGGACCCAGTGAATGCAGTCCTGAGAAGGAAGTTCACAGCACTCCAGGCCTATCTCAAAAAACAAGAAAAATTTCGAATATACTATCTAACTCCACAAGTTAAAAAATTAGAGAACAACAAGAAAAGCCCAGAGTAAGTAGAAGGAAGGAAATGATGAAGAACAGATCAGGAATAAAGGGCACAGTGGCTAAAAAAACAATAGAAAAGATCAATGAAATGAAGAGCTGGTTCTTTGAAATGATAAACAAGATTGATGACCCTTTAGCCAGGCTCGTCTAGAAACAGAGAGAGAGGATTCAAATAAATAAAATCAGAAACAAAAGAGATGAAGTAGTAATTGACAACACAGAAATACAAAGTATTGTAAGAAAAGACTATGAAAAACTATATGCCAACAAGTGGGACAACTTGCAAGAAAAAAAATTAAGATAACGTAGGAATAAACTTAACCAAGGAGGCAAAAAACATGTACTTGGAAAACTACAGGATGTTGAAAAACGTGATAGAGGAAGATATAAACAAGTGAAACAATATACTGTGTTCATGGATTGGTAGAATTAACATCATTAAAATATCTGTACTCCCCAAAGCAATCTATAGATTCAATGCAATGCCTATTAAAATACCAGTGTCATATTTCACAGATCTAGAACAGATACTCCAAAATTTTATGTGGAACTAAAAAGACTCTGAATAGCTGCAGCAATCTTAAAAAAAAAAGAAAGAAGAGCAAAGTAGAAGGGATCACAATACTGGATATCAGGTTGCACTACAAAGTCACTAATCAAAACAGCATGGTATTGGCATAAGAATAGGCACATAGATCAATGGAACAGAACAGAGAACCCAGAAATCAACCCAAGCCATTATGCTCAATTAATACTTGACAAAGGAGTAAAGAGCATCCAATGGAGAAAACAACGGTCTCTTTAATATATGGTGTTGGGAAAGCTGGATACTGTATGTCCAGGCATAAAAATGAAACTAGATCACCAACTTTCACCATAGACAAGATAAACTCAAAATGGGTAAAATATTTACATGTAAGTTGTGAAGCCATAAAAATCCTAGAAGAAAACATAGGCAGCAAAATCTCAGACATCTCACAGAGCAGAGTTATCATCAGTACATTGCTTAGAGCAAGAGAAGCAAAGGAAAAATGAATAAGTGGGACTGCATCAAACTAAAAAGCTTCTGCACAGCCAAAGAAACCAGCATCAAAATGAGAAGGGATCCCACTGTATGGGAGAACATATTTGCAACGATGCATTGGATATAGGGTTGATTTCCAAAATATTTAAAATACTTGTACAACTCAACAAAAGAAAGACAATCCAATTAAAAATGGGCAGAGGACCTGAATAGACACTTCTCCAAAGAGGACATACAAATGGCCAAGAGACATATGAAAAAATGCTCAACGTCACTAATCATCAGAGAGATGCAAATTAAAATGACAATGAGATACCACTTCACACCTGTCAGAACAGCTACCATTAATAAGTCAACAAACAATTACTGGTGAGGGTGTGGAGAAAAGGGAACCTTAGTACACTGCTAATGGGAATGCAGACTGGTGCAGCCACTATAGGAAACAGTGTGGTGTTTCCTCAAAATGTTAAAAATGGAACTGCCATTTGACCCAGTGATCCCACCAATCAAAAAGAGTATATGTTCTTAGCAGCACTATTTACAATAGCTAAGATCTGGAAGCAGCGCAAGTGTTCAATAGATGAGTGGATAAAAAAGCTGTGGTACATTTACACAATGGAATACTATGCAGCTGTAAAAAAAAGGGTCTATTACCCTTTGAGACAGCATAGAGGGACCTGGAGATGGTTATGCTAAGCAAAATAAGCCAGTCAGAGAAAGATAAGTATCATGTGATCCCACTTATATGTGGAATCTAATGAACACAATAAACTGATGAATAAAACAACCAGAGGCATGGAAACATGGAACAGACTGATGAATCTCAGAGTGAGTGGGGGAGGTGCGGGAGGGAAGAGATTAATCGAAGAACTTATATACATATATGCATAGCCCATGGACACAGACAATAGGAAGGTGAAGGGCTGGGGCATGGGGAGATGGGTGGAAGGAAACAAAGTGGGCGGGCAATGGTGGGACATCTTTAATACTCTCAGTAAAAAAAAAAAAAAAAAAGGAGTCATGAGCCTGAAAATAGCGACCTCGGTGGGTGGTAGGTGCTCACGTCTGCTAGGCATTAGGGGTTGTGACACCCAGAGAACAGTATATCTGGGTAGAGGGGGTTGGCTGGGCCCTGCTGGTGGCTGTCCTGTAGAGGGGACATCTGGGCAAAGGAGGGAAGGCGGGCCGTGTTTTTGCAAGAAGTCCCTGGGGAAAAGCGCCGTGGTGGGAAAACCTACCTCCATAAGTGCAGGGCAAGGAAAAGACCGAAGAAAGAGGCTGGTAGTTAATGGAGTTTATTAGGGGAAACTTACACCCGAGGCATGTCTTGGGCAGCTGCAAGATGAAATGGATCCCTACACTGCTTGGCAGGCACCAAAGAATGATAGAGTGGAAGGGTGATAGTCACAGGTACCAGTAAGCGAACGCTGCCAGGTGCGGGGAGTTACTTTCCATGCTTGACCAGGTCAGGACAACAACCTGCAAGGGTTCCATCCTGCTGCCCCCATGGCAGCGGAAGAGACTGGCCTGCGGGTGGGGCTGCTGACAGGACAGACTCCCAGGCCAAGTGACGTGTCCACTGTACTGCAGTTAGGTCGAACTGGGTTTCTTAGCAAGAGATCCTTGGAGCAGCACTCTCAAATTTGTACACTTAACTTAAAGACTTAGCCATGTTTGGGTGTACCCCTTCACTCAGAGCTTCCTGGGGACTTTCCGATCTTGTTGAAAGAGTAAGAAAGTAGATGACTACATAACAAAACTTCCTTTTTTGTCTTATGTTTAATAATGGAAGATGGTTTCAAAAGGCTTCGATTGATATTCGCTCACTAAAGAGAAATGCACCCACTGGGACACCACATGATTACGTGGGAGTTACAGACGTACAGATGGATGCTCCCGCTTATCATTCTTCCAGTCGCTTCTGAAGGTTTGAAGAGACCGTCTCCCAGAGGTGTCCTTCATGGAACTTTCTGGGTGAGTCCTCACGCAGGAAGAGAACTTCCTTGGCAGGCCAGATCACTCCTAACTTCGTTCCCTTCATCTTCCTCCTCCAGGTCTCCCCCCGCCTCTCCAGTCCTCCACAGCTTTCCAAGAGCAGCAGCAAACGAGTAAACCTCTGGTGAGTTTTCCTGGTGATGCGGTTATTCCCTTGTTTGTTTTATAATGCACCTTAGGAGGCGAATGGTTCAGACTTTAAAATGGGGAAGTAGAGTCAGACAAAAGCTATGCTCAGATGAAACGGAGCAGCCGGTCGGCACCGGCCTTGCTGTCCTGTTCCCACGTGTGACCCTTTAGCGCTCTTACGGCCCAAGTTCAAGTGCGCCTCATGTCCTTGGCATCTGTCCCCCCCAAAATGACTTACGTTGTCCTGGCGAAACACTTTTGTTTCCTCGTGGGTTTTAAAGATTTTGTTGACTCTCACTGTAACTGAGTAGCCTTCCTAAAGGACAGCTCCTCAGCCATGCCCTGCTGCCGCGAGTCTCCAGAACTTTGCTGGTGACCAGAGCATTGCCGTCCCGCAGAGAGCCTGTTTTCACTGCTGGGGCCGGGGTAAAACAAGGACCACCTGGAGACACGGCCCTTTCACTCTTCGAATAAAGTCTCCCCAAATATCTCTTTGATTGTCACCGCAGATTGTGCGGTGACGTTTCCCGCAAAGACTCTTTCTCTCCCATTCAAGTTTTCTCCGGCCGCCTACAGTCTTGGTTCCGTCCCTGCCCCTGCCCTGAGCCGACCTGGTGAAGGTCCCTGTGGTCTAGCACACAGCCCCGTGGAGGTTCGCCAGTCCCAGCCGCGGCCGCGGCCGCCTCGCCCTTCTGCAGTCTCCGCTGTGGTTTCTGCGACCTTTCCTTGGATGCGATTTTGAGGGGAGTCCTTTTCCCCAAGGAGCCTCTCCTCGGAGGAGGAGGTCACGCGCTGCAGCAGTCGTGGGAGGTCACTGAACCCTCCCGGCCAGCACGTGGGAAGCTCCGCAGTGATGGCGAGCACGGCCTGGTTGTAACTAACAAGACATCTATGGGACAACAACGTTTTAGTCACCAGCAAAGTCCCGTCCAGTATGAGGCTCAGTCCCCCCACAGAGGGGGAGGGCGAGGTGGGACGAGGCAGTTTGTGACGGCCCTGACGTGACCAGGACCTGAGTAGTGGCAAAGGTGGGCGAGGTGCTCAGAAGGAGACCGGCCTGAAGAGGACTGAGGTGCTCCCGGGGTGCCAGGGAGGACCCCCGCTTCCTTAGAACGCGGTCTCCTCCTGAGCAGAGAGAACTGTGAGTGAAGACGGACCTAGGACTGGCGGAGGGGCCACCAGTGCTGGCCTGAGTTTCGGTTTTGCTCTGCAGAGAATTTGAAATCTTTTCATTGGGAAAGTGAGTCATTTGATAAAAAGATGTCATATATAGAGACTGCTTATGTGAATGGTATGAAGTGGGGGGGGGTGAGTCATGGGGGCTCTGGTTCTCGTGAGATTCTAGAAAAGGAATAAGACTTTTTTTTTAATCCTCACCTGAGGACATTTTTCCATTTTGTTCAGATAGAGTGGAAGGGAGAGAGAGAGAGAAACATCAGCATGAAAGGGACACATCGAGTGGCTGCCACCTGCACAACCCAACCAGGGCGGGGGACAAACTGCAACTGAGGTACATGCCCTTAGCAGGAACCGAACCCGGGTCTCTCTGAACCACAGGCTGATGCTCTAACCGCTGAGCCAAACGGGCCAGGGTGGGAATAGGACTTTTTACGGGTGCTCTGTCTGATCCTAGGCCCCAGTACTATATTGATAGGCTTGGGATGTTTCTTTAATCACGAGTGAGGTTTATATTTTTACATAGTTAGAAACCCTGCCGCCCCCAGTAATTGAGTGTTTTTAGGTTTGCAGCACAGTTGGGCAGACAGCACAGCGTTCTCATATACCCTTCCCTCTCAGTGTCTCTGTTGTTATCATCTCACTCGGTGTGTACATTGCTACCATCGAAGGATCAATGGCGACACACTAGTATCCAAAGCCCATAGTTTACATTAGGGTTCACTTGTGTTGTGTGTTTAGGTTGACAAATGTATAAAGGCATGCATCCCCATCACTGAGCCGTGCAGAATAGTTTCCGGACCCTCTGCATCCCTCCCTCCCCGTACCCCTGACAGCTGCTGATCTTCTTACTGTGTGTATCTGTGCCCTTGCCGATGGTCGCCTAGTTGGAACCATACAGTATGGAGCCTTTTCCGACGGGCCCATTTCTGTCTTCATGCAAAGGGCCTGTTCGTGTCCCTGCTGGTCTTTCTATCGTGATCCTGTTTTGTTTTCTTTGGCTTTTCTTGCTGACTTACAAAGTAGTGTTAAATGTTTATACATTTCCCCAGTTTGGGTCATGTTAGTAAACATTTGCTTTCAAGTTTATTTGCCTTTTCCGTTGATTTTCCAGGATTATTATATAATTCTGTAGTATTTTCACTGTGAGACATCGAGTACTTGGAATTTCTCAGAATGACAAGTGTGCGTGGGTGGGATTCCTAGTTCAAGAGCACCCTCTTCAGTGATACTGGGGTGTATCGTCTTTCGTGGTGGTGGGGAGGGGGGAGGAGCTCACTGGTCTGGTGGTTCTTGCATCTCTCATGGTTCTTATTTTCCCTTCCTGGCCACATAGGTGGTGGGCGAGCCCCTGACTCCAGGATTTGCATGTCTGAGGTTGTCTGTCCCCCTGATGTGTGGGAGGCCTCCTGCTGGTCCAAGGTCCTTGGGCTGAGGTCTTTGGCCGCCGCAGGCTGTCCCTGTTCGTTGTAGTCTGGTTCCCAGCAATGCCCGTGAGACCGCTGACCAAAGGAGCCTGTCTGTTAACGTCCCCTTGGGTCTTTGTCATTTACGATCCTTGGGGGATACTCTTTCTCTCAGTCTTCACCAGTGTAATTCCAGTACTGCTTTCCCAGGCAGTCATGCAAGTCCTCAGAAAGGGGAGGAGACACGGCGTCCCTCCCCGACTGCAGGGGAGTGAGTCTGCAGCCGCAGCCCGGCTCTGGGCAGGGGCAGAGTGGTCCCATGTGCTCTCGCCTGCACGCCGATGTCTGGCTCGCGTGAACCGTGGAAGCAGCGCCGATCCTGGGCTCACAAAACTGTCTCTGGGCGGTTGCTGTACTGAGGGGCCTTTTCACACACGCCCGATGGCTTGTTCCCTTGTCTTTTGTGACTAACCTACAGTCCCTAAGCCTCTGCAGTTCTGATTGGTTTCTAAATTTGCTGTCCAGGTTTTCTGAGACCCATTTTCTTAAAGTTAAAAGTGCTTGTGAAGTTTAAGCCAGAGGAAGAACAATACAGCCCCACCCCCCTTGTGATGCATACACGGGAACTCGGGGCCGAGCTGCTTGAAGCTGTCACCCAATCAGAAACCAGTGTGGAACGTCCGTGATCATGCTGATTCGAGCAGCGGCACATTACAAATAGACGCACATTGTTGCCACAGTTCTCGTGGCCCTGGTCAGACCTGCCGTGGGCTCGCCCATGCGGTAAAGTGCACAGCGAGCTGGGTGCTGCCTGTTGCTTTGGTGACTGTGGCACACATTGCAGACTGGCTCTCTAGAAGCTGCAGGAGGAACAGGTTTGGAGAGGAACAGCAGTCGAATTTCAGGCACGCCGAGTCTGAGATCTGGGACCTGTGCGTCTGGAATTTAGGAGAAAGTCTGGGCTGGTGATCTAAATCTGGGGAATGTCGATATTTAGACGGTAATTAAAGCCAGGAGGGCAGATGGGACCACCGGCAAAGCAGTGAGTGTGGACAGCAGAGTAAAGGACGGAGATCGGAGCCCCAGGGCCCTCGAACTGAGGATAACTCGGAGGCGAGGAGGAGCGGCTGGGGAGCAAGAGCAGAACCCACACCCTTCACGTTCTGGAAGCAAAAAGGAGCGAAGTGCATCCCGGGTCCCCACAAGTGCCCCAGCCGGGGATCAAACCTGAAACCTGGGTATGTGCCCTGACCGGGAATCGAACCCACCACCTTCCTGCGTATGGGACAGTGCTCCAACCCACTGAGCCACCGGCCAGGGCAGGACTTTTCCTTTTTAGTGCTGACACTTCCCAGCCTGTATCTCAGCTTGTTCTTACTAGGGTTCCGTGGAACACTCATTACCGAAGCTGCTCTTCGAGGGTTCCATTGTCGAGTGTGTTTGGGACTATGTGTTGAATGCCTGTGTCCGAATGCACCCCCACACGAGGTGTTTCCCCGCCTGCAAGGTGTGCTAGTGGGTCCTGTCTGCGATTTCAGCGAAGGCACGTGTTCTCTGCTGCATGTAACACACCGCGCAGACACAGGTGTACCACATTTCTAACAGTGCCACTGGGGTGTGGACCCCACGGCCACACCCATTTCCCACACCTGCGCTGGACAGCATTCTCTTTGGAATCTTCCAGCCTGAGAGGTAAGAAATGCAGCTGTTGCCGGGTTATTTCAATGAGCGTTATGTAATTAATCAACAGTGAGCTGCTTTTCACGTCTGCTGCCATTCACATGGTCCCTGCTGCAAATGGCCCGTCCTCGGCCTCCGCGCATCCCTTCCACCGTCTTGGGCGGTCCCGGCTGCGCACAGCTGACAATGCCAGTCAACATATGACAAAGCAAAACAAAAGTGACAAACCTGTGACAGGAAGTCCCTTGGACTCCAGGGTGCTATGAGAGGGTGTTTCTCCTCTAGGGTGTGCTGTGCTGGGGGCTGAGACACAGACATGGGCATGTGTGGAGCATGGAAGTCACCACGGCATCAGACGCGTGACACTCTGAACCCTGTGGTCTGTGAGCGGTAATGTTTATGAGTGGGGAGAGATGACCAAACCGCATGTACCTCTGATTTTCATCAGGTGACAAACTTGGGGACTGAGACGCGATGTGTCATAGACGCTGGTTTCTGCTCCTGCAGGTCTGATTCTACAGAACAGTGACAAATGATACAAATATACAGACAAACACTCTAGCTGATGGTGTTGGCCCTAGGAAGACGGGTGCAGGAGGCACAGTAAAGGGGTGGGTGGTGATGGGTGAGGTGGGCCTTTCTGAAGGGGGGGCGCTGGGCAGAGGATTGAAAGGGGGTGTGGGAATCTGGGGGGAGTGCCTGGCAGAGGGTGGCAAGTGCAGAGGCCCCGCGGGCAGACACGCGGAGTGTGAGGCATGGCAGGAGCTCGTTGTGGCTGGAGTGGAGACAGTAGTTGATGGTGGTCAGGAATGGAGGCCTGGAGGGGTCAGCTCAGGCCTGGTCAGGAGGTCAGTATATCATGGGAAGGACTTAGGGTTTCGTTTGAATTGGGGAAGCCCTTGAGGGCTCCAGGAACGAGTGACTGACCAGGCTTGGAGTCTAATAAACGCCCTCTGGTGGCCGTTCTGAGAATAGGCTCTGGAGGGCCTTGGGAAAGCTGCCTGGTAACCTGGGAAGGTATGAGCCCTGGATCCTGGTGTGTTTTGCAGATGGAAAGGACAGGATTTGCTGACGGATTGGGGGTGGGGCGGGCAGGAGAAGAGCTGCCTGGGAACCTGAAGTTCCATTTGCTAAGCCGGGGAAGGTGAGGAAAGAGCAGGTCCTGCGGTGGGCAGTGCTGAGGAGCCACTTTAGCCTCTGAGTCTGAGTGGAAGGGAGAGGTCAGTGCTGGAGGTGTAAATCCGAGTCACCAGCGGGCTTGTTTTAGAGCCCAGGGGCCGGATGCAATTACTTGGGGAGTGGGTGCAGGTGGAGAAGACAGAGACTTGGGGGGTGGGGCTTGGAGGGGGGCTGCCGTGGGTCCTGCTGCCTGCATGCTCCAGGTCATCCCGACACCAGCAAATGGGATGTTCTCTACCCCTGTTCTGGATGACAGAGAGGGCACATACTGTGCACAGAGGCCCATTTCGCTACAACTGAAAGACCGCGACTGGTTATTAAATGACACTCCGTTCCTGCATGATTGAATATGTGCTAGAGCAATAAAAATAGGTCTGATGTCACACAGGCCTGGTGACATTTAGCCGCTTGACCTGCTAGTGGTGTGCCCTTGGGTTAGTTATGTCACCTCCCCGAGCCTTCCTCTTCACATCTGAGAAATCGGGCTTTGGGTTTCAGTGAGGACTCGATGAGATACTGCGAATCAAGCGCTTTGCAAGGTCCTGGAGGGCAAAAGTGCCCACCAACTAGTGGCCCCCTTCATCCTCCCCAACTTCCTCTCCCTCCTCCTCTCACCCATTCCCCCTCCTCCTCTCCCATTTCTTCCCCTTCTTCCTCCTGCCCCCTCTTGCCCCTTTCTTGTCTGTTACCCTCTCCCCTCCTCTCCCTCCTCTCCTTGTCTTGTCTCCTGGTCACCTTCCCGTCATCAGTGATGATGTACTAGAGCTGCTCTCCAGAGCCCAGGAGGCCCAGCTTTGGGCACCTCAGTCTGGGAGCTCTGGGTGCGGACCAGGAGGACTCTCTCTGGGCTAAATTGCTGGGGTGCTTGCATTCCTGACAATGGGGGTTGCTTCTCTGTCTGTCTCTGGACTCAGGGCATAGGCCTTGTGTTTGCAGTTTACGCCACACTTCTTGGGATCTGGGAAGGAGTGTTATTTTATTAGGGTTTGAGACCACTGGGTGTGAGTGGAGGGAACACTCCGTAGTTGGTCTCCCTCTGTCCTGAGCACCTTCCCAGAACACCTCCTCCACTGGAGGGAACCAGCAGCTCTTCTTGGTGGGGCCCACCTGAAACACTAAGGAGTTAGACACTAGCCATCAGCCTTCTCCCAGGTGACTACTGATCATTGCTGAAAGAAATGAAAGACAAAAGTAGATGGAAAGACCCCCGAGTTTATGGATTAGAAGACTTAATATTATTAATATGTAAGCAGTCTTACTACTCAAAGTAATCTACAGATTCAACACAATCCCTATCAAAATCCGAATGATGTCTTTTGCAAAAATAGAAAAACCTATCCTAAAATTCATATAGAATTTCAAAGGATGCTGAATAGCCAAAACAATCTTAAAAAGAATAAAGCTGAAGGGGTCACACTTCCTGATTTCAAAACTTACTATAAAGCTACAGTAATCAAAACAGTGTGATGTGGGCATAAAGACCAACACATAGGCCGATGGAATAGAACTGAGCCCAGAACAAAGCCTCGCATAACTGGTCAAACAATTTTTCAAGATCATTCAATGGGGAAAGGAGAGTCGTTTCAACAAATGATGCTGGGGAACGTACAAAAGAATGAAGATGGACACTTACCTAACACCATAAACAAAAGTGATTCTTGTATGTATCCCAACTGGAGATCAAACCCGCAACCTTGGCATATCAGGACAACGCTCCAACCAGCTTAGCTGCCCGGACAGGGCAAAATTAACTCAAAATAAATAAAAGATTTAAAAGTTATAGCTAAAATTATAAAACTCGTATAAGAAGACATCAGGAAAAAGCTTCATGACGTTGGATTTGGCAATAATTTCTTGAGAGTGACACCAAAGACAGACAACAAAAGAAAAAAATAGATAAATTAGACTTCATGAAAATTAAAAAAAATTGTTCATCAAAAGACCCAATCAACAGAGTAAAAATGCAACCCACATAATAGGACAAAATATTTGCAAATCATACATCTGATAAGAGATTAATATCCAGATACATAGAGAACTCCTAAACTCAACAACAAAAAAATGAACAACTGATTCCAAAATGGGCAAAAGACTTGAACAGACATTTCTCCAAAGCAGATAAACAAATGGCCAATAAACACATGAAAAGATGCTCAGCATCTCTAAGAATTAGGGAAATGCAAATCAAATCTACAATGAGATACCACCTCACATCCATTAGGATGGCTACTGTATAAACAACCACCACCACCAAAACCCAGAAAATAATAGGTGTTGGCAAGGATGTGGAGACATTGAAACACTTGTGCACTGTTGGTGGGAATGAAAAATGGTGCAGTCACTATGGAAAACAGTTTGTCAGTTCCTCAAAAGATCAAGAACATAGAATTACCATTGATATTGCAATTCCACCTCTGGGTATATATTCAAAATAATTGAAAGCAGAGCCTCAAAGAGATATTTGTACAGCCACGTTCATAGCAGCATTATTGACAATGTTGAAGAAACCCAAGCGTCCACAGACAGATGAATGGATAGAGAAAATGTGGTCTAGACATGCAATGGAATCTCATTCAGCCTTAGAAAGGAAGGAAGTTCTTCTGCAACGTGGATGAACCTTGAGGACATTATAGAAGTGAAATAAGCTGGACCCAAAAGGACACGTGTTGTACGATTCCACTTCTGTGAAGTTTCTAGGGCAATCAAACTGATAGAGACAGAAAGTAGAATGGTGGTTCCCGGGGGCTGGGGGAGGGGAGGGGGAGGAGGAGGAATGTGTGTTTAAGGGGGACAGAGTTCAGTGGGAGAAGATGAAGTTCTGGAGGTGGATGGGGGTGTAGTAACGCATCGTATGCATGTATCTAATGCCACTGAACTGTGTCCTTAACATGGCTAACATGGTCAATCGTGTTTGTGTATTTTACTAGAATTAAAAAAATGAAAACAAATAACTGAGTCACTGGTAGTTATCATTGGTGTGGGCCATTTGCACAGCGTGCTCACGGTTGTCCTCCGCTTGGAGTGTTGTGCTTCTGTCTCACGAGGCCTAGGGGACCGGAGGAGTGGTATCCAAGACAGGGCTCGTTGGTGGAGTTGGCTAATCTTTGGGACAGGGGGATTCTGTTGGCTTGTTCTACCTGTTTTATGAGGTGCCTACTATGTGCTAGGGGACATGCCAGCCCCCCATGTGGTTCCAACACCCAGTGTGAGGCCTCTTAATTGGCTTCAAATGCAGCCGCAGTCTTCTTGAGCCACTTAACGGCCCTGGGTAACGAGCTGTCTCACTCTCAGTATTTGTTTAATGCTTTATTCATGGGCACAAATCAGTGGTAACATTAATTCCAGGGGAGCTTTAATGATGTATGTGTTTGGCGAAGTCCCCAGCTCCTGACCCTTAGGTGCTAGATCTGTTTGAGGCCACGTGAAATGCTTTGCGTCACTTGCAAGAAAGAAAAAAGAGATGCTGTTTTTCCTCAGGAAAAGAAGAGGTATTTCACAGCCAAGCCTTGTTCTACTGTGGAATATTTGTCAAGGGCTGTGGAAAGCAAACACATGGAAAATTTTAATACTTCTTTTAAAGGAAGGAGTCGGGTTTGTCAAAACCAGAACAATGATCCTATTCCTCCACTTGAAGATCTATTTCTACACCCACCCACCCATCCACCAACTCATCCATTCATCTATCCATCCATCCATCCATCCATCCATCCATCCATCCATCCATCCATTCTTCTATCCATTCACTTACCCACTAACCTACCCATTCATTCTTCCATCCATGTATCCATCCTTCCAATCATCATCAATTCTTCCACCCACCCACCCATTCAATCATCCTTCCAGCCATTTATTCATCCTTTGTCCCATCTATCCTTCTACCCACCCAGCCATTCATCCATCCACTTATCCATCACAGGCTGAGGCCCACTCTATTCTGCCAGCCCTGGAGTCAGTGTGTGTTCAGACAGCTGGAAATGGTCAGTGACTTCACCTTTCCGAACTTCCATTTCTTCACCTGTCCGATGAGACCATGTTGTTGACACACTAAGCCCAAAGCCTGGCCTAGAGCAATCAAGGGTTTAATACATGTAAGCCACAGCCATCATCAGGAATAATAATAATAATATACTCTGAAATAGGTACTGTTATGTCCCCATTTTACAGAGGGGGACACTGAGGTAGAACGCTCCAGCTGTTGCCTCTCAAAACCCAGATGTGAAATGCACAGGAGCCTGGCTGGGCCAGACCTCTGGAACTGCCCCTGTTACCTGGGTCACTGTGACTTCTAGATCTCTGGGGGTCCCTGAGGGTCCAGGTTCTGAGGGCTTGCTTGGGAGGGAGCCAGAAGCTGTAATTTTATATCCCTGGTAACAGTGCAAAGATTAAGAAAAAAAGATTTTCATTTCATCAGTTATTTCCTATAAATAGCGACTTTCCTTCCAACTCCCCTTAAACCATTTTGAACAAAGTTTGCTCGGGGTTCCCAGCTTCTCCCTTGCTTCTGTCCTTCCAGGTGAGAGAAAAGCTGATTATGACCCGGTCTGGCACAGATGGACCCTGTTTGTACAGTCCTGAATTCTTCCTTCTTAAATAAAATTTAAGACCATGTGCAACGACCTGCAGGACTGACCTCCGGCTTTGATTCTTGGTTGAGTTTCTTAAATGCATATATGAGGCCCGAGCCTGCTAATGCGCTGAAATAATTATCCTTGGCGAGAGGGAGGTGTTAATGCCTTAGGTGTTCGCCTGCCAGTTGTCTTGCAGTTAGTGGGAAACAGTGTCAATCTCTCCGTTCGTTTGCTATCGAGTTGCAGCCTTCCCATGCTTTTCAGGAGGTGCCAGCCCTGTTGTCCGTCCCAACTGAAGGCAGCCACTTGATGAGGGGCCAGAGGGAGACGTCAGGGCTCCTATCTGTGCTCCCAGATGGTGTCCTTGGGAACAGACCGCAGACACATTGTGGCAGCCAGCTTCCGTGATGCCCAATGGTCCCACCTTCTGGAATTCACACCCTGTGTAATCTCTCCTCCCTCCTTGCACCAGGATTGGTCTGTGTGACCAATAGAATCTGCAGAAGTAATGCTCTGTCACTTCCAAGATTAGGCATAAAAGATGCTGCAGCTTCCATGTTGGTGTGTATCTCTCTGTCTCTGTCTCTATATCTATCTCTCTGTCTCTCTCTGTTTCCCTCTCCCCTCTCTCCACTTCTGTCTTCTCTTTCCTTCTCTGTTAGATCTTCTGCCCTGGGGAAGTCAGCTGCAATGTCATGGGCGGCCCTCTGGGAGCGGTCACGTGATAAGGAACTGAGCCCTCAGCAGCCAAGTGAGTGAACTCAGAAGCAGGTCCTCCCGCCCCAGTAGAGCCTTCAGATGACCACAGCTCTGGCCGTCAACTTGGTTGATATTTCTTGCAGAGAAATATCTTGGATCGTGGGAGAGCTGGAGATGTTCACTGTCTAATGTCCAACCCAGTGGATGGGAAAATGACCACTTATGTTCTGGAACATAAGAAGATACAAAAAATGAGCTGGAGAGCCTCCTTTGCTACAGTTATTAATGACTATAACAGAATATTTTCTATGCTAGGAAAGGACAAGGGAAGTGGACTGGTATTTTTTAAGTGCCAACAATAATGATAGTTACTGTTCACTGTTTCCTACCTGCCATCTGCTCCATGGACTTTTTCCATCATGATCTTAACTCATTCTGCCTTGAACAGCCGAGGGAACTGAGGCTCAGGGAGGGGCTGTGACTCACCCAGAGCCACACAGCTACGCAGCAAGCGTGTGTGGTCTCCACCCAGGGGTGTCTTCTTGCAAAGGGGTGAAGAATGAACGGATCATATGCGGAAGGGACGGGATCTCAGAGCTTGAAGCCACCAAGGTTCTATAGATTGTGATCATGTTCTCACAAAAAAGTAAAATTGAGCCCGGTTGGTGTGGCTCAGTGGTTGCGCATTGACCCATGCACCAGGAGGTCACCAGTTTGATTCCCGGTTGGGGCACATGCCCAGGTTTTGGGCCCGATCCCCAGTGGGGTATGTGCAGGAGGCAGCCAACCAATGCTCTCTCTCATCAACGTTTCTATCTCTCCCTCTCCCTTCCTCTCTCTCTAAAAATCAATACAGAAAAAAAATGAAAACAAAACAAAGTGTTCCCTCTGATGTTTCCAGTACCCACCGGGCCCAGCATAGTTATTACAATATTATCCCCATGCTGTACTTCACAGCCCTGCGACTATTCGTACTTTTTATTTTTATTTATTGACTTATTTTTTTAATCCTCACCCGAGGACATTTTTCCATATTTTGTTCAGATAGAGTGGGAGGGAGGGAGAGAGAGAGAGAGAGAAACATCGACGTGAAAGGGACACATTGAGTGGCTGCCACCCATACGACCCAACCAGGGCAGGGCCGGGGACAAACTGCAAACTACGTGCCCCTAGTGGGAACCGAACCCGGGTCTCTCTGGACCGCAGGCCGATGCTCTAACCACTGAGCCAAACCGGACAGGGCGACTATTTGTACTTTTCAATCCCTTCACCTTTCCACCCAGTCCGTCAACTCTCCTCCCATCTGGCCACCTATCAGTCTGTGTTCTCTACTGATGAGTTTGTTTCAACTTTGTTCATTAGATTTCAAGTATAAGTGAGATCATATGGTATTTGTCTTTCTCTGGCTGACTTATTTCACTTAGTATAATACCCTCTAGGTTCACCCATGCTGTCACAAATGGTAAGATTTCTTTTTAAAAAACATTTTTATTGCCCTGGCCGGTGTGGCTCAGCGGTTGGAGCGTCGGCCTGCGGACCAGAGAGTCCTGGGTTCAGTTCCCACTAGGGGCACATACCAAAAAAACAACAACAAAAAAACAAAACAATTATTTATTGATTTTAGAGAGACAGAGAGACAAAGAGACAGAGAGACAGAGACAGAGAGAGACACACTGGTCTGTTGTTCCATCCATCCATGCTTTCATTGGTAGCTTCTTGTATGTGCCCTGACCAGTGGTAGAACCCAAAACCGTGGCATCAGGACAACGCTCCAACCAACCGAGCTATCTGCACAGGGCCAGTTCATTTTTGTGGCCAGATAGTAATCCACTGCGTAGATGCGCCACAGCTGTGCTATGCACTTGTTTGTTGGTGGGCACGTGGGTTGTTTCCATATCTTGGCTGTCGTAAATACTGCTGCACTGAACACAGGGGTGCAGATATTCACGCAAGTGAGTGTTTTGGGTTTCTTCGGATATATACCCACAAGTGGAATTGCTGGGTCATAAGGCAGTTCCATTTTTAATTTTTTGAGGAACCTCTGTACTGTTTTCTGAGTTTTGGCAAATTCCATGATTAGATAAGAGACATCAGGGAAGACCCGGGTGCCAGGTTTGCACCCGTCTGCAATCCCACCAGTGCACGAGGGTTCCCCTTTCCCCACTTCCTTGTCAGCACTTGTTGTTTGTCGCACTAATTTTAAGTAAAGTTTTATTTTTATTTATTTATTTTTATCCTCACCCGAAGATAGGTTTTTATTGATTAGAGAGAGAGAGAGAGAGAGAGAGACGTTGATTGGTTGCCTCTGATATGAGCCCCATCTGGGGATCAAACCTGCAACCTAGGTATGTGTCCAGACTGGGAATCAAACTCACAACCTTCTGGTGTATGGTACGATGCTCCACCCAACTGAGCAACCCGACCAGGGCAATAAAGTGTTATTTTGTAATAACTTTAGATTTATTGAAAAGTTGCAGTTGATAGTACAGGTTTTCCCATATACCTGGCACCGGGTTTCCCTGACGTCTCTTAGATGATCACGGAATTTGCCAAAACTAAGAAACCAATACAGTGCTATTAATTAAATTCCAGATGGTATTTGGATTTCACCGGTTTTTCCACTAACGTCCTTTTTTTTTTCTATTATGGGATTCAATTTGAGGACACCACAGTGTATTTCTCATATTCTTTGAGTGAACCTGAACTGGCTTTTAAAATCTTGGACTCCAGGGCTGAAGGCCAAGCTGGCTAGTCAGGGATCCACTCAGCATGTCCCAATGGCTTCTTGCAGTTTCGGCCTATTTCCTCCGCTGGCTGGAGACCTCAGTGGGTAGATACATCGCGTCTTCTGGGCCAGCTCTGATCTGTGCACG
Source organism: Molossus molossus (assembly GCF_014108415.1). Lineage (NCBI taxonomy): Eukaryota > Metazoa > Chordata > Mammalia > Chiroptera > Molossidae > Molossus > Molossus molossus. The sequence goes on from NW_023425357.1 coordinate 19,504,463, forward strand.
GGTCTGCATGCATCAGGGTGTCAGAATAAGAACAAGATCGCAGCTGGGCTTTGTGATCAACTGTTGTGCCCCGTGTCTGCCCCGGGGGTGGGAAGAGAGAAGCGTGATGTGTGCCGAGGGTCTGCTCTCTGGCACCGGAACGTTTCCCACGTGAGCGTTCTGAGCCCGGGTCCAGGAGTAGAGCCTGTAATTGAATGTGGACATGAAATGGGGGGTTTCCACCGTCACAGCCACACCGAGTCATAGGGTGGTGGCGGTGGCGGTGGCGGCGGTGATGATGACGTACAGATAACTAGATACCATTTATTGAGTGCTTTACATGTCCCAGGCACTACAGTGACTGCCATGTGAACATTGCATGTGCTCCTTGTGACAGCCCTGAGAGGTAGGGCACAATCGTCACTCGCACTTTACAGATGACAAAGCGAAGACAGGTAAGTTAAGGGCCTTTTTCTAGTTTCCAAGCCGGTACACTTCCTTGCAGAGGAGCCTCGTTCTCCAGACGAGGCAGGCTTGGCCAAGCCCCGCGGCTCAGGGGGTCTCTGCCTCAGCCATGTGTCACACACTCCTCCTCACCTGTTGGCCACCACCTGATACGTGATCTGTGTTGAGTTCTGGCACCACAGCATTCTGTGGGTTTTTCTCACAGGAGTTTGGAGCAAGAGCAGGGTTGAGTGCAACCTCCCAGAGGTGACAGGTAGGGAGGTCCAGGCATCTGCATACCCAAGAGAATTTCTGCTGGATTCAGTTCGGAAACGAGTTCCTTCAGTGGATCAAGTTTTTCTGTGCCAGTGATGCAAATTAAAATTCGCTTTCACAGGGAAAACTGCCGTCCCCTAAAGGGACACCTTCACTGATCGCATGGATAGATTTTTTTTAGGTCAAGTTCTCAGAAGTCTGGGTCCTCCCGACCTGTGAAACCCTCCTCCCCGGGTCCTCTCCCGGCCCCACCCTCCCGCCAGGCCGGCCCACTAGCTTTCATTTCCACCCTCCTTCCTTGGCTCGGCTCACTGTCCTGCCAGGTGAGCCCTCCCTGCTTCCATCCCTCCTTCTCAGAGTTCCTCTTCTGTGGATGCTGCTCTTTGAGCCCGACTCATCCTTCCCCATAGCTGTCTTCCGCTGCCTGGAAGTCTCTGGAAGGTGGCCCTGTGTGTGTGTTCCCAGTGCTTAGCTTGGCGCAGAGATGGGGCAGGAAGGCTCCTGGACAGTGAGCAGGTTTCTAACCGAGAGGAGTCCTACCTTCCAGCCACTTCTTTAGAACTGCAGGAGCTACTGAGGCCACGACTGAAAACATCCCCTGTCGATCGCACGATTTCACCCTCACTGTCATCCTTTGGGTGGGGCGTTTCACCCCTTTTCATAGAGGTTATGGAAGCGGAAATGACTTGCCAGGCATTGCTGCGGCCGAGACTGAGACCTGGCAGTGCCCAGAACCAGGCTCCCAACCCGAAAGGGTCGCCAGGGCCGAAGAGGATGGCGGGGCCAGGACTGCAGAGTCTGGGGCACGCTCCTCCCCACACCCCTCACTGTCTCCCTGCTGCCCCCGGATCCGCAGCCCAGGCGGTACCTTTCTCCCTTTGCTGGGGAGTTGCCGCCGCACCGCATGGAACGAGCCTACCCCTTCAAACGCTATTATGAGGACAAAACTCAGTTACCTAAAGCTTTGCAGAAATCTTCAAATGTATTAAAACTATCCCTCCCAATGCCAACTGCTATCAACATTATAAAGAGATAAACGCATTTTTGTTTAATTCCGCAAGTTGGTTGGTCACTGAACAAGCTGATTTCATGGGGCCAGTGGTGTCAGGCCAGCTGAGCCCAATCAGAGCTGCAGCTTAGCCCCGCGGTGGGCAACAGGGACTCGGTTCTGTTGGGGACCTTCTGAGGAAGTGTGTAGCGTGCACCTAGGAACCGTCTGCTGGAGACAGAGGGGTGAGTGAGTGTTCACGGGCTCTGATCTCCCGCTGGCGAAGGGCAGTACCACAGGGTGGTAGTTGTTGGCGGGCTGGCTTCTGGAGGCTTCCCTGGAGGCAGTGCTGGGGAAGCTGGGCAGGAAGCACGACGAGCAAAGCGAGGCACGGTGTGCGGGCTTGAATCTGTGCACACTGGTTGTTGCAGAAATTGCTGGAGCAAAATGGGCTCAGAGGATAGCATGTGGGCACGAAGTGTCCCCATGCAGCCTCCAGGATCCACCAGCTCCTCTCCAGACTTGCCCCGGGCTTTCCCACTGCCTCCTTCGCTCAGGTCAGTTTCTCCCGGGCACATGGAAAATGGGTGATTCCTTGACATCCTACCTAAAGACCTTCCCATGAGCTTTATTTACGGCTCTTAGCTTGGGATTCAGGCACAAAGCCTAATGGAAGTTGTTATCCCCTTCATCCTAATATCATCTACTATTAGACTGATTAGGTTCACAGTGTTATTTACGTGTCAAGGGCAGGTTGAGAATATTTGCGGGCTGGTTCGCTGTAGAATCTGTGTGTGGTTTATGCATTCATCTCAGACCAGCCAGACTTCCCAGGTGCTTCTCAAGGTCAAACACAGAAGTGCAAATGCTCATCACAAGATAAATGTGCATTACAGATGTTGGGGGATTAAAACATTCCTTTTTTTTCAACATGAGCTGTTTGTGGTTCTCTTGTCCCTTTCTCTAGGTAAGTTTATTTTTCCTGACTGCCATGACTAACTAAATTCTGTCTGCCTCACTTACAAGCTCCAGAGAGGGGAACTGACTTTCTGGAGGTGGAGTTGATTATATTACAGTGCAGGGCTTGGAGACACAACGCTAGTTGGCACTTAACCCACTTCCTTGTGAGCCCCGTATAGGAAATCTACATGCAGCTTTCTGGGGTCTCTGCTTTGGAAGAAATGCTAACTCTGTCATATAGCGAATGGGATGTATGCTACTGAGCACTCCCATTCATTCATTCATTCATTCATTCATTCATTCACTCATTCAACAGTTATTTCCCAAGCACTAACATGTCAGGGCTGGGCTCACTACTGCACAAATGTGATCTCATTTAGTGCTTTTCATAATCCTGCGATGTAGGCCGTCTCCGCATTTTACAGATGCAGTTGGTTTGATCAAAGAGATTGAGTAAAAATGGCCTCCATCCCCTACCTTTGTGTTATTTTTCTCATGCATCTTACTTCTACAAAAAAAAAAAAAAATTCTTTGTTTTTTATGTTTATTAAATGGTTAATGATATTTTACTGACTGTCCTAAGGTTTAGAATATGCGTCTTTCATTTTTCACAGTCTACCTTCAAATAATATATTTCTTCACGGGTAGTGTAAGAACTTTGCAATAGTCTCCTGAGATTTCTACTCCTGAGATGTCCGCCACCTTCCGTGCTGCTGTTGTTACACGTTGCTTGTCCCGGGCTATCAATCCACAATCTTTTGCTTCCATTTTTGCTTTAGACACTCAACATATTAGAGTGATTAAAAAGTCTTTTATACTTACCTTTATTTAAATGATTTCCAGAGCTCTTGATTTCTTTGTGAAGATCCAAGTTTCTGTCTTGTTTTGTATTTCTTCTGCGCAAAAAAAAAAAAAAAAAAATTACTTTAATATCTTGTAGCATCTCAGATTTTGTTTTTCTGAAAATGAAAAGAAATTGCTCTTTTATGAAAGGTATTTTTTCCTGGGGGTAGAAGCCCGCGTTGACAATTATTTTTCCTCTCAGCACTTTGAAGACGACACTTCATTGTCCTCTGGATTATATAGTTTCTGATGAGAACCCTGCTGTCATTTTTATAGCAGTTCCTTAATTTCTTTGGCTGCCTTTAAGATATTCTCTTTCTTTTTGTCTTTCAGTATTTTGAATATGATCTGTGTTTTTTAAAAAAAAAAATCCCGCTTGGGGTTCTCTGATCTTTTTGGATTTGTGATTTGATGCCTTTCATTGGTTTTGTAAAATTCTCAGCCCTTATCTCTTCAAATATATCTTCTACATTGTTATCTCGCTCTCTCTTTTTTCTGGGATTCCAGTTACATGCATATTAGATTATGTCTATTGCTTCAGGTGTTTTTAAAACTCCTCATTGTTGTCATCATCATTGTCCTTCCCTCTCTCCTCTTCCTCCTTCTCCTTCTCCTCCCCCTCTTTTTCCGTCTCCAAATTCTGAAAGTCTAATTCACGTCAAGGAGACAGATCTCATGTGGCTGGCCTGCCCGCAGAGGGAGGCAGCCCTTCCCCAGGCCCTGGGCAGTGTAGGGAAGCGGGTGGCGGAGGACAAGAGGAAAAGAGATACAGTAGGTAGGTCTTCTGTTACCTGGTGACTTGAAGTGTGGTCCATGGACCAGAGCAGTGGTATCCCTGTGCTTCTTCGATACACAGAAACACAGCCTTACCCTAGACCCATTGTATCAGAATCTGCGAATTAACAGATGGTTTGTCTGCACACTACAGTTTGAGAGGCACGGTCTACATGGTCAATGGAAAAAGCTGGGGTGCGAAAGCATCATACGTGTATAGTAAGGAGCGTGTGGCGCCGTCTGGAGCCATTGGGTCCATGCCCAAAGGCGCCACAATCCGGAAGAGGGCGCCTCCCATTTCTCCCCGAGGTATGGGGGTTGTCTGTTCACTTTTTGAACTTTTAAATTTTGATCAAGTCCAATTTATGTTTTTTTTCTTTTGATGCTTATGCTTTTGGTGTCGTATCGAAGAATCCATCAGAAATTCCAGTGTCCTGAAGGTTTGCTCCTATGTTTTCTTTCTAGAGCTTAAAGTTTTAGCTCTTACATTTAGCTGCTCGAGCCAGCTGGAGTTAATTTTGTGTATGGTGTGAGGTAGGGGTCCAGCTTCATTCATTTGCTTGTGAGCTAACTTGGATTTCTTTGTCCAAAGGATCTTTAACTGTTGTGTGGAGAACAGACTGTGGGGGCAAGAAGGGAGCAGGGAAACGAGTTTCCCATGGTTACGTGCTTATCCGCATCTAACACAAAGTGCGCTCAAAGGCCAGCTAATAAAGTTAGAAGGGGCGATTGAAAAAGCACCACACTGCAGCCATCACGGTAGTATTGATTCCGACAAGAATCAGTAGTAGTAGATGCTAAAACCAGTGGGTGAAGGTTTCTTTTCCTTTCTTTTTTTTGAAATTTTATGAGTTTATTTGGGCCAAACTGGCAACATATGCTGGGGAGCAAGATCTCAAATGCTCCTGAAGGTTCTTGAGTAACAGAATATTTCCATGGGTCTCAAAGCACCTCCCCACAGGACACTATGGCGTACACCACCGTAATCGACAGTCACGACGGACTGTGGGCTTCATGGGCCTCCCGATCCTGCTCAGAACACACACCCTGAGTCTAATCACGGCCCGATGTCCGACAAACCCAGCCCGAAGGACATCCTGCACAATGACTGGCCCAAGAAACCCCAGCACGACCGAGGAGTGTTCCAGATGAGAGGAGCCTACGAGACATGGCAGCGGAATGCAGTGTGTGGTCGGGGTTTTCTTCGCTGCAAGGGCCATTACTGGAACAGTCGGTGAAACCTGAGTAAGGTCTGTGGATGAGATGGTGTCACTGGAACAAAGTGCATTTCCTGATTCGAGGTACTGTACTAAGTACGGTTGTTGAAAAAGAGAATGTTCTTGTTTTAAGGAAATGCATGTTGAAGTACTTTAGGGGCCAGCGGGTCATCATGTCTGCATGGCAGCTTACTCTTAAACGGCGCCAAAATCAAGGTACAGAGAGAAATAAGGCAGATGAAGGAAGATGTTAACATTGGAGGTGTTAAGAGTATGGGGCATTTTTAATAGTTTTCTGAACTTTACCACAAGTCTGACATTCTGGCAAAATAAAAGCTCTAAAACAAAGGGAGACTATTCTCCCTTAAATACGACATGTGTGAGAACCACAGCAAGCTGCACGACAGGTTGTTGGATGCGTCGGTCGCCACCTTGCTGCTCTGTGGCCAGGCCTTATCCCCCCCCACCCCACCCTGGCGTCCCGCACGACTGTCGGAGCAGTCCTGACACCCACCAGCCTCCTCCTGTCTTGGCACCCCTGCCCGTGGGCCTCAAGTCAGCCCCCCTTGGGACTTGCTGCCTTTTCTTCTGAGCTGCTGATAAAAACAGCCACTACTCTTGGGTATGTCCAGGGTGTCCGGTAATTCTTAACCTTTACATCAGTCCTACTCTTATCTCTGTTATGAAGATGAGAAAACTGAGTCTCAGAGGGAAGAAGTAAGAGCTAAGTTTCAAGGGCAGTCTGTCCAGCTCCACTCCTGAGCAGTCTCCTCCTCCTCCACGCGTCCCGTTCTCTCGTGAGCTCGTGATGGTCCATCTTTCCTGTATCAGCTCGTTCTGTTCTGTTCGCTGGCGTGTCTGAGAACCTGGCTCGGCGCCCACCCTGTGACAGGAGCTCAGTAAATATTTCCCAGATGAAGGACCATCACAGGCTTAGTCCTCTTGACATGTGGGCATTAGGATTAAACCTTGGCTCACATTCTGGTTCTGCCACTGAGAAGCTGTGTGACCTTGGATAAGTTAACTAACCTCTCTGGGACATAATGTCCAAATACATAAAACACACATTTTGCTACCTCACAGGGGTTATGGTGAAGATCTAATGGCACGTACACATACGTGCTTATCATGGTACCTGGCATTGGTCACGTAGATGCTCAGTCTGTATTTACTGAGTGAATGAGAGAGTGAATGAATGAATGAATGAATGAATGAATGAACCAATGGAAGTTTCCAGTGGCCTCTATCTCGAGGAGACCCCAGCTCTGCCTGTAACTGTTTATTGGAAGTGGTACAGAGGGACTTAGCTGCAAAATATAACTTACTGCAACAAACCACGTGGGACTATCATCTGTGTATTCACTTGTGTGTTGATGTCTCCCACTCCCGTGCGAGTGCTGGCTGTGGACCCCGCCTGCCTCGTTCAGCCTGCAGCTGTGGCTCCCCGCAGGCAGGCCCATTGCTGACCGACGCATCTCATTTCACTTTGTGCTCGATTTGTTAGAATCACCCCTGTGCCGGTCCTGTGCTGGGCACCGATCACTTGCCTGTCCTGACTTTGCCCCATGCCTGGGGCCCCCAACTTGGCTCATGAACAGGGGCACCCTTGTCCTAATTGTGGTCCTCCAAGGGCCCACCTGGGAGGTGCTGTACTTTCTGGCCCAGGGACCCATTTGGTATCTGACCTTTGAAACATGCTGTCAGGCAGCCCCGGAAGCCTAAGCAAGACCGGGGAGGACAATCCAGCCTCCTTTTTTCATGAACACCTTGTGTCCGTATGTATTTCCTCCTCCAGTGGGGATGGAAGAGGCTAAACTGCTCAGGAGGGCTCAAGGACAGCCCCCTTGCTGGACACCTCCATGCTGGACGCCAGCTGTCTGGTGACTTCTGGCCAGAAGGTGGCGCTGTCCCACATTTTATGGAAGCCAGAGGTGGAGGAGAGAAGAGAAATCACTGTTTTATCCCCCATACGACTTTAAGATCAAGGCAAAATCATGGGCATTTGGACCAGTTATCTGAAAGAAAAAAAAGAAAGAAAGAAAAGAAAAGAAAACAGGTTAAAACTCCTATTCAATTTTGAGTTCTGTTCACACGAGGACCCGTCCTAGAGGTTAGAAGAGATGTTTTTGAAGCTTTGCCTGGAAATCCTGCAGGAAAGGCTGGTGGGGCTGAGAACCCAATACTGTTTTTCTAAGTAATCGAGACGGCGGGCTCTGGGCTGTGCCCCTGGCTCTGTGTCCCTGGGAAAGTTACAAGAGCACTCTGAGCCCTGCTTTCCTCATCTGAGAAGAAGAGATAAACGTCCAGACGCCGGGAGGTTGCTGAGAGGTTATGCGATGATGGATATATAAAGTACTTAGCCCTGGGCCGGCCAGTAGGAAGCACTCACTGTGACTGGGCTGGCAGCCTTGGCGGTGGTGGAGTTCGAGATGGTGGGTGCCTCTGACCTCCTCTTTTTTTTTCAGGGGGTGTTGTGGGTAATGCAGACCCTCCTTGTGGTCCCAGGGAGGTCAGATTCCAGAGCACCTACTGTTCAGGGAGACAGGCATAACAAGATGGTCCCTGCCCCGCCTCTCGTACCTCAGAGGGAAAGCGTGCGATAGTCTTTCTGGAGATTCCGGACACGGTGCGTGGAGGAGACACGGACGGAGAGGGATCTGTTCTGCCAGGCGCATTGACATAGGCACCACGAGGAGGTGGCAGTGCGGGTTTCTTCCAGACAGGACACTCGGGAGGGGCATTTTACGCAGAGGGTACAGCTCAGGCAAAGGCGTGGGGATGGGAAAAGCTTCAGGTGTGGCAGAGGGTGGGCCATTTTGGAGGGAAGGATGGTGGTGCAAGGGGGGTGAGTGTGGGGACTTCAGTCCAGGCCCCTTGGTTCTGGGCGTGGCCCTCAGCAGGGACTTTTAAAAATTTATTTACTTACTTATATTTGAATCCTCACCCAAGGATTTTTCCCATTGCTTTTTAGATAGAGTGTGTGTGTGGGAGACATCAATGTGAGAGAAACACATCAATTGGCTGCCTCCCACATGACCCCCACTGGAGCCAGGGATCAAACCTGCAAACCAGGTATGTGCCCTTGACTGGGAATCGAACCCGTGACCTTTGGTCTGCGGGCCGATGCTCTAACCACTGAGCAAACCCAGCCAGGGTGCAGCAGGGAGTTTTCAAGCAGGGCGAAAGAGCCCCTTGGCGCTGGGGACAGAACCGGATTGCTCAGTGTTTGCTTACCTGAAGCATGATGAGGAGAGTTCCCCGTAGTGTAGGTTCCCCGTAGTTGTTCTCAGAGCCAGAAGATTTCAGTCTTAAACTATTTAAAAGGGAAAGAATGATCCAATTCAGTCAACTTCGTGCCCCTTCCTTGACATTTGCCTTCCTTCTCAGGACGTGGGTGCCTCTCCCTTTCCCCTACCACGCACTCCAGCTCTGCACTCAGGCAAAAGCCTTTGCACGTGTCTCCGGACCCAGGGAACCTGCAGTTCGCTGTGGGACGCGAGGCCTCTCTCTGGTCCCCCCCGCCCCCCGGCCACGGGGAGTTTGTCCAAGCCCCTTTTGAATCTCCAGGGTTTTATCAGGAGGACCACCGACATTATTTCTAAGACCAATGTCGAATTCAATGAACAAATGTGGGGGAACTCGGATCACTGTGAATTTTGGTCACTTTGTCGTTTCTCCCCAGCATGTGAGTCAGCCAGCAGCGGTCGCTGTTCTCTGGGGCTCTTCCACACCAAACACCCACACACGGTCCAGACTCGGGGCCCTTCCTGCGTGGATTCTTGCACTCTGGCCTCTGGCTTTCTGTCGAGGGGCCAGCGTCGGCTGTGGCCAGGTTTGATTTACTTGATTCACTGTGATAGGGACAGCGCCAGGGGTGTTTGGGCTCCAGATCAGGGACGTCTTGGCTGCCTTTGTGTGTCCAGATAGGGACGGGAAGGAACCCATGGGTGGACGCACCCTTGCATGTACATGCTTCGAGGTGAAGGAAGGCGCTGGGTGCCCCTGTCCCTAATCACGGAACCATTTCACCCGAGCGCTGGGGGAGGAGCAGGGCCCAGCGTCAGCCCCACAGAACAACATTCTGGTTTTCACACTCGACATTGAGAAGCCATTAAAGGGAAAGGAGAGCTGTGCCCCTTCCCCCGCGGCACGCCAGCCGCCGTCCCCGGCACCTCACAGTGCAGCTTTTGTTCGGGGTCCGGAGTGTAAAGTTGGAGTGGCAGATTGTCGGTGCGTGCCTTTCGAACTTCCTGGCTTTCATCAGCTGCGCCACTCAAATGACAGTATTTAATCCCGAATGTTTCCTTCCCTCCCGCACCCCTCCCTGTTCACAAGTGAGGGGGCTTCCCCACTTATTTGCAAAGTAGACTTCGTTTCTGTTTCTTCAACCATAATGAAAAGTATATTTATGATTTTCTCTTATGTATTTGCAACGGCAAACCCTCCTGAGCATATTAAGTGGCCTTTCTTAGGAGAACTTGACTTCCTGGGTTTTAGTTTTGCATGAGTATGTTTTTGCTGATTTCGCCATCTGCACGGACCATGTTAGGAGGAAGAGTCATACACATTTTATTTCTAGGGATCAGATCTTGGAGTGACAATCCCATGCCATTTTAACACACACACATACACACACATACATACACACATACAAATACATATACATATAGACACACACACATACAAGTACATATACATATACATATATACACACACATATACACACATGCACACGTCTATGTATATCTCCTGGCGGCTCCGTTCCTCAGGGGCGCCCTGCTACACTGGCTGGGCTGAGTAGGGTTCCAGGCTTGCACTGTGGAAGAGGATGGCAGCCCCCGGCCACCAAGCATCTAGAGAAATCGGATGTGTTTCTCGGTGCCTCCAGGACCTTACAGGACTCCCGAGCTGTTTGGAGCACGCGTGTGTGTGGGCGGAGCCGTGTGCCCAGACAGGGAGGGCTCTCGCCCTGCACGTTCTGCTGGCAGAGCCCACTGCAGGGGGAGCCGCTGCCACGCCCACATTTCTGGCCATCAGCAGAGGGTCCCGGGAGACCCCAATTCCTTCTTAGGGCCGAGGGCCAAGTAAGTATCGATGAGCTCCAAATACATGTTACACCTGATGACGGTGGGGCTCAGAAAATTCCCCCACTTTGGGACACCACGTAAGGACACATGCTTTCATCACTAAGATGGCACGTTCCAGCCCTGTGATCATCTGGAGGTGGACTCAAGCCCCTGCTCTGCCACACCCGAGCTCTGTGGCTTTAGGGACATGCCTTCACCTCTCTGAGCCCGGTGAGTGGGGGGGAGGGGAGGAGCTCGAGCCACCTCCCCGCCGGCTGCCTGGTTACGTGGAAGGACACCCGTCCGCGGTGCACTGCCCAGCCCGGAGGAAGCCCTCAAGAGAGATTTGTGTGTGTCAGGACCAGGCTGAGGAGTGTGGGGCTTCCAGCTACACAGTTGAAGGTGGCGTCCACCCTCGGGTGCCAACCCTGCCCTCACGCAACCCCGAGAGTGAGCGCCACCTCCAACGGTGCCCCCTGGGCACCTGCTCCCCCACCCTCCTCCTGGTCCTCACTTTACCCAAGTAAATGCCACACCGGCGTTGCCAGGTAAGGGGATCACTCACCTCGCAGGGATGACAGACCCACTCGAGCCCTCCTGGGTAGGGTGAGCTCTTGGAAGGCAGTGACCGCCCTTCTCCATGTCATGCGACTGCGTCCAGCTGCCCACACAGCGCAGGCGCGACATCGCGCTTACAGAAGTGAACCGAATGACGGGAAGGCGAAGGATTCGCGCTCGGACACGGTTTCTGGTTTCTGGAGAGCGAGGCCGTCCGCTCCAACGCCGTTTCCCACTGCGGGGTGAGTGCTGCTGCAGGGTCGCCCTAGAACTGGACTTGGACAAAAGGTTAGAACTGTACGATCCCATGTACATGGAATATCCAGAGAGATAGAGCTACAGAGAGAAAGTCAGGGTGCTGGGGTAGGAGGAGGGGATGGGGAGTGACTGGGAACGAGGTTTCCCTTTAGGGTGATGACAATGTCTTGGAACTAGACAGAGGTGATGGTTGTCCAGCCTGTGAATGAACTAAGTGCCACTGAGTGGGACACTTTAAAAATGGCTAAAGTGATCCATTTTATGTTATGTGTATTTAAACACACACACACACACACACACACACACACACAGAGGATTCATCAGGACTCTTCGGGTGTGTGTGACAGAAACAAGATCTATGGTTTATGGACTTAAAGGTGGGTTGAAGCCCTGAACTACACGAAGGCCACACGCTGTCGTGACTCCGTTTGATTTCTGTTTCTGCTTCTCAGCCCTGCCTCTTGCATTCTCTGTTGCCACCACCAGCTGCCTCCTCCATCAACACCTCGTGAGTGGCGGGGCTCCGTCAAGAGCATGGCGACTTCAGTGGGGCGATGCGGTTAGGTTTGGGGAGGACCGGGCCCAGGAAGACAGCTGTGTGTCTGGGCTGGGGGTGGCCCACGTCGCAGAGCCACACACCCCACGTCACTAGTTGACAGGTGGCTGGGCACCGGGTCCCCACTGACTTTTGGAATAAATGTGCGGCGGCTGTGTCACAGGTGCCCACCGGACGTCTCCATCTGTGTGTTCTTCTGGCTCATTTAGGGCGACTGTCATTTCCTCCTCTCTAAAGCCTCCCAGGTGCCTACAAAAAAAGCCCCGGACCAGATGGCAGAATTCATCAAAGACACGAAGGCCCCCACAGAGGGATGTGTTTGGGAGAGGGAAGAGGCAGCGAAGGACCCAGCACACCTGGGAAAGCTGTCATGCATGACGGAGTCTGGAATGGGGTTGATGGGGAGATGCTACGAAGATTAAGCCCAAGCGTTCATGTCAGGGCAGCACAATGGAGCAGGTCCCCACAGGACCATCCCTACAGCCCAGGGGCTGTGTCTTCCCAGGAGAACGGAGCAATTCCTCATGGATGTTGGGGGCCATGTAGACAGGCAGTTCTGATCACCCGAGCCGCTGGTACCACGAGTGCGGGGCGTGAACGTGGGAGGTGAGTGTTCTGAGGGTTCACAAGTCCGTAAGCACCAATTACAGAATGGGTTTGATGGTGGGTTCTCCAGTCGCTGGAACATCTGTTCAGCTTTTGACAGAAAGCCAGTAGGAGATCTCCTTGCCTGATCCCCAAAGATAGCTCCCCCTACTGTTCGTAAAGAGACTGGGAGAGCGTTGACACAAACAAACAGGACCCCACTTCAAACGCCACCGCTGTCCTGGAGGGGGTTTCTTTCTCACCCTTAATTTAGGGATTGATTTGTTTTCGAAGTTCCTTGGCCGCTGTTTGCATGGGTGTATGTGTGTGCACACGTGTGCGTGTGTGCGTGTGTGCGCAGGTGTAAGAAAGGAAATACCAGGAAGAAAGTGTGTCATATTCTTCCGAAACCAGGGACCTTCCTGAATTTCCTTCCTGTGTCTTGAGAAAATCCCTAGTTGGGGGCACCTCTGTCATCTCTACAGTCTTCTTTGAAGAGGCTTTGAAAAACGGGAAGGAACTTGGGCCACCCCCGGGCCTCGTTCCCACGGTGGCTCAGTGCCAGGACTGTCCTCACCTGCGTATTCTGCGTGTTTTATTATTAACCCACGTGATCCGGTTAATACAGAGAAAGAGGCAAACGCTGGGAGCTCTCTGGTTTCTAACTTCGGCCCCTATGTTCTTAGTAAGTTCTTCAGACATAGTAACTCACGACTCTGATTGCTTCCCTGTTCCCGCTCCTGCAGGTGGGGAGTCAGCGCAGCGCAGCTTTCTCCTCTGAATTTATTAATGTTCATTTCAAATTATGAGTCACCAAAGACTCTTCTACAAAATGATTCCTGAAGTCTCGGGATTCAACAGGGGGTCTAGTTCATACGTGAGTTTCTTTTTATGGGGGGGGGGGGATTTATTACTTCATAGATGATGCAGGCCAGATAAGAGTATATTTTCAGGGTTAAAGATTCAAATGATTCTGAAGTTCAGAGTAAAAGGTGCTGCTCCCTCCCTCCCCAGGGAATCACCCTACATGGTTAGATGCCCCCTTCTGGGTTCCTTCCAGGCCCTTAAAATTGTGTATGGATAACAAGACTTTTGTCGTCGAATGCCACACTGATTGAATGATTCTATATGTATTCATGGGCTCAAGTGATGTTTCCGAGCACCTCTGTGTGCCGAGTGTGATGCTGGGGGCTGCAGGTTCAATGATGAGCACCGGGCCCCCTCCGCACACGCCGTGCTGGGGCTGGGTTCCCCGCTCACGTCCCAGAGTATCTAGGCGTTCTCTCCGTGGCCACCCCTGTGTGTCTGCTCTGGGCTCGTCAGTGTCTAGAGGTAACATTGAATCTGATGGACATTACGTTGCTTTCCAGTAGATTTGTTATTACAAAACATGGAGCAAGGAAGCCTTTGTTGAGTCTGCAGCTCCGAGCATCACACATCTTCCAGTGCCCGGGTGTTTTACAAGATTGAAAGATTCTTTGGATGGTGAGGCCGAACACACTGACCCCTGGATGGAGGACACTGCTGTCTGAATCCTGTGCTACAGGGTCCAGGACAGAGTCTGTAAGTATAAGGTCTCATGGAGTCTTTGCCAGCAACCTAGGAATTGGGTCCTGATGTTTCTACCCTTGTACAGATGAGGAAAGCAAGGCTCAGAGGGGTCACGAAGCCGGCCCAGGGTCCTACCGCTCGGGGAGCAGCAGGGCAGAGCCTTGAATTCAGGCTTTGTGATGCTCATGCAGGAACCCTTCATGTCAACCATGGCTGGAATTTGGCTTCTCTGCTCAAGGTTGGACTCTCTGGGAGTCATCACAAATCCGAAGAGCAAGGCGTTCCTGTCTCCCGCCTTGGACAGGAAGCCGGGCTTTCCCACGCCCGCTGGTCGATCCCACACCTGGACCAAGGGCACTTTCCTGTTCCTGGCTGAGCCACCACTCCCTCGGAACATCATCGTGTCATAGCACGAACACTTCCCAAACGTCCCTCGTCACCATCCCCCGCGGCCCCGACACCCGGAGGAGAGATGCCCTTCGAATCACGTCGTCAGGCACGTGTCCCCCCGCGCCAACTGTTTTCCTCCAAGGCGAACACTTTTCACTAGTCCAAAGCCGGGGTCCATCGCAGTCAAGGGCGCTCGACATGTTGCTGTTCTAAAAACCGAGTACGTGGAGTTTGCAGAATGGACACGGCCTTTCAATTTTTTAATTAAAGGTTCAAAAAGGGCTCTCATGCTGTCGTCCCCGGGGGCTGGGAAAGGCTGTTTGTTCTGTCCCCGGGCCTCCAGGAAATCTGGCCCAGACCACCTACGGGAAATTAGCCTTAGACCTCAGCTGGGAGGCGACAGCGGCAGACAGCGGCCTCTTCTCCGCGCGGCAGCCCAGCCCGCGGCGCACATAATCTAATCTTTCAAGGCTGTTTCCCTCTGGAGAGGCAGGGAGCTGAGTAACTGAACAGACACAATGCTACTAATCCCTCCTTCCTGAGGCTGAACCGTTTCACTCCTTGCCTTCTGTTTGAAGCAGCGAGCTCAGCGTGGGCTGTTGGGGTCCACGTCAGAATTTCGTAAAAAGCGTTTGGTTTCGTGCTCTGTGCCGGCGGAATCATCACAGCTGACGCTGCTCGGTGTCCCCGGCTCTCCTCTGTGCCTGGCACCGCTCTCAGCACTTCGAGTAGAGTGACTTGGCTACTCCATCCTGGGAGGTGGCTTCTACGATTGCACACAGAGATGTGAAGTTACTTGCCCAAGGTTGCACAGGGGGGAGGGTGTTGAGGGCTGGGACTCAAACCCAGGTTGGCCGTTTCAGAGCCCACAGTTTTGGCTCCTGTGCTCCCCATTAAAGAAGAAGGGCTCAGAATAACTCTGAACTCCCTGCCTGGTCGATTTCATTTCATTCATCCATGCTCCCTGTTTGCATTCAGCACCTGCGGTGTGCAAATACCAAGGTGACTTAGATAGTGACTCTCATTGTCCCCCCAGGAACTGGTAGCCGGACATGGAGACGAATAAATCTAGAAATAATTACGATGCAGAGAGCGGAGGCCAATAATAGCTGTGCAAGGGCCAGAGGAGAGACAGGGAGCATTGCACTCAGATGGAAGCAGGAGAAAGTCAGAGAAGATGTCTCCAGGGGTCAGGAGGAGGACGGTGGGGTATTTGCTAGGAAGGAGTGATGATGGAGTGCACCGGAGGTGGAAAGAGGGGCCCATGCAGTGCCTTCTGGGAAACCCTCTGGGGCATGGCGGTCAGTGTGGATGACTGTGAGAGGGAGCAGAGCAGAGGGGAGCCTGGACTCGGTTAGCTGGGCCTGGGCAGGGTCTTAATCAGAACCTCTCGATTTTTCAGGCAGGCCAAGTGAGTAATTCCATTTGGTCTGGTTGCTCAGCGTCTTGGAAACCGGTGTTACCAGGTGGCATATGGTGCAGAGGGGGCCCTGCTGAAACCGTAGGATGTAGAACTCTGTTTCTGCAAAACCAGTAGCTCTCACCTGCTCATCCAAATATCCAGAATGCCCCTGACAAAGGCCTCTTGATGGCTCAAGAGCTGTTGCTGTGGGGCCCAGCCAACGTCATCCCCCTCCCCCCAGGAGACCCAGGGGCTCTAAGTAAAGCCCACCCCCCAAGACACAGGTCAGGGGCAGGTTCTTGACCCTCATCCATCACAATGTGACTACTGGCTGGTGCAGGATGTGAGTGGGTTCCAGCTGGTTCCATCCCAGTGACAGCAGACAAACCATCCTTGCATTTTCGCTCTGCACCTCCAGCCCGGGGCAGCCCACGGAGGGACCCCAGTGGGACGGCCCTCTCCCCACGCCGGGCTGAGATGTTTCCTCTGGCCTGGCAGAGCCAACGCGCAAAGAGCTGCCGTGCCAGCTGGGTTCAGAGGGGCCTGCACTGGGAGCACACGAAGGTATTTGGAGCTGGAAATTGCTGTCCACTGTTTTGAAAGGTGCAAAATGTTTAAATAATTACTTCCAAACGTGGGGACCTCCTTCCTCCCCTTCACCTGAACTCTGAGTCAGCTTCCTCTTGTCAAACTTCTGTTAGTCTCTCCTGTCTCCTTCCCTCCATTTCCTTTGCCCTTCACAACCCTGCCCTGCTCCCCCTCCTCCTACCTGGGGCTTGGCGTGAGTTCCAAGGGATCCTCATTAACGACTTTGATTTCTCCTGACTACTTCTTTCCTTGCATGTTTGTTTTGAGCGTTTCCCCTAAATAACCACATAGAGAGGTGGGCCGTGTTTGTTTTTCTTGCTTAGTGTCTCCCTGACAGTCGGTTCTTCACCAAATAGAGGCTGTGATCCCTGGCCCTGCCAGGGCTAGTGAGAGCCTCAGCTTCCCCCCACCCCCCGGCCCCCCGCCAGAGGACTCCGGCAGACACACCTGCTCGGGGAGAACGGCTCCTTTGGAAGGGCCGTTTGCCAGGTGAGGGTGCAAACAGAAACAGGCCACCCCTGTGTGCCAGAACGACGCCCCTCGCATAGGTTGGGGACCGGAGGCACAATGCGATGCTCAAGGTCACACAGTGCATTCTTATGCACGTGGATGCACACCCGTGGTCCACCCAAACCAGCACTGTCCGTAGAAATACGAGCCACATGTGGATTTTAAAGCCTCCCACAGCCACGTTATAAAGAGCGAGAATGAAAATTTTAACAGCATACTTTATTTAACTCAATACATCCAAAATATTATCCTTTCAACATGTAATCAACATTAAAAATACTGAGTGTGACGGACTGAATGTGTGCTCCCACCCCCCAACCCAGATGCTGAAGCCCTAACCCCTAATGCGATGGGATTTGGAGGTGGGGCCTTTGGGAGTGATTAGGTTTAGATGAGGTCATGGGGGGCTGGGGGTTGCTCGTGATGGAATTAGCGGTGTTCCAGGAAGAGGAAGAGACCAGGCTCGCTCTCTGCTGCATGAGGATACAGCCAGCAGCCAGCAAACACCGCTCATTGAAAAGCTGGTTGTGGGATACTTCCCTGCATACCACTGTGTCTTTGCAGAGCCGATGAACCCAGCCTCTGGATTCTGAGAAGAGAACCTTGAAGCAGTGTGACAAGTTCAAGTTAAACTTTAAGCCTGCCTATGATTATTTCGATGTATTTTTATTATTTTTAATTTAAATGCCTAATCCTCACCCGAGGATATGGTTTTATTGATTTCAGAGAGAGGGGAAGGGAGAGGGAGGGGGTGGGGCAGAGAGAGAGGAGAAACATCGATCCGTTACCTCCCGTAGGCGCCCTGACCCTCTGCGCCCTGACTGGGATCCAACCCGAAACCTGGGCATGTGCCCTGACCGGGGATCGAACCTGCGACCCTTCGGTGCATGGGATAATGCTCAGCCACTGAGCCCCACTGGCCAGGGCTTAGTGTATTTTTATAGTCGAAGAGGTAAAGTTAATTTCAGACTCTTCCCTTGCCAAAGACAGAGGAAAAAGTTGTCATAGAAGGCCTAATCTCTCGCTTTTACTTGCTTAGAATGACCCTGTTTTCTTTTCCTCTAGAACTTTATTATGTATTTTAATAGCAAAAAATATTACACTGGAACAACGGGAAATATTGAAAGCACGTCGTAAAAATACTAAGTTGTCCTTGGAGGCAAATTTGCACACATGTGGATTAGTCGTGTGCGTAAAATGTATAATGGAACTATATTGTTTTCGATGCTAATGAAATACATCAGCCACTGAAAAACTTAAAAAAAAAAAAAAAAAGAAGAGCTTAGTCCTTCATGTGAATTCACTTTATCTCTGTTTATAAATTTGGACAGCAGGGAAGTGGGAACCCAGAAGAGGGGAAAAGGGTTAAGACATCCCGCTTATTCCGATGATGTCACACCGCTGAGTTTTCACATCACCTTTGGGACAGGGGATTTCGTTTTCTTTGTGTTCATTTGTTAATTTGTTTAACAAATATCTGAGTCAGATCCTGAGCTGGAGCTGGGGAAACCACGGAGCGTAAGATCAACGGGGTCCTTGCCCGCCGAGGCTCCGAGTCCAGCGCGGGAGACAGAACCACGGCGTGGTTAGAGGGACAAGGGGAAGTGCAGGTGGATGGGAGTTAGTTAAAGGGGGCCTACCCCGTCAGGGGGGGTGCTTGGCCGAGGGAGGTCGGCCCTGGAAATCGGTGCTGATGCTGAGACCTGTAGGGGGGTGGCCAGGGGAAGAACGGGCAGGGACGAGGATGCTGCAGGCCGAGGAAACAGTGGGTGCAGAGGCCCCAGGGCCGGACGGAGTTGGGGAGCTTGACTCCAGTCTGTGCCCTGACAGAGGAGACTGTCGGTGGGCGATCCCAGCTGTCGGAAGGGGCCTTATCGCGTCCCCATCCTCAGCCAACTGCCCAGCGGGCAGGAACAGCACCCACAACTGCCCACACTGTTAAAAGCCAAGGGGAAGTTTCCATCCCAGAGAGCAGACCTGGAACGGGAGTCTCGGGGGAACCCTGAGGGTTTCGCGGAGAGAGGGATTCTTCCCATTCCTCTCTAAGAACACCACAGCCTCCGGGAAGAGCGCTCCCCCCACTTGGCAATGCCCCCAGCTCTTCCTTCCGTTACCCTTTGCAGCGTCTGCCACGGAGATTCAGCTCAGTGCTTGGGGCCCATTCTGCACCTTTTCTCCCCAGCACCCACCCTTCCTTTTCCTTTCTGCCAGAATTATGACTTAATCCAGGGCCCCCAGCCCCGGCCCCCTCTGCAGCAGGAGTCGGCAAACTGCATCCCGAGGCCGCCGCCTCTTTGTGTAAATAAAGTTTTATTGGAACACAGCCACACTCGCACATTGATGGACAGTCTGTGACTACTGTCCCATCACAACAACAGAGTGGAGTAGTTGCAGCAGATCCCATGTGGCCTGCAAAGCTAAAGATATTTACCACCTGGTCCTCCACAGGAAATGTTTGCCAACCTGGGTTGAAGTGAGTCCCTCATTTCCCAACTTCCTTTACAGCTGGTGGTGGTGGCCGTGGTTGGGGGGGACCCAGGTTGTGAAATGTCGAGCAAGTTAGGAAGCTTCTCTGCGTCTCAGCTCCTGATCTGTGAGCACTTTATATACATTATCCCATTTGGTCTTCACAACAGCCGCTGAAGTAGGTACTCTGTTTACCCTGAAACTGAAGAAAAGGAGGAACAGAGACGTCCAGTGACTCACCCGAGATCACACAGCTTGAAAATGGTGGAACTGAAATTGGAATCCTGTCTGGCTTCCACGTCTGGGTCTTAGATCCCTGGAGATGTGGCTGGCGGGAGCCGGCAGGAGGAGGGCAGCTGTGTGCATACCCATGACTCTCTGATCCTGATTAATATTTACATTGAAGAATAGACTTGTTCATGCCCTGCCCTGTCCCCTTCGCATGTAGCTTGGAGGAGGAGTTGAGCATGTAGGCTTGGAGTCCAGCTGCTGGGTTGAAATCCCAGTCATACCGCTTACTGCGCTTCAGCCTTCCCGTCTGTCTAATGGGAACACAACCCGGGGCTCCCGGAAGGGTTGCGTGGCTAATACGGGTAAGTGCTTGGTACATAGCAAGGGCACAGTCAAACGGGCCACGATCATTCACTTCAAACCAGCCTTTGCCAAAGGGGAAAATACAAGCTTCCACCCGACCTTTTGGTGAATCGATTATTAAAACAGAATTGGGAGGAGAAAGTGAAAATCATGCCTGGGATCCAATCTGGGGACAGACCCTTGACGCGTGAGTCCAGTTTTATCTCGTTCAGATTTGACAAGAGAGGTGCTTTGCTTATTCCTGTTTCTGATGGGGAAAAGGAGGCTGGGAGAGGAGCGTCCCCGGCCCAGGGCCCTGGCTGGCAAGCGGCTGGCGAGCTTTCTCTGTGGGCCCTCAGCTCACTGTGCTCGGCGGGGGTGTGCAGCTGGCTGTGGCCGGTCTCCGTCCCACTAGCCAATGGCCAGCACCTCAGAATCCAGCGATTTATAACTCTCTGATAAGAAGTGGCAATCCAAGCCCAGGTAACTCACCTAGGACCCCAGGGGCACTTGAAACGGGGTCTCGATGAGGCCGAGAGTGGCCAGGTTTACGGTCGGAGGCCGAGGTTACTCGCTCAGACCTCATTTTTTTGGCCTGTGACTTTCTACTGAGTCAGTTAAAAAACAAATGGATCCATTTAAGTGAAAATGCTTGGAGGCAGGAAATTTAATTACTCAATGAATTTTTTTTCTTTTCTTTTTTTCACTATTGAAATTAATTAAAAAATAATTTTGAACATGTATGGCTGACACTCTGCCAGGAACATGCCATGCAAAAAAAAAATCATTCCTCTCTACATCATATATTCGTAAATCCTGCCTGGTCACCTGTTTCCATAAGACCATTGGAAGCCCACCTTCAGGGATTTTGTTGTTGTTGTTGCCAAAGAAATTATGATTGGAAACTTTTCCTTGGGAAAGAAAAACCTGATGTATAGATGTATATATATTCATTATATATATACACACACAACACACACACATATATATGTATGTGTGTATGTATATGTACATATATAGTATATGTGTATGAAAGGGTATGCGTATATATAAATATATATGTATGACTATATATGCAAATTATCTTGGTATAGTTCTTAAGTTAGCTTGCAGTGAAGGATCAGAAATAGCTAACTGTCAAAGACAGTAATACTGACTTTTAGATCATGACCTCCAATTGCCATTGGAACCGATTTGCACTTGTGGGTCACTTCTTTGTCTCAAATTTTCCGCACCTGTAAGACGTTAAAGATGTGAACCTTTATCTCTTCAGCTACTACATACAACTCCGTCACGTGTGATGTATTTCTTTCCAGTGTGTATATATTTTATGTGCCCCAGTTAGTACGTGTAAGTACAATGTTGTATTTTGCTTTCTTTTCACTTGAAATTATGTTGTAAGAATTTTCCATGTATTACATGGTCTTCAAATTATTTTTGCTGGCTGCATAGTATTTCATCCACTGAAGACTGAGGTTAATGAACCACATTCCTATCTTTGAACCTCGAGGTTGTTTACAACATTTTAATCTTACTAATAAGACACAGCCACGAACAACACTGTGTAACAACTGTACCCCTGAGCACTGGTCAAAGTGGTTCCCACCTGCTGATCTGCCACACTGTCCTGGACATTTCCTGTGTCACACACTCGTGAACAACAGCTGCTCTTGCTGACTCGTCTGCACCCCCTCTAGGATGAGAGTGTTGGGGAGCAGTTCCTGTCAGCCAGGCCTGTTAGAGTGTCCCTGTCCCCATGGCGGCCTCATAAGGGGCAGGAGCCAGGAACCTGGACACTGCGCCCCACGGCCTGGGCAGGAGTTCCCCGCAGGCGTGTGGGGACTCTGTGCTCAATTTTCTGTAACCTCCCAGTGCTCTAAAAAATAAAGTCGATTAATTAAAAAAAAAAAAAATCTTTCCTGGTCTGTTCAGGATCTTAACCAAACAAGAGCCAGTTCAGATCTCAAACAAAGGAGGCATTAACGAAGGAAAAGCTTATCTAAAACGTTTGCGACAGATGGGCCCTGGGGAACCCGGACGGTGCATAGAACTCTCGGCTCTCCTGAAATAGGTGGTGGTGCACCCTGTTCGCACGCAGCTCCAGGGCAGGCGAGGGGCCCCCGGGGCCGGAGTGGCCGCGGTTCGCCTCGTGGAACTGGACGATCGAAGTGTTTGTCCTCGTTCCCCGCCCCTGGGTTTCCTAGATTCCCGTCTTTATGCAGCTCGGCTGGGCTTGTTTCTCTGTTTCCCCGTGTATATGAAATGCTTTGCACCAAAGGAAAATTATGCAGTATAAACATTTATCCAGAAAAATGGTTTGCAGTGTTACCTCCCTGGAGTGCTTGGCGGAGAATGAAAGCCTGGTACATGCGCCCGCTGGCCGAGGACAGGAAATGGAATCCTTTGCTCAATATATTTCCAGCTTTTATGAGGCAGCTTTAGTGGAGACGTGTCAACTTCTCGCCTGAAGTACAGGCTGCAAAGGGCCCTACCCGCAAAGTCAGACAAACGCCCCGGAGGTGGAGGAGGGTCGAGAAAATTGGCGCAGGAGTCCTGGTGACAAAGTGACGCTCTCAGCGACTTTCTTCTGAGCTTCGGGTGGGCCCCAGAATTCCGAGGGTGCAAAGGGGTGCTGGTCACTCTTGTCCTGGTCTGCGAAGACTGTGTTGCCTTTGGACACACAGCCACACGGTGCCCCCCCCAACCTCACCCCGACCCCAGCACTCCCTTTCTCTGCCTGAGTCTCGCCAAACACATCGTGGGTTGAATTGTGTCCCCTGAAAAGATACATTCCAGCTCTAACCCCAGGTCCCCGTGAATGCAACCTTACTTGGAAATAGAGTCTCTCCAGATTATCAAGCTCAGATGAGGTCATTCAAGTGGGCCTCGATCCCATGACTGGTGTCCTCAGGAGAAGAAGGGGACACAGAGACACAAAGTGAGGCCACGTGACGGAGGCAGAGCCCGGAGAGATGCATCTACCAGCCAACCCATGCCAAGGACAGCCGGCAACGCCAGAAGTTGAGAAAAAGACATGGACAGGTTTTTCCCCACAAGTGTCAGAGGGTGTGTGGCCCTACCAATGCCTTGATTCTGGGCTCCTGGCCTTCAGAACCACGAGAGCATACATTTCTATATTTCAAGCCCCCCAGTTTGTGTACCTTTTGTAGCAGCCACAGGACCCTTGCACACACTGAATAACTTGTTACTGATGTTTAGGGCCTGCCTCCTTACCCCATCTCTGGGTGGACAGGGCTTGTGTCCACTACAGTCACTGTGGGACCCTACGCGTGGGCACTAGGAGGCCCTCAGTAGCTGTTTGTGGAATGAATACATTCTCAGGGATGGTCAGCACACCTTTCACGGGGCAATCAGGGGGACCCCGTGAAGCTCGTTTTGGGGGGTCTTGAAGCAACGCTGAGAGGATGCTACCTGCTCCACCCCCTCCCCAGAAGCACCCCAGCACCCCGCACATGGCCTCCCAGCTCCTGCACCCCCAGCACAGAGCGCTGCCTCATCTGCAAGCCCGCAGGGAGGGCATGGCTCTTCTCTCTTCTCTTTTCCTGTTAAAGATTTCCCCTTGCCCTGGTCCACAGCCGGCATCCTGGAGAGCGCATTTCTGTCCGAGGAGCCCCGCTGAGCGCGGAGGAAGGGGCGACACACAGGAGAGAGGAGGTGATGGAAGCATGTTTGTGCTGCCTCAGAGGGGAAAAAACTGCTTTAAAACAAAGGCACCAAGACCCAAGGGGGAGCACATCCTTTTTCACCCACAAAAGCAAAGATGCTCTGGCACGGACCCGGCTGTGGGTTCCCCGAGAGCGGGAGGGGCCCTTCCCCACTCCAGGGCGTTTGCTGCTAGACAGAGCCGCGACCTTGGAAACAGAGGTCCAGGGTTTTCTCCAGGCCAGGCGGTCCTCCTCCTGTGTCCTGGGGAAGGCGCAGAAACATTTGCTCTGGGAGCTGGGGACGCCCCAGGACCGGGGGACAGTCGGGCACGCCTGGGCCCTGGAGGACCGAAGCCTTACAGCCAGGTTGAACACGGTCAGCTTCACGGAGCAAAGTCGTGGTTCTTACCTGTCAGGAGTGGCCGCTTTTCACAGAAACTAATGCCAAGCGCAGGGTTGGGGACAGTCAGGGGGCGGCCCCTGCTTATCCTCTCTGCTGTGGGCCCAAGCTGGAATGGGAAGGGGGTGCAGCTGGGTTTGGGAGGCAGAAACGCAGGATGGGATCCCTTGGGACCCAGGGAAGTGACTGGGTTCCGTGGAATTGGAACCGGGACCCAGGAGACCTGTTTTATGAATTGATCAGTTAACAAAGACTTTTCGTTAAATCTCTTTGCATAATCCATTTGGTCAACATGTATTTATGGAGCATGTACTGTGCTCCAGGCATCGTCATTAGTGCTGACCATTGAAAGAACCCAGACCCCCAAACGTACGGGGCCGACGTTCTGGTGATTCATAAAGGTTCGCTCTGAGAAGGCCTGTGGGCCTGTATTCACTCATTCATCCTCACACTCTGGTAGAAGCCAAGGGGCTGGGGGACGGACTGGCGTTGGTCAGAGGGAATGAGGGCTCTTCCTGGCGGAACCCAATCTGAGGAGTGATGTGGGCAAGCAGCTGGGGGTCCCCAGAACCTCCCACTGTCAGAGCAGCAGGGCAGGAGCATGAGCTTTGAACCCCCCCCCCCCCCAGGACCTGCCCCGTCCTTCCTCCAAGGCAGAGCGAGCTGCAGCTAGACCATGCCTCATTTTGTGCTTACGGCTTTTAAAATTAGATTTCACGAAGAGGGGGGCTCATGGCTGAGCCTGGGAACGAGGCCTGCTCAGCCCACTCTCTGCTGGACTCTGCTCCGCCTGTGGGGTCCAGCTGTGTCCTCAGGCACAGGACCTCCGCCCTGCCCAGCCCCCGTCGCTGCCACCCCTTCCATCCTCTTTGTTATCTTGCCTGTTTCTCCAATTTTCTGGGTTCAAATCCCCTTTTCACCTTGTTGTGGCTGGGAGGGCCATATCCTGCATTTTTATGCCTCTCGGCCTAGCTCATTCCTCTGAAAACGGGGGGACTGATGCTGACTGGTGCCCCTAGCAGCGGTCACCTTCCTGATGCCGCGGCCCTTTGACACAGTTCCTCACGTTGTGGTGACCCCCAACCAGAAAATTATTTTCGTTGCTACTTCATAACTGTAATTTTGCTATTGCTATGTCTTAGGCGACCCCTGTGAAAGGGTCGTTCGACTCCCAAAGGGGCCACGACCCACAGGTTGCTCTAGGGCCTAGAGGGTGCTCAGCAGAGGCTCAGTGTCCTCCATCAAGGAGCCCAGAAGAACCTAAGGCTGCTGGGGGTGTTCCCCCCAATCAACAGGTGCACCCTCATTATGTGTTCCTCGCGGGCACTCAGGGAGGTTCGAAATAGCCCTTAGCACACGGAGTATGAAGACAGAAAAGAAATAAGGGAAATAAAACGGAGAAGACGAGACCATCCCGCAGTGAGGACGGCCCCCGGCTCTGTGGTGCACCGATGCCCAGAATCAGGTTAAGTGCCCCAGCCCAGAGGAAACTCCTCGGACTGTCACTGTTTGCCTTCTGTCAACCTGGCTGATCCTATCAGCGCACGGCAGGCAATTAGCGGCGCTCATTTCTGCACCGAGCCGGCGGGGCTGGTTTAATCATCTCCCACCACTCTGATGCAAAACGAGGCTGCTGTTGCCTTATTTCTGGAAAAAAAAAAAAAAAGGATAAGAAAGCCGTGGTTGGAATGGCTTTTCCTCTGGGGATTTTCAAATAAAATCAAATCCTAATCCCTCCTCTAATACCAACTTAGTAAGGGCTGGGTTAGAACGTAGTCAACTCCATTTATGAACACCGGTTAATATTTCTTTATAGAAAGCTATACTATTTTCAGAAGCATTTCAGACAAACATCCTAAGAAGACTTAGCGGTCTCAAGATGTTTACCTTGGACGCGAATCTTATTTCTAATTAACCGAGTCTTCAACAGTCCATCAGAGAATGCAGCTACCTGCCAAATTTCACACCTAAGGGGAAAAATATTCCCAATAAAATTTTCCTTTAAAAAATCCACTCGCTTTTTACCACTAAAGACGTTCTCAACATATTTAAATCAGTCCCTCTCCACGAACACACAGAAAACTAATGTTCTAGATCCCAAGCCTGTGTCTGTGGGTCCCAGATTTCGGGAAGCCATTTAATTCAGCATTAAGTTTTCAGCAGACATTAAAGCAGAGATTCCACGAAGACAGAGGGGGCCGAACATGTGGCTCAGCGGGCCCCCGCGTCCCCGGCTGCAGACACACATTCCTGTGATACCACGCGTTCTGGGAAAGTTTAAATGATCGTATTGTTTGCATTCACCTTACAAAAGCAACTGCTTATGGAAACTAACACTTTCCTTCCCTCTGTTCAGAAAGATGGACCGGCTGTGGGGTTTTCTCTTGTTTCAATATCCAACAGTTTAGAGTTTATTTCCAGGTATTGGGTTGAACATAAAAGTTTTTTTTTTCTCTCAGACATCAGCTTCCTGGGATAGGACTTTGAGTTCTGCAGGGGTTGAAATTTTTACACTTTTTCTGTTTTGTTTACTGCTTCTCTCTTCTTCATGGTGGTGGGTACGTAGGAGGCTCTTGTTCAATGTTGATAGAATAAAGAAAGTTCATTGAATAAGTGTGACAGCTTGTTTTACCAGTAATTTCCTACATTTTAGCTATAAAGATTCTTGGATTTTAGCTCATCTGTCTTACTCCAACAGAGATAGCTGGACACACACACACACACAAAACTTGTTGATTATCATAGATCATTGAGTAGCAATTAATCCCCTTTAAAAGAATTTAGCGTATAGGCTGGCCTGAAAAAGCTAAACCAAAAAAAACTCACTGTGGTGAATTAAATTCTCAGGTCTGTCTCACGCGGTTTGGGGGACCCAGGAATGCTTGTGAAGAAGAAAGTGACATTTTGGAAAGAGCTCAGATCGTCACCTCACCACGTCCAAGCGGTATGGCCTGGGAAAAGTCAGCCACTGTCTCTGAGCCTCAGTCTCCTGATCTGTGAAATGGGGTTGGGGTTGACGCACTGGGCAGTCTCACCAGTTCAGACATCCTAGAGGGAGAACGTGTTCTTTGTGTTTCTGAAAGGTGGACCAATCACAGATCGGCTTTCTTCTGCTGGTGTTTTTGAGGAAAACTCTTTTTATATTTACTTCTGCGTTTCACTTGCAATCGGCCATCTGTCATCAAGTAATTTCGTTACTCATTTTGGTCTGAAGTCTGAGAGAGCCAGAATTTATTTACTTTAGCATTTAGTCTTTACCTACTTTCAGAAGGAATTTGAAATGACTTACTTAAACATAAAATGCAAAGGATAAAACCATTAATCCGGAATGAAAGGCGGGAGTGAAGAGAATAAAGGTGCAGAGATATAGAGGAATTATGTGAACAAATCCAGATGGAGGGAAACTACAGAAGCAAAAACTCACTACTCAGCCCTGAGCTCCCCAGCAGCCAAGGCAAAGAGCAAAACTAGAGAACGTTGTCATGGCTGCTGGGTGTAGGGCAGCAGGAATCCGGGAGGGGTGCTAGTCTTAGGTTGCTTCACCAAAATGATCCCTTGAAAGTTCCTGAAACATTCTTTTTTGTTGTTGTTAACGCTCACCTGCCATTGATTTTTCAGATAGAGTGGAAGGGAGGAAAAGCGAGAGAAACATTGACGTGAGAGAGACACGTGGATCGGCCATCTCCCGCACAACCCGACCGAGGCTGGAGATTGAACCTGCAGCCCTTCGGTCCGCTGAGCCAAACCAGCCAGGGCATTCTGGAACATTCTTGATTCCAGTCTGAAAGGAAGATTTTTGTGAGTGTTTGAATTCTTTTGCTGGAGTTCACTTCCAAGAGGGTGAAAGTTACTGACATTCAGTTCAGGTGGTCCAAAAAAAAAATTCAAGTTTGCTGGCAAAAGTATAGGTGATATTTGTTCCAGAAATTAAGAACAGATAAAAATAGGTAAGTTTTACTGAGAGAGAATATTAGATGTGAAAAAAACAACAACAGACCCAAACCAAAAACTACTGGGTGGAGGTAGAGACTTGGATTGAATCTCAGCTCTGCCAATAATCTCCGAGTCTTAGGGAAGGTCCCACAGCCTCTCTGGGCCTCAGTTTCCTCCTCTGTAAAAAAAAAGTGTTAAACTTGTATCCTCTTAGATATCAAATACGATGGTTCTACTCGTGGGACTAGAATGGGTATCGGGGGAGCATTATTTTGTCTTCCACAGTTAGATCTGTTTATGGCACAACCCTTGTGTATCAGAACACCCCGAGACCTTCATGTTCGACTCCCTAGGAAGTAAAATGGCCCCCTTCTAAATTAACCTCCTGAAATAAAAAAAGAATTTTTTCTCTTTGTGCAGAATTTTCCCAACAGAAGCACATTTCCGGGAGCCCAGGCGCCCGCATCGGGCTGCAGGTGAAATCCGCCCAGCACGGACCAACGACTCGAGTGCCCACGGCCTCCCGGGCCCCGGCGGAGCCTTCCCGAGGCTGAAATGCAGCGGAGACGTTTTTCCAAGAAACTTTCCCTGGGCAAAACGTTGCCCCTTTCAATGGGGGGAAAAAATGGTTTCAAAGATTGGTTTTTGTTTTTATGGAAAATGGTGAAAAATTTGAGGGAAAAACCACAAAACCCTTTGCTTTTATTGAAACCACAAAAATTGATTAAATTTTTCTAAAAAAAAAAAAAAAAATCACCCCCCCAGTTTTTGCTGAGGGCTGAACTTTCTTCCTTGAAAGGCTCTACTTTATTTTCTCTTTTGGAAATGTCTCCTGAGAGCTTCATGAAAGGTCTTTCTGTTAGCGGGGCTGAGCTGAGCCCAGGCGTTTGGAGGCTCCACACAGAAGCATAATTTTTGAGCCCAAACCCTGCCTTTTGGGGATGTCTTCTTGCTCCGATCTCCAGACACTGGCTTAACTCTTCCCGGGTTCCCGGGGGCCCGGCGCCCTGGGCTGGCGAGCATTCCCAGCGGCCCCTGGGCACTCACCAGTCACCAGCTCTGACGGGTCTTCCCAGCGGCTCCGCAAGGCTGCTGCTTCCTGCAAGGATGGAAAACTGTGTGCGTAGCTGCTGCCTGTGCCAGGGGCCTCGAGCACTGACTTCACGAATTAATTGGTCCCCCACCTGGTGGCTGGCGAGGTTCTGTCCCTGGGCAGGAGACACACTGTCTGTCCCAGCTGAAATCCGTCTTTCTCTTTGCCCACAATGGACGCGCCGCCAGCTGGGCCAGGGTAGCGCTACCTTCGCATCGCATTTAGTTTTTCTTAAAAAGCAGCCGGGGAATTCTCCTGTGCCACGAAGGGGCTGTCGTTGGTTTCTGGCCACAGATCAGATTTGTCTTAGGGAAAGTCAGAAGGTGCAGGAAACAGAGGCCTCCTGGGGGCATTTGGCCTCCCCCTCCCGCCCCGAACTGAGCCCGGAGGTGGGAGCTCTGGCCCCGTGTGCTGGACGGCCCGCGACAGCCCAGAGATCCCGTCTGTGCCGGGAGCCACCTGCCCTGTCTCTGTGCGCTCCCCACGGGACATTCCATTCCTGCAGCCGGCCTGCTGGGTTCCAATCCCACTTGCTGGCCATCTCCTCCTGGCAGGTTCGATAGCCCTTTGGGCCTTGGCATCTCCGTCAAGTGGAGACAAGGACAGCACCAACCACACAGATTTGCTGTGAGGGTCAAACAGAACAGTGCCGGCACTGCTATTTAAATACGAGAGAGATTATTATTCCTACCCTTCCTTGCTACATGCACGCCTGATTTCATCTTACAGATGGAAAGACTACCCTGTGACGGAACCGAAGACTAACGGAAAGGAACAGTCACCAGGAACGATGACCGTGCAGCAAAGCCTCCCTTCAGCGGGCGTGTTCCGCTGGCCGCTGCCGCCGAGTTCGATGAGTTCGGCTCCGGGGGATGTGAACCCACGTAAGGCAAGGGACTCGAGGGTTGGGAAGATGAGCCCACCCAAGTCAACAAGCAGAAGCTGCAAGAGTTCGAGCCCTGACTTTAAAATCTCTGAGCTGAGCCCAAACCCTATACTCCTTGTGGTCCCTGGACGTGTTTTATTTTTTTATTGATTGGTACCGTACCTGTTAGTTTCAGGTGTGCAAACGTCATCACTCAATATTTATATACATTATGAAATGATCCCCGTGATGAATCTAGTTACCACCTGTCACCATGCAAAGTTATGATAGTATCATTCACTCTATTTCCTATGTTGTACATTATATCCCCATGACTTCTTTCTTTCTTTTTTTTCTTTTTTACTGGAAGTTTGTACCTTGTACCCCATATGTAAGTTTTAGACCAAGAGAGTTGCATTATTTAAAAAAGAGAAAATAGCCCTGGCCGGTTTGGCCCAGCGGTCCCGAGAGACCCGGGTTCGGTTCCCGCTAAGGGCACCTGCCTCGGTTGCAGTTTGTCCCCGGCCCTGGTTGGGTCATGCGGGTGGCAGCCACGCAATGTGTCCCTTTCACGTCGATGTTTCTCTCTCTCTCTCTCTCTCTCTCTCTCTCTCCCTCCCACTCTATCTGAACAAAAAATGGAAAAATGTCCTCGAGTGAGGATAAAAAAAAAAAATAAATAAAAAAGAGAAAATAAGCAGAGGTTTCAGTCTGAAGCATTGTTCTGGTCTGCCTTCCTAGGAGGTGGGACCTACTAGGTATGGCTCAGCCCCTCCCCATCCAGGAAAACCTCTTCCACCCTCACGGGGGGGGGGGGGGGGGGGGGGGGGGGGGGGGGGTACCGAGGGGGTGGAGCGAAGAGCCCACCCTCCTTGGGCGGATTCCTTTCCCTGTCCTGCCAAGCATGTGACACAGGGTGCAAGGCCTGAGGAGTCAGAATCCAGAGCCAAGACGCATGTCCTGCTGAAGTCAGGGAAGACTCTGGAATGCTTCCCTCTCCTCCTCCCTGAGGTCACGTTCACCCCGAAAACACCCTCAGAGACCGGATCTTCTCCTCAAAGTGGACCCCTTCCCCCTTCTCTTCTCGGTTATTATTATTCAAAACACAGCCTGCCTATTTGTCCCTGGGTAAGAAGAGTGTTAACAGGCAGACACTGCTTTCTGATCACTGACCTGTAATTTCATTAGCTTTTCCATTTAACATAAATACCGTACGATTGTGGGCTCGGGCGCAGCTTGGAACAAGTCTCCTCTCTGCTCTCTTATCTGAGTATCTTTTAAGAAAACACCTCATTGTTCAGATTCGAGAATAACGAGTTTCCCCACATCCAGTCCTCTCAACTCTTCATTTGTCTTCATTCCTTCTGTCTTGTTAAGCGTTGTTTAATTACAGAAACATGTCTGTAAACGGTTTTGCACATCTGATAATCAGATTTTCTCTTGTTCCCGATTTTTTCTCCATCCGCTCCCATCCCCGGCCCATTCTGCCACATCTGGAACCGTCCCCTGCCACTCCATGCCCAACTGACGGCTGAACTGTTTCCAAATCACATCTCTTTCCGGTCCTGGCTGCCGGACATGCTTAGTCATAAAACACCCAGGTCCTTGATTCTGTCGTGTCTAATTCCTGTCCGTGCAGATACGCTGGGGCAGAGCCATGGCTTGTTTCTTCCCTGCTGACTCGCTCGTGGTAAAATGTACTTCTCAAAAGATAAAATTGTGACTTTCAATGTATAAAATGAACCCACAGAAGAGACTTTACTACTTAGATCACTGATAAGTTGGTAGGATGCTAAAGCCAGTTCAAAGGAACATGTGAAGAACAGACATGTTAGAGACGATCAGGAAAACGGAAATGAATTTCTTAACAGGAACACATCTGTTGATGCTACAGGGCAGGAGAGGTGTGTGTGGGATCATCTTACCGGGCAAATGAAGTGCATCTCTGCAGACAGAATTTAGTTGCACTCCTGTGGCCAGGAATCATTTGCGCTGCTCAGGGTTCTGCAACACACAGCTGTTAAACAGCCGCTCAAAGACCAAGGTGGCCCTGGAGGGTTCGCTGGACAATTGCTGGCATTCCAATGAAGTGTCCACTGATATTTCTTTTTTTTTTTTTATCCTCACCCAAGGACATTTTTCCATTTTTTGTTCAGGTAGAGTGGGAGGGAGAGAGAGGAAGAGAGAGAGAGAGAAACATCGATGTGAAAGGGACACATCGAGTGGCTGCCACCTGCACGACCAACCAGGGCCGGAGACAAACCGCAACCAAGGTACATGCCCTTAGCGGGAATTGAACCCGGGTCTCTCCGGACCGCAGGCCGACTAACCACTGAACCAAACCGGCCAGGACTCCACTGATATTTCAATTCAATCAATCAATTTCATGGATTCCCATGAAGTCCAACAATCCTTTTTACCTATTGCCAAGTGTTTCGCACCTTTTCTTAACAGCCCCTTTCTATTTCAATCTATTTCTGAATCCTCACCTGGAAAGACTGTACTATCCAAACCTCACTTAGGAGGCGTGTAAGAGACACGGTCAGGCCAGGGGGTTGGGGGCAGGGGGAGAAGATCACTGGTTCGAGGTAAATCTTCTAAAAATGACACCTTAGTCCAGGAAATTCTCGGCACAGGGACCTTCCGTGGTTCCCTATCGCTTGCGTGATAACTTCCAGATACTTCCACGTGGCGTTTAAGCTTTTCCACAACCCTGGCCGTGATATACGTTTAAATCTCCAAAAACATTTGTTAAAATAATACACGGCTGTGGCAAAAACGTCAAGATGACAAAACCATCTAAAGCGAAGGCTGACGACTTCCTCCGTCTCTCGAACCTTCAGCGCGGACACGGGAGAAAAGGGGAACTGGCTGACAATCCTTGATTCCCGACTGAGGCTCAGCGGGACGTTTCTTTGAAACGCCACTCACGCATTTTACCAGCTATGTCCGTTGCTTCCCCGAAGAAGGTTGCGAATGACATCACGGCTTTAACGTAGTTGAACGTCCCTCCCTCAAACAGATTTAACCCCGGACATCCTCTCATTCTTTTCCCCCCTCCGCCTCTTGAAACTAGGGTCCTGGAGAACACACTTTGGGAAACACTTGGCCAATTAATTGGTTAATAAAAGTCGTCCCCAGGCTGGGAATGGGCGAAAGGGATGCTGCGTGTCCTTTCGGGGTGGTGCCGGCACTGTCTGCAGGTCCCCCCGGGGCTCCTGGTTTTCCAGGGGGCAGGGCTTTTGTTAGGCTCCCTGTTAACTATGTATTTGGATAATTTACATCTAAAAGTAGAGCCTGACATGAAAGAAATGGGTAGAAATGAAAATAGAAATTCATGCCAATGAGTTTGTCAGAAAAGGTGACCCCCAAACTGGCTTAATTCTGTGTAATGCTCTGCCCCCAAATGTTTGCCCAGGGATCCCTGGTTGCAAGATGAAGCGATTTGCTTATTGTGTGGGTTCTTGAATGCCACTCCCTCTGCCCCCCACCGCTCCCACTAAACCTGCTCTCCCTGCATGCTGTTCCCGCTCCCCCTGGCTGGAATCTTGGGCAAGTCTATACCCTATCTGGTCACTTTTAAATAAAAAAAAAAAGTTTTTTTTCCCTCCCCAGGCAGTAGAAGTCCAGGGTAACGGTAGAACTCCAAACCATAACCCAATTTAAGATTTCTTCCTTCCCCAGATCAGGCCCCTCAGGCTTGGAATCGTGCAAAGGGGCAGGTGGGTGGAAGTCGTCTTCTTCATTCTCTCTCACTTCCCCTTCTTCCCTCTCTACCCCCTCCAGGGTCAGCATGAGGGAGGTACGGGAGGTAAGGCTCCGGAAAGTTCTCACTTACCTGGTCTACAGGAAGGATCTCCGGATGCAGCTTTCGGAATCAGGTAGATTTCACGTGTTGAGCTGTGTGGGTTCTTTGACCTCGATCCCTCAAGGAGTGTGGGGGGGGGTCTTCTCCCCAGAGTTCCTTCCTCACAGGCTGCGTCCTTTGAGGAGGGAATGAAATGAACAAACCTGGTCTATCCGGGCTGCCCTTGTGGGTTATCCTGTAGGAACTAAGAGACTATGGTGGTAAAAGTGGTGACTCAGGAGGTTGTATCTCCTCCTGGCTGTGTGATCATGGCTGAGGGGCTCCAGCTCTCTGTGCCTTTGTTTCTTCACCAGTAAAATGGGCAGGATAATAGGACCTGCCGGGGTGTGTGGCTAACAGCGTCAACCCTTGCCAAGTGCCTGGAGCAGCTCCTGATCTATCAGACCCACTCTGTGTGCGTTGTTCTCATAAGGACTCAAAGACGCAGCTGTGAAACTGTGTCTTCATGGACAACGTGGAAGTGTGTGTGTGGGTCCACTGATTTACTGTAATAATTTGCGCCGAATCCCTCCTTTGCCTGTTTCTGTGGTTGGGGCCTGCCACCCCACGGCCTGTGTGCTGAGTGTTGTTTCACTGTGGTGTTGGGGCAGGCTAGCAGTCATCTGGTAAGGATGTGGCTAAAGACAAGATAAATATTTGTCTCCATGCTGGTGGGTTTCCCAGGACTGAGGCTGGGAAAGCCCGAGGAAGAGCTGAGAGTTCTGGGTAGACGAGGGAAGGCATCCTTGGCAGGAGTCAGAAGACGAAGATCGGAGACTTGGACAAGTTACGCCACTAGACAGTAGGACTCAGGTGGCTTCCAGACACCAGACTTTTCAGCCTCCCCGTGGCTCACCTGAAACCTCACCCATCCACACCTGACGTTTCTCTGCCTAACGTTCCCGAATCTCCTGTCTGCCTCCCTCGTCGGCATAGTCACCAGGGCAAAGACCAGGTCTCTTTCGCTCATGATGGCGTCCCCTGAGCTAGCACCTGCCTGCCCACCGACGGCGCTTGGCGTGGATTTGTTGACTACGGGCTGCGGGACTAGCTTTCAGGAGGAGAAAAAGGAGCCAGGTGGTGACTTCCTTTGTGATCCTGGCCACGAGGACTCGGGCTGGAGGTTGGACATTTGACTGCAGGTTGGTCAGTCTCTGGGAGCGGCTCGAACGGCAGCCTACCAGCTGGGAGTCGTGGGGCATCCGTGTTCCGCCGTGCTCACAGAGAACCGGAGACAGTGGGGGACAGAGGACACCCTCACAGGAACATGAGAAGCGTGTGTGGAGACTCTAGCGGGGGATCCTGGGGGAGAGAGGGAGAGCCCGTGGGCATCTGCCCTGGTTTCTAAAGGCCCCTGTCCCTGCTTTATCCTTTGGAGACCTGGTGTCTCCTACAACAAATCCCTCTCTTCGGCTCAAGTCAGTTTCTGTGCCCTCGACTCCCAGGGGCTTCACCCAGACCCATTTGCTCCCCAAGCCAGGTGATCAGGGAGCAGGTGAAAGGGAGGCCAGACCCACACAGCTTCACAGGGAGGTCGAGGCGCGTCCGGTCCCAGGGTGCAAGCCCTCCCCCCTCCCCTCACACAGCCAGCGGTGGAAGGGGCTGCGTTCTCCCTGAGACATGTGCTCCAGCAAGGCCTTTGCAGAGCTCCATAAAGAGCCTGGGCCGCCCACAGGGGCAGGGCCTTGACTGCATTCCACCCAGGAACGGCGGAGGCTCGGTGGCGCTGGGCAGCCCTCCTTCGCGGTCCCACCGGGGCCCGGCCGCCAGGCCGCCCCAGGAGTTTTTATGGGCACTAACTTTCCATTCAGACCTGCGTGACTGCTCCAAGCTTCCCTCCAGGATGGTGCCGACTCCCCCACAACATTTACACCCTATAAACCACCACCGTGACCCAACTGGGGCCGCTTATGGGAGGCGATGCGCGGCCCCTGGTAACGGAGAGTAAATAACGCGGCGATGTTTCCTTGCGCTTTTGCAACATGCGCTCAGTCTCAGAAGAAATAAAACAACGAACTTAATGGCGTTCTTTAATCTTCTGCACCAGTGGCTTTCTTTATAAGGTGTTATACAGAGTCCGTGTAAATCCAAACTCGGCAATGGGGTCAGTGTTTCTCAACAGGTGCCGGGTGGGTTTGGGGGTGAGGCGTGCTCGCCCCCACCCCCCAACCTCCTGAACAAATACAGGAGCAGGGGTTTACTTTCCAACAGAGCTCTCATTTACAAGCCATAGCGCTGCTCACGGCCAGCTGCTGGGGCCGCGGGCTCCCCCACAGCCGGTTCCCACCCCAGCTCCCCTGAAACGAGGTAAAAATGGGGATTTATTGGAAGGATGAAATCCAAGCCATGGGAAGGGCAGACGTGGGCCTGGCTGTCGGTGTCAGCTCAGCTCGGGGAACGTGGGACACGCTCGTCTCCCTCACATCCGTTTCTCTCTGCGTGTCCCCCGTTTCTCTCTCCAAAAAAACCCCCAGCTTTCTCCACAGGGGCAGCAGGCACAGCACTGAGCCCGCCCCCTCGTCGGTCACCTGCCCCCCAGGAGCAGGACTTCTCCAGCTCCTTCTCCCAGCACCATGGAAAACCTCAGGGAAGCGCTCGGATTGGGTCACAGGAGCCCCCTGGGCCAGTCAGCTGCGGTCGTGGAGGCAGAAGCACAGAAGAATATGGCTGGAGCAGGAGATGGGGAGAGGAGAGGGAAATGGTTCCTCTGAGCAGGCGGGGTCATGCCTGGAAGGAAGTAGAGGTGCCAGGAACTCAAGACGAGAGGTTGCACTGCATGTCCCTAATATGGCCCTGCTGTCCCTCAGATCCGGAGCCCCAAGGGAGACGAGCCCACAGAACCTCCGGCTGGCCTCGCAGCAGTGCAGGGACCCCAGTATCACCCCGGCAATGAGAGCACGGACGAGGGGACCCGTGGCGGTAAGGACCTTGTCCCCACCCTCATCGCAGCCTCCTGGACGCCGTTACTACCCAGCTCTCCTCACAGTCCAAAGGCTTATCCATCCTGGGCGCCTCGGAGTCTTATCTGTGAGAGGAAGGGGTGCAGGAGTCTTTAAGGCCATGTGTTGGTCTGGTGTCCCTGTCACCAGGTCTGATATGTGGTCTCTCTGATCTCTCCATGGCCGGTACACACACTTTTATATGCCAAATCTCGAAAGATCGGAGCACTGGAACATGTTCCCTGCGTTCTCCTCAAACCGTCCTCAGTCCTCACTTCGTGTCCTCGGTAGGGTCTGTGACTCTTCGACCGTGTACGTGGAAACCATTTCGCCATAAACGAATCGATACAGACACGAGCTATGTTTCCACGGCATACCAACATGACAATGAGACGGCGCTGAACAAAACAGCGCTATCAGAAGAACCGTTGCCAGGGGGTGGCGACATTCGACCTGAACCGACGAGGCTAGGTCTTTGTTTGTCCCGCTTAGGGGGGTGCTCCGATGTCCTGCCGCAGAAGTATGAGCACGCTCCGTCACGGCTGCTGCCTCAGCCCTGCTGCAGTGTTAAGACAATGCATGCTTTACACCTCACTGCCTCTCTCCGGTCCCCCACACGCTGGCCTCTGAAACACCTTTGGCCCCAGAAGTTCCAGATAAGAGACTGTGGACTGGCGATAGCCCTCCATGGTGGGCGTACTGCTAGGAGCCCTACACGAGGTAAGACTTGCCCAGTTCTCCCCGCCAGGCAGAGAAGCCTGGAACAGAGCGCTTGGAGCAGAGTCATCCGTAAGGTCAGCTCTCAGCATCGCATGCTTTGGGCTGTCAAATCCTTGCAGCACCCCTCCGAGGCGTGGGGCTCACCACCGCCCCGTTCCACAGATACGGAAGCTGAGGCTGGGAGAAGGGAAGTAACTTGCCTAAGGTCACAAAGGCAGGCAGCAGCACGGCCGTGATCGACCGCTTCCAGAACAAAACACTTCTCGTTGCCAGGCTGCCTGCCATGCGATGTCCAGGGTCTGCTGGCCCGCGGTGTGCCCACTGGGCTTCACCCCCACCCCCTTCAGGTCACAGAACAGAAGCTGGCATTTCTTGTGCCAGCACAATTCTGAGCAATTCATGTATATTACCTAATCCAGCTCTCAATACCAACCTAGGAAGGGAGGATCCAGTCACCCCCACTTGACAGCAGGGAAACTGAGGCGCAGAGAAGGCAGGTAACTTGCTCTGGGTTACACAACCCGAAAATGAGAGAGTCTGGATCCGAGGCCTTCAGTTGTGCCCCAGGGCCTGTGAGATCACCCTTTTCACCGAGTCGCCTCAGAGTGTGGGAAGAAACACCTGTATAAATAAGCCCTTCCCTCCCGTTTCCCCGCCGCGTCCCGGCCCCCAGAGCCCTTTCGCGTGGTAAGCCAGCAGGAAGGCGTTACTCTGGGTTTCGGCAGCTCGCACAGGTCGAGGGACTAGCAAAAGGGCACACAGAGTGCGGGGTGTGTGCCATCCCCCTGCGCCTCTGCGGCTCATGGAACCAAGCTTAAGGGAGCTGGAAGCAAAGGATGAAGGCTGCAGAAAGCTTCCTGCGATTCCAGCCACCCTGTGTGTCTGCTGTCTCAGCCACGGCCAGTGAAGAGGGGCTGGCTTCCTGCTGGACAGCGCAGGGGGCGACGGCTACCACGCTGCCACCAGCCCGTGGTTTCCGTGCACCGAGAGTCAACACAGCTAAGAGCACAAAGCAAGAGACAACACCCTCCCGATGCCTAAAACGCCAAACCTGAACTGGGTTGGCCCTCCTGATCTAATCACCCGTTTACGAGAAGCACAAAGGATGGGAGAACAGGTTGTGACCAGCCGGACCCAGACTGTGGGAACCACAGGACACGTGACCGGGTTCTTCCGGGAATCCCTCTCAATCACTGCTTACTCTGTCCGTACCGGTGGGTGGACCCAGGGCAGGTTACCCAGACTCTGTGCCTCAGTTTTCTCTTCTTTCTTTCTTTCTTTCTTTCTTCCTTTCTTTCTTTCTTTCTTCCTTTCTTTCTTTCTTTCTTTCTTTCTTTCTTTCTTTCTTTCTTTTTCTTTTTTCTGGGGGGTTCTGAGGATATTTTTCTATTGATTTTTTAATTTTTTTTAGATAGAGTGGAAGGGAGGGAAGGAGAGAGAGAGAAGCATCGATGTGAGAGAGACACATCGATTGGTTGCCTCCCACACTTCCTTGACCGGGGCTGGAGATTGAACTTGCAGCCCAGGTGTGTGCCCTTCGGTCCAAAGTCCGACGCTCTAACTGCTGAGCCAAATCGACCAGGGCCGTTCTCCCACTTTTCAGCGAGGATAACCAAATCACCCACTTCATATACACACTATATACAGATATATACATATGTACATATTTATACATACATACATGCACATATATGCATATACATGTATTCATACCCATGTATATATATATTATATAGATAGAATCAATAACCTGTATAATAAGATCTAAAAGTCAAATCACATGCTTGTAACCTGTGGCCCGTATTTGGGTTGTGAATCGAACAAACCATTAAAGATGATGTATATAATATTATGAGAAGTAGGAAATGTGAACAGACTAGATATTTGCTGACATTAAGCGATTGTTCTTCTTTAGGTGTGGCGACAGTGCAGACATCAGGATGGACTGCATACAGAGGAAACCAGGCCGGACAGGACCTTGGTTTTGTAATTTTATTTTCCAATTACCGTTGACATTGATCGTTTTCGAAGCTGGAAGCTGGCAGCAGGTACATTGGGGTTCATTGTACTGCTCTTTCTGCTTTTGCATATGTTCAAATTTTTTTTTACAACAGAAAGTAAAGAAAGAGTATATTTAGTTGCCTACAGCAATACTGCTTTTGGAAACCATTCAAACAATATTAAAAACTAAGTAAAACATAGAAGTTTCTCTTTCTTCTAATTTGTTCCCCCTCCAGATAATCATAGTCTAAGGGTTTGACGTATGTCCTTCCAGACTTCCCACTGTCTCTATAAACGATCACGTGTATTTCTACGTTTTTACACAAATGGGGTTATGCTCTACAGACAGGTCTACAACCTGCGTGTTTCATTCAACAACACATCGCAGCCAGTTTCTCACGATCTCGCTGCATTTCTTTCTTTTTACTGCACAGCCGTTCTTTGTATGGGTGCACCATCGCCCACCTAACCATTCTCTCTGAGTACACTTTTAGGTTGACTCGAGCCTTCTGCCATTACAGGTCGTGTTCAATGAACAGTCTTGCACGTGTATCTGGGCGCATTTGTGCGAGGATTTACGTAGGACGGATTCCTAATAGGAGAATTGCGGGCTAGCCCGTGTGCTGCCAGAATGCCCTCCAGAAAGATGGTTCTCTGCCAACAGGAATGAGGTGACCCATGTCCCTGCTTTGCCTCAGAAACACTATTAATTTTTCCCTATAAGCAAGCCATGCATTTTGAAGGAATTTGGAAAATACAGAAAAATGAAAGAAGTAGTACTATCAGCCATGTTTGCACCCGCGGTCCCTGTTTGCGGTTTATTTAGCTTGTTTCCAAGTTTTTGCTACTGAAAGTCATGCTGCAGTGGACCTCGCTGTGCATAAATTTTTATCCACATCTTGCTCGTTCCTCTAGGAGATATTCGAACAGCCGGAGTTATCGAGTACAACTTTTGGCTGATTTTAGAATTCTTGCATGACGTCGCCAACCCAAACACGAAGATGTATGGATTAATTGATGACCGCCGGCGATGCGACGGAGGTCCTATCTCGATACACCTTGTCCAGCATTGAGTATTACCATCAGAGGGCTATCTGTTTCTCTCTTGCTCATTTGCAGGAGAAAGTTAGATTGTGCTCCTGATTTTTGTCTCCTTTTGACGAGTGACCCTCAGTTAGGGTGATGGATTACTAATCACTATGTGATTACTGACACAGGTCCTGACCTCAGGCCACCTGGGCTCACATCCCAGCTCTGCCTGATGGCTTACCTTTCTGGAGCCCCCGTTTCTCCTCTGCAAAATGGGGATGTCACTGCATCTATTATGAAAGGAGAAAAATCTGCAGGAAGCGTTGGGTACAGTGTCTAAGCAGGGGTGGGTGCTCAGCTGTACCATCTGTGTGAGATTGGAACTCTGGAGCATAGGCTATAGTTGAGAAGACTAGACATAAAAATGAGAGGTTAGATTAGAGACCGGACCTCAGCTGCAAATGAAGCCCTGGTAGGTAAAGAGGAAGGAGAGCTCCCCGAGGGCTTCCTGGCAGAGGTGGCAGTTCAGAGCCTCGAAGGACAAGCACGGAGAAGAGGGCCAGACAGGAACATGAAGGATGGGAGGGAATGAGGTGCTTCTCTTTCCCTCTCCAGCTTGAAATTGCTTCCACCGGGCATCCATCACCCTAATGAGGGCCGAGGGGAGAGCTGGGTGGAGACAGGAACCACCGCACAACAGGAATAAAAACACTTGGCCCTCTGATGGGATGAATTCAGTCTCCCTGGGCAGTTTTGTTTTGAATAATTAACTAACATAGCTGGGCGATTTCCTAACAAAGACAGAAAAATATGGAAAAGTACTCTGCAGCAGGAAAAAAAACGAGAATTTTTTTTTTTCCAGTTTCATTAGCACCGACAGGAATACAGCTCATAAAGGTTATGCGGCGTTTCTCAGAGGAAGCTTGCACAGTGAGTGTGTAAGGCATGAGGAGCGGGTAGTGAGAACGCGGAATGTGGCCCTTGCACGCAGGCCGGAGCAGGGTCCAGGATCAACACTGCCATCCTGAGAAGTCTCCCAGCAGCTAAATATTCCCAGGGAGCTCGTCACGTGGCGGCGGCTTTCCCAGGAGAAGGTACTGCATGGGGGCAGTGTGGGCGCCCGGAAAGGGAGGGAGGCTGCACCCGCGACAGCCGTGGGCCTGCTGGTTCTGACGGCACAGGGAAGCTCACCCTGGCCAGGGTGCCCTGCTGGGCGGCGTGGGGAGACGGACAAAGTTTTCAGCACGAGTCACGGGTCACACAGATGCTTTCTGGAGACGTGGTGAAGGGTGGGAGCCTGAGACTGAGAGGAACTTGTGGATTTGTGTGTAAGATAGGATGGTTTAGGGGTCTGAGGACCAACCAAGCTGGTTTGGAGTATTGAGTGTGGTTTTGGACAAATTCCTTAACCTCTTAGAGTCTGTAAAATGAATGTAATAATGCCTACCTCACAGGGATAATAAATAAGAGAACGTGCGTCAGGGAGCGTCCAAGTGCTGTGTAACAAACCGTCCTTGAACACGGGGGCTGGAAACAGCAGCCTTTTATCCAGTCTCGCGACTCCATGGGCCAGCTGGCCGGCTCTTGTCCACTTGGCATCTCTCATGAGACCCTATTTCAGTGGTCTCCCTGAGGGGGCCACAGGGACTGTGGCCAGACAAGCAGTGTGGCTCCTCAGCGTGGCCTCTCTCCACGTGGCGTTTCATTGTCCTGGCTCCAGGGCCTCTTCACACGGCTATTCTTTCCTGCAAGGAGATTCGGGATCTGAGGGCCAGGTCTTTCTAACACCTCGCTCGGATCGCCTAGACCTCACTTCCTCCACATTCTGTGTGCCAGGCAGTCACAGGCCGGCTGAGTCAAGGACATGGGGCACCAGCTCCACCTCTCCTGGGAGGGCCGACTGGTGCACACTGGTGGGGGCGGAATAGTTTGGGGCCCCTGGGAATCACCTTGCTTAGATGCTTCTCCCAGGGGCTGACACACAGTAGCAGGCACCGGGATTGTGACCGTGGTTAAACAGGAAAACTGCGCCCACTCATTCATCAGTGATCACTTCCCAGAAGCCTCAGCGCTCTGCCATGCCCCCAGGACCACTCCCTCCCAACCTCCTCATAATCCAGAGACCAGAGGGTAACATTTGGCATAGCGGGGGTCTTCTGAGACCCATTCCGATGTGTTTTGATCAGCTGGTGCCTGTGGCTTTCTGTTTGCTAAATATTTTGAATAACACTCCGCGGGGCACGCTCTCGCTCTAATAAGAGCTCAATACACGGGGACTTCTTTCATTATAACTAACGTTGATTTTGTTGATATTTTAAGTCGAGGTGTGTGTGTGGGAGGGGTGGGTGTCTCGAGATCGTGCCTCAGTAAAAACGAGGCTTTGCTAGCAGCCTCCGGAGAGTCAGCATGATTCAGCTTTGCTTTTGGAACCAGCCCCGGTGATCGCATAGGAAAGCGAGGCTTCCTGCTGGATTTTCTACCTGGTGAGGGGACGGGGCCTCACGCTGCACCCGGAGAGAGGGCAGGGCGGCCCCGACACAGAGGGCACCTCTGTCCCGCGGCAGTCCCCTGGCTCTCGCTCGGCGACGGCGTGTTCCCGGGCGAGCGCGCAGACCTGGGCCCCGTCCCAGGCCCTGCACCCGTTTCCTGAGCTTGCTGACAGAGCAGTCTGCACCGCGCGGCGCACATTCCAGGCAGTCTTGCCTGGGAGGCCGTTTCTCCCGGCCCAGTTTCAACAAACACAGACAGACCACCACAATCCGGCTCTCGACGTGGGGCTGGCACCGCAGCCCTTGGCCGCGAGGAGCGTGAATTGCTTGCGGCCAGGGCTGCAGATGTGGGCCTTCCAAGAGCGACAACGCCGGAGCAGGAGGAGGCGGCCTGGGGCGCAGCCTCCCGCCAGCGGCCTCCGCGGGTTCGGAGCGGGGGTCCCTCCTCCCGGCTCCGGTGAAGTCCTCAAGTCGGGGAACTCACTGGAATGTCACAGCGCTCTCTGTGATTCCCATGGCCCGGGCCCAAAAGCAACCTCCGGGCAGATGGGAAAAGCTGCCTTTTTGTATGAACATGAAAAATTCTTTGAAGACCGCACATCCCTGTGTCCTTTTTGGAAGAGCAGGAGGCCTGAGAAAATAGGAACGCCCGTTCCATCAGGGTATCAAGTCTGGAGTAGAGAAGGGTGGAGTTTAGGCCTGCCCTGGAAAGGTCACAAGAAGGAGACCCGTTGAGAGACAATCATCTGCAGGGAATGGCTGATGCCTGGGGTGTGTTACCCAAGGTCTCGCTCTTTGGAGATATTTCATAAAGACAATAACCTTATAGCTTGGGCACGTGTTGTTTTTACGGGCAGTTTATGTCATTTGTTTAATTCAAGCCTCTACAACCCCGGCAGACATTGCTCATTGACCT
Source organism: Molossus molossus (assembly GCF_014108415.1). Lineage (NCBI taxonomy): Eukaryota > Metazoa > Chordata > Mammalia > Chiroptera > Molossidae > Molossus > Molossus molossus. The sequence continues at coordinate 19,548,344 of NW_023425357.1, forward strand.
CAGAGTCCCAGCCCACTGACCATAGATTTAGCTTCACAATCCTTCTAGCACAGTTCCCCATTTCCACCCAGTAAACTAGAGGGGAAACCCTTTTGCCATCTCTGGACTCCAGGATCCCACATTCATTACAGTTGGTGGGACATTTTGTTTTTATTGAAAATAAATTTTTTTTCTCCTTTATTGATTTTGCAGAAAGAGGAAGGGAGAGGGAGAGAGAAATGGAAACATCGATGAGAGAGAACATCGACTGGCCGCCTCCTACGTGCCCCCTGCTGGGGATCAGACCCACAACCTGGGCATGTGCCCTGACCGGGAATTGAACCAGCGACCACTTGGTGCATGGGTCAATGCTCAACCACTGAGCCACACCGGCTGGACAGTTTGTGGGACATTTTAGACACCATGATGTCCTCCTATGACTGCAACACATATCTGAAGAGCGCTGTGCTGGGTACCCAGCCTCACGCCACATCCTGTGTCCTCACTTCAACTACGAGAAAACTAGGGAATGTCTCGGCCAGAGTGTCAGCCAGTGAGTGGTGCTGGGGTGGGGACTTTGGGCCCCCACCTTCCGAGCCCACGATATTGTCACTGAGGACGCTCACTCTAGACCACGTTCCAGTCGTCTTATAATTATGTCAAAGGCAACACGTGTTTTGGTTTTCATGGTATTTTATTGACTTTAATTTATTGTAAGATAAATTAATTGGCATGAACTCATTGACTTGTAAAATAATGGTATTTTACTGGTTTTAATAACGGGTGGTGTGTTACCCACAGGTGGCTGGGACCTCGGGTCTGGTGGAAGGATGTGTGTTGAGAGCTCTCCTCTCCCTGATTCTCAACCCCTTGTCCCTGGCCTGCATCCCAGTTCTGAATAACATCATAACTAGGGTCCTACGGCAGACTACTCCAGCTTCAATACTGGGGCCAGTCTACTAAAGAAATGTGGCCAGAGGAGGGTTGCATGCAGCCGACAATCACGGAGGCTTTTGGTATTCGCTAATTTTCTCTTGGGGATTTAAACAATTATAGAACTGTTGGCATGATGTCTCAGCAGTTCCAAGAATCAGGGAAACGTAGGAAGAAAAAGCTTCATTTGTGTAATGCTTGTTCTTAGGGTTCCCTAGATGTGGGCACATCTTTGACCCGAGGATACACGTGAGTGAAGTAACACACTGCAGTGTTGTGCTATCTCCAAAACAGCACAGTGAAGTGGGAGCAGGGCAGCCGCCGTCCACCGCACCCTCACGCTTCATTCGTCATTGCAGAGAGGGCGAGGGTGAGTGGGAAGATCCCAGAAGTGGACTCCCGCAGACCCAGGTTCAAATCCCGCCTCTGCCACGGAGCAGCTGGGCGGCGTTGGCAACGCCAACCTCTCTGAACTCGGAGCCTCCGGTTTCAGACCTTTGCAGTGGCACGGTGATGTGGTTTAAGTGAGATCACAGCTCCAAAACTGTCCAGCACAGTGCAAGTTAGATCTCGAACCGCGGTGATTAACGAAAGAGTGAAGGGGTCCGGCTGCAGAAGGAAAACAGGAAGTGTTTTTCTTCCACGCGGTGACTGGTTGGAGCTTAGAGGGGAGGGGTTCAAATGCTCAGCGCGCCTCGAGGTCTAGGCTCTGTTTCTGTGAAAGACAAGTGCCATCGTCCAGCAGCTGGCCTGTTTGCCACCATTTCTCTGAAAGCGACGTAGAAGTGGTTTCTGTCTAAAGAGGGCTACTGCCTTCGTCTGCGTGCATGCCTCAGGGCTGTCAGCTTTATCTACAAAAGTTACAAATAGCCCAGCCAGTGTGGCTCAGCTAGTTGAGCATCGTCCCATGGACCAGGAGGTCGCCGGTTCAATTCCCGGGCAGGGCACGTGCCTGGGTTGCGGGCTCGATCCCCAGTGTGGGGGGTGCAGGAGGCAGCCGATCGATGTTTCTCTCTCTACCTCTCCCTTCCCCTCTCTCTCAAAAAAAAAATCAATAAAAACATTTTTAAACAATGAAAAGATGTTATGCATGGTTTTATTTGGGCCGAATTACCACTTTGGTTAAGAACAATAGTGTGAAGTCCAAATACATCAGGTTGCTTCTTATAGGGTGTGTGACCTTGGCCAAGGCACTGCCTCAGTTTGAGCCTCAGTTTTCCCATCGGTAAAATGAAGATAAAATATCTTTCAGAGGGTTGTTTTGAGTAATAGCGGGGTCATATGTGTGCCCATGGTACTGAGGGAGATAAAAGGTCAGAGCAGATTTTAGTTCACCTTACCATCAGCAAGCCAGCATGTCCTCGAAGGGGAAATAACATTTTGATGAAGTTTAAAAAAAATTTTTTTTCTTTATTGATTTTAGGGAGACAGAAAGGGAGAGGGAGATAGAAAGAGAACATAGATTGGCCGCCTCCTGCATGCCCCCCACTGGGGATCGGGCACACAACCTGGGCATGTGCCCTGACCAGGAATCGGACCAGTGACCTCTTGGTGAAGGGGTTGATGCTCGACCACTGAGCCACCCAGCCGGGCTATTTTGATGAAGTTTTAACAAAACATGTAAGGAAGCTTGGATGAGAACCTCCTGGGGAGTAAGATCTTTTAAGCACCGGTTGTCTGGGTAGACAGAGTCCTTTCTGGAGAAGAAATTTCCCACCTGTCTGATTATCTGGGGGCTGCAACTTCGGATGACAAAGGGCTCAGAGTGGACTGACGTGAGGGTCACTACCATTTGCTGAGCAGTTTCTAGGAGCACTTTCCTTACGTGACCTCACTGAGTCCCTGAGGTGGGGCTCCAGAGACCACACACCTAGCCTCTCTGCGTTACTGTCACCAGTTTTATAGGGGGACTGTCTGAACTGCTCTTGTGACTTGGCTGAGGATGGAGGTGGGGCTCAGGTTGTCACTGCACAGACCTAAGGGCCCCACTCACATCACAGATCAGATAGGGGGGCTCATTACGACACTTTCAGCAGATGACAGTAAAGTGACTTGTTCCAACAAAAAGTCTATTGTAACCATTTTATGACAGATTGGCGCCTTTTCCCAGTTCACACCAGAGTTCTGTGTGGGCCAGTAGTGGCACATTTTTGGATGGAGTCACTGCCAGCCTCCTCTGGAGGGAGGGAGTCTGTGTTCTAAGTGGGAATTTGGGATTGTTGTAGTATGGTATCTCTATGCCTGGCAGCAATGCACCTACAATCAAGTGTGACCTTGCTAGTATGTATTCACATGAGTCAGGGAGTGTGGTGATTAGGAGCAGGGATCAGAGCCAGTGGGTCTGGGTTCAAATTTCAGCTCTGCCACCCACGAGCTGTGTGTCTTTGGGCAACTTGCTTAACTTCTCTGGGCTTCAGTTTCCACATCTGTATTTTATATTTATTTTTTTACTGTTTTATTTTCTAAATATTTTTTTCTTTATTTATTTTAGAGAGAGAGAGAGAAAAAAAAACATTAATGAGAGAGAACATAGATTGGCCGCCTCCTGCATGTCCCCCACGGGGATCGGGCCCACAACCTGGGCATGTGCCCCAACTGGGAATCAAACTGGTGACCTCTTGGTGCATGGGTCGATGCTCAACCACTGAGCCACACCGGCCGGGCTAGTTTTTTACTGTTTTAATGACAATGACAGTGCCTATCACACAGGGTGTGGTGTGTCTTAAATGAGTTAATATCTCTAAGTGCCTAGAACAGCACCTGGCCTGTAGCAGGTGTCACCTTGTTTTATTCCAGTGCCTGAAGGCCTTTCTCACAGGTGGATGCTCTTGAGAATATGAGCTGACCTTGGTTTTCATAGCTTGACTGTCACTCAACTGCATCGGATCCCTTGTAAGTCCCTGTGTTTCCTGGAGGAGGTGGGTTCACAGTTGGGGCACCTTCAGGAGAAAGGGCAGATATTTTAGTTCATGGCCCTTGTTCCAAAGAGGACGCCTTCAGCACAATGCAGGCCCCACCATCACTACTTAATAGCATCATCTGCTCATTTTTACTGCCTAGACCTGGACCCTGCTGTAATTTTGTAGATGGAATTCATAAAGGGTTTTGTATATTCTATCATGATCACTAAGTGTGTAGTATTTAAAAATAGATGTGTAAAAGATACACAGTGCAGGCTATAAAACACCCTCAGCTGGCACTACAGTGGGAACAAATCCTTTCATTTGGGTTTCGGCTGAGTTTATCTTGTGTTTTATTATTATTTTTTTTAATATCCAAAGAGTTGTAGAAATAGGTTTTTGAGTAGGAAGTTGGCCAGGCCAGGGCTCTGTACCACATGGGCACTTGTGAGTGCTGACAAAACCTTTGCAATTTGATCTGCATTGAAAGGTGGTCATTTTTCCAACTGCAAAAAATAGTTTTCTCCAGGAAACCTGGGGAGGGAGAGAGGGTTTCTTCACTCCTAGCCTCTCCAATGTGTTCACATTCCATTAGAATCAATGCCCTCATCTTGTTGGAACCCTTGGAAACTAGTCAACATGTTAGTTTGTGTTTCTTAACTTAAAAACCAAACATTTACCATGGTATTTCCCATCCGTTTGTGATGACATGAGCCATGTGAAATAGAACTCAACATCTCTGGGCTCTTGCAGGTCTTAGCAAACTCTGTGAGATGCAGATGAATATATTTCAGTCGGTGCGTGAAGAGGATTGACTTCAAGGCAGCAGTTCAAAGACACTAGGTGGAGAACTCAGCACGACCGGCGTGAGCCAGGACCTAACGAGGCAGGCCAGGGGACATGGACATGGGCCAGCCCTGGCGTCAGACCCGTGGCTTCCCAGCTGTGGGACAGGCGGCAGGTCTCATAAGCGCTCTCTGCTTTCTCGTTGACAAAGTGAGAACAATGATTTTGCTTATGCTTGCTGAGGCTTTTCAGGAGAATTAAATGAGTACAAGCAGGTAGAATGTGTATGATTACAGGTGTGTGGCCCGTGCTCAGTATGTGTTAGTTGATGATGGTGATGATGATTATGGTGATGATGATGTGTTCCTTGCTGGTCTGGAAACTTTGACTGAAGAGATGATAGCCTTCTAGGATGATGGGAAGGAACTCAACTCCTCCCAGATGTTTTTGTTTGTTTGCTTATCACGAATATCCCATCACTAATGAGTTGTTCACTGGGACTCAGCCTTGCAACCTCTCCAGCATCCCTCAATTCACCTACCTTTCCTTTATGATTTTTATCTGTACCTCTTGTTTAAGAAATCCTCCTCAAAATTTATAGAATGATTCCTTTATACTTTCTTCCAAACATTTAATATTTTGCTTTTCATATTTAGTTGTTTAAGGTATTTGGAGTTTACTTTTGTCTATGAGGTGAGGTAGGGATTTACTTTTGGTTACTTTGCAATAGAATTCCTACGGTGCCACATCTCCAAGAAGGCCTTCAGTTCTTTTTTATGGGTCGGAATGATTTTCAGAGTATTATATCCCTTCCCATCCTCTGGAAGGTCAACTTGGTAGCAAGGCGAATTAGGAATTCATTGTTTGATTTTAAGCTAATGGAGTCTTTTCACAGATATGTCATTATTCAAGTCCATCACTAGATTGTCCATCCATCCATCCATCCATCCATCCAAAGCTGCTTGTGATTTGCTCCTTCATTCGGAATATTCAAGTCTTCATTTGAGTTTGGAAAAACTTTAGGTGTTATTTTACCTAAAAGTACTTCTCTGTCATTATCTATTTTGTTCTTTAGGAAATTCATTAAATACTTGTTGGAGCTCCTCATTTTACCTCCCATATCTCTCGATTCGCTTTCATGTTTTCCACCTCTGAATTTCTCTGGGTTGCATTCTGTGTGATCTTTTAGCTCTGTCTTCTAATTCACCAATTTTCTTCTTCACTGCGTCTAATCTTCTGGACCAAAAGAACGGAGATGGTCACATGTGAGACAGTGATATGATGTGTATGGGGCAAACTTCAGTGCAAACAAGAGCTTGGAGCCAGACATGACCAGGAAAAGGAAGGAAGCCATGCCCACTTCCCAGAAGCTTGGAGAAATAAGACTGGACACGAGTCCCCTGCATACATGTGATGGGAGTTGTACCAGGGTTATTTGAGCTGGCATTTGGTTATCCTGGTATCTTCCAGAAATGTTGGCTTAATGTTAACATCAACATTTTTTATTTATAATTCTTTGGAATTTTCATGGGAAATTTGCAAAAATGGGGATTTCTGTGTTTGAGTAGTGGGTTGTTCTTGGAGAGCATGTTGACAAAAGCACCTGCCTTGGATTTTAAATGAAAACAACAAATTGAGAGATGTTTTGGGGCCAAGAATTGTTGCTCAATACATGTTTGTGCTCTAAGACCTTAAATATGTGCCCCAGTTCAGGAAAGGCATAGGGCTTGCTTTGTGCTCTGCTGTGTGACTTGTTTGAGTAATTCTACTTCTCTGAGCCTTAGTTTCTTTATCTGTAGACTGAGGAGACTAATTGAGCTTTGCCTGCATGCCACGCATGTACTGAAAGCCACATGAGATAATAGATGTGAATGTTTTGTTTACAGTTTACATAACAAACTGTAAATATTTTGGATGCTTGCTGGTCATGTATAGGTGAGCTTTGGGGAACATTCTTTCCATGAGATGCTTGTGTTTGGTGCTGGCTTTTGATCCCAAATGACCAAGGGAGGGAAGACTTGAACACCAATGGGATTTGAAACTCATTCAAGGGTTCTATACACTTTCCAAGTTACAGATTGTCTGTTATTTCGCAATGGCTGTGTGATAGTGTGAAAACTCTTGAGGTGACATTGTGTCGGGGGTTGTGGGAAAGACCCCTGACAAATTACAGAATCATATTCTTTATTTCTATGATGAACAATAGCAATGATAATAGCTTTCATCACTGATGAGAATACCATCAATATGCTAGTCACTTTACATATATTAATGTCAAAGTAGGTACCATTATCCCTATTTTACTGATAAGGAACTTATGGCTTGGGAATGTCAATGAGAAGGGACTTTCTCTAGGCCACAAAGTTTGGAAGTGGCAGAATTGGGAGTGGGATCAATGCTTTCTGACCCCAAAGTCCATGTTCCCTTTAGGACGCCATGATGGTTTTGCTCTGGTTTTTGTTTTTAGCCAGCCAATCAACTAACCAACCAATTAATGAGCAACTACCCATCCAACCAATAATGACTAACCAAGAATTAGTCAGTCAACTAACCATCCATCCATCCATCCATCCATCCAATCAACCAATTATTAATAAACACTCACCCAAACAATAACAACCAACCAATAATTATTCAATCAATTAACCATCCAACCAGTCAACCAATGAACAGCCACCCACTCAACCAGTAGCAACCAATCAATAATTAGTGAACCAACCAATCAGGTAATCAATAAGCAGGTACCAATGAACCAACAATGTATGTTTCTATCGGTTATCTGCTCAGCCCTGAGTTTTGGGATGGAGAGAGCTTATTTCCCACCCTCAAGGAACTACTGGTCTGTGGAACAGCAAGGATCCCTGTCCTGCCTGTCATACTACCGCCATTGTTTGTTCAGCATCTGCCTCCTCAGCTGGATTGGAACTTCTGTAGAGGGGGGTGATGCCCAGAGCCCAGAACAGGTGCAGCACTTCCTTGGCTGGAATAGAGGTGAAAGGCTCAGTACATACCACACACATGCACACAGAGATGCACATGCATGCACACACATGCATGCACACAATGTACACACATGCATGCACACACACAACGTGGAATGAATGAAGGAACCTCAGTCAGCGGGGTTCAGATCCACCTCAGAGGATTTGTGTAACAGGGAGGTTAGATGATCCTCTGGTCTGCAGAGTTCCCTCCTGGGTGTAGCAGAACAAATACTTGCAGGGAAGCTGCCTCGTGCTGAATGCTCTCACTGGGCTCTGTTCTGGACACAGAGCATGCCGTGGCGGAAAGAGCCTGGATTGGGGTCAGGGGTCTGAGCCCAGCTGAGCCACTAACACCTTGGGTGGCCTCAGACGGCTGGCCTCAAGCACCCCCCTCCACCCCCACTCCTTCATTTTATGGAGGAGGCCACTGAAGCCCCAAGACCCGAGTTCGCCCCTCTCCAAGGCCCCTTCCAGCTCTGGCATTTCCAGTCTCTTCTGGCTCCTCATTAAGAGAGTATTTTCATTTTCCAATCCACATTCCAGCTTCCTCCCGCGAGCCTCGATCCCTCCGGCAGGGGAGTGGGCACCCCGTGAAATTCCCTGAAAGGCACACTGGGAACCTTGCCCCATCTCCCACCAAAGGGGCCAGGGGCTAATTGGCAAGCATGGCTGCATCCTGTATCAGCCCCGCGGACGTGCGCTCTGGGCCAGGGAGCCCGGCGTTGCCGGGAAACTCGCACCCGTCTCTTCATATCTGTTACAGGCCCCGCGGTTCACCGTCTGCTCGGAAATTGGGTAAGTGTTTTCTTACCCAAACTTGAGTAACCGCCGTTGAAATGTATGGTTGGAAAGTCTTGGCTCTCAGAACAGACCACACAGTGATTCGCCCAGTGAAACCCAATGCCCCGGGCTCCCTTGGTTTTACCTAAGACACCACTGCAGGAAGAAATGGCTTTGGAGGGGATGAATGTCTTTCCATCCATTTCTGAGGGGCTTGATTAAGCTGGGGAAAGGCTGAGGGATGATGGTGTCCCTCTGTTTCTTACCCGGGGCCTGACTTCGGGCGTGGGGGCAGGAAGGAAACCCCGGAGAGAGCGAAGGCGCGTCCCCGGGGCCCGCGCCTGGCCGGCTGGCGGGGGCCTGTGCCCAGAGGGTTCCAGCCCCGGCCCACCGGGTCTTGTGCCACATCCTGGCAGGCTGCTCCACATCCAGTGCGGGCCCCGTTTTTAATCAGCCTCTTTCACCCGCACAAGCCAAGAAAAAGCTGTAAAGTCAGAAGGAACGCTGGCATGTGTTCCGTGCGCAGAACAGAGCAGACATTGTCCCGGCTTTCCGGTTCTCTGCCGCCCTCATTCTTGCTGACCACACAAATGGTTCCAATCAGTTTCCAGAGGCTCTCCGCGCTGCTTTAAGATGTTTGCTCGCTGCGTTCTCGGGTCAATTACCCTCCAACCTTGAAAGCCACCTTCCCACCCACCCTCTCCCGCCTGACACAAAAGGGAAGATGAGGCGTAAATTGGATGTGTGCGCACATGCGCCCCCCGCTGGCCTGCTGGTAGATTTTAATTTTCCGTGAACTGAAATGCCCAGCTGAGCAGCCGCCACCCCTGCCCAAGGAGATGTCCAGGGAGAGGCTGCAGGCCTCTGGGTTAGGTGTGGAGTGTGGGCACTGATGGTCCCTTCCTTGGAATTGGGGAAAGAGGGTTTAGACCTGCAAGACCGCATCTCCCCTCTCAGCAGACCCTCCCCTGTGAATGGGGCCACACACTCCCACCTTTCTATGCCGTCCCCAGGGGCTTGGGCTATTCCTGTGTGAAACCCCTTTTTGGGGACCACCAATGCCTGTGGCATTGACCCTTTGCAGAGGACACAGGGCCTCAAAGCCACTGGGGAGTAAGGATGTTTCCTTCTTCGTCAGAGCATCGAATCTAAAGACCTTCACGCCAAGCTCCCAGTGAGCAGATTAACAAGGTAGAAAGGATGAGGGTCTCCCTGCTACCCGACCTGGTCGGATTTATTGACATGGCAGCGACCTGGACTAGGAAACCGAGTCCTACAGCAGAGGACTGTCCTCCTGACCCCAGTACCCGCAGGAAGAGCTGTCAGTCATCCCCGGTGACACTTTCCGGATGTGAGACTTAAAGGTGGCTTTGTTCTTGTTGAGCATTGGGAACCCACCCAGAGAACCCCTCACGGTGGGACAAACAGCTGCGCCGGGCTGACAGCTGACTGGCCGCCAGGCACGGGGTTCAAGAGCGCCACCTTAGTGTCTTTCCTAGACTTTCTGTTTCCTTCCCTGTCGGGGAAGAATGATAAACTCTGATTTCCCACAGTGGGTTCAGCCAGGAGGGTAAGAGGGTATCAGAGAGGGGCTGGCTTTCCCCTCCCCACCTCCGCCCCTCCCTCCGGCTCCATCGTCAGCCCCACTGCTCGGACTTGGAGAATGAGGCTTTTCACATGTAGCTCTGGATGTATCTAGCAAATGTGCCCGTGACCCCCTGTCTTGAGATTGTATCGCCAAGGGGAGAAAGATCAAAATTCTCCAGTTTCCATCCCAAGGGCCATGAGTAATTTCCTCCTGAACTTCGTCATCCTCACCATCAGCAGCGGCATCCTCCTCACCACCACCATCCTCACCGTCGCGGGAGGACGGATCACAGGCCCGCTGTGTAACGAGGCGGGCTGGAGTCCCAGCTCACTTTGGCAGAGAGCTGTGTGACCGCTGGAGTGGTGTGCTGAGACCATGCTGGACTGCCTGATCAGATTCAAATTTCCACAGAAGCAGGAGAGGACCAAACACGCCCACGTGAGAAGTGAATTCCACCCGAGGTCTCAGTTTGCACCCGTGACCCCGAGAGTGGCTTTCTTCAGGTCTGGAGTGTCTTCATCCTGCACGAGGAGACGCAGGGGGTCCTTTGTCAGGGTGGGGAGGCCGTGGGCTCTAGTGGAAAGGCTGGTGGTTTTGGAATCGGACAGGGTTGGGTTTGAGTCCCAGCTGCAGTTGGCATGGCAGTAGCTTCTCTGAGCCACGGCCCCTGCCCTGAAAATCAGCAAGCAGGTTGGTCCATGCCTCACCTCCTGTGGCGTCCCAAGGGCGCAGGGGACACTTTGGAGAGCACTTGTCTCCTTGTCAAGCATGTAAGAAGCATTCAGGGATGGTTCATTATTTAAAAAAATTTTTTTTTTTTTTTATCCTCACCCGAGGGCATTTTTCCATTTTTCGTACAGATAGAGTGGGAGGGAGAGAGAGAGAGAAACATCGACGTGAAAGGGACACATCGAGTGGCTGCCACCCGCACGACCAACCAGGGCCGGGGACAAACTGCAACCGAAGTACGTGCCCTTAGCGGGAACTGAACCCGGGTCTCTCCAGACCGCAGGCCGACGCTCTAACCGCTGAGCCAAACCGGCCAGGGCAGGGATGGTTCATTATTAGTGTGGTTGGTTTTAGAGGATTAGTTGCTAAGACAAATTGAATTCTCTCCACGCTTCTGCTCCTACTCATAGAATACTGCACACACACACACACACACACAAACACACATATACAACCATACACACATACTGACATACACAATCATACACACACTGATATACACAATCATACACACACTCTCACACACAAACACACTGACATACACAATCATACACACACTGACATACACAATCATACACACACTCTCACACACAAACACACTGACATACACAATCATACACACACTGACATACACAATCATACACACACTCTCACACACAAACACACTGACATACACAATCATACACACACTGACATACACAATCATACACACACTCTCACACACACCCACACAATCATACACACACAAACACACTCACATACACCATCATACACACACACTGACATACACAATCATACACACACTCTCACACACACAAACACCCACACAATCATACACACACACAAACACACTCACATACACCATCATACACACACACTGACACACACCATCATACACACACTCTGACTCACACATACTCACACACGTGTGCACACTCTCACACTCACACACGGACTCAGGCACACATCACTTTCCATCCTGCAGCTCCTGTCATCTGCCTAATCCCAGAAACACCCTCTAGATCACAGCGTCGTGCATTCCTGGGGAAATCATTTCCTTCCTCCTCCAGAAGATGTCTCATGATATCAGTTCAGAAGAATGAACTCAACCCAGTGGCTCTTGGGGGCCAAACTTTGACCCCACGGTTTGCTGGCTCTGGGCCTTTCTGAGTAACCAGACCCACCCCAGCATACCTTTGCCTTCAGGCCACCCAGTCTTTCCCGCCCCTACAGGAAGCTGTGGGTGGGCTCCCTCCCATTGGGCTGCCCCAAACCAGGCAGCTCCTCCCCTTCATTGTTAACCCTTTCTTGTAATGGCAGAACCAACGAGGGAGTGTCTTCTCTCACCCAAGGCTGCGATGGACCCCACACTCCTTCCTGGGGGCTGGGCAAGAAGCCCAGGTTCTCCAGCTCTGACTGGGTCTCCTGCAGGAAGTGGTCAGCCTGTGAGCACTGTGGGTTTGCTGGGTATATTGCAAGCCCTCAATACATCTAGTTGAATAGAGGTTTTCCCCAGGAAGCAGGCTTGTCTGTGCCCGGACCTCCGAGTATCATGGGCGTGCAGTGGACATTTGCTGATTTTGTCCACTGCATCCGTCTCTCCTTCGTTCCCCTTCATAGAATCACCTTCCCTCCTCCTCCAGCCCACCTGGTTCCGGTGGGCACCAGCCCAGGTCCAGCAGTGAGAATATCCCTCCTGTCTGCCTGGGAATGGTTTACAGCTGGGACCTGGGCCCCAAACAGGTCCGTGGGAGCCCGGATGGGGGTCTTCTGCTGGAACCCGGCAGAAGTGACACTCGCTTTGTCCTGGACTGCCAGGCTGCGAGGATCTGAATGGGAGGCTGCCCGAGTGCCTTGCCATTCCAGTCGGAGAACCTGCCCTAAACGGAACCGGCACAGAGGAAACCGGCAGAGGGAGGGAGAGAGACCATGACCTGGGGGCACTGTCCGAGCCCCTGGGTCCATCCTCATGGCAGCGCGGACTCTCTAGTTAGGAGAAGCAATTTAATTCTCGGATTGGGGTGAGGCAGCTGAAAATGGGCCTTTGTTGTCTATAACCTGGAGAGTCAATTAATACAGACCTCAGGTTGAGAGATGCTTACACATCTACTTAAAGTGCTTAGAAAGTCCGGTTTGCAGCCAGACGTTTATAATGATGGCGGGGAGAGTCACAGTAGCTGGCATTCACTGAGGACTTTGTCCCGTGCTGGAAGTTATACACAGGTTTTTTGTTTTTCAGTCTTATCCAAATGTGAATAATTTATTTATTAATTAAAAAAAAATTTTTTTTTCAATTACAGTTGACATTCCATATTATATTAGTTTCAGGTGTACAGTGTAGTGGTATACATATACTTGACATAGTGTCCCCTCTGATATTTCCAGGACCCACCTGACACTGTACATAGTTATTACAATATTATTATTATTAAAAAATTTTTTTCTTTATTGATTTTTTTGAGAGAGAGGACGTGAAAGGGAGAGAGAAAGAGATAGAAATATTGATGAGAAAGAACATTGATTGGCCGCCTCCTGCATGCCCCTCACTGGGGATCGGGCTCACAACCTGGGCATGTGTTCTGACTGGGAATCGAACCAGTGACCTCTTGGTGCATGGGCCCATGCTCAACCACTGAGCCACACCAGCTGGGCCAATATTATTGACTCTATTCCCTATGCTGTACTTTACATCCCTGTGACTATTCTGTAGTGGTCAATTTGTACTTCTTAATCCCTTCACTTTTTTCACCCAGCCCCACCCCCCCCAACCTCCTTTTCATTTGACAACCCTCAGTTTGTTCTCTGTATCTATGAGTTTGTTTCTGTTTTGTTTGTTTGTTTATTTATTTATTTTTATATTCCACATATAAGTAAAATCATATGATATTTGTCTTTCTCTCTCTGACTTATTTAACTTAGCGTAATACCCTCTAGGGCTAGGCCCATCCACGTCGTCCGAAATGGTAAGATTTCACTCTTTTTTGTGGCTGAGTAATATTCCGTTGTATGTATGTACCATATCTTCTTTATCCAACTGTCTATTAATGGGCACTTGGGTTGCTTTCATATCTTGGCTATTGCAAGCAATGCTACAATGAACAGAAGGATGCGTATATCTTTTATAATCAGTGTTTTGGATTTCTTTGGATAAATACCCAGAAGTGAGATTTATGGGTCATATGGTAGCTTTATTTTTAATCTTTTGGAGGAGCCTCCATACTGTTTTCCATGGCGGCTGACCAGTTTTCAGTCCCACCAGCAGTGCACGAGGGTTCCCTTTTCTCCACATCCTCGCCAACGCTACCTCTTTTGACTTATTGAGGACAGCTGTTCTGACAGGTGTGAGGTGATATCTCATTGTGGTTTTAACATACATTTCTCTGATGATCAGTGATACTGAGCATATTTTCTTATGTCTCTTGGACATCGGTATGTCCTCTTTGGAGAAGTGTCTATTCAGGTCGTCTGCCATTCTTTAATTGAATTATTAAAATGTTAAGTTGCATGAGTTCTTGACATACTTTGGATATTAATTCCTTATCAGAGTACCACTGGTGAATATATTTTCCCATTCAGTATGTTGTCTTTTGGTTTTGTTGATGGTTTCCTTTGCTTACACAGGGTTTTAAATATTTTTCCTGAATAAGTCATTAAAACCACCCTGTGCTTTGCACACTGTTCCCAGATCTACCATCACCATCACCATCGTCATTGTCATGAACTGAATGTTTGTGTTCCCCCAGATTCATCTGTGGGAGACCTAACCCCAAATGTGATGGTATCATGAGGTGGGAAGTAGTTAGGTTTAGATGAGGTCACGAGAGTGGTGTCCTCACAAAGATGAGGAGAGACCAATACTTAGTCTTCCTGCACCAAGCGAGGACAGAGCAACCCATGACGAGAACCATCACCAAAAACCTGATTATGCTGGCACTTTGATCTTGGACTTCCCAGCTTCTAGAACTGTGAGGAATAAATGCCTATTTTTACGCTACCCCATCTATGATATTTTTTTATTGCACCCAAACTGGCTAAGACAATCACCAGCAGAAGTAGCTACATCATCATCATCATCACCATCTTCATTATCCTCACCATCACCATCATCCTCATCACCATCATCCTCATCACCATCATCATCCTCATCACCATCATCATCCTCATCACCATCATCATCACCATCATCATCACCATCATCATTACCATCATCATCACTACCATCATCATCACCATCATCATCACCATCACCACCATCACCATCACCATCATCACCATCACCATCACCATCATCCTCATCACCATCATCACTACCATCATCATCACCATCATCACCATCACCATCATCCTCACTACTATCATCCTCATCACCATCATCATCACCATCATCATCACTACCATCATCATCACCATCATCATCACCATCATCATCACTACCATCATCATCACCATCATCACCATCACCATCACCATCATCATCACCATCATCACCATCACCATCATCATCATCACCATCATCATCACTACCATCATCATCACCATCATCATCACCATCATCATCACTACCATCATCACCATCATCACCATCACCATCATCATCACCATCATCATCACTACCATCATCACTACCATCATCATCACCATCATCACGATTACCATCACCACCATCATCATCATCACCATCATCACCACCACCATCATCATCATCACCATCATCATCACCACCATCATCACTACCATCATCACTACCATCATCATCACCATCATCACCATCACCATCACCACCACCATCATCATCACCATCATCATCATCATCACCATCATCATCACCATCATCATCACTACCATCATCACTACCATCATCACTACCATCATCACCATCACCATCACCACCACCATCATCATCACCATCATCACCATCACCATCATCATCATCACCATCATCATCACCACCATCATCATCATCATTATCACCATCACCATCATCACCATCATCATCTCCATGCCTTGGGCTTTGCATATTTTCACAAGCATACATTCTATTTCAACCCTCTGCTCCTTTGCTCCAGCAACCACATCAGCCTGATCACCTCATGTGGGAGATGGCAGAGGGAGTGGCTACAGGCTGGGGCCCTGAGGTGAGCCCATCCAGATTTACATATTAGGTCTTACCTGCCTCCCCTGGGCAAGGTGTAGCCTCCCCAGGCCCTAGTGTCCCTGTATGTACAGTGGGAATGATAACAGGATTCTGGTCCAAGTGCAGACATTGACTTTGATGATCCTGCAGTCAGGTGCATAGCTGGGCTCTTCCTTATTTCCCCGGCGACCCCATTTCCACCGAGTGCAGGGAGGTTCAATCTGCTTTTCCAAGGACTGTCTTATCTGGTTTCAGACTCTCTTTTTGGAGAACCAGAACCCTCTGTGTCCTCTCTCCTTTCTTTGTCCTCAGGGGGATCTAACTTCCTGCTTAGAGCTTATGCAGCCCTGTAACATATGGGGTGGGCCCCTGGCCCAGGTGTTACTCTCTGCCCTCGTCAGTTTTCCCTACATGTAACTGCTGAGGTATTTAAAAAATTGAGGTGACATTCACATAATCATTTTAAAGTGTTCAATTCGGTGGCATTTAGCACATTCACAATGTTGTGCAACCATCGCCTTTATCTAATTGCAGAATATTTGCATGACCCTAAATGGAGACCCAGGACCGTTTAAGCAGACACTCCCTCTTTTCTCCCTTGCCCAGGCTCTGACAGTCACTAGTCTGCCTTCTGTCTCTGGGTTTACCTGTTCTGGGCAGTTCATAGGCATGGAATTGTGTGGTTATTTGTGACTGGCTTCTGTTACTTAGTGTGATGTTTTTTAGGCTCATCTACACTCTAGCCTGTCAGGGCTCCATTCCTTTTTCACGACTGACTAATACTCCATCGTGTGGATAGACCACATTTACGCATTCATTCCTCTGCTAATGGACATTTGGGCTGTTGCCACCTTTTAGCTATTGCGAATAATGCTAGTGAACATTCATGTATATGACTTTGTTTCAACTGGGGGGAGTAGATACCTCAGAGTGAAATCCTGGTTATGTGATACTTCTGTTTAAGTTTTTGAGGAACCGGCAAACTGTTTTTCAGTGACTGAGTCATCTTACATTCCCACAAGCAATGTACAAGGGTTTCAATTTCTCCACTTCTGTGGAGATTCTTTTATTTTGTAACCGTTTTAATCTACATATCTGCACTCAGCTGATGGTCTTAAGCCTTGCTGGGTTTATTGGGGGTGGTGCCACCCCCAGGGTCTGGCCATACACAGGCCGGATGTTTCTGGTTGTCACAGTGCCTGGAAGGAGCTACCGCATTTAGGGACCAGTGGCCAGTCGGGCAAAATGTCCTGTAATGCACGTGGAACCCTGCACGGTTGAGAACCATCCCACCCACGATGGCGGGGCCCAGGGGGCTGGGGATTTTACCCGCAGCCTTACCTCTGCTACGCGTACCTGCTCCAGGCTGGGCGGCTCAGGGCGCCCCTCGGGGGTTTGCCAGTGTCCGGCTGAGAGCTCACATCTCGAGAGGAAAACGACCACGAGGCCTCTGGTCAGGCTCGAATTTCCCATTTCTGGTAGAACTCCCTGCTGGGTTCGCGTGGGGTTCTCCTCCATGCTGTTAAGATTCCTCAGGGTGTATAATTATTACCTCATTCTAGGTCCAGGACTGAATCGGCTGAGCACGAGAATTACGGTTATGCAATTTTCAGCAAACGTGAATTTTCTCCATTTTGCACGGGGAGGCTCTCTCCACGTTCTCAGGACAACAACTGACGCAGGGTCAGGGTCATGCTCTTCTCCGGTCAGGGTCACATGGTTTGGGGGACATTTATTAGCACAGGGTCTAGAGCTGACCGCTCCTTCCTAGCTTATTATTTTAAAATAATGGATATACACTGATGCCTGGGCCAGTTTGGCTCCGCGGTTAGAGCATCGGCCTGTGGACCGGGGAGTCCCGGGTTCGATTTCTACTAAGGGCACGTACCTCGGTTGCGGTTTGTCTCTGGTCCCGGCTTGGGGTTTTGTGGGTGTCAGCCGGTAGGTGTGTCTCTCTCACATGGATGTTTCTCTCTCTCTCTCTTCCTCCCTCTCTCCCTCCCGCTCTATCTGAAGATAAATGCAAAAATGTCCTTGGGTGAGGATAAAAAAATAAATGAACACACACTGAAATCACCTTTCTGTTTGTTGTGCGGTTCTCTGGATGTTGACCCCACTCCGAAATCTTGCTCGTGCCCTACAGTCACACCCTCCCCTCAGCCCCTGGAAACTCCCGATCGGTTCCCCAGCCCGATCGCGTGGCCTCCCAGAAGCCGTATCAGTGGGATCACGTGGCAGTGGACTTGGCAGTGGACTCGGCTGAGCCAATGGGCCCACCTCCTGCTGGGGCCTCTCTTAGACCCTGCATCCTGTCGGAAGGGCCCTGAGGTAGGGCAGGCTCTTCCTGGGCATCTCATTCCTGTCTTAGCTCAGCAGATGTAGGTTCAAATCTCGGCCTGCCCTTGCAAGTTGTGGAGGGGCTGGTGAGAGCCCAGCCGAGACATCGGTGACGCTCTGTGAGATCACACTGGAGCTGAAACCACATGGAACCCAACCTACCCAGCCCGGCCTCAGGTCAGGGCTGGGCTGACGAGCATGTCCAGGAACCATGCTCTCAGGCCCCCACCCCTCACCTGCTGAGCCCACCAGGGGGTGTGTCGTCCTTCCACCTGCCAACGCCCAGCTCCCGTGGTGCGGGTCAGATCTCAGTGCTGGGCGGGGAGCAAGGGGATGGAGGGAGGCCCTGGCAGTCTTCAAGCCCCGGGCCCCCGCCAAGCTGCGTTCCAGGGCCTGGGAGATGTTCTCTTCAGCAGGAGAAGTGGCCAGAGGAGGTTTGAGTGGGAAAGAGTTCAGGACCCGGAGCTGTCCCTGGAACAGCAGGACCGGGGGAACCGAGGCCCCAGAGAGGGGCGGTGGGGAGGGTCCTTTGGGGAGTACTTGCTGAGAGCTGAACTCGCCCAAAGCCACCCCAGATCTGCCAGTATCAGCCTCAGGACCTCAAGCTGCATGTCATTCTGAAGCTCCGTCTCCTCGTCTGTAGAACGGACCTGTGACAGTCGCTGCGAAGCACAGAATGGAAAAGCGTGTGTGTTCCGCAGGCTGTGTCAGGAGCCCTTCAAATGCTTGGTCAATGATGGCTCCCCTCTGTCCTCTTCCGACTCCCCGGGCTGCTCACATGGTCTTTGGAACGTTTTGATCACTGGGGCTTTATGAGCGAGTGTAATATTAGACACCTGACACCCTCAAGAAAGTACAGCCTCACTTGCTAGAACCAGTGGGATATGAGACCCACCAGTGTGTGGTTGGAAGATGGTCCTGGTTGTGGTTTCCAGTTCTATATATTTTGGCATTGACACCCCTGTCCTTACTTGTCCCCTTTTCCAAAGATGCCCTTGAGGTTCAGCTATGACCACCTGGTAAGCCAGGTGGCCTAGGAAACTGGCGGAAACCAGGAGGTCACAGAGGTGTCCCCATGGTTCGCCTTTTTCTCTAGTGGCCTTGACGCCAGGCTGCATGGTGGGTTGCGGTTTCGAGAACGTAATCAGCAGTTTCACCAGGAATATTGAGCCAGGCACATGGCGCTAATGGAAGGGGAACAGCACATGCCAACTGGGGGCTCCCACTCTATTTGTGGGACACACCACACTTACAAGCAACAGAACCCATCACACTTCACAGGAGAAAGGAGGAAAGAAGAGGAGGCAAGTCTAGGAAATTCAGTCAGGCAGACCTGGGGCCAAATCTGTGTAACCTTGAGCAAGTTACTTAACCCCTCTGGCTCTGCGTCCTCATCTGTAAAATAGAAATAATCTTCTCGAAGGCAAATTAAAACCCACAGTGAGGCACAGGCACTTTTCACCTACAGACTGGGAGCTGGGTGACTTGCAGTCTTGGTGGTTCGATGTAGAAGTGGACATTTTCACAGACTGCTGCTGAGAGTATAAGTTGAGACCATCCGTGAAGAAAGTACTTTGGACATACCTACTGGAATGTAAACTATATGTCTCCATTAACCCAGCAGTTCCAATTCTAGACATGCATATATTAAGAAGAAACTCATACATAGATGGAATGATGACAACGATGTCAATTTCAGCATTGTTTTGAAGAGCCAAAAAAAGGGCACCTCATACATTTCCATCAGCAGAAAATGCATGAAGCGAGCGGCGTCTTGGTCACACAGTGGATATCGCGTGGTCCGCTAGACCAAGGCGGAGATGTACGAGCTGATGCAAAATGACTTCGCGGGGCAGAGCCTTTTGGGGCTCTGTGCTCCCGTGTACTCTGCAGACCCCCTCACTTCTCGTTTTGGTGGCGGTCTCCTTGCACATCGACGGAACCCCTTCTTAGGCCCTGCCCGCCTCTTAGTTCTGCCTCAGGGACTTGTCCACGGCCGCAGCCAGGAGTGGTGGGGAGGTGGATTCCCCGGGAGCTGACCCTCCACCTGGGAGTGGATGGGACTCAGTCCCCTTCCCAGCATTTGGCGGGAAACTCAAGTAAAATCCAAACATTTCCCCCAAGGCTCCCAGCAGGGCTGAGTCCCAGTGCCCACAGAGATGGGCAGCTCAGCGAGCAGGTCGGAGTGGGAGCCCAACACGCTTCGCCAAACTGAGCGATTCGGCCGTGCACTAGTTTCCAGTGTGTCAGTTTTTATGGTTGTTTTTTTTTAATCCTCACCCGAGGACATTTGTCCATACTTTGTTCAGATAGAGTCAGAGGGAGAGAGAGAGAGAGAAAAACATTGATGTGAAAGGGACACATCGAGTGGTTGCCACCCACACGACCAACCAGGGCCAGGGACAAACTGCAACCGAGGTACATGCCCTTAGTGGGAACTGAACCCGGGTCTCTCTGGACCGCAGGCCGATGCTCTAACCGCTGAGCAAAACCGGCCAGGGCTATGGTTGTTTTTAATTTACAGTAAGTGATACCGGTCTCTCATGGTTGATAATAATACAAAGCTTCCTTTTAAGATATACTTACTTCAGTTTAAAAAGTTATGGGTGAACGTAGCCGATCACAAAGGGCCACAGGGTGTAGGATTTTATTTAGATGAAATGCCCAGCACAGGCAAATCCACAGGCACAGCAAGCAGATGGGCATTGGCAGGGGCGGGGGGAGGAGGGAAGAGCGGTGGATGCTCTTGGGCGTGAGGCTTCCTTTTGGGGTGATGAGAAAACTCGGAAACCGGTGAATGCTGCCCAACCTCATGAACATACGTAATGCCACGGAACTGTACGCTTGAAAATGGTTAAGACGCTAAATTTTATGTTACGGGTATTTTACAACAATAAAAGCGACGACAGCAGGTGGGTAGAAAGATGTGAAGGCAATAACAGTACCGCTGGCGCTTGGGTCGGTGCGATGCCCGTGGTGTGAGTGGTCGGATGAGGTCGGGGCGGACCGGGCAGGCCGCCTCCGGATGGATGCTCTGGCCCATCGCACCGGCCATGCCAGCCCCGCCTGCGGCTTCTGACTGGACTCCCTTTGATGTCCCTGCACCGTCTCTGCTTGTTGCTCAACATGGCAGCCCCGAGTGGGGAGCCCTCTCCTTGAAGCCCAGTCTTGAAAGTTGGCCCTGCCTCAAGCCAAATGAAGGTCAAAGAAAACAAGATTTATTTCCAGGGAGAAGCCAAAACTATGTTTGCTGTAACATCAGGCATCAAATGATGATGTGGTCCCCCCACCGTGGAAAAATACTTCCATCTAGTTTCTTCTATTAATAACGGCGGTCAGCCCATAAAAATTAATGTGTCAGCTGCCTCGGAGCTCAGCTATCTCAGGGGCCTTTGATCGCGCATCGCGGCTGCTGGCCCTCGAAAAGGTTTTCGCTCCACATTTTCCCTTGATGGGTTTGCAGGAAGGTAATTAAATTATTAAAACTTTAATTGCCTTCCTGTATATAATTATCGCCTGTTAAAGGACACTTTTTATTCACAGGCTGAAAAGCCCTATTTTCCCCCCACCACTTTTTCTCCCCAGAAATGACCTTGCTATGCATGTTCTGAACCATTAAATAGGTTGTGGGATTTTTTTTTTTTTTTTCCTCCTTCTCTGTCTTTAATACTGGCCAGTTTGAAATGGTGCTTTTTGGCTTTGAGGATGAAGATGACTTGGCCTTCTCGGTCCACGGACGGCCCTCACCCGGTCCTTGTAGGAATGGTCACGGCAGAGGGGCGCCCTTCCCGGGAAAAGGGCAGGGTTGCTTTTCCCAGGGGCTCTGTGTTCCCTCGAGGCACATTGAGGTTGCCTGCCTGGATTCCTCCGTTTTGCAGACAAGAAAGGCGCTCAGAGAGGGGGCCAGACTTGACTTGGGTCACACAGGAGTCAGGCAACAGGGATTCCATTCAGCCCGGGTCTGCTCTGCTCAGAGATACCTTGCACTGGTTAATTTCGACACCCCCCCTCCCCCCAAAGATCTGTGTTTATTTCGCTGGTCCTTAATGTCCAGCAAAGTGCTGTTCTTTCTCTTCTAATGATCTCTGAATACCACCCTTGCCATCATCTTCACAATCCTTTGCAGTAAGGAGCCGGCAGAAAGGATCACAGGGGCCACACGGTCCTATGACCCTGTCAAGAAGCTCCCGAGCTCCTGGATGGCACCAGGAACCCGAGTCAACCTCAAACCCAAAGCCTCCTTTTCCGACAACGGCTTTGCAACACCTCCTTTCCTGCCCTGAAATGGAATGCACACAACAGAACCCACCTGCAAACACAGGTTCGGAAACAATGCCGTGACCCTCCTGTGAGGGAGAAATGAAGGGGAAGTTATTTATTTGAAATATATGTTTTATTATGTGAGTACTCAGGCTTGTCCATACTAGAGGTCTTGACCATGTTGTCAAAGGCTCCTACCCACTTATCATGAATGAATTTGGGTTTTAAAGAAGATACATCTAGCCCTGGCTGGTTTTGCTCAGCGGTTAGAGCATCGGCCCATGGACCGATGAGTCGCAGGTTCCATTCCAGCCAAGGGCATGTACTGCGGTTGTGGTTTGTCCCCAGCCCTGGTCGGGGTTGTGTGGAAGGTGCCCAGTCAATGTGTCTGTCCCTCTCACGTCGATGTTTCTTTCTTTCTTCCTCTCTCCACCTGAAGATAAATAGAAAAATATCCCCGGGTGAGGATTAAAAAAAAAAAAGGTACTTCTCCATGGCATATTGTCAAGCCCTTTCTTCATACTTGCGATTTTGAGAGAAGGACTAAGTGTTTTTGCTCACAGCCTCGGAGCCTTGCCAGGGGGCTGCAGCCTCAGAAGGAGCTGCTCCAAGTGCTCCAGGGGCCGCTCAGACACCCCGAGGGCTCACCAGCTCTTAGATCTGCTTAACAATTTCTAGTGACATTTCAAACCAAGCAAGCTCTAGTCTTCCCCTGATTTACATGGTGGTTGTATTCTTGGAAAATTTAGGGTTTGTTAAAATAATTTAAAAAATGCTTTATATCTGTATGTAAAATAACGAGTCATATCACAGGCTCAGAACATTATAAAATGAACTTTCATTTCTGCAAATGTCAAAAGTCACCCAGGCTGTGGGACAGATCTTGGTTGAAGGAGGCTCTCTTGCCCACGGCATGATGCTAATCATCCCTTGTCTGCACCCCTCCTCCCATTAACGCCAGTAGCGCCCCATCAATGTTTCCCCCGAAGATGCTCCTGGTGTCTAGACACCCTGTAGGCAGCTGCATTACCCTCACGGAGGAGCTCCAGTGTAGTGCTACCCAGTGCCAGGGACTTGGAAGCAGGAGTTGAGATGATCATATTTTATGGGTCAGGAATTGGGCAGGGTTCAGCTGGGCGGTTCTTCTGCTCTATGTCACATCCATGGAGGTCACTTGGTGAGACTCAGCTAGTGGATGGGTTGCTATGGGGACCAAGGCGGCTCTGCTCACAGGTCTGGTGCCTTGGCAGGGCTGGCTGGACGGGTGGCTCTGTGGGAACTGTCCACTCCGGGTGGCCTCCCCAGAACGGCAGTCTCAGAGTCAGGGCTCCCAGAGTGAGTGTCCCAGAGAACACACAGATGCAGGAAGGCTTCTTGGATCTAGCTTTGGGCATCCCAGCATGTCATTCTGTCACATTCCATTGGCCATCCAAGTCCCCAGTGCTGGCCTAGACTCAGGAGGAGGGAGTTGAGACTGCCGCTCTGTGGGAGGAGAAGCAAAGACTGCAGCCATCTTTAATCGGTCACCACCCCCTTTTCGGCTTTCGTCGGTAGACTATGGCTGACTCTTCTCAGTATGGCCATTCAGGGGCTGGGTAACCGCAGACGAAAGGGACTGGCTAATTCTTTTTTTTTATCCTCACCCGAGGACATTTTTCCATTTTTTGTTCAGGTAGAGTGGGAGAGAGAGAGAGGAACAGAGAGAGAGAAACATCGATGTGAAGGGACACATCGAGTGGTTGCCACCCGCACAACTGACCAGGGCCGGGGACAAACTGCAACCAAAGTACATGCCCTTAGCGGGAACCGAACCCAGGTCTCTCAGGACCGCAGGCCGACACTCTAACCGCTGAGCCAAACCGGCCAGGGCAGGACTGGCTAATTCTTTATAACAGAGTTATAACGGAGTTAAAGTCCATCCACATGCCAACTTTTCAAACCCTGCCCTAATGCCTGTATCCACACTGCTGTGTTATAAACCAGCATCACTGACCACAGGCTCGCTGAGTGGCCAGGCTCGCTGATGGCCAGTCTGATCCACAGTGAAAGAAGTCTCATCGTAGAGTGTCGCTCCTGCAGGGGATCAACCAGGTAGAAGTGATCTTCCTGGGAACTCCAAAAAAGAAATAATTAGCTCATGTTGCTCTGCAGAAACCCTCACTTTGGGCTGTCTCTCTCTGGAATCAGATGTGTCTGTGGTAGGGGACTGGCCACCCAGGAAGCCCTGCTGACCCAGGGCCACCCAGGCACCAGAATGGGGGAGCCTCAGGCAGGGCTTGGGGATACTTGGGGCACAGTAGATTATTTTTAAATAGCTTTATTGAGATAAAATTCACCTACCCTACTCTTTACCCCTCTAAAATGTACAATTTAGAGGTTTTTAGTGGATTCGTAGAGTTGTGTAGCCATCACCATAACTTAACTTCAGAATATTTCATCACCCCCGCAAAGAAAGTCTATCCATCAGCAGTCACTTCATTCGCTTCCCCACAACTCCTGGCCACCATCAATCTACGTTCTGTCTTCATGGATTTACCTGTTCTGGACATGCCATGATGGGCTTTTCCTCTCAGAATAATGTTCTCGAGGCTCATCCATGTTGTAGCAGGTACTAGGACTTCACTCCTTTTCCTGGCTGAGTAATATTCCGTCATGTGGATGTGCTGCATTCGTTTATTTATTCATCAGTTGATGGACTGACACATTTCGAGGGGTGATCCACCACTAAGGTGGGCGTGGTACTGGTGAGCAGCTTGCTGTGGACCCCACATGTGGGCAGAGCTGCTGAGGCTAGGACGGAGAAAGGACATTTGGCCCAACTGGGTCCTTACACACGCCCGGCCTTCTAGGCATCTGCACATTTTCCTGAAATATTGAGGGTGGGGTAAAAACCCAGTCCTTATTGTTTACTGCCTGGTCTCTACTTACGCAAACATGTGCCCACCCCATTTCCCTTTGTTTGACATTCAGAACTAAGCGTTTGATTTTGGAAGATGTGGGGTCCCAAAGGAAGAATAATGTGGATTTTATTTTGTTTTGTCCCCATTGATTTGTTTCATAAAAGTTGTTTTGAGAAGTGGGAGGTCATGAGAGATCTCTCTGTCCTCTGTCTCTCTTACACACACACACACACACACACACACGCACGCACACCCTGCCCTGTGTCTGGATCACCCACGCATGGGATATAATTCTGCAGTTCTGTGAGGGGCGTTGCTGGCCGTGGGGTCACAGGGCCAGTGGTTTTGTGTGGGGCCTCTGCATGTCTCCAGCTCATGACAGCAAAGGCCACCCATGTCACTACTGGTCTGTCACTAGCGGCCTGATGTCATCCTCTCTCTCAGCAAGCAGTATGACGTGTCCCTCCCCAAAGGTGCCTTTGAAGGTCCTGGCCTCACACAGGGCTCCTTTTCTCCGGGAATATGGTCTGCAGGCCAGGCCGGGCGCTCGGCTCACGCTGTGGACACGTGGGCAAAAAGCACTTCACAATGGGGACGGGCTGCGCTCGGCCAGGAGGTCGGAAGTGTCCTCCGCAGGCCCATTTGGTCTGGAGGTATTATTTCAAAGGCCCCTGTTTTGAAGTTATGAGACCACCAAAAAAGCATGCCAGGGCCAAGAATGACTGTAAAAGGTAATAATTGTTCATAACTTGGCGTCCGCCCCGTCATCTGAGCAGCCTGGTTTTGCAAACATAAAGGACAACATTGTCAGCAAATAGGAAGGGCTCCGCCTGGCCTGCAGAACCGTTAACCACGCCACCATTAAGTATTAAATGTGAGTTTTAATTCAATTTAGGGCTTTAATAAGGGTCTTTGCACCAGCTTAGAGGGAAGGAGAGCATTCGAGACCCATAAAGTCATACAGACATAGTGCTCTGAGCATCCTGCTACTTTTACGATCACGGCAGCCGCCCTGACCGGGGCTAACCTGGCAGGTTAACTCTTGGGGTCTACGGGGTGCTTCGGGACGCTTTTCACAGGCAGCCATGTGGTCACATGTTGGGGTGCCCACATCTCCTGGTCTGGTCACTATCACAGGTTAGCAGGCAGAGCGGTCCTCGATGTCCTGCCAATAGCTCCCGGGGGCCGGCTGAGGGGCCTCCGAGGTCAGCTGCTCATCCCAGGTGGGCCCTTCCAGATGCCAACCAAAGCTGGGCTTCCTCTGTGCATCGGCTTTTGGCTTCAACCTTCAATCTTCCCAGCAGACCCCACACGGTTTACTCTGGGGACAGGTTTCAGGAGTCATGGAAAGAAAGATTTTTCACTGACAGTGTTGGCAACATCCAGTGTTGGTTTCCTTGGGGGGTGGCGACCTTGGATGGGGGGAGCCTTCAGGGGGAGACTTCCCGCAGACTTACGTGACCCCTAATTGCCCCCTCTCCGCCCAACCAGTGGAGGTGAGGGTTGTCAGACACGATGAATTTCTATTTACAAAATTATAACTCGCTTCTTCTCTGGCCCATAAAAACTACATGTTTATAGTAGAAAATCTAGACAATTTGGAACCTTATCTCTAAGGAAATAGAAATCACATGTGACCCAACACTTAGTGCTAAATTCTGTCAACATGTTGGTCTTTTGGCCTTCATTCTTTTCAAGTACGGGTGCCCCTGTTTTACAATAATGAAGCTGCCGGGTTGCCAAGTTGCATTTCTGCACATCAGGGGTGGTGACAATTGCCTTACGTGACCCTGGCTCCTTGATACTGGGTATATTTTTAGGGACCCGTCAACTGGAGCCCAGTGAAACCAGGTGGCTGTTACAGGTCACACAAGTAGCACACGGTGAGGTCGGGGCTTGAGCCCAGTGGTGGCTGATCCTAAAATTCATACAGCCATCCCCTCTGCTGATTCCTTAAATCCATGGCTTGTGCAGGTTGGTCTCGTACTTAGTTATGTAAGTGCTGCTTTTGCTTGTGAATTTGTTCCTGTGGCTTCATGGACAAATGAATGGATGGATGGGTGGATGGATGGATGGATGGATGGACCGACGGATGGATGGATGAAGGGTGCATGAGCAGCATTTCCAAGCCTGGCCTTGGTGGGGAGCCCTAGGGCTAGATGGGTCACCACTTCAGACCTTTGGCGCCTGGACAGAAGATGGGTGTTCATCTTAGAAAAGGCCTCTGTCTGGAGAGTCCCCTCCATACCCGCTGTCAGGGAGACTGACCCTGACTTCTGCTCCTCATGGTGACCTCATCCTGGCCCTGCTGGCGGACACGCCACTGCCCTGAGGAGTATGAGACAGTCTCTCTGGGTGCAGACCCTCCTCCCCAGGGCTCTGGGACCCCGGTAGACCCTGTGCACATGTGTTTATTTTGCTAAAGTTCTCTTGTCTGTCTTCTATGCATAGACTTACCCTAGTCCTTTATATACTGTGATTAGAGAGGGTATTTGTAATTTTTTGGATATATTAATAAGAATGGAAACAATGATGGCTTTCTGATTAATTTTCAGATCACTAGAAATCAGTTTTCTGAAGCCAGACAGTCCGAATCTGATTCAGGGCTCTGCCTTTTAATAGCTGCGTGACCTCGGGCAAGTCACTGAACCTCTCTAAGCCTCTACTTCCTCACCTGTGAAATGAAGATGAAAACTGTACCTATGCCATAAGGTTGTTGTGAGGATAAAATGTGGAACACATAGAATGGCTATTATTAATTACTGGTCACTCATTAATTACTAATATTAATGACCAATGTTTAGTAATGATTATTTATGTTACTAACAATTATAATGATTAACATTGTTATTGAATGGTAATGTTATTCCAAGTTGCATTACTCTCCAGCTTTTGGTATATAATGTTTCCTTCCCAGCATTGGCTCAGACTAAATATTTTGTACAGAAAGATACATCAACTTTCATTTTTTTGAATAGATCATGCAAAAATAAAGGAAAGGAGTTGTCTAATTGTAGGTATGGTTCTTCTGCAAGCTGTTAGTTCACCTCCTCTAGACCCTCTCTCCCCGGCGAGGCCCCTCCGCCTTCACATCTCCGAGTGAAAAACGGCCCTCCAAACAGGGCGTTTGTTTCTCAGCCTTTCCCAGGACTTGGGCTTTCATAACTCATCTCCCAGGGTTTTTGTGAAAATAGAAACCGGTGTTTTCTAACGGATGACTTTCAGAAATCTGTGACCCTTTGTCCAGAGCCAGGAATTTGCTTTCTCATTTCTGTGCATAATATTCATGAGGAAGGTTCCAGGTGGGAAACAGAACTCTCCACGTGGGGCGTGAGTGGAGGGGAAGGAGCCCTCTGCACGCCGTGCCCTTTGGCCGCTGGGATCAGGGACCAGATGCTGGCGGAGTAGGACCACGCACACAGGGTCCCGGGTGGGACCACCTTCCTAGAAGCTGTCTCTGAGCCCTCCAGCCTCGACTCTGCCTCTCCACATGGGTGACATGCTTTTCTTTGCCAGGACTTTTGGTGACATGTCAGGAATTGAATCACACTGTCAGTTACCATGGCGTCTTCTTTTCTTCTCTCCAGACAGTCCCGACAGTGCCGTGTTGTCCACCGGCATTGCTACCATGCTGGCCACCCCCATTCCCAGCCTGGGCCGTGTGAAGGCTTCAGTCCCGTCCCCCATCAGTCAGCCAGAGAAGCCCAGTGAGGGGTTTCCAACCCCAGAATGCATCCCTCCCCTGTCAGAATCTTTCTACGGCTTCCTCCTGCCCTTAAAGGAAAGTCCAACCCGGCTGGTGAGGCTCAGTTGGTTGAGCCTCGGTTCTGTGCACCAAGAGGTTGCCTGTTCAATTCCCGGCTGGGGTACATGCCCGGGTTGCGGGCTTGATCCCCAGTCGTGGGCATGCAGGAGACAGCCAATCGATGTTTCTCTCTCTTCCTCTTCCTTCCTCTCTCTCTAAAAATCAATAAAAACATATTTAAAAATAAAAATTCCAAACCCTGCGCATCTCCTCAATCTCTCCCCACTATTCCAGCCTGTCCCCACCTTTCCGGCTAGCCTCTCTCCCAGGCTCTGTCCCGTCTGGGACCCGCCACACACCTGTTCCATTTGTCTGGAATTCTGTCCGGCTCCTCTCACAGCGGACTCATTTCCTCCTTCACACTCGGCTTCAAGGACATCTTTCCTGACTGTCCTGCCCGGGCAATATCTCCCTTTTCCTCTGCCTTCACCCCCTGCTCAGTCTCTAATTGGCATCCCTCATGGGCTGCATAGAGAGAGAGAGAGAGAGAGAGAGAGAGAGAGAGAGAAACGCTGATGGGTTGCCTCCTATACATGCCCCCACCAGAACCTGAAACCTGGGTGTATGCCCTGACTGTGAATCAAATCTGACTTTTCGATGTACCGAATGATGCTCCAACCAACTGAGTTACCCTGGCCAGGCTGCATCCTCATTTTTAAAAGATCTAACATCCAGCTCCTGCCCGGCTGGTGTGGCTCAGTGGTTGAGTGTCGACCCATGCACCAAGAGGTTGCCAGTTCGATTTCTGGTCAGGGCACATGCCCAGGTTGTGGGCTCGATCCCCAGTGGGGGGCATGCAGGAGGCAGCCAATTGATGTTCTCTCTCATCAATGTTTCTCTCTCTTCCTCTCCCTAAAATCAATAAAGAAAAAAAAAAAGATAAGATCCAGCTCCCCCACCAGACTGAGCTCTGCAAGACTTTTGTCTCTTGGCCACCGGTGCATCTTTAGCACTTAGCACATGACTTAGAAAATATTTGTGGAACGAATGAATGAAAGAACATTTACGGGGGTTACCCATTCGTTTTGTGCTGATCTTTAGATCAGACTTTTACTGCTCAGAACGTTCTCGTGGCTACCCAAGAGAAAAAGCTCCCCCTTCGACCACCCATTGTGGCTCTTAACTCTCACTGTAGAAGGTTCCCTGACTGCAGAAGCCCGCCACCCCAGAACACCTCCTGCACTTGGCATCCTGGAGCCCCCGGCCCACCACCAATTCCTGAGTGCCCCCTGCCGGTCTCAGCGGTGCGGGCGGTGGGCTGTCCCACTCCCTCCCTGTCACCGAGGTGCCAGGGGAAAAGCATTTCTCTTCAAAGAGGACACCAGCCTTTGGGCATGATGTCACTTCTCCCACCTAGTTCTGCTCCTGGGTGTCTAGTCGAGAGAAATGAAAACACGCGTGCACACAGAATCCTGCACACAGATGCTCTTAGCGGCCTTATAACAGCCAAAGAGTGGAAGCCTCTCAGCTCCCCGTTCACTGCGGAACCGGTAACTGAAATGCCACCTGTCCACACCGTGGACCGTGACTGGGCTCTGGAAGGGAATGCAGTCCGAATGCATGCCCCAGCATGGATGGGCCTCCAGCACATGATGCTGAGGGAAGAAGCCAGGCACAAAAGAGCACCTATCATATGACCCCATGTGTAGGAAATGTCCGGAACAGGCAAACCCACGAGGACGGACAATGGCTTCGTGGTTGCCAGGGCCTCGGGGAGTGGGAATGGGGAGGGACAGTTTATGGGGACGTTTTGCTTTTTTGGGTGACGAGCATGTTCTGGAAGTAGATAATGATGGTGGTCACAATTTTGTGAGCATCCTAGAAGCCACTGAATCTATACTCTACGTGATGCTATGGCATGTGCATTTTACTTCAGTTAACAAAAAGAATGCATTTTTTTTTTCTTGTTTCAGTCTGATTCCTGTCTCCCTTTCCCCCCAGTTCTCTGGTCTTCGCTGGGCACTGTGTGGACCGTAAGGCTTTTGTTTTTGCGAGTGAAACGCACACGTGTGTTTTATCAAGACCTCCCGTGGAGGTTAAAGCGGGGTACTGCCAGTCTGCCTCCCCGTGGGAAAGCAGAGCACAGCTTCTCTGCTGCAAAGGCAGGTGCCGGTCAGGGCTGCCTCTGGCCATAGGCGTCCTGCCACAGAGTCCCCGCGTGGGGGAGGGGAGGAGGACGACCTGAGGACACCCCAGCTTTATGCTGGTCCCTCTAGGGGGGCTGAGTAAAGGGGTCTGCAGGCTGTTTCTGTGGTGGGGAACAGAGAGGGGGTGGGTGGGGGATCTGAGCTGGGATACCTGTGCCTTTGATTGCTACAGAATTAGGTCCATGACGCCTTGGGCTTCCTTCAGAAGCAGCTGCAGACGGAAATGATACGGCCAATAGCCAGTCTGGTGCGGATCTCTGCTCCACCCTTAGGAGCCTGGGGAAGTCCCTGGGCCTCAGTTTCCCCTTCTTTCACATGAGGGCAATGATGGTGATGACTGCTACCCATGGGGCTCTTAGAGTTGAGATGCATTAGGCCCCCCAACAAGGCTTGTTGGCCATAGCGGCTGTGACCATGTCACTGCACAGAGGCTCAGTAGATGGGAGAGCATCGCCCTGTGCAGTGATTGTCCTCTCCCCGGGACAAAGGTCAGTAGGATGCCTCTTGGTTCCCATAATTTCATGGCCGCCTGGTCTTTCAGGGATCAGCACTAGAGGGGCTTAGACCTGGAGTCAGGAAACCTGGGTCACTGGTGGCTTGTCCTGGAGGAGTGTGGTGGGGACAGTCAGGTTTAGAGTGGGACACCCCTCAAATGGACATTCGTTTATTTTTGTATTGAATTAACACATTTAAGTGGGCAGGACTACCACTTAAAAACCAAGCTGAGATGAATTCGAGGGAAGCTTCCCTCCTGTCTCCGTCCCCCCATCTCTACTGGGGGGTCTGTCCCTCTGTCCTGTGTTCGCCGGTGCTCATGCTGGTGACCAGAAACCATGGTTGCCTGAGAAAGCAGCACAGCCGTCTAAAAGCAACTTTACCGAGGTGTGTTTTACGTCTCATAAAGTCCACGCGTTTCAGATGTATAACTCGGGGATGTTTAGTAACTTTACCTGGTCCGATAGCAGTTTCAGAACATTTTCATTCCTGATAAGATTCCTCAAAAAAATCAGTAATTCTCCCAGTGCCCGACCACCACTCACCCACTTTTTCTCCACAGATTTGCCTTTTCTGGACACTTCCTAAAAATGGAACCCTGCACGCCTGGCCTTCTGTAACTGGCTCCTTCCACCCAGTGTGACATGGCCAAGGCTCAGCCATGCTGTAGTGTGTCAGGGCTTCTCTCCTGTTTACGGCTGAGTAATATTCCACCGTGCGGCTAGACTGCGTTTTGTTCATCCACGCACCTGTTGATGGACACTTGGGCTGTTTCATGCAAATAGATCATTTGTTTCTCTTTTTTATACAAAGGATAGCATGACTTTTATATTTATATATGCTCCTATGTAGGAACACTCATGTGTACTGATCGATGTGTCCATGTACCCATGTGCGCATGTGTACACATATGTATGTCTACAGTCTTGCACCTTGCTTGCTTCACTTAACACACACAAGACTCCTTTTTATATCACTGCCTGAGTGGATTTTATGCCAGATTGCAGCGCTGGGCGGGATCGCAGTGAGCTGTCTTCTGTCCTGGTTCCTGGGGCGGGCGCGCAGCGTTGGTCCGGCTCACTGGCCATGAGCACCGGGCAGTCTCGTCTGGTGGATATTACACCCCAAGTAGGCGGCGAGCCCTGGAGGGCAGGACCCAGGACCACAGCTGGCACACGGAAGGAGCTCAGCGGCTTGTCTATCACAGATTAAAGGAAAAATGCCCCCCAGCCCCAAGCGTGTCCCTGAGAGCTTTCCCGGGTGCTGGCTCCTGGCTCCTTCGGCAGGAGGAGGAGGCAGAGGTCTGTCTTCCCGCTCGCAGCCCCCACCTGCTCCCGGCCTCCCAGCCCGGCTGTGCTGGACTTGAGCGGTTCCGAGAAGGGGTCTCGGAGGCAGACCTCTGGGCAGCCGGCCGCACCGTGCTGTGGGCTCCACGTGTTCAGGTCGGGGTCAGTCCTGGGAGGCACGAGGCTCTGTGGGGAATGTGGCAGAAACAGCCTCTCATCGCGAGGACAACAGTCCTCCTGCAAGCAACCTGTGTGTGCAGGGCACTGTCCTGAGCACTGTGCGCAAATGGACCTGCTTCCCCTGCGCTTAGGCCTGTGAGCAGGCGGTGGTGAGCCGGTGGACGGGGAAGTCACTGTCCTCAGCGGAGCTCGGACCTCACCATCCAGCCACACAACACATGGCTGCCACGCGTGCCAGTCTCATGGTGTCGAGGGCGTGCTGCCCGTTCCCATTTCTCAGATGAGACAAGCGAGGCTGGGCTCGGAGGAGCAGCGGAGGCGGGATTTGAACTCTGCCCGGGCCAGACGTCAGCAACGTGAGGCAGAGCGAGGACAGGACGGGGGGCGGAGGGTGTTGCAGCTTACCCTCCGGTAAGCTCCGGGTTCCTGCAGGGGGCTCTGGTCACCGAGGGGGCAGCTTCCTGCCCCTGCCCTGCTGGCCTCGGTGCTGGCCCAGGGCCCAACACTCCGGTCTGTTTTCCAGACAGGAAATATGAATAAAATAACATGACATGCTCAACCATAATTAGCGCGGTGTCGTGAGGCTGAGCGAGCCTTAATGAGGAGCAGGCCTCTGCAGCCTAACCTGCCCCCCCCACCCTCCCCCAGCGCCATCCATCAGCCCCCACCCAGGTCAGGAGAGGGCAGGAGCGAGAGTGAGCGTGAGGACCAGAGGGGGGATGGAAGGGAGGGCCCCTCGCGTGTTGTTTGGTTTTGCTGTTTTGACACACTTGGGTTCTCTGGAGACCCAGCTTCTCCAGCCTGGGGTAGCAGCGTGTGCTCTGGGTGCGTTGGGGTCTCCAGGGA
Organism: Molossus molossus; assembly: GCF_014108415.1. Classification (NCBI taxonomy): domain Eukaryota; kingdom Metazoa; phylum Chordata; class Mammalia; order Chiroptera; family Molossidae; genus Molossus; species Molossus molossus. The sequence continues at coordinate 19,582,413 of NW_023425357.1, forward strand.
AACCTCTGGTCGTGCAGAAAGGGGCTGAGCCCGTGGCCCTTCTCGCTGGAGGGCTGGCTGAGACCCTGTTCTCCCTCCGCTCTGCCTCTGAGTGTGTCCTGCTTTTCTAGGTCCCTCGCCCACCGGCCGTGTCTCTGTCTGCTCCAGTCTCTCTGTCCTTTTATCTCGGCTGCTTCTCTCTGTCTGTCTTTGTGCCGTCTCTCCTTCTCGGCTCCTGTTTCTTTGTTTTTCTTCCCTTCTCCCTCCCCCTCGGGTCCCCCAGTGAAAGGGCTCCTGAGAAAGAGCGAGGCCGAAGCTGCAGGACGCCCCCTTCAGGCCCACCCCTTCCTGTGACCTCCCAGCTCACACCCCTCTCCTCTCTCCAGCCCCTCCGCCGGCCCCTCCCTCCCAGAGACCCCCCAGAAGCTCCCTCCTGCAAATGCCCTCCCTGCGACCACCCGACCACCTCTCGCTGGCTGACCTCCACTCCCCTGGTGGTCTTCCCTCTGGTCAGCTGGGTGAAAGGTCGCGGCTGCTGGAGGAGGCCCGAGTCTCTGAGAGCATCTAACTGGGTGTTCCCCACATGAGGGCTTGGGACCTCTGGGCACCCCGGGCCGCCCAGCCTGGGGAATGGAATCTGTGAGCAGTTCTCTCCTCCGCTTGTTTCCATATTCCCTCTTACACACGCCGTCCACGGTCCTGGTGGGGAAACAGGCATGTCGAGAATAATGAAGCCCCGTGATCCCACGTCGCAGAGACCATGTTAGTGTCAGATACACCAGCAAAGTTTGAGCGACGCCATCCCTGCTTTTCTGACTTGGTGACAGTTTTGCAACTGGGAGCACAACTCTTAACGATGAGACCTGGGCCGAGTCACTTAGTGCTGCTAAGCCTCGATTTCTTCACCTGCTAAATGGGAACAGGACAGTGTAGAAGCCCCGCAGGGCAGAAGGGAGGACTCAATGGGCATAAACGCCTGTCCAGATCTGGTCCAGTCCCTGCTGTGTGTGCCAGGCCTGGGGCTGGCTGTGTTTGTACACACGAGCTCACCGAATTGTCACAACAGCCCCCCGTGTGAATGATGCGTTAACTTCTTGTAGGAATATGAGATCAGGCTCAGGGAGGTTGAGTAACCTCTACCATCATGAGTTTGCTTATTCATTCATGTTTTTACCCAACATCACATGAGTGGTGCTATGTATCGAGCACTGTGCTGGACACCAAGGCTACTGTGAGGAGCAGAACAGGTGTGCTCACAACCCTCAAGCACTTTCAGTTCAGCGGGGGACAGACATTCCACACCTTCACACAGGGAACTTATATCACATGACAGTGCTGGGAGCTTGTCTGACTTGGGCTGGGGGGTGGTGAGCTCTTGGCCGTGGTGGTGAGTTTTGCCCAATAAAGAAGGGCTAAGAAGTAAGAGAGGAAAGCAGCCCAGACAGAGGGCACAGCATGTGCAAAGGCCCTGGGGTGAGACAGAGCTTACTACACTCACTTGTGGGAATGAGACAAACTCCTAAGACTAGAATAAACCCACAAGTTCAAGGCCGAGGAGGTTGGCTGAAGGGCTTGCAGGCCCCTGGGAGGAGGTGATTTATTCAGCCCAGAGTGGCCCAGCCTTGTGGCTCATGGCAGTGCCAGGACAGTCTCTAGGTATCACCCCTCAGTCCAGGGCCTGCCTGTAGCTGCCAGCAACCTGGATGGTGTCTGACAGTGCAGCCCTCATTGTGAGTGGCTTTAGGCACTTGCTGTTCCCATCAGCAACCCAGGAAGTGCCCTCAACCTGGGCATCCAGGTAGTGCCCAGCTCAGAGAGGGCCACTGTCTGTCATGGACACAGGGCTCTGGAGCTGCCGAAGGGGTTTATGTTCCCTCCAGAACAGGGAGCGAGCACGTACCTAAGCTGGCTGGGATGGGGCTCACCAGAATCTCCGTCCTCACGACTAGGTTCTTCTGTCTGCCTGAGGTCATGGTGGGGGACCCCAGCTCACTGCAGGAAGCCTGAGTCAGGGATGCTTGTACACTCTGTGAATTAGAGCTTCCTCCTTACTGATTTTTTACAGCTCTGCTGCGTGGAATTTAGACGCCATGAAAGTCACCCATTTAGGTGTACAGGGAATTCAGCTCAACGATGAAAAAGAACAAGTGACCTACATACAGTGACACAGCTAAAGCTCAGAAAGCTTCTGCTGCGATAAAAAGCCTGAAGCAAAAGAGAATGCACGCAGTGCTTTCATTGACATGAAATTTCTAGAAAAAAAAAATCACATCCTTATTTTGAAATACCTGATACAGAAAAATTCAACTGCGTTTGAAATCCAATCTTTTTTTTTATTTTTATCCCAAGTCCTTTTGTACATTTGCCCATAATAGAAAATGATGAGCCATGAGTCTTTAAAACAGTTTCAATTATTAGACATTTTTACATCGTGGTCAGAATGGGTTAAAAGTTTTAAAAACTGCCTTCCTGTGTAAACAAAATACCTCTTTGACAGTGATCATTAAGATCGGGAAGAAATCGTCATTAAAATGCCTTGACCAGTGGTGGATGCTGTGGATGCCCTGTCCCCGACCCCCTGGCCCCCCAGTTCACCTGCAGTTCTGGAGGGTGAGTTCCAGGCAGCTGGCAGCCCTACCCAAGCACCCACGTTTCTCTCGTTTTCTGCTTGGGAACTTTCTTTGGCATGTGGGAGACTGTTCACTTTTCCCGGGTGCAGCTGGGAAGTGAGGAGATGGGTTTGTCCTTCCATGTGGAGCGGGGGTGGGGGTGGTGTGGATGGTGGAGTGACAAGGCTGGGTAGATAAATGCCCCTGACTCCCTGCCCTCCAGGGGGCAGTGTTGTTGGTAGGATCATGTCATCTGCAAACAGAGATAGTCTTACTTCTTCCTTTCCAATTTAGATGCCTTTTATTTCTTTTTCTTGCCGAATTGCTCTGGCCAGGACTTCTACTACAGGGTTGAATAGCAGTGGTGAAAGCAGGCATCTTTGTCTTGTTCTTGATCTTAGGAAGAAGGCTTTCAGTATTTCACCACTGAGTGTGATTGTTAACTGAGGGTTTTTGCATAAGTATTGCTTACCATGTTGAGGACATTTCTTCTGCTTTTAGTTTTCTTTTTTAATCATGGAAGGATGTTGAATGTTGTCTTTTGCCTTTTCTGTGTCCTTTGAGATGATCATATAGCTCTCCCCTGCCCTGTTCTATGAATGTGGTGTGTTACATTGGTTGAGTTTCATATGTTGGAGCATGCTTGTATTCCTGGGATACCCACTTGGGAATAGTGTATAATCTTTTTTTTTTTTTTAAAGATACACACGTATGTATTCTTCTAAGAGGTTTTTTTATTTTATTTTAATTTTTGCTCTTTATTGATTTTTTTTTTAGAGAGAGAGAGATAGAAACATTGCTAAAAGAGAACATTGATTGGCTGCCTCCTGCATGCCCCCCACTGGGGATCGGGCCCACAGCCTGGGCATGTGCCCTGACCAGGAATCGAACCAACGACTCTTGGTGCATGGGTCGATGCTCAACTACCGGCAGGGGATATAATCTTTTTAAACATTCCCTTGAGGACTTTTGCTTCATCATCCATAAGGGGTGTTGGTCTGCAGTTTTCTTGTGGTGCCAGTGGAGTGATTCTAGAGCATGTGCCCCATGGTTTCTTGGAGGTCCCCAGTGGGACGGAGTCTCATGTGCCCACCGTGGTCCTCTTATCTTTAATGTGCCCTTCCTCAACTTTGAATTTTATTTTTTTCTTAGTCTAAGCGGAAAATACGATGCTTTTCCTCACCAGATCCGTAATAGGTGCCTCCACCGCCTTCTCCGTGGTTCCTCATAGACGGCATAACGTTGCCATTTTCTGTGTGTGCTGTTATGGCACCCAGGTGGGTGGGAAGCCCTGCTTCGGGCAGGGGAGGGCCAGGGGTGGCGGAAGCTGCCTGGTGTCTGTGTGGAAGGGATCCCAGGGGCCCCTGCCCTTGTTTTCTGTGTGAAGCTGGGAGACAGGAGAAGCCTAGGGTTAGATCCCCAGCCTCGTCCTAGATGCACCCACAAAGAAATCAGTGACAGCCCCCTCTCTGCTCACCCACCAGACAGTCCCGGAGTCCCCACCTTTCCTCTTAATGGGACCACCGCTTGCCACAGGTAAGAGAGCTAATGGTTGGGCCAGTTCGTGGAGGAGACCCCTCCCTTCCTCCCAGGTTAGCGCTAGAGGAAGCCAGTGAGCAGGGCTGCCACCCGTGCCCCAGTTATTCAGAACCGCCCCAACCCATGAAAATGGGCCTGGGGGGGAGCCTGTCCTTCGCTCCGAAATGCCCTCCCTGTGTTTTGTAGCGATTAAGAGCCTGGGAGCCAGGCTGGCCTCAGTTTTAATCCTGCCACGTAACCTGCTGTGTTTCTTTGGGAAAGTCATTGAGTGGCCCTGAGACGTGGTTTCCCCTTCCGTAGACCGGGTGTACTCGCTTAGCTGCTGGGGGCGTTGTAGGAGACCAGGCCTGATGGCACTCTGCCTGGCACCCAGCAAGGCCATGGCTCACGGACTCGCGTGTAACCCAGTGCGCGTTGGTTGGACTCCTACTGTGTCTGGGTCTCCTGCAGGTGCTGGGGACACATTGTGGCCAGAGTGGGAATTCCAGTGCAAGAGGCGGAGGGTGAACGAGAGGCAGGTCACATAATGTCAGGTGGTTTCCGGGCTGTGGGGGACATTCAAGCAGGACCAGGGAGAGAGAGTGGTGGGGGGTTGTCCAGCTCTGTGATATGATGACCCAGAAGTGAGAGATGAAGCCAGGCTGATGTCTTGGAGAAGAGCATTCCAGAGGAGAGAGTGATGCAAAGGCCCGGAGGCCAGTCAGGATGGGTCAGGATCAGCCCCAGGCTGTTGTGTGACACAGGGTGGGTAGCAGGAGGTTTGGGGGCCTTGCTAGCCTCTCTGCGGCTCTTGCGCTTGTCTTAAGTGAGCAGGACCATGGGAGGGAGCTGGGCAGGGAGCACTAGGGGCTCCTTTACAATGTCATGTAAAGGGTCCCTTGGATGAGTTATCTCATTCAATCCTCAGACTTTCACGGGGCACGGTCTGGAAGGTCAGCAGATGTCACTGTTACACGCCCACGAGCCAGGAACCCTTTGTTGAGAAACTACGCCTCGGACCAACCGTGCCAAACCAGAGTCTGCGCCTGGGGGAGAGGTTCACGGCCCTCCCCTCTTGGGATGAAGAGTGTCCCTTTCAGAGGGAAGCTCTCGTGGGCCCATGGAGGTAAAGGGCCAATCGCCTCCTCCAGCCCTCCCTTGGGCAGTCTAATTGCCCATTTAACCTTTGTGGGGGCTGAATCAAGGATGTTTAGTCTGGGTGTGCTGCGCTGGGCTCATTAGGTTAAGCGCACGGCCTCCCCTCTAGTCCGTCAATGGCCCAGACAGACCGGCTTTCCCAGGCGTCCCCCGAGAGGAAGGGGAAATGGAAGGCTTCACTCCCGCTGTCCCCAGCCTGTGGTGGGTGTGGGCTGACAGAGGGCACTGTGGGTGGGGTGGGGAGGGCGGCAGCCCCCAGATATGGGAACAGTGCCTGGGGTGGAGCAGAGCTGAACGCAGGCTTGGATGGTTTACTCAGATAAGGTCTGGCTGGAGTGTGTGTGTGTGTGCACGTGATTGTGTGTGTGTGTGTGTGCACGTGAGCATGTGTGTGTGCACGCCGCACATTCCTCCTTGCTCACATAGGAGGGGGTCAGAACTAAGGGTAAAACACCACCCTGTCAGCAAACTGAGTGTGGAAAATGACACGCCCAGTGGGATCCCAGAAATCATCTCATCCAGGGGTCGGCAAGTACTTTTTGTAAAGGGCGACTGGACGTGCCTGTGAAGGCGGCCACAGGCCATATGCAAATGCCAGGGCGTGGCTGTGTTCTCCTAACCCTTTGTCATCAGAAAGCTGGTGGGCCAGACTGGGCCCCAGAGCCCTTGATTGTTGATCTCAGGTGTAGCAGAACTTTCAAGGTGAGGAACTCAGACAACCTTCCTTCCCGCTCATCATAACTCCCAAGCTGCAAACTTTCTGAAGCCCCTTTTCCAGCAAACTTCAGATTTTTCTCAAGGTCAAGTGACATATTTACTATAGTATTTATGGATTTTTTTTTTTGGCACTTTAACACGTATGAAATTGAGTATCGTTTTTTATCAGATTCCAACGTATCTGATGAAGTATCACTGATGAAGTGTTTGAGTACTGTGCTCTTAATTCGTTTCTTCTCATAAGCCCTGTGGTTTTTATTGTCTGATGTTGCATAGTGCAATGATTTTAAGGAATACATATGTCATGTTGTAGAAGAATTGACTGCAATTATAGCCCAGGCTTCCTGAGTTGTAGTTCGATATTTGCCCACCTGCATTCGTTAGGCTTGGCTAGGCTTTGCTGCAGTAACAAATACACCCTGTAATCTCAACAGTTTCATACCATAAAGGTTCACTTCTCTCTCACCCAAAGTGTAGTTCAGGTTGGTGACTCTCTAGGGTGGCTGCCTCCATACTGTGACTCAGGGATCCAGGCCACTTTATGTGGCTCCACTCTGTTATCATGTGACCCCCATAGTCACTGACAAAGTGGAAGGGAGAGCTGGAGGATCCTGGAGGATGGTTCCTAGTCTGGGAGTGGCTGAGAACACTTCTGCCCATATCCCATTGGTCAGAAAGCAGCCACCCTGCCCCCACCTGGCTGTATGGGAGGCTGGGAAATGTCGTCTTCTGTGTGTCCAGGCAGGGGACCAGGGTTTGATGTGCACATTGCAATGTCTTGGTCACATCACCTGGTCTCAGTTCCCTCGCCTTTCAGTAATTCTCCGGCACCGTATGCCAGCCGCTGCTCTGGCCTCTGGGGATACAGAATAAGACAAAATAAAACAGAACTACAGAAACAAACCCTGCTTTCATGGAGTTACATCATAAGAGATAGAAATAAAAAAATGAATAATTTAATGTAACATTACAATTTTAAAAAGATGATTGGTTCTAAACCCTCAGAAAAGGCAGCATGTGAGACAAATCTTGAAAGAGGTTCAGCAGGGAGCCATGTGGAAACCCGGAGAGAGAGAGAAGATCGACGTGAAAGGGACACATCGAGTGGCTGCCACCCGCACGACCGACCAGGGCCGGGGACAAACTGCAACCGAGGTACGTGCCCTTAGCGGGAACCGAACCCGGGTCTCTCCGGACCGCAGGCCGACGCTCTAACCACTGAGCCAAACCGGGGCCAGGGATTGAACCTGCAACCCAGGTACATGCCCTTTACGGGAATCGAACCTGAGACCCTTTAGTACATGGGCTGACGCTCTAACTGCTGAGCCAAAGCGGCCAGGGCCAGCTCAGAGATTTTGAGGTAGGAACACACCTGGAATTTTCTGGACTGCAGGCCGACACTCTAACCGCTGAGCCAAACCGGCCAGGGCCACACCTGGAATTTTCAATGCACCGCAAGGTGGTCAGTGTGGCTGAGAGTGGCTGGGGGTGGGGTGGGAGGGAGGGGAAGTCACAGGAGGTGAGGTCAGAGCTGTCAGAGGGCAGATTTCTGAGAAGTTGTAGACTATTCTCAAGACTTTCGTTTGAGACCACATGAGACTGCTGCACGGAAACCCAGGACATCTATCTGCCTCTGGCTCCATCACTGACCCCTGGCACCAGGTCCTTCCATCAATGGGGAAAGTGGGGCCCAGAGAGGATAATGGTTCCCATTTCCCAGAATCACTGTAAAACTAAGATGAGAAAGTGGTTGTTGTTCAGTTTCACTTGACGGTAATGTGCCAGGAATACTGAGACTGTCCACGGGGGTGGACACTGGGAGCCATGGGTCACTGAGCTACTCTTTGAACTCTTGCTCCTGCTGGAAGTCCCGTGGTTCGGACCCTTGGTGGGAAGACAGCATCTCGCGCACTCATGTGGCGGCTCTGCTGGGGCTGCAGACCAGGTGAAAACATTCTGTTCTACTTTTCCCTCCGTGGAAAGGGGCAGGCAGGGAAGCGGCAAATAATTAAATTGATGTCGACATTTATTGCTGCGAAGGCAGTAAAAGCATCACATGGTTTCCTCATAAAAAGTCATAAGGCCTATTTACAGTCCCACATTATTTTTCTGGTAATCCAAACCAGAAACTTTCTCTGAAACTCTCATGTGTTCAACTCTTAGGAGAGCTTCACGACACGGCTGGGGTGGGGGCGGGGGCGGGGCGCACAGCAAACCCTCCTTCTCCCGATGGGGGTGGAGAGAACCTTGTTTGTTTGGGTTTGTGTGGTTTATTGATTCAGGGAAAATGCCTTTTGGCCATTACCCAAAAGGCCCAAAGCTGCAATTTTGGCGTTTTGTGGGCAAAAGGCAGAGATTCTATGCTCTGGCTGTAGACCCCAGCAATGTTCCTTCAGTTGTCCACAATGATATCTCACATTTCAAGGTCACTTCTCAACTTTCTCAAGATGTGTTTGCATAGGGTTATTCCTTAGGAGAACAAGTCAATCACACGTATCAAAATGGAAAATTCATGTGTATCTGGATCCAGCAACTTCACATCTGGGCGCGCACCCCGCAGATGAACTCACACGTGTGCCCAAAGGCCCATGCATATTGCAATGAATACAATTCACTGGATATAGGCAAATAAGCCTATGAAGTCAATACTGAATATTGAAATGCTGAAAATGCTAAAAAAAAAAAGTCTGACATTTCCGTCAGCAGATGATTACAAATAAATAACAGTACCTGCTTATAAAGCAAGATTAGGCACGCATGAAGTAATTGAGGGTGGTCTGTGCAGCAGGATCTCCAAGGTACAGGGTTAAAAAGTAAGGCACCGAAGACTGTGTTTCGAGTAAGCCCACTTATCTAGAGTAAAAAGAAAAAAAATCTATGCTGGTATAGGCATAGAAAATCCCGGAATGATGTGTAAGTCACTATGAAAAGTGATTCTGGTGATAAGGGAAATTGAGGGTCTTTAAAATATGCCTGCATTATTTTTACAATGAAAAACATAGTCAAAATGCATTTATTATCTGTGAAGGCGACTCTGGGTAGAATATTGGAGGTGCATTTAAACTTTCTGAATCTGACTCTGGCGCTCCACTGCCGAGCTGTGTGATCCCGGGCAGGTGACGTCTCTCGAACTTGAAGGTTCATTGATTATAAGAGGTTGTTATCTGCTTTGCATGGTCAGTGTAAGGTTTAAATAAAGTGATACTTTCTGGAACTGCTGGGTGAGATCCGATATACTGCCCCATGTTAGACAATCCTGTTACTTCATCTTTATAATGTACCAATTGTTGTTGTTGTTGTTGTCTTTGTTGTGAGAAATAGAAATGGCCTTAGCAAACTTGAGACAAAAAAGAAGAAAAAAAGAAAATATAATCGGAGGGATGTGGTGGGAACACTGTGGAAAAGCTTCATAATTAGGTCTTGGAAGAGACTGGAACTAAAGCAGCGCTTGTGACTGGAGAACCACTGATAAGATGAATCAGCTACACCTGCTTCTCTCCTTCCTTTACTCCGCTCAGAATCCAAAGTCCCAGGACAGACTCTGATGGGCTGACATTGCGTTCTGGGCCCACTTCCAGGCTTGTGAAGGGTGGGGCATCTTGATTGACAGCAGGATTAACTAATGAGGGTGGAGGGAGATAGAAAAGTGGTAACCAAAAGAAGGAGAGATGGATTCTGTGTGGGCAAAAAGCCAAAATGAAGTAAGTCAGTGGCTGTTCTTTTACGGTACAGCATTACTCTTGGTAGGCTAACTGCTGCAATAAACCCACGTGTCAGTGGCTTAATAAGTGGAAGTTTATTTCTCACTCGTACTACTCTCCAGTGTTACCGCTTCTCAGTGGGGAGGTGCTCCTGGGTCTCTGCTCCACACAGTCACTCAGGGACTCATGCTCCTTCCTGCAGGCTTTGCATCTTTCACTGTGTCCTGTGGACCTGGCCATTAGACAAGGGGAGAGCTGACAGAAGGTTATTTAGGGCTAGGATGTGGTCATGGGGCCATAGCTAACCACAAATGGGAAATGATCTAATTATGTGTTCAGGAGGAAAAGGGAAAAATCTGGTGACTCCCTTGCTGGGGTCTGCCACAGGTAACCCAACCCAGAACAAGCAACGTTATTGTCATATGGGGTCTGAGGGCCAGTGAGTCTAATTCTGTGACCTCAGGTAAGTCGTTTCTCTCCTATGGACCTCATTTTCTTCATCTGAAAAATGGACTGTTAGAGAAGATACAGAGTTTTAAACTTCTCTTTGTCCCAGATAACATTTTTTTTCCAACTGAAAGCCACTGTGGATCCCAATATAAAAATAAAATAGACAGCTGCAGATGAGGGGTGCAGGTGGGGAGCCCAGAGTCCTGCGTGTTTTTCCCTCTGCCTTGTCCCTGCAGCCTAACCCTGGACCATCTGGGGCTCTGGGGATCTCGTGGGCAGGCTGTTGTTGGCTTACACAGACTCCGGTTATGACGTGTTCCAGCCGATCTCTGGGCTCTTTGGGGAACTTTCAAAACTTGACTGTGTTCTCACTTTGGAAAAATCTGAAGACGTTTGAAATCGGGGCCACTTGGCCTCCCTCCCTGGCTGGCCCTGGGATGTGCCTGCTCCCTGCTCAGAACCACCTGCTTGGCACTCCAAACCTCACTCTACCACAATTTATTTTTTTTTACTCGGGGAAATGTTTAGCATAATAAATCATGTGGTTCCAGCGTTCCCTGAACCATTTCCATGAAAGGGGATCCTGAGCTGGTCTTCAGACCAGGGCTCCCTGTTGGCAGAAGCACCCGGTTCCCATGGCAGAAGGGAGAAGGACTGTCCCAGGACTGTCCAAGGTCAGAGGAACGGAAGTGGCACATCTGCTTTGATGAGAAAGGAAACGGTCAAGGACAAAGTGGCGCTATCACTTTCCAGGCTGGGGAGACAGCTCCAAACCAAGTCAGAGACTTTCTATGACAACAATTTTGAAAGGGAATTCGTAGAATCCTGGCAATTTAGACATTAACGTTTCAAAGCTCTCCTGGGTCCAAAAGAAATATACACATATTTTCTTCCAATTTCAAAAATAATTATCCTAAACCCAAAACCACTTTAGTCTCATTTCTTGAATTGGTTTGCTTCTTTCCTGAAGTGGAGTCGGTTGAAAGACTCAGAACGTAGAAGAATGGAGAACTCCCCCAGCCCCCCAACTTGCCCCACCTTTTACTTGAATTGGATTCAAAACAAAGGCTTTGCTGCATTTAAGACTGTTTTATCCGTTTAGAGATGGCATGAACAGTAAGAGAGTTCCAAGGGACCCAGAAAATGGCTCTTTGAGTCTTAAGTAGTTTTTTTTTTTAATCCTCACTCGAGGACATTTTTGCATTTATCTTCAGATAGAGTGGGAGGGAGAGAGGGAAGAAGAGAGAGAGAGAAACATTGATGTGAGAGAGACACATCTAGCGGCTGCCATGCACACGACCCCAACCGGAGCCAGGGACAAACTGCAACCGAGGTACGTGCCCTTAGCGGGAACCGAACCCGGGACTCTCTGCTCCGTGGGCTGACACTCTAACCGCTGAGCCAAACCAGCCAGGGCTTAAATAGTTTTAAAAATGGGCCTAGAAAGTCTCAAATCCCAGTATTCTCAAGCACCCTTAGACATAAATGCCTCTATCATCAGGCAACACCTGCCCCATGTGGGCTTATCTTAAACCAGAGGAAACTGGAGATTTGCACTTTGGCAACTGACCCATCCTGACGTCTCCAGGGAAGGAAGGAGATGCCAGTTAAAGAAGCCGAGGATGCAGTCTTCTTCCAGGTCCTCACTTCCACTGATGTGTCTCAAGAGACACATCCACATTTTCTGGGTTTGGAGATGAAGAAGCTCCGGTTCATGGAAGACGCTGATGGAGCACTTCAGGGACGTGTTCAGATGGGCCATGGCTGGGGAGTAAGGCAGACCTGGATTTAAATCCCAGCCGTGTCTCTTATTTTCTCTGTGAACTCGGACAGAGCAAAAAAAGAGAAAATGATAACGATAATAATAGTAGCTATCTTGGAGGGCAAGGTAAGGCAGGTGAAATGTCCAGCACTGTCCTTGGTAAATGTTACCTTCTATTCGCAAGGAGTCAGATGGAAAAGATGTCGAGTCACTCAGAGAAAGAAGAGATTTCATTCAGAGGATCAGGCGCTTTCAAAACCGTTGAAGAACTAAGGAAACCAGGATCAGGGGACGGTGTCATTCCTGCTCAGGTTTGTCACTCAAGTTTGGCTGACCAGGAAGTCACGGGAACTATAGCAGATCACAGCTGCCTGCGGTCCGGAGGCAGGTGCTTGGCAGGAACCCCGGGCAGCTGCTGCAAACCCCAAATCCCACGTGTCTGCCAGGGAGCAGAGTCTTCAGGCTTTCTCCCACTTCTCAAGACTTGTGTGCATGGTTCTCCACGGTGGAGTCCAGTCAACAGCAATCTCGACGGCAAGGGATTCTGGGAAATGTAGTCCCCAGGCTTCCAGCCCCTGCAAGATGAGGGATAGGGCTGGGTGGCCGTCACTTCTGGTCCGAGCAATAAGCTTGACCACTGGCATTTTACAATAAGTCGTATAACCACACACACAGGACTGAGATGAAGACTCCGAATGACTGGGAATATGTACATCAGAGGCTTGGGACACCAAATGTGAAAGTGCAGTTGGCAACCAGAAACTGTCACGGAAGCCAAAGATGTTGGAAGTCTGGCTTTGAGAGTAATTACGGGACTTGGAAAGTGTGGGAACTGGGAGTGTCTGGTGGAAAAAGAACCTTTGTGGTTTGGTGCCCGAATTACCAGGCTGACTCTCCTGCTCTGGGAAGCAACCCCTGCTCCCAGGACCTCTTTCTCCTGTGAGTCCTTCTTACCCATTTCATCTACACTAGATGCGAGAGTCCTCTTCTGATGGTTCACACTGTAAAGTGTCTTCTGCCTAAAGAGAGTTCTTCTAGCTTCTGGAAGACAGGGAGTGTGTCCTCAAATATTCAGAACCCACACAGAAATGGTTCTTAAAAAATATATGAAAATAGGCTCATTAAGAAAAAAAACCATGGGAAACTCAGAGAAGCACAAAGAAGAAAATACAAGTCTTCTGTGATTCTGCCTCCCAGAGTGATGTACTGCTAATTCTTTGATGGCTACTCTTTCCATTTCCCCAGTATTTACACATATATAAATGTGGGATTATGTTAACACATTAATAAAAAGTTATTGCGCATCAAAGAAAAAAGTTATTGTGCACCTAACAGCTGCCAGGCAGTGACTGCACTCATTGTTTATGATCATCAGACACGTACTGATCGGCTTCTGTTGGGCGGGACCGGGTGGGGGGGGGTTGTGTTCTGTTTCCCGTTTTCAAGGTGGAGGTAGCCCCCTGGCTTCTGGTGTCTTTGTCTTCATGAGCTATTCCCTGGGGTCTTTCTGTTTTTTTTTTATCCTCACCCGAGGACATATATATATTTTTTTTATATTTTGTTCAGATAGAGAGGGAGGGAGAGAGAGAGAGAGAGAAACATCGACGTGAAAGGGACACATCGAGTGGTTGCCACCCACACGACCCAACCAGGGTCAGGGACAAACTGCAACCGAAGTACGTGCCCTTAGCGGGAACCGAACCCGGGTCTCTTCAGACTGCAGGTCAATGCTCTAACCGCTGAGCCAAACCGGCCAGGGCACCCTGGCTTCTGGTGTCTTTGTCTTCATGAGCTATTCCCTGGGGTCTTTCTGGACATGTCCCCTCTCCCTCTGACGGACCAGGAGACATCGGTTCCTGACTTCTCATGCAGTAAGTTGTGGAGAGACAGACCTCCCCACCCCGCACAGAGGAGGCCTGTGGTTTGCTGCTCTGTCAGCAAAAATCTATGTCATCAGCCCATCCACGACCCAGCTGAGCTAGAACCATCTTCTCCAACGGCTTTATCAATAATGGAAGCAATACCTCTATCCTCGTTTTCCTGGTCTCTGTGGCAATCTCTATGGTCCATGCTAGCAGTGGGAGAAGGGAGGTTGTCTATTGACCCCCAGGCACATGCTAAGTGTTCACACGCCTTGTCTAATTAGTCTTTAGATGACAGAACAGTCGGTATAATTATGGCCATTCTTTTAGGATGAAAAAAAACTAAGGCACAGAGAGATTAGTCACCTGCCCTAGGTCACACAGCTGGTAGGCGGTAGAGTTGGGTCTTGCCCTAGCTCATTATTTTTCTTAACTTTCCTCTCTCCCTCTCTCCCTCCTCCTCCCTCCCTCCCTCCTTCCCTCCCTTCCTTCTTTTCTCCTTTCTTCCAGTTCTCTCTCTCTCAAAACAGCTTCATTAATCCACATACCATAGAGTTTGCTCACTTGAAGTGTACAATTCCGTGGTTTTTAGTATATTCACAGATATGTGAAACCATTGCTGCAGTCTATTTCGGAACATTTTCATCACCTCCAAAAGAAACCCCACACCCTTTAGCTGTCACCCTTTACATCCCCTTCGTCCTCCCCCCACCCCCCAGCCTCAAGTGGTCGAATCGACCATCTGCCCCCACCAGCGTGCCTATTCTGAACATTGCACACGCAGGGAATTTGCAGTATGTGGTCTCGCGTGTCTAGCTTCTGTCACTCCGCGTGCTGTTTGCAAGGTCCACCACTGTCACCTCAGCAGCACCTCGCTCCTGTGTGTGGAGTACTCCTCCACGGTGTGGGTGTTCACCTTCTGTGTATCCATCCGGCGGTGGGCCGTCTGGGCTGCCTCCCCCTCGGCCAGGGCGACTCGCTCCGCCTTGCTGGGAGATGTTTCCTTACCCTCCCTCCCGGTGGCTCGGTGGCTTTCGCTGAGGGCAACGGGGATGGCAAAGAGCCCGCGCTGCTGCTGCCTTCTCAGACGGGCCACGATGACAGTCCCATACCCAACCTGCAATTTAGGCTCAGCCCGGAGAGGGGAGTGGCTCAGGCCCCCCCAGGGCCAGACCACCACGGTGGCCTCAGCTCAATTAAAGTTGCTATTCCCTCAAAGGGGGGGAACAACAGAGTGGGTTTAGAAGCAATAAAAACATGTCACGGTCCTTCCCTCCTCCAGGAAATCTGTCTCTGAGGTCCAGCATTATTGCCGTCCTGATCAAATCCCAAGTGACATTGTGTTGTGATGGGGACCCTGGGACAGGGTCTCTGGTTCCCCCTGAATTCTGAGGACCTGAGCAGCAAAAGGTCTGGGACGGATTGAGAAGAGGGAGAGCAGGCTCCCTCCAATGCCAAGGAGATATTCATGCCTGTCTGTGAGGGAGGAACCACCCCAGAGAGAGGGGCCCGGTGGGCCAGCCTTACCCAGTGCTCTGGGGCCTTGAGGCTCATTTGGAATTGGCAGCCGGTGACCCTGGTGTCCTCGAGGGGCTCTGGCCCCCACGTGGGATCTGTGTGTTCCTGGAGTCTGTGGTGAGAGGGAATTAGAGTGACCCTGTCACCACAGTGACCCATGTCGCCGGCGGGGCCTGCTGTGCTCAGCAGCCGGGGCGGCCAGGCAGGCTGTTTCTGGAATAATCACCCTGCTCATTACAGGCGACGGGTGGGCTCCCAGGGGTCAGGCTGGGTTTGTTTGCCCATCTTGGGAGTCAAGGAAATGTGTCCCTTTTTGCTACTTCAGCAAAAGAGCAGTGTTGAGATGGCATCGACGTGCCGCCAGGGACAGCAGCGCACGAGGAGTGGCAGAGGCGAGGCTGCGAAGGGAAGGGTGCTGGTCAGACGGGAGGTGGGCATCAGTGCCGCTGTCTCTGTCACGTGACGGCATCTCACAGAGGGACCGACTTAGATGGCGTAGAACAATAGCCCTGTGGGCGCCGGGCGTGGCAATCCTGCAAGCCGGGCAGTTTCCACACAAGGAGAGCTGAGACTCAGAGAGGGTAAGTAACCTGCCTGAGGTCACACAGCTGGGAGAAGAGGTGAGCTGAAGCCCAGGATTCTGACCCCACCACCCAGCTTCTGCTCCCCGTGCTGTTGTCCGGGCTCATTGAGAGTGATTTCTGGTCGCGGTCAGGTTCCCAGGCGCTCGGGGGTCGGGGGTGGGGTGGGGTGGTGGTGGCACAGGCTGGAAATGGGCTGTGTGTTCCTCTCATTCCAAACTTCTTTTGGTTTAAACTGTGGTAAACTACACATAACAAAATTTGCCACTATAACCATTTTTAGGTGTACAGGTCAGTAGCATTAAGCACATTTACCTGGTTGTGTGATCACGACCACCCTCCGCCTCCATAGCTCCTTCCGTCTTCCCGAACTGAAACTGTCCCCACTGGACAATCACTGCCCGTGCCCCGCCACCCCCAGCCCGGCACCCCCGTCCTACTTTCTGTCCCTGTGACCCCGACTACTCCAGGGACCTCAGCTAAGCCAGGAAGTCTGTGGGCATGTGTTACAGCAGCAATGGGAAATGAACACACTCAGATTGGCACGGGACACGCCAGGGCTTCCTGACCCTGTCTGGATCCCTGCGGGGCCCAGGGCAGGACTGCTGGCGGAGGCCGCGTGTGCGCTTCACATTCGGGGGTGGCTCTCGGCTTGCAGGGTGGTCGCGATGCCCTCCTGTCACCCTCATGGCGGCCTTGGGGTGCGGCAGGGACAGCCACGCGATGGAGGCAAAAACAACATGGTTGTTGGCCTATTCATCATGGTGACTTCTTCAGCCCGTGTCATTCAATTTTCCAGTTGTCGATGTCATCCACACTGCTGAACTTGTGTTAAACAGTTGTGTGTAGGAGTCTCTTACAACTTAAAATCTCCTCCCTGTGGCTATGGCTCACCTTTTTAAAATTTGTTTTTAATGCTATTTTTTATCCTCACTTGAGGACATTTTTCCATTTTTTGTTTTTTTTGTTGTTGTTGTTCAAATGGAGTGGGAGGGAGAGAGAGGAAGAGAGAGAGAGAGAGAAACATCAACGTGAAAGGGACACATCAAGTGGCTGCCACCGGCACAACCCAACCAGGGCCGGGGACAAACTGCAACCGAGGTACATGCCCTTAGCGGGAACCGAACCCGGGTCTCTCCAGACCACAGGCCAACGCTGTAACTGCTGAGCCAAATCGGCCAGGGCTGTTTTTAATGCTTTTTATTTGTACTTTCCCTTCTTTTTTGTAATTGATTATACTTGCCAAGAGTTTTTGTCTATATTATGGGTCTTTTTGAAGAGCCAGTTTTGGTTTTATTTTTATTTCCTTCTCCTGAACATTCCTATTTGCCAAACATTCCAGAATGTTCTTGTTCCCCTAATATAAGAATCCAGAGAAGCATTAAAAATTTTATTTTATTGATTCTAGAGAGAGGGAGGGAGAGAAAGAGAGAGGTAGAAACATTGATGAGAGAGAACATGGACTGGCCGCCTCTTGCATGCCCCCCACTGGGGATTGGGCCCACAACCTGGGCATGTGCCCTGACCGGGAATCAAACCGGCGACCTCTCGGTGTGCATGGGTCAACGCTCAATCACTGAGCCACACCGGCTGGGCCAGACAAGCATTTTCTTCCCAGTCTCTAGATGTCTCATTACTTAAGCCCTAGAAATAAAACAGAATCTCCATACGTATTTCAGGTGAGTTTCAGTTCCACTTTGGGTGATTTGTGACTCTACGGGGCAAAAACGTCTCTCCTCAGCCACCTTCTCTCACGAAACATGGTGATGGTCCCCTCGAGGCTCCTGGATGGTAACATTTGTCTTTTTCACCTGTATCTGAAGCACGACCCACGGAGACTGGATTCCTAGCTCCAGTGCTCACGTTCCCGGTCAGCCACGTGTCCTGTGTGGTGAGCTGGGCAAACACTGGGGAAGGTGGGAACATGGTGAGGGCCCTGCAGGGACCCGGGGGACTTGGCCCTCAGGACCCCGAACCATTGCGAATCCAGTCTGCTCTCCTTCCAGAGAATGGAAACTGGGAACCCAGGGCTCATAGATCCAACTGTTTTCTAAGACGCCTGGTGAATCTTCCCAGCTGAAACAGTGCCATGGCGGGTCATCCCCCTGACATCTCCCCGCGTGGCTGAACAGACGTGGTTACAGCACCGTGAGTCCGAGGAGCCGAGGGAGTGACCGCCTGGAAGCAGGCTCTGAGTCCAGGAGATGAGAGCACCAACCGGGCATCCCAGCCTTGGCGTCTCTCCGAGTTATATTCCTGCCCTCTCTCCTATCTCGGTACTTAAGGCAGAGTGGAGGATTTGAGACAAATGCCTGAGTAACTCAAGGACGATTCCCAGACAGCCAGCCTCCCTGCCTCTTTCTTGGGGAACAGACCCGTGCCCCAGGGGTGTGGCAGCTCCTGCAGACCCTGCTGGAAGGGCAGACAGAGGCAGACGTTCAGACACGACCTCCTGGCCCGTGTGCCCCTGAGATCTGAGGACTGGGGTCAGAGCAGCAGCACAGTAAGGCTGGTGCGGGCCTGTGTGTGTGAGGGCGCCGGGCACTGCAGCCGGGTCTGCTTTCAGAGATCTCTGTGCTCGGCCTCCATGCTGGGTCCCCACTGGGTATGATCGGTCCGTGTCACCAGTGAGGGGAGCTGACCTTGCCATGGGGTCTGGAAGATGCTCTCCTCCTCCCTCCTGGAGGCTGGCGTGGTGAGAGCAGCCCCCTCCTGCGGGGGCCGCCAGAGCCGGGCTGCAATGTGGACGGTTCCGACCCATAAATAACCTGGGCTTTGGCCCAGGAAGGGAGGGGCTGTTCCCTCTCTCCATCTTCTCAACCCCTCTGGTGCAGCTAAGGCCTTGGAGACAGCTTCTCCGTCATCTCTCTCTGCCTTTGACCCCCAGGCTCCCTGGTGGAAACCAAGAGGCTGAGCTCTCTGGACTCTGTCGGTGGGCTTGGTCGCCCCTTCCTGCACCTGTGTCTGCAAAGACCCGCTTGCCACCGTCTCCCTAACTTCCCCCTGGCCCTGGCACTGCTGAGGACGTACACTGTGCTGTGGTTCAGGCAAGAGGGACAGGCTGGTCCTGGGAGGGGCCAGCGGGAGGAGAAGGGGAAGGAGAGAGGACTGTGCAGGAGGAACAGCAGGCGGCTGGTGCCTGGGAGCCTACAGCGTGGACACAAGTGGGGGACAGGGAAGAGCTGGCTTGAAGGGTGTGATGATGGGCAGAGCTGGCCCTTTGCCATGTGGAGTGTGGGGGTGTCTGGGAGGAAGCAGGGTGCTGGATGAGATGCTTACTAGGGTGCCCAGGCTCACGATTCAGCTCCATGCAGGGACCATGGCCCTCAGGTGTTGCTGATGGAGTCCCACCTGGTACAACCTCTGCTGGAGGAATTTGGGCATATTTATCAAAATTACATACACTGTTCCCAGGAATTTCTCAAAAATTAGGACTTTTATCCTAGGACTAGATTTGTACATGTTCAAAATGACACACACATAGAGTTATCAATGCAACGTTGATGTAATCTGAAGAGATCAGAAACAACCTAAATGCAACTCCAAGAACCAGGGGAACAGCTACGTGCACACAACGGAGGGTGTGCAGCTGGGAACGAGGAGGGGGCGTCCTTTGTGGACCCGCGTGGAATGACCTGGTGATGGAGACGGAGGTGACGACGATGATGATGATGGCAGCAGACACTGAAAACCTACAGTGGGCTGGGAGCTGGGCAACTCTTTTATCAGAGATGTGTTGTCAAGTGGACACAGAAGGATGTAGAATTAATGAACAATCTGCTATCATTTGGTAGCATTGTCTAGAAAACATCTTCAGATGGAGACACAGAGATGGGGGCAGACGGGGTGACTGGGGAATCGTGGGGAGGGAATGTTTTACTGAACACGTACTGTTTCTTTGGCATACTGTGTCACATCACACTTTTACGTATTTAAAAAAAAATGTAATTAAAGTGAAAGGAGTCATGTAAGAACCATCGAATGAACTATGACTTTGGAGGGGAACCTTAAAAAAAAAGCCGTTATCCTCAACAAGCTGTGCTCCTTTTCAGGCAACTCCTTTCGCGCCGGACTGTTTTCCCTTACGTGGAATTAGGGGATGTGAAAAAAAAAAAGAGAGAGAGAGAGAGAAAAAGGAAAACAACTCTCCTCTGTCCCTCCCTAACAGCACAGACCTACGTCTCCAGTACCCTGTTTTCCTAAGGACGTTTTATTGGGCTGCAACATGACACCCCACAGCTAGACTTGCCCCCAGAATTTTGGGCGCTGGTGACATGGAAATATTACAGAGGGGACTCTTTCCGGCACCGTGTTCGTGAACTGTTGTGGAAGGTGTAGCGTAGTAGCTGAGACATGGGGCTGTGGTGTCAAGACCTAGGCTGGGACGCCGGTTCTGATGGACCCGCTAGTGGTGTTGACCTGAGGCGAGTGAATCAACATTTCTGATCCTTGGCTTCTTCACGGGTAATGTGAGAGAATGATCGCACCAGCCTCAGAAGACTGCAGGGGGCACGTGGTTGCTATGTGGACAGTGGTGAGTGCCCTCATCAGACCCATGGCGACGGTCATTCCCACGTCCCTGCTGCTGTGATTCCTCCCTGGTACCTGAATCAAATGCCCCTTGGATCTCATTATGGTTGGACAGGGAGTGTGGGAGGTGACAATCTGGCCTCAGTGTCCTCATCTGAAACATGGCACCATCCGGGTGGCCTCCTGCTGTGCTCACACCAGTGTTATCCAGAACCGCCCCCCTTCCCCCCATTAGCTCACTCAGCCACCCTGCTTGGAGCTCTCTCAGGTCTTCACAGCTATGCTTGTGTACCTGTTCTAAATATCTGCCCGGTGGAGCCAAATCCTCCTGCCCGCTAACCCGGCTCACCTCCGGGGGATTGTGCACGGGACCTAATGAACACCGCGTTTTCTGTGGCAGCCTCCTGTCTGGAACATCTGCAGTCTTAGTTGATATTCTTGTTGCCACCTGAGCATGGAATCTGGTCAGGGCCGGGCTGTTTGTTTCACTGAGGGACACCCAGGACTGATCCTTAGCTCACTTTACACCCCTCACTCCACTTTCCCATCCATGGGAAGAGGATCCCTGCTGTTCCTCCTTTGTGTAGAAAGAGGAAAGAATCCTTTGAACTTGAAAGAGCGAATCGAGTTAACAATGGGTGACCTCTTTTTATAATTGTTTCCCCCTTTGTTGATTTTACAGGGAGAGGAAGTGAAAGGGGGAGAGAGACAGAAACATCGATGAGAGAGAACATCGATTGGCGGCCTCCTGCATGCCCCCCACTGGGGATCAGGCCCACCACCTGGCATGTGTCCTGACCGGAAATCGAACCGACGACCTCTTGGTGCATGGGTCGACGCTCAACCACCGAGCCACACCGGCTGGATGGGTGACCTCTTTTTAATGTTTAGAATATTATGCTCACCTACATACTATTTCTGTGGGTCCAGAAGCCTTGAATGCATGTTTGTGGGACTGAATTTAAATTTCCTCTAGCGATTCCATACCTCCTCCACTGCAGTGGAAAACACAGCCTGTCCTCCCCCCCACCCCCTTCCTGTTGCAGAAGCCAGATGTATTCGTTACCTGTTGCCGTGTAACACATGATCCCCAAGCTCAGGCCCTTAATTCAATAACAAACATTCATTATCTCACCTCATTTCTGAGGGTCAGGAATTCAGGAGCAGCTCGTCTGGGTGTCTTTGGTTCTGGGTGTTGCCTGAGTTTGTGATCAGGAAGGTGGACTGGGATTGGAGAATCCACTTCCAAGACAGCTCCTCCCATGGCTGTAGGCACAGGGGAGGCCTCAGCTCCTCGCCCTGTGGGCCCCTCCATGGTGCTGAGCATTTTATTGATCTTTTTTTTTAGAGCGAGAGGAAGGGAGAGGGAGAGAAACATCGATGAGAGAGAACATCGATTGGCTGCCTCCTGCAGGCCCCCCATTGGGGATTTGGCCCACAACCTGGGTATGTGCCCTGACCAGGAATCGAACTGGTAACCTCTTGGTGCATGGGTTGACGCTCAACCACTGAGCCACACTGGCCGGGCAGTGCTGGGCATTTTTGATACTATGTTGCAGCAAACTTGGATTCTGAATTGTATCTCTGAGTGTTGTTTTGTTTCTGATTTTTAAGTAACTTTCCTGGACTTAAACTGTGAAATCTGTCTCCCCCGCAGTGTGGCAGCCACTGATGTCTTGGCTCAGACTTACTTGATTCTTGTTTTTATTTTTCAGAGTGGCCTCCTAGTGGTCCCCTAGTATCCGCATAGTGTAGTGTTCAGCCCGTGAATTTGGCCAAAATCGAGCTTGAAACCTTGAACCCGAAGGCTCCCATCGTGTGCGGGTGGGTATCTGTTTGGGGAGCTGGGCCAGTCCTCAGGCTCACGGTTAACTCGTCACAGCTCAGTGAACCTCAGGTCTCCTCGCCTTCACTGTCCAGAGGGCTTCTTGGTTTCTTTTCCCAGACGGGCAGGGATGAGGGGGGACTTATCCTGACCTCTGTGCTGCTGTCATCTCCAGGGTTCTTGTTAAACTGCTGGATGCTCCGCTGCTCGTCCCACTGAGATCACAGCCCACGGCTGCCGGAGCTGGGGGTCCCCTGCGTGTTTCCAGCTCACCGCTGTTAGCTGACCCCACAAACTGACTGTGCCCCTGGCAGCCCAGCTGCTGGTTCCAAAGAGCCCCATGCTGGTAAAGCCACATGCTGATCAAGGGGCAGGGAAGGAGGGTGGTGGCCGCCCAGGCAGGCAGGCAGGCTGCAGGTTCCTGGGCTCATGCCCCAAGCCAACGCTGTTTTCAAGCCCAGACTCCTCTCAGCTGGTTGTCTGCCTTCGGTCAATTTCCAGGGCCCGACATGGTTGCTTTTAACCATTTTATCCAGTTTTCCACTTGCGTTAGTCCACTCATGGAGCGGCACTGGGCTACATGGCTTCTTTCGCTGACCTTCCCCAGACTCTCATGGCTTCAGGGTTCATTTCCTAGCAGGAGGGCAACCCCCAGAGGGCAGCTGAGCGCAACCCGCGGGCTCCAGGCATCCTTCCCGAAGACAGGGCAGGGCTGAGCCCTCCTGGAGTGGAGAGCGAGGAAGGCCCACGCGGGCTCCTTGGTGGTCGGGGGCTGGGGGTCTACAGGTGTGGGAGTGTCCTGGGCTGTTGTGACAAATGACCACAAGCTGGGGGCTTAAAGTCGAAGTGGCTCGGGGGTGAGATTTTCCCCATTCTGTCTCTTCTGGGGCAGCTGCTGTCGCGGTGGTAGCTGAGAATGCTAGTAGCTTCTTGCTCCCGCCTCTCTCTGCTTGCCTTGATTCCGGACTCTAGGACCCAACGCCTAACTTAGGGAAACATCCAGTGATTGCCAAAGTTACTGCTGCGGCACCGCTGGCCGGGACGGTTTCGAGGGTGAGCCGAGTGAGGGGCTCGTTCCGCTTTGGCGGGACCCCATGGACACTCTGCGGTTGGCCCAGGGCGTACCCCTCCATGTTGTGCGCATGCCGGGGGCTCAGTAACATTTTCCTGGATGGTAGAAAGTTTGGAAGGTCAGAAAATATCACCCTAAGAACCACTGTGGTCACAACTGTGACCGTTGGAGGGTCACTGGGATAAGAATCCAAGCAGATGCACTCAAGTAAATACAAAATCCTGCGTTTAGGTTCAAAGGTCAGTGGCCAGAGTACCAGATCAGCATGAATGGGCTTGATGGTGAAAATACCTGCAAGCCCTGGCTGGTTTGGCTCAGCGGTTAGAGCGTCGGCCTGCGGTCCAGAAAGACCCGGGTTCGGTTCCCGCTAAGGGTACGCAGTTTGTCCGCGGCCCTGGTTGGGTCATGTGGGTGGCAACCACTCGATGTGTCTCTTTCATGTCGATGTTTCTCTCTCTCTTCCCCCCGCCCCACTCTATCTGAAGATAAATGCAAAAATGTCCTCGGGTGAGGATTAAAAAACAAACAAACAAACAAAAAGAAAATACCTGCAAACTCCAAGTAAATGCTTAGCAAGGTGCTGGAACATCACATCAGCTCTTCATCAGATTGGTAACTGCGATCAAGCTGTCTAAAGTGCTCTTCCCTGTGGTACGTTGACTCTTGGTCCCCGGGATGCCCGTTAATGTACAAGTTCCGGGATCAGATCGGCAGAGGAGAGGCGACATCTCCTGTGCCCCTGTGGGTGGTTCAGATACCCAGGGCTGGGTTGGCATAGTAAAGTCACTGAGGAGGCCAGCAGAGACATGCTGAAATTCGTTTAACTCAGTTTTGCCAAAAGTACCTGACCACGGAGGCTTTTATGTATTTATTTTTAAATCCTCACCCGAGGCTATTTCTCCATTTATTTTCAGACAGAGTGGGAGGGAGAGAGAAACATGGATGTGAGAGAGACACATTGACTGACTGCCTCCTGCATGACCCCGGCCAGGGCCGGGGACTGAACCACAACCAAAGTCCGTGCCCTTGACCGGAATCAAACCCACGACTCTTTGGTCCACAGGCCAATGCTCTAACCGCTGAGCCAAACCAGCCAGGGCTGACCACAGAGGCTTTTAGAAGTGCAGTTCCTGCACATATCCTGCCGGCCGTGTCTCCTAGAACCGCTTTGAGAACCATCACTCGCCAGGGGAGCCCTTCAGAGCCCAGGCTGAATGGTGGTCTGGGGCCAGCGTGTCCGGAGCTCGAATGCAGAGGGGGCTGGGATCCCCGAATGGAGAGGGGGAGCCCTGCAGGGACTCGGAAGTAAGTGACACCATCTAAGTGGCAGCTTAGAGGTCAGGGCCTGCAGGACTGGGGTGTGAATTCGGTTTGCAGGAGAGTCAAGGCCCTCCCACGGGGGCTCATGCCTGGTCCGTGCCTCATCATCAGCCAGTGACACCATGAAGCCCTTGTCACTCTTGGCTAGCATCAGGTCCCATGTGTTTGCAATGGCTGGGGTCGCACCCAGGGAGCAGCTGGCAAGAGGAGCCTCTGCTTAAGGGGAGCTGGGAGGGGGGCAGGGTGAGGCCCAAAGGAAGGGGCGCTGTCCACAGGCCAGGCCACAGAGGGGCCTGCTGCTCGCACCCTCTGCCCTTACCTGCAGGGTCCCTGTAAACACCCTCGAACCTAACCCTTTGCAACTCAGGATGAGTACATGCGTGGAAGCCTCCGCCCAGCCTTCCATGCTGGGCCCTCGGCGAGGCACGGAACGCCCTTGTTTTGGGAAGCAGCGGGGACCCGAGACTTCCCCAGGGTCCTGGCAAGGGCAAGTCAGATCCTGTGGGCTGAAGGGCGGCTGTGGGCCCTGATCCCTGCTCCACCCGAGCCCAAGTAAACACGCCTCCCGTGGTCACAGAGCATACCAGCTGGGAAGAAGCCCAGCGATCCTTCTAGTGCAAAAATTCCTCACTTGGACGGTGGGGAAACCGAGGCTCGGAGTGGGGAAAGGATCGTTTGCAGCGGAGGTCGGCTTGGGAGCCTGGGTCTGCACTTGGATTCCAGGCTCCCTTTGCCCACCCTGGGGCGTTCTGGAAGCCCGGTGTCCTGTGAGTGGGGCGCTGGGCAAGGCTCCCCTCTGATTTGGTGTCGGTTAAGGAAGACCTTAGGCTCATTCCTTAAAATTCCCTCAAATTGTAAAACACAAGGAAAGTAGTGATAAACATCATGATTCTTTCTTGAGTTTTTCAACACAAAACTTAATTTTTTCCTATGCGATTAATTTTTGTTAAAAAAAGGTTAGCTTTTAAAAATGTTTGCAGCCCTGGCCGGTTTGGCTCAGTGGTTAGAGCGTCAGCCTGCGGTCCAGAGAGACCCTGGTTCGGTTCCCGCTAAGGGCATGTACCTCGGTTGCAGTTTGTCCCCGGCCCTGGTTGGATTGTGCGGGAGGCAGCCACTCGATGTGTCCCTTTCACGTCGATGATTCTCTCTCTCTCTCTCTCTCTCTCTTTCTCTTTCTCTCTCTCTCTCTTCCTCTCTCTCCCTCCCATTCTATCTGAACAAAAAATGGGAAAATGTCCTCCGGTGAGGATAAAAAAAAAAAAAATGTTTGCAAAAGTACAGCACAGTTCTGCATGCCTGTCACCCAGCATCAGTAATGATCAGCTCACCAACCTTGCTTCCTTGTAGCTACTCCGTCCTCCAGAGCTGGGGTGACTGAAGCAGATTCCTGATACTGTATCTTTTCATCTGTAACATTTTCAGTATGAATCTCTAAAAGGTAAGGATCTCTCTCTCTCTTTTTTTTTTTACTAAAAGTTTTATGTTTCAATAATTGTAGATTTACACACATTGTAAGAAATAACACCGAGATGCCTTCACACCCTGGAGCTCTCTGTTAAACATAACCACAGTATTATCACAACTAAGACATTCAACAGTAATGACTTCATGCCATCTAGTACCCAGATACTGTTCACGTGTCCCACATGGCTCATAACTTTTCCTTTGATGGTTTGTTGGATTAGCTTTTAATTCATTAACTAGTCATCCAAGGTAATCCCGGGTGTCCAAGCCGAGTGTTCCAAACTAGCTAATTAATATAAAGTTTAGCAGCGTCGTTGAGATAGAATTCACATGTCATACAATTGCCCATTTAAAGTGTACAATTCAATGGATTTTTAGTAGCTTTTCATTTTTAAATATACGGTGCATTCATTATGGATATTCAAACACTGTGAAAGTTCTCCATTTTGTAGTCACCTCTATCCAGTGAATGCCTCCTTTTTATTTTACAAGTTTAATAATAGGAGAGAGAGAGAGAGAGAGAGAGAGAGAGAGAGAGAGAGAGAGAGATATGAAACTGAAAAATGTACCCTAAACCCTGTACCTAGATATAACCACCAAATCTGTTTCAAAAGTTTCCTTCTCCCCAAGGGTGTTTGTTCCTCTCCTCAGCATGAAATGTAGACTATCTTACATTTCGTGTGCTAGCTAGCCTGACAATTGTCGAAGGCATGTTACCGAGTGCGTTCCCTTTGCTGACTCTCTGGGTCAGGTTCAGAAGGAGCCAGGAGTCTTATAATTATCCTCGAGGCTCCTAATCAAGGAACCAGGGGAGAGAATTCGGGGCATCAGTGAACCTGGTTGGAAAAACAGTACCTCTGTATTTTCTCTACACTTGGATAGGAATTTAGCATTTTCTTCCATTTTGGACAAAGGCACCAAGCCAGTGGCATTAACAGATTCTGTGAGTTTGTCACCAACAAAAGCCCAGCTATTTTTCATCAGAGTACGGATGAGGCCGCTATTTTGAAATTTAATTTGTGCTCAGAGCTACTTGGAGTTGAAGCTGTTCGACTCGCTGTGAGACCCATCTTTCTAAAAAAGCATGTATGTGACTAAATCACAATCAAACATAGCTTGCTAACTGTATTTCAATATAATTATTTCCTTTGTAATCCTGCAACTTTTTATGTACTTAAAAACATTCTAAAAGAGGGCTCTCTGGTTTCTTAGGACTTCCAAAGGGGTCCAAATTCCCCCAAAGGTTAAGAACCTCTGGATTGGAGAGAAATGTTTTTCCTAAGTCACTGATGATTTACTTTTAATTTTTAATTAAAAAAAAAAAAAATCCAGAGCTCAATTGCCTCTAGCTTCCCAGCCGAGCCCGTTCTCATTTTTCAGGGCCAAATGCGAACCTGGCGCCAGAGTCCGGGGGAGAGAGGCAGCAGGAAGCACAGATACTGGGATGTCTCTGTCGCAGAGGGAGCTGGGCAGGGCTATTTTCAATGGCTGCCTGCCCTTTTCTTGGATGAGTACACAGCTGGTTTGCACAGCTGAGCCTGCCCTCCCGGAGAGATCATTTCAGGAGACAATCCATCTCCACGTCCACATGTCCTGTTGACCTGGACCGTGGGCTGGACAAAGGCGATGGGCAGCCACCCGGACAGGAGAAGGAAAACCCGAACTCCCCCACATTCAGGAGGCGATGCGTCCCCTTCTTTGCTGCTGGTCGGGGCCAGCAGGAAGCCCCGTGGGAGTTGGCAGGGTCAGAGCAGCACGGAGAGACAGAGCCCTCACCGTTGCGTACACCCGCTGTGTGCTGGGAGAGACAGAGCGTCTTCCCACGTGATCCTCGCAACACACCACATGCATGACTCGGTCAAGTGCACGGGCTGGTTGGTGCCAGTGGAAGTTCTAACCCAGACCTCCTGCCACTGGCCCAAGACCATGGCTTTTCTTTCTTTCCCTTTTTCTTTCTTTATTGATTTTAGAGAGAAAGGACAGGAGAGGGAGAGAGAGATAGAAACATCAATGAGAGAGAACATCGACTGGCCGCCTCCTGCACGCCCCCCACTGGGGATCGGGCCCACAACCTGGGCATGTGCCCTGACCGGGAATCGAACTGGCAACCTCTTGGTGCATGGGTCGATGCTCAACCACGGAGCCACACCAGCTGGGCTGGCTTTTCTATTATAGCATAACTGCTGATGTTCAGTAAATCAGCCAGTCTGCTCACCCATGCCCAGTGAAGGGCTCAAGGGGAGAAGTGGAAATCATGAAGGATCATCCCAGAAGGGGATAGCTGTTAACAACAGTTGAGAGAGAGAGAGGAGGAATCAGACCCATCCCATCGACCATGGCCAGACCCACGTCTAGAGGGTTTTCCACGTGCCAGACACGGTGCTAAGTGTTTATCCCTGTTACCTTGTTCAATCACCGAAGATGCTCTGTGGAGACAGCAGCGCCCAGGGCACTAGCATAAACTCCAGGGCCCTCCTCCTGGTCCACCACCAGGCTCTGGCCCCTATGAGCTGTGGGACCCTAGCAATGACATAGCACCTCTGTGCCTCAGTTTCCTCATCCATAAAACGAGGGCACTGATGAGTCCCACGGCAAAAGGTTGCAGCTAGAATCACATGCGATTCTTAGAGAAAGCATTGTCGCCGTGTGCTCCTGTCTTGTGGCCGCTGTAACCAAGTGCTACCAATTCGGCGGCATAGAACAACACAGATCGATTCTCTTACAGTTCTCGAGGTCAAAAGTCTCACTGGGCTAGTCAAGGTGTCAGCAGGGCTGGCCCCTCTGGAGACTTCAGAAGCGAATCCCATTCCCTGCCTCTTCCAGCTTCTAGAGGTGCCTGCGCCGCTTGGCTCACGACCCCTCCCTGCACTCACGTCTCTGACCTCTGCCTCGGTCTTCGCGCCCCTTCCTCGGACCACCTCCCTCTTCCACCCTGACGGACCCTGCGGTTATCCTGGGCCCACCTGGATGACCCATGCTGCTTGCCCTAAGTGAGGGCCAGCTGATGAGCAACTTTACCTCCATCGGCAGACTAATCCCCCTTGGACAGGTGAAGTGATAGATGCACCTGTTCCAGGGATTCGGATGTGGCTGTCTTTGCGAGCGGAGCCCCCTAACCCTCAAACCCGTGGATGCCTGTGGGAGCCAGCTGCCTTGTGTGACAGTGGTTGTGCCTAAATTGTTTCCCATTTTGGGGCGACCACTGGAGATTTTCCTCAGAGCTACAGAGCCCCCAGGAAGCCAAATGCATTCGTTCCGTGGTTAAATAGGGAGCCTCGGGCATGGTGCCGGGCTCAGGGAAGGCAGGTGAGCAAATGAGCAAAACTACGGGGGCTGCTCATGGATCCTACAGGTAGCGGGGAGGGGATGATCAGGAAGGGAACAAGTGGCTTCTTGATCAGTTGTGAGGAGGGCTCTGGAGGAAGCAGCCAGGATGCCAGGCTAGAAGTCAACGGGCGTGTGGCCTCTTGGTGTGGGTGCCTTCTGAGCTGCTCCCTGAAGGATGACAAGGATGCAGGGGCGGCGCCCCGAGGCATGCCCTCCACCCGCTCCTCGAGGTCCCCGGCAGGACTGAGCTGGGCAAAGGTGAAATTGTGAAGCATTTCAAGATAGTGGAAACAGCTGTGAGCGAGGGGCCCTTCTGAGCCGGGCCCTGCACGGTGGCCCCGGATCACTGAGGTCCCCTCCATCTTTCCTTATCATAATTCTGCTTTTGAGTTTGTTTTCATTCTTTGACTTTTATTATTTTTAGCTGAAGCGAGTTCACATGGGTTTTGTTCCTTACAACCGAGAAGGGTTTGACAGGCAGGTGTGAACAGGCTCCGAGGTGGCTTCCCGGGCAGGATTTTTCCGTTGCAATGGCGCTGTTTGGGGGATAACACCAGAGTGATGGTCGAAACTTCAGGAAGATGCGATTCAGGAGACTTTGTGTCCGCGGAACCACCTGGGCAGCTGTGTATTTGGGCTGAGGGCCTGTTGGCCCCTGGGCTGGGGTTCCAGCCTCTCCCCAGCTGTCTTGGTCTCTCTGGCCAGCGGGACTTACACATACCTTTCTCATGGGAAGAAACGGGTCACCGGGAAGGCAGCGTTGGGTCCCAAAGCCCAAGGCTGAAACCCTCAAACACAATTGGTGCTTCCAGGGTTCCAAACGCGGAATTCAGAGGAAACAACTCGGACTCTGCAAACCGACTCCAGCGCCTGGAGCTCAGCCTGGAGGCTGCGGCAGGAGGGACACGTGTGGTGGCCCAGACGGTGGGAAATCACATCCATACATGACAGGAGGGAATTAGGAGGAGGGGAATCACCTGAGCGAGGCAGGTACAGCAAGTGGATTTCATTTCACGCACCAACTCGGATGGATTGGTAGAAACTTTCCGGAGGCCTGTGATCGACCGGTGCCGTCTGGTGAGGACACAACGTGAGAAGGAGTGGAAGGCGGTGCTGTTCTCGGAGGGAGTTTTCTCACCGGTAGGAGCACCTCTCCTTCTGCCCCGAGTTTCTTTGCAATAATTCCCGAGGCTGGGAGGCGGGCGGGGCCAGTTTCATACGGAGAGCTCTGAAGGCCAAGAATTGTAGACAAGGAATAGTTTCTCTTTTTTCCGTGTTCTATCCAAGTAAAGAGTTTTTATTTTTATTTAAAAATTTGTTATTGTAGTAGGAAATTATCTGTCTGTTCTTTTAAAACTTACAAGAAGATTAAATTCCCGTCTTCCCACCCCACCCCCTTGGCAGCCTTTAGCTGGTTTTCTAGGTCTGTGGGTTTGGAGACAGGTTTTCTATGCCAACCTTTTGCTTTGGTCTTCCAGCCTCTCCCTTTGTGTCTCTGCTCCTCCCCGGGCCTGACATCTTCCCCTGAGCTCCCCGTCTCTGCAGACAGTGTTAGGCCAGCTTCCTCCCTGACGCCGCCGCGGGTCATCTCTGCTCCAGTGACGTCTCTGGATGCTTCACACAAGGGAGAGCATTGCCCCCGGCCCGGTGCTCATCCTCGGGGATCTGTCCCCTCCGTGACATCCTTCGTCCACCATGAGGGTATCCACGCCGCCGTGCACATACCCATTCTCAGGTTCAGCGCCGTGTGGTCACCTAAGGATCCCGAGCTGCCCAGGGTCACTTCTGCGGAATGGGACCGAACCCAGCACCCACCTCACAGTTGTGTGTTAGGGTTGGAGAAGGAGGGGCCAGGCGTGCGGTGTCTCTCACACGTTCCCCATTGCGGCGATCACTATGACGAACTTCGCACAACGATGGACACATAGGCAATGCTCAGTACGTGGTAACAAGGGCCACTATATTACTAAATGATGCTAGACTGAGTATGTGCAGTTTGCCCTACCCCAGAAGTCTGGGCGAGCGGTCCTCCTGGGCTCCCCCCAATTTGAGCTTAACACATTGTTGACCGGAAATTTGTTTTTTTTTTGTTTTTTTTTGTACAGATAGAGTGGGAGGGAGAGAGAGGAAGGGAGAGAGAGGGAGAGAGAGAGAGAGAGAGAGAGAGAGAGAGAGAGAAACATCGATGTGAAAGGGACACATCGAGTGGCTGCCACCCGCACGACCAACCAGGGCCGGGGACAAACTGCAACCGAAGTACGTGCCCTTAGCGGGAACCGAACCCCGGTCTCTCCGGACCGCAGGCCGACGCTCTAACCGCTGAGCCAAACTGGCCAGGGCGTGTTGACCGGAAATTTGACGCAGAAGTTATCTCATGTCACCGGCTGTTTTCTCGTAATTGAGTATGAAAGTGAAACAATCTAAATTAACTTCAGGACACTTTATTTCTACATAATGAATTTAAGTGAAACTTTGTACATATCTGCTACATATTCTATTTTATACATATTCTATATTTGTAACTTTTTCTTGGTGTGGTGTACTGTCTAGCAATCACCTAGGTGTAATGGTACGCAACACGTTTTGCAAATATATCTGGTTTCGCTGTGCTTTTCTTTTGAAACACACACTTTACACGTTCTAGTTGGATTTATACCAGTGACTATTTTTTTTCTAAAACGTGGTCTGTTAGTTGCCCCGAAAGTCTAAAGGGTGAATCCAAGCAAGGAGCTCTTTTAGAAGGACCAGGAGAGGTGTCAGGGTCTGAGCTGCACTCATTCGAACTAGGAGATATCCACTCCCTAGCTACTTCACGTAGAAACCTTTTGTGTCTTATTTTGTCTGTTGTAATTACAGTAAATTTCGAATGCGTTAATAAAGCGCAGCTCGTGCGCGGTCAGCAGCTCCCCGGGGAACGTGGACTGGGGGGGAGAAGAGAGCTTTGTCCCGCAACAGAAAAGACCCCACGGCCGCCCACGGAGAGCCATCTCGGTGAGGGTGGCGGGTCGGCCTGAAGTGGGGAACGCAGCCAGGGTGTGTTTTCCTTCCACCCGTCCCTCGGAGACACCTTCTCGCCCATCAGGGCGCTGGGAAGGCGGATGGAAACAAGGGGGCACGTTGTCCTGCCTCCCGCATATTGGCCGCCCCATCGAGTCCCGTGGCTGGGATCCGTGAGCAGGCGGAGCCCGGGGCACTGGGTGAGGGGGGATCTCACCTGCGTCAGGCACGTGGGAATGGACAGCTGCCTGGGCCCACACGTCCCAGGTGGCCCCTCCCAGGCCCCGGATGGCACCACCGTCGTGGTTTTCTCTGGCAGGTGCCTGCGAACATGTCCCACCGCCAGGATAGCGAGGGCCACTGTGGTTTCAGGAATGAGGCTACTTGTCAGCTTGGGCTCACCTAGGAGGACAGGGGACCCACCCACAAGGTGCCCCTTCCCCCTTGCCTGTTTTATGCTCTGGCACGCATGTTCTTGCAGAGGCTGCTCTCTGTGGCAGAGGGGAACTGGCCCCGTGGGGTCAGACCGGAGCCGAGGCCAGCAGAAAGGGAGCCGAGGGCGCTGAGCCTCACGGGCGACTCAGGTGTGACCTTCGCTTTGTCACGTGTGCGCTCTGGGTCTCAGGTTTCTTATCTGTAATATGAAAACGAGGTACCAGGGGCCACATCTGCATTGCGTTAAGGAGACAGGGAGGGGACCGTCTCCCCGGGAGGTGATGGAAGAGCCAGAATGCTGGCAGGGGGAGCTATGGGGCACACCCCGCAACCTCGGAGGGTGGCCTGTGAGCAGATGACTCAACGTGTGGAGCCTGCCTGCTGGCACAGTCTCAGCCACCTTGTCATCTTTGTAGCTTCCGGAACGTCCATACTTCCTTGCTGTCTGCTGGACTTGGAAGTTCCACATGGCCATTTTAAATGAGGATGGAGGCAGAGGCAGGGATGGAGCAGAGGCAGGGATGGAGGCAGAGGCAGAGATGGAGGCAGAGGCAGGGATGGAGGCAGAGACAGAGATGGAGGCAGAGGCAGGGATGGAGGCAGAGGCAGAGATGGAGAAATACAGCAGCAACTGCCTATCTTTTTAGAAGCCTCTGGGATGGCTGGTTGGGAGGTGGGGAGGTAAAGAGGAAACACAGGTACTTTGCTCCCTCAGGAGTAGGACCCCATGGGACACTGATGGGGCGGCCCCCGCTTGACTACAGGAAATTGGTCCCAAACTCCCTCACCTTTTGGAGAAGGGGTTAGTGTCACGACTATGGGGTTTAGAACTGATATGGACTATTCAGTATTAGCAGTATTATTACCACGTAATAGTAACGATGATAGGGCTGCATCTAGGACGTGCGGGGCTCCAGGCAGATATATTTTGCAGGGTTCATGTCTTAATAAACAATCTGAATGACTCCAAGTCAGAGTATCAACACCATTTTGGTGGCCTGGTCTCATGGGAATGAATATACTGCATCGGTTGGTGGCACCAATCCTGGCCATAGAGCCCCAGGGTGACCCATAAACACAAGTCCCCAAACTTCTCGGAGCATCTGGTCGACCTCTTTCATAGGGTAGAAGGTTGGAGAATGGGAGGGAATGAGGACTGGGGCGTCCCACATAGATGGCCCTGCCCACCTGGCTGGTCCCAGCCACTGGGGGGAATTTAGAACATTTTGAGGAAGGTGCCCCAACGTGTAAGACCCCCCAAGGTGTGGGTCTTGGGGTAGATGACCTACTTGTCCAGGCCTAAGAGTAATATGATGTTATAACTGTGTATTGTTACCAATGATAGAATCACAATTAGAATGTTGACGTTTATGACATTAAGTCACGTCTTTGTTATTGATGGTATTGGTTAGAATTAGATTCAGCCATGAGTGGTAGAAACTGCAAAAATAGCATCTTAAAAATGATAGTTGCTGATTTCTCAGGTCCTGGGAGCCCTGGAGTGGGCCGCGGGGGGCTGCTGGCTGCCTCTGCTCCCCTGGGCCTTTGGGACCCGGGCCCCTCCCAGGTGGCCACTGTGCCGTCCAGGGTGTGGCCCACGGACCGAGATGGAGGCCACATCTGTGCTCCAGGCAGCCGGATAGAGGGGACGCTCTTTCTCTCTTCTGCCGGAGTGGCACACTCTGCACTGTTTTAAATTTAATGGGCAAGTAACCTGGACCAGGTCAAGTTTGTGAGGACCAGGACTGCTGTCAGTGCTCCATCTGAATTCTCGGAGTAGCCAGCCCTCCCCAGGGGCATCTCAGCCCCCTGCTCTTGTGCGTCCCTGCTCCCTCCACTGTTCCCGCCCTGTCCCGCTCCCTCTCGTCCCTGCCCCTTTCCTGACCTGGGCTCTTTGCTCCCTGGTTGTATGAACTGCCCCACTGGAAAGTGACATCAGTAAAGA
Organism: Molossus molossus; assembly: GCF_014108415.1. Taxonomy (NCBI): domain Eukaryota; kingdom Metazoa; phylum Chordata; class Mammalia; order Chiroptera; family Molossidae; genus Molossus; species Molossus molossus. Next base: position 19,617,183 of record NW_023425357.1, read on the forward strand.
GAACAGCTGGGGTGAAGGCTCCGATGGAGGGAGGAGATGGAGGGAGGAGGTGATGACAGGGTGGCCACCCACCAGACAGAACGAAATGTCCCACCGCAGCCGGGACCTTCTCTCACCGGTGGTGCCCTCGCATTGGAATTATTCCCTCAAGGGTGTGTGAGACGTACCCACCGCTCCCCTCTGACACCCCCTCTTCCTCCTGCCCCTTGCCGCTCAGTAGCCACTCAGCTGACTTGAATTGCAGACCTCACTTAGCTGAACTGAGGCCTGCAACTCAATTCAGCCGAGTGACTCCTTCTTCAGCAATGAAGCGTGGGGAGGACTTCCCGGGGAGAGCTGGCCGGCTAGAGATCACAGAGTCAAAGGGCCTGAGTGTCGTCAGGGCTCAGAACTGCTGGCCAGTTTGCTTTTTATGTCCACGGGCCGGGCTGGAGGCCGCCATTGTCGCCACATCCTCGCCAGCGCCCGTGTTCCTTTCTATCGTGTTTTGAAAGCTACACCCTTTGGAGCCCCTGCGTCTCCAGGTGGCCATCCTCTGAGGCGAGCAGCCTGGACCCTCCCAGGTCTGGGACGCGGAGGTGGTGCAGGGCTGAGCAGGGCCCCTGGAGGAAGGCAGAGGGGTTGACAGGAAGGAAGATGAGTGTGTGGACGATGGAAACCCTCGTGCTCTGCTGGTCGGAGTAGAAATTGGTGCCAACCTTTGGAAGCTCCGCTGGTTCTTAATGCTCGGACAAATTAAGCCTTTGCACACCCAGTCTGGTGGGTTGCAGACTGCCCCCGCCCCCACCTCATTAATCCCCAGAACCTGTGGCTCTGGGACCTGACATCACAGAAGAGACTTTGCAAGTGTGATCAGGTTAAGGACCTTGAGACGGGGAGATGATCTTGGATAACCTGAGTTCCATGTAACCACAAGGGCCCCTGTCGGAGCTTCACAGGGGGACACAGTGAAAGGCGAAGTGAAGACAGAGCAGAGGCCGGAGAGATGCGGCCACAGGCCAAAGGACGCGGCGGCCTCTGGAATCTGGAAAAGGCAAGAAACATCCTCCCTGGGGCCTCCCGAGGAACCAGCCCTATGCTACCCTGGTTTCAGCCCAGTGAGATCCCTTTTGGACTTCTGACCTCCAGGATACATCTGGAGGTAATCAATTTGTGTTGTTCTAAGCTGCTAAGTTTGAGATCATTTGTTGCAGCGACCCCAGGGAGCTAAAGTAGCCAGCAATTCCGCTCCCGGTGTCTGTTGCGAGCCATCCTCATGAAATCCGCAACAGGCAGGGGTGCGAGTGTTCTCTGCGGCACTGTTGAGTTGGGGCGGGGAGCAGGGGGCGGGTGGTGACAGCCCTGGGGAGCAGGAGCAAAGGGAGGCACACTGTGGAGCCAGCGGGGCTGAGAGAGAACAGACCAGATATGCACAGAGCACCACTGTGCACCAACAGGGCTGAGCAGAAAAATAAGGCGACACCGAGGGTAAATGTGACATTGAGCTGGAGGGGGTCCGTGGGAACCTTCTGGGGAGTGACGCAGAGGCGCTGCCCACCCTCCTGTCCTGAGAACGTTCAGGTGTGGCTGCGGATGTTTAGCAGGCCAGGCAGACTGCGCTGGGCATGGCCCAGTGATGTGGATTCGGGGGGAGACCCTGCCCCAGAGATCGCCCCTGTCGTGGGAGGGTGCCCTGGCCTGAATTGGTGGTCCCAGGAAGTCGAAAAGTGTTCGCTGGTCTCAGCACCGACGAAGAGCCAGCAAAGGGCCTGGGTCCCTGATTAAGAGGCTCCTGCTGTGATCAGACCCGCCAGAGACGGGCTGCCGCAGCCAGACCGGAGCAGAGGGCCAGAAGGGGTCTGGGCCTGCATGCTGATGAGCTGGCCCCAGTCAGCTGTGTCCAGATGGTCATACCCTTCCGGGATGGCCAGTGAGCTCAGGCCAGCAGCCGCCGCCAGTGCCCAGGCCCCTGCTCCCCACCTCCCTTGCCAAGGCCACCTGCGGAGAGGGGCAGAGACCTCCTGCTGGGGAGGGGAGAGGCCGGCTCACTTAAAACCACCCGTCTCCTCAGAGCCCCCCTGGCCCTCTAGACAAACACAGCCATGTTTAAAGAATCCACAGGGAGGTGTTTGGACCTGGAGGCGGGGAAGGTTCTGGGCCTCACTCTGAGACAAGCCAGGACCTACCCATTCCTGGGACAAATGAAAGCCATCGCCCACCGTATCTCAGGCCTGCGAAGGGCTTGCAACAGGAGGCCCCCCTTGATTGTGAAGCTGCATTTGGGGAGGCCGTGGGACCCCTCCCGGAATGTGGGGCTTCGTGGAAAAGCTGAGCCAGGAGCGCACACAGAGGAAATTCCAGGGTGCAATTGCTGACAGACACGTCTTGGAAGGCAGCTGGTTACACTGGCACCGGCCCAGGGCTCTCGGTCTCCCCGTCCCGCCCACCCCACTCGGCAGCTTCTCCTTTCCCCTCAAAAAAAAAAAAAAAAAATATTCTCACCAGAGAGAAGCCGGAAGGCACCACCAAATCAACCAGAAAGACCCCACTTAGTCAAGAAAACTGGCAAACCCTTCAGGGTGTAACATCTCCAGGGAGTTCTGCGGGTTCGAGAAAGTCGGTCTGGGTGCCAGGGGCCACCCGCCAACATCCTGAAGCTGCCACCTCTGAGCATTCCCCGTGCACCTCCACGGGCACGTCCTTGGTCCTTGTTAGTGAGGCCCGGTGTGGATGTCGGCGAGTGAGCGCATGTGTATTCCTCAGCCGACCACCACGACCTTCCCGGCACCCATGGCGGCCCCTCGTCCTCCTCCCTGCTCAGCACCCGTCTCCCGGCCTCATCACGATCCTGCCCTGGAATGTCACGCCTGTGGCACCCGCAGCGTGTCCCGTTCCGTGTTGGCCTTCACTAGGTGTGATGTCTGTGCTATCCCTTCGGGGCGGGTGCCGTAGGTTTGGTGTCCTCGATCCCTGTGGGGATTCCACCGAGCCAACACGGCCGGTGAGTCCGTGTGTCCCCCTGCGGACGCACAGGCTGTGAAGCCGTTGATAAAGCTGCCACCAGCCTGCTGCACCAGCGACCTCCTGCTGGGGAGGGGCGAGGCCCGCTCACTTAAAACCACCCGTCTCCACAGAGCCCCCTGGCCCTCTAGACAAACACAGCCATGTTTGAAGAATCCACGGGAGGTGTCTTGGGTGGCTCAGCTCTTTACCTGGGTGCAGGGTCACAGTCACCCCATGGTGCATGTTAACATCCCCACCTTAGAGGTGGGGAAACTGAGGCTTGACATGGCTTGGTGCCTTGTCCAAAGTCCCAGAGTAAAGAGCAGGGTTGGAATTCCAGCCAGACCCGAGCGCTCGAGAACCAAGCTCTTAGTAAAGGGCCCGGCATTTCAGGGGCAAAGCGGTAAGGCACCCCAAAGTTGCAAAGCTCATCTGGAGCAAGGGTCCCCCTCCCCCACCTTGACAGAGGGGCAGCCGGCCCTAGCCCCGCTTCCCGTCCCGCGTGTCCCTGCCCCGGCCCAGCTGTGTGCTCCTGCCCCAGCAGGCCCCGACAGCTGTACTAAGTGTTCCAGGGAAACGCAGGCTGGCTCTGGGGAAAGCCCTGCAAATCCTGCGACAAACAGCTCTAAGCTGGTGTTTAAAGCGGAGCCTGCTGTCGGCCGCAGCGAGTAAAGGCAGCTGGCTTCGGGAAACGCGGTCGGTGCCAAGGTGGGAGCGTGTCCCGCTGAGCAGGCCTGGGAGCTGGGCAGCCTCACCCTGGCCTGCGGGGCCTGGGTTGCTGACCCGGGGGCGGGTGTGAGCAACGCTGAGATAATTCACGTGGAGCCCCGCGAAATGCCAGCAGAGCCCCGCGAGTGTGAGCTGGCGTATTGTTTTTAATTGTCCAAAATTGGGACTCGTGATCTGAGCACTCTGTCCCAAGCCTCCTATCTCAGTCCCTCATCTGAGACCCTGGGGGCCGGATCGATTTCAAAATTCAGAATTTGTTAGCATTTAGGACATCGAGCCAGTGCTTATATTGTATATCATTATCAGCCCTGCGGGATCCTGGGTAGACGGGGTAAGGGAACTCACTGCAATTCTGCAGCAAGCCAGCCGGGCCCACAGCCTTGACCCCTGGCTCCCCATCAGGGATAGCACTGCAGCTCTGGAGGGAGGGGACCTAGCAGGAGGGACTGGGGAAGGGGTTGGGACGCCTCTGCTGCTCCCCTGTGTGGACAACATGCCCCTGCTGGGGAATGGGGTGCTAGAGTCCTCGTGACCTCGGCCGCTGTGAGGTGGAGTTTATCTATGCAAAGTGCTCAGAGCAGAGCCAGATGGCAGGGAGCCCTCCGTGATCAGTTACGAGTATTATTAATATTCATACTAGTTCTGGTGCTGCTAATTTCTGGCCGTGACTTACTGAGTACACCCGTGTGTAGTGGGGGCCTCATCCCCGGTGCTCCCTCACCTGCACACTCTCGGCACTGTGTGTGTGTGAGTGTGTGTGTGGTGTGTGTATGAGTGTGTATGTGTGTATGTGAGTGTGTGTGATATGTGTGTGTGTGGTGTGTGTGTGAGTGTGTGTGGTGTGTGATATGTGTGTGTGGTTTGTGTGTGTGAATGTGTATGTGTGTATGTGAGTGTGTGTGAGTGTGTGTGGTGTGTGATATGTGTGTGTGGTGTGTGTGGGTGTGTGTGTGGTGTGTGTGTGGGTGTGTGTGAGTGTGTGTGGTGTGTGGATGTGTGAGTGTGTGTGTGTGGTGTGTGGATGTATGTGTGTGTGGATGTGTGTGAGTGTGTGTGGTGTGTGTGGTGTGTGTGTGTAGTGTGTGGTGTGTGTGTGGTGTGTGGATGTATGTGTGAAGAAGCTGCTGTTCCTTCCATTGGTCTTGGGTATCTCAGGCTCATACCGTGAGCACAGCATCCGGATGGCGTGAAATTCTCACATATAAAGAGGTGAATTTTTTCTTACAGCTCAGCCCCTCACCCCCAGCCGCTTCTGCGCTCATGCAAAGAAAGAAGGGTCTCTTCCAACACCGGGGAGAGACCAGCACCCTTGGCCCCTTGAGAAGAGCAGCGGGGCTGCCCTTGAACTTGATTAGCTTTCAAGGGCAGTTTTGGTTCCGTGGGGGTTTTTGTCCTTCTGGCTAGTACCAATTCCTCCATGAAGTGAAATGTCCCCGAGGTGTCCCATTTAATCTTCATGACAAATCTGTGAGGTGGATAGCAGTGTCGTGCCCGGCTGCCAGGGCTGTGATCACCTCGGCAGGTCCTGGTCATCCACTGCTGTGTGGAAAACCTCCCAAACCCGGTGGTTAGAGCCCGCCTGCTCCGTGTTTGCTCACAGGCCTGCCGTTTGGGTCGGGCTCTGCGGGACTGCCCCTCTGCTCTGCGGCGTCAGTGGGGAGGCGCCACAGCGGGTGGGGGTGGGGGTGACTCGATGGCCAGGTTCTCGGCTCCTCTGGAGGCTGGTTCACACCCGTGTCTGCTGGGTGATGCTGGCTGTTCACGGGGACCCCAGTAGGCTTTGTCAGCCCGACCTCTGCACTTGGTCTTCCCTGTAGCTGCCTGGGCTTCCCCACAGCACAGAAAGCAGAGCTCTGGGTGCACGAGGCAGAAGCCAATGGCATTCTGATAGTCTAGTCTTGGCGGTCATTTCCAGCTTACTTTCCCGGTAGGGACAGTCACAAAGGAGACAGCTCTCACCACCGAAGGGGAGGAGTGTCGTCCCTAGAAGCCGGTAGTCATTGCAAGCTTGGGACCCTTTAGGTAAAGATACTTGGTAGCATCCTTATTAGTGGTCATCTTTAAAAATTTTTAAATGTAATTTTATAATATATTTATTTATAACATTTATTTTATATATTATTTATAATAAAATTCCATATCTATGTAGATAAAATACATATTCCATATGTAGATAAAATATTCTATATTTATATAATTTTCTATTTTAGTTATTTAAAATACGTATTTTATAGAATTATTTATTTATAAATTTTACACAACAGTTTTAATTTATAGATACCAAAGGACATACAACAAATATAACGTATATATAGATGTAAAATATACTTATTTATATATAATACATTTAGTAAGAGTTATAAACTTTATCACCTGAGTTACTGGCAGTTGATGGCCTCTAATAAAGACTAGAAATGATAATCACATTGGAATGTCTGTGTAAATGCTGATTTTTTTCACAAGTACTTTCGGACAGAACTACACCTCCTCCAGGAGGAAGCATTTTATGGGGCGACTTTTGGGGGATAATTCTAGGGAGAGCTGTGGGCTAATTTCAGCACAAATGGGAAGAGTTACTGGCAGGGAACGGGAGCAGGTGGGAGATGTGGGACCTCGAGTCTCCCAGTTAGCGGGTTGTCCCAGGACCGAATGGTTAAAAACAAAGCAAAGGCAGACATCACCTTACACAGGCTCGTGGACTGCCCAGTGCCAGGGAACGGACCATCCACGTAACTGTAGAGCAAAGTCATGAGCGCCCAGAGTTGGAACGAAACCTGGAGACCAGGTAACCCTGTGCCCCTTTAAATGGAGCATGCTCACTCCAAGGGTAGACGGGACGGGCAGAGAGAGCTACAACATAAACACGTGAAGCTTTGATTTTTCCTAGACACCGAGTAATCCAAAACATTTTCAGTATTCAAACAAACATGGATATGGTTTGGAGTAGAATGTAAAATCTCCATAAATTTTAGTCGAAAACAGAGAACTTCAAAGAAATTCCATGCCGGCAGCAGACTGGCTTGCAAAGATCACACAGATGCATTTCGTCCACCGGCTCTGAGGTCCTGGCTCGCTCCGCCTTGGGGTGGGCACTTGGGGGGGAGCGTGAGAAGCAGCGTGCTAGCTGGTAGTTCCTTCTCTGAGCTCTCCACAGCAAGGGCTGAGCAAAAGAGACAAAAGGAGGGAGGGTTGTTACACCAGTCTCCATGGAGCGCCAGGGTCCCTCTAGCTACCCACGTGTGCTCTGTAGGAGCAACTGCATGCTGGCTACTGAGGACGGTATGAAAAACAAGAATGCAAAATATCTCATTAATTATTCATGTTGATTACATAATGGAAAGACAATAGTTTAGGTAGATGGGGTTAAATAGATACATTTGATTTGTTTCTTTTTATTTCTTTAATGTGTCTACTGCAAAATTTAAAACTACCTATGTGGCCCACATTATATTTTTACTGGGTACATTGGGCTAGAAGAGAAGATGTCTCTGAAAATAATAGACCATGGAACACTTTCCTTCCTTTAACATCTTGGGTGACTAGTTTTGGGTAGAACGGGCTGCTGGAAACATGGTTTTAGGTAAAATTTGTCTCTTTACTGACCTGCAAACCAACACGGGGCTTTCCCACCTCCAACCTTTTGCTGACTCAGGTCTGTTGGGAATTCCTACTTGTCTTGACTGTTCCAAATCAACCCATCCTTCGACATGCAGCCCAAATCCTTTTTTAATGTCCTGTTCCTGCTCCGCTTCCCGCCGTTGAACATGGTTGAGGGGGATGGTGTTGCAGCAGCCACTTTAGGACGATGAGTCGATACCCTAAGAAAGAAAAGTTGGGGGTGGCAGAGCAGAAGGATGGAAAGTGCCTGGGTAGCCCTGGCCAGTTTGGCTCAGCGGTTGAGCGTCGGCCTGCGGACCAGAGAGTCCCGGGTTCGGTTCCCACTAAAGGCACGTACCATTAAAAATAAATAAATAAATAAAAAAGAAAGTGCCTGGGTAACAGGATGGCATGACTTTGTTGCAAAGTCAACTCCAGGACCACCTTCTTAGGGACTTTTAAAAATGCAAGACAATGATATGTTTTTATAATTTAATGCCTTTACTTGGGCATTCTACTCCTTGAACCAGAATGCCTCCTAACTGATATGACCTCCACGTTATCACAGAGGAAAAGAATTCACACAATAGAAATAGATAGTATTGCCCTGACTGGTTTGGCTCAGCGGTTAGAGCGTCGGCCTGTAGACCAAAAAATCATGGGTTCGATTCTCGGTCAAGGGCACGTACCTTGGTTATGGGCTTCATCCCTGACCCCAGTTGGGGTCCTGTGGGAGGCAACCAATTGATATGTCTCTCTCACATCGATGTTTCCCTCTCTCTCTCTCTCTGCCTCCCATTCTATGCTTAAAATAAAAAAAAAAAGGAAAAATATCCTCAGGGTGAGGAGTTAAGAAAATGTATACATGTAGTATACATTAATGCTACTACTAAACTAGAACAATGGTCTTGCCTCCCCAGAGCATTGACCAATCTGACTTGAACAGTCAAAGCAGCTGTGGCTTTTTGAGGCCAGTTGTGGCGGTGCTGGACCAGCGACATCTCCCTCTAAGTGTCTTGACAACCATGAGGCAGGTGCTGTTATTGCCTCTACTTGACAGAGGAGAAAACCAGGGCTCGGAGTGGGAAAGTCATGTCCAGGGTGACAGTGACCTTGAATGTTCTGTGATCTGAGCTTCCTGCGTGTCTTTGGTTTGTAATGAGGCCACCTATACCCCCAGCCTAGCTCCTCTCCCTGTAAATCCAATGAAACTGGAAAAAAAAAAAAAAAAAAAAGCAAAGAAGAGAGAGAATGTAGTGTGCCATCCCCGCCCCAGCAGGCCACCTACTGTTTATTTGGGGCTGCATCAAAGATGTCAGCTGTTGTAAGTTTTTCTTTCCTGCAGGTAGGCAGATTCTAAAGGGACAGATCACACTTTTGATCTGAAAATAACACATGAAAGACATAAAAAAGAAAAAATGTTCAGCAGGTTTATAATCTTTCTCTTATGCCAATAAACAGAGGAGGTAAGAATGTAACGGCGAAGACGAGGTGACCACCCTCCGAACATGAAATGTGCTCATTGGAAAGGGGAACATGTTCGCGAACAGGAACTCGGTTCTGCTCGGATTTAGTCTGGCCTGGGTAAACTTGGGGACTGAATCAGTCTTCTTGAGAGAGACGAGGTGAATTTGCTCTTCCAGAAACTAACCTAATCACACAAACATCCTTCACGATGGGTGGTCTCTGTGGAGAAACAGCATTGCCATATTTTTTTCTGTTATTGACACAATCAGATGTCCCAAGAACTACCTTCTTGAGCATCCTTGGTTTCAAGTACAATTTCTTTCAAAATTCACCTGCCCCCCAAAAGAGAGAGCCATGTAGATAAAATATTAGAAATAGGTTGATTTTTCTGTTTTGTTTTATTTTATTTTATTTATTCTTATTTTATTTTATTTTTTATTCCTCACCTGAGGACATTTTTCTACTTGTTATCAGATAGAGTGGGAGGGTGGGAGAGACAGAGAGAAACATCGATGTAATAGAGCCACATTGACTGGTTGCCTCCCACGTGACCCCACCAGGGCCGGAGAAGGACCACAACCGAGGTACATGCCCTTGACCGGAATCCAACCCGCAACTCATTGGTCCATGGGCCGACCTTCTAACCGCTGAGCAAAACCGGCCACGGCTGATTTTTCGGTTTTTTTTAGAAGGAACATAACTTGATGCCAACATTTGATGAGGATGACAATAATATCAAGCATTTTCAAGTGCTGACTGTGTGCCAGGTTTTGTGAAAAGTGCCACGTGGGCACAGAGGAGCTCATCACATCCTCACAAGAGCCTTCTATGTTGGTTCCAATCTCATCTCCATTTTACAGAAGGAGAAACAAAAGTTCATAACCTTGGAGGTCACAGCCAGTATTGGAAGAACTCATGTTTATTCTTAGGTCTGTCTGACTCCAGAGCCCTTTCCTTAATGGCTAGTCTGTTCTGAAACGAGGTGTCTTATTTTGGGTTCCCCCAAGAGCCAACCCTGAAACAGGGATTTGGGTGCCTTCCTGTCTCACGTCTATGCACCTAAGACTATGATTGCTGGGTCACAAGGTAGCTCCCTATTTATTTAGTTTCATAGAGAATGACAAGCAGTTAACCCAAATGGTGGCCCTGTTTACACTGGCAGCATGCGAGAGGTCCAGCCGATAGGATCAGTCTCTTTGGGCTGGAGGCATTCTGGTGGGTGTGTAGTGTTATCTTAGTATTTGCATTTCCCAAATGAAAAATGATATTGAACACTTTTCATATACTTACTGACCATTTGCCTCTTTTGTGAATTGCCTCTCCTCATTTCTTTTGCCTGTTTTTAAGATGGACAACTTTATTGATTTGTGGAGGTTCTTTACATATGCTGGATAGGAGTCCTTTCTCAGATATGTGCATTGCAAGTATCTCCTCCCACTTGTTTGACTTTTCCAATTGTTATTTTTGGTGAACACAGGTTTTTCATTTTGATGAAGTCCAATTTATCCATCTTGCTTTTTGGTTAGCACACTGTATATCCAGTGTAAGAATTTCTGCCTTTAAAGCGATGGTCCCCGAATGTCTCCGTGTTTTCCTTGAGGTGTGAGTCTAATTGGCCTCACGAAGAAATAGAATAGCTGGCTTATTCCCTGGCCCCAGCACTCATTCATGGATTCTCAGCTTTACCTTCCTCCGAGGGACACGAGCATCGGGTGGGGCTTTGAGAAAGAGGGTGGGTTTGGACATTCTGGATGCGGGGACAGGTTCCCACCCCCACTGGAAAGTAGATCCATTTGGATGAAAATGCCCTTGAAGGAAATATTTTGCTTCATTTTCAGATATAAAAGTGGCAAGTAGTTAGGTTTCACTAGAAAAGTGTGTCTTTGAGCTACTGGAGTTTTCAGACACTGTGTCTCTGTTTGGAAAATAAACAGTAAAAAGACGAAAGGAGAGAATGAATTTTAATGTGCTCATTGGCTGGGAGGGGGCGGCCGGCATTCTTTGTGCTCCATTGCTATGCAAAAATGAAGGAAGGAAACCGAAAGCTGCCATCTTACAAAAACAGCGGCAAGTTTTCATTTTATTTTTGTTAATCCTCACCAGAGGATATTTTTTTCCACTGATTTTTAGAGAGAGTAGAAGGGGAGGAGAGAGAGAGAGAGACAGAGAGACAGAGAGACAGAGAGAGAGAGAGAGAGAGAAACATGGATGTGAGAGAGACACATCTTTTGGTTGCCTCCTGCACATGCCCCAACAGGGGCCAAGATCGAACCTGCAACCCAGGTACCTGCCCTTGATCGGGAATCAAACCTGGGACCCATTGAACCTGTGACTCTTTGGTGTGCGGGCTGATGCTCTAACTACAGAGGTGCACTGGTCAGGGCAAACAGTGACAAGTTTTTAGATGGCAGCCCTCCCAAGATTATTCCAGGGACAGCCTTTTTTTTTTTTTTTTTTTTTTTTTTTAAGGAGAAGAAAAGTTTGCTAAGAACCCAAAAGATTTTTAATGATGGAGCCCAAAATAGTAAAGTACATGAAACAATTTTCTTTTGACTAGAGAAGTGTCTATTTTTTTTCTTCTTGGTTACTGTGCCCTCACCCTTTAAAAGGGGAGAAAGAAAACAAGGAAAAGAAACATTGTAGATACTGTAGAGGCTGTTTGTTTTCTTCCTTTCCTGTCTCCCTCATCTCTCTCTCTCTCTCTCTCTCTCTCTCTCTCTCTCTCTCTCTCTCCTTTCTCTGCCTGTTTCATTCTCGTTCAGGCACCTGCTCGGACCCTGGGGCTCGAGTTCCTTATTTTGCAGAGGGGACAGGAATATCATCATCTCGCAGGCTTGACTGAGCAGTGCCTGGCATTTAGTCCTGCTCAGAAATGCCAGTTGTTATTGTTGCCTTTGTTATCACAGCCTCGCTTTAAGTAAGAGTGAATTCTTTCCTGTCACCCCTGGTTTTGAATACCTTTTCCAATTTTACAGTATAACGATTTGACTTGTTAGGAGCCAATGCATCCTTTATCCTGAAGCTTTGTGGCTAATCATGAGTCTGCCATCGGACTGGAGATTTTTCTATCTGATTCTTTGAACTACTTTCTGTCCATAGAAAGAAACCAAAGCCAATGGATTCTGACTCTTTCCAGCAATCAAACTGTCTCCCAAGAAGTACCGACTTGCAAAGACAGGACAAGTGTTGAGAAGTGACCAGTAGGTGGACACCACACAGAGGCGTGACCAGGGTTCCCATTGAGGAATATGAGCAAATGAGAAAAATGTCACCTCTTTGCAGTTCCTCTTTGTGAAATGCTATATACAAACAGTAAAAAAGGAATGAAAAAATACCCTTGGTCTAGGGTATTTTACACCTATGGTCCCTCTTAAATGTAAATATTAATGTCTTCAGTTTATGGAGGAGGAAACTGATCTCAAAGAAGGTATCTGACTTACTGAAGGATCTGTGGCCATTTTTAGCATGTTGTGGTGGGAAGGAGCCCAAATACATTGTGATTGACTTAAGTGATTTAGAAACCAGATCTTTTGGTGTGTCATCTTCTGGTCTTCTAGAAGGTTCCGGGATTAGATGTGCTCACAATGCAAGGCTTGTTGCTTTACTGGGAGTTTTAGGGCCCTCCTTGGACTGGGCAAGTTCAAAGATCAGAGCGGAGAATGTGTAGGTCTTTCGATTTGGGCCTCACGCCACTCCTTCTTATCGGGGTGACGGCACCCTGCTGCCTCTTCCCCAGTTCCCTTCCTTGCAGTTGGTTTGAGCTGGCCTCACCCTCCCAGATCCAGGGTTGAGCACTTTGATAAGACCATGTTCACCCCATGGACTCACAGATCATCTCCAGTGGGCACAGGGCCCAGGGCCATCAGTCCGCTGGCGAAAGCACTTTTGTGGGAGCTCCTGGGGACGTCACCAGCACAGGGGGTGCGGCCTGGATGCGGAACAGTTGCACCACCACCTTGCTGCTCTCTCTTGGCCAAAGCGAATCACAGATCAGCCTGGAGGCAGGGGCTGGAGAAACAGACCTGACCTCGTGAAGGGGGAGGGGGGCGCCATCTCGTTTCTGAGGCTGTGAAAACGGGGTTGTCTTTTCAGTCTGCTGCATTGACTTTGGTTCCCGGGCTGTTCTAGCGGTGGGACACGCATGAGCTGGTTCAACTCTTGCCATCATCCTCGTAGGTAGTGACGTCACTGATGCCATCATTGTTATTGTCATCCCCACGGGAGATGGACTATGATGTGGCTTTGAGGTCTCAATCTTTACACGTGAGCACGGGGAAGAAGGGGGCCAAGACATAAGCTCTCTTGAAATAGCCGAGTCCTGTACGCCTCTAGCCTGGGACATCCTCTGAGTGATCGGGACAGGGAATGACAGCAGCCATGACCGCCTGAGGTCTCCCTGTCAATCCTCACAACACAATTCCCAGTGCCGGGCCCCTGGCATCCCTGTTTTCCAGAAGAGGCAGAGGCAGAGAGGGCACGGGGCTGTGTCAAGGGCACGCATCTAGAAGTCCAGGATGAGACCACCTGTGCTGGGTGTCTGTCTGTCGGGACCCAGCTCCACCTTCCCGCCCTGCTCTGCGCTCCGGGAGCCGAACTAGCCGTCAGTGCTTCTCACTCTCCACCTTCTGCTTGGGTTTGGCCAACAGGTGGCGTGGCAGGGGCCAGAAGGCGGGAGGAGAAAAGTCAGAGTATTCGTTCCCTTAGCTTTCTTCCTGCCAAGTCCCTCTGCCCTCATCCTGCTGCTCCCTTCTCTGGCTTCTGGGGCCCGTTTCCTCCGTTGGCTCAAAGCCCTGCAGGTGGTACCACCCTGCTCTTACTGCTGGGGTGTCTGCACTGTCCCTGTTGGTTTCCTTAAGTCTGCTCACATCTTTGTTAAAATTTCCTCAAATTACCTCCTTTTCATGTGCCATCTGATTTTTGCCGGGACCCTGGATGAAACTCCGCCTGACTCAGCGGTCTCTATATTTCATATTTATTGAAAGATGAAAAGACTGGAATGCAAAACTGCTAGGTGACCCCCAAAGCTGAGTTCCTCGAATGATGAAACCGAAAGTCCAAGATGAAAATGAGACGACATGAGGTTGTCTCCACGCTGGCCGAAGGCAGGTGGGCCTCGTCTGTCTGGACGAACACCAAGCATTGAATACTGTTTCTGTATTATTTCCAGAGGTGTTGGATTGCATTTTAATTAATTTACCTTGAAATTAGCATACTCTACTTTTTCTTGAGCCAGGCTCAGACTTTCCAGCGTATCCTATTGCACAGAAACGCGTCCATAAATCAGGATGAATGTAGCATTGGAGACTGAGGAGGGAGAGGGAGAGATTTACAGGGGGGTGTTTTATATTCTGCTCTTGTGCAAAACTTGAATATGTATTTGCAAGAGGCATTTTCTAGACTGGCAGCCAACGAATCCTGAAGATGATCTGAGTGTGGTCGTTCCTCTCTCTACCAGTGATGCTTGCAGCCAGGCACGCCCGCTGCTCTGGGTTGTGGGGAGAGGAGAGGAGAGCCAGAGAGACATGGGTTCCAGCCCAGGCTCTGCCATCTACTAGCTGTGTGACCCGGAGCCTCCTTGAACCTCAGTGTCTTTCTACCAAGGGTTCCGAAGAGAGGCAGGCAAAGAGCAAAGCTCCCCAAAGTCCTCAGGCACCCTGCACACTCCAACCACCATAGTTTCTCCGGAACAGCTATGGGCTTCCTCAAACTCTCGGATGTGCGCTTTGTCTGGAAGGAGTTGCAAAAGCTAAAGGGCCGCCCGCAGAACTGGATCTCCTTGTGGAAACGGTCAAGTCTGATGTTCAGAATGACCGAGGGGATGTCTTGTGGAAGAATGCATCCAGACTTGGGTTCAAATCCTGGCGATCTGTTGTTATTAAGTACCAGTGGGGAGGCACCCTTCCTTCGCTAAAGCTGCCTTTCTTGGATTGTGGAGTGGACGTGATCATAGTTCTCTTAGAAGGTTGCTAGGACGGCCCAGTGCGATGCGTGCCTGCATTCAAGGGGTAGGAAGAAAGCCCTCAGCCACTGCTTAGCACCAAGTGAGTGCTGCAAGTGTGGTGGCAAAAACCAAACAAAAAGAGACACAATGTATTCATGTACTAAGTCAACATTACTGAGCATGCCTGGTGGTTACATACTGTATTAAAGCAGGCAGTAGCGGGATGAATAGGATAAACATAGTCTCTGCCTTTAGGGGATGAAAGATATTGTATCAATGACATAAACAGCTAAACAATGACAATTTTAAATAAGGGAATAAGAAGAAAGAACGAGGGATGCTTCCCAATTTAGGGAGGGAGTGATCAAGGAAGGATGTGGCATCCTAGCCAGTTTGGCTCAGCAGTTAGAGCATTAACCTGTGGACCAAAGGGTCACAGGTTTGATTCCCAGTTAAGGGCATGTACCTGGGTTGCGGTTTGATTCCAGACCCTGGTTGGGGGTATGTAGGAGGCAATCAATTGATGTGTCTCTCTCACATCAGTGTTTCTCTTTCTTTCTCTCTCCCTTCCTCCTTTCCACTCCATCTGAAATCAATAAAATAATATTCTCAGGGGAGGATTAACAAAACAAAAGAAAAAAAATAAAGAAAGAAAGTGGCATTAAGTTGGACGTTGTATCAGTTAAGGTGGTGGCAGCTACTTCCTCACGAGGTACTGCATCGTGGATTTGGTGGGCATTTCTCCACGTGGTGATTCAGGATCCCAGGCTCCTTCGATCTTCTCTGCCGTAATAGTAATAAAAGAGTTCAGGAAGGTGGCAGAATATAAAATCAATGTACAAAAATCTATTGTGTAGTTTGTACATCCGTGATGGCCAATCAAAACGAAATTAAGAAAACAATCCCACGAATGAGCTTGTCGAAAACAGGGCATTTGCACAGCTCGGTATATGTCCCTACAGATTCCTTATTCATTGCAAAGGAAAGAAAAGGGTTTTTACAGTGGGGAGTCCTGGGGCCCTACTTCAGCCGAGTGATCAAAAGTCACATCCCTGCTAACGGGACACGTGTTACATGGGTCCTGCTATGATGCCCTGAGAAGGACACAGGACCACTTTGGGGGGATTCCTGCCCAAAATGCATAGCCTGAATTGAATTAGGAGGAAACACCAGACCAACCAAAACTGGGGGAGATTCTACAAGACATCTGGCCTGTGCCCTCCAACAATGCCAGTGTCACGAGAAACAAAGACAGACAGAGGGACGTCTCCTAAAGGAGGCTGAGGAGATGGGGCGATTAACGTGGTGACATTATTCTGGGCTGGGACACATTGCAGTGAAGGGTGTAATTGGGTCTCGGTGGGGATTTGAACATGACAGCCATGTGCCAGTAACAGCTCTTGGAATTTCCCAGTCATTCCATGGTTCTGCTTGAGAATGTCAGTGTTTTAGGACATCCGCACCAAAGGAGCCCCGGTGAGGGGTCGCAGCATCTGTCTACCACTGTCACGAGGTTCAGGGATATTACAGTGTGTGTATGAGAGTGTGTGACTGTGAGTGAGAGAGAGGACCCTGCCATGGCCACACGTTATTCGGGGCGTCCGGTGGAAGGCAGATGTTCCGTTCACATGCGACTTTTCTGTAGCTTTGACATTTTCCAAAACAAAATATTTTTAGAAGACAAAGAAAGGACTGGTAATGAAGCACAGATGTGATACGCAGGTGTGAGGTGGGTATCGCCCTCCTCAGTCTGAGGTTCGGGGTGGGGGGAAGAAGGCATGACCCTCAGAAGTCTCCCGGCTTGACATTTGATGGTGTCATGCCCGCCAAATAAACAACCTCCACGGAGTTCACCAAGTAACGTGCACACACCGCCTATCTGGGGAAACAACCGGACCGTGAGATTCAGCGAGTATCCCGCAGGGGCCCATAAATGCCCATGTGCAGGTTCTTCTCATAAACGGAGCCGAGAAAACACATTGAACTTCCTCCTTCGCCACATGCTTTCGCCACGGACACATCATCTGACCCCTTTCTTTTCTTCGTCCTGTGCCTCTCTCCCCGCCTTCTGCCCCCCACCCCAGGTTTACCCGTGAGTTCTGTTCGCTCCTTGCCATCTTGCAGTTAGACTTTCTCCCAGTGCCCGTTGTCCCTGCTGTTGGCCTAATTTTCCTTTCTCAGGCGGTAAACAGCCCCCAGAGATGTCTGTCTGGTTTCCAAGGGGGTCCCGATGGAGGCTCAGAGCTCTGGCCACAGCCGGGCAGCCTAGACCGAAATAAAGCCTGGGCCCTGGGCCTTGGCGTGAAGTCCAAACGCAGCATTCTCTGCCCTAAGCACCCACATATAATGGTCCTTTCTGCTCCAAGCCTGGCAGTGACTCTGGACAACCCCCGCGGGGGTGGAAATCCGGGACGTGCCTCCTTGTCGCACGGGGCTTCCGGACCAGCTGCGTGCGTGGGGACACCTTAGGAAGAGGCTCAGGTTTCAGGGGTTCCGACCAGGGAGGCCGGGGTCAGCCACTCCGCCGGAGAGGCCTGCCAAGTAGCCAGGCACTGAGGGCTTCTCGGGAAGCCGGCTGCGGGTGTACTGGGGAAGAGGGCTGTCCTGCATCCGCCTCCCAGGTGACGGATGAAGGTGCCGGGGTGATGTAGGCTGACACGTCTGCGGCCGGGAGAATGGCTTCTGTGTCTCCGCAAGTTCGCCAGAAAATGGGCTTGGGCCTGTTGGAGGGCCAGCCCAGCCACGGGCTCTGTGCGCTTGGACGTGCCTCCGGCTTTCTTCCTGGTCAATTAACGGGGTTGAACTGGACTGATGGCTGTCCAGTTGTGTCCCGTGGAGCATGAGGGATGTCCTATGATGGAATACTACAACCTCACAATAGGATGTTGTAGAACAGCCCTGCTTCTTCAAGGGTGTGTGGAGGCTTTCTGAGAGTTCCTTGAATATGGATGATTTAAAAAAAATTTTTTTTTCTTTATTGATTTTTAGAGAGAGAGGAAGGGGGGGAGAGAGAGAGAAACTTCAATGAGAGAAAACATCGATCCACACTGGGGATTTGGCCCACAACCTGGGCATGTGTCCTGACCAGGTATCGAACCGGTGACTTGTTGGTGCCTGGGTTGACGCTCAACCACTGAGCCACACTGGCTGGGCAAATATGGATGGTTTTAAGGGAACCGACTTCCACAGAGTTGAACTTGCTTGCCTTCCTCTGCTTTGCATTGCTTTTCTTTCTTTTTTTTTTTTTTTTTTTTTGGCTTCCTCTTTCACAATGATCATCTCCTATTTTACCAAGGGAAAGCACAGGTTCTTACTATGATAAATCACCCCCTGGTTTAAGACGCAGGGAGGCTTTGAGAGTACATGGTTCCCAGCGTGGTCCTAGGAGGGAAAAGCAGAGAGCTTCCCTAAGATATTTTAAAGACTCATTTTATGCAGGTGATAAAATCAAGGTACAGCTGTATTCCTTGGCTGTCTATCCACCCATTCATCATCTATATTTCCATTCATCCATCCACCCATCATCTCTTTCCATTCATTCATCTTTCTTTCTTTCTTTCTTTCTTTCTTTCTTTCTTTCTTTCTTTCTTTCTTTCTTTCTTTCTTTCTTTCTACATTTCTATTTAATGAATCATCTTTCTTTTACCTATCTTAGAATTAGAATTTTAATATAAGACAATTGTCCTTGGAGGCATGTATTGACACATGTATTTGAATGAAGAAATAGAAAATACAACTGATTTGGATGGTTGACTTGATGAGGACCTGCTTTGTTCTTAGGTTATATGGCAGGCACTTCCCTAAATTAACTCAGCTCCATGCATTTGTAGCTTCGACGTTTTGATGAAATTCACAGCATACGCTATGCTGAAGAGCACAACGACTTAACTCATGACGAAGAATTTAAAATTGAAGGTCTGCACCCTTGCACAGAGGCACTGAAAGGCAACATAACTAACGTAGGAACCAGGGGTGCTTGTGACTCAAATACCACCAGGGGGACTGTCATTGGTGACGTGACATTCTGATATGATGATCACCCTTGAGAAGGTTCTGAACAAGCTTGATGTACACAGAAGTTACAGCCTGGGAAATTTAATGGCTGTAGAAACGTATTTGTGTGTAAAACAGAGTCAGATGGACTCATCCTTGTGAATTACGATTTCTAAATTCATGACTGCTCAGGGTGCGTCTGAAAATCCTCTGGGACACAGAACAGTTTATCAATGCAAGCGGCCAGATTCGGAGGCGATCTGTGTGGCAGCAACGAGAACTAAAACACATACCAAAGCAGAGATTTATCAAAATAGCTGAATGCTTCCGGATGCCTTTTACCAGGCGGGTACGGCAGAGCCTGGAGAGGTTGGGGAACCGGCTCCTGACACACGGCCAACAACCAGCAGAGCCAGGTTTGAGCTCCGCCCCCTCCCGAACCCGCACCTGCTCCGGCAGCGCTTGGCGGACTTTACCGTGCACAGGGCTCACCTGGGGACCTTGTCACCTGCAGACTCGGACTCCACAGGCCTGGGGGCGGGAGAGCGGGGGGCTGAGAGTCTGCATTTCTAACCTCCTCCCAGTCTGAGGTTTATCTTCCACTGACCCATCCTTCTACTCATCGTGGGGAGATCTGTCCCCAGCACAAACGTGAGTTTCCTTCCAGGACTAAAACCCACTTCTTCGATTTTGTCCAGCTTTATGGAGATATAATTGATGTCCTGCATATACCATGATGATTCGATACACGTATCTGTGGTAAATGATACCTAGCATAAGGCCAGTTAACACCTCCACCACCTCACACAGTCACCTCCCTCTCCCTTCTGTGGTGAGAACACTAAAGATCGACTCTCTCAGCAACTGTCAAGCCGACAGTACAGTATTGTTAACTATATTGATTCCTCTTCCAACCGGAAGTTTGTCACTTTGACCGACATCTCCCTCCCTGCCCCCTCCCAGGCGCTGGCTCCCCTCATTCTACTTCTCTGGTTCTGCGAGTTGAGTGAAACCCGCGCATGACACGGGGGGATCCCGGACCCCGAAGGAGACACCGTTCCCACACATCTCACGCACTTCCCCACAAACAGAGCTGTGCCGTTGCCGGCTCCGGTCAGATGGGGTTTCCCACCAGGTCTCCCACGCAGGCACCGTGAGCGCTCCTGAGATCGGAAGGGAGGGTACTTTGTCAGTAATAACAAGTTGTTGACAGACGGACGCTGCGCAGGGCATGCCTGATGGGAACCACATGTGCTCTCAGGGACGGTCTCCAAAGTGCCGGTGACATTCATGCGTTTGCCGCTCAGGAGGCCCGGGGACTTGGCCACCCCGTGGGCTGGTGGGATCTGCTCTGTAGTGCCAGGCAGGCCAGAGAGAGCTTCGCACTGGCACGGCACACCTCTCCGTGGCCCTTCTACGTGGTGCCAGGCCACGTTTCACGGGAGCAGGAGACTCTGTGGGAGCGGGAACTTTTTTTTTTATTTCTTTATTTTTATTTATTTTTTTATCCTCACCCGAGGACATTTTTTCATTTTTTACTCAGATAGAGCGGGAAGGAGAGAGAGGAAGAGAGAGAAACATCGATGTGAAAGGGACACATCGAGTGGCCGCCACCCACACGACCCAACCAGGGCCGGGGACAAACTGCAGCCAAGGTACATGCCCTTAGCGGGAACTGAACCCGGGTCTCTGTGGACTGCAGGCGGACGCCCTAACCGCTGAGCCAAACCGGCCAGGGCAGCGGGAATGTTTTGAATGGGATTCTGGCCCACCCTGCTCCCGACCAAAGCCGACCGCGAGGGGAGCAGCCGGTCAGGAGAAAACACTGACGTGGGGAAACCAGAACCTCCGTGCATTGCCGGCGGGGGTATGCGCCGGGGCAGCCACGGTGGAGAAGAGCCTGGAAATTCCTGAACAAGTTCAACATCCACTGATCGTCTGACTCAGCAGTTCCAGCCCTGGGTAGATACCCAAGAGAAATGGAAACAGGTGTGCAAACAGAAACACGCACAGGGATGTCCACGGCAGCGTTATTTACAACAGGCGAAAGGCGGAAACAGCCCAAGTGTCCATCAGCAGATGAATGGCTAAACCAAATGTGGTCCATCCATACAATGGACTATTATTCGTTTTTTTCACAAATGAAGTACCCTAATGGGAAAAAAAGGGGGACGTCTGTAATACTTTCAACAATAAAAAAAAAAAATGAAGTACTAGCACATGATACGACGTGGCTGAACTTCAAAAACATTACGCTAAGTAAAAAAAAAAAATAAAAGCCAGTCGCAAAGGTCACGTGTTGCATGATTACATTTATATGAAATGCCCAGAATGGTGAATCCATAGAAACAGAGCAGAGCGATGGCTGCCGGGGTGGGCAGAAGGGGACCGGGGAGTGACTGATTCATGGGCACAGGGTTTCTTTCTGGGGTTTGAACTAGGTAGTGATGAGGGCTGTACAACACCGTGCATGTGCTGAATGTCATCAGCAGGACATTTTGTTGTGTGCATCTCACCAAATTCTAATCACAGCGGCGACTGCGAAGGAGCATTTCCACTCACAAACGCATGGTTTGCACTTGCTGTGGGTGCCCTGTTGACAGTGGGTTCCTTAGACTTAAGAGGCGGGGTGTCGGAGGCACCCCAAGTGAATGTCAGCGCACTGACCACAGACGGTGAACGTGGGCTGCACAGCAGGTGTGGTTCTGAGCGTTTAGGAGCATTCTCTCTCTTAATCCACACGACTGCCCCAGAAGGAAGGTTCTATTTACTCTCGGTTTACATCTGCGGGACCCAAGGCATAGGGACACACAATAGTCCTCCCCCGGTCACAGAGCGAATGAGCGCACAGCTGGGATCTGACCCAGAATCCACCCAACGAAGATCTGGTCCTGCCGGTGGAGACCGAATGCTTGGCACGGTCCAGGCTTGGGGCCCCAAGAGCCCTGCGTTGCTGGCGAGAAGATGTCATTTTGGAATTATGCAAGAGTCTTGCAGTGGTCATGCTGGAGGAACTGTGGACATCAGCTCACTCAGCTGTGGTTTTTCCTGAGATGAAAAGCCCGGCTCCAAGAAAGCCAGTGACCAAGATGGTGGCACTGGGCCAGGGACACATGGCGAGGGGAGGTGGCCAGTGCTGCTTGATCCTTCTTCCCACACGTCCCAGACAAGGCACTGTCACTGCTCCCATTCCTTAGGTTAGGGAACAGAGGGGTGCCATCCCTTGCCCAAGGTCACACAGCTCGAAGAGTCAAATCGGACTGAGGTGGGAGTATCCTTGCATGGCACCACGCAACTCTCCCGAATCTGCCGGGGAGAGTTTGAGTTCTGTTTCTTGTGCTAAATGGACACATGTGGAAAATTAAAAAATACAGAAAGGCCCTGGCTGGTGTGGTGAGGGCGTTGGCCTGCACAGCAAAAGGTCGTGGGTTCGATTCCTGGTCAAGGGCACAACCTGGGTTGCAGTTTCAATCCCCCAGCCCGGTCAGGGCGTGTGCAAGAGGCAACCGATCCATGTGTCTCTCTCACATTGATGTTTCTTTCTCTCTCTCTGTCTCCTCTCCTCCCTCCCTTCCACTCTTTCTAAAAATCAATGGGAAAAATGTCCTCTGGTGAGGATTAACCACAAAAAATACACAGAAAGAACAAAAACACATGGAAGGATATATAGATTGTGTTATTATCCAGAGCAACCTACCATTACACCGTTGGTCTATTGCCTGCTACTTTTGTCTGTGTAACGCACACACACATATTTATATATTTTTATGAAATTGGAATCATGCTAACTATCTAATTCTTTCAGACTTTTTAATGTAATGTTTCGCTTCTATTTCCTATTGATTCATTACGGGAAAACTTGATTTTTAATATCTGCACAGTCTTCCATTATCTGGACCTTCCAGAGAAGAACTGTCTCATTAACAAAGGGCATGTAGGTGGTTTCCTAATCATCGCTATTAAAATCAATACTGTTATGGTGGTTCTTCAACATAAATGTATTTGCGTATAGCGGGTATTTGATGAATATTTATGAATGAATGAGTGATGGATGAGTCATGGAATTTCTTTAGGGTGGGTCCTGGCTGTGGACTTACTTGGACTTACAGTAGGCTGTCCACACCTCGGGTTTGCCCGCACTGTCCCTGTCTCTCCTGTGTCCTGAGGTAACTAGTGATTGTGTTTTTTTTTACTCCCACAAGTGTCTTGATTTGGATGATAAATTATAAGGTCACCCTACTCATGTGATATGCATCTGTCTGAAGTTCCTGATCCACATGATTAAATTGCTATACAGATGTGTTGTAGCAATTCACACCTACCTGTGACCTATTCCTGAAAGAAGAGGGCTTGATGGAAATGTCTTGATGAAAAACTTGGGAAATGGAATTAGCCTTACAAAAATGAAATTAGCTTTGCGAAATTCAGAAGAGGCTTAAATCCATTTCGCTTCCCTAACTTCACATGTTCTTAGGATCCATACTGATCACACGTTACGCTTCTCCCCTTGCCCTCCAATATGTTTTTATTGATTTTTTAGAGAGAGGAAGGGACAGAAAGATAGAAACATCAATGTGTGAGAGAAACATCAATCGGGTGCCTCCTGCATGCTCCCTACTGGGGATCAAGCCTGAAACTTGGGCATGTGCCCTGATGGGGAATTGAACCAGGACCTCTCAGTCCACAGGATGATGCTCAATTCACGGAGCCACACCGACCAGGCCCATTCTAGTTTTATATGTACACTTTGACTTTTTGTTCTTATAATGTTCCAACTTGGTCCCAGAGCCTGAAGGAGTTGCCCTGCTGGGCTAACTTGTTGGAGGACGAGTTAGGCGTGTGTCAGTAGTGAAAGGCTCCTTGCTATAAAATGTATCCCACATGCAGATTGTTACCCTGGCTGATCCCAACCTTTCAGAGGCTTGGCCCACTAAGTTTTGGCTAAGAGGTCTGCATGATTAAGAACATGATTTCTGCCCAGCCGGTGTGGCTCAGTGGTTGAGCACTGACCTACGCACTCAGAGGTGGCCGGTTCAATTCCCAGTCAGGGCACATGCCCAAATTATGGACCAAATCTCCAGTGGGGGACATGCAGGGGGCATGTTGATGTTGATGTTCTCTCTCATCGATGTTTTTCTCTCTCCCTTCCTCTCTCTCTCAAAATCAATAAAGAAAAAAATTTAAAGAAAAAGAGCATGATTTCTTAGGAGATTGTGGGAGCGGTCCACTCTGCAATTGCTTATTCTGTAGTCTATTGAATGTCACACTTAGGAAGCCATGGTAACTCCTGTTTCCTCATTTTTGCAGGGCAGTAGTCCTGGGAGACAGAGTCTAGCTGTAGATGTGAATTTTGAGATGATCCCTTGGCTGGCATTTAGATGTAAGAGGACAGGGCAGTTGCTAATATCCAGAAGTAGGCACTGCATGGAGGTATTAGTGGGTGGGGAAGACTGGCAAACTTCTGACTCTCCTTCCCAGTACAGGACGCCAGATGAAATATGCCAGAGGAATTTGACTATTCTATGTTGGCCATAGTCTCCTGTGCTTTGGTCTGTGTTGGTCCTAGGAGCCTCCCTTATAGCTGAGCTGAAACGGAGCTCTGAAGTCAAATGTAGGTCATGCCCAAGGGAGCAAATACATGTTCTGTTGGAGGCGTATATGAGCTGGTCTTCTGAGAGCCAGTTTCCTGGGTCACCTACACACAAGCTTATGGGCACAACCAAGGTCTTCCTTCTGATCACAGTATCTGATTGCACAATTGATGACTTAGTCGTGTCTCACTGGCTGACACTGTCCCAGGGTGGGCCTATAAGGTCAGTTATTGCCGAGTCACTCAGACTCCTATAGCCCTTAAAGTGACCATCTGCTCCCTCCAGGAAAACAGGATTTTTCTTTTATCTAAATTAAAGAGCGACTAGATAAGTGGTCAGAAGGGTGCTTCAGCTCCTCCAGAAGTGGACTCAACACCCTCACCCAACTGCTACCCACAGAACCTGGCCAGGCTTCACAGCGCTTGGCAGAACCCCCTGCTTTGGAACTCGAAGCTTGCATGGAATGCTTCCCAGGTCAAAGGATAGAGCTTAAAAAGTCTCCGTACAGGCCAGAAACAGACTCTCTGACAATTTAAGTAAAATGAATGGAACCCTGGCATTGAATTTTTCTTGGATACCATAGCACCCAAAAACGTAGAGGAAGTGGACAGAGAGAACACAGCGTGCATTTGGCTATCATGAAAATGTTCGGGAATGACCTTTAGAACATTCTAATAAGATCCAAGTTGGAGCAGGTGAGAAGCAACTCTAGACAGAATCCTCGGATGCCTGGTTTCCCAGCTTCCACTCACCCTGAGTGTAGCCTAGCCAAGTTTCTCTCTGTTATAACACAAGGGAAAAATACCTTGGTGATTGGATGGGGTAGGTGGCTTCTACTCCAAAAGCTAACCACGGAAACACAATTTCACTTAGTATTCATGTTTCTAAAACCAAACAGGAGAGCCCTGGCCGGTTTGGCTCAGCAATTGGAGCATCAGCTTGTAGGCCAGAGAGTCCTGGGTTCGGTTCCCGCTAGGGGCACATACCAAAAAATAAAAATAAAATAAAATAAACCCAAAAAGGGGAACTATGGTGAAAGCATGTTCTCACCTCCTGCTCTCTTCCCCCCATGGAGACAAGGTTATGTTGCTCCACAGCAGTTAAGTCCAAGCAAGGGTTACACATACATTTGAGCCCATACTAGAGCCAGAGCCAGAGTGTCAGGGGTGCTCTGCTTTGTAAGCTTCTTCGTTGCTCCCAAAGTTGTTCTGATAGACTGTTTTATTGTTACAGAAATATTCATTTTCCACTCTTCCATTCCCCAGCTGGAGCACACCTCCACGCTCAGTGAGTTTGTACTTGGTCACGTGACCTGATTTGACCAAAGGAATGTGGGCAGAAATGACGGCTCGGTTCTAAGGAGAGGCTTTGAGAGTCACTGTGAGTCTTTGCTCCAACTTTTTGCTCCTGCCGTTGGCCATAAGTACATCCAAGTATCTGTTGCTCCACAGAATCAGGGACACATGGAGAAGACTCAAAACATCCCAACTTAGCTCAGCCAAGCTAGACTCACAAGTGAGAGATAAATGTTCATTGGTATAAGCATCTGAGATTTTAGAGTTGGTTGTTAAGCTGATTATCCCAGAAAAACTTGACTAATAGAGATCAATCTACATATGCTATTCTTTCCTATTATAATAAAGAACTGTCCATTCTCATATCTAATGCCCACCCTTCCATTTGACTTTCTATCTCATCTTCTCAGGAACCCTAATAATCAAGTGTCTCTTACTTCTCTTGCATCTTGGTTACTAGATCCTTCTCATCATTTTAAACATCATCAGCTCCTTCTGGTTTTCATTAAGATATAGGAAGCTGTGAACCGGGAACAAAGAGAAAACTGAAAAGGCACCCAGAGAAAAAGAACATATAACATTCATACATCGAAACATGAATTACAGCAGACTTCTTCTTAGAAACTATGCGAGCCAGAAGACAATGAAGCAATATCTTTAAAGTGCTGAAAGGAAACAAAAAAGATCAGCCCAGAATTCTATTTCCAATGAAAACTATCTTTCAAAACTGAAGGATAAATTTTTTTTTTTCAGACAAGCAAAAAAAGTACCAGAAGATTTGCAATACAAAAAATGTTAAAGGAATGTCTTCAGGCAGAAGGTACAAGAAACCAGTCAGAATTGTGGAGCTTTATGAGGGAATAAAAAGTGATGGGCATGATAAAAATGAAGATGAATATCAAGTTTGTTTTTTTCTCATTTTAATTTCTCCAAAGGATATTTGACTGTTAAAATAAAAATAGTCACAACATACAGTGTGTTTATATCATATGTAAGAGTAAAATGTATAACGAGAGAGAAAACAATGTGACGGAGGAACTGGAAGAACTGGAGATAAGCATTCAGCAAGTGATGTGAGATTCTAATACTACATGTGAATTCATATCATGCTATTTGAAAGTAAACTCTGATCAAGTAGAGATGTATATTGCAAAACCCAGGGTAGCTGCTAAAATATTTTTTAAAAGATGTATAAACATGACCAATTCTTTCACATTAAGAAAAAACAAACACACTGTCCTCCAGCTACAACCTGATTAGTCCCTCACTTTCCAAGCTACACTTCTCAGGAGTCTAGTCTATATTTACTGTTTTTATTCTCCAAACTTCTATTGACTATTAGATCAATAAAAACCTGGCTCCATTCCCATTGTTCTAATCAAACAACTTGTGCCAAAGTCAACAAATGACCTTGATATCACTGCACCCAATTAGACATTTTTTTGGCCTAACGTCAGACCACAGAT
This sequence comes from Molossus molossus, assembly GCF_014108415.1. Lineage (NCBI taxonomy): Eukaryota > Metazoa > Chordata > Mammalia > Chiroptera > Molossidae > Molossus > Molossus molossus. The sequence continues at coordinate 19,644,244 of NW_023425357.1, forward strand.
AGACTTTGCCACTGTTGGCCACACCCTCCTTCTTTAAATACCCCTTCTTGGCTTCCATGGAGTGCAACCCCCTGGTTTCCCTTCTACACCTCTGGGTGCTCCCGGTCTGTTCTCTTTGCATGCTCATCTTCTCTTTAGACAAAAAAAAAAAAAAAAAAATGTTTGGATTCCTCAAGAATTTCTTTCTAGACCTGTGTGACTTCTTATTTGACCCTCCATCTCTAAGTAAACTCATTCATACCCACAGCTTTAATTGTTACATTTGCCCAGAAGATGACAATTCTGTATGTCTATCCTGGATCCCCTCCCCTCGGCATTGGTCCACGTCTGAACTGCCCAGTTGAGCTCTCCTGTACATATCTCAAAGGTAACTCAAAACTCAACATTCCCCCCCAAAAGTCATTATTCTTTCCCTTAACCTGGTCTTCTTCAAGGAATCCCTCTCTCAGAAAATGCCACTCTTGCATCACTCCCACCATCGTTCATTCATTGAAAAAAACGTTTATTGAGCACTTACTTTGTGTAAGAGACGAGATGTGAGGAACAATGGACAAGGTCCCTGTCATCACGGAATTTATGCTGTAGTGTAAGAGACAAGCATTCAGCAAGCAAAGAAATGAACAAAGCAGTGGATTCAGGAAAGGGTAAATGCCACAAGTCAAAGTAAAGCTGGGTGAGGAGAGTCTGGTGGGTGGGGCAGTGGGAGGGGCTGTATTAGATGGAGGAATTCGGGAAGCCTTCTAGAGGTGACCCTTGAGCAGATCCTTCAATGATTTGGTGAGGCCTGTGGAGGCCAAGAAGAAGGGATGAAGGAGGATCATTGCACAGTCAGCCGGAAACCCGGGAACTATTGTTCGGTCCCGGCTTGTACCCTCCAAACCTCACCATTGCTAGTGCCCGAGATGGTCACGACTCGCCACGTGTGTTTCCGCTCTCCTGGTCCAGAGCAGCCTCATCTCTTAGACCATGATCCCAGCTGCCCACCTGGCCTCCCCACATGCACCCGCCTCTCCCTTCAGACCCATTCTCCACACCACAACCAGAGTGGTCTTTCCAAAATGCAAATCTAATCATGGGATTCCTCGACCTTCTTCCCTACTTTCCTACTGTGGTGGTTTTAAAATAAACGACAGATGTTTCTTTTCCTTCCTGGGAATATGGGCTGGCCTTTGTGACCACCTCAGAGGGAAGAACAGGGCAGCATGATGCCACGTGGCTCCGGCTGTTGGCGAGCAGAGGGGTTACCACTTGCACTGGGTACTCTTCCTGGGACACTCACCCTTGAAATCGGCCATGGTGCAGCTAAGAAGCCTGGGCTACGTGGAGAGGCCACATGTAGATGTTCTGACGGGCGGCCCAGCCAGGCCCCATGTGACAGTCAACACTGAGCAGCCGGCACATGGGCCTCTGACAGTGCCCCCCCTGCCCCCCCTTTGTGCCTGCCTGCCTGGTGGGCAGCGTGACAGAGACAAGCTGCCCCTGCTGATTTTTGCCCAAACTAAAGATTCACGAGCAAAATAATGATCACTGTCTTAAACCACTGAAGTTTGCGATGGTTGTTTCACAGTAAAATAGAACCAGAACATCTACCCGTCGGTTAAAAACATGTTTGTAACCTGGCCTTCTTCCACCACATGCAAGTCTGATAATGGGTCATGCCCCGTCTCTGCCAGTCATCTGTCCCGCTTACACAGTCTGACCGATCCTTGCCCAGACCATTCATGTCCCATGAAACCCTACAAGCATCCTCTCCAGACTCACGAGTTTGAGACGCCCTGGTTCCTCAGGGCGTGTTCTCCCTTGTACACTGGTTGCCGGAAGCCATGTGTCTGGTGGACTTGGGCCGGGGCTTTCGCATGGTGATGCACAACGTGGTTGATGCGCTTGGTAAATGTGTGCTCTCCCCGCCGCCTCTCCGGCCACCTCTCCAACCGGCTTGTCCCCATGTCCTCTGCTTCCGTCACCCTGGCCCCTGCTGGTCCCCCAACCTGCTGTGTTCCCTCCCTCCCAGCTCCAGCTCCTCCTGCTCCTCCTGCTCCTCTGTGGCTGGAACAGTGACCATCTCCCCCTTCGCTCTCCCCCTGCGGCCCCGCTTAGCACTCACCCCACTGCTTCCACAGCAGGGAGCCTGGATGTCTCAGGCCAGCTCAGCGCCGACCAGCTGAGGTTTCACGACACTCCACCCACTCGATTTCCTCACTGCTGTGGGATGCTTTATTTAATTTTTTTTTTTGTTTGTTTTCTTTATTGATTTTTTTTTTTTTTTTTAGAAAGAGAGGAAGGTGGGGGAGAGAGAGATAGAAACATCCATGAAAGAGAATATTGATTGGCCTCCTCCTGCATGCCCCACACTGGGGATCGGGCCCACAAGCTGGGCATGTGTCCTTACCGGGAATCGAACCGGCGCCCTCGTGGTGCATGGGTCCATGCTCAACCACTGAGCCACACCAGCTGGACTTCATGTGATGGTTTAATTGCTGTCTCTTTCTGTCCCTGGACGGAGCTCCAGGAGGGCAGGGGATGGGTCCGGCGTTGCCCCAGTGTGCGGCCTGTGGCAGGCGCACAGCGTCTGTTGCGTAACAGAGCGCATGTGTGCAACCAGCCAAAAGTCCAGAAGCCAGATACATGCTGGCGGAGCCGAACATAGCGGAACAGGTACTTTCACAGCAAGACTTCTCGGAACCTTTGACCCCGTGCAAAGCACCCAGAGGGTCGGCGGAAGCAGCGTTTTCCAAATTTAACTAACCATGGGACGTTTTATTTAAGGCATAACATTTTCTGGAACGTTCATATCTTGGGAGTCTTGCCTGAGAAATGCTGACGTATGGTATAGTTTGTTATTTTTCCTCTACATATGCACACACACATTAATCCACAGGTCGGGTGTGTGTGTGTGTGTGTGTACAGCAAGTCCTTGAATAATGTTATTTCATTCAATGTTGGTTTGTTATAACACTGATGAGAAAAAAACTGATTCTAGCTGGGGCCACTGTCGTGTGAAGTTTGCATGTTCTTCCCATGTCTGTGTGGTTTTTTCCCGGGTACTCTGGTTTCCTCCCACATCCCAAAGACGTGCACGCTGGGTGGATTGGGGTGTCTGCCTTCTCTCTGAATGTGGGTGTGAGCGTGCCCTGCGATGGAAGGGTACCCTGTCTAGGGTGGGGGCCCCACCTTGCACCCTGAGCTGCCGGGATAGCCTCTGTCCACCCATGACCTGAACTGAGATAAAGGGGTTGGAAAAATCATCATCTGATTTGTTTTTATTGTCTTTCTTAAATATATGTCTAGGTCACGTGGATTTCAATGTTCAACGTTAGAAGTGTTTTGGTTCTTTATTTAGAGGTTTGCTGATGTTTCTGTGACCAGAAATTAGCTATAACTCTTGTTTATATGGGTTAGCCTAGGGTAAAACTAGTTTCGGGATACATTGTTTCACTTAATGTCACAGTTTCCAGGAGCTTATCCACCGCTCAGTGAGGACTTACTGAATCCTTCTCCACGTTCCTGTCATTGCAGCTGCAGTGACTGCGGCCTTGTGTAGCTGGGGACCAAAGAGCCACGTGTATCAGGAGTCCACTCAAGGACTGACCCCAGGGTCTGGAGGCAGATGAAAGGGCCTGATCGGAGGCATCCTCTGAAGATGCCCAACCACATCATGTCCTCTATGGCGTGAGGTGGGCGGGGGCGGGGGGGCAGCTGATAGACACATGCCCGGTTAATGGAACTCCTTACTCAGGAGCCCCATTCTGACCACTGGGATCTCCCACACATGACTGGGAAGGGGGTCAGAGACAGAGCTAACCCATGGGGGTACTGTGTGCTTCCTCTGGCTCAGGCATGACAAAGATATGAAGTTGGGGCTGGTTCAGATGGACAGAAATAGAAAAGATGGGTTGTACGTTGGCTGGCTAATATGGGGCAGGGGCCATGTGCCCTGACCAGGAATTAAACCGGCGACCTGTTGGTACATGGGTCGATGCTCAACCGCTGAGCCACACTGGCCGGGCTGGAGGAATCTAACTGTCACACACACAAAGCACAGGGGCTCTGACACTGGGATGCTGTGTGCATAGGACACAAAGCTGGATGCCACTGGGTCTGTCATTAGGGGACTGTGGGATGGACTGGGCACAGCCGAAACCTTGACTGGTATCCTGCTCTTATAATCTTGCAGACCTGCACATGTTGGTGTAGTGCACATGGTGTGTTATTAAGTGAATCAGATGCAAGGTGTCGAGCCATTCTGAGGACAAGAAACAATCGCTTGCCCTGCGGAGTGGGCAGAGGAAGGTCTGGGAGACTTCCTGCCAACAAGCCCCGCCTCCCGCAAGCAGGTGGGGCTGGAGCTGAGTGGAGAAATGGGGAACAAAAATATTCCAAGTCAGGGGAGAGGCAAATACACACACATTCCTATGGAAAGGAGGGAGAGTAACCCACGTTCCGATAGCGAAAGTTGTTTCACCGTAGGTCACATTCATTGGGCTGATCATTTGGAGGAGGAAGGGCTGGTTGGGCAAGAAGAAAACGAGATTCTGTGATGGTCCCGCCCCTTTGCTCTTCGGGGCTGTGGTCCTGGGAGGGTCCACACCTGGCCACCCACATCCTCCTTATTTGGCACAACTTCTCACTGGTTGCACTGGGAAGTTGTCTAACCTGTCGTAGCAGTGCCCACACAGAGAGGTGACAACCGCTCTGCCTCTCCTGGGGAGACGCGGACACTGGCGGAAGTGCCACCCCTGGGCTGGAGCACTCCTGCATCCTGGGGCCCTGGGCTGGAGCACTCCTGGGGCCCTGGGGCCCTGGGCTGGAGCACCCCTGCGTCCTGGGGCCCTGGGCTGGAGCACTCCTGCGTCCTGGGGCCCTGGGCTGGAGCACCCCTGCGTCCTGGGGCCCTGGGCTGGAGCACTCCTGCATCCTGGGGCCCTGGGCTGGAGCACTCCTGCATCCTGGGGCCCTGGGCTGGAGCACTCCTGCGTCCTGGGGCCCTGGGCTGGAGCACCCCTGCGTCCTGGGGCCCTGGCTGGAGCACCCCTGCGTCCTGGGGGCCCTGGGCTGGAGCACTCCTGGGGCCTGGGGCCCTGGGCTGGAGCACTCCTGCGTCCTGGGGCCCTGGGCTGGAGCACTCCTGCATCCTGGGGCCCTGGGCTGGAGCACTCCTGCGTCCTGGGGCCCTGGGCTGGAGCACTCCTGCGTCCTGGGGCCCTGGGCTGGAGCACCCCTGCGTCCTGGGCCCTGGCTGGAGCACTCCTGCGTCCTGGGGCACTGAGGCTGGGAGCACACCTGCGTCCTGGGCCCTGGGCTGGAGCAACCCCTGCATCCTGGGGGCCCTGGGCTGGAGCACCCCTGCATCCTGGGGCCCTGGGCTGGAGCACCCCTGCATCCTGGGGCCCTGGGCTGGAGCACTCCTGCGTCCTGGGGCCCTGGGCTGGAGCACCCCTGCGTCCTGGGGCCCTGGGCTGGAGCACCCCTGCGTCCTGGGGCCCTGGGCTGGAGCACCCCTGCGTCCTGGGGCCCTGGGCTGGAGCACTCCCTGCGTCCTGGGGCCCTGGGCTGGAGCACTCCTGCGTCCTGGGGCCCTGGGCTGGAGCACTCCTGCGTCCTGGGGCCCTGGGCTGGAGCACTCCTGCGTCCTGGGGCCCTGGGCTGGAGCACTCCTGCGTCCTGGGGCCCTGGGCTGGAGCACTCCTGCGTCCTGGGGCCCTGGGCTGGAGCACCCCTGCGTCCTGGGGCCCTGGGCTGGAGCACCCCTGCGTCCTGGGGCCCTGGGCTGGAGCACTCCTGCATCCTGGGGCCCTGGGCTGGAGCACTCCTGCATCCTAGGGCCCTGGGCTGGAGCACTCCTGCGTCCTGGGGCCCTGGGCTGGAGCACCCCTGCGTCCTGGGGCCCTGGGCTGGAGCACTCCTGCGTCCTGGGGCCCTGGGCTGGAGCACCCCTGCGTCCTGGGGCCCTGGGCTGGAGCACCCCTGCGTCCTGGGGCCCTGGGCTGGAGCACTCCTGCGTCCTGGGGCCCACGCGGCAGAACAGCCCCAGCGGGATTTGGGTTCAGCTGAGCCTGTGGCTCCAGTGTTCCTCCGTGTGCTTCCTGTTTCCAAAAGCAGTTCTGGAGAAGAGACCAGTGCAGTGAAACTTGTTTCCCTCGGGTCTTGGGTTTTCACAAACCAGCCTAGCAAGAGGCAGCCACTATTGTGGCCTGGGTGACAAGAGGCAGGTAGGGACAGGGCCCGGCTCTGAGCTTCAGATCCCAGCTCAGCTACTTACCAGCAATACAGCTGCTGCGACTCAACTTTCTGTTCTGTAAAATGGGTACAACGCTGGCACAGCCCTCAGAAGGGCCTGGTAGAATGTGGCAGGTTATCTGTTAGCACGTGTGAGGTACTGAGCTGACTTATTGGAAGCACCTTATAAACATCAACTCTGACAATTATTACTTGTTTATGGCTAGTATTAGCTGAAGTTTATTTTTCAATGCCAACCACCATTTTAAGAAGTACCATAAAAATGTCTGTGGCTTGGTCTAGAGAGCGACCGTGAGGAAGGATGGGAAGGGAGGGAGCAGGTGTGCCTGGGCCTTCTCTCCCCTCGCCTGCCTGCTGCCCCCACCCCACGGCCGCAGCCTCACTGAATATTATTAACAGGGCCTTTTGTTGTTGGAGCATGTTTTTGTTTTGTTTTTTTGCTAGATATCCTCTATTTCCTCAGCCCACTCAACCCCATGAAGCAGGTATAATTTCAAGGACTGGGCTGTGTTTAAGGTCTGGAAACTGGCTTCGCTCTCTGGGGTAGCAAGGGGCAGGAGGTGGGGGTGTGCTGCAATTCACATTGCTGGGTCTGACCCCTCAACAACCAGTGCTGGGAGCCCCTCAAAGCCCCCTTCCTTGGCGGGTGTCAGACCGGATTTGCTCCCTGGGATTGGACAGCTGGGCTTCAGAGGGAGCAGTGGGGTCACCGCATGCTTTAGGCAGAACTGAAATGGATGGTGTCAGCGTATTCACGCGTCTTCCTCTGGCACCCGGTTTGCACTCATGGGACCCCCTGCGAACAGTTTCAGCAGAGGGACCAAAGGGCGGGAACCTGAGTTGGTCCCGTCGCCACCTGGTGGCGCCCCTGTGGCTGCAGGACAGGACTGCTGCCTTGGCCAGAGGGTCTGGGCTGCCACAGAGCCTGGGCTGCAGATGTTGGCGTCCATGAGGACACTAGGTGAATGGCTGCGTTTTTGGCTTACAAACGTCTCTCTCTCTCTCTCTCTCTCTCTCTCTCTCTCTCTCTCTCTCTCTCTCTCTCCTTTGCCATCTTTGGCAAAGGCTGGCAGGGGGTCCTGTTGGGGCAGGGGGTTCCCCAGGTCAACCTCCACCTCAGAGTCTACACCCCAAGGTGGCTTCCCCCTCTGTAACCTGGGCCAGGTTTTGTATCCGAGGGCTCAACCCTTCTCTGGCCCCGAAGGACAGGGGCAGAGTGATCCTGGAAATCCCAATGGACAGGCTGACCTTTGATGGTAAATCGGATCTAACCAACTGCAAAAGGAGAGCGGGGTTTCAGCATGTTTATAGTGATCGTGACCCTGCCGTCTGTGCAAGGGGACATTGGCGTATAATCAAAAAATGAAAGAGAATACTGCTCAGTACCCTGGCGTCTGTCACTGTCGCCGAGCAGAAGCATCAAGCTGCCTCTGTCTGCTAACACCAGTCCCGGCAAATGTCCTGCAAGATGGCACCCAGCACGGCATGGCCTCTGGTGGGCTGGACGACACAGCTGGGTCCTGGGGGGAGGGGGGGGAGTCATTTCATTTTCAACTTCTCTCCTTTCTGAAAGTCCTTTCCCAGAAGTATCAATCGGGGAAGAGAGCAGACGAAGGAAGAGCCCTTCGATCACTTCAGCAACGAGGCTTCTTTTATTAGCAGACGTCACTTTTTCCAGCGGTTTTAGGTTTACAGAAAAAGTGAGCAGGAATAAGAGTTGCCAACGAGTTCCTGCCGCCCCAGTGTTCTCCGTCTTAGCATCTTGACTTGGTGCACTGGGTGCAACGGGTGAGGCCACACAGGTGCATGACTATCACGGAAAGTCCGTAGCTTTTGCGAAGGTTCACTCTTGGTATTACACATCCGTGTGTTTCGACAAACGCGTACTGTCACACAGAAGGGTCTCACTGCCCTAAAAATCCTCTATGGGAATGAAATTTTAAAGCAACTTAAAAAAAAAAAAAAAAAAAAAAAACAGAAAAAAACAAAACAGAGCTGCAAAAACACCCTAGGAATTGGACAGCCTGGTGCACAGCAAACGACATACTATCATCCAGGCGCAGGCGGCCGGGCTCCAATGCAGGTGTGCCAGACCCGCTGCCACAGGAGACTAGAACTTGGCTGGGGAAGGAATGGAGAATGATGTGCATGCACATGTATATACTCATTAGCATATATACATTTTTAAAAAGGAAGAACTATGGGATGCATGGCCGCTGAGCAGCTCCAGCTCTCCCTCCTGGATTCAGGACGTGGGGGCTTGTGGATTCCGGTTTACAAAGCATCTGCTGTTGACGTGTTGCCGCAGGAGCGACGGTGCCAGAGGCCGGCTCCGAGCCGGTGTGCACCTACTCGGCAACGGGCAGGAGGCAGCTTTCCCTCCGTGGAACGTTCTCGCCGACACGTCTGCTGCCGAAATGTGTCCTCCCTCCCTGTGCAGAGAGGCCGTGTGAGCCCAGAGCTGCCGGCGGCCGTGGCCTCTGGGATCCAGAGATAATAAAACTCTCTTGCTTCCCAGGGGTTCAAGCAAAGGGAGCCGTGGCCCGGCCAAGTCCCCGAACAAAGCGTGCTCTGAGGTCCCCATGGCAGTGACCCGCCGAAATGGCCAGTCACTGCTCCCTGCGGCCGGGCGCGTCTTCCGGGAGAGCTAAGAAGCCTCTGTTCTCAAACAGATCTTCGCCGTCGCCAGCTCCAAGGTTTAGGGTCCCTGAAGTTATCTGGGTATAGAAAGAGAACCCCTTGCGTCTGTGCATGCCTGGGGCATTGGCGCTATTTCAGTATTCGCATTCTCTTGCGCGCTGCAGCTGCAAGAGGTTCCTGGGTGCTGATGGCTTCCTTTCGGGTCCACCGCCCGCTGGGGCGGCACCCATTTCGTTCTCCAAAACACCTCCTTGCTCCAAAGACATCTCTCTGGCTTGTTTGCTTCTTGCTCTCCCCGGCTCCGGGCTCTGGTGTTCAATCAGGTGAGAAGGTACTGACTTGTCATTTGTCCTGAGGCCGGGAAAACACGGCCTCCCGGGGTTTGCCCCGCTGCTGTGCGTTGCTGGCCAGTCGGCTGAAACCTGCCATTCGGAATGCGGGGTCTTTTTGGGAACTGCTCTTGGCTGCCAAGATGGTTCTAAATATATTAAAAGTAGGTTAACTTACTGTGTTCCCTGCATTTATTCTTCCAGCTGAAATTTTCCTGACTTCTTTTTTTTTTCCCCCCTTTCGTTTTATTAGGTTAATAAAACTTGGTTTTCGAGCATTTCTCTACCCCAGGAGGGCAATGGGCCCCACGTCCAATTCATCAAGTGCCTAATGAGAGGCCTCAGAGGTCCCGGCCCATCCAGTCCAGAAGCTCTCGGCCTCGTAAGGGTGAGGTCTGTGGGCTGCACTGTATATTTTGTCTGTTGGTTTCCCAAATTCTCCTGCCAGCCATACTGTCACTTTTCAGGATTTATACGAGGCCGACGGCACCGCGGGGGCTCCCCTCTGCAGCGGGCCCCCCTCCCCCTGCCCGCTCTTCACACACACCACACACTCTGCGCCATAAAATAGCGTTTCTGCAATAAAACGAAATAGAAATGTGTTGATGCTAGCATTTTAGAACATTCCAGAGAAAGGGCTGTGGGAAATGCCTTCGTTTACATTAAGGAGGGAAACTCTGGGAGAGAGGGGCCTAAAACAGTGCGAGAAAAGGCCTTTAGTGAGGAGGAATAGCCTGGTATTTAAAGTAAATAAATTAAACGTGAAACGTGTGTGTGTGTGTGTGCGTGTGCGTGTGTGCAGTCTCTAAATTACTTTTTACACATACGTGTATATGGCCCCTGGTTAATTTTTGGTGTTTTGGAGAAAGACCAGTGAAAGAAAAAGTGAATGTCACTTGCTTTCAGGGCCTGGGGGTCTGGGCTCCGTCACCTTCTAGAACATTCCCCCCCCCCCCCCACAGGCTTTCTTGCCTTGGCCAAATTGTCAAGACCCTGCCAGCTCCAGCCCGGGGGCTGTGTCCGCCCCAGCCTAGTTGGAAGACTGGAATCTGAGCAACCCAGAGCTCCAGGCACACACGTCAGCTGGCGGCCCGGGGAAATGAAGAGACCTCAATGGGACCTTGCAGGGTGAGGCCATTGCTGGGTTGTGGGGTGCCAGAGGCCTCCCAAATCTCCATACAGCAGCTCGGCCTTGTCGGCATTTGCTATTAGTGTCCCGGTTCCTCTTCCCTGCTTTGAGCCTCCAGAAAATGCCTGGCCTTTAATTAACTGCGCTCTCCCAGGGCATGCGCGATCGCTAATAAATTACTCTATATGGCCTGTAACTTTGCCTTCCCTTCCTTCCAGCCGCCCACCTTGAGCACGGGAGGGAAGGGGCAGGGGAGGGAGGTTCCGCTTGCTGTGCGTGCAGGAAACGGGAAAATGGAAAAGCTGTCTTGGACGACTCTCTGCGATGTCCTCTGTGTTTTATCAACCCCTGGCCCCAGCGCCAGGTAACAGACCCCGTGCAAACAGCTGGCTGGGATTTGGGGGACTTCTTTTAACACCTGGGGGTGGACTTGGGGCTTGGCGGGGGGGCATGGCAAGGATGGCTGTGGATCTTCTAACCGTCTTGCCCTTGCGGAAGAAGAGGGTTCTGGAAGGTCTCTGAGATGCAGCGGGGTTGTTCATGGTCAGCTCATCAAGGGAGACCGAAAGCCAGCCAGCATCTCCTCTCTTCAACATGAGGAGATGCATGCACCTCGTGCCGCTGTGACCTCGGATTGTCCACTTTGTGCACCCTCGGGTGGGCCTCCCGGGTCGGGGGCTTGGAGTCCACACGCGGGAGCCATGCAGGGAGTAGGCTTGGCTCACACCCCTTGAGGACCCTCAACCAGGACTGGCCTGTCTCAGTTTGTCCCCATCCCCTCTCTGGGTGGCTGGGGCTCGACTCCTGTGCAGAATGTCTCCCCGCACGCCCCTCTTACCAGGCGCTCATCAGGCATTAAATTATCTTCTGAAAATATACTTTGAAGGGTTTTTGTTTTGCTTTGTTTCCCTACTTGACACTCTTGAATAAAATAGGCCATTTATCTTTTAGGCAGAAGAATTTCAACAGTCACACTGCACCCTGGCAAGAGGACCGTAGGCTCAAGGCATAGAGGTAGTAAAAAATTTTTTTTTCATCACGGTTTATTCTTGTCTCCGCTTTCCCCCCAAGCTTTGCAGCTTTTCGCCCCTCTCCCTAACTAATCCTCCCCACGGCACCCCCGCCCCACGGATCCAGCCCACCTCCAGCTACTCAGACTGAAAGGGGCATTCATGCCTGGGCCATCTGTTTGTTTAAACTCACCCTGTGTTAGTCCATGTTAAATGCAACAGAATGGAGAGAAATGTAATTCTCTGTCGGCTTTTGATCAAAGAGAGGACTTAAAAAAAAAAATCGAGATGGATTTCTGAAGGACAATGTTATACACATTCTGTGTGTTTCTGAGCTTCAGTGTTTAGTTGATTTGGGGGGGGGGTGTCTTTTTTCCTCCCCCCTTTTGGTCCCAGGGAGAAAACACCCACACAAAAACATATCTCGGCACCGAAAATGTTGCAAGACGGGCACTTTATTTTAGGCTCCCCAGCTGAAAAGTGGAAGAACATTGGCTTTTAATTCATCAACAACACAAGAGAATTTAAAATGGGGCGAGACGGTGACATGCAGATCTTTACTTGCTCCTGGGAGAATTTGAGGGGAAGTCAGTCTTGTCTGGACCCAGGATGCTCACCCCCTTACTCAGAAGTACACACGTCCATGCTTGCTTCATCGATCTCAATTTCACGACCAATCATTAAATGTACATTTCTCCCCTTAACTCCCTCAGCTTCGGAGCAAATGCAAATAAAACGCTTAAAATGGTTAACATTTCCTGTCACTGAAGGCATTCATTAGGGGTGGGGGGTCGCTGAGTTTTAACGTGGATTTTCATAGGAAAACTCATTTCAGATCTGCGGCAGGAACTCGGACGGGTTCACACAATGAATTTCAGGGTTTGCGATAAGCCGAAATCCATTGCTGACATTCAAGTGATCCTCTCTGAAATGTGGATGCGGGAGCGCAAGTATCCAAATTCAGACTTAGATTAACCTGGGGCCCAGCTCAGGTCACAGGGAAAACATTAAAATATGTTCTTTCCCCTACCCACTTTGACTCCATTTCTTTTTAGTGAAGAAAAAAAAAACAAAAAACCCAAGTTTGGTCTTCCAATTTGTTGTGTTTCCTCTATTGATTGTTTAGCTAGCGATTTTGCCAACTTCCTGGATGTGCGTTTCTGGTTCTGCACAAAAAGAACCACATTTCCTTTTGGAATCGGGACCAGGAGAGAGACAGCAGCAGACACTGGAAATTGTGAGTACTCCGTGGTCTTTTCCTGGTCTCTCGGACCCCCTGTGTCCCGTCCAGTCCCGTCCTGTCCCGCCTTCCCTGTCTTCATCCGTCAGTTCAAGTCCCCTGGAGCTCGCTTGAACGCACTCTGCCAGCCATCAGTACCGTCCTCCACGCTGAGGGGGAGAGACTCTAGGATTTCTGCACGAACATCGGATAGGAAGGGGAGGGGAGTGTGGGGAAACCAGTTTTCATTTTAAGGCTCCCAGAGATGGGGAAAGTAAACAGAAGCAGGCTGGTTTATTTCAGGGGCTAACGCTGAGTCCCTGCTGAATTTACCTAATAAAATAGATTTTTAAAATTTTCATTTTGCTCATTCCCTTCCAGCAGAAAATGAATTTGCCTTATAATGTCCAGATCTTTCAGACTCTAGTGAGTGAGAAATTAAGTTACAAAATGTAAACACACACATATGAACATGTATATGAAATGAAGTAATTTCTGACTGTAATGCAATAGCAAGCTTGACTTTAGGTTCTTAGGACACTTAAAAGTTGTTGTTGTTTTTTTTTTAAATGATGTGTAATAAGAAAATAGAGGATTGAGTAGAAATGTTTCTTTTTTTAAAAATGGGTGAATTGTGATACTTGATGAATTGAATTGTAATTTTTATTTAACATAAATTGCCTATTTAAAAAAAAAAATCTTCTGAAAATCTTGTCAAATGTTAGGAGGACTGTAAAGAAAACATATGTTAATATTCTAGGCCACAATCAACTTCTTTCCTTTCCCTGAGACTATTCCAGCGAGTATGGGAAATTGTAAAACAATGTAGTTCTCTTGTGAAAAGAATACCCTGGCTTTAATTACCAAGAGAAAGCAATTAATGCTCAAATTTCAAGGCACATTCGGTGATCAGTGAGGGGCAGGAAGAGAGAGGAAAGCAAGACAGTTATTTGCCTGAGAAAATCCAGAAATCAACATTTGTAATTGTAGATGTATAATCGGAATGTGATTATATTTATAAGGAAAAGTTACATAAACTTCAAAAATGGTGATTGTTTTGCTTAAGTGCCTGAAAAAAAATTTAGAATAATATTTGTGTTATCCCAGTTTTGTACTCTTGTGTTCGCAAAGGCTTGTTAGGTTAAAGAACTCCAAAGGAGCGTGTGTGGTGTGTGCGTGTGGTGTGTGTGTGTATGCGTGTGTGTGTGTGTGTGCGCACGCTTTTCTTACTCCCCTAACCCCCAAGAAATGTGGGGAGAAAAAGGTGGGACCCGACTAGTGAAAAAAAAAACAACAACCTTCACTCCAGAAATTCATAACTAATATAAAGCTTTTAGAAATTAAAAATAGCATATTTCTTACTTTTTTTGCTCTTTGGGGGTTGTTGTAGGGGGGTAGGGTGATTGGCTAGAGTCAGTTTTCCAAATTGTTACAGATCAGAGGTGTGCAAAAAGGCTATTATTGCTGCTTCCATTTGCCTCTGATTAGAGTATTTGGTTCTTCTTCTCCTGTCCCTGAAACTATGGCATTCTACACCTTAAATATATTTTTTAAACTTTCTAATTTGAATTGCCGAAAACAGCAATCTTTGCCTTCTTATGGAGGTTCGGCCTCTGTCCAGTAGATGGCGATGTTACTTCTAGAGTGATCTCTGGAGGTGGGGGTGGGGAAGACAGATACTGAGACTGAGTCCCAAATCCTGTCGGGTCTCCTCTTTGCCTCTCACGGAGTGCATCCAATGAGCTCTACATGTAAGAAGAAAACTTTTTTTTGAGACTGCCTGAAATGTGCAAGCTATCCGAGAGTATTTCAAGTATTTAAGCCAAATGTTAATTACCAAAATGTCTCACCCTCCTGAAATGATCTGAAACAGCGCCCAGCTAGAGTTTAAAGAAATAATTCCTAAAAATGTTCAATGAAAACACTATTCCAATATTTTATCCGTTGCCTGTCTATGTCTTAAGAAACAAAAGCTATCCTTACAGTTCTCCTACAATGATCATGAAGGATGTACATTATAGTATTGCATGGAACTTCAGATGCATACAAATGGCCAAGTAAAATCAGGCATGTACAGATAGTGATATTAGAATCTCACCTTCTCAAACAGTGTTTCCTTTTGATGTGGTGAATATGTGTGAGAATATCCACACCGGACATTGTATTTCATTGTATCAGCACCTGCTAAAACAGTATCACCAACTTTAAAGCTCATGTCCCAAAGTTTCTCCTTTATTTCTACCCCCCGCTGACCCACATGTTCTATCCTATCTCTTGCCAAAGAATGTGGAGCACATTCTTCAACGTATTTAATATTGACATGAAAATGATTTAAAAAGATTTTGGATGATTTTAATGTTTTGATTCCTCATGAAACATGACTCCATAATTTGTAATAATTTGCCATATAGTTTTTTAACTGGAAAAGAAAAGGAGCACATGTTAACAACGACTTTTTAAAAAATGATTTCAACAAGAGCGACAAACGCTATTTCTTTTCCTAAAGATGATATTATCATTTGTTCTTGCAAAGAAGATGGGTGAATTCATTAGACTCCAAATGTGAAATACAAAAGACACAGACACATATGTAAATGTAGCATGGTACAATGACTTCCTCATGAACAGTGGTAATTAGTCATGTATTGTTCTTTAAAAATGTAATTGAAAGACATTCCAGCTATTATACCTGCATGTCTTTACAAACAGCAAATCACCCACTATTCATAACTCAAGTCAATATATTAATAACATGATTGTGCAAAAAAGCAGCTGTTTAAATAAGTTCTGTTCTGCTGTAAAGATTTGTCTTTTGGGGAGAAAGTCATTTAAGTATTGAGTGGCAGTGACCAGTGAACAATAGTGAACATAAAAATAGATCTTTCTGAAACTCAGTTCTAATTTTCTTGAGCAAGACACTAACCTATAAAAAAAAAAAATAAGCCAACCCCATTTATTGCACCACATTTGCATCAAGTGAACCTTTGTAAAATGATACGGAGAAAATATAAATTTGTATGTCCCAAGTACTTTGGTTCACCAGCAGCGTAGCCAGCCATGGGCTACGTAGAAACTGAACAAAATAAAATGAGCAATTCTGGAGGGAGACCCATTCCGATTTGTGCAGGCCCGGGGAGGAGAACATACTAGAATTAACACCAAAAATTTTGTGTCACTTGGCACCTTGGCTTAAGGGATAATTTAATTACACCGCCTATTAATGTTGACTTACGTTTCTGCTCTTGACAACCTTCTTACAATCTTGTTTATTTTCAGCAATCACGTTTGTGACGGCTCTAATAGGCTGTTCTTCAACAGCGAACGTTTTCTCATTTAGCTGAAAATATTTCAGGTCTCAGAAACCCAGCAAGGAAAAGCACTTTCAGGCTTCACATATAGGAAGAAAACTGGTTTGGGGAAAGATTAATTGAGAAAATGGATTCAATCAGCCGATGAGACCGATTTCAGTTTAAAATATGTTTATGTTTTACTTTCCCAAACACGCTAGTAGGACCTTAGCTGATGCAAAGATTATTCCCTCTCCTGGACTTTTTTTTGGGGGAGAAAGTGGCCCCAGTGCCGTCTTTGCATGTGGGTTTATAGAAACAGCTTGGACGCCTGTGCAGCGGGTGAGCCCGTCGGAAGCATACATCACCGGCTTGGAGTGATGGCGTGCTATTGCAGATCCTGGGTTCTGTATTTGTAAACTTTCCACTTTTTGTTTTTTGAGAAAAGTCACATTTGATCTCTGCCAGTGTAGGTGGGGAGGCCTGGTTGCTTCCCTCTTAACAGCTGAATGCAATCAGGACCCCGATTCTGTGTTCTGGTTTAGTTAAAAGGTAAAAGGGGAGAGAAAAATACACCCAAACAAACCAGAAGACACATTTAGCATCCAGGCTTCAACCCTGAACAGACTGTGCCGTCAGCGGGGGAAGAAAGCCTGTGGGACACTGTGCGTTTACCCCCCCCCCCCGGGAAGTTCTCCGGGAAGGAGCTGGGGAATCGTGGGGATTCACTGAAGGGTCAGCTAGCATGTTTAAGCTGCACGTCAGGAGAGAGAAGGCTGGGATCCTTTGTGCAAACAAGTGCCAGGAACCCAGACCCCTGCCTGTCTCTCAGAGACGAACTCGCCCAACGTCTTCTGAGCTGTTTGGAGAAACCAGTGTTTGAGGGAGACGGAGTGCATCCCCGTCCTGGGAGCTGTCACACGGTCACCGAGCAGGAGCTGATGCACTTCCAGTCCCAGGACACTTGCAGATGCGGCCACAGGTCCAGCCTGGGCAAGGGCTCCAACAGCAACGCCGCACTGCTACCGAGTGACAGCTGCCCTCCCCGATGTCCCAGAGCACCCTACTCTCCTGGAGTTCTGATCTTGGCCACCCAATAATTTTCTTTTTTAAATTCTTACCCAAGGATATGCTTTTATTGATTTTAGAGGAAGTGAGAAAGAGAGAAACATCAACCAGTTGCCTCCCGCATGTGCCCTGACTGGGAATCTAACCTAAAATCCAGGTGTGTTCCCTGACTGGGAATTGAACCCGCAACTTTTGGTGCACGGAATGACACTCCAACAAATTGAGCCACCCAGCCAGGGCAGACATGGAGTCACTTAACAAATTACTTAGTTTTTTGACTAGCGAGCCGTCTCCCCTGCCTAGAGTCTGGGCATCAGGCTGGTTGCATATTTCCGACAGGGTTGATTCTACCCGGAGTTGCACCAGGTATCACAAGTTACTGGGGTAGGGAATGTGTGTCCCTATTTGACAATGGAGGACACTGAGTCCTGGGCCCCTGGTGTGCAGGGGTGGAGGGGACTGGGATTTGAATCCAGACCAGTGGATCACAGACTCTGCAAAAAAACTTCTTTTTTTTTAATCCTCACCCGAGGACTTTTTTTTGTTTTTTGTTCAGATAGAGTGAGAGAGAGAGAGAGAGAGAGAGAGAGAGAGAGAAACATCGACGTGAAAGGGCCACATTAACTGGTTGCCACCCACACAACCCAATCAGGGCTGGGGACAAACTGCAACCGAGGTACATGCCCTTAGCGGGAACCGAATCCGGGTCTCTCTGGACCGCAGGCCGATGCTCTAACCGCTGAGCCAAGCCGGCCAGGGCAGACCCTGCATTCTTAATCAGTGCCTCACAATCCTTCGCTAAATCAATATTTGTTGAGTGAACACATGAACGGTGAGAGGCAGTGGGGTAACACGCCTGGCGCCAAGGCTCCGGAGCAGGGCAGATTTGGGTTCAAATAGGGCTCTGCCCCTTCCTCCCTGGTGACCGTTGGTGGATTCCGTAACATTTCCGAGCCTTGGTTTCCTCCTGTATAAAACGGAGCTAGTAATCTTCCTTTTTCACGTTGTGAGGATTTGAGGTTGTGAATGAAAAGGCTGGGCCTGTGGAATATGCTAGATAAAAGCTGGCATCACGACTGTCTCTGGGTCAGTTCCCAGAAGCCCAGAAATAAACGGCCAGAGGGGCCACCAGGCATCACATCGTCGCAATGTACAAGCTGGGTGACCCTGGGTGAGTCTCTTGAACATGCTGGGTCTTGTTGTTGTTTTTTTGTTTTTCTGTCGTGGAAGGAACAAGAGCCAGGCTCTAGTAAATGCTGAACAAATGTCCGCTCAGCATCTCCACCCAGGCTCCCCATGTCCTGCTGCGCTTGCCTGGCCGTAGGAAGTGTGGCCCAGTATCAGCAGCGTCAGCATCACCTGGAGCCTGTTAGAACCGCAGTCTCAGGCCCCACCCAGAGCTCTGAGTCAGAAGCAGGGCTTTGGGACGGCCTGCGGTCTGGAGAGACCTGGGTTCGGTTCCCGCTAAGGGCGCCTACCTCGGTTGCAGTTTGTCCCCGGCCCTGGTTGGGTCGTGTGGGTGGCAGCCACTCGATGTGTCCCTTTCATGTCGATGTTTCTGTCTCTCTCTCCCTCCCACTCTATCTGAACAAAATAAAAAAATAAATAAAAAAAAATGTCCTCGGGTGAGGATAAAAAAAAAAAAAAGAAGCAGGGCTTTGTGAGCACTGGCTTGGGGCACTCCAGAGAGAGAGGCGACCTGTCCCCAGGAGGCGGCTGCCCAGTAGTCCACTCTGTGTGAACCTGCTGCCCTCAGCTCCCCCGGTCCCTCCTCTGCACTGCGGGGCCGAGGGGCTGCGTGTCACAGGCTTTCCGATCATCACCCAGCGCGGAGAGGCACTGGTGAGGGCTGGGAGGGAGAAGCCAGCAGGTCTCCTCCTGCTCCTCCTGCCCACCGTCTCAGTGACACCATCCCTGGCTCCTCTCGTCCCTTCAGTCCTGGGTGCTTGGCAGCGTCCTGACGATGCTGAGCCTCCCCGCTCTCCTGGTTGGCTTCTCAGCTTCTCCATCGTCAGCGCGACCGATTCCATGTATTGAATTCTCCGGGTTCAAATACTCAAGGCAGTTTCTGTTTTTCTTGGTTGGATCTAGGGATCCACCCAGGCTCACGCTGCAAGGGTCTCGGAGTCAGATGGTTTGGATGAGGGTTCCAGTTCTCCCGCTGACTGGTCACTCTCCTGCTCAGGGGAGGAACTGGGCTCAGCGATGGCCTCGCCTCTCCTGCTTCAACCCCTCTGGCGCTCGCCCAGGCCTTGCTGACCTGCGGCAGGTGGAGTGCATCAATAGCCTTAGGTCTTTATCCCTTCCTGGGTCCAAGCCCCTTGCTGAAGACTTTGTAGCTCCTCTCCCAAGAGGTGGGTATATTTCCTTGTCCCTGGGCTCTGGGTTTCACCACCTGACTTGCTTTGCTCAGTGGGATGTTAGCAGACATCACACAGCAGAAGCTTGGAGAAACACCTGCTTTCAGTAGCCTTCTTGAGCCTCTGCCATCAGCATGAGAAATGCCGTGTTGCCCCAAGGAAGGATGGGAGACATGCAGGGCCTAGCTACCCATTCACTGCAGTGGAACTCATAGTTGTGTGAGTAGACTAGCCCAGCCAGTATCTGCAGGGACACCTACCTGAGCACCCCAGATGCACAGCCAACGAATGCTGTTCTCGTATGCCATGAGGTTTTGTGTATTTTGTTACGCAGCATGAGTGTGGGAAGAGCTGACTGATACATCATTGCCAGGGTGATGAGCAGCTCTCTTCATATTGGCCCAAAGGTATGGATTATGGTCCATGTTTGTGGACAGGTAGACCCAGATTGGGACTCCAGCTCTGCTACTTCCTAATGGGTGGTCTGGGGAAAGGCCATTTGTTTCTGTGGTGTTGTTCTGTCCTCAAGAGAATGGGGATAATATTAGGACCTACCTCATATGTGGTTGTAGGGACTGAGATGATGTATGTAAAGTACCTGGAACATAGCACTTGATAAAAGCTATCATTGTTATAAGCAGAATTAATGATAATGTTATATTATAAAAACCAACAACAACCATGATCTACCTTTGAGCTCCTCCTCTCTCTGCTCCCTGACATATACCCTAACTTGCCATTCTTCAAAGGCCCCATGTTCTCTTATGCCCCAGGGCCTTTGCATGTGCTGTTCCTATTCCCTGGAGTGCTGTTTCCCTCCCCTCTAGCTGTGGAGTCTCCTCTTTTCTTCAAGACCCCACTTAAGTGCCACCAAGAACTGAAGAGTAATTATCTGAGTATTTTACTTCTCAGTTCTGTCCTTTTGGGCTGTTACACAGGGGTGAAGAAAAGTAGGTTTACAAATAAAAACTACGATAATGAATAAATAATGATAAAAGAATAAACTCTGTGTTTGCATACTCACAACTGTAGCCCCACTTTTGCCCCCCCCCCCATACGTGTGAGCATAGTCTTATTTACTGCAGGGTCACCTGGGGTCAGCCATCTCTGCCATTGGAGCATGACCGTGCCCTAACCCAGGGGCTCCTGATAAAACACTCACCAGCCACATGTCCCCCGAGGTACAAGACGTAGGGACATGGCACCGTGGCAGGAAAAACATCGATATGGCAACACAAAGCTTTGCTCTGTCAGTTCTCCAAATGTAAGCTCACTGTGAAAGGGCTCACTCATCGGCTCGGCTGCCCAGTCGACGGGCACAAGTATTACGGAGCGCCCACGGTGTGCCCGCGTGGCTCTAGGTTTACGGCTGTGAACAACAAGCAAGGTCGTTTCTGTCCGTCAGGGAGGACAAATGTGCCTGGGAAAGTGTATCAGGGAAGCTCTGGAGACGTCTGTGAGGGGTCAGCCCAGGGTGGGGATGGACAGATGTATTCCAGGCACCGGCCTGGGTAAGGGAGCTGGTGGGGGGGTGCATGGGGGCCTCCCAGAGGGCCAGAATGGGAGAGTGGACTGTGGGGGGAGCTGGTCAGAGCGCCTGGTGAGGGCCAGATCATGGAGGTCAGGGCAGGTAACTGGGCAAGACCAGGCAGGTGAGGTCTGATCACCCCCATTTCACAGAGTCACTGAGGGGCCATTTTCATCAGTTACATCCTGGGGAGGAAACACCAACCCGAGAGGCTGCCGGGGTGTCACATTTTATGCCTCAGGAAACCTGGAAGGTGGTTTCATCAAGGAAATAAATAAGTGCATAAAACAAAACAAAACAAAAAATAAATAAAATATTTATTTTAGTGAATAGATGCGGCCTGCCTTTCATGGTCTCAAAGGAGACCTCGAACGTTGATTGGATCTCATGGCCATTAATCATCTCAGGCAAGGGGGAGGCGGGCCTGGGTGGTAGTTGTTTCCATGGAGACTGTCTAACCTTTGTGTTCACTCATCTAGGATGAGGTGGGGGTGGCCGTTCCCCGAATCTGGATGCTCGATGCGCCAGTTGGGGACGTGTTCAGCTGCAGTAATGAAGAGCCTGACAGACGGACAGTTGTCTCAGGCAGGGGAGGCTGGAGGTGGGCAGACCCCCGTCCCCCCCACTGTTTGGACTCACCATCACAAGGTGAAGGCCCCCCCTCTGAGACTCACGTCCGTTCCGGGAAGCATAAAGAGCGAAAGCAGAAGATGCACGGTCTTGCCATTCTGGAGGGCCCTCCCTCCGGCGGTCACCTCCGTCGCGTTGGCCGGGACTATGTCACCTACCGCTCTCCGCTGCAAAGGAGTCTGGGAAACTGCATATTTTTAGCCGGGTCCGGTGCCAAGCCAAATAAAACCAGAATCCCGTCAACAAGGAGGAATGGGGTGGGGAGCAGATGCGGTTAGGCAACCAGCAGAGGGCCCAGAGCGCTGCGTGGTCACATCCAGTACCTGCCGCCCTCCTGATTGGAAGATAAAAGAAACTTTAAAAGGAAAAAACCAAAACAAACCACTGACGAGATGTTTCTCCCTTAGCATTCTGAATGTTTCACCGGTGGCCTCGTTAAACACCAAACGAGTTAACGCGTTTGTTATGGGTTGGGAACAGAAGGGATCGTGTGTTTTGGCCAAGCCTTCCCTTGAAGATGGCTTCTTTCGCGACTCGTTTCACAGAGAAGGAAATCGAGGCACAGAAAGGTTGGGGGTTTCCCCGGAGTCACCAGAGTGGGCTTCAATCCAAACAGTTCCTGCCGGGCCCCACGGGGAAGCACACACAGATGGAGGCGTGCTCGGGAGGGGGTCGTCCCGTCTTCTGATCGCACCCCTGGGGGGCAGGCGATGCGTGTTGGACCTCGGGGTGCTCCCTGCTTCTCCCTTTCCCTCCCAAAGTCAATCCAGGATTTTCCGGAAGCTGGTTCTCTGCTCTCGGAGCCTCGCCCTGGGCGGGAAGGCTCTGCCCGACCTTGCTGCGCTGCTCGGTGGGGCCCGCGAAGCTGTGCTGTGCCCGGCCGGGCGGTATGGTCACAGGTAGGAGCCCAGATGGGCCACAGGCGGCCTGCAGCTACACCCATCTCCACGTCACACAGTGGTGGCCATGCCACTAAGTCTCCCCTAGGTCGTGGCTTCCTCATCGTGAGAGTGGGCAGCACGAGGCCCCTGCCAGGGCTGTTGTGGGGCAGGAGAGAGGAGGGTAGTTGCACGGTGCCTGGCTCAAGGGAGAGCAGGAGAGCTGTGATCACCATGGCAACCCCCCTCCAGGTGTAGGGCACTGGGTGCCACGGGGAGACCTCTCCCAGGAGAGGGAAGGTTGGCCCCTTTCCCATGCTGTCACTTTGCCCCGTGAGCCTCAGCCCCCCCCCCCCCGTACTGTGGGATATTCCCCAGGTTCCCCTCGGGGGGTGGCTGCGAATTTTAGAAAGAAAAACATGTCAATAGTTAACATTTACTGAGAATTGATCACCTGCTAGCCCCTTTGTCCGACCTTTCACTAGATCATCTCTTTTGTACGGAACTGGCCTCAGACAACTCAGGGCAGCAAGGATAAAATGCATGAAGAGCTGCTCCAACCCGCTGCTGTGCAGAGAGATCCCCTGCAAAGCCCTGGTTCCCTTGCGCGGAGGGATCCTCTGCAAAGCCCTGGTTCCCCTGCAAAGCCCTGGTTCCCCTGCAAAGCCCTGGTTCCCCTGCGCGGAGGGATCCTCTGCAAAGTTCTGGTTCCCCTGCAAAGACCTGGTTCCCCTGCAAAGCCCTAGTTCCCCTGCAAAGCCCTAGTTCCCCTGCAAAGCCCTAGTTCCCCTGCAAAGCCCTGGTTCCCCTGCGCGGAGGGATCCTCTGCAAAGTTCTGGTTCCCCTGCAAAGCCCTGGTTCCCCTGCAAAGCCCTGGTTCCCTGTGGGGAGGGATCCTCTGCAAAGTTCTGGTTCCCCTGCAAAGCCCTGGTTCCCCTGCAAAGCCCTGGTTCCCTGTGGGGAGGGATCCTCTGTAAAGACCTGGTTCCCTGTGGGGAGGGATCCTCTCCAAAGACCTGGTTCCCTGCGCCGGGCACAGAGCAGGCAGGTCCCTGACAAATGGCCGGTGCCTTCCGAAGTCGTGGATTCACTTGTCCGTGGTGAATAGGCAGAGGCAGCCTCAGCATCCTCTGCATCCCCTCCCTGGAAACCCAGCTGTAAGACGAGTGATTAAAGAGATTGGGAAAAGACAGCTTAGAAATCACATTATGGTCAAGTTGTGTTCCTGAAAGCCAGCTGTCCATCAATGAGCTCATATGAATGATAACCGCCTTAAAAGCAAAACACAAGGAACCCAGTCGTGTATGACCATTTAAACTGAAGACCGTGTACCCTGTTGTGTCAAGTGGGCAACGGCGAACACATCTATTGTCCTAGGGGCCCTGACGTGGAGTGGCCACAACATCTGAACAGATGAACTATTCTTTATTGAAATTAGCTTTTTTTTTGGTCTTAGGTCCACTTTATGATTCAATAAACATTTAATTAATGAGTGTTTCTCTTTTCAGAAATGTTGAAGGGCTTTAGGGCATTCGATGAAAGGGAAAGTTTTCTTGAGAGAATTGCTCAGGCAACTTCGATCTTATGATAACTTTCTTTCTCAGAACAGGTCCCAGAGCCAGCCCAAATTCATCTTCAGCCTTGGGGTGCTGTCACAGGTGTTCAAGTCACATTGTTAGCTCGTGGTTATGTTTCTTGCTGAAACCAGTGCAGGGTCCCTTTTCCCACAGGACGAGGACATGTGGAGAAAGGCAGCTGCTGGCATCTTTTCATTGCTCAACAAGGGTAATTTGGCCTCTCCTATGGCGTGCATCAGTGTCTTGGGGCTGCTGTTGGCGGCTTAAAACAACCCACATTTAGTCTCTTGACAGTTCTGTAGCTCAGAAGTCTGAAATGGTCTCACTGGGATAAAATCAAGGTGTCCATAGGGCTGCACCCCTTCTGGAGCCCCAGGGGAGAATATGTGTCCTGCCTCTTCCAGCTCCCAGACGCTGCCCACATCCCTTGGCTTGCGGCCCCTTCCTCCATCTTTCAAGCCAGTACTGTGCATCTCTCTGCCTTTCCGTCACGACCACATCTCCTTCTCTGATCTCTTTTACACCCTCCTTCCACTGTGGATAACCCAGGATGATCTCCCCATGTCAAGCTCAGCTGATGAGCAACCCTAATTTCATCAGCAACCTTAATTCCTCTTTGTCACATAAGGTTCTGGGAGTAGGTTGCAGACACTCCTTGGAGGAGGGGGGCACCATTCTGTCTACCATGTTTGTTTGTTTTTTGTCTGTCCTATCATGGTGTCAAGATGGCTGCTGCATCTCCAGCCATCATGTCTACATTCAAGGGAGTGAGGGGTGGGGAAGGTTTCCAGGACGGCACCAGCTAGGTCTGTGCCTTTTTATCAGGAGAGCAACAGCAAGGGAGAAGATGGGTATGCATGACTCTGGGAAGCAAATCAACAGTATCTGCCACAGCCTGCCTTCCCCAAACCCCTGAACACACCTCAGCACATCTTCCAGGCAGGGTAGCAGGAGGTAGGTGGTGGTAGCATCCAGAGCGTGTCTTGAAAGCTTTCCAGTGGACTGTAGTTGACAGGAACTCTGGGAGTTATAAGAAGAAACTTCAAAATCTGCCCCTGGAATTGGGTGGAGAGGCTCCAGGCTTTGGAATGAGCTGTTCTGGGTTCTAACAACTTGACTGGAGAATTAGAGAGAGGTGTGCAAAGTGCCCAACATATCTGGTTCCAGGTGGGTGCACCTGGGGCAGGTGTGGGGTCAATGAGTTCAAGGTGGCACCAGGCACCACGGCAGATGCAGGTACTGCTTCGGCATCGATACATCCATGGAAAGGCTATGGCTGTCCCACCGGCGCTTCTGTTTTTTGGGCCCTTCTGTCTCAGCCTGTGACCTCTGGGGCATGTTCAATGAGTGGCCTCGTGAGGGGTCGTTAGGGCATCAGCACAGTGTGTGCTCTGCCTAGCAAACTGGTCACGTTTCGGTACCCTAGCTGGGTTCTGGGACCCCCTCATTGTTGATTTCCCCTCAAAGCACACTGGTTCAGCCCTGGCCGGTTTGGCTCAGTGGTTAGAGCGTCAGCCTGCGGGCCAGAGAGTCCCAGGCTCGGTTCCTGCTAAACCTTGGTTGCAGTTTGTCCCCGGCTCCATGGGGTTGTGTGGGTGGCAGCCAATCGATGTGTCTCTCTCACATCAATGTTTCTCTCTCTCTTCCTCCCTTTCTTCTTCCAGCTCTATCTGAAGATAAATGCAAAAAATAAATAAAAATAAAATAAAATAAAATTTTAAAAAAAGCACACTGGTTCTGTCTGGACTCATTCTACTGACCTGGAGTTATGGAAACAAATCTTATGGGCAGTTTGGGTCCATCCTAGAGGCAGGAGCTACCGAGGTCCGGCTGGGCAAGTCCCCTCCCCCCACATTCCCTAAACAGCATGGCGCCTTCTCTAGCCCATTCTGAGCACCACACGCTCAAAAAGTCTGGGAAATAAAATCAGAGTCAATATGACTTACATTTTTGAACCTCCATCGACTGGTCACTGTGTTCAAATCTTGTGGGGACACAGAGAGGGCAAGGTGAGACCCCTGCCCTTGAGAGGCAAAGGAAGACACAGGAAGGGAGCCCAGCACAAGTATTGGGGCCCGCCACTACGCTCCCCCGATTACCGCTGGGTGATTAAACCTCTCCGACTCTGGCTCACCTGGGCTGTGAGGGGTAGGAGCAGCACCCCCAGGGCCGCCTCCAGGGCCTTGGTGTGAAGTGTTTGGAGGCCTGGCACATGGGTCCGGCTGTGTAAGTGTTCACTCTGCGCTTATCATCACGTGTGATGTTCTCAAACAGCTCGAACACGCCGCATCTGGATGGAACGGAGCCACATGGCACGGCCCCGCGCAATAGGAATGTAATTTGAGTCAACGAGAGTCGCCACTCTGTTATCAGGCTCTCGGAATGAGCCTTACGCAACAGTGTGAGCGTGGCCTCTGGCTCCACGCCTGGTCTCCTCGGCTCCATCACGCTTCTTCCCCTGTCGCCCTGCGCGGCTCCCTCGCTGAAATAAGGAGCTGGTGAGGGTGCCCTGCTCCCAGGCAGGCCGTGCGGGCGGGATCGGGTCCCACAGCAAGGTGCTGAGGGCGTCGTGGGTTCTCCATGAACGCCAGCGGTTGCTCTGCACCCAGGATCGCAGCAAACCAACCCCGGAAGAATGCCGCGAGGCAGTTCCCACAGCAGCCCCATGTTGCAGGTGGGGAAACTGAGGCACAGAGAGGCAAAGCCACTGGCCCCGGGTTCACAATCCGTGTTCAGTAGGGTGGGCTGGAAAGTCCGCCTGCGAGGTGATTTCAGGGATGAGTGAAATGGGTGACGACCGGGGGTCCCAGCTCTGCATGGGGCCCCTCCCCCAGGCCTCCTCCCAAAGCCAGTGGAGGGTGAAGGGCCCGCGGGAGCTTCTCTGCAGAGAGCTCGCTTCGGGCATCTTTCTCACGTTCCTCCGCGCTCCCTGCCAGCTCTCGGTCCCCAGGGAGAGGCTCGGCAGTGAGAACCTGGGAATTCTCTTATCTCTTCCGAGCAGGATGCGTCCTGTGTTGTGTCCCCACCGAGGTTTCCAAGTGCCCTGATGAGCTTGCAGATTTCAAGGGCGATTGCTCAGCTGCCCTCCAGCCCAGCTTGGGGGGTGGGGGGGCTGTGTTTTGTTTGCCAGCCCCTCACACTGGCTGGACTCCCCGTATCCCTGGCCTTGTCAGCTGCGCCTGGCCCTCCGCTCCCCCGCAGGCCTGTCCCAGCCACAGCAGTGTGAAATGGCAGGGGTGAATTCCTGCCCTGGCGTTTCCGCCCATTCTTTGTGTGGGGGCAGCAGGCAGGTTCCCCACCCGGGAGGGGGCCCTGGAGGACGCAGTGCCCCGCTTGGCCCTCGGGGGCGCTGTGCAGGCCGGCGAGGGCAGGGAGGCCTGCCTGCCTGCCCGGCCTGGGCTGGGTTCTCCTCCTGTTCCGCCACATCAGTGATTCTCACTTTTACCCCCAGTGATGTTGGAAAATGTAGATTCTTGGGCCTGGGTTTCCAAATCAGACTCATCAGGAGTGGGCGAGACCATGGTTCGCAGTGGACTCCAGGCCCTAGGTAATTCTTCTGACCAGGCACATTTGGAAAAATGCTGGCCTGGCAGCTTGGGCAGTTTCTGGAGTCAGACCCCTGCCCATCCTGGTCTCTCAGTGTCTTGGAGCCTCTTGGAACCTCAGTGTCTTCCTCTACTGATGGAATGCTATTATCTCTCTTACAGGCTTGTTGCACACAGCAAGCTTGGATAGGGTGTTCAGGAAAAGATGAATTGTTATTGTCCACACTGATATGCAAAGACATAACCTTCCTGGCAAACGTGGACAGACCACACTGAGCTGATAGGGTTGGAGTCAGGAGCGGAGACCTTGAGTGTTTTGAGCATCCTCTGAAACCTCATTTTAGGTACTAGAGTTCTTTGCACGGAGATTTCCAAATGTTGACAATGATACCGTGTTCCCTGGGCGCCAGGAGCCTGGAATTGAGAAATGCCAGGTTATTCTTGGATTCTCAGAGCTGAGGGTGTTGGGGCCAGAGAGGGTTCAACTCATCTGTGCCTCAGTTTCCTCCTACATAAGGTGGGGGTATTATAGTTCTTGCTTCACCGGTACGTGAAGGATTAAATGAGA
Organism: Molossus molossus; assembly: GCF_014108415.1. Lineage (NCBI taxonomy): Eukaryota > Metazoa > Chordata > Mammalia > Chiroptera > Molossidae > Molossus > Molossus molossus. Next base: position 19,672,249 of record NW_023425357.1, read on the forward strand.
TAAGACGTGGGAAGCGCTGATGCCCACGATTTGAGAGTTGGCTGCCGGTGTTGGTGGCGGTCTCTCTTTTTCACAGATGAGGAATCTGAGAGAACCAGGGGGAAGTCCCCACTTGCATGGGACTCCCGCTGATGAGTGGCAGGGCGGGGATTTGAACTGAGGCATTTGAGAGACTCTCTCCACCATCAGGGCTGTGGACATGGCAGAATTGGCCTGAGTGGGCAGCCCGGCTCTCTGGCAGAATACGCAGGTTCTCAGGCGAGGAGTGACCTTGGCGGGTCCACTCCCTGGTTTGTCCAACTCCTGTGGTCTTTTATGAAGCTCATCATGAAGGGGAACCTAGTGGGGTCCTCACAGTTTTGGGGGCCTTGTCTTTTATGAATTTTCTACTTTGTCACCGGGAAGTGCTGACTCCCAAAGAGTCTCTCATCCAGGGTTTCTGTTAACCCAAAGCTGGACGCTGCAGCCTAAGAGCTGATTTTACATTTATTGACTTATAGTTTCCCAAAGCGAAGGTACAATAAAATGTGAAATATGGTGGTGGCCAACCGAATAGCCTCATGCCGTCTTTCTGAGACCTGTTTATTTGTGGAGAGGAACACAGGCTCACACACGGGTACACACATCCATTCACATAGATGCCCACACGTACCAACATGCACACACATGTGCACATATGCAAATACACCGCGGGCAGTATAAGATGGGGCCCCCATTAATCTCCCTCGAGTGAATGCCTGGCTGGGCTGGGGGTGCTCTAAGACAGGTTGGTTTTAAGCAAACATTTAGTACAGGTGGCTTCTAAGTTGGAGAAATGTCACCAGGAACCCCCAGCTCATGCTTAAATAAATTTGTCACCTGCTGGATGATATCACCCTTTAGATACAGTGGTTCTCAATCTTCCTAATGCCGCGACACTTTAATACAGGTCCTCATGTTGTGTGTGGCCGTATCTGCATGTGGGCGGACCCGCCTGGAGACGGATAGAGGAGCCGTGTCTCGGTTCCCAAGACCCTCGGAAATATGTGTTTTCTGATGGTCTTAGGCGACCCCTGTGAAAGGGTCATTCCACCCCCAAAGGGGTCGAGATGCACAGGTTGAGAAGTGCTGCTTTAGAACAAACCACGTGGATAATTTAAGGTGTTATTCCTCAAGATTTTCTATCGCAGGATTAACAGAGCAGGCTCCCCTTCCCGGGAGTGTGGACCAAGAGGAACACCTGCCCCCAAATGACCTTCATGGCATCTTTTTACATTAAAAGTCCATGTCCTTTTTGCTTTGCTTTCATATTATAGGCAGAGGTATTTTAAAAAACCATTGCCTCCCTCTCATTATTTTAGCAAAAATGGTGATTCCCCACCGCACACATCATGTTTATCTAAAATCTCCTCATGGTTCCTTCATTTGAAAAGCCAAGCTGACCTTAACGTGATAACCTGAAATGCAATCTTTTCTTCCTAAACGTCAGTCATTCACACTTCAGTAAGAATGACAACACAATCTCAAGAGTAGGTTTTCAATGACAACATTAGATGAAACCATTAAAACCCAGGATCCCTGTGTGAGCCAGGAAGAGGAAATAGTGACACCCTAAAAAGAGTCAAGTATAATGAGGAAGTCGGAACAAAGACATTTTGCCAATTTCCCTATTGTGTCTTAGCCTTTCGATAGTTCTCTGGTCTATGGGCAGCTCCATCCAGAACGTGGCAAAGAGCAGTAACAAGATTCTTCCAGGGAAACGTCTCTCCTTGGCCACGAGCTCAAGGGTGGCCCCTCCTCCATCACCCTCTGTTTCCGTCCCATCGCAGAGAAGACTTCTGCTTTCTTCTTTGTATCTACCATTTTCTGCAGTTTGCTGGGGCATTGAAGACATCAGCATGTGAGGTTCCTCTGGGAATATTTGGCACTCCCCAAACACTTGCACAAGCTTTTAAACTTTGTTCAATATATAGAACGTGCTATCTTGCATGCTTATCAATAAATTTTTAATTACATTATTATTTGCTTGCCCAAACGGGATCATAGTTGTACACATTCGTAATGTCTGCTTCTTACTTGGGTTCAAATTCCATTCCTGCCACTCACTGGCTGTGTGTCATTTTCTAATCTACAAACCGGGGTGTGGGGGAAACAGCACCTAGCCCCGCCTGGGTGGCTTAGTTGGTTGGAGCGCTATTCCGTATACCAAAAAGGTTCAATTACTGGTCAGGGCACATATCTAGGTTGTGGGTTTGATCCCCCATGGGGGTTGGGGTGTGTATGGGAGGCAACTGATCAATATTTTTCTCTCACATGGGGAAAAGAATATCCACGGGTGAAAATTAAAAGAAAAACAAAACAACAACAAACACCCGGCACCTCAGTTGCTGTGAGGATTAAATGTGAAGTGCTGGGAATGGTGCCTGATGTAGGCGTGTTAGCTCCGTAACTATTAGTGGAGCTCACCCATGCTGGAAAAGGATAATTTGACAAACGGACGGGAGATCATTCTTCCCTGTGCCAAAGCCTCACTGGGGAGCTACCCCAGCATGAGTGTATTCAAAGGGGATGAATAGGTAGGAGGCCCCAGGCAGCGGGCCGATTCCCATCTTGGCAGCCAACCTGTGGTCGGGGCAGCAGTATTAGAAATAGTTTCTCCCGCCCTGGATGGTGTGGCTAGTGGTTAGAGCACTGGCCCGAGCTCCGAAGGGTCTCGGGTTCAGTTCTTGGTCAAGGGCAGTTACCTGGGTTGCAGGTTCAATCTCTGGCCCCAGTCAGGTGTGTGCAGGAGGCAACCAGTCGATGTGTCTCTCTTACATCCCTGTTTCTCTCTCTCTTTCTCTCTCTCTCTCTCCCTCCCTCCCTTCCTCCCAGTCTCTCTAAAAAATCATTGGGTGTGACCCTCCGGTTTGCCAGAATTGGGCTCTTGAAACAGCTTTCCCAGAGCAGCCTGGCCCTTCAAACGTGCTCTTGAGTCTCTCGGGCCTTCTGTGATCTCCCCAGGCAGGCCTCGGGGGCTGTGCACCGGCCCCTCCGTTTGTGGTGGACACATGCCATTTGTCAGTGGCAGGGGGTGACTCGTTGGGCACCCCTTGAAGGGAGCTTGCAGAGTTCAAGGCTGGTCGCCTGGGCACTCATTATCAGATCTAATTGTGGGCTCAGATTTCACAAACCAGGGGGCTGTGCAGGTGGAGGACAAGCTGCAAAGGTCACGCCTAAAAGCTTATTAAACCGCGGGTGTGAAAGGTAAGACCATCTGGATGCCATTTGACAACTTAAGTGGTAATTACACCATTTGGCGCAGGAATTAGTGAGAGCCGTGGTTGAACTGTGGCAGGGACGACTTTTCTCGTTGTTTGGAGGGGGGTCGTTCGGGGCAGTCGGGTCCCAGCATCGCGCGGTCCTCGCTTCTGCTGCGGCGGACCGCGCCCGGCGGGTAGCCGGCAGCGCGGGCTGTGCGGGCCGGGCGGCCAGGGCCTCGCCAGCCCCGCAGCGGGCCCCGTAACCAGGAACACCTGCTTTCCCAGCGCTCCGGGCCCGCTGGAAGGGAGGTGGGGGCAGCGGCCAGCGGCATTCCTGCCCAGCAATATGGAAGTGTTTAAGCAGCCATTGCACCAGGCAGGGTAGCTGAGATCTGAACCTTTAAATTACAGCCATTCCCGGGCTGAGGAAAAGTAAATAAACAGTTCACAGCTGCAGCCAACTCAACACAGAACCGGCTATCTCTTCTGATTGCGGGACAAGTAATTAAGTGGGAAATGTGAGCCCTCACAGTCAGGGTGAGATGATAAAGGTCTGGGGGCAGTAAATCCCCCCAGCTCCAGAGACCTCAGATTAACCCTCGCAGGGCCGGCGGGGTGATGGGTGGGCGGCCGGGGGCAGCCCAGACCAGCGCCCACATTAGCTGATGGCAGCCTCACCGAGCCTCGTTGAAGGGACAGGACACCCAAGCAAGCACAGGCACTGTCTGCATTTACTGGTCCGGCCGGGCTGAGCTGTGTCCCCCAAAGTTCTCATGTTGGGACCCTAACTCCCAGCGCCTCAGAATGGGATGGTATTGGGAGATCGGGCCTTTAAAGAGGTGATTGAGTGAAATGAGGTCATCAGGGTAGGCCCTGATTCAGTTCATCCGGTGTCCTTATATGAAGAGGCTGGGACACAGACGTGCACAAAGGGAAGAGCACGTGAAGACACAGGAGGAGACAGTCATCTACACGCCAAGGAGAGAGGCCACAGGGGAAACCAACCCTGCTGACACCGCAGCCCCCGGACGGTGCTGCTTTGCCCCGGCAGCCGAGCGAACCGGCGCTGAGATTTGCCTGTGCTGAGAGCAGGGTGGGCTTTATGATGAGCCGACCGTGCCTGGGGGTCGGTCGTCTGTGCCAAGCCCCTCCAAGGTGTGTATGTCCCACGTGGCTTCTCATACTCCCCACAGCCTTGTGTTCCCATTTCACGGATGTGGAGACTGAGGCCAAGCAAACAGCCCCGGGTCAGATAGCCAGGACGTGTGGAGAGAGCCTGTTTCCGAGAGTCGTGGTTCTCAAACCTGGCTGCACACTGGACATCGCCAGGGAAGTCTTACACAACTCTGACTCCCGGGCCCCAACTCAGATGAAGGGAGTTGGGAGATGGGCAGCCGTTTTCAAGGTGCCCCGGGCAACTTTCACCTACAGCCAGGCTTAAGAACCACTGCATTATACCCATTTTTTCTTGCTGGATTTCTTTAAAAAACAAAACCCGTCGGGCTGGTGTGGCTCAGAGGATGAGCATCGACCCATGCACCAAGAGGTCGCCTGTTCCATTCCCGGTCAGGGCACATGCCCAGGTTGTGGGCCAAATCCCTAGTGGGGGGCATGCAGGAGGCGGCCAATTGATGTTCTTTCATCGATGTTTCTGTCTCTCTCTCCCTCTCACTCCTCTCTCTCTCAAATCAATGAAGGAAAAAAAAATTAAAAAACATAAAAAAACCAAAAGACAAAATGTAGTGGCTTAGCAGTAACTTATGTCCCATGTGTCGCCTCCCATCTTTCCAAATTTCCCCTGGGCCAGGCTGCTCCAACGTGGTCCTCAGACCCACAGTCAGTTTGCTTGTGTTTATGTGACCATCGGCACAGGCTCTGAGACCCTCGTGCCTCGGTTGGAATTCAGCCTCCACCACTTACTTGCTGTGTGACTTCAGAGTAGTCACTTGACCTCTCCGTTTTCTCATCTGTAAAATGCAGATAAGAAGAGTACCTACCTCTAAGGTTGTTATTAACCAAGTTAATGTTTGTAAAGCCCTCAGAACAAGGCCTGGACACACGGAGAGTGCTAGAAACGTGTTTGTTAGAAACAAAATAAATGTCTCGTATATTTTCCCCTGGGTAGTAAGATGCTGAAGGTGGGGTAAGGAATGGGAGATAGAAACAGCCTGAGCCAGCTCTGCATTGCCCCCAGGGCGCGGAGGGGACCTCAATCTCAGCGGGAGGGAGCAGGGCACCAGGTGTCCAAGGCACTCACCACCCCCAACCTCACCACGCACGCGTGACCCCTGGGAGGGGCGTCTGCCAGCTGACCCGCTCTGTTTCCGTGTAAACTGGGACACTGGCGTCCAGCAGTCATGGAGGATGCACTCGTGGAATCTGGGATGTCATGGCCATGTGGTTTTCTCTGTCAACGTGGTTTTCTCTGTCAGGAATGAGGTATGATGCAGAGCGCGAGGCGCCCAGGTGGGCATGCGCCCGGCGTGAGTGCTGATGGGGTTCCGGGCAATCGTCCTGTCTTGTATTACGTGTATTCCCCTCTCCCCTCCTGTAAGAATGTGTATCCCTTTTGTAATAATAAAAAAAAAACAGTTAAAAAAAAAAAAAGGAATGATGTAAAAATTGGCTAAGTCGCTCCAGGCATGTTTTAGCATTTCCTGGACATCCTCATGGCCCAGCAGGGCTGGATGCCCCTCTGTCCGCCCCTGCGGAGCACGTGCCTGCCTGTGTTCTGGCCTGTGGCCCTGGACGGGGCAGGCATATGTCACCCAGCTGTGAGTCTCGGGAGCCGTGACAGGGGCCGGGGCCACGTGGCCGCACTCTGGAGGTGCAGGTTTCATGGCACCCAGGATCTTCATGGTGGTGGTGGTGGTGGGGGGGGGGGCTTGGGGATCTGCTCCCAGAAGGGTGGGGACAAGAACAGAGATGGGTCTGCCCCCCATCCCCCCAGCTATTTGCTCCTTCAGCCAGACTGCTGCGCTTGGGGGTCCGTGCAGAAAGGGAACAGCCTGAGCCCCTACTAAAGGCTGGTGTCAGAGTCCTGGGGTTCGATCCTAGCCTGCCACTTAGCCGATAACTTTCTGTGCCTCAGTTTTCTCTTCTGTAATAACCCTCTTTCAAGGGCTGCTGGGAGGCTCAAACAAATTAAAACAGGTGACAGAGCCTGGCCGGTGTGGCTCAGTGGCTGAGCGTCGATCCATGCACTAAGAAGTCACCGGTTTGATTCCTGGTCAGGGCACAAGCCTAGGCGGTGGGCCCGATCCCCAGTGGGGGGCGTGCAGGAGGCGGCCAATGGATGTTCTCTCTCATCGATGTTTCTATCTCTTTCACTCTCCCTTCCTCTAAAAAATCAATACAGAAAAAAAAAAAATTAAAAATAAAAATAAAACAGGTGACAGCGTCTGCCACTTACGAGGCATTGTTACAATTGTAATTGTTTTTCGTATAATGTCTCTGAGCTGTGTCTAGTTTCAGGCAAGGACCCGGAGCTCAGGGAGGTGCATTTATTTACTCAGTCCTTCAGCCAGTAGGTACAGCCCTGGTCTGGGCGCTAGTACCTAATGGGAAGGAAACATGGTTCACACCCTTGGCAAGTTCTCCATCTCCTGAGGGTGGCAGCTATTAGTCAGAGGGTCTTCCAGAGGGGTCATCCCAAATCCGAAAGATGCTAGGACTGGCAAGACATGTGGCAGGAGGCCTGATGAGACTAAAAGCGGTCTGAGCTGGGTTCTGAGGGAAGCGTAGGAGTTTGCTGGGCAAAAAAGAAGAACAGTATCCCAGGCACAGGGAACAACTGGAGTGCAGAGCTTATCCGGTTAGAAAAATGAAATGAGGTGCTGGTAGGGCAGCCGGGGTACAGAGAGGGAGGGAGACCTGCTTACTGTCCCCCCTGTCTTCCATGGTAATACAGTGTTACCAAGGTCCATCACAACTCAGAATAAAGACAGCTTTTCCCAGCCTCCGTGGCAGACGTGAAGTGCATGTGACAAGCCCTGGCCATTATGATGTGAGAAGGGACATGTGTGTCCATCAAGGGAAGGGCGAGCTCTCCTCTTCCCCTGTTTCGGGTCCCCCCAGTGGCCCGATGATGAATGATGACAGCCCACGTGGTAGACCCAACTACTTACAGGAGCGAAAGAACCCAGTGACTTTAGAGAGCAGAACTCAGGCCTTTATGTGAGGAAAAGAAATTCTACGAACATCTTATCTCAGCCACTGATGACTTGGTTTCTGTGTAGTGCAGCTGACGCCATTCCTGACATAGTCCGGCTTAACCGGCGGAGCCAGAGGCAGTGGCCAGGAAACCCCCACTGTGCCTGATCTTTGGCATGGCCTTGGGAATTACTCCCGGCAATTTAGCCCTAAATCCTCCTCCCCGGTACTCCTGGAGATAATGCGAGCCAGCAACATCCTCTTAAGTTCGTCTTTTTTTTTTTTTTTTAATAAAACTTAATTCAGCCCAGCTGAGCTTCAGTTATGTGGGAATACTACTCAGGTCTGATACAGCCTTCAGGTCATGATGCAAACTTTGCTATTTTTCCTAAAAGCCTCAGGAAGCCGATGAGAGCTTAGAGGGCTGACCTGTGGCCACGAGGCCAATGAGCGGCAGAGCCAGGGCGTGGAGGCAAGTCCTCCGCCTGAGCTTCCCGCCGGAGCTCCTGGCGATGCCGAGGATGACGGAGGCTGTACCGACGCTCACGGCCAAGCTGCGGACACTCCGCTCACTTCTCCCCTTTCTCCAGCCATCCTGCCAGCAGCTTCCTGCGGGAATCTGCAGCCGCGGAGAGCAAGGGGCTGGCAGAGTAGAAAGATGAAAAGCCCGCGTCCTGGGGGCATCACTCCAGCAGCATCCCTCCCCGAGCACTGGCTGTCCTAGGATACAGTTCCTCTTGGCTTAAGCCCGTTTCAGTTGCGATTTCTGTTGCTGGCCGCCGTAGTATCTTGCCCGGGAAGCTGGGGCCTGGCCTTCCTGGTCTGCACATTCCCTTGGCTGGAGTGTTACGGTTCTCTCAGAGGTGTCCTTCTCTGGACGGACCCTCCTGAGTTCCTGTGGCCTCTGTTTAGGGTCCTACGTCCTTCTGCCTGAGACCTGTTTCCTCTGGTTCTTGGGTATGTTGCTAATGCTTCCTCTTCATGGACAGGATGAGAGCAGATTACTTTTCATTCCAAAGGAGGGACTCACACCATCACTGGGGTCCCACAGACTGGGAGCATGTGGGCACGGCCCCCTCCCGCGGTGCAGGGAGCTCCCAGCGTCCTTATAATTGGGAAGCCAATGCCTTCCGATGTCAGAGGTTCCTGGGTGCTGGTATCATCGTGGGCAATGGCCCAAGGGCCACGGGGAGTGACCTCGCTGAGCACATTGTCAGGAAGGAGAAGTGAAATGAGACCATATGAGAGGAGGGGCCCAGAGGACCCCCCATCCACTTGCAGATTTGTGGGTGTCCTAGTGCCCATCTCTTAGCCCCCTGCCCCACTAATGCTCCCTACTTGGTAATGACCCAATTCCTCCCTTCCCCATGAGGTCTCTCCCAGCAACACTAAGCTGGCCTGGCACCCCCTTCGGGTCCCCCTCCCCACTTGTGGGAAAAAGGATGTGGGGGAAGGGATGTGGGTTCTGGGCTTAGGAGAGCTGGTACCGGGTCATGGGTCTGCTCCTTACTGATGCTGTGGGTGTAGCAAAGTCCCCTACTCGCCCTGCTGCCCAGTTTCCCACGTTTGCAAAACCGGAATCAGAACCAGTCTCCCAAACCTGGGTCGTTCTGAGGATTTCGGGAGATGCTGGCTGAAGGGAGGTCAGTGGGTCTGAGAAGGGTCAGCGAAGGCGTAGGACCAGGTAGGGTGAGGTGCGAGCAGTGCCAGCTCTATAATGTGGGGCTCAGTGCAAGATGAAAATAGGGGGCCCTGGTTCTGACATCATGAAGGACTTCAAGTCGCCTACAGCACAGCACTGAACCAAGCGGGGATCCCTCTGAGCCTGGGCCCTGTACCTCTCCTTCATGGGCTGGAGTACCTTTAACGTTTCTGTGGCCCAGAGAGGACCCAGGAAGTGGCAGGACCCCTCAGGTGCCAAGAGGGGCCAGCTGTGGGCCGGGCAGCCAGTGGCTGATAATAATCAAGTGTCCACCCCCCGGGACCTCCAGGTCAATTCAGAATCCAAGTGCAGCAGTATCCAGAGACATCACTTTTTATTTTATCCTCATCCAAGGACATTTTTTTTTTTTTTTTATCTTCAGATAGAGCAGGAGGGGGAGAGGAAGGGAGAGAGAGAAAGAAACATCGACGTGAGAGAGACACATCGACTGGTTGCCCCCCCACGACCCCAACCAAGGCCGGGGACAAACTGCAACCGACGTACGTGCCCTTAGCAGGAACCGAACCCGGGTCTCTCTGGTCTGCAGGCCGACACTCTAACCGCTGAGCCAAACCAGCCAGGGTGAGGCATCACTTTTTAATGGTGGAAGCTACCCGGTGGCTGTGAACTGCATGGTGCAGGGAAGGGGCCATGGCTTTTGGACAGTCCCCCCCATGAATCGAGCTCACGGGTCACAACCCCTTGTATCTGGAAACAGCTGACTTCTGGTTCTGGGTTCCAAAGTGGCAGCCCCGCCCAACACAGTGACGCCTGCCAGGGAGGCCCCTTGACATCATTGCAACAGCGATTTTTATGGGAGCGGGTGCAGGCTGCAAAGCTGTCAGGGCGGACGCTGCCCCCTGGCCCCTCTTCACCCGTTCCTGTTGCTCCACCCTTCGAAGACCTGGGCCTCTGTGACCTCGGGCTCTGCAGAGAGTGTTCTCAAACCCTGGCAGGCTCCGGGCGCGGGCGTCCCCACGGTCTGCGGGCTCGTCTTGCCCATTGGTGCCAACAGGGTTTCTGGGTGAAGTCTTGTTAGGGTAATAAGTGAGATGAGAAAACAATACTTCACTGTATTTTTTCCTGGGGCATCATGACAGATTGAGGGCCTATGGCTCGAGGCGTGCTGGCTGAGTCCAGCTGCTGTGACCCCCCGAGTCAGGGGAGCAAATGGGCATGCCGCAGGCTTCCCCTACTTGGCCTGGCCCGACTCCAAGGCCCCCCGGCCTCCATCTCCCTGGCTGTCCTGCCATCGGCGTCTGTGGGAATGTTGCACCCGGCGAAGCCCAGGCCATTTCTCCTGCCCCGAAAGCCCGTGTTGCCTCATAGGGCCCAGGGGAGGGTGTCGTGCACGTGGGCTGGTTGCCCGGCCACAGCTGGCCGAGCTGCGTGGGGAAGAATGGGCCCGCCTGTCCCTCCATCACCCCGGACAGGGAGGGGCCCCCGCTGGTGGGTGTCTCGACGCCGGGCACCTCTCTGGTTCTTCCAGAAGAGTGGCTGCTTCTTTGCCATCTGAGTGATGCTACTTAGAGAAGCCAGGCTGGAGGAACTCCTGACACGGAGACTGATAAAATGGTCATCGTCCACGCTCTACACACTCACGGTCCGAACTCGGAAATCAACTTGATCCAGGCAGCCAGGGACACTTGTAACCATGATAAACGGGGTACTGGCCCTGCCTCCTGGAGCACTGTTCTGCTCCAGGCACTGTATATATATTGTCTGAGAGAGTGTCCTGGCGCTCCCTATAATACAGAAATAAACATGTCACACTGTGCGCCTGCTCCAAGAGCCTGCTACAGGTGGACTCTTTAGACCCTAACAACAACACTACGGGGTAGGTCCTTCAATCATCCCCATTTTGCAGATGAGGAAATGAGCTTCAGAGGGGTTTGGTGACTTGCTCGAGGTCACACAGCTGGTAAGTGTCCAGAGCTAGAATTTCACTTGCTCAGTCTCCATCCAGAGCCTACGTGGTTCGGTCTTACTGACAGTCAACTAAAAATGCAAACGGGACCCAAGAAGGCGGGAAAGGCGTTTACTTCTCCAGCCAAATCTCAATCCCCCTCTCCCCGAACTCATTCTCTAACTACGGGGGGCTCTTCTTAGTATCTCCTATCCATCCTGCTCTCTGCTGCCTCAGGGTCTTTGCACAGGCTGTTCCATCTGCCTGGCACACTGTTCCCCCCACATCCGCCTGACCTTTAGTGCTCATCCTTTGGATCTCTGCTAAATGCCCCTTCCTCAGCGATGTCTTCTCTGGGCCCCCTCCCCAACGTGGGGTTTGATCACCTTGTTTTATGCCCCACTATACTAGGCACACTTTTCTTTCATCGCACCGGACACTTGTGTGATTTGTAAGCTCCTGGAAGTCAGGGCCTGTGGTTGCTCTCTCTATTGATGAACCACTTTATATGTGGGTAATTTATATGTGTTAAGTGGTTGATAAAGAAATGAACAAAGAGGGACATGAGGTTCGCTTGTCTAATTCGAAGGACAGCTCCCAGTGTTGGCTTGGAGCGGAGCCTCTGTTGTCCCTGTGTCTGGGGCTCTTTTCCTTCCAACCAGACACATGGGTTCTGTGACACTCCCGTGGCCGAGCAGCGCAGTCACAACAGGACTGGCTTCTGCCTCCGTTATCAGTGGCTGTGTGGCGGAGTAGCCCGAGGCTGAGGGGTTCAGAGCCCTGCACAGCATCTGTTATTGTTATGCTACATCCCAGTGAGGTGTGTGCCTCTCCAAACATAAAGCCAATAGCACCTGCTCTCAAAGCCCAGAAGCACATTTGTGTCCCCTCACCTCCAAGAGTGTAACCAGCATGCATCTCATCATGGTTAAGTACATATACTCGAGTGTCTGGTTTCTCCCTTAAAATCTCCTGGTAAATCGATGCTGGATCCCAGTTGACGCTGCCTCGCATGGAGGGAACGCGGTAGCCGTGAGAACTGTTCGTGGAGGGCCCCTCCGTGCTAAATGGGTTCACTTCCATGATCTCACTCAAGCTTCACGAACACCTGTGGGGAAGGCACGTAGGTGAGGAGGGGTGTCCATGTCACAGATGAAGGAGCAGAGAATCGGGAGAAGTCGCTGGGCCAAACTCACACAGCTAGCGCACGGTCACGCTTGGATTTCAACTCTCTTCTAACTGGCGGCTGGATGCTTAACCATGAGCTATTTTTCGTAAGCACTCTACTAAAACACCTTATGTGCTGTCTTAGTCTCCCTGGGCTGTGGAGACAAAATACTGCAGCCTAGGTGGCTTGACCACCAAAATCCGTATTCTCACGATCTGGAGGCGGGGCAGTCTGAGAGCAAGGTGTCGGTGAGGTTTGTTGAGGCCTCTGTCCTTGGCTTGTGGTTTGGCCATCTTATTCCTGTGTCTTCCCTCTGCGTGTGTCTTTGTCCAAAATTCCTCCTCTTAGAAGGACGCCAGTCACCTCGGGTTAGGGTCCGCCCTAGTGAACTTATTTTAACTGAATCACCTCTTTAAAGGTCCCGTCTCCAAAGACAGTCACATTCTGATGTCCTGGGGGTTAGGATTCAACACGTGAGTTTGGGGACGACACAATTCAGCCCATACCTTTGCATTTTCTTTCTTCCCTCTCACCACAGAAAGCTTCTGTCTCATTTCCTGAATCGGCTTCTTAACCCCCATGTTAACAACAAGGAGATGACCGTTTTAGAAACTCTCAAACCATTCGAAATCGAACCATTTCTCTCCCTCTGAACAACTTCACCCCTGTGTTTGGTTGTGTGGATAGTGGTGCAGTCAGATTCATCTCGTTGGTCGGTTAGAAAACCACTCCGAGGATGTTCTGTGTCCACTGCATGTCAGACCAGATCTGAACACAGACATTTCTCTGTGGTGATTGTTTTAATGTCTCCTTTCTGCACACGCAAACACACACACACACACACACACACACACACACACACACACACACACCAGTATTTCCTAATGTGTATGGAGCACTTCTTATGAGAGGACTTGATATAAATCTCACAGAGGGGAAAAGTTTTAAAATCAAAAATGGCTGTGAAGTATGCTGAACACAATCGAATGGATTACCTTGCTGCAGGGTTTCTCGGGGTCTCTAATGCACTGATGGAATTAATTCATGAATCTCTAAGAAGGTCTTCGAGCAGGGCTTAGCAAACTTTATCTATAAAGGTCCAGCTAGTAAATATTTTAAACTTTGTGGGTCACTTGCTTTCTGTCATCATTACTCAATTCTACTGAAAGTTGCTACAGATAACATGTAAATGAATGGCTGTGGCCCTGTTCCAATAAAACTTTATTTACAAAAACAAGCAGCGGGCCAGACTTGGCCCACTGGCAATAGTTCGCTGGCCCACGTCTTAGTTTGGAGTATGTTCCAAATGATGGGCCGTGGAGTTATTTTGTCAAGGGGTATTCATGTTCTATAGGGCATACTCTTTATTTGGCCTGCCCTTGACCTTTAGTCATGGGGCACATCCCCAGTGTTTCATGTCCATCCTGCGTGTGCCTATGTGGTTGGGCACTGGGTTACTGTTTCATGAGGTTCATTGGTGGATGGGGATAACACATCTAGATTCCTCTTCAGACTTCAGAATGGAAAATTACTCAGCTGGGGCCCTTGTGTGAGACTTTTTCAGTACTTTGGGAATTCGGCAGAACTTGAAATACTTCATCAGGCTTATTATCACAGTATTTAGGCATTTTCCTCTTCTTTCACATCAGTTATTTCCCGTCCCTCTGGCCTGCACGGGCAGTGTTCAGTGAGGGTTTGCATTCGTCAGCTACTTACGGAGAGTGTTTAGTCTTTGTCTATAAGCCGATGGCTCTGAATTAATTTTGGATGGAGCATTTTGGAAAAGGAGGGACTGTTTGTATTAAGACGGACAGGGATATAGTCTTTCAAGGTACGAAATTTGTGCTGACTTGGTCCAAAACACAACCGCATCTGGTTCTGTCTGGTCTCGACTGCTCCAAAAATGTTCCTAAATTCCAGACAACCTCTTGGGCTTAGAAATAAAAGTCATTAATCCTGCATTTGAATTTAATATTTGAAATTTTATCCTAATCTTTTTTTTCTCTCTCTCTCTCTTCCACATGAATTAACTTTTGAAAAGTTGGAAAGAAACATGAGTTTGTTTTTTTTTTTTTTTCTTTTAAGAGAACATTCTTAACAAAAGGGTATAAAATTAAACTGGATTTGACCTTTTGAGTTTAGCAGATTTTCCACCTGGGCTGAGCGGGAATGGGCTGAGCGGTAGGAAGGCTTCTTCTCCCCCTTCTGGGAAGGCACACGGGGTGTGTTCTCAGGGTGGCATCCTTCTTGGCTGAGCAGTACTGGGGGTTCCTTGCTGACGGTTAACTGATAAGCGGTGAGATAGCAAGTCTGGGTAGATGGCTCGTTCGCAGAACGTTCCAGCCAGCTTCGGTTCAGTCTCATCAGAAATATTTAAGCCCCCCCATCCCCCCACCAAAAAAATGCACATTATTCTGCAGGCACCTCCCATGTGGGTGGACAGATCTATCTTGAGTTTCATCCGCTCAAGGCCAACTTCTCTCTGGCACGAGGGGGGACAAACTTGGGGCACCCAGCCACCCGGATAGTCCAAATGACCTGGTAACAGAGAGAGCCTGGGAAAGGAGGGGGGTCTGGGAGCCGGAGGGTGGACAGGAGGTACCGCAGGAAGAGGGGAGAGAATTGGGGAATGGGGATGTGAACTCTTGGAGTCAGGGGCTTGGGGAGCAGGCCTCTGCCGTCACAGTTGCTGGCAGCCTCTGTGGGCCGAGGAGGGGCTCACTCATTTGGCTTTCTTACCATCTGCTTACAAGGACTCTGAATTCTGGGAGCTTGGGTTTGACTGCTGGCCGAGGAAGGCCTTGGGCGGGTCACGCTACTTCTCAGCCTCAGTCTCCTCTGGTGTGAAATAACATAAAATAGCACCGTCCCTGTAGGGCTTAAAAGATAGATGCATTTCACTGTCAGCCCAAGACCTGGCACCCGGGGATGGGCTTGAAAAATACCACCCTTATATAACTAGAGATTATTTTTATTCTCGAGTTGATGGTGTTCGCCAAGGCAAAGGAGGGGTGGGCCCCCCATCCCCTTCCACCACCCCCCTGCCCTCTTGGTGACTTGTTTTTCCTTTCAAGGGTGGTCTCTGCTCCCTGCACCGTGATGTCACTGCCTAAAAATGCCTGGCAAAGGCAGGGGCTGCGGAAGGGGCACTCACTGCGACTTCGCCCCAGCCAGCCTCGCGCTCCCCTGGGGCAGCGCTGGCCCCGGGTCAGGAGTTCCAGGCTCCTTCCCAGTGGAATTTGTGATCCCCTCCTCGGCCAGAGCTGGTTTGCTCCTCCAGAAATAAAACAAAGCCTGCAGAAGGCTGAGGCCACAGCTGTGGCTCCCCTCCCCCCCCCCCCCGATCCACCAGGCAGCTAACTAGCCGAGCGGGTGGAGGAACGCCCTCCGCAGACCTGGGCTCCAGCACTAAGTCGGCCCTCAAGCAGTCCTGGGGCCCTGGGCCAGTCCCAGTACATCTCCAGGCCCCGGTTTCTTCAGCTGGGTGAAAAGGGATTGTGACCAGCTCATCCGTGTCAGGGATTCTGTGTTAGCAGGTGTGATGGGTGTTTCCCACGGGGCAGGACGTAGGCGAGGTTAGGCGATGCAGCTGTGGGTATTTTGTATCTGTATTGAAGTGGGTCTGCAGGGCAGGGACCAGGGGAGGCCCGCAAGGCACTGGCTTCTGATCCAAAATTCAAGGGGGCACCAAACAAGCCACAGTCGTCAAGATCCACCTTGGACTGCAGCATTTCGAAGTCAAAATCCCAAACCGTGCATGATAACCTATCGACGTTTTAAAACGAAGGCAGGATCGATACTGTGGAGTTTTCATTTGCCTCAGCTTCCGACGCCGCTCGCGCGTGTGATTTTACTTTAGAAACACAGTTCTAACAGCTGAGGCCCGCGACGTCCCAGATGCCGCTGCTTAGAGAGTGGCCACAGCCCAGTGCAGGAAGTGAGTCTCTTAACAGAAGAAAAGGAACGAGGTACCTGGTGTGCGTGATTGGCGGTGTGTAGAGATGGCAAAAGACCATGATGGTGGAAAGAGTGAGAGTTTAGGGAGTGGGGGTAAGCTGTGAGCTGTGGGCTGGTGGCTGGCTGGGAGACGTAGACCCTGAGGGACCTGCCCCCATGCCTGTGTCGTAAGTGTCCACCCCTTTGACCACAGTGGACTTGTCCCCAAGGTCCCCCTGCCCGAGTCAGTACCATCGGAACCCCCGGCGTCCACACTGGGCTGGTGTCCTCACTGCGGAGACGTGCACACTGGTGCCCTGGGCATGACCCTGTTTCCCTCTGCACAGAGGAGCAGACCGTGCTGGGTGACAGAGGAGGCGGGCCAAGTGGGCCTTCCAGCTCCGGCACGGCCCCGCCCTGACTTCCATAGACACCCTGGGTCTTTATCATGAACACCCCCTTTGTGAAACTGGTTGGACTGGGATTCTTCCTCTTAAAGAGACAAGATCCCCACGGGTGGTCTGAGTCCTCATCAGCTACTGACTCGGTGCCCTTGGACCTTTTCTTTCTCTCCGGAAAATGCCCGGACACGCCAATCAGTCTGACCCTGGCAGAACACAGAACATTAAACCTTGATTTTCAGAAGGTGAGGCCGAGGCATCCGAATCCATTCTTCATTCAAAGCAAACATCGCCACGTGCACTGGGGATTCAGCAGGGGCGTCAGGCACAGGTCCCCCTCCCCCGCAGGGTCCCAGGATGCCTTAGGAGGTGAGGAGGCCAGACAGGGGGGACAGGGACCAGTGCAGCTGCCATCGACAGGCAGGTGACTGCTGTGGGAAGTGGGGTTCATCCTTCGAGGGATCTGTCAGGGGCCTAGAGAACCCACCTCAGTGCTGTGCCACCTGACAGAGCCCGGCCTCCTTGTTGGTCACAGTTGAGCGCCCAGTGCCCAGGCGCCGTGGTCAGCCTCGCTTTCCTTGTCCCAAGGGATGGTCATCTGCCTCTAGTTTGCAGAGGAGAGAAAGCAAGTGTCTGTGGACAGAGATGTCTGGGAGGGTGATAGCGCCGCTTAGTCAGCAGGGTCTGGAGGAGAAACTCCGAGCGGATGAGACGGCCCGTGGAGTCACCGACTGTCCAGTGCTTTCGTCCCTGCAGAATGGCCTTCTTCCCAGCCGGCACCTTGGAGCTGATGTCATCTTCTTCATGCTCGAAGGAAGAGGACACCAGTTATTCCTTAGGGGATGGGTTTTTGGCTCCTTGGCTTCTCTTACCTCCCTTTCGGTCACTTCAGATGACCATGACCTGGACATGCTCTCTTTTGGACCATCTCTCCCACCACTCAACCCCTGGAAGCCCCCGGAGCTAGAAGGGAGGTCTTCTCACGATCCCCAGTGGGGCCTGAAGTCGTCCTTATCATCTCTTCATGATCGTCCGTTTTTTTCAGGCAAGTGATCCACATCCTTTTCTGGAAGCTCCTTGACTACGCCCGCCCTCTTTGGGCTTTATCTCAGGACCGCTGCCACTCGGAGTAGATTCAGTGCTGTTGGTCTCGGAGGGGGTTCTTTGGTTTAACTGGACTAATCCTGTTTGTGTTGGGGAGCATGTGTTTTTGTTACTGAGCTCAAGGTGTTCAATTCAAGTAGCTTTTTTGTTTTCCTTCTCTTTATTTATTTTTAGAGAGAGAAGAAGGGAGAGGGAGAGAGAGAACATCGATTGGCCGCCTCCTGCATGCCCTCCACTGGGGGTTTGGCTCACAACCTGGGCGTGTGCCCTGACCAGGAATCGAACTGGTGACCTCTTGGTGCATGGATCAATGCTCAACCACTGAGGCACACCGGCCATGCTCAAGTAGCTTTATTCACTTATAGGAGTAAAGGAGTCGGGGGTTCACATCCAAAGCTCTGTCTCCCTGAAGGGAGGCTTAGCCATGGTGTATACACACTACTTGGTGGATCACACGTTGATTTCTTCTTTGCAGTTGGCTACACTTATCTGTTTGGGTTCCTGTCAAACTTCTCCTGTTTGTAGCCTTTCTGCAAAATGCTGTGCTACATGTTAACATTTGGTAATAACAGGATTTAGTTAAGAACCACCAGACATGGAGACCTTGGTGCTACGGAACATTTCTGCGGGATGGCGTGTTGGGAGACCTGACACTTCATTCCGCGGTAATCTGTGTATCTTGGGTAAGACTGGCCCCAACTCCTGGCCTGTGGACGGTGTGTGACATGGGCCCGGTCACTTGGAGCTCTCCACACCCCCCACACACCCCAATAACAGCAGACACAGAGATGGAGACGGGACCCTTCCAAGCCAGCCTGCCTTTGGGAGGCCTTTCCCAGAACTAGTGGGAGAGGTGTGCTCTCCTCTGGACCCAGGTTTCATGGATCAGGAAGACCAGATGCTGATGAAGATCATTTTCACTCGAGCACAAAATCAAGACAACGAGCATCAAGAGACTCTGAGGAGAGATGGAGTCCTGACAATTTCAGTGGGATCCCCAGACCCAAGCGTGACTACGGCCGGACCCATGCCATCATTTTCCACTTAAAGGAACCAACAGTGGCCCGTTGGGTTAGGCTGGTCTGAGAGAGGTTTCTGGCACTTGCAGCAGGAGTCCCAACGAATTCTCCAACTGGGATGAAAGAGCAAGAGCGAGGATGACCGAAAGGATGCTGGGACGGACAGGCAACGGCGGAACTACACAATCAGACCCCCGGAAGGAGGGAACAAGCCCGCATCTGGCATCTCGTCACCAGGAAGCCACGCGGTGCATCCATGTGCCGGCTCAGTGGGCTGACCCCCACCTGACTGGCCCAGGTGGGGACCCACGCCCGGCCTGCAGGTGTCCGGGGCTGCGGGGGAGGCTGAGCAGTTGCATATCCAGATGTCTCTGTAACTTGGACCACATGGAAGTCATTTTCTCTCTGGTTGGATATTCCAGTACCCTCAAGGGCTTTATCTCCAAGGCCTGGCAGAAGGGCTGCCCTGCGGTGGAAGGCATGTAGGGTGTGAAGAAGTTCGGGGTGAACGCAGCTCCCTCTCTCCTTACTTGGACCTGGGTTCGCCCTTTCAGCCCGGGCTTTGCCCACCGACAGCTGAGACCAGAATGATCTACCCTGCCGGAGCTCCCAGGGCAACCAAGTGGGATCAGGGCTATGTGTACGCCTGTCTGTTACAAGCACCCATTTCCATGCTAGACTGATCAGGGCGATGGTTTCGTAAGTTGCATAAATGTGTCAGCATTGATGTACACCTGAATCTAATATTGCATGTCAGCTGAAATTGAAAGGTAAGAAAATTATTAAAAAATACCCATTTCCATCCAAACAGCAGGCTTGCTCACTGTGAACATCTCTCTTTCTCTCATTGCATAGTGTCTGCCGGGCCATCCCAGGCAAAGCTGACTTGCCACATAAAAACGTCCCGCTGTGTAATAGAATTCCATCTTGACCTAAAGCCGGGATCCCCTTTGAGAAATATGAACACCTCCGTCTCTCCTTTGCCATTAATTTCAATCCAGATACTATGATAAAACCAATAAAAAATTGTAGCTGAAAGAGCCTTTGTATTTAAGATGCAACTGAATGGAAATCCCTGCATGCAATGGTATTTTTGAATTATTCTGTAATAATTCAAAAAACAAATTTATGAATGAAAAAGATTTCCCTCGATTTACTTTTAATTTTTTATTTATTTTTAATCCTCACTCGAGGACATTTTTGCATCTTCAGATAGAGCAGGAGGGCGAGAGGGGGGAAGAGAGAGAGAGAAACATCAGTGTGAGAGAGACACATCGACTGGTTGCCACCCACACAACCCCAACCAGGGCGGGGACAAACTGCAACTGAGGTATGTGCCCTTAGCAGGAACCAAACCCAGGACTCTCTGGTCTGCAGGCTGATGCTCTAACCACTGAGCAAACTGGCCAGGACTTTCCCTCGATTATTAAATGCTAGGAGTTATGGCAGTGCTGGGGTGCTTTCCTGGACGTTGGACTCCATCACTGCCAATTACTTCTGAGTAGCCTTGGGTGAGTCCCTTTACCTTTGAGCCTCAGTTTTCCCTTCTGTAAACTGGGAATGATAATAGCCTGCCTCATGACGTTAAACGAGCTCATGCCTTTAAAGCCATCAGACTCTCCTGGCACGTAGGAAGAACACCATAAATCTTAGCCATGATTACGACTCCCAATTCGTAAAGATGTGGACACATCTAGCACTTTAAATGCATAACTTGTGTGTACTCTCTCTGGAATTAGCTACATCCTGAATATAAAAAGGTCCCGATGCCTAGGTCTGAAGCCATTTATAGCAATTCCTGTTTCCACTGTGGATTTCAGTTTTGCTGATATGGAGGAAAATTTTCAAGCCCTCTGCTGTATAAATTTAGTTAACATTTTATTGCTTTGGACCCTTTTATCACATGACTTTTGCTTCTCATTAAGTCAGTGAATGAGATTTACTAATAAGCCAAGTAAAATCTAATTAGGGCAGAGACCTTTTCCTGAAGAATGAATTCTGCTGCGGATGTGCAGCTGTTAGGAATCGGGGGGAGCCCTCGCCGCCTGGAAACACGGAGCCTGCAGCACCCCCTTCGCATTTATTACAAAAGCGGGTATAATTTTCATAGATTTGCTTCCTGAAAATGAATAATTAGTTGCCTCAAGGATCAAAACCAAAAATAGACATAAAGGACAATGGAATATGTATATTAAGTGCCATTTTGCAATTCATACTTGATGGGACTAGTAAAAAAAAAAAAAAAAGGAAGAGATTTTTAGATTAATGTTCAGGTTTTTATTTGCTTTTTGGATTATGTAAAAGTTCTGCTTCTAAGGCATGAGGAAAGGTAATTTATCTCAGTCAAGTATCAGCATATAGTTGATGTGTGTCCAGGTACACACACACACACACACACACCTCGTGCGTTTTTTTCTCTATATATTCTTTCCCTATTTCCACTGTTTTGATGATAGCGGCCGTTGCAGCTTAATGGCTTTCCATTAGTTCATTAGGAGCTGCAGGAGAGCCATGTTCTGATTCTGTTATCTTGCTTTGGTTTATTCGCTGGAATGAGTTTAGACAGAGACCCTTCCTCTACCACTTGGTCCCCCAGGGGCACAGTTCATCTAGGTCAGAGAAGATAAACGATCAGTTATTTGATGCACCCAGTTCTCAAGATGATCCATTGATTCACTGTTGTTCTCAAAAGGCGATCATTAGCTTTTTTGAAAAAAAATTATTATGAACTTGAAGATTTAAACATAATGAGAGAGTTTCAGCCCATTGCAATTCATGGTGTGTGTGTGTGTGTGTTTTTTTTCAATGTACAGGCTTGAGAAGATTCAAATGTAGCCTACTTCAGCCCCATTTCCCTCCAGTGAAGTCTGGCAGAATGAAGCGCCCCAGGAGAAGGTAAGCTCCCCGCCACCCTGCGTCTTCCAAGTCCGGTCAGGTGGCAAAGCAGAAACAAACACTGGGGAAAACCCGTGGGCTTTGGTTTGAGGGAGACTGAACTGGGCACCACCCTCGATTCCTCATCATTGTCTGTGTGACTTTGGATGGCTCAGTCCCCTTGTCTCTGTGTCGGTTCTGTTATCCCTAAAATGGGGGAAGCCCCCGGCCAGTGTGGCTCAGTGGACTGAGCGTCGTCCTGTGGACCTAGAGGTCCCGGTTCGATTCCTGGTCAGGGCACATGCCTGGGTTTCGGGCTCTATCCCCAGTAGGGGGCGTGCAGGAGGCAGCCGAGTGATGTTTCTTTCTCACATCAATGTTTCTACCTCTGTCTCCCCTCCTCTCTCTCTAAAAAAATCAATAAAAAACATACAAAAATAAATAAATGGGAAAAGCTGTGTTCCCCACATAGGGTAGCCCTGAGGACCAAATGTGATGACCTATTGGCACCCGATGGCACTTGGCATTTGTGGACAGCAGTCCCTTCCCCTTGTCACCTTGAGGGGGTCAGTACCTAGAGAGAGTTTTATTTCTTTGGAGGCTTGGAGTCTGGATGGCCCGTAGCTACCCCACCCTAGAGGGACCTTTATAGCCCTGGCTCTAGTTTTCACTGGTCTTTCTGTTTTTCCCTGGGAAAGCCAACTTGCTGAGAGCTGAGCTTTGGTCTTGGACCTCACGGAGGGACAGGGACGTGCCCGTTACTGTCTGATGCCACCGTGCCACCAGGGACTGCTCAGGTGGACAGGACGTGTCACCTCCCAGTTATGTGTCTCCTGACAGCTATACTCCTGTCTTCCTTTTTGCCCTTCTGCCTTTATGGTTAGATCTACTGGGTCATTAGAAGGCGCCGACATCATCAGTGAATCTATTACGTTTGATGATCCTTTTCTTTTTTTTTTTTTTAAGCCTCATTTCCATTTATCTTCAGTTAGAGTGGGAGGGAGAGAGAGAAATATCGATGTGAGAGAGACACATCGACTGGTTGCCACCCGCACGACCCCAACTGGGGCCAGGGATGAACTGCAACTGAGGTACGTGCCCTTAGCGAGAACCGAACACAATCTCTCTGGTCCATGGGCTGACATGCTAACCACTGAGCAAACTGGCCAGGGCCGGTTGCAGTTTTTGATTTCCTGGCTCTAGTGGTCCAGGTGGACTAGTTGCCCCCCTGGGGCGTGTCGGGCAGGGCTGCCTGCCAGGGAAGCTTCTGGGCTCCTGTCTTCCTCTCCTAGTCCGTTGCTGGTGCACACACAGTTCTTGCGTCGTCCTGTGTCTCTGTCCTAGCAGGTGGTCGTGTTGCACATGCTCAGGAGCTGAGAACTCAGGGTCCCTGTCACAGCATGACGGCTGAGAACCCAGTTTTGGCGGCAGCACATGTGTTTGAACCACGGTCCAGTTGTCACCCTCCCAAGCTTCATTTTCCATTTCTGTTAGGTGGGAATAACCAGACCCACCCTGTCATATCATTGTTGAGATGTGCAAATGTCTATGAGTGTTTGACAAAATGCCAGGCATATAGTAAGTGCTCCCCTAAAAAGGGGAAAAAATGTATATAC
Source organism: Molossus molossus (assembly GCF_014108415.1). Lineage (NCBI taxonomy): Eukaryota > Metazoa > Chordata > Mammalia > Chiroptera > Molossidae > Molossus > Molossus molossus. Next base: position 19,695,348 of record NW_023425357.1, read on the forward strand.
ATTCGTCACTGTCATCATTGATGAGAAGGTTAGCCACTCTTAGAGCAACTATTCACGCAATTGTTTGTTGTCTTTCTCCCCTACAAGCTGTCAGTTCCATGGGCCATACATTGTATCTGTTTTGTATGAAGATGTGGGAACACCTCTCCCACCCGTGGTGGACAGAATAGCATCCCCAAGGACATCCACATCCTGATCCCTGGACCTTGGATGTGTCACCTGACTCTGCAGATGTGCTCAAGTTAAGAATCTTGAGATGGGGAGGTGGCCTTGGCTCATCCAGGTGGGCCCACGTGTGAGTAGCTCCAGGCAGCAGTAGACGGACAGCCAGGGAGCACAGGTGAGAGCATAACAAGGGGTTCCCCCAGGGTAGAGGTCAGGCCAGGCAGCCCTGAGAGATTCAGGTTCGAGGTGGGGCTTAAAGGACGACGGAGCCGGCCCACGAGAAGAGGGAAGAGAAACGTGCCAGGCAGCGGGACCAGAGTGCAAACACAGAACAGCCAGACGAGGGGGAATCAGCACCCACCACCCAGGGGAGAAAACTTCGGCTCAAAAGGAGATGGTGCATGGGCACAGGCGGGACCCTCCCAGAGCCAGGTCCAGCTTGGCACCCCGAGGGTGGGTCCCGCCTGTGCCCATGCACCATCTCCTTCTGAGCCGAAGTTTTCTCCCCTGGGTGGTGGGTGCTGCAGGAAAGAGACCTCGCGGGGTTAACAGAACCACGTGTGTCTGCTTCGAGCTGACCAGGATGCAGAACTATTAGGGTCCAGTCTCCGAGGGCCAGGGCTTCTGAGCCCACAGAGTCCAGCAGGAACAGAGCTGGAGGGGGCGGTGGATAATAGCTCCCAGGCTTCAGGTAACAGGCATGAGCAGGGCGCCCGCAGCACCCCTAGGTCCCCTGCCACCGTAGCACTGAGCGCCCAGCTCCTGAAGAGGAATTATCTCAAGGACTCGAGCCATGCAAGACGTGTGTCCGTCTGTGTTTTCCTTGCAGTGACTGAAATCCTCTGGCTCACGTTTAATGCCCGTTCCAGCTTGATATTCGTTAAAATGTTGAAACCCAATTTTTCGTGGAGCGACTTTCAGTTCGAGGCCAGTGTCAAATTAGAGGCCTCCCCCGCCCCCCGCCCCGGCAGGGCCTGGCAATCGGGACTCACACCTACTCGGGACATTCAATACACTTTGTTCTGCTCAGTACAAGCAGCCCAGTCAGAAAATCCTGATTTATGATATTGCTCGGGCTTCCTGTTACTTTAAACCATGAGCGTTTCAAGCCGCACCCTGCGTTCCTGGCCAGCGCAGCTGCCCCCGCCACCTCCCCTCCTATCGCCCGCCTCGCGCTTATATAATGTCAGCAGTGGAATAATGGACTTTCCAGGGCTTCGAATCGTCCGGGACTTCAATTTGCCTTAAAAAACACACGAAAAAAAAAACCAAAAAAAACCTGAGGTTGAATTCCCACAACATAAAATGAACCTTTTTAAAGCAAACCATCCAGTGGCAATTGACTGTAACCACCATCTCTATCTAGTTCTAAATATTTTTATCCCCAAAAGGAGACCTTGTACCCCACTAGCAGTCACTCCCCGTTCCCCTCCTCCAGACCCTGGAAACCTGTAATCTGCGTCCTGACCCCGGGTTTGCCCGCTCTGGACAGTTTGTATGAGGGACGTGGTACAACACGTGGCCTTTGCAATGGGCTTCTTTGGCTTGGCGTGTTTTTGAGTTTCAGCCCATCACAGCAGGCGTCAGTACTCAATTCCCTTTTCACGGCTGAGTAATATTCCACGGTGCGGATTTACTGCAATTTGCTTATCCAGTCATCCATCGATGGGCACGTGGGCTGTTTTCTGTATTTTCGGTTATTATTGCTAGTGCTGCTATGAAATCACAGACACATTTTTGCTTGGGAGCCCGTCTGCATCCCTTGGCTCTGCACTGGGGTTGGAACTGCTGGATCCTGTGCTGGTTCCATGTTTAAAGGTTTGAGTTGCCGCCAGGCTGTGGGGGCTGGGAATGGTCTCCTGGAGCAGGTGCTTTCTACGTGAGGACCTGGAGGAGCGGCAGGGACCACCAGGGGCAGTGTGATTGGACAGGGCAGCTCAGGCCAAGTGGCAAAACCAGCTCCTGGAGGCCGAGTCTGCCCTACACCTCTCCTCCCAGGGCCAGAGGCACCAGACTCTGGTCACGTCCAGGTCCCTCTAAGACCCACTGGGGAGGGGCAGGTGCCGGCATCCATGAGGAAGGGGGCCTTTCCCTGGTGGGGCCTTAGGCCAATGTGAGGCCCTCACTGCCAGCCAGCTGTGTCTGCCCAGCAGACCGGGCCCGCCTTGCTGCGGCACTATTTCCCACCCCACGTTAGAGAGGGAAGGAAATTGGAGCCCTTGGATCTGGGTTCCGGTCCTGGCCCTGGCATTTTCTTAGCTGTGTGGCTTTGAGCAAGTCTCCGCACCACTCTGACCCTCCGTGTCATCATCTGGGAAATGAAGAGGTTCACACCAGGCAGGGAGAACTCCCTAAGAGCTGACTTTCCTGGGCACTGGCAGGGCTGGACTGGCAGGGACTCGTGGGATCCCCGCAGCTCCATGAGTCTGGTACCATGATCGCCTAGGTGAGGAGATATGGAGGAACGGAGAGGCGCGGGCAGTGCCCAAGGCCACAGCCTTGGTGAGGGGCAGAGCTGACCTATGCACCAGGCATTCTGGCCGGACCCTCCGGCTTTTAGCTTATGTGCAGCGCCACCCTGACTGTTATCATCCAGTGGAATCATTCCTCTGAAATTTCTGCTTCAAGGTGGACCGATCAGGATAATAAACGTGTCTATCACCCCACCCCAGAAACCCTCTCTTCCATGGCCAGTCCTTCAAAATCTGGGATTTTGAAGCAAATCCCAGACATACTATCATCTCATCCATAAATGTTTCAGTGTGTGTGTCTCGAAAAGACGGTCTCGTGTTTAAGTGTTTATTTTCCCCTCTGCACTGTGTGTTCTTTGTACATCTGAAGCTCTGAGCATGGGCCTGACCCAGAGCGAGCGTTTGCCAAGTGTTTGCCGAGTGAGTGAGTGAATGACCAAGCACAGCCTGCCTGGACCTCACGTTTTCTGTGGATCCCTGTGTGGGAGTTGTTCTGAGCCTGCCCCCACCCCACCAAGTTAATCAGGAGCCCTCACTTCCCCGTGCCTGGGAGAGCCGGGACCTCCCTGGAAACGCGGGCCTGGAATCCCTCAGTGGAAGTAGGTGACAATTTATGACATGGATAAGCGCTCATAAGCCTCAAAGAAAAATACTGTGTGTTTATGCAGGGCCTCACATCCAGCCTGCTCAGACGCCCTGCAGACGAGGCTTGGGAGGCTGCTGCCCAGCCGGGGCCAAATTGGACCGGAGCGCGGAGGGCCAGCCCACCCACTTCCCCCAGCCTGCGTGTGGCGGCGCGAGTGGGGCGTGCCCGTGTCTGTCTGAAGGGCGGCCACCTGCGTGGCCGGAGTGGTCCAGCCAGACCGTGTCCCCACCCTTCGCAGCTGGAGAGAAGCCCTATCGAAAGGGGCCCCTCCCCCTCCGGCATCTCCTAAGGGCACCACTGTGCCCATGAACGTGCAGTGGCAGGCAAGATGGAAGGAGAGTGCGGACCTTCCCCGCCCTGCTGTCTCTGTTCTTTTCAAGTCGTCTGATCACTCACGCAAACGCCAAGGAACTCAGCTGGAGGCTGGCTCTCCCGACACCCTCGCTCCCTCTCCGCATCTCATCCAATTCTCTGACCCCTGCCGGCTCCCACGGCTCGGTTCAGGCTAGGAGTTCCAAATTCTCGACAGATAGGAATCTTTGGGATCCGGGAACAACATATCAGAATTCCTGGGAAAATGCAAAAATCCCTGAAATCACAAATTACTCTACATTGTCCACAGCACTTTATGTGATTTAAATGAGAACGAGAGACCACAATAGTAAAGCATTTTTCTGTGATAAGATTACATGAAAAGTTTTCTTTTTTTTTTTTTTTTTAGTTAGAAAGTATAATCATACAGGCATGCTTTATTATTGTTTTAAATAAATGTATTTTGACAATATCATATAATTCAGTAATTGATAGCCTTTTACATTAATTTGTACCTGATTCAGATGTTTGGTCCTAAAAAATATTAATAGAAAGACACATGAACACAAAATAAATGTCAAATGATAAAAATCATTGAAAAATGTAAAGTACCACAATTATTTAGTAATTGAAACTTAATCTTAATGATGAACTTTTAGAACACACAACCCATTGGCCTTATCTGGAGGCCTTCCTGTTCAAATCCAGATGTAGAAAAATTCCTTTTCTTCAGTTTTTTCATGGGTTTGGTTGCTGAGAGGAAATCCGAGAGCATCAGCAACCTGGGTGTTAGCTTCATGTCACTTCACATGAGTTCAATTCCTTGTCTTTCTTTTTAAATCCTCCCCTGAGGATATTTTCCCATTTATCTTCAGATAGAGTGGGAGAAAGGGAGGGAGGGAGGGAGAAAGAGAGAGACATGGATGTGAGAGAGACTCATCAACTGGTTGCCTCCCACCAACCCGACCAGGGCTGGGGACCGAACTGCAACCGAGGTACGTGCCCTTGACCGGAATCAAACCCTCGACTCTTTGGTCTGCGGGCTGACACTCTAACCACTGAGCCAAACCAGCCAGGACCAATTCCTTTTCTTAATGTTCACCTGAGGATATGTTTTTATTAATTTGAGAGAGAAACACACACACACAGAGAGAGAGAGAGAGAGAGAGAGAGAGAGAGAAACAGCGATCAGTTGCCTCCTACACGCACCCTGAACAGAGATTGAACCCACAACCTAGGTATGTGCCCTGACTGGGACTCAAACCCACAACCGTTTGGTGAACAGGATGACGCTCCATCTGACTGAGCCACCTGGCCAGGACCAATTCCTTTTTTAATGGTTAAAAACTGTTGTCTGCTGGCCCTTGATTATGGTTTTGCCATTGAAACTGGCATTTGCGAAGTCAGATAAGATCCGTTTCTGAATGTCACGTGCATTCTAGTCACAGTCACCACTTCTGTTTGTGTCTCTTCTGCTGCAGTATTGACAGGGGTCAGCCCCTGCGGGGAATAGTCACGCACCAGAAATCATGCCAAGTTCAGCTCTTCTGGAAATGTCGCCCGCACGGCACAGAATCCTGTCAAAATTGCCAGTAAGGTCTTATGTTGCTTCCATGAATTGTTAGTTCTTGGAGCACCACTCATAGGATTTGAACAGCGTATACTATCTATGTGAACGTGTTGGAATTTATTTTATTTGCAAAAGCGACTCGTGCCCAGTGACAGAGTGTGGGCCCACAGTTACCACGTGGCAATGGCTGCAGGCAAGACTGGAGAGGTGGGTAGTGCTTCTCTCCTCCACGTTCCTGCCCTGGTCCCCCAGCGCCTTGCCCTGCACCCCTGGATTATAGAGGGGCCTCCTAGCAGGCTGCCCTCCTGCCCTCCCTCTGATAGCCTGACATCGTCATGCTCATATCCGAGAGCCGAGAGCCATGACTAGATGGGTCCAGGGAAGCCCTCCAAAGTCTCAAAACTTTTTGGCTTCTTCTTTCCTCCCTCTCTTCCTCCTTCTTTTAAAGTATTGCATATATTTTAGAGACGTTTTAGGTTTATAGAAAATTGAGCAGGTAGTACAGGGAGTTCCCATCCACGCCCCCCCCCCCCGCCTCAGTTTCCCTTACTGTGAACTCCGAGCGTTAGTGCGGTACATTCGTGACAAGTGGTGAACTGATATTGAACTAATATTGATACATACATTATTACCTGAAGTCCGTAGGGTTGACTCTTGGTGTTGTCCACTCTCTGGAGTTGGACAGGTCCATGATGTCATGTATCCAACCTTACTGTGCCCCACAGAATAGTTTCACTGTCCTAGAGAACCCCCTGTGGGCGGGGATCTTATTAAAAATGCCATCCCATGTGCAAATGTTCTAGCACGGTGGCTGGCACACATCAGACGCTCAACGAAGTCACACAGTCGTCCCCTATCGGGGATCCTCCTCCCACCGTGAGACCCTCCGGGGACCCGCTCACTCCATCACTAGATCCTACTCCCAGGGCAAGCCTGGTCAGCAGAAAAGGGCCATGCAATTAGACTGGCAGTGTTCTTAAATAGCTCAAATGCCACCAGGGAGCAGCTCCAGGGACTCCTTGAGTCAAAGGGCCACTGTACGGGTTATTGACTTTGGGTTGGTCATTAACTGCCCTGCTGGTCCTGACATCACGGCTCACAGTCTGGCAGCTCGGTCGGGGATCTGCAGCCGACGATGGAGGGCACAGAAAACAAGGCGTGACAACGAGGCCATTGAACTCCAGCAGCACAAATAGGATGAATGATGGCGTCGGTTCTTCACGGCTGCTTGTCCAGAGGTGGTTAGAATTTGGGTCGTCCTGGCTCCTGGCATTCCTTCCCAAAGGCGCAGCCCAGAAGGGGGTGGGGCGCTGGCATCTGCCACTGGGTTGTAATTTTCAGTGCAAATAGAGATGAGCTAAAGAGGCAAGGTCGTCTGGGGTTCCAGGGGGTGGTGGGCATTTGCCTCAGTTACCCACTGCTGCCTGCCACCCCAAAATGTAGTGGTTTTACGCAATGATGTGTTTCTTATGACTCTGTGGGCTGCCCAGGCGGGGGCTCACAGTGTTGGGGTCACTGGCTGGCTGCATGCAGCTGGCAGCTCTGCGGCACCTCTGCAGCAGGTTGCCCCATCGTTCCCATGGGCTCTCTGCCCAGCACCTCCACTGGGGTACTTCTTCAGCAGGAACACCTCCACTCCCCTACAGCGTGTCCACCGGGTCCACGGTTTGCAAGGGCTTATCCAGCGTTCGCTTTCTCACATTAGCTACTGTCCCATCTGCCAAAGCAAGTCACATAGCCAAGTCCAGAGTCAGCGCGGGAGGGAGCGATCCAGGCCGTAAGCTCCGGGGAACAAGGTTTAGTGCGACCACCGATGTAACCAGAGGCCGCAGCTTTGGCCACCCAGAGGGTGCTCGGGAGGGAGGTGGCAGAGTCCTGCTCGTGAGTCTGCTGCAGCCCCGACAGATGCGCATTGGGTCTGGTGGCCGTGGCCTCCTGCTGCCCATCTATGGGTCTCTGTGGTGTCTCTCTCACTGGGAGGCCCCCTCAGTCTCCCCCAGACTCGCCGGGGGGGGGGAGGGCAGAACTTGGTACTCCTCTGAGGAATATGTGCCAGCCCTGGGTTTACAGAGTGATACTGGTAACAGTTCATTTTTTTTAAATCCTCACCCAAGGATATTTCCCCCCCATTTATCTTCAGACAGAGTGTGAAAGAGGGAGGAAGAGAGAGAGGGAGAGAGAAACATAGACGTGAGAGAGACACATTGATTGGTTGCCTTCCACACAACTCTGACCAGAGCCAGGGATGGAACCGCAACTGAGGTAGGTGCCCTTGATAGGAATTGAACCTGCGACTCTTTGGTCTCCGGAGCCAATGCTTTAACTGCTGAGCCAGACCAGCCAGGGCCTGGTGACAGTTCTTATCCCATCAGCAACAGCTTCCACAAGATCACATAATGAGTCCTGGCCAGTCTGGCTCAGTGGTTAGAGAGTCAGCCCACACACCAAAGGGTCACTGGTTCGATTCCCAGTCAAGGGCGTGTGCCTGGGTGGCAGGTTTGATCTCCAGCGCCGGTTGGGGCATGTGTGGGAAGTAACCAATTGATGTGTCTCTGTCACATCAATGTCCCCCCCCCCCGACCCCCCACTCTTCTAAAAAATAATCAATGGAAAAAATATCCTTTGGTGCAGATTAACTGAAAAAAAAAAAAAAGATCACACCACGAATGGCAGGGACCTGGTATTGGTTACAACCTCTCAGCCTGTTCCTCCCAGTTCACCAGGAGCCACTGAGCTCTGTGGCTTTCGAATGTGTTTTCCTTTAAGCCCCACCCCTCCCTGCTCTGTCTGTGCCGGAGAAGAGGGTGTGAGCCTGTGCCAAGCAGCAGACAGCCCTGGTGCTCTGCGAGCTGGCAGCTCCCACTGTGCTCAGGGTCCCTTCAGACGTGATGGCACGTGCAGTGGCCTCTGGTGTGCCTCTGCGGCGTTTGTAGGGACCCTTCCCCTCCGAAGGCGCAGGCGTCCCTGGAGGTGCAGGAGCAGCGGCATTGCCTTTCTGCTCCAGACCGTCAGTGCAGAAGGTGCGCGACAGCAGCCGTGGACGGCAGCCCCAGTCTCGTTCCTCATTTTTGATATAGTCTTTATCTCTTCTGTATTTAAAAGTGGCCATGCGTGCAGTTTCTCTAAAAGAGCTAATTTTCTGATTCCCGATCCCTTGCAGTGATGCACACACCACTCTCAGCCCTCCCCAGGAATTCTGATGAAGGAAATTTGGGGGCTCATTGCAGTCTGGGGGAGGCTTGGCTGAGGATCTGCCGGGGAGGCCAACTGGGCCCAAGCTAGAGCCCTCAGGAAGCAGGGCCTGGGACAGGGCACTACGCCCTTAGTGTAGGTTCAGAAATGTGATCTGGTCTGGGCCTCAGATGTGCTCAGGCTCGGGAGGGATGACTCACACAAACCCGATTCACAAGAGACTGATGTGCACATCAGGATGCCAGAGTGCCACGTGCGGTGAGGAGGGGGCCACGGGGGCCAGATGTTGGTGTCAGCTGGTCAGTGCCTTCCCTCCCTGGGCTGATGACTCCTTCATAACCAGCCTCCAACTGCCCGGGCTGGATGTGTACGTCAGCTTGGCCTGCACTTTCTCCTGGTAGGAACTCGGCATCAGAGGTGGAACTATTCTCAGAAGGCTTCTTAGTGAGTGTGGAGTCCAAGCAGGGGAGTGAACTGGATGATCTCTGGCAAGTCCAGGGGGGCTTCAGCCAAGCCGGTGTGAACATGGGGGCTTGAGGCTGGGGCCAGACGGAGTGGAGGCCTCTCCCTGCGTGGTCCTGTTCCCTGCACGGACATGCAGAGCCGTGGTCCTGGGCAAGTCGCTTCGCCTCTCTGAGGTTGCAGTCCTCAAGGGTAAAGTCGGGATGAATGCTCCCTCTGCAGGGCACCCCACTCCCACCCATCCTGCCTGCCCTCGATCCTGGGAGGCCCGCCTGTGTGCACTCTGTCAGTGGGACCCCTGACCTCTGCTTCCAGGCAGGTTTGGCTTGTGGGACCTTACGTGGCAGGGAATGAGAGAGGAGAGGGAGGGCAGGGTCCTGGCTCCCTTTTGGGGGAGAAGGGTCCCGTGAGCTGGCCTCGTCCCTCACTAAAGGTCACACAGCTCCTGCCTTCTGAGTTCTGGTAACTATGGTAACCGCCCCCTTTATTAGACCCTTTTCTGGAGTCACCAAACACTGTCCGTGAAAGGACACATCATAATATTTTAGGCTCTGTGAACCACACACACATGCTCCCATAATCTTCTTATTTTTACTTTTTTTTTTAAATCCTCACCTGAGGACATTATTATTTTTATTTTTTTGCATTTATCTTCAGATAGAGCGGGAGGGAGAGAGAGAGAAACATCGATGTGAGAGAGACACATCGAGTGGCTGCCACCCACACAACCCCAACCAGGGCCGGGGACAAACTGCAACTGAGGTACATGCCCTTAGCGGGAACTGAACCCGAGTCTCTCTGGTCCGTGGGCCAACGGTCTAACTACTGAACCAAACCAGCCAGGGCATGTTTTTACCTGTTACAACACTAAAAATATAAGCACCATATTAGCTTCCCGGCTGTTCACTAGTAGGCCCCCGTCTGCCCTCAAGCACCCTGGCCTGCCTGGGCCACCTGCTTCCTGTGCCCCACCCTCCCGGAGCACGGCCTCCTGTGAACAGTGGCCTCCCCTGCAGGTGCCACAGAGCCGGTAGGCTGTCGGGAGTACCTGAGAGAGGAAGCGGCCACAGCTCCAGCAGTGATGGCCGGGTCACTCCTGGGGCAGGGCCCTCTATCCGTCTCTCAGTCCAGGTCACATCTGAGCCGGCTCCTAAGGCACAGTCACCTCTGGCTGCTCCAAATCCCCGTTTGCGTGGCTGACCCCGCCCTGCTCTGTCTGTGGAGGTGTTACCTCTGGGTCCAGGTTGACGGTTCGGTTCTTCCTCTTGCTGGAGCACCCATGTCATCAAGGAGCCTGGGGTGACGGCCTGGTCAGGCGTGTGATGACTGTGGGGTGTGAATGAGCCCCTGGGACATGCAGGCGCTGCCGGGAAAGGCTCAGCAACGTGCCAGGCGCTTCCCGCTTCCCGGGATGGGCTGCCGGGGCTCCCACGGGGCAGGCAGGGGCTCGCCGGCCAGGCTGGGGCCACGCCGGGTTTCTTACAGCCTGCTAGTCAAAGGCACGTCTGTCATCTGTGGTGCCGGGATGGGGACGCTTGTCACCCTGACAGAAGTCGTCCCACCGAAGCCCCGAGGAGCACAGGAATGCAGTCCCTAGATCAAAAGGCTTCTTTCTGTCTGAGGGTGAAGACGTTGGCAAGAGAATAAAGTCTTTGTTTAGAAAGGAGTGTCAAAGATGATGTCACAGAGCCGTCATGTGTCCCCGGAGCAATGCCAGCTCGCTGTTTCATGTGGTGGCTCAGGGAGGCCCGAGGCCCCGTGGTTTCCTCTCGGCACCCACCGGGGCCATTTCATGTGTGAGCTCGGGGTGGTGGGCCGCCTGCTACCGGGCAGGGATGCAGGTGGTGAGGCCCACTTGGGTGTCCAACGGGAGTTAGGAATAGCTGGGGTTCACCTGTGTCCACCATTCCCCTCGACGTCACCATGGATCCATTTGGTCACTTCCCTCAGTTTTCTCACCTGTCCTACGGCTATACACACAGCACCTACCTTGTGTGGTATCCGGGAACTTCCCATAAGACCTCAAGCCCTTGGGGTAGGGGTTCCCGTCTCATACATCACTGAATTCCCAGCTTAGTAAATATTCAGTAGCTGAAAGTTAGCACTCAATATAGCTGATCATCATTATTATTACCACCATTATTATTAGTCTTTCTTCCAGAGTCACTCAGGACCTCAACTCACTCTCACAGATACATGAAGCCCAGTTGATGCTCTATGGTGAGATCAGAAACTATGACCGATGGGCCGCATCCGGCCCACCATTTGCTTTTGTCAATAAAGCTTTATTGGCGCCCGGCCACGCCCATTGTGTAGGTAGCGTCTGTGGTTTTTTCTGCTTTACAGCAGCAGAGTTGAGCAGTTAGGACAGAGACCACAGCTAAACTATGTACTCTCTGGTCCTTTCCGGAAGAAGTTTCTGACCCTGGTCTAGGGTCCATGGCCAGGAAGGGAGGACAAGTACAGTGTTTTGGAAGCTCTCTCCCTGAGAACAGTGTTTAGCCTTAAAGCCCTGGCAGGGGGAAGAGAGGGGCAGGAAAGAGAGGGAAATTAGGTGGCGGTCACCAGGGAGAAAGGGGGGCCAGAGTGGGCTGAGGGGGAAGGGAGATGAGAGGAAGGCTTCACTCAGCCTCTCTGCTGAGCAGGTGGACCTGACTGAAAATTTCTCTTGGGTTTATCTCATGATGTGTCTGCCACATCGGCTGGAAGAAATAGGGGAGAGAAGCCAGAGGGCAGCGGGGAGAGCGGGCTCTCCTTACAAAGACCTGGAGGGTCTGCCAGGTGTGGCCCCACCCCTTACCTGCCACCCTCCCCACTCTGCTGCACGTCCTAGCCCTGCCCCCACCCTCCCCTGCTTGGTTTTTCTCCACAGCACGTCTCACCATCTGATGCTCACGTATTTATATTACCGACTGTCTGCTTTTCAGGTTTCTCCCCCCACAACCGGAATATAACTCCCATAAGGACAGGAATGTTTATGTCACTTTGCTCACTGCTGAGTCCCCCGCGCCTGACACGCAGTGGTGCTGGCTGGTTATCTGTGGAATGAATGGATACAGGGCGCTCATTTCAGCCTCTCTCAGGCGGCCAGCTCCCAGCTCCCCAGGCTGAAGAGCTTCTCCCTCCCAGCTTCTGATGAAACATTCGGGAGGGAGCCCGACGGGGCGGGTCACTGGCGGGGAGAGGTCAAGGGATGTGGCACTCCGATGTTCCAGCCTGGCGCGTGGACTGCCGCGTCCAGCCTTCTGGGCCTCTCTGCCAGCGGCCCCAGAGGCAGGGCTGCCTCAGTTACCAGCCTGCATCCTACACTGTCCAGCGGGCATCCCGCCCCACCCCCACTCGCCAAGGGGACTGGAGCCTTCGTTCCTGGCACCATCCTGGGTTTTCCTTGCTCTTTCTCTCTCCCTCCTGGAAGTCTTCAGCGCCATGCTTTCCTGCCAAGCAGAACGCTTCTCCTGGCCTGCAGAGATCACTTCTGCTCCAGCGACAGTTCCCAGACACCTGTCTACGCCCAGCCACCCACCAAGACTCCAACACGCCGGAGCTCGGAAGTGTCATGCAAAATAAGAACTATAAGCGTGGTGAGCCTTCTCTCGAGGAGAAAAAGCCTAGAGTTCAGGAAATAAGAACCGACGGTATTTCCAACTGGAGTCGCTCGACTGCATTTGTTTCAGGCCCTCCACTGAGGGGACGCCGTGAGCTGGCTGGGCAGGGGGCCTCCGGGGGAAGGGGGCATGCGCGGGGTTGGGAAGAATAGGAGGGAAAGGGGACTTGGCAGGACATGGGTGTCATGATGAAATGGGGTGGTTGTGGGGAGTCGCAGGGCATGCCGACAGAGGTGGGTGCTTATGTCTACTCGGGGTGGAAGCTGAGAATCCTCAGGCTTGAGGATCAGCAGGAGGGTGGGGAAAACTGAGTCCTTCCCATCTCTCTGGGGCAGCAGAATTTCATTTTCTAAATCACTGTGGCTAATTCGGGTCATCAATAGCTACCGCTATAGAATCTTTAATGACTACAGGGATATAGGATGAAGAATTTTAATGGAAAGAACTCTAGACTATAAGTCAGGATCCCTGGGTTCAAATTCTAGCACAGCAGTGCAGTGTGCCCGTTATGTTCCATTTACAGCTGAAATAATTGAGGCTCAGAGAGGGTCAGTGTCTTGCTTAATGTCACACAGCTTTTATGATGGCAAGGGGGATTTAAACTCGGATAGACTCTTGGGGTTAAATGGCTGCCATAACAACAAGGCCCATCAAAACAGCCTTTACTTGCAAGAGTCTTTGAGATATATTTTATATATAACTTTACAGAGATGTATTTTCTATATCATAACATTCGACCATTTCAAATATACAATTTAATGACTTTAGTAAAAAAAAAAAAAAAAAAAGTGGTGGTGCAACCATCACCACAAATGAATTTTAGGAAAATTTAGACATATTTGCATCTTCATAAAATTAGAATCTCCTTGTTAATTTCTGGGGGAGGGGAGTGGAGCCTGCTGGAATGTTTTGATAGGAATAACATCGACTATATAGCTCAATTTGGGAGAATTGCCATTTTAACAATAATGAGTTTTCCCATCCATGAACATGGATTGTCCCTTCCTTTAGATCTTCTTTGATTTCCTTTTGCAAAGTTTAATAATGTTTTCTCTCAGACTCATGTAAAATTTATTCCTAAGTATTATATTCTGCTGATGCTCCTGTGAGTGGAGTTGTATTTTTAGTTTCATTTGCGGATTGTGCATTGTTAGTGCATAGAAGCAACTGCTTTTCATGCATTGACCTTGTGTCCTGTGACCTTGTGTACTACTCTCAGTGGTTTTGTATATGTGCATGAGTGTGCATGCATCCCTTAGGAGCCTCCATATGTGAGTAAAGTTAATTTTACTTCTTCCCATCCCATCAGGATGTCTTTTATTTCCTTTTCTGATTGTGTGGCATGCCCCTGGGAATCTGCCTCCCACCTCAGATAGGTGTGATGGCTCAGTCTCTGCTCTCCCCTGGGCTTCTCCTTCTACAGCCTGAAATTCACCCCAAGGTGTCCAGCCACCCGACTCCCAGTCTCAGAAGCCTGGTGGTCAGCAGATTGCTGAGTTTGCATCCTGGCTTTATCATAGACTTGCTGTGTGACCTCTGGAAAGTTATTAACCTCTCTGTGTTTCAGCCTCCTGGTCCTTACAGAGGGGTGCTGCGTCAAAGGACTGTATGGGTCAGTCTGTGTAATCCAGCAGTGCCTGGCACAGTCAACCCCACCCCCACCCCCAGTGTGTGTGGGCTGTTATTACTGCCCTGTTAGTTCAAAGGTGAAGTTAGATCATGTTGAGATCTTCGGTGATTTAAAACCTATTATCTTATCACACTCTCATTTTGCACATGAAGAAACTGAAGCCTGAGGAGATCAGGATGTGTCTGAGGCCCTGCCAGTTGGTACCTCCCATTACAACCTATTATCCCCTACTCCCCCCTCCCCGATGAGTACAGGGTGGCTCAGTTCCTCCCTGAGCACTTTTCCTTTTGGATTTTACTCCTGGTCAAGTCTAGCAGCCCCTGCCTGCCCCTATTTAAAATGGATTAAACTGCAACACATAAGCACACATTGTAGCCGTCTCGGTACCTTTTTGTGCAAACAGGGGCTTGTTGTCTGCTGCAAAAGTCATCACCGCCCACCTGACCAGGTCCTGGCTGCATCTCGGAGATAGTCTCTGTGATAATCCCCGGCGGGCCTCCTCCCCTACAGGAGGGCTCACAGGCCTGCTCCTGCCCCGGCAGGGTCATGACTCACAGAATTGTGTGGCCTTGGGCAAGCTGATTTGTGCCTCTGAGCCTCAGTTTCCCCGCCTCAGTTTTTGCACTCGTGTACACAGGTGATAAGACCTCTGTACAAGGTTGTTCGGGAATGAAGTGCATTAAGGGAGAACCTCAGTTTCGAGCCGGCCCCCTGCTTGCCACTCAGATCTGGCTTTCTGTTTGTACCCCAGGGCCTGGGGCAGGGTTTGGTCAGTGGATGCTAAACAAACGTGTATCAATGAAATGGAAATGAATTGATTTAGATGGTCACTTCCCTGAAATTTCCTAGAGTGGTCAGGAAGACCTCTGGAGATAATGAACCTTGACGTAGGCCCTGAAGGGGGTGAGAACAGGCGCTGTGTGGGTTTTGGGGGGAAGAGCATTCTAGCAGAGGGAACGTATGAGAGGAAGGTGAGGAGAGCAGGGTGGCTGATTCCAGCAAAGGCGCTGGAGGGAATGATAGGAAATGAGGCTAAGGAGGTGAGAGGGGATAGATCTTTTAGAATGAGTCCCCCAACTGGACTCTCAGCTACCAACATCGAGTTGCTTCACCCCAGAGCATTTCAGATAGTTGACAGGCTGGGCAGGGGCCTGGAAGGAGGCACCTGGAACTCTCTGCTTAGGGTCTGTATGAAGAAGAGTGGTGCCCCCAGAGGCCGGAGCATCAGGAACTGAGAGAGGGTGTGCGGCAAACCAGGGTCTGGTCCGACTTCTCCAAAAGTAGTTTCACTGGCTTGAGACTTGGGGGCGCAGAGGCAGCAGAGGGGCAGATTCCTGATAGCACAGCAAGAATTTGACAGCTTATGCCACCCTTGGCCCCACCCTGCTCTTGTGTCGTTGACACCCGGGCAGACACGGGGATGCAGGGCCCTTTTCCTCTGGCCAGCTGCTGAGGGCTCACGAAGCCCCACTGGCTGTCCAGGCCCAGGGTGCAGGCTGGAGCTGTGCCCCCCCTGCAGGAGGGTCCACAGCCAGGATGGCAGGCAGCGTGCCCAGCGGAATCCACGTGCGGGCCCTGGAGGGCGGGGGGTGCCCTTTCTGTCCTCGTTCTGTGAACATCTGTATGCACCCCTTCATTGGCGAGTTTGCTGTGCTCTGAGAGGAGGGGAAGCCGGTTCTCTGCCCCACGAGGGGTCCCCTGCCCTGCTGGTCTCTCTTGGTGTATGTCAGCCCCAGGCCCCGCTGGCTGTGAGGACTCAGCCCTGGGGAGGGCTCTGTTATTTTTTCTTTGGTATTAAAGGGACATCTATGAACGTCTGAGTCTGTTTGCACGTTTCTGTGAGAAAAGGCGAGGACAAACAAGACCGCAAGCCCCTCTGGGTGCCCCTCTGGTGTCGGGCGCTTCCCGCAGGAGGTGCCGTTGTGGCCCCGCCTTGTAGGAAGAGCAGAGCTTGGGGGCTGAGGAGGAGGAGGCCTCCTGGCCACTCACAGTGAGTCAAGGCCCAGGCTTGAAGGCAGGTGGCGGCCAGCTGGACTGGGCTTCTCTGTTCATCAGCCCAGAGTGGGAAAATCACAGCATCAGGCAATACATGTGAGTGTGTGTGTGTGTATGTGTGTGTGCATGTGTATTGTGTGTATGTGTGTGTACACGTGTGTTGCATGTGTATTTGTGTATGAATGTGTTTGCATGTGTATTGCATATATGTGCATGCGCGTGTGCATGTGTATGAATGTGTGTATGTGTATGCATATGTGTGCATGTGCATGCGCATGTGTATGAATGTGTGTGTATGTGTATGTGTGAATGTGTTTGCATGTGTGTGCACATGTGTATGTGCATGTGTATTGTGTGTATGAATGTGTGTATGTGTGTGTGCATGTGTGCACATGTGTATGAATGTGTGTCTGCATGTGTGTTGTGTGTATGAATGTGTGTGCATGTGTATGTGTGAATGTGTTTGCATGCGTGTGCACATGTGTATGAATGTGTGTGTGCATGTGTATTGTGTGTATGAATGTGTGTATGTGTGTGTGCATGTGTGCACATGTGTATGAATGTGTGTGTCTGCATGTGTGTTGTGTGTATGAATGTGTGTGCATGTGTATTGCATATGTGTGTGCGTGTGTGTATGAATGTGTGTGCATGTGTATTGCATATGTGTGTGCGTGTGTGTATGAATGTGTATATGTGTGGGTAACAAGCAGGAGAAGCCCTTTGGGGATGTTCACTGAAGCAGATATTCGAGGGCGGCTCCCCCACATTCCCTCTCAGGCCCCTCTGTCCCCTCTTCTCTGAGGGGCTGGAATTTCCCACCCTACCCAAGTCAGGAATTACTGTAATAAACACGGATCAGCGATTGTACGAGAGAAAAGGAAGAAGCCCTGGAAGAAATGAGGGGAGAAGGGGGGGCTCTCCAGGGCCTTACCCATGGAGGGAGCGCAGCCACCAGGAAAGCGGAAGCCTCCCCAAGGTGGAGAGTTTCTGGCCGCGCTTTCTGAGGCCGTTTGTGGGGAGAGGAAATTGGTGGCTGGCTGAAACCCGAGCCAGCGCAGCTGCAGTGGGTGAGAACCAGCCTCCTTGGGCACACAGGCTCCTCAGTGTGGGGCGAGGCAGTGCCAACTGCTCTCCCACTGGGCTGGGGCCTGCCGGCGGGTTGGGCGTGCTCAGGTGATTAAAAGGCCAGGCTGAGAAGGGGACCTCTGAAGAAATGTCACTTTGGGGAGGAGGTGGGGCTGGTGGAAAAGGCCTCCTTTGGTGTCCGAGGAATAAAGAGGTGTTTGTGCGGGCAGGGGACAGACGTGCGGCCGCTTCGCCACGAGGTGGAAGGAAGGACACTCGCCACCTTTCAAGTCCGGGCTCCGTCAGGCAGCGTGGATGTGGCTGCTGCTGCCTTTCTCCCGGTGACCTAGCTGGGACCCCAAACCTCACGGTCCCGGCTCAAGCTGGGTCCCGGAGCCCAACAGCTGGCCTGGAGCACGTGCAGTGGGAGAAGAGGGGCCCAGGGCACAAACAGAGCTGACGAGGACAGGATGCCCAAGGGCCCTCCCCGCCCTGGCCCTGCGGCTCTGTGGCCCCTGCACCCTCCCCGCCTCCAGGAAGGATGGGGATGAACATCACTCACAGCTCTGGGCAAGGTGAGGGCAGGGGTTTTCCCCGAGGGCCCCAGGGCCCGGTGATCGGTGTCTGCAGGCCCAGCCTCCTCCCCCGCCCTGGGGGTCCCCTGCTTGAGTCCTGTCACCAGCAGGAGGCTGCTCTGCTGGCCCAGGCAGTGCAAGTGGCCGCGGATGAACACCCAGAGCTGTCCCAGGGCTGCCTGAGGGCGTGTAAGTACCCAGCTCCCTCTCCTCAGCAGGGAGCATCCTAAGTCCCACAGATGTCCTCCTCCTCCCTCCTGGGAACTGCGATTCTGCTGCCTTCCATGGCAAGGGGCAAGTGAGACAGCAGATGGGACTGAGGTTGCTAATCAGCCGGCCTTCAGATAGAGTTTATGCTGGATGCGCCCGGTGCCCGGTGCCCAGGGGAATCACAAGTGACAGAGGCAGCCTGAGAGAGTTCACCTGCCATTGCCGGCTGTGAAGACGGAGAAGGGGACCCCCCAGCCAAGGACTGTGGCACCTCTAGAAGCTGGAAAAGGCAAGGATGTGAATTCTCCCCTGAGGCCCCCAGGGGAACCAGCCCCGCGACACCTTGACTTTTGCCCAGGGAACCTGCGTCAGACTTCTGCCCGCCAGACTGTGCGAAAATACGTTCGTGCTGTTCAGGGGTAAACCTGCGGTGAGTTGTTATAGCAGCAACAGGAAACTCCTCCTGACCCCTGGTGCCCCCATTCCCTCCAGGGCTTCCTGGGACCACCTCCCCACGAACCCCTCTGTCTCCAGTACTTACCTCAGGGCCTGCTTCTGGGGGACCCCAAGACACGGCCTCCTGTGCTTACGTAAACATTCCTCCAGTAGCTTCTCCGTGCCTGTTTGCCAGCTCATAGCATGGCCACCAGGATGGCCGTGGTCCCCACACACTGGCCCTCGCCATTCCGGGGTGTTCTCCTTTGTTGAGGAATGGGGGGTGCTCATGTCCCTAGACCGCTGGCAGCCTGAGCTGCCATCTGACCTTCACCATGACACTTAGAGGGAGCTCAGGTAGCCGCAGCCGCCACTTTTACAGGCGAGGCACGGGCAGTTCAGAGAAACAAGGTCCCCTGCGGCTCAGGGCCACCCAGCTAGGAGTCGCAAAGCTGGCATCAGCCTCAGAAGCCAGGCCCTCTGGCTCCATGACACGTGTCTCTCCATGCACATCCCTGCCCGCAGGGTGAGTGTCCGGGAGGGGCCTCGGGCTGCCAGGCTGTTACTTCATCACATAGTAGGTTGTTTTTCTGAAGCTTGTGATATTTGCTCTATTCGTTAGTGTTTAAACTTTGGAGTCCGTTGAATTCTTCTCTCATTCCAAATCGTTGTTCTAGGGAGCCCAGAACCTGCTCCTCGGTGGAGGTTCTAGGGACAGACAAGCCCGGGGTGCAGAGGGGCTGACAGAAGCCTGCCGTTTCCCCAGCCCGCCCTGGTTGTCCCTCTGATCTGGCGCCGATATTCTCCCCATGAAGCAGAGGTGCTCAAGGTGGGAGGAGGAGCCAGTTCCCACTGCTGGGATCGATGAGCTTTGACTGCATGCCTGCCGTCCCTGTGACGGGCGGATTCCATGCTACAGCTCACGGAATCCTCTCGACGACCCGTCTGGCCTGGGAGGCTGCAGCTGTTCCGGTCCCACTGTGACGATGAGCGAGCAGAGGGACTGCTCAAGGCCACGTGCCTGGGAGAGTCTCTGCACACGAGCACTTCCAGGCTCTGGGGGTCCTGCCGGGAAACACAGAGAAGCCCATTTGAATGTCTGCAGCCCAGCACTTCCTGATGCTGAGCCCGCCTCAGGGAGCTGCGGGGCGGATGGCCTGTACACGGAGGCCTGTGTGGGCAATCTGAGGACCCGCACCCCTGAGCATAAAGGCCCCTGGTTCGTGGAAGGCGTCAGGTACAGAGCGATCCTTGATCAACCTTTTTCTGAATGAGCAAATGAATGAGTGAAGGAAGTGAGGACCTGTAGGTCTGTCTGCACCATGCTTACCTGGCTGACCTTCCCCTCCCCGCGTGACCCTTCCAATAACCTCTAGCATTGGGTGGGAGAGAGAAATAGGACAGAATTATGTGCCCTCATAAAACAAGAAAGTGCAGACTGGTTACTTCAGCTGTCACGGGTGTGGCTGGGGACCTCACCTCTTTCTGTCCTGCCGCCACCCTCAGCCCCTTGGTTGCCAGCTCCTACTTGATTCAAGATGCTGGCTCCGCTCCCCACAACAGCCTTCAGAGGCAAGAGGGAGCATCCTCTCCAAGAGCCCCTCTGTGTGAGGGAGGAGGTCCTTCCCTGCTCGGAGCCCCAGGGGGCCCCCTCGGCCCTAATGGTGGCAGCTGGGTCACCAGCTCAGCTCCAGCCCCCACTGTTGGGTGTCTGCAAGGTCAGCCTCTGGAACCCCAAAAGGGTGAGTGTTGGTGACAAATACCATCTCTAAAGCTCTCCGCGTGCACAGCCTGTGCATTGCAATGACTTGTCTTGCTTCTCAAGTTGCTGCTCTTTCCAGTCCCTCACCAGTAGATAGCTGTTCGTTGAGCATTTATTATGTGCCAGGGACCGTTAGCATTGTCTTGCACATTTGAACTCGTACTATCTATGTAACAATGCTACGGGACAGTTACTGTAGCCTTTACTTTACAGGAGGGGAAACTGAGGCCCAGAGACGCTAACGAGCGTGGCCAGAGTGACACGGGGCTGGGCAGTGCTGCGGCTGAGATTCAGACGTGAACCTGTTGCCCGCCCCACTGAGCGGGGCCACCTCGGCTGTCTGACCGAGTCCCTCCCCTTCGGTGTCCACCGAGGGCGTTGGCGGAGGGCGGGCAGACATCATTACCCCCAAGGACAGATCGCAGCCGGCGGGCGGGTTGTCAACTCCACGCACTCCAAAGAGGCTGGACGTGCCTGACTAAAATCCATTTAAGAAAATTAACCCTCTGCTTGGAGTTCGTGGGCGGCAGGAGCTGCAAAGTTCTTAAAAGGTGCGAGGGCAGATTAATGGAGTCCATATGCCTCAAATTGAGAGTATCTTTGTGCTGGGTGGGCTTATCATCAAACTCTTAGGATAACAAAGGGTGGGATAGTTCAAAGGGCTGGTTCTCCCAGACGCTGGGCTCTTTGGGGGCCCCCTCCGCCCTGCTGAACAAATACTGCCGTCTTCCCCTGCGCCTGGGAGCCGGGCTTTGTCTTCACCGGTTTTCTCTTTGACAGTGATGTGGGCGTTTTGTGGGAACCGTCCCTGTAAAAGGCCTGATTTATAACTGCATTTGGGAGTAAAATGATCTTCGACGATCCATACCTGAACTTGTGGGGGCCGTAGGGATGAGCAGGGCTGCGGCTAGCCCAGCTCTGAGCTGACAACCTGCCCCGTGGGCGGGGGGACTTCCTCACCTCCACAGCCCTGCTGGGGCGGGAGAGCGTCTGCTGGGGGCGGGGCAGCCGTGGGACTCTGGGCCCGCACACTGTCCCCCCACGGGCTCCAGTGACAACACGTTATTTTCACTGGCTTATCCTGTGAGAGACTCATCAATCCATTTCGTGCAAACGCCCCCAGGCGGGACATGCTTGTTCAGATGGATGTCCATGGGCCTCAAAGATCAATTGGCCGCTGACTCTTGCTTTGCTGCTGCTGTTTCTTGGGGCCCATGCCTGAGCTGTGACCTGCGCTGGGTGATTACTGTGTCCTGGTGTTGACAATGCACTTGAACTCCAGATCCCTCAGGCTCAGAAATGAGCATTTAGACTCCAGTGAACCAGGAATTAAAGAGGGCTTACAGAACACCCACCAAGTACAGCCTTTGTGCTAAGACGGGAGATAGTAATAACAACAACAGTCATGCTGTTTCCTATTTGAACTGGATTCTGACAGAGGGTCCCATGTGCAGAATTGTTCCCCTCCTCCAGGGAAGCCTTCTTGGAGCACGCTGACCTCACAGTCAGCTTTTCTCTCCTCCTTGCCTAACATCCAACAGTTGTCACACCCTGTCTCTTCTTCCTCCAGAACATAGTTTGGGTGGATGGGACGTGGCACAGTTCAGAAGCAAGAACGCACCTCTCTGAGCCTCGGTTTCCAAATCCGTCAGTCAAGGAAGTAATCGAGTCTCCGCAGGGAAGCTTGGAGAGACAGTGATGCCAAGTCTCGGGTGGATTCCGACCCCGTGGGAGCCCAGAGCGGTGGCTCTCAGCGCTGGCTGCCTCTGCCGCTGTTTCTCTACAGAGCAACGTGTGCTTGGGCGTTACGCTTTATTCCCGGGTCTGCTGCAAAACCTGAGACCTCCTCCTCGTAGCGAGCCTATCCTTCCTCTAATTCCTCTAGTACATTCCCGGTCTTATCTTGGGCTCCCCCCAAAGCTGGTGGTTTATTTGGGAGGTGGTCTAGGGCACAGAAGTGAGGGAGCAGGGGATAAGGACAAGGGTGCATGATTGGGGTCACTGGGGGCCACAGGTGCTCAGTCCGACCGGGACCTTGTAAGAAGTTCACAGAACACCTTCCAGAGATGTCTGCCCGGAAGATGGGGGCAGCAGTATTTGTCCATTGATTTCTTTCTCCCATTGGTTAAGTGTCCACTCTTAGCTTCCAAACGGCGGGGAGGGGGAGGCCAGAGGGGCCTCCATGGCAGAGTGAGGACCTGCAGCTGGTGCTTGAGGCAAGATGTGGTCAGCATGAAGGGGCTTGAAGCCTGCATGGAGGGTCCACCGGGCATGGTGAAGTCAGAGGAGAGGTTGGCACGTACGAGCTGGGCCAGTAGATGTGTCTGTCCCCTGCAGCTGCCTCATCTTTTCCAGGTTCTGCTCACAAATCTGCTGATCCCCCTTCTTAATAATATTCCCCAAGACTTGTCAAACGAGAGCTGCTCGATCCCAGAATGGTGAGAAATGCTGTATTAAGCACATTTGGATTGGATTCTTGACTGCAGGACTTCTCAGAGCCTTGATCGTGGTTCACGAGCCTGGGAGTCATTAAGAAGGAAGCAGGCAATGAAGCTTCTTCCTCAACTTCTTGGTTATGGAACTCTCACCTTATGGGTGCAGCTCATGAGACCCAAGTTCCTGGGGAAATGCTGATATGCAGTTGCATGCGAATTCCTTCGCCTGAAATAGTGGCCCCTCGATGATCTTGGGGCCAGCTGTGCTTTCCAGCTTTTTCTGCCATGTCTCCTCTCGCCTACTCAACTCTGGCAAAAGGCCTGTTAGTTTCCAACCTCTGGGCCTTTGCACATGCTGTTCCTTCCACCTGGAATAGCATTTAATCTCACAAATCCAGCTCTCCTGCAAGTCTCCACTCAGCCTCATCAGACTAACTCTGCTATCAGATGGGAATGCAGAGCTGCCAACGGACATTATGTGCAGCCCTTGAGACCACTGCCCAGACCTAGGTTCTAATTACCCACATACAGACATCTAATATGTCACCTCCCCTACTCAGCCATATGTACTCCAAGAAAGGATCTTATTGGATTCACCAATCGTCGGGCAGTTCTTTCTCTAGCAATCCGGCTGTGATTGGCTGCACTACAGTAACGGACAGCTCCACATGTCAGCCATGTAACACAACACAAATCTAACTGTCACTCGTGCCCAGCCCACTGCAGCTTCAGGCCACCGCCCAGGGCCACTGTCCTCCCTGTCCTCCAGGTGGTGACTCAGTGATCCAGGCTGATTCCATCCTATCACTCCATCATTTCAATGGGAGGCTCTCACAATTGCCACAAAGGGGAAGGAAGCCCATGACCATAAGCACCTGCTTTTTACTGCACCAGCCTGGCAATTACTCATGTGCCCTGGGCTCACAGCCCTGCCAGAACCAGGCACATGCTGCCTTCCCAGCAGCAGGAGGGCTGAGATGCACAGTCTTCCTTTCGCCCAGGACAAAGAAGCTTGTATACGTGCCCACTCACAATGTCCAGTTACCCACTTCCTCTCTCCTGCCTGCGCCCACTCCAGCAGAGCGTCAGTGCCCTGCACTAGAAGGCGCCCTCAACACATTTATTTAACAATGGACGAATGCAAGGTGACGTCTCCCCGTCTTTGGAGTTCAGGGCGCTCACAGCTGGAACCACTTACTGGGCATTTGAACACATGTTGTCTTAGCAGAGCTCTTGGAATGTCGTGTGTGGTTCAAATCTAGAACCAAAATGTGTCCCGGGAGTTGCTTCATGAAAAGAGGTTTCCTTGCCCAGATAACGGGGGAAACCCAGCGACTTTCTATTTCTTGAGGATTCACAGCACACATAAACATATTCAAGGCTCTGAAAAGTCCTGCAGGTAAAATAAACATAAAAATCTGTTTAACTTTTCTGACCTCAGCAATTCCCCAAACTCTGCCTACTGTGTGGTGTTATAATGCAGGTTAGCTACAATGAGATCTATCATTGGCATAGTGCCTGTTTTCAATAAATGATAGCTGGTATTTGAACTCTCTCTAGGCCTCAGCTTACTCACCTGTAAAATAGGAAAGTAGACATATGCACCCCACAATTCTTTATCTCCGCCTCCAGTAGCATAACTATTGGTGTTTTATATCTTCAGGCTTGAATCAATCTGGGGCGTGGGTTTCTTGCTAGAGTGTTTTCCAGACAAGGTCTGGAAGATGATGTCTGAATTACACTCACAGTTTTGGTCATAGACTGACCTGCTGTATGTTCTACCTAAACCACTTTCCTCCCTGGGCTCATTTTTCTCATATTTAAAGTGATGGTCTTGATTAAATGAGCTCTAACACCCTTTCTGTTCCTAAAATTCAGAGATCATAATTCTGTTCAGCAATACCCAACCAGTTTGATTTCTGGGTTATTGCAAAATTCCCTGTTCCCATTCCAGCTTCTCTCTGCTCACCCACTGAGATCTCTCAAGAGTTCCATGGTTCAGGAAGGAATTGGATCCCTGGGAGAGGATATGCATTGTCTAAAATTCTTGCTAGAGTGTGAATGACTGATAGGGAAAGTACTTGCCAGAGAACAGCATGATGGGAGCAAAGAGTTAGAGTGAGGGGATAGCAGGTGCCCGGATAAGGGGACAGAGTGGCCACTGAGGTGCTAGAAGTTGGATTTGGTTGGGGCATTTAAAATAAATGTAGCTTACTTCATCTGAGGATGGAAAAGGGAGAGGCAATTTAGCATGGTTGACTGGAAGCTCGTGGCAGGAGTGGCCAGCTTGGCTGTCCATTAGCAGCCTGCCTTTGGCCGAGTTACATGACACCTCAGTGCCTTAGGATCCTCATCTGTAAAATGGGGATTATAGAAATACCTAGCTGGTAGGCTTGTCGTGCCTATTCATGGACTTAAAAACACGGCAAGCACTTGGAACTGGGCTGGTATGTTTCATAAACCTCTTCACTCAAGCAAAGCAACGAGAAAATGCAGGAGAAGCTCTAAAGAAAACGAGTTACCTCGACTGGGCTGCCGCAGACACTGAGCATGCGCCTTGCATTTACATTTCGCCCGGTAGCCGCAGAAGCAGGGCGCTGGGCGTGGTTGTAGGGTTTGAGCCCTGCGCAGCTCCATTCGGAAGGCGAGGAGGAAGTGGCTCCCCCTAGAGGTGTGCCGTGCACAGCACCCAGGCAGCCGTGATGGCAGCTTTGTCCCAGTGTTTAGCCGGGGTGTGAAGCTATCTGATTCTCACCGAGCATGCGCGGGGTTCTGCCCTTGAGACCCATTTGGTGATATTGGGGTTTTTCCAGGTCCTGCCACCTCAGTTACCTCCAGGCCAGGGCTCTGGAAGAACAGAACTGAAAGGGATTTGTTATTATTCTGCCCAATTAGTCTCCAATTAGAGGTTTAAAAGGCTTAAATAGACAAGACCGAGAGGGGAGCGGGAGGAAGAGGTGGGAGAGAACGTGGGCTGTTTATGGAGCAATAAAAGGAACATTATGCTTCCAGGCTCTGCTAAACGTCTCCACAGAAGCCGACCCTCTTGCCAGCTAATTCAGGGCGTAATAAATAGTAATCCACACAGGGGCCCTTGGAAGCCATCGGGAAGCCCTATCTCCGTGTAATCAGAGCTGCACTGAACTCCGGTCTCCCCGCACTCAGCATCCCAGCCCGTGGCCGAGGCTGCCGGCCCCGCGCTTGATCGGGGAGCCTGGAGCCCAGCGGCTCTCCCTCCCTGCCCTCAGCCTAAGGGCAGCCGCCCTGTCCAGGGACATCTTTATGAGCTCCCCCGTGCAAGCCCTCCCTCTGCCTCTGTCACCTGTGCACCCCAGGCCTAGGTTGGGGTGGCCAGGGTGTCACAGAAGCCCCATAGATGGAGCACTGGCTGCCCTGGGAGCTGTGCTAAGTGCACCCCGGACAGTCGGGGCGGGAGTCCCCCTTCCACAGCTGAGACAGCAAGGCCCGGCACGAGCAAGCCCCTCACCCTGGGTCACAGCCAGAAGTGACGGAGTGGGGTTTGGACCCGGGAGTCCTCTTAACCTCTCAACCACCTGCCCTGGGAGCTCCTGTTTGGGAAGCCGGCACCCCCAGCTGCACAAGCATCCCATAATCTTCATCAAAGTGTGTATTTTCCTACTCCACAGGGCACCTGGGCCCTCAAATACCTTCCGATGTAACTATCCTATAGTGCAGGGCTCCGGAGGGCCACCCAGTGATATGAAGGGCTCCTCCTACAGGTCATGTCTTGACCCTGTGCCTCAGTTTCCCTGTCTCTGAGATCGAGCTGGCACTGGGCCCCCCGCAGGGCGGCTGTGAGGATTAACCGAGTGCAAGCACAAATCACAGCAAATGCTCAACCGCAGGCGCCCACCTCGCAGGCCTGGGCTGGCATCTTTTGAAGTGTGCCTCCTTGTCCTGCGTCTGCACCCTCTGTCCTTCCTCCCCACCCACCCCCACTCCATCCCCAGCCACGCTGACGTCCTGGTCTAATCACATAGCCCTCAAGACTAAAAATAGTGCAGGGGCATCGTGGGGCACCCGATGACCTTCGTGACTCTGGTCAAGTGTACATGGCCCTCCTAAGTTAATTAGCCCTGGCCTCTGACCCTACACATCTGTATTTGGGTTCAAGGGGGAGGACAAACGCAGCCATCAGATGGAGCAACTCAGGGTCCATGCTGCTGACCGGGGGGTCTTCTTCTCTCTGAGCTGCTGCCTGGAAGTCCCAGGGTCTGGGGCTCCTGGGGCAGCTGTGGCCACTGCAAAGGGAGAAAGTCTGTGGGCACCATCACCATCCAGGGCCTGCAGAGGCGACGGCCCGGAATCACAGGTTCTCCGGTCCCTTTCCCTTGGCACCTCCGGGCATCTTGCCATGGTGGCTCGTGCCCAACTCTGTGTTGCCTGTCCTGCAGGCAGAAGGCCACTTGGGTAGGTGACAAGTCATCATGATGTTGAGGAGAGCTGGCACTGAGTTAGAGTTCTCCACAAGTGGCACTTTGTGGGCTTTGTATCCGTCCCCTGGGGCCACTGCCGTGATTGAGCATCATCTGGGTGGCTTACAGCAGAAACATACTGTGTTCTCCCCTAATCAAGGTGTGGGCGGGGCCATGCTCCCTCTAGGCTCTGGGGAAGGATCCCCCCTGCCTCTTCCAGCTCCTGGTGGCTCCCGAGGTCCCTTGGCTTGTGGCCACATCACTTCAGCCTCGGCCTCTGTTGTCACCTGGCCTCTCTGCCATGTCTCTCTCTGTCTCCTCTCCTCTTTTTCTAAGGGCACCAGTCACAGGGTTAGGGCCCATTCTCACCCAGGACAACCTCATCTTAACTAATAACATCTGCAAAGATCCTATTTCCAAATCAGGTTACATTCTGGAGTCCCAGGTGGACATGCGTTGGCGGGGGGTGGGGGGGGGGGAGGGCACTCTTCCACCTCGTACGTGCATGAATCCTTTAATATTTTATTCCCATTCTCCAGAGGAGAAAACCAAGGTTTACATGGGAAAGGTAGACATCAGGCCAAAGTGAAACTCGAAACCCAGTGGGTCCCTGGGCCCTGCTCTCAGTCTGCACGGGCGCCATGGGCCCAGGGGGGAGCCGTCTGGTAGTCGGACACCTGGCACAGAAGTTCTCAGAGAGTCAGCAGCCAACAAAGGGCACAAGGCTTTGGGTGGGCAGAAGCAGGGAGGCCCAGCCCTTCCTGGAGCTCCTCTCTCGGTTGGGTGCTAAGATGAGGGCAAACCGTGCAGGGGGCAGGATGAGTCCCACCCGGGGAGTGTCAAGCACATAAACTCTACAGGAGACACAGGAGTCCAGGGGGCTGGGGCCACGGATGGGCTACTTCACAGAAAGTTCAAGGTGCAATTTGAACTGAAGCGTGAGATTTGCATCATCATCATCATCGTCATCGTCATCATCATCATCATCATCATCCTCATCCTCATCGGATCACGAGTTTACATGGCTGTAGAGACCTAGTGCCTGGAAGTATAAGCCCCGGAGTCCAACTGTTGTCCATGAACTGAGCAGAGGGCAGCCTTCCCTCATGGCCTCCTTAGTCTCCCTGTCTCTACAGGGCATGCACGTGCTACCCACTTCATTGATTTGTCATGCGAAATCACATGTCCCTCCTGCGATCTTGGGCATGGTGCTCAATCACTCTGCCTCTCCATTTCCTCCGCTGTGAATTGGGGTTGTGGTGCAGGCTCAATGAGTTTGTGCCTAGACGGCCCCAGAACCCAGTGAGTGTGTAATACTAGTTAGAATGTGTGACCCTAGAGCTCATCGACTGTCCTTCATAAGCATCTGCTGTGGACTTGGTCTCAGGTGAGGGGCCAAAGCACACCCAGAGGCCCTGCTCAGAAGGACTCTGTCTTGGTCCTCACGGCCATCCAGGAAGGCAGGCAGAGCGGTTCTCACCATCCCATTTTCTGAATGTGGAACTGAGGCTCAGAGAGGGGTGTGTGGCAGAGGATGTCCCTTCTCTCAATGTTCCCATCTGTAAAATGGGTGTAGGAACAATACCCATACCCTAGGCTTTTTTTTTTTTTCCAATTCAAGGAGCTGATTCCTGCAAAACAATTCATGCAAAATGGTGCCTGGTACACAGTAGGTGCTCAATAAATAGGACCTTCTATTAGTTATTATGGGGCAGCAGGATAAATAGAAGTTGAGCTGAATAAGGGGGAAGGTGAGGAGGACTCCTTAATCTAGACGTAACCAGGACCCCTGAGCTGTCAGCCTAGGATCAGGGGCCATCAGCATGACTGGGGGAGACTGTGCCCCAGTGAGAGCCAGGTCCTTCTGCAGGGACACCCAGCCCAGGGGAGGGAAGGGGGGGCTTCTTCGGGACAAAACTTAGGAACTAGAGTTTTTCTCAGCAAAGCTCAGGTTCAAAAGTTCAAGCCTAATGCTCTCCAGAAGACAGAACAGAGGCCACGGGACTCAAAATCCACACGCACCCGCCTCCCACCCCAGACCTGACAACAGAAAGAGCCAGTTTTTCCCTAGAGGGCTCCAGCAGGGATGGCGGGGGCAGGGACATTCTACTCCCGCCGTTCGACGTTATGCCAGTCCACAGGGAACGGCACGAGAATCGTTTGCGGTTTGAAGATTCTGAAAGTGACCTGGGGTCACGAGACATGGGGTCTCGCCCGGGAGCACACTCGCGGCCAGCGGCACACTTCAGGGCTTTCAATCGAGAGGGACCGGGGTCTCTGCAGGGCTCCAAAACTGCGTCTCAACCTCTAAGGATACACGTGGGCATCCCTCTGTGAGCGCGCTCATCCAACATCTCCGGAGCACCTCCGGTGCTCCTGAGCCGTCCTGGAACCTGGGCTGCAGCAGCCAGGAGCTGGTGGCCCTGCCCCTGCCCTGAGGAGCCGGGGCCTGGCGCTGAGCCTGCTCTTTTCCGGGGTGCAGAGGCTCCAGCTGTGGGTGCGCCATCAGAGCGCGTTTCTGCTTTTTTCTATTTTTATTTTTTAATCCCTACTCGAGGATATTTTCCCATTTATCTTTAGACAGAGTAGGAGGGAGGGAGAGAGAGAGAGACAGAGAGAGAGAGAGAGAAACATTGATGCGAGAGAGACACCTCCCGTGTGACCCTGACAAGGGCCGGGGACAAACCGCAACTGAGGTACTTGCCCTTGGCTGGAATTGAACCTGGGTCGCATTGGTCTGCGGGCCGACGTTCTAACAGCTGAGCCAAACTGGCCAGGGCCACATTTCTGCTTTTTAATGAACAAATGCCTTTTAAAAATTAGGAACAAGGGTCCGGCCGGTGTGGCTCAGTGGTTGAGCATCGACACATGCACACCAAGAGGTTGCTGGTTCAACTCCCGGTCAGGGCACATGCCCAGGGTGTGGGCCCGATCCCCAGTGGGGGGCGTGCAGGAGGCGGCCAATCAATGTTCTCCCTTATCGATGTTTCTATCTCTCTCTCCCTCTCCCCTCCTCTCTCTCTGAAATCAGTAAAGCGAAAAAAAATTAGGATCAAGGTCCCAGGAAATACTGTTCTCTGCACGAGCTCTCTGCGCGGTCACCAGCGCTTGCTCGCGTGAAGATGCAGGTTCTGATTCAGGGTTGGCCGTCCGATGCCACTGGTGCACGGACCACACCGAGTGACCGACAGTCACAGGACGAGGACTCAGCCACCTCCGGGGGTGGGGTGGTCGAGGACACCTGGGCCTTGAAGAGGTGTTGCCGAGCCCGCTCTGGGCGCAGCAGCCGGGGGTATGGAGCCCAGGTCGCCGGCATCTTGAAGGAGCAAGTGCTGTTCTGCCGTCCCTCCCACACGCCGGCACCGCACGGTGAACCGCGGCCCCTCTCTGCCAAGGTCCCAGAGCTTCAGAGACTTTTTAGAAACCCTTCGAGTCAAGGCGCAAGCAACCAACCACCTCCGTGGGGCAGCCAGGGAGCCTCCCTGTCTCACCGGCAGGAGCCAACCCACATTCCAAAGGAAGGAGGTCTTTCTGCCCCGAGGCGGTTTATTGCCGAGCAATTTGTAACTAATTAGCCAACATGCCGTGATTAGAAGCTTGCATAATAATTACAGGTAATTGCCTCTTGACACGGGGGAGCCATTCCACTGACCAACTCGGGATGTCTTTTCAAATCAGCGTCATCAGCGTCATCAGCGTCAGGGCCCTGGGAGGCCCTTGGAAATCGCTGCTCTTTCTCGTTCCTCTGACACTTTCGGGTGAAGTCCTGCCTGAGGGGTCATCGAGTGGGTGCCAGGCTCTGACAGCAACCCCAGCCCTCCCTCAATTGGTTCCAGATGCAGCCATCAAATGGTCCTCCACCTTCTGTAAATACTTGCCCAGCCTGGGCGCCCTCAGCGGACATAGCCCGCGATGCCACCCCGAGGGGCCCCTTCGGAGGGTGGACTTGGAAACTGTCCGGCGTCTCAGGGCCGCTCACCTCTGCCATTTTTCTCCCCCGTCCTTCTCACGGCACACTTTGGGTTCCATTTACCCAACAATCAGAAGGTTGCCTTTTAAGCTGCCTCTGGGGTGTTTTCTCTCTAGTTAGGAGAAGGGGGGAAACTCCTCCTGTGTCCCCGGAGAAAACAAACTCCAAGAGAATAGGAATCTCGATGCCTCGCTCAGGACACTGCTCCCGAGTCCACGACGGGGCTCCGCGGGGGAGAATTGTCCCTCCGAGGAAAAAGCAGGGGGAGCCGGTGTGCGGGCACTGGGTGACCCTAGCAGTGACTGGATGGCAAGTCAGCCCTGTGGTGTGTTGCCAGCCCCCAGCTTCCCCAAAGGGCTCCAGTAAGGGGGTGCTGGGGGGAGAATGCATTGGAAACGGAGGCACGGAGTCAGGAGCCAAGGGCAGATCCGTGGGCATCTGAGCGAGGAGATGTCGAGATGGAGACTTCTCGTCCCCTGCCCACTCCGCCTTGCTTTCTAGACCGTGTTTCATACCCAGTCAGGCTCTGGGTGGTACGTGTGGTCAAGATCCAATCTGGAACCTGCTTTTGTAGAAATTGTTCAAAACGGGTGTATTGTCTTGCAGCGGCTGGACACAGCCCCGCACTGAGGGGTGGGACTGGGGGTGGGGTGGCCCCGAAGGCCACCTCTCTTTCTCCCTTCCCCCATCAGATACGTGGATCTATAAACACGTCAGGACAGTTGTAAAAGAGATGGATTTAGCTTCCCAACGATATCCCCATCGGTCTGTCACCAGATAATTCATGACTAAATTTTACGGTCAAGTTCCCCTGTTGCGTGTCCAGCACCATCTGACCCAGGAGGGAGGGCAGGGCTCCCAGAACATGCAAATGAGCAGCGTGTGCCCAGACCATGCAGGGGCCCTGGAGAAACAGAACCATTTACCCCAGGGGTGTTCAAAACTGCAGGGAAATCGCTATCCATTTGTCAACACTTGTTTATTGAGCACGTACTATTTGCCAGGCATGGTTAGTCCTGAAGATTCATCGACAAGGAATCACTTTGGATAATAATAATGCTCACTTTTCACTGGTCACTTTGGATAATAATAATGCTCTCTTCTCACTGGTTAGATGGTAAAGTCATGTAGACGATGCAGAGGTCAGAGCCCATGTGGAACCTGCAGGCCATGCAGGGAGCGAGTGAGGTGGGTGGGAATAGGGATGGGGTAAATCTTCGGAATATAGGTTTTTTCAATCCAGAGCGATGTAAATGCATTTCTTTCTAAAAATGATAAAAATCACTTAGATCTGTCGCTATCTAGGATAAAGCTGTTTTACTTATTATTTTAAAATATGTTTGTATTGATTTTTTTTAGAGAGAGAGGGAGAGATAGAAACATGGATGAGAGAGAAACATCGATCAGCTGCCTCCTACATGCCCCCTACTGGGGACCAAGCCTGAGACCAGGCATGTGCCCTGACCGGGAATGGAACCGGCGACCTCTTGGTGCATGGGCTGATGCTTAACCAACTGAGCTACATCAGCTGGGCTACTGATTTCTATTGAGATAAACACATATCCAGCAAGGAACGCACATCTCAAGTGTCCTGCTCAGTGGATTCTTCCATGGCACATATATACGCCCACGTAACTGTCACCCAGACCAACATCTGCAACATTCCCATCCCCACAGGCTCCCTCATGCCCCATGCAGTCAGTACCACCCCCTTCCACCACGAGGAGTCTTCTGTTTCCACCACTCACTATCCATTAGCCTGTCGGCTCTTGAGTGACCTGTACCGGGCCATGTGGTGTCTCCTACGTGTCCTGCTTCCTTCTCTCAGCACAACGCCTGTGAGAATCCCCTGCGGTTGCCTTACGGAGGGTGCCAATATTTCAAAGAACTTCTTTGGGCGGCTCTATTCATTGCTCGACTCTTTCCCATTTCATTCCGTGACACTTCTAAGAGAAACACGTTTTTTAAAAATCCACTTCTCTGTGCCAGGAATAGTGTGATCCCTGTAATAGCACATCCCCAAATTGTCATGAGGATGGATATGTATATAATGTATCTCAAAGAAGTGAGTCGCCCAGATGAACTGTAAAGTAAGAAAACAACCCCAAGCCAGAACATGCAAACGAGCCGCGTGTGCCCAGACCGTGCAGGGGCTCTGGGGAGACAGAGAAACACCTGCCCCGGGGGTGTTCAGAACTGCAGGGAAATCGCTATCCATTAGTCAACACTTGTCTATTGAGCACGTACTATTTGCCGGGCACGGTTAGTCCTGGAGATTCATCGACAAGGGGTCACTTTGGATAATGCGTGGCCCTGGAGATCACACAAAGAACCGTGAGAAAGGCAGGGTGTGGGCAGGGTGGGGGACCGGGGGCACACTCCTGGCTCCTCAGCCCTTTGACTGAGAGCAGTTCTGTTTCCCAAACGGCCTTCATCCTCTGCTCTCTCCCCAGCGCTGAATGGCTTTTGCCCTTTACTTGGGTCCCTGAGCTCCGGCATCCTGTTCCCTCTTTCCGCGCTTCCGGGTATCCACTGTCTCAGCCTCACGCTTTCATTTTATTTTATTAATTTTTTTTTTTTTGGTTACTCTTCACCCCAGGATATTTTTCCATTGATTTTTAGAAAAAATGGAAGGAGGGGGAGAGACATTGATTCGAGAGAGACACGTTGATTGGTGGCCTCCAGCACAACCCCGACCCTGACTGACTAGAGCCGGGGATCGAACCTGCAACCCAGGTACATGCCCTGAACTGGCATCAAACCCGTGACCCCTTGGTCCGAAGGCCGACACTCTAACCACGGAGCCAAACCAGCCGGGATTCAGCCTCACGCGTGTGTAAGTCGCCTAACTCTTGGAGGCGTTTCTCTGCCGGCCAGGCCCCCCTAGTCTAACGGCTCCCTCTTCATGGGTTAGTCCTCTGCGCCCCGTTTCCCTTCCATGACCCGCTCCGCTGGGCCTTGGAGAGGTCTCCCTCCAGCCGTGCAGCTGCCCGCAGCCCTGGGTGGACTCTCCGCCGGGTTCATCTCAGCGCCAGATCCTCCTTTCCCACTGACCCCCGGCCGCACGCGCCTCACCCCAGGAGAGGAAGAAGACAGCGCGTGAGAAGGAAACCCATGTGGAAGCTGCCGGAGTGTCCCTCGCGCTGACTGCTCAGCTCCCGCAGTGCCCCTCCCGCCCGGGGAGGACAGGCAACGTGGGAGCACACCCTAACCTTACAGGAGCTGAACACAACGCTTGCATTTGTATAAAAGCTACTTCTTCGGTGCAAGTGTGTGTGCACGAGTGTGGCCATGGGAACCGGATTACTGGGGGCTCCTCGGAAGCAGGATCGTCTCGAGTCGGGGTTTGCAGGTATTATTCTGCAAACTCTTACTGAGGTTATATCATTATGTCTAGAGCTACATATATATTTTCATGCATCAAATACACCATGATCCAAAATGGATCATTGCCAGCCCCGAGGCCCCCCCAAGATAACCGCTCTCTGACTTCCTACTCCAGGGTGAGTCTCGCCCATCGGGCACAGGGTATGAGAGGACCATGCCAAGCCATGGGCCACGTTTCATTCCTTCTCACGGCAGAGTCTCCCGTTATATGACTGTCACACAACGACTCATGTCCTCCGCTGAGGACGGACGTCGGTGGTGCAGTCTGGATGCTAAGGAACATTCCTGTCCCTGTGTTGGTGACTCACGTGTCCAGCGGGGGTGTACCCAGGGGTGGCACTGCTGGATTTGGGGCACACACAACATCCCCGTTGCAGCCTCCCGCCGGTTCATGCTGTTATTGGAGGAACCTGGGGAGCAGGCGGGAGAAAGCGATTGCCCGAGTTCACGCTCGGAGCCGAGGAGCTGGGTTCGGCTCAGGAAGTCAGATCCCAGACCCGACGCTGAACTTTTAACCACCTCGGTGGCTGCGACAGACTTGCTGGCCCCACTCAGAGGGGAGGCCCGGGTCACTCTTCTCTGAAAGTCTTGATCTGTATCTTAAACTCACAGCTTCCTCTCACGAAGGGGTCAGTCTCTAAGGACACAGCCCTTTTGTAAGAGCGAAAAAATATTTTTAGCTCACCCAGGATCAAATGTTGGCTCGGTGACCCAGGGGCCGCGTGACCCTGGACAACTGCATGTGCACCGATAACTAGATAAGCCCCGCGCGGTGAGGTGCGATGCGGTGGCCCCTCTGGATAGTCTCCCTTGAATCCCCAAATAAAGACATTTTACTTCTGAGTAAGGAAAAGTTTCTGAACCATGGAGAGCGAGCCCAAGATTTGTCATCCATTTCTTCACATCTGTCTGGGAAGAGCTGTGGGTGAGCCCAGAATACGACACAGCCTAACAGAACACGGTACTGACTGATCTTCTCAACGTGTTTTCAACGTCCTTACATTTTAATACCCTGAAACCATCTCTCTTCTCCCGCGTAAAAGAATTAATATTTAAAAAAAAATTTTTTTTAAAATTATTTCTCACTCCAGGATTTTTTTCCTATTTATCCTCAGATAGAGTGGGAGGGAGGGAAAGAGAGAGAGACAGAGAGAAACATTGATGTGTTAGAGCCTCATCGACTGGCTGCCTCCTGCACGACCCGCCTAGGGCCGGGGACGAACTGCAACTAAGGTACGTGCCCTTGATTGGAATCGAACCTGCGACTCATTTGTCCAAGGGCCGACACTCTGACTGCTGAGCCAGATTAACCAGGGCAAAGAATTCATATTTAAACGGATAGACATAAACAAGACAACATGGACTTTATTGTAGACGAATTCGTTTTGCAGGGGACCTTTTCCTGAGTGAATCTTGCTCGAACCCACACCAGGCGATGCCAGCGTCCTGTTTATCTGAATTTGGGGCACAGGCTTTCAGGGTCCTGGGAACTGAGGACAAGAAGAGATGGATGCAGTCTAGTGTCACCATGAGAGGTTCCAGCCTTGACATTGAAGGACAGGTGGGCTGCAGATGGCCCGACCTGAGGAAAAGCAATGATAATGATGGAGAGAAAAGGAAGTGTCTGCATATATCATAGGGCTGTTCGTGTGTTCATTTGTTCATGTATTCATTCACTCACTCATTTATCCATCCGTCCGTCCATCCATCCATCCATCCATCCATCCATCCATCCTTCCTTCCTTCCATCCATCCAGACTTCCTTCCTTCCATTTATTTACCCATCATCTATCCATCCATCTACATGGCTTACTTCTTACCACTTTTAGGTTTATATTCAAAGATCTCCCACGCTATAGGGTTTTTGACTCTCCAGGTACAACATGTCCTCTATTCCTTCCCAGCTTTCTATTTTCTTCTTAGCACTTAGCGTGCTCTAAAACATAGTTCACTTATTTTCTTGTTTACTGACCATCTCTCCAACCAGAGTGAAAGTCCACTTCTATCTCTTCCGCTCACTGCTAGGTCACAGGGCTCGGAACTACCGGGTACACAGTAGGTACTCAAAAACAGGTGTTGTTGTCCAAGCAAATGTGCCCATGCCATTCATTCTCCGAGCCCCTGCTGTGTGCCCAACACTGGGCTGGGTCCCCGAGCTGCCACCGTGATGATCGTGGGTCCTGGCACCCACGGAGGAGGTGAGAAGGCCTTTGGAGGCAGGACATCTGAAGGAGGCCTGGAGGCCGAGTCAAAGATGGGCAGGTGCAGACGAATCTGAGGAGAGCTCAAGAAGAAGTGGCCATCAGGCCTGGACCTGGGACGCTGGTCACCAAGAGGATTAAAAACAGGTTGGCCTGGCTGGAGTGTGCAATTTATGGTGAGGAGGGGTTAGCGTGGGGCAGAACGAAGTGGGCACAGAGTCCAGACCACAGTGTGTCCCAGATTCAGCTGGACTCCACTCTAGCCTTGCCTGGTGCAGGATCAGTATGTATTAGGAGCTTGGACTTGACCCTGGGGGCGCTAGGGAAATACTGGAGATTCTCAGCGGGTAGGACCTGAATGTTGAAGAAGGTTCCGGGCGTCTTCTGCCGTGAGCAGGACCTGCCACAGGGAGCTCCCGGCCTCGGCTCCCATCCCCGCTCCCCACCGGCTCTAGAAGCAGATGTTGCGCCAGATGTTCCCGCCTTGTTGGCCGCGCTGGTCCACGTGGAGCTGCCTGCAGCACCGCGCATGCTCAAGGCCCCTTCTAGGGCCTCTCGTTTTCGCCTGCTTCCTGCTTCCTGTTTCCACTGGGCTTCCCAAGGCCTCTGTCCTCAGTCCAAACTGCCCAGAGGCTGCCAAACAGCTGGGAGGTGGCCGCTGACGGCCGGAGCCAGAACGAAGTCCACAGCCAGGGCTGTGTTCATCGAGCGCGTCTCTTGTGCTAGTCGCTGTGGGGTTGAATCCCAACACTGCATTCAGGGACAGATGCGATTATTCCTCCTTCCGAAGCTGAGGCCCTACTAGCTCCGAGGAGCTAGGTGACTTCCCCAAACTCACCCCTGGTCAGCAGCAGAGGTCGCATGTCAGCGCAGTGGGGCGATGTTGACACCGTTGTATCATACTGCTTGTGCCCCTTGGTGGGGACGATGGCCACACACTTGGGCCTGGTACGTGAGGGCCAAGTGAGATTCGGGGGGGGCCGGTCCCCTTGAGTCTCTGCCTCTCGGTGAAGGCGGTGTGTTTAGAGAAAGGACGAATAATACAGACATTTCATGTAGAGGTAACTGCAAAGTTCCGCTCTCCAGGATCGAAACCGCCCACCTGCTTAGACCAAGGGTGGGGCCAGTTCTTGGCCAGCGACCCTGCAGTGAGTTGCATCAGTTTCCTTGGGGGTGGGGAGGGGAGGACTTAAAGCGACAGAGGCTTACTGTTTCCAGTTCTGGAGGACAGTCTGAGATCAAGGTGGGGGCAGGGCCAGGCTCCCTCTGGAGGCTCCAGGGGAGGATCCTTCCTGCCCCTCCAGCTCCTGGGGGCTCCAGGAGTCCTCTGGTTTGCAGCTGCATCACTCCATCTCTGCCTCCGATGTCGCATGGCCTTCATCTCTGTGGGTCTCAAATCTCCCTCTTATTAGGACACCTGTCATGGTGGGTTGAAGGGTCATTCTAATCCAGTGTGACCTCATCTTAACTAGTACATCTGCAAAGACCTTATTTCCAAATAAGGTCACACTCTCAGAGACTGGAGCTTAGGGCATGGCTGTGTCTTTTGGGGGACACTACCTCACTTCCTAGCATTGTCTTGGACAAGTTCTTAGGGCAGTGTGGACACTAAGGGCCCTGCTGAGGTTCCAGACTCCTCGGGCTCCTCTCCTTACTCTGTGGACCCCGAATATAGGCTCCCCCTGTCTCAAAGATGAGGCTGTTGGGCCAGCCTCCGGGTTTACGCCCTGGATGCCTCCATCCAAATGCCTCCAAGGGTGCCTGGGCCCCACTGACTCAGCAAGGCCCGGGGCTGGGGGAGGGGCAGACTGATCAGGGTACATTTTCACGGGGGTCCCACGGCAGTCTGGGGCCAGCAGTGAGAAGTCCCAGAGCAGCTCTTCTCTAGGTCTGTTCCCACGCGAACATTCCGGAACCCCATGGCACAGATGACACCCACAGAGCGGGCAGCTGGCGTGAGTCTCACACCTGAGTAACCGTTCGCCCAGGGCTGTCCAGTATCCTCAGTCCAGAAAGTTTTACGGAGATGCTGGAATTTCTAGTAGGAACCACACATGTCGGCTACACCACGCAGGACTTTTTAATGTGATCGAAAGTTCACAATTTGCTTTCAATTTCAATTAATTTGGGGTGGAAACCGCGGGAAGGGTATTAGACATAGTTTTTAAAACGTGAACAGAGTGTGCTAATATTTTTTTGGCAGTTTGGTTGAGGGCCTTCTTTAAGCTTGGGAGCCTCACACAGGATGGAAACGTGATGTCACTGAGGCTGGCTAACGTGCGAATGAAGTTTGGCCACTACCTCAAAAGGACAGTCATTGACCCCAAATATATCAATCGTGAAAAAATATATTTTTTTATGTCTCTGCAAATTTGGCGTTTATTTATTTTCACCCTCTGGGTGTCACACTGATATTTAGGTATTTAATCACTTATTTTAAAGGAAGGAACACCTGAGACTGTGGCTGTCTAGAAACGTCTCTGACATAACATCAGGGGAAGGTGTTCCCAGCGCCCCGCCGCTGCCATGTGTCAGGGACCCTAAGCTGACTCCTGGAGCCTCTTCAGTGCCCTCCGACCCCAACATCTGTTTTAGCTCTCCCACCGACCTGTCTTTCCTGAGTCAGGGCCTCGTGATGGATCGTACCACGTGTCCACCCGTCAATCACCAGGCAGCCGGTGGGCTCACATAGGGTGACTCCAACTGGGTCATCTTAAGGCCCCGAGTAATTCACCATGTCTGTTTCTCCCTTCCATTAATACTGAGTGGAAAAACAATTTACAAAGGGGTCAATCGCTTGGCGGGCACCTCAGAGCACATGGGAATGAGCCCACTTAATGGAGAAGGCATCCTGGGGGGTGTTTAGACTCCACACTCACCATCTATCACCATCGCTGTAAAGCCTGTTTGGTGAAATAGCAGAATAGTCCACTCTATCTAGACCCCGTCTTAGCATAGTCTCTGGTGTTTCCTCTCTCCTTCTAGCACACTCGTGGGTTTATATTGACAACAGGGTGCTAACCCATTTCCGACGCACTGAATTGTGTCTTGCCCCGGCCCCCATACCAAATTCTTAGGTTGAAGCCATAACCTCGAATGTGAGGGTATTTGGAGACGGGGTCTTTGAGAGACGATGAGGGTAAGACGGAGTCATGAGGGTAGGGCTCTTATCATGGGATTCATGTCCTTATAAGGAGAGAAAGGGACACAATAGCTCTCTTTCCTGGTTTCACTGTTCATCAGCTGGGGGCCTCCCTGAACCCCAGGGTCCTGGTCACCATCACTATTATACCCACCTGGTAAGATTTATTTTTAAAATCCTTTCCTGAGGGTATTTTTCCATTTATCTTCAGATAGAGTGGGATGGGGGGAGGGAGAAAGAGAGACAGAGAGAGAGAGAGAAAAACATCGATGTGAGAGAGATACATCGATTGGTTGCCTCCCGCATGACCTCGACCAGAGTCGGGCTGAACCGCAACCGAGGTACATGCCCCACTGACCAGGGCGTACCTGCACGTGCATTACATGGGTGACAGCAATCATGTGATCATCGGATTCTAAGTTCCTTGAGGGTAGAGAAAATGCCTTTCCTTCCCCACATGACCAGCGTGTCCAGCTCCGTGGAAACACGCCTCCCCTCTGTGGAACCGGTGAAAGCACAGCATGCCACACGCTTCGGACCTAGGAGGGCAGACCTGACATGAGTCCACCTTCCAGCGATGGGTTTGCAAATAAGGGCAACAGGATACACTGGAAAACAGGCTGTGGGGTGGACAGCACCCAGTTTAATCCCTCCTGTGCCTTCGGGCAAATGAAATGACTCCCGGAGCCTCCTTTTCCTCCTCAGTGAAATGGGTTTGTGGGCTCCACCCTGGAATGCAGGAAAGGGCTGCACAGTGGCTTCCGACAGGCATGTCGTGGGCACTCATTGCTATCTTTCAATCAGGTTTTCTAGGCACCGGGCTTCATACCCCAGAGGGCCAAAGTCAAATACCAGCTGTTGTCCTTAGCGGTGGCAGCCACTTCTGTTGTCTGTGCTAGTCTCAAAGCATTTTTTGGCGCCCATGTGTGCACATGTAATAGACTGAAAAATGCTCCCCCTCCAAAGAAAAAAAAGCCCCAACAACAACAACAACAGACATCTACATCAAGTCCCTAGAACCTGTGATGTAGTCCAGAAACAGAGAGGAAGGTCAGTGTCTGGAGACATTGTTTGAACCCTAGAGCAAGCCATGCCTGAACCCCCACCCCAGTTACCCTTGGGTTATTCTGTTGGATAAGCCAGTAAGTTCCTTTGACAGAGGAGTAAGATGAGAAACGTTTGGCAAGACAGATCCCAGAGGTCGGACTGGGGTCCCAGATATGGGGTCTAAGGCTCATTCACCTCTTCATCCCTGCACTTTGCTAACTCCTTGGTTGGCTATAGCTTGCACCTGGCCCCCTCTGTGGAGTCCTGCCTGCCCCGGGGGTGCACCCAGATTAGAATCAGCAGCAAGACCTCCTCTGACAAGAGCCCCCCTTGCTGCCCACCCTCCACCCGCTCTGGACCCCAGGGGCAGGATGGGAAATGCAGGTATTGACTTCCAATCAGATAAGATGCTGGTGGCTGCAATGCCGCCCCTTTCACGGGGCACGTCGGGGTTAGGTTTCACGGGCCCGACACATTTATAACAGCAGTCTCTGTGCAGAGAGCGAAGGGAGGGCAGCAGGCGCTGCTGGGAGATTTATCACCTTAATAGTGGCTCTGACAGTCCTTGGAGTGAGATGTCATGAGTCCATGGGGGGGGGGGGCGTGCGAGTCGGAACGGGGCTGGGGCTGAGCTGAAACATAAATTTGGGGAGAGCAGCTGGGGGACAGCTGGGCCCACCTCTGTGGAGCCACAAGCTGCCCCCGGAAGTAATAGTAAGAGCTGGCGGGTCCC
Source organism: Molossus molossus (assembly GCF_014108415.1). NCBI lineage: Eukaryota > Metazoa > Chordata > Mammalia > Chiroptera > Molossidae > Molossus > Molossus molossus. The sequence continues at coordinate 19,736,794 of NW_023425357.1, forward strand.
GAGGCGCCCCAGGAAGCATGGTATTTGCATTGATCATTTGATCCCTTAGCCACCCTACGTGGTGGGTGCTACTTCCCTCCAGATGAGGAAACTGAGGCACAGAGAGGTTAAGTGACTTGCTCCAGGCCACTCAGCTAGTAAGTGGCAATGCTGGAACGAGACCAGGGGTCTGTCTCATTCTGAGACATTCTCGGATCCATCACAGAAAGATTCCCATTGCCCATCAAGCGTGTCCCATAACGTGTGACACACCAGCACCTGGAGTTGGGTTTTCCTGGGCAGTATCATCTAGGAAACGTGCACAGGCTGTGGAGGTGGGTGAGCCTGAGTTTGAATCCTGCCTCTATTTCCCCACCTCCACCCAGTTGGGCTACATTGTATAAGTGAATTTGCCTCTCTGATTCTTACATTCCATGCACCACGGAGGGTTGTGAGGCTAGAACTAAAAGCATATCGGAATACTAATTCAGAAAACTCATATACGAAGTTCAGCTCAGGGGCTCAACCTGGGAAACTCATCCTGCAGGAAGCAGACTCAGACACAGGCCCCAGCCCCCAGCTTTGCAGAGTCTGTTGCTAAGCACATGGCATAAGCCAGAGGGAGGAGACCTCAGTTCTAGGCTGCCTATGCCACCACGTCACATCTGATTGGCTAGGGCAGCGTTCACGTGGTTCCACACTGAAAGCACCTGGCCTCCCTTCAGATACCTGCCTAAGTCGATCGGGGGTGGGACAGGCTTTGATGTGCTATTTTTTATTAGGGGTTGAGTTGTGCTCCCCAAATGATGTTGAAGTCCTGAGCCCCAGTGACTATGAATGTGACCTGTGTTTGGAAACAGCTGTGCAGACGCAGGTCAAGTTACGATGAGGTCATTGGGGTGGGCCTGCTTTGATATGACCAGTGTCCTTAAGAAAGGGGAAATGTGGGCACAGAGGCGCCCGCGGGGAGGACACCCTGTGAGGATGGAGGCAGAGAGGGGGTGCTGTGTCTACAAGCCAAGGAACATCAGAGATCGCCGGCAGAGCAGCAGGACAAGAGGAGGCTGGACAGATACCCTCTCGCTGACCCAGAAGGAAGCAGCCCGGCCGACACCCGGCTCGCGAACTCCTGGCCTCCAGGACTGCGAGCGCACGTTTCTGCTCAAGGCTCAGCGCCGGGTGGTTGCTGCAGCAGCCCGGGGGGGGACACTCACACACCAGGTGGTTCCAAGGTGCTGGCCTATTGGACATAGGCGACAGCTAAGGGACCCCCTGGGAAATGATGGGATTCTGGAGCACTCTGGGAAAAGAGCTGGATTCTCAAGGACGCTGGTCTCTTTTCCAGACTCTCCCTTTTAGGGGTGACTCTCTAGAAGGGTCTGGGTGAAGAGAGAGGGCCTTGAGCTTGGGTGCAGACAAGTGGGCGTGGGAAAGGTCACTTTGGCTTTCACCCTGGGCAGCAGATGTCACGGCTGCCTGCTGATAACCCCCATGAGGGGACAGAGGGGACAGGAGGCAATATTGGCACAAAACGCCCAGATAAAGCAAAGCAAACAGGGCCTGGCTATCATTTCTGGCAGGCCATCAAAGCCCGTCACCCACCAAGCGGCGGGTGTTCCGGAAACCCCCCCTGCTTTGCAGCTGGTCACACGGTCCTCTTGCCTCCCTTCGCGCCCACCCGTCCACGGCGGCTGGACGTTGAAGGGATGGCCAGGGGTCTTTAAAGAGCAGCTGCGGAACGGAGGGTGTGTCAGGGGCAGAGAGTCGAAGGCACTTCAGGGAATCGAGAACTAAGGCTGGGAGAGGGTCCATGTTAGGGATGAGAAATCTGAGAGTCACAGAAAAGCAACTGCTGGGGTCTCAGGGCCAGGTGGTAAGACGTGAGGAGGAGAGGGTGACACATTTAGGACCTGGTGACAGTGGTGATGTATTTGGGGGAACACCCAGGGTCCAGCGGGTGCCAGGCTCCAGGCAAGTAGCTCAGTGTACATGGTCTCCTTTCAGCTTCACCGCGACCCAGGGGAGGCACCCTATCCCAGCAGAGGTCTAAGGGCCCCTGGGACCAGGAGCCCGGGAAACCAGGAGCCCAGTGCTGGCCATCCGCCAGGACAGGGGTCATCAACTGGGGTGACTGTCCCCACAGGGGACACTGGGCGATGCTGGCAGACAGTGTTGTTGTCATAACTGGTGGGGACGGCACTGGCATCTAGTGAGTGGAAACGAGGGATGCTGCTCAACTCCCAGAGTGCACAGGACGGCCCGCCACAGTCGCGGGCCCCCGGTGTCTTCCTGTGTCATAGAAGGCTCTGGTTTGGCGGTTCGCTGGTTGTTTCTGGTGCTGGTGGCCACGTGTGCTGTCCCACTCCTGACGGCATGTGTGGACGTGGGTGTGTAAACTCTGAGGGGCTAAGTGCAGTGGGTGGAACTCCACTTACCCCTCGTTACGCAGGTGAGGTACCAGGTGCAGAAGCAGGGTTCAAGCTCAGCAGAACCGCATCGCAGGCCTCCCTTCCCATCTGCTCTGAGCCTCCTGCTGATTCCTCCTTGAGCTCTACTGTCCAGTCACCAACCAAAGTGATCCCCTTAAAGGCAAATCCAACTCTATCACTTGTTGCTGGAAACCTTCCAGTAGCTTCCACACACAGAAAAATCCCCAAACTTGCATGATCTGCCCCGTCATCCCTTTGACCCCACTTGGCCTCCTCCATGCTCTACAAACACTCCAAGTGCATGCCCGCCCCAGGGCCTTTGCATAGCGGTTCCCTCTGCCTGCAAGGACCCCCAGCTATGTTCAGGACCACTTCTTGAGCTCTGCAGGTCTGCCCTCAGCAAGACCTCTGGTGAGGAACTCCATTTAAAGCTGCACTCTTGTCTCTTCCTTCTCTTCCCCTCACCTGCTACATTTTTCTTCGTAGCATGTGTCACCCCATGACCTATTTATTTAGCCATTTATTCTTGCAAATGAACGTTTATTGTCTGTCTCCCCCACCGGCACATGAACTCAGGGCAGGTCGGACCTTGGTCAGCTGTGGTTCTTGCTGTGTCCTCAGCTATGGGAGCAGGGTAGGGGGTGACCAGGACCAAGGTCTCCTGAGCGGGGTTGGCAGAGCTGAGACTAGATCAATGGCCTCCTGTCCCCTGTGCAGCTCAGTGCTTCCCCAGGGACAGCCCTGGGCGATGATAGTCCTTCATGGACTTGCTCAGAAGAAAGAAGAAAACTCACCGTACAGGGTTGAATGGTGCCCCCCGCCCCAAAGATATGTCCATGTCCTCATCCTCAGAACCTGTGAATATGACCTGCTGTAGGGTCTCAGTGAATGTGATTTAGCTGAAATCATCCTGGATTGCATGGCCAGTCCCCAAACCCAATGACAAGCTTCTTATAAAAAGACACAGAGGAAAGACACACAAGAAGAGGCCACGTGAAGACAAAGGCAGAGATTGGGGTGATGCGACCACAAGCCAAAGGACGCCTGGAGCCCCAGGAGCTGGAAGAGGCAGGAAGCATCCTTCCCTAGAGCCTCTGGAGGGAGCACGGTCCTGCTGACACCCCGGTTTCAGACTTCTGGCTTCCAGAACTGGGAGACAAAAAACGTCTCTCATTTTTAAACCACCCAGTCTGCAGCAATTGGTAACGGCAGCCCTAGGAAGCTCACGCCTCACCTGTTCAGATGTTCAGAAGTCTGGATGTTTCTTTCAATTGCACTGTAATTTGTGAGTTGCACAAGCTAGGTAGAATGTTGGCTTGCAGTCTGGTGTCTGCAAGGAACAAGGGAGTTGCTGAGAAATCAGCCAGCGTCACATTCCTGCAGTCGAGGGCAGAGAGAGTTGAGGGGTTGAGATGGGGAACAGATTTCCTTGTAATCAAATCCAGAAGCCGCCTCGTAAACCTTATTCCGAGGGACCCTCTGGGTCCTGAGCGTGGGCAGCAAAACGCTGGATATGATTCCTTTAAGCAGGCAGATTCCTGGGGGTTGGCCGCCCGGTGATTCTGGGCGAGGGACGTGGGGGAAAGTTCCAGCGGTGTCACTCAAGCAGCTTTGATCTGTCTCGAGGACAGAGTGAGCAGCTGGTGGCCGTCATTCTCACAACCCAGCCCAGTGCTGGGCAGCCCGCGGGGTGCTGAGCTTGTAGGGGTGCTTGGAGGGCTGGGCTGCCCCTCGTTAACCCCCCCGGAGGAGACTGGAAAAGATGCAGCCGTAAAGCTGATTCCCAGCGATCATGATGACCCGCCAGGGTGGGGCGTCCGACGAGACTCGGAGCGAGAATCCTCAGATCAGAATTGCCGTGCTGGGGATAACCGGTGGACTCTGGAACCGGGGTGACCTGTGTCCAGTCCAAACTGCCCACTATTGATGGCAGGAGGGCTTGGGCATGTCATTTGCCTTCTCCAGACCTCAATTTTTCCATCTGAATGGGAGGAGGGTACAATCCTTATAATAGTAAGGAAGGTCATGGTAAAATGAACGAGAGCCCCGGTCAATCCTGGGTTTGCACAGGGCTCCGCCACAGTGAGCATCCAGGTGGCTCTGAGGATGTCGCCCAACCCCTCTGAGCCTCGGTTAGCTCATTAGCCAGCAGATCGTAGTAGGACCTTTGGACAGGGCTGTTGTGAGGTGCAGTGAGAAAATGTGTATAAAGCCTTTCCTTATAAAGGGGTGTGATAAACAGCACAGACTTTTAACGCCCATATTGCAGGGGTCTGAGTGTCAAACGACTGGAGTTCTAAGACGCTGGCCACTACTCCCAGCTGTGTAACCATGGCTAATTCACTCACCCTCTCTGGGCTTCCCTTCTCATCTGCCGGAAAAATAATGATAAAAGAACCCGTTTCACGGGCTGGTTGCAAGGGTGAATGCAATTTCGACCTCCAGTAGTGCACAGCACATAGGCGACGGCTTGTAGCCACTGTGCCGCTACATTGTGGCACCGCCACCAATAGACAAGAGCCTGCTCTGGGTGTGGAGTGTGCACGACCCGGCTCCCAGGCAGGGGGTTGAGAAGATTCCTATTGTCATTCTTTCCTCCACTAAGGGCCAGGTGACCTCCATGAAGCTGAAATTCTGGGGGGTGGTAGGGAGGAGAAGAGAAGCAAGCAAAGTAGCAGAAAGAACTTCAGATACTGCTGAACTAAAGCAGTCTGGTTCCAGGGCCCTGTCTTCTAATCAGCTTGCTATATTGTGGTGCACCGTGTGGGTGTGATATCAAGGGGCATATTTGTAGACTGTGCGATTGGGGAAGGCCTGTCAGAGGAGGTGGCATTTGGGCTAAAACAGAACGAGACCAGAAAGCCCTAGAGGAGGTCCAGGCTGAGGGACTGTGAGTGCAGACACCGAGGAATCCGCTGGTGGACTTTTCGGATCGGTCGGTGATCCTGCAGCACCCAGGTGCATGTTTCAAGGTCCGGGCCCTCAGCTGGTGAGAAGCCCAGCTTGGGGGGCGGAGCACAGGATAGAGTAGGACCGGAAAACCCACCGCCCTCCTCCGACTGGCCTGGCCGGGGCTCCTGCCTGCTTATCACAGGTGATCAGAACGGCAGCTTCCCTCCTCCCCAGTGGGTGGTCCGGAAGCTGTTCCCTGCCAGCATCTCTTTCCCCTTTTCTGTGGCTCGGGGCAGAGGCCGCGGTGAGCCCGGACTGCATTTCTGAGGCAGCCCTGGCACCTCCCTCCCCAGGTGCTCTGGCCACAGGATGCCCAACTCATTCATGTCGGGCTGGACCCCTCTCCGCCCTGCACACCCCCTGCTCCGTCCAGGCCACGTGGGCCTCCCCCTGTGGGATGCAGGGCTGGGCAGGGGCCCTCTCTCCGCCCGGCCACCTGGCCTCCGAGGCCTCCCATCTGCCCGCCGGGACCCGGTCTCCCGGCTGCTGGACAGCCACACCAGGGACTGATGGGTTTTACATCCCTTTGCCCTTCTCAGAAGGGAATAGCTGTCTCCAAACGCTGAATATGAGACACATTTTTCAAATTCTTTGACGGAATGCTTTTCACAGGGCCGAGGGGCTGATAAATCTTCCCGAGCCCTGCCTGCTGGGCCTCTGGAAAGTGGTGGGCTGGGCGGCTCCCGTTTTCTCCCGGAGACCGGGGGGCGCTGAGAGCTGGGTGGCCGGGGCCCGAGGCGCTGTGGCCTCAGGAAGGCCACGTTAGCTTCAGAGCGGGAACCAACGCCAGGCGCTGGGGACGTGGGAGCAGAACAGGACCCTGGTCCTGCCCGTGGGGCCCTGGTCCAGCTGGGGACCGGCTTTGGTCCTATCCATCCCTGGAAAGTGATGGCCACCTGTGGGCGAGGCGCACGCTGTGGCTGAGCTCTTCCTGGGGGGTTGGCCCTGTGGGGGGCGGGCTGACATGCCGGAGCCGGCTGAGCTGGGGCAGGATGACGGGCGAGTGAAAATATACTGTGAAAACGGAGGCTTCATATCACCTATGCCTTGTGTGTTAAAACTCCCCGTGTGCACAGGTATGCGCGTGTTTGCACGTGCACGGTCGCACATATGTTCATGTATGTACCACAGCACATTCATATGTGTCGTTACACATAGTCACACATGCACGGTTACAGGCAGGTTCACACATCTACTGTTACAATATGCACATGCATTTGTGATCACACACATGTTCGTGTGCACACAGTGACGCACAGGTTCACGGGTACACTGTTACGTGTATGCTTGGTTGGTAAAAAGTCTTGAACTGTGTGTTTCTGATGGAGGTGCTCCCCCACTAGGTGTACAATACTTCAGTAAAAAGTTGAAAAGCATTTGCCACCAAAGCAGCTGGAATCCCACGGCGTTTAAAAATGTGTGTTGCTTCTGGGTGGTGAGTCTGTGGAATTCACCTGCTCCTCACCCCGTGTTTTCTCATCCGTGTGCCTATATTCTAGTTTGCTTTACAAGGAACGTACAATATAGTAAATGTTTCAAGATGCCACACTCTCTCTTGGATGAGGCTCTTCTGCCTGTCACAGGAGAGGGGGGCTCTTTGAATCGCCCCCCGTTTCCAGGTGTGGCTTCTTATCAGAGCAGCAGGCCCACGAATTAGCCTGGACCCAGTGTCTTCCATCAAACACAGACAGACACCCTTATCTCATCACATTCTGCAGCTGACAGGCCTGGGAGACCCTCCCAGGTCAGTCTCGGTGCAGAAGAAGCCAAAAGAGAAAGCGAGCTGATGTCATTGGTCGGGGGGCCCCCAGTGCAGACGAGGGAGGTTGTCGGAGCTGGCCTTTCCTGTGGAACTCTAGATCAGCTGTTGGGTCCGTCCGTCCATCCACCCAGCCAGCAAATACTGGCTGAGCATCCACTCAGGGAAAGAGTCTGTTCTAGGTGTCAGGGATATGGCTGTGACTCAAAGGCCTGCTCTCGAGGGGATGTATTCTAGCCGGGGGTTATATGTTCCAAAGCACAAGCTGTCGTGAGTTCTGTGAATATTATTGGGCACATAAGGGGTGAAGAGAGATGGGGATGCTCTTCAGTCAGGTGGGAGGCAGGCCTCTTTGACAAGGTAATGTTAGAGCAGGAATATCAGTGAGAGATTGCGCAAGGCAGAGGGAAGAGCAAAGCCAAGGTCCTGGGGTGACTGTGTGCTCAGAGAGCTCACGGACAGAGAGGCAGCCAGCTGGGGCCGCCGGAGGGGAATGATCGAGGAGGAGGGTGGTCGCAGCGAGGCCAGAGTGGCAGAGGGCACGGGTAGTCCAGGTGGTCCTGGAAAGGACTCTGGTTTTACTCCGAGTGAGACGGGAGCTACTGGACGATAGAGGACGTCCCTGCGTGGTGGTTTCACCACACAGCTGCAGACACCACGCCATGGAGAGGCGGGTCCACGACCCTCCCCTTGAATCCGGGTGGCTGGTGACTATGCAACAGATTGCAGTGGAAATGAACTCCACGTGTTCCATCAGAGGCCGCACGACTGTCCCCTTGTGGGTAAAAACATTTGCTCTTGGAAGCCTGACAGCCGCGTACCAAGTCCACCTGCCATGCTGTCAGAAAGAACCGGATGACGGGACGCGATGGGGCCGGGTCTGGGGACTGAATTTTTTCACTGTGGCACTTGGACCCCGGCTCCCACCGTCCCACCTACGCCATCTCTTCACTGATGCCCCTGAAGCTTGCCGTCGATTTCCAGATTGTTCAATGGAAGAAAAAATATTGAATCCAACGAGGACAAGATCCGGTATTTTAACCTGTGTCATGTCTAACTTGGATAGCTCAGTCGACAGCACCTTGGCTTCCCCCCTCCCCTCTCCTTCCGCCCACACGACTCCCCGACTGGGACAGAAGGCAGGACCGGACCACCTGGTCGGAATCCCAGGTCTGAGGGTGACGACCGGGCCCCTGCACACCTTCTCACACCTCCTTTCCAGAGGGTATCGGGTGTTGTTATAATACCTAATAATAATACCTAGTAATGACGAATAATACCTAACTCCCAGGTGGTGGGGAAGAAGTGAGGATGTGTCTGAAAGTTCCTGATCCCTACTGAACTCAGCCACGGCTTCCTCTCCCCTTCTGTCTCTTCCTTCTTACCAGCGCTTATGGATTCAAGTGGAAAAGTGGGCTATTGTTTCCCTCCCTGAATTGTCACCGTCTGGAGAGTGACGCAGCCCCCCTCTCGGTGTATCCCCCTTCCCACAGTCCTGTCACCTGATGCTTCCCTGAGATGCTGCTGAAGAAGGGAGTCGGGGCCCCCGGCGCTCCTTGCTGATGTGGACGCTCTGGGCCGTGAATCTGCTCCTAAGGATTTGTCAGCGTCGGTGCCTCTCGCAAGGAGCACAGAGCCCAGGGGGGCTCAGCTTTGGGGTTCTGTTCCTGTCAGCCCCAAAGCATTGGCTCACCGATGCAGGAACTGCCTGGGCTCAGTGAGGTTGTCACTCAGACGCTGGGCTACAGTCGGATGGTGGCTGGGCCTGGGGTCACCTTCATGTCTTCTTTTCTCCTGGCTTCTGGGCTGGACTCAAACAGCTGGGCCTCCGGGCGGCGGGGGCTCCTTGTGAATTCCCCTCCCCATGTGGTCCCACCAGCTAGACTTACTTTATTTTATTTATTTTTGTTGCTCCTTACCCGAGGATATTTTTCCCATTGATTTTGTAAAGAAAGCGGAAGGGAGAGAGGGAGGGGAAGAGAGAGAGAAAAAAAGAAATAAAAAACATCGATCGGTTGCCTCCTGCACATACCTAGACCAGAGCTGGGGAGCGAACCTGAAACCCAGGTGTGTGCCCTTGACCGGGAATCAAACCTGAATCCTTTTGTTGTGTGGGCTGACGCTCTAACCACTGAACCACACCAGCCAGGGCCAGCCAGACATTAAATGCTGGCTCAGGGCTTCTAAGTGCTTTACACACTTGACTCTCTGGTCCACTGTACAGTGACCACATGGAACATGTTCTGGGCAGAAGGAACAGCCATTGCAAAGCCTCTGAGCTGGGAAGAGTGCTGCTTCCGTTTTCCTCTCTTAGATGGGAATGTTCATTTCTTGTACAGGATGCTATTCACTGAACTGAATGAAATGAAGCCGGTGAGGTGGGAGCGGGTGCCCCTGCTCAGAGGATTAGAGAGCTCACTCGCTATAAAGGCGCACACTCCGGGGGCTATGAGGAGCCCCTGCTGGGGAGAATCGTACACGGAGGGTAGCCGGACCACATGCAGCTCATCACAGATGCCACGTGCCAGTTCAGGGCCCCTGGTCGGACTGGAGACTGGAATCTGGACAGGGGACATCTGTCACCACGACGGGGCGTTGCTTCTGCTCCTTGAAGCCAGAATTATGAATGGCCCCTCTGTGCTCCGTCCACACCAAAAGCAGCCCTTCACATGTCACCCGTCAATAACGGTGTATATTTAGCAGCAGCCTGCACCGGGGAAGCTGCAAACCTGCACTCGAGAGCGTCAGCATGGCCTCGCAGCTGCCTCGATGGAGGACCGGGGGAGGGGCGGGCTTGGGGCGGTCAGAGGGGAGACGGGTGAGCTGGAGGTCAGAGGACAGGTCACATTTGTTTCTCAGGGTGGGGTGCGGGGGTCCAATCTCTGGGTGGCCTCTCTTTAGGAGGCGGGAGGCTGAGGGGGGGCCTGATGCCTCTGTCCCTGTCCATCCATTGCCCACCCTGTGCCTGGGGAGGCCATGGGGTGAGCTCGTGGATGAGGGGTGCTGGCTGGCGATGCCTGGGGCTTTCTGCCTGGCATGTGGGCAGCCCTAGGACACCTGGCCCTTTACTGGGTGCCAGGGCGACCTTGCTGGTCTCGAGTTTGCTGTTCCAGGCCTGGGGGCTCCGTGAGCACTGTGACTGCAAAGGGGGGTGCAGCAGGGCAGGGGTCCTGTAGGGGCCTTTCCTCTCTCCAGTAGGACGAGGAGGCAACGTGGACAGGGAGAGACCACGAAGCTCACCCACACGCCCTCACTCACCCCAAATACCTGTTTGCTCCTGGCTTCACCGGCTCGAGTTAAGGAAACCTAGAGGAAATAATCAGTACGACCCTTCCTAACTGAAAACAACTATACTTTTTCTGTAAGAAAGGAATAGGTGTTCATTACACAGAGCTTAGCGTGGTCTAAAAGAAAAAATATGCATTGATCCCACCAATCAGAGAAAACCATCCTTTAACCATTTAGTGTATATTGTTCCGGACCTTTATATGTTTGATCTTGGTTTGCTTTATTATGTATATGTATGTGTATTTTTTTTCCCTTACCCGAGGATACTTTTCTATTTATCATCAGATAGAGTGGGGGTGGGCAGAGACAGAGAGAAACATCGACGTGATAGAGCCACATTAACTGGTTGCCTCCCACATGAATCAGGGACGAACTGCAACCCAGGTACATGCCCTTGACCGGAATCGAACCCGCAAGTCATTGGTTTGTGGGTCGACGCTCTAACCACTGGGAAAACCAGCCAGGGCTGCGTGTGTATTTTTTAATAGGCTCAGACTGTAACCCTAGCCAGTGTTCTCCTTTTCTTATTCTTGTGCCTGCTATCCTGACACATTTCTCCCCTCCCACCCTGTTCCCCCTAGAATTTAGGCCTAATCTCTCCAAGTGAGCCACAGACCCGAGGATTCTGAGAGAGGGACGGCACAATGGGGGAGGGGCAGAGGCGGGACAATGGGGCCTTGTTTTCCATGTGGGCAAAACTCTACTGAACCCCACCGGCGAGTGCGCTTGGCTCCTTGCAGGGTCAGCGAGCGGCGAGCGAGCGAGAGGCTAGCTAGGAGGGCTCCCGCCAGCCCAGCACTGGCCGCACATCACAGGGCCCATGGTGATGACTGTTTTGGTCAGGAAGCTGGGGACATTGTCCTGGGGGAGGACAAACCAGGCACAGAGGTGCCGGCTGCCGGCCTACCCCCCCATCCCAGCTCCTGCCCTTTATCAGTTTCTTCCTCCCTCTGGCCGCAAACAAAAGGCCCCCGGTACCTGGGGGCCGGGGGGACACAGTGACACAGGATGTTCCCAGCATTTTGGATATTTCCTCCGTGGTCTGACTGATATGTCCTAGAGAAAGCGCTGGGATTCTCCAGGGAGCGTGGGGCTGTAAAAACTCCACAACACAGTAATAACAAAGCCGTAAATCTGGCCTGCCACGGCAATTCTCTCTGAGGACGTCCAGCTCAGGCCACGCTGTGTGGCCAGGGGAAGCCCAAGAGCTCAGAAGCAGCCAGAATCCCAAGCAATGCAACCTGGTCTGGAGCAACACTTTTTCACGTTTTTCACGGGTCGAGGTCAGGGCTGGCTTTTTTTTTGTCTGGTGCGCGAGCCGTACCGACCAGGCGCTCCCACGATGCAGCAAGTGGGAGCGGACTGGCTGGGGACCTGGGGTGGCAGCGGGACTCGGGGGCAAGGCGCCCAGGAGAGCGAGGTTGTGATCTCATCTCTGTTCTCTCTCAGATGAGCAAGTTGATTAATCTCAGGATGCTCAACTTTCCTCCTCTGTAAACCGGGCTAATGACAGCACCTGCTGGTGACGATTTATTGCCAGGGCACAATGAGCTAGTGCCTACTGGGCATGTAGTATGTGATGCCAAGGAGACAGTTTGCGCCCACTGCATGCCCACATTCCCTACCACCTGTCCTTCTCGTGAAACACCTGTTCTTCTCATGACAGTGTCCTTGCTGCAAACAGGAACCAACTTAGGTATTTCAAACAGAGGGATTTAATACAGGGATGTGGTTTTACAGCTGATGAGTGAGTGGAGACATCCACTAGGGGTGGGGAGGCACCACGGGGATTAGAAAGAGCTTCTGCTTGAGCTGGAGGGACAAAGGAAGAGGTGGTGGCTTGGAACCCTGGTGTTAGGGTCACCCGGTGAAACCTGGCCCCCTGATGGCTCTGTCTGTGTACCTTTTCGTAGGAGCTGGAGTCACCAAGGAGGTCAGCAGAAAGAGAGAGAGAAGGAGGAATACCCTGACTTTTCCCTCCTGGCCCAGATTTCTCCACAGGTGTCTCCCTTTGGCTGAGCCTTACAGAGTCAGAGAGCAAAGGAGCCTGGGAAATGTAGTTCTCGAGATACAACGCATAAGAAGTGGGAGGGGACCGTCCCAGACCAGCACAGACCAAGATCATGGTGGATAATGACAGGGGTTATGGGAGGAGATTTTCTGGACTTGAATCCTAGCTCCCTACTTTTTTAGCTGAACAATCTTGAGTGAATTATAAATAACATCTCGTGGCCTCGGTTTCCTCATCCATTAAGGGGATATTGAAATTTTTAGCTTCCTGGGTTGCTATGGAGAGCAAGCAAGATACATACACGAAGCCATTAGCCAACAGCTTGGTCCAGAGCACCTTCGATAAACGTCAGCCATCCCGTATTTCAGAAAACTGGATCCCAGCAGAGATCAGATCAAGGTCATGAACGTGCCAGCAAGCATTACCCAGCTTGCAACGTGGCACTTGCATTTCTGGGCTTGGGTCCCTTTTCAAAGAAACAGGTATGGCAACCACTCACTTAGGAAGAACTCACTCATCAGAGGTCGCCATATCCTTTGCCAAGAATGACGTAAGCTCCGTGCTGAAGGTGGAGGGAAGGAAACAGGTGCATCTCCCTGTCACACACATTCTTCAGGAATGAGAAAGCCATTAGCCGTTACTGCAACGGAGACATTCAGCAATGGCCACTGGTCATCGGAAAGTCGGGCAAGTCCCCGCTTCTCATTTCCCTGTCCAGGCATCTCAACGACGTCCCTGACGCCGGCGCACAGCCTGCTGGCGTGGCTCCCCATGCTGGTTGAGGACACAGTGAACTCACGAACGGGAAGAAATGTTCTGTTTCTGGACGGGGGCCTCTGAAGGAACGTCTTCATTTCCCAAGCAGGCCTTGAGAGAGGCCATGAAGTAATTCTCACCGCGCCCTGGCTGGACCAGCCAACTGGAGCACTGGGGGTACCAGCCCTTCTCTGGGCCTTCGTCATGCCGATGTCAAGGTGGATTAGCTAAACTGAACACGCGGGTGAAACCAGATTTCACACGCGCCTTGGATTGCTTCTCAAACTAGCTCTAACCAAGACTGCGATGTCTGACATGAAAATCAGTCGTTGTCCCAGCAAAGCATCTATCGAGGAAGTGATGATGATGGTGATGATGGTGGTGGTGATGGTGATGATGGTGATAATGATGATCATAATGGTGATGGTAGTGAGGATGATAATAGCTATCACGTTTGAGCACTTGTTGTCAGCCAGGCACTGTGCTAAGCGCTCTGTACCTTCCTTTCATCTTCCCAGAAGCCCGGTGAGCCAAATGCTCTTCTGTAAAATTGCGCCCATTTTACAGATGAAGAAAACCGAGGCTTGGAGGAGTTAGGTAATCTACCTGGGGTCACAGCACTGGGGGGTGGTCAGGTACAGTTATTGTGGGTCTATCTGATGCCATCGCCTACACGCACCTGCTGGCCCCATGCTAGGCACAGTGCTAGACTCTTTACTGTCCCTTCAAAGCCACCAAAGCTGCCAGGTTCTATGCTCCAGCCCCACCCAAGAGTGGAGAGCAGAGTCCTCTGTCTTGGGAGGACTCATAAGGGTCAGGGCTGCCTCTGGAATGGGGAGGGGCATCCTTTTCCCTCCTTGTGTCCCCACATGTTGTCAGTGAGCGGCTGAGTAATCAGTTGAGGCCAAGGGCTGGCAGGGAAGAAGGGAGGAAGACACATACCAGCTTGGCTGTGTGTTGGGAGCTGCATTTGGGGGCGTGAAAGGGGCAGATAAAGAACACAGAGCCCTGGCCAGCCACGAGGCAGTGTGTGCAGGTGTTCATGGCGTGGGCTTGGGACTAGGGTTCCAGATCCTACCATCCTTGGTCCCTCTACTTTGGACAAGAGACTTTGCCTCTTTCAGTTTCCTCGTACTTGTCAGAGTAAATCCTTCCTGCTGAGCCTGCCCTGGACGCCCCTCTGTGTGGACGTATGCTCAGCTGAACGCATTGGAGCGTTGATGCCTGTCATCGATGTCGTGATGAGGACCTTGACCCATGTGACACGTCAGAAAACAGGCTGGGAGAGGCCAGGTCGAAGTGGCAGGGTCGGGGTGATGACTCAAGACCTCTGAGGTCTGGCAGGTCTTGGGACAAGGCTGAGCAGCTCCTCCGTCCCTGAGTTCTTCCTGCACCGTCACCTGTTGTGTCCAACTCCAGCGTCACCTTATTTTATATCGGAACCATAGGCATCATATGTCATCAATGCAATGTAATATAGTATATAAAATATCATGCAGCCCTGACCGGTTTGGCTCAACGGTTAGCACGTTGGCTCGTGGACCAGAGAGACCCGGGTTTGGTTCCCGCTAAGGGCGTGTACCTCGGTTGCAGTTTGTCCCTGGCCCCGGTTGGGGTCACGTGGGTGGCAACCACTCGATGTGTCTCTCTCACATCAATGTTTCTCTCTCTCATTCTCCCTCTCTCCCTCCCACTCTATCTGAAGATAAGTGCATATATATATATATATACATATATATGGCATACAATGTATACTTTTGATAACCTATAATGTCATTTATGTAGAGGGAAGTGAATGAGTTCAGTTCTGGAACTGCACGGAGCCCATGAAATGTCTGGGGGCACCCGGTGCATTATAAAACCAGGTGGGGACCCGCTGGACCCGATGCCCCGGTGTTCTTGAAGAAAACATTTGACTTCAGGGACGAGATGGCAGCTGCTCTTCATCCCAAGGGCTCCTGAAAAGAGAACAATATCTTCACATCAAAAAAGAAAAGGAGAAAGCAAGAAAACGGTGAGGCGGGGAGGTAACCTCTGCCGGTGACCTCCAGAACCGCGGTGAGAAGAGAGGCCACGTGTGGGCCACTGGTGGGCTGGAGGACGTCCATCCATCGTGTCATCAGACCCTTCCAGTGACACCTGTGTGTGGACACAGGGCTGGCTCTCTCCCACGTGCAGGTGAGAAAGCGCAGCTCAGATGACTTGCCAGGGTCGCAGCCCAGGGGGCCGGGATCCCCCTCCTGCTCTGGCTCCGGAGGTCTGGGCGCACCTCCAGGCTGCCACACCAGATAAGCTCCTGAGCGCGTATCCAGCTCATCCTGTGGG
Organism: Molossus molossus; assembly: GCF_014108415.1. NCBI lineage: Eukaryota > Metazoa > Chordata > Mammalia > Chiroptera > Molossidae > Molossus > Molossus molossus. The sequence goes on from NW_023425357.1 coordinate 19,752,293, forward strand.
ATAGGAAGGAAAGACTCCAGACATAATTAGAAGTGTTTCGGAGTGAGTGGAAAGTTCTCAGGAAACGTATTATCATTAGAGCTGGCCTCCCCTCTCAGGAGAGAGAGTGCAGGGTGTCTATGGTGCATACGTTCACCTCCAACTTCCTAGCTGAAGTTCTTTTCATCAGAAATGAAGCAAAAAAAAAAGAAAAAAGAAAAAACTCAGGCTTGCTTCCTTGCATGAACTTTTCTTTCTGTTGCGTTTTAAAGAGGATCCGAGAGGGTGTCAGCCTCCAGACACACCTGGTTTTTCAAGGGGATTTCTGACCAGCCTGTGGATTCTGAAACTTTGCCTGCCTGTGCCTCAGTTTCCCCACCTACAAACGGCTTGGGAGCACAGACAGAGAGGAGGGTATTGCTTGGAGGACTCTCTTTGGCCCCGAGAGGCTTTTTTTTTTTTTGCCAAAGAAACCCCAGAGAAGACAGTATGACCCTGTGGCCGGATGCAGGGGCTCTAGACCGAGTCTGTGGCTCTGGGATTTTGACTCTTGGTCGCTGTGCAGCTCTTTCCCTTATGTGTCTCCTTTGCTCCTGCTCTTCCCCTTCCGGGTCCTTTTCTGCTCGCTCAGAGATGCGCGTTTCATGTCTGGTGTCTCGGTGAGACGCGGAGCTTCAGTGTCTGCGACCGCCGTCGTCCAGTCGTGCCCCTTCCCGTGTGGGGACGGTAGGGGTGGGGTGGCGCCCAGACCCAGCCTGCGGAATGCTTTCTCCCCCTGCCGGTACGTGACCACTTCCAGGGAAGACTGCCAGGGCAACACAGGCACCCAGCCCATTTTGCAGGTAGGAAAACCGAGGTCTTCCTCTAGACACTGCACGTCGTCGAGGCTTCTCCCGAAAGGTCTGTGTCCTGCCACGGGACGATCAGGACCAGTGCCGCCCTCACCCCAGTCCAGGTGTCCCCTGCAGCGCGGCCTCTCTCAAGGACACTGTGCAACACCGGGAGGGGGGACCTTAAATAAACCCCAGGAAGAGAAGCTCTGTTCTGCCCACTTTCCCAGAACCCAAGGGCTTCCACGCGTTGGGAACGTGTTGATTTTGAAACCGAGCCCGCCGTGGGCCTGGACATTGATCAAAGAGGGTGTATTGTTTTTCCTAAAAGTGTTGGGACAGAGCAGATCGGATCAGCAGAATTTCAGGTGCGGTGACTCAGCGTTTCCTCTGCAGCTCCCACCTTCCCTCCCGCCCGAGCGAGGTGGCATCCAGTCTGTTTCCTCGGGGAGGCGCCCTGCGTGCTGCTTAAGGGTGTGGGACTGAGCTCGGACAGACGTGGTTTTCAATGCGCCGCTGACCAGCTGCTCGGAATGACCCTGGGCCAGCCCCTTCGGCTCGCTGGATCTCTGCGCCTCGTATTTAACGTGGGATGAGAATGAGGGTCGGACTGCCCACTTGGGTCCGGTCAAGGCGAGATAGGAAATGGGAAATTCGTGCCAGTCTGTAGCAGAGGAGTATGGCACGGAGCCAACACTGACAGCAAACTTGTCAGTGACCAGATCAAGCCCTCGGCCTCTCCGAAGTCATCGGACACCCTCACAACTTTCTCCTTGAAGCACCCACCTGTCTCTACCCCTTGGCTCAGAGAATGAAGCCGTGCTTAGACTCGGTGCCCCAGCGTGGTCCCCTGCCAGGGAGAGACAAGAGGAGGTGGGCAAACACCCAAGTCTTTTGTCCCTCAGGAAGAGAATGCCAAGGTGTCTTCCACCTGGCCCCACAGGATAGCACCCCGATTACTCTGGCAACAGCCTCTTTATTAATGCTCCCCGGTTGGCTTTCTCCCTCCCCCCAACTCCCCTCGAGGTGCTTCCTGAATTCACCTCTAAAATTGCTCACCTGCTCCCAAATGTCCCCATGTGTCCTTGGGAGGGACCTAACCAAGATGGTACTCAGTAAATATTAGCTATTACCATTATTCAAATAGGTTGGATGCAGAATGAGAATAAATTAATGGTCTAGTTTGTCCTCTCGGTTCTATTCCTCTTTGTCGGCAGACATGATGTCTTATTTCTATGACGCCAGGTAGCTGGTCTGGAAAAACTTGTTTATTTCTTATGCACACTTTTCTGGAGCAGCTGGTAGGTATCCAGGTACCCGGTGCCAGGGGCCTGGAGCTGAACGGGCAACACAGGGAGCTGGGCTTGATTTCAAAGTGCTGGGAGGTAAGGGGTAATTGGAGTGATAGAGACCATCACGCTTGAGTTTTAAAACATCAGGGGTCTGGAATCGAGACAGCATGGTGTTATTTGGACTTTCTTGTCCTTCTGGAAGGAGAATACATCACTTTTATAATAAGAAAAAAAATGTAATTTGAAGCCCATAGAGAGGGGTGACGGGGTGCCGTGTGCAGGTGCTGGGGGCCATGGAGTTGGGCAGATTAGAGAGTGAACCTCAGGCTTTAGTGTGGAAGGCTTTCCATGAGAATCCATAAAGCTGATGGCCTTCCACGTGGAGTTCTGCACCCAACGCACATGGGCTCACAGAGCCACAAAAAGCCAGAAGTGGACCCAGCATGAGGACCACGCAACGTGAAAGAAACTTCTGACCATTCAGGCAAGAGGTTTTGGGGACTTTGGAGCAGAGAACTTGACTGTTTGATGCCGGGAGGGGTCGCGTTTCCCCACAAGGAGAGCACACGCGTGATGAGGCATTTCAGATGAAAACACGTGTCGGGGCCGGTGGAGGCCAGGCGAGGAGGCTTGTGGTCTCACCTTCACTGCAGGTGAATTAAACTGTCCCTGGCACTGAACCCAACTCTGCAGAACTAGATGGAGCAAGAGCACCAGAACCCAAGAACGTGTGTGTGCACACAAATGGTTATTAGTGACAGTTGGTGGCTCTCCAGTCCTCTCTTCCCAAAGTTGGCACTGGCCGGTCAAAGCTAGAGACCTATCCCTGCTCCCTGGGCCGCCTCACACCTTCTCAATGCCACCGCCCGGCCTCACATCGGTGACATGGATTGTCTTATGCACAAGTCTGCTATTGATTTTCCAACTGCAAACAAAAATGCATTCATTCGCTGGGCCGAGCCATAGCCTTACATTATCCACTTAGAGTCACGTTACAAAAATAGCTTTCCACCGTTTTGCTTGAAATATTGGACACATCCACTCACTGACAGGGAGGTTTTGTTTGGTTGTCTAGCTCAGCTGCGGGGCATAACTTTTCACACTGATGGTGTACACACCCGTCACTTTGACACAAGCGGGGATGTCGGTATTTATTTTTGCCTCGAGAAAATGATGGGGGAACGGGCAGAAGAAAAAGAATTTCCAGAAAGGCCTGCACCGAACTCTCACCACATCTGTGGGCCCTGACATTTTCCCTGGGCCCTTGAATTCCTTTGGTTTGAGGGAAGAGTCCCTTTTCCAGCCCAAATGGGGCCTGGCTAGAAACACGGCTTCTCCCACCCCTGGCTGCCCGTTGATACCATTTGGGGAGCTCTCTAAGAAGCCAGTGCCAAGCCCCACCTAAGGCTGGTTAAGTCTTCATTCCGCGGTGATCGTGATGAGCAGTCAGGGTGTAACCATCCCTGCCCCTTGCAGGGAGGGGAAGGTCATCACAGCACCTTGGAAGCAGCAGAGATATTTCTCCAGGTCAGTGGTTCTCCACCTTCAATACAGCTCCTCGTGCTGTGGTGACCCCCAACCATTAAATTATTTTTGTTGCTACTTCGTAACTGTAATTTTGCCACTGTTATGAATCACCATCGGAAATATGTGTTTTCCAATGGTCTTAGGCGGCCCCTGTGAAAGGGTCGTGTGACCCCAAAGGGGTCGCGACCCACAGGTTGAGAACCGCTGCTCTGGGTGATCATTTCAGGGGACCAGCTCACGTGTTATTTCTCCTGCAGCTACCCCGGCCCAAGCCGGCTGCTCATCTTTGTGTGTGTGTGTGTGTGTGTGTGTGTGTGGCATTTACTTCACTTTCATTAAAGAAGAACTTTTTACTTTGAGATAGTTGCAGAGTCCCATGCACTTGTAAGAAATAATACAGGGAGATCCTGAGTACCCTTCGCCCAATTTCCCCCACAGTATCCCTTGCGTTACTGTAGTGCATCAGCGTTGGTACCCACAGGAAAGGGACATGAGGCAGTCCATTGATTTAATTCAGGTTTTACCGGTTTTACATGCACTCTCGTGTGTGTGTGTGTGTGTGTGTGTGTGTGTTTGTGTGTGCGTGTGTGTGTTGTGTGTGGTTTCTTGCAGTTTTCTACAGGGGTACATTCATGTGACCACAGCCACAGCCGATATAGAAAACAGTCCGTCACCGCACAAGGTTCCCCATGCTCTTTGTACAGCCGTAGTCACCCATCTCCAGATGTCGCCCCTGACCCCGGGGCCTGGAACTCCTCTGGCTGCCCTCCCTGCGGTGCCCAACCCCCGCCTCCCACCCTCTGCTTCCTTCCCCACGGACAGAGGAACCGTGACTGGACACGGGAGCCAGGCCACCGTGGTTGGGATCCTGGCCCTGCCCCGGGGGAGTCGGTCAGCCGTTCCGAACCTCAGGCTCAATCAATAAAAAAGGGGATTATCATGGTGCCCCGCCCCCATGGAGTTGTTGTGAGGATTAGATGAGCTATTATGAAGGAATTAGCTGCTATTAATGAAAATCCACTACGGGTACAGCCCCTGGGGGCTTGTAATCTACTTAGAGAGAGAAGACACAGGGCCTGACCCTGGGAAGATACTGGTGATCACTTACTGGTTCTGAAAATGACACGAAACATCACAACAAACGTCAGATCGAGCAATTCTGGATTGTATAGTATAGATTAAAAGTGAGCTGTCTGAAAAGGACATATGGATCATGAGTTCCTGATATGGAAATATTAAGAATGTGGGGAACTGGAGAATTAACAACATGCTCCCTAGAAGGTAGCTGTTATTATCCCTTTTGGCCAACAGGTAAACTGAGGGTCTGAGAAGTAAGGTGTCCAGGCGAGTGGTGGCACCAGGAACCGAACCCGGGTTCTCCTGGCTCCAGAAACCACTCTCTTCATACTCTGAGTTCTTTCTTACAAAGTTCTTCAGCCCCCAAACAGTCCCTCCCCTGTTCATGCTCCATAGGGACCCCTCTCCCCAGCCACAGCCCAGCGGCGAACCAACTGGGTCCCCGAAGTTCGCCGGCCCCCAGACTGTATTTGTTTTTGTCCTCCTGTGAGTATTTCCATTTGCTCTGGATGGAAAAACAAGCCTCTCTGTTGTTGTGAGCATTTCAAAGGGCCCCGCCGCCCCACAAGATATCCGCTGGGATGCCGTACCCGGAACAGCTCGTTGTTTCAGAGGTATTGATCTTTATCAGCTTGTGACCCCATGTGTTTATGAAAAATATCTGGCTCCCAATGATGACGGCTTTGAAGGCACCGTGATCAGGCACGGTGTCCAAAACGGGAGCAGGATCTTGCGTGCCCACACCCCCGGTCCAGCAAGGCTTCACCCGGCCATGGGCTTGTGTCCGGGAATTGAACGAAAACAGAGCCTGCTGCCCCTGCACCGCAGCGGTCCAGGGGCCACCGGGGAGGTGGCGTGTGGGATGCCCTTGGTGCTGACGGAAGGAGAGCAAAGGTCAGTGTCAGGAGAGGGATGCCGGGTCCACCGGCTCCACGCGTCCGTCTCCTGCATCCGGAACATTCTTAGTGAGAAAATGGCCAGGCACCTGGGACTTGAAGGGGACCGTCGGGGTCTCTGGAAGGGGGAGGGGCTGACCTGCAGCGCAGTGGCATCAGGCAAGAGACCCTCTCTGTGCCTCGTCATCTGGACTGTGAGGGATGGGGACAGTGACTATGTCTATGTTATACTGTCATTGGAAACTGAGGTCCTGTGTGTGGAAAACGACTATGGAATATGACAATAAAAAGGAATGAAGCCCCGACACACCCTACAACGTGGATGAACCCCAAAGACATTAGGCTGAGTGAGAGGAGCCGGATGCAAGGGACCCTCTAGCCTATGGATTCGTTTCTAACCCATGGCCCAGAACGGGCACAGAGGCAGAAGTAGACTCGTGGTTGTCAGGGCCTGGCGGGCGATGGCTCCGGCCTCCCGAGTGTCTTTCGGGAGGGATGAGAACGTTCTCACGAGGGCGCTGGAACCCACTGAGCTGTGCACTTTAAAAGGGTGAATTGTCTGGTATGTGAATGACATCTCAATGAAACATGGAGAGTGGGAGTTCCTGAGACTGAATACTTTTGTTCAGTGCGACTTCCTGAGAGGAGGTTGTCGGCAGCCCTCCCTGCACTCATGAGACCATTAACCTTTGTGTGTGTGTGTGTGTGTGTGCACGTGTGTTAGTGTGTGTGCATGTGTGCGTGCGTGTGTGTGTGCATGTGTGCGTGTGTGCGTGTGGTGCGGGAACCTCGCCTGGGCCTGCTGTCCCGAGGCACACACTTTGGGGGTCCCTGGGGAAGTGAGCCGGCTGACAGCTTGTCTCTCAAAGAGGTTTCCGTCTTGACGTGGCCCCGAGGTGTGTGTGGATTTGATCAGCCATGCGCTGAAATCACATTTGCTGAGATCACATCTCCGTTGCCGGGGTGTCTGCAAAGGCCAGGGCCCGGGTGAGGGGGGCCGGGCCAGTGCTGCTGCTGCACCCCCCTCCCGGCTGCTCCGAGAAAATCTCGGCCGTTTCCTGTCTGCTGCAGACACCCACATTAACCACCCCACTTCCTCATTCCCCTGACTTCCAGCACAGTCTCCGATAACCTGTGACCCAGAACAAATCAGTCTGGGATGACCGTCGGAACTCCCCAAAGTCTCAGTTTGTAACGTAAAGGAGCCCGTGGCCCTCGAGCGCTGCCGGTGTTGAAGGCTCGGCCTTTCCTGGGGCACGTGGCGGGCACTTGAGCCGGAAGCTGCCCTGGTCCTTGTTTTCCTCCGTCGGAGAGAACTCTCCACTGTGTGGCTATGAGTGCAGTCCTTGCTTCCCGCGGTGACACGGATGAGGGCAGTGGGTCAGGAAGACGCACCTGGGCCGACACTCCACCCCCCGGCTCCGCGGCCTCTGCCCCTTAGCTTTGTGGTCTCTCCACGTGTGGACGGTGGACGTGGGTATGGGCGATGACCGGCCCTGCAAACATTTTCAACAAATGGCGTGGACACGCGAAACTCCTATCTGTAGACTCCTATCTAATGCTTTTGAACCGTGAAGCATACCAAGCATCTAGAAAAGGCCAATAGGTAACAGCAAACCTACCATCTGGGTTTTTAAACGTGTTTTTAAAGTGAACTTGTTAAAGGATAAGATACAGTCTGAAAAGTGCGCAGATCCTAGGGCACAGGCTGAGGAACTGTCACACAGTGAAGACACCAGTGGCACCAGCACCCAGAGAGAGAAACAGGACACGACCCGCCAGGATCCCCCCGGCCCCCTCCAGGTCACCGCCCCCTGAGCCTCACCCCCTGCCCTCTGACCGAGCAGATTAGTTATGCCTGTTCTCGGACTTTATGGAAGTCTGTAGAAGTGCAGTCAAAGATCTGCCCGTTCTCATCATGCTTTTTCCTCCAACCGTCACACCTCGGGGGCCCCTCCCTCTACCACGTGTGGTTGTGCCCGGTGCCGTCTTTATCGTAGGACCCGCTGTTGACGGGCATGGGGCGCAGGTTTTATCACGACCGGCGCTGCTGTGGAGGTCCCTGCAGGTGTCTTTTGGTAAACACAGGCACCCATTTAGGGTGGCATGTACCCAGGAGCGGCACTGCGGGTTAAAGGGTGTGGGTGTGCCAAGCTATGAGACACTGCCACACAGCCTTTGGGGGCTGTGCCGCTGGAAACCCTGCCAGCGGTGCCCAGTGCTCCAGGGGCTCCGCACACTCGCCCACGCGGAGTGTGGCTTCGCCTCTGCCCACCGGGCAGGCGGGGAGGGGTGCTCGGTGTGGCTCTCCCTGCATTTCAGACGCTGCTCTAAGGGACCGCTTGTCACACGTCACTGACTTCGGATGTGCCGCCTCCCAGGGTTAGTCCACCTCTCGGTCTGGTCTACTTAAACCAGGTGGGTGGCACTCACTCCGCCCCCCCTCCCAGACGCAACCTCTGCCGGAAGCTGGGGCTCCCCTCTGTTCTTACTTCTTACTTTTATTGCACCTGAAAGAAGGGGCCCAGAACAATGGACAGTCCTGTTTCCCAGTTACATCTTTAACTGTAAAAACTTTCTTTGCTTTCAACTATTACCTCTTACCCAGTGCCCCCGGCTTCCTGTCTGGGATGTTTCCACCACCTGACATTGCCACCCCGCTCCCTGCCGCATGCTGCCACACCTGCCCGCACACCACACCCCACACTCACACAGACACACAGACACACTCACACACCACACCTCACACTCACACCCCACACTCACACCCCAAACCCCACACTCACACACCACACTCACACACCACACCTCACACTCACACCCCACACTCACACCCCAAACCCCACACTCACACACCACACCCCACACTCACACAGACACACTCACACAGATACACTCACACCCCACACTCACAGACACACTCACACCCCATACTCACACAGACACACTCACACAGATACACTCACACCCCACACTCACACAGACACACTCACACAGATACACTCACACAGACACACTCACACCCCCCACACACACAGACACACTTACACCCCACACTCACAAGACCACACTCATACCCCACACTCACACAGACACACTCACACACCACACCTCACACTCACACAGACCACACTCACACCCCACACTCACACAGACCACACTCACACAGACACACTCACACAGACCACACTCACACAGACACACTCACACACCCTACCCCACACTCACAGAGACCACACTCACACCCCACACTCACACACCCCACACTCACACAGACACACTTACACACCACACCCCACACTCACACAGACACACTTACACACCACACCCCACACTCACACAGACACACTCACACCCCACACTCACACAGACCACACTCACACACTACACCCCACACTCACACAGACACACTCACACCCCACACCCACACACCACACCTCACCCTCACACACATTACACTCATGCTCACTACACCTCATGCACACCACGCCTCACACTAACACACATCACCCTCACCCTCAAACGCATACCGCAGTCATGCTCACACCACACCTCACACTCACATGCACCCCACCCTCACACACCACGCCTCACATTAACACACATCACACTCACGCTTACACTGCACCTCACACTCAGTCTCACACCACCGCACAGGCTCATGCTGCCCCTCTTCACACTCCCACACCTGGTCCCACCTGCCCTGGGCTTGTATCAACCCAGCTGTCCCGTCCACGTGTCTCGAAGGGAAAGGGCAGAGGTGGGAATCTGTACCCCGGGCATTACCAGCCGTGTCTCCCAGAGGCGTGTTGGAACCCTAACCTCCAGGGTGAGGGATTGGGAGGTGGGACCTTGAGGAAGTGATCAGCTCATGAGGGTGGGCCCCGTGAATGGGATTCGTCCCCTTATTAAACAGACCCAAGAGCTCCTTTGCCCCTTCTGCCGTGTGAGGGCACAGCAGGAAATCTGTGACCCAGAGAGGGCCTTCCTCTCACCTGCTGCCCCCGAGCTCAGAGCTGAGGACGAAAGGTCTGCCCTTTGTCAGCCAACAGTCCGGGGTATTTCGTCCTAGCGGCCCAGGTGGGCTCCGACAGCGTCTCACGTACACAGCACTTCTTGGAGCCGCCCCAGCACCGCCAGAGAGGGGTTATCGACTGCACGTACAAAATGTGCCAGACTCGACTCAGAGGGGCACACGGCTAGGAAGTATCAGAACGAGATTCTAATCCAGGTCTGACCCATGCTTTTGTCCCCAGGAAGGGGGAAGCGGTCAACATCGTCATCCTCCAACTCCTCCCTCCATCCTAATGACGCACACGGATCAGCTGGGACGAGACCCGGCCACTGCACCGGCCACTGTGCAGCCAACGGCGGGGCAGGGTGGCTGGGTCCATGACAGCGGTGTCCCTCGTCCCCTAGACACAGTGGTTCCCGGGCAGGGCCTGCAACACGCTGCTGACCCTCCGTGGGAGACAGTGCCCACATCCCTGATTGATTTTGGCCGCTCCTCAGCCCCCAGGCCCCCCCCCCCACGTTTATCTTTATGTAACACAGACTTTCTAAACACTTCAACATTGCTATGAAAATCAAGATAATTTCTGGCCATTAACGGTCTGACTCACCCATTGTTTCTGCCCATTGTCATTTTAGGAAATTCCTCCAAATGGGGCTCCTGTGGGTCCAGGCAAGCGGGCCTCCCGGTGACCCACACGCCATGTGTCAGGCCACCTTTCACCTACCGGAGAGGAGCGCTTTCCAGACTGTATCGGAACACGCGGCTGCTCGCGTCCTCGTCTTTCCTGGAAGGAGCCCGGCTTTCCCAGCTCTTCCTGGATCCCCCGGTTCCGGGTTCCGCTGTGTCCCTTCCCAACCGTTACCTCTTCGCTTTATTATTTTTGGATTAACGTACATGAAGTCTGCCTAGGGCTCTCTCGCACGGCCGAAAGGCTTGCTCGGGTCAGGGGTGTCAAAGCTGGCGTCGATGAAGAAAGAATCATCGAAGACACTTTTCTCTTTTTTTTTTTTTTCAGTCTCTCTCTGTTTTTTATTTTTATCCTCACTCGAGGACTTTTTTTACTTTTTGTTCAGATAGAGTGGGAGGGAGAGAGAGGGAGAGAGAGAGAGAAAAACATCAACGGGAAAGGGACACATCGAGTGGCTGCCACCCGCACGACCCAACCAGGGCCGGGGACAAACTGCAACCGAGACACGTGCCCTTAGTGGGAACCGAACCCGGGTCTCTCTGGACCACAGGCCAACGCTCTAACCGCTGAGCCAAACCAGCCAGGGCTCGAAGACACTTTTCAACCTCACCTTTTCTATTATAAGATGAAGAGAAGGAGGCGGGGAGGAGGAGAAGGAGAAGGAAGGAGAAGGAGTAGAGGGAAGGGAGGAGGAGGAGGAGGAGAAACCGGACTTGCTCTCATCATGATGTCTGCATTCCAGACAGAAGGACGGAGGGGAGGGGACACATAAGCTTGTCTGGAGTTGGACATCACTTTCGCTCCCATCCCGCGGCGACGTCCAGCCATGTCCTGAGCAGGAGAAGACCTCCCTGGTGCACCCACAGAGCCGCTCCCTGCCTTCCAGCTGTTAGCCGCTGGGAGACCCCAGGGAACCTCTCCTGTGCCGGAGACCACCTGATGGGGAGGCCCCTCATCTGAGGGTCTCGGGTGTGCACTCTCGCGGCCCTGTCCTTCAGGAGGATGGGGTGTGTATCAGTTTGCTGGATCTGCCTTAGCAAAAGACTCCACTCTAGGGGCTCAGACAACAAGGCTTTATTCTCTCCCAGTTCCGGAGGCCAGAGACCCAAGACCGAGCGGTGGGCAGGATGGCTCCTTCTGGGACGGCGAGGGACAATCTCTCCCAGGCCTCTTCCAGCTCCTGGTGCTTGACTTGTACGTGCATCACCGGACCATGCTTCAGCCACGTGGCGTTCTTCCCAGGGACATGTCTGTGCACGCTGCCCCTTTTCATACGGCACTGGTCCTATCAGATTGGAGGCCCACCCTACTCCAGGACCACCTCACCTCCAATGAGCACACCTTCAAGCATCCTGTTTCCGAGAAAGGCCACATTCTGAGGTCCTGGGATTTAGGACGTCATACGGATTTCGGGAGGACACCAGTCAAACCGCAGCGTGGAGGGAGGGGGCCGAGGGGGCTGCCGCGTGGCATGCGAGATGATTGACTCGTGGGGGTGTAGCCCCACAGGTGGGTGAAGAAGCGTGCCCGCGTCACCCGAAAACAGGGGCACCGACAAGGGTTTCCTTCGAGACACTTGGTATTTGAACCGTGCTTCAGGGTAGTAGTCACTTTGGGCAGCTTACTGCTGCTTCTGGTGTTGAGCACACTGAGGGTTGCGGAGACACCGTCACCGTTTCAGCTCCGAGGAGGCAGCCATGGGCTCTCGCCTGAACCAGGTGGAAAGGAGTGGGGTGTGGAGGGCCCCCCGCCTGGCCAGCAGGAAGCAGCCTCATGTGACCTTGCGGCTGTGACTGCGCCTGTTTTGAGCCTCGGGCCGGTGGGCTGGGCAGGAAGAGAGCAAATGCCTCGCGCTCCCAGCACAGACCCAGACGCTGAGAGCAGGCCAGGGTTTCGGCATGAGAGTCCCCATGGCCAGTCCCTAGCCACCTCCTCCCTCTGGAGAATAATCCATTTAAAACTTCTGAGCTGTCTAGACTTGTTATCTGGCCCCTAATTCCTGAGAGCCCAGAGCGGGCAGCAGCGGACTGTTGAGATAGCAAGAGGGTGAAGTCATTGGCGTAAATCCTGAGGCAGGAAGTCAGCTCCAGGGACGATGGATGAGCGTGGGGCTGGTGCCCGCACGGGGGGCAAGATAACGCGTCTAGACTCCGCTGGCCATTTCCTCCTCTTCCGGTAGGTGTCCTATCGGCCGCCCCCCTGCCTTCCTGCTCTGTCTTCCGTGCCTTGCAGGAGAAACCCCTCAGGAAGGTCTCGCGTCGTCTTTGGTGCAAGGGGCTGCCAGGGGCTCTTGGCCTCGGCTGGGCGTGGGTACTTTCTCTCCGCCACGGTGATGACCGGGGCTGGAGGCCTTTCTGGAAAGCCCACGCCGGCCTCGGTCACTTTGTCATTTCTGAGAGTTCAATGGGTTAGGGAAAAAATGACGTGTTTTTTTTTTTTCTCGCCAGAATCCAAAGGTCAATGGAAGGTCATTGGTGGGACTGTGAGGACACAAGCTGATGTCAAACAGACCCAGAGATTTCCACAAGTCCTAGGGAAAAAGAAAAAGAAAAAAAAGAGCCCAGAGCAAGTCTTATCTAAGGGAGCCCCTGGGAGCTGTAGAACACTGAATAACCTCGTATTTCCGGAAAGAGTGGCTAATTTCATTGGCCCCTGTGCATGCTGGGTGATCCTGAATCCTGGAGCGAGGGGTGGGAGAGAGGTCAAAAGGTCATGTGGTTCAATCCCCTGCCTCCAGGCAGGATTCTCCCAGAAAGAGCCATGGTGTGTGTTCCACTGTACAAGGACACAACTGGGGACTGTGGGAGAGGAAACAGGCCTTGAGCACCTGTAGAGAATGATGAAGTGGTAATCCCCGCCAGCTGGTTTGAGTCTGTGCGCCCCGCTCATGCTCTGGGTTTTAAACAACTGAGCTGCAATCTGTGGGGGACAGCCATGCAGAAGAGCACGAGGCGTCAGGAGAACAGTCGTCGCTGCTGTGGCAACATCAGCCACACAACAGCATCAATGACAACAATAAAAGCGAAAATGTCTTGAGCACGTGACATGTGCTAGCGTTACGTCGAACGGCTAGACTTACCACTGAATTTCATTTAATCGCGTTGAATCACCCACATCAGCCTACAAACCCGTGAGGTAGATGCTACAATAGTGATCCCCCCACAGAGGCTCAGAGAAGAAAGGGGTCTTCCCAAGGTCACCTGGTTTGTAAGAAGTGAAGTTGGGATTCGGACCCAGGTGGAGCTGACTTCAGAGCTCAGGATCACACGGCTAAATGGTTCTGCCCTCCGGCATGTGTGTGTTCTATTCACAGAGGCCTCCTGTGTCTTCTTTATCACCTGTTGGACAGGTGGGACTTGTTGGGCAAAGCATAGAGGGGCCAGGAGGCCAACCTACATCTTTAGATCCCAAAGCCTCCATTGTTCCCCTGGGCCCTTCCTGTGTCCTCGTGTGCAGTGACCTCTGGCAGCATCTAAACGCTCCTTTATGATCTATGGGGACTGACTCTCCACCAGGATTGACTTTCCTACCCTCCATTCAGTGATGATATCCAGCACCTACTATGCTCCCATCATAGACCCAAGAGAAAGCTACGCTGTGTGTGAGAGGAGCACTTCTTAAGATGAAGAGGGACCTGAGTCTCACCCAGCCACAAACAGAGCCTCAGGCTGGAGCTGGACCTGAGAAAGGGACTACAGAGAATGTGAAGAGAGAAAAAAAAAGGACAAGACCTAAGGGTGACCAGGAGTCCCACATGGCCATAATGGGGACACTGCCTAATACCTGACTCCGTGGGGAAAGTGATGCTTATTATTAAGGCCCCATCAGTAGAGGGCCAGTTAAATAAATAGATGGTGAATGGGCCATTCCAGGGGATAGTATGCAGCCAGGAAAAAGAATAAAGAGTTCTTTATATAACAATATGGAATGACCACCAGAATAGATGAATGGAAAGCACCAAGATTTTACAGGTGTGTATACCTGTATACTTACATGTATAAGTATACATACTACACATAGTTATATGTTTATAGCCCTCAAAGATCTCTAGATGTTGGCATCCCTGGGAAGGTGGCTGTGGGAACAGGTGGGAGAAAGATACCTCATTGCATCTTGAATTTTCAACCATGTGAATATATGACTTTGAAAAGAAAAACTCCAACCCCTCCCTAGTCTAAACTTTGGTGTTCTCTTGAATAATAAACAGCTCTCTCTGCGTCAAGGAACTCTTCTCTTGCCCTTGACCTGCAGGTGTCCCAGAGGGAAGGAAGGGGTGTCTGTGGGCGGTGGGAGTGACCCTGGGCACGGGTGGTCAGTGCCCCCCAGTTCCCTTGCCGGCGCTCAGGTCCCCTGCCCACACCTGGGTGGCGTGGCGTAGCATGAAGCCGTGCTGGGCCATCACAGGTGGAATTCTGCCACTGAGAGTCCAGAACCCACGCAGAAGCCTAATTGTCCTCAGCCCCACCAACGCCCTGAGCGGCTTCCTGGGGTTTTAGCAAAAGAGTTTTAAGAAGTTTCAATGCTTTCTCCCAGGCAGGAGGCCGGAATCCTGGGAGGGCAACACCCAAGGATTTATTGGCCTCTTCAGGGCTCAGCCTTTTTGACTGGGCCATTGAGAGAGGCAGGGGTCAGGGGTTATCTCCGGGAGGGCGTTTGGGGGCTGCTTGTGGCCCCTCCCTCCCTGCGGCATCTGCTGGAACCATTAAGGGCCACCCCCCTCAGATACAGTGGTATCTCCAGCGCCTAGCTCAGGTTACCAGCTCTGAGCTGCCCATACACCAGCAGACCCCAGGTGGGGCTGAAGGATGTTTCACGATGAAAATGAAGAGGAGCAGTGGGCAAGAGGGACGGCGGGAAGAGGAACAAAGGGGACCATCCCCACGGGAGAGAGATCTGAGGCCCTCGAATGTGACCGTGGGGGGACGGGAGGGGGACGAGGGCCATGTGGGAGGCCTGGGTCAAATGTAAAATGTCACAGAGAGAGGGACCTCGGGATTTCAGATCCCAGTGCCGGCCACCAGCAGGCAGCGTGGGGAGGGCGGGCGGTCCCTGCTGTGGGACACTGATGAGTTAGGCCACCCTCCAGGCATCTGTTACACGTCTGTGAAATGGGACTAATAAACCCTCCTTTTCAGAGTGTGTGAAGATGAAACGACAGGATGCAGAGTAAGTGCATTAGAACAACTCTTACAGGTGCCAGGGACTGTCCAAGGGCTTCACCCAGCACCACCCAGTTAATTCCCACAAGAATGCTAAGTGAACAATCCCCACTTTGCAGATAAAGAAATTGAAGCAAAGAGAAACTAAGAACCTCACCCAAGGTCTTGGAGCTAGTGACTGGCGGGGCTTGGATTCGAACCCAAGCCCACGCTCGGTGGTCTACATCTGTCGCCCCCACTGCAGCCGGGCCTCTTTTCCAGCGTGTCACTCATGCAGGTCACTAACACAGGCCACTTTCACGCCTCGATTCGGGCTCACGGTTTCCTGTGCCACTCAGCCACTGGGCTCCTGTGCGACTCAGGTTCCCGTCGGTGCAGGTGACCTTTGATTTAATGTCCTTGGTTGTTTCTCAGACGCCGTTTAACCTGGAGGACGCCCTTTCTCAAGGCCCAGCGAGGGAGGAATCCATCCTTTCTGCAATCTCCAGAGAGATTTATGCCGTTTGGCGGGCCAGCCACGCATTATTACATTTCCTTCTCTTCCATTAATCATCCCCCAGAGCTCATTCCTCCTACAGCCAGGAGCAGCAGCCTGCAAGCCAGAGAGCTGGCTGCTGATTAGGGTGCAGGCGAGCAGGTCGGCACTCATCTCTGGGATGCACTTCAGAGCCGCCGTGAAGGAAGGGCAGTGGGTGCGCCCTCTGCTTGCCCATCACCGCCCCTCCGGGAAGAAAGCCTGCCCCCTCCCAGAAGCAAGGTGCTAACAGAATCGCTCAGCACAGTGCTGAATCAGCGCTGAATTAGCTGGGACATTTGGTCCAACCTCATGCTGGGACAATGATACGTCCTTTCTTCTTGTGGACTTTCTTATGGTTTCTTGAGAATTTGCCATGAGCTTGGTGCTGTTTCAAGCATGTTATTTTTATAATCTTATATTTAGTTGCCTCAAAGTCCTTTGAGGGACATACAGCTTATCACTCTTTTCTTTCTTTCTTTCTTTCTTTCTTTCTTTCTTTCTTTCTTTCTTTCTTTCTTTCTTTCTTTCTTTCTTTCTCTCTCTCTCTCTCTCTCTCTCCCTCCCTCCCTCCCTCCCTCCCTCCCTCCCTCCCTCCCTTCCTTCCTTCTTTCCTTCCTTCCATCTTTCTTTCAATCCTCACCAGAGGATATGGTTTTATTCATTTTAGCCAGAGAGGAAGGGAGAGAGAGAGAAACATTGATTGGCTGCCTCCCGTACGTGCTCTGACTGGAGATCCAACCTGCAGCCCAGGTACATGCCCTAAGCAGGAACTGAATCTGAAACCTTTTGGTGTGTGGGACGACACTGTGACCAACTGAAGCGCCCAGTCGGGGCTTACCAGCTTTTTCTACACAAGCAAACAGGTTCAGAGGGGGAGGCCCCATGTTGGTAGGTAGTACAGTTAGGACTTTGGACACAGCAATTCCGGGCCAGCACTGTGCTGTCCTGCCCTCCACTGCCTTCTCTGGTACGAAACAGGATTCTGTTCTTCAATCTTTTATTTTAGACAGTTTACTAATATAATTCACACCATACCGTTTACCCTTTGAAGGTGTAAAAATCATAGGGCGGGGTGGGGATGGAGCAGGGCAGATCAGCCTGGCCTGGAGACAGAACCCAGAAACAGGAGAACACTGGAACACAGAGAAGGGACTTTCTGGGCTCCTGCCTTCCTGCCAGTGCATAGCCCCCTTGAAGCCAGAGACAGCTCAGTTTGCCCTGTGTTCCCGGATCCCAGGCAGGTGACCCTGCAGAAGCTCACAGTGAAGAAGGGCTGGCTGCAGAGCATGACGGTGGCCCCCATGATGCTCTGGGGGCACCTGCACACAGCTTCTCCAGCACCTTGTCCAAGCAGAACCCCGGGCACGCGGTCCAGGCTTGGCCCAGCGTCTGGAGCAGATAATCGCGTGGCGTTTCCTACTGGCCGATTGCATTCCCAGGCATTGCAAACCCCAGGGCCTGGCGGGTTAGGGCAGCATCATTTCCTAGTGGTCGCTTTGTATGTTTAAATGGTAGGGAGCATAAAAGAGCGATGAGGCAGAGAGCGACTCACGGGGATCAGAGGTGGTGGGGGAATGCAGACAGCGCCCTGCTTGGGATGGAATCGTCCCCACCGCTTGGCTGGTTGAGGGACCCCCTCCCCTCCATACAGACACCTGCTGGTCAGTTGATTCCACCCGCCTGGCTCTGAGCCGTGGAGACTTTGCAACGCAAGATGTGAGATGCAAGCCGCCTGCAAGACAGTTCACCACCAGGACAGTCCAAAGGCTCAGAAATCATTGACTTTTGTCTTCTAAGTCAGACATGTTCAAGGTTAATCCTATGACCCAGTCCCTTCATTCCCTTACGTTCCAACAGACTTGTTGGGGAGGGAGACGAAGAGCTAGGGGCACAGCTCACCACGTGGGAGGCACGCAGAGCCGTCCCTGCACCCGCTGAGGCCTCGCGGGTCTGGACAGGAACATGGACTGTGGCCCTGCGGTTCCTCGGCTGCAGGGACACCTGTTATTCTGCGCCCTTTGCCATCCCGATGCAGAGCCACCACCTGGCTGTCGGGGCAGCGCCGCTGCTTCCTCTCCCTCTGTCGCGTCGGCCGGCCCCGTCGTTTGCATCCCGATGACCTTGCAGTATTTAGTAATCAGGAGAACTGACCCCAAAGTCCAGATTTTTGTCGTCTTCCCAAATATCAGAAAATCTGACCACGCCGGGCCTTGGGTCCCTTACGGCAGCCACCGGAGCATGTGCCCCAGGCCGGCGCATCCCCAGGACACGCGGCTTTCTCCCCGGCTGGGTGAGTCTCCCCCTTCTCCGTCTCCCCACTGGCCTGCTCCTGGCACTCGCATGTCGGCCCTCAGCGCCCTGGCCTCCTGTCCTTTATTTGAACGTGTTCAGAGCAGACATTTAACGAGGTGCTTGCCCGCAAGATGGCACCTTTGTGGGACACACAAAGGGCAGCCCCTCTCCGTGGACACGTGGCTCCACAGCGCCCTCTCTGGGCAGATGGATTCTCAAATGGAGGGCCTTTTATGGGGGGCCTCGGAGGGGGTAGGGTAGGTGTAGGCAGGACAAGGACCCACTCACCACCCTCTTTAAAGAGCGGTCGAGCCCTGGAGCTTAACTGGAAGAGAACCACCACCAGCATCTATTAAGCTCCTACAGTTTAATGCCGTCTGCCAGGGCCAGGAGATGGGGCTGGAGCCTGGTTGGCGTCCAGCATTCCAGCGTGGATCTGGGAGAGGTAACAAATGCCTCGTATATCCTCCTGCAGGCTGGATTTCCTGCCTGGCGCTGGCGAGGCAGAGGGGGTGGGGGCCGGCGGGTAAGGTTTCCTCTGTCCTCTTCTCTTCCCAGCTCCCAAACCATCCATCAGTCCACGGCTCACCTGTGAAACCCAAGGCTGGGAACCACAGCGCTATTCCGTTACAAAATCAAGATTTATCAGAACATGACAGGCCTGCGGAGCTTTTATGACATGCATGGCGCCAATCCCTTCTGTTAACCTGCTTGTCCCTGGTGGGCGGGGGGTTTACGACTGCCAACACCACTCCATCTGCTCCCGAGCTTGTGGCGTTTCGACAGGGAGGACAAAATGTCCAGCTTTGTCCGGGCCCCACGGGCTGGATTATCACTTCACCACTTGAGAGCTCAGCTCCCTTCCCCCTGGAGCGGGACCCCTGGGCTCCGGGTCCCCCTCCCCAGCTCTGCAGCTCGGCTGGTGTGAATGAAATTCAAATCACGCTCTGACAGTCCCGTGAATTATCTGTTTTCCAACCTGCCTCCCCGCTCTTTCATCTTCATAGCAGAAGCCACATCGGGGTGTAAAGAGGGGGTTTCTTCTCGTGAAATAATCCATTGACATCTCTACAAAGGCCCCCCTGACACCCAATTGCCTGCGTCTCAAGGAAGAGAGACGTGATTTGGGGACCATTTGGAACCTCTTAAAAAAGAGGTCAGTGCCTCCCAGAGACTGCCCGCGAGTTGCCATCCAGGGAGGCGGGGCGGGCCTCTGGGCCATAACCAGGACGCTGGGCCAACTCTTCAGTGATGAGCTGAGACGTGAAGCCACGCTGACGTGACGTGAAACCCGGCCGGAAGCTGGAAGCTATCGGACGTGTGGCGTGTCTACACTGGGTGAAGAATTCGGAAGGGCTGTCAATTGTCCCGAGCGACGGCGTGTCTTCCTCGGTGAGCTCCTCGCGCCCTCATGGGACCAGGCTAGAGGATCAGGAAGCGGACAGATGTTTGATGTTCAGAGGAGGAGGCTGCAAGGGCTTCTCATGGTTGGGTGCCCCTGAAGCACCCCCTGAAGCTTGAGAAGGGTCCTTCCAGAGGGTGACATCAATCTCTCTCCTCTGCCACCAGAATGGGGAGGCAAGAGGTAATAACAATGGTCCTGATGTTCCACTGTGTCTGTGTCCTGGGCAGGTTGCTTCCGGAAGCCTGTGGAGAAGGCACTGTGTGACCCTGACCTCACTCCTCGTGTCATGAAGACGGCCAGCGCAGGGCTGACCGCGGCTGGAACAGGACAGGTGTGACTCCTGTAACTCCTGTTTGCTGAAAAAGAACTGACGCTGAACTCCTGTCCAATGGGAGATAGTTTGGGCCTGCTCATAACCAGACCTTACTGAGGGCCCTGGCCTCATTTGTCACATCTGTACATTGGGTTAATGACATGCGCCTCACTGAGTTTTATGTCTCCAATGAGAGTTGAGATATAACTGTACCCAGTAAGCAGTAGGCACTCACTTGTTGTTCATGGACTTCAGGGGATTGTGAGCCCTAGTGTCAAGGGGACCTGGGTCTGAATCCCCACGTTGGTCCTCAACAGCTGAGAGATCTCAGGCAGCTCAGGAAACTCCTCTGAACCTCAGGTTCTGTGTCTGTGAAATGGGGAGACACTGACAGCACCCAAGTCCCGGGGCGGCTTGGAGCATCACACGAGACTTACTGAGGCATGCAGGAAGTGCTCAATAGACATTCACCCCAGTGATGACAACCACGCTGTCATTGTCGCTGTTTTGTAGGTCTCCTCTCTCCCTCCCCAGATGCAACTGGAAAATCACTTCTGGGTCCTAAAGTGCTAAGTGAGTCCCGAGGACAGCTGTTGTCCTTCCCTGGACGTGGCTGCCTTTGGTCCTGGGACGCAGGTGCGTCTGTGTCCAGGCAGCTGACACCACGGCCGCGGCATGGAGCAAGGAGGCCCCGGCTCGTCCGAGCAGCTGGGGAGACAGCACTATTTGTTGGCCTTGGACGGCTGGGTATTTTTATTTGCAAATGAGAAATAAAAAACATTCTCCCAGGCCAGACCAGCATGGTTTCATCCTCAGCGCCCCCTCCAGCCTCCCCACTGGGAGACCAGCAGGACATGGATGACTGCAGAACTTCAAATAACTGAACTGGCTGTGAACCGCGCTGGACCTGAGAGAGGGTGAGCCGAGATGGCCGCGGAGAGGCACCGGGCACCGGTGGAGCTCTTCCCTCCAGGCCTGTGCAACCCAGGACAGGACAGGGGTCTGCAGTGGGCTGACTTCACCCTCCTGCCTCCCTGGGATAGAAACTGTGTACAGGGACATTCACGTGGAGGCGCCTACGGCATGGAGGAATGCTCACAGCTCACCTGCACTGAGTACCACCTGTATACCTGCCCTTAACTCTAGGGCCAGTGGTTCTCAACCGTCCTAATGCCGCGACCCTTTAACACAGCTCCTCAGGTTGTGGTGACCCCCAACCTTAAAATTATTTTCATTGCTGCTTCATAACTGTAATGTTGCTACTGTTATGTCTTAGGCAACCCCTGTGAAAGGGCCGTTCGACCCCCCAAAGGGGTCGCGACCCACAGGTTGAGAACCGCGGAGAGTTCTAGGCACTTCGCAGAGGAAGGTATTGTTCATAGTATAATGGTGGGAATGCCAAATGGCGCAGGCAGTTTGGAAGACAAGTTTGGTGGTTTCTTACGAAGTTAAATAGACTCTGATCATATGGCCCAGCAATCATGCTCCTTGGTTCAGCCACTCGCTCATGTAGGTGTGGCTGGGAAGGTATTTTGCAGGTGTGATCGAAGCCCGTGATCAGCTGACTTTCAGTAAGGGAGATGGTCCTAGACGATCTCCGTGGTGTTTATGCACAGATTTGAAAACTTAGGTCTGCCCCCAAATGTTTATACCAGCTTTATTCATAGTTGCCAAAACTCGGAAGTAACGAAGATGTCCTTCGACGGTGAATGAATCAATAAACTGTGATCCAGCCAGACAGTGGAAAGTGATTCAGCGCCAAAAAGAAATGAGCTTTGAAGTCATGAAAGGACATGGAGGCCCCTTACGTGCATATTAATAAATGGGAAATAAAATCAGCCTGAACAGGCTGCACACTGTATGATCCCACCTTTATGACGTTCCGGAAAAAGCAAAGCTATGGAGACAGTAAAAAGATGAGTGGTTGCCAGGGGCTGGGGACCAGGAGGGATGACCAGGTGGAACACAGAGGAATTTCAGGGCAGGAAACCACTCGATATGATACCCAAGTGGTGGATACCTGTCATTACACATTGGTTCCAACACCAGAACATACACCACCAAGAGTGACTCTAACGTGAGCCCTGGTCTTTGGGTGTTGCTGAGTCACTGGGGCTCACCGGGTTATACCAAGTGCAGCACAAGAGGTGGACAATGGGGCGCTGTGTGCAGGGGGGAGGGGGCGGATAGATGGGAACTCGGAACTCTCTTGCTCAAACTTTCTGTAAACCTACAGCTGCTCTACAAACCAAAGCCTATTCATTTTGTAATAATAATAATAATAATAATAATAATAATAAATAGCAATAGTAATAAAAGCAGTACCAGAGTGTGGGCTCTGAAGCCAGACTGCCCAAATTTGAATCCTGCCTTGGCCACCATGATGGTCAGTTTTATGTGTCAACTTGGTGAGGCAACAGAGCCCAGCTATTCACTCCCTCATCTCGGTGTCCTGGGAAGGTATTTCGCAGGTGTGCTTGAAGCTCGCGATCAGCTGACTTTCCGTAAGGGAGATGGTCCTAGAGCCCTCCGTGGGCCTGGGTCAATCGGTTGGAAGGCCTGGGGGGCAGAGCTGAGGCTTCCCCGGAGAAGAAGAAATCTTGCCTGTGGACAGCGGCTCCAGCCCGTGCCCGAGAGGTGCAGCTGCCCTTCCCGGGGCCTGCCCTGCGGACCCTGGGCCTGTGCAGTCAGCACCGCCCTCACTAAGCCAGTCCCTTGCAAGAAATCTCTTATCTATCTCTGTTTCTGTCTCTGTGGTTGGATTCTGATGGATACATAATAGCTATCTGACCCAGGGCAAGTAATTTAACCTCCCTGCCTCAGTTTCCCCATCTGTGCCACGGGGCTAATAACAGTGCCCACCTCATTAGAGGAGGCTGCGCTACTACATGTGAGACCCTGAGGATGGCTGGAACAGAATAGGCGTAATTGTTGTAACCCCTGCTTTGCTGGAAAAAGAAAAGGAAGCCCAGGGAAGTTCCAAACCGTGTCTGAGGTACCACAGAACAGAAGTGGCGGAGCCGGCGTGGGACGTGGCAGCCACGGCCCAGCCACATCCACAGCGGCTGTGCTTGCAGGCACTTCTGATGGTGTCGGCAGATGGAAGGGTTTCAGTGACCTCCATATTCGGTGCAAATCACGCTTTCTGCAAAGAAACCGAGGCTCGTGAAGATTACCCCTTAAATCGTCACGACGACCCTTTGGAGCCTGGGAGTTAACAAGGTCAGGGAAGGCGTCCAGGTCTGTTATAGCTACACATGGCCAGGCCAGGGGATGGGTCGAGAAGCTCTAAAACAGGCCAGCCGTGGCCATCTGAGCCTGACCAGTGCCTGCACGAACCTCGGACAGAATCCTGGGGTCTGCGTCGTCAGGACAGACACGCCCCCTCTTCCCAGGGGACAGCCGAGGGCTTCCCATGGGTTTTTATTGGAAACAATTGGAGGACCCAGCTGCTCCTCACACGTTTCAAGTTGCACATTTTTCACATTCCTCCTTGACCTGGCACGGCTGGGACACTGTCATTTAAAAAAAAAAAAAAATCTGGTATTTGAAATTAAAAAAAAAAATCACAGCCTTCCTTTCCTTGACTCATTTCCTGTGGCGTTTCCCTGGCCTAATCGAAACCCGTCAGGCTGTGTGGCAAAGGAAGCCAGACTCCCCCTGCATCGGGGCAGAGTTCAGCGTGGAGAATGGTGTTTTTGTTCAGAGGAGGGGCAGAGAGGTGACGGAGAGGGGGTTTCCCCCTACTGAAACCGAAAAGCAAAGAGGGCCAAAGGCAAACCCTTTGCGTCGGGCGAGAGACGAGCCCGTGGCGCCAGGAGGTGGGACATCTCCGCACGGTCTTCTCCCCAGTTCTCCTCTTTGGCTCTTGGAGGATCCCCAGAGCTCTTGGAGAGAAGTGACCGTCCTCCCAGGGGTAGAGGAGCCTCGGGTTTTCACCAAGCCCTCTGCAGCCCCCCGGGGCCCAAGGAGAGAGCAAACGATGGTGACAATGGCACGCTCACGGAGGCTGCCACCAGGAGTTCTGGAGGGGAGCGGGCATTAACGAGAGCGATGAATACGGCCGACGCCTTCCTTATTGGCGTTTTACAACAATGATGATATTCATCTCTGACTTGTATCGAGCATTTACTGTTTTATCGTTAAAACAGCCTCGTAAGGTAGAAAGCATGATGGCGGTTGCCACTGTATAAAGGAAGGGTTGGGAGAAGTGAAGCATCTGATAAGAAACAGCTCGGGGGCAGGCCGGTCCTTGGAGCCACTGTGCTCAGTTCAAGGGGCAGCTAGCAGAGCAGGAAGGCTTCACAGAGACCTCGCCTGGGACGCTGGGACGAACGGGCCTCAAAGAGCAGTTGAAAAGTCAGAGGACACTGGCTTTAAAGCCATGGAGCTAAAGGATTAAAAACAGCAGTTGAGCCCTGGCCGGTTTGGCTCAGCGGTTAGAGCGTCGGCCTGCGGTGCAGAGAGACCCAGGTTCGGTTTCCGCTAAGGGCACGTACCTCGGTTGCAGTTTGTCCCCGGCCCTGGTTGGGTTATGTGGGTGGCAGACACTCGATATGTCCCTTTCATGTCTACGTTTCTCTCTCTCTCTCTCTCTTTCTCTCTCCCTCCCACTCTATCTGAACAAAAAATAGAAAAATGTCCTCGGGTGAGGATAAAAAAACAAAACAAAACAGCTGTTGATGAACTATTGTAAACAGCATGATCACTGTACACTTTGAAACACCGCGTGGCAGTGTCTTTAAAAACTAAGCATCTACCTATGCCATGACCCAACATATGCATCCAAGAGAAAGGAATCTATACGCCCACCAAAGGCATATGTAGGACAAGAATGGTCTTAGCGGCTTTAGTCACAATAACCTCAAACTAGAAATCACCAGATGCACATCATATAGATGATGGATACATGAGTTGAAGTATGTTCATATAATGGACTATAGTCACAGCAACACAAAGAATGGAACTCAGCTACACCCGACGTGAGTGAATCTCGCAAGCGGGCGATGAGGGGAGGGAGTAACATCACATGAGTACCCGCTGTGGGGTTCCTTTCACAGGATGTTCAAGAATAGGCTACGCTGGTGGATGGTGATGGAGGTCAGGGTCGTGGTTAGCCTTGGGAATTGCTGATTGGGAAGAGGCACAGAGAGCCTCTGGGGTACAGGAAATACCCCATATCTTGATCAGGGTGGTGGCTACACCAGGATATACCTATGTAAAAATTCATTAGGCTGCAGTTAGTGGATGATTCTGCACTTTACCGTGTATTTAGAGTACTACTACAATTAAAATCAGGGGGGAGGCATGGGCATTGCCCTCAACTAACTTATAGCCTTGTTGGGACGATTGGTACACTCCAGGGGGATCACAGAAGGGGTGCATCAGTAAAGACTGGGTTGGGGGAGCAGAAAGGTGGCATTGGAGCCTAAGTTAGACAACTTCAGAGTCTCCTTCCGACTGCTGTTGGCTCATGAAGGCATTTCCATCGTCATGAATTATTTTCAAGCTCCACACCCATGTGTGTGCACGTGCGTGGATCTCTCTCTCCGTGTGCATAAGATTTGAGATTTTATGTACTTGTGCCAAATACGTAAAGCTTAACCTAACAATTTCATTGGCACTGTTACCATCTGTGGTCTAAGTACATGAGGCAATTGTTCAGTGGTTCTTGTCATTGGGCCTCTGACACTGTGGGTGTATATTTAGGCAGAGAGCAGAAAAGTGGACTTCCAGCTGGCATGGGGTGGGAGTTCTTGAAGGCAGCCATGGGACGCTGTCACTTTGACATTGACACTGCCGTTGTCATAGGAGTGTGCAGCCAGAGCCTTCGGAAAGGAACTGAGCCCATTGCCTCCCAGAAGTCTCTCTTCCCAGCTAGCTATCCCAGGAGCACTTTGTAAAATAATAAAACAAGATAATGCCATTGAGAAGGGTGGGTGGTGGATTGATTATTGCCACTCTTAGAATGATCAGTCCTTAACTGTTCAGAGCAAGTCAGATGAGAAATGAAAAGCTATCGAGTGTGGAGGATATTGGACAAGGTAATAAAGAAAAGATTGCCTTTGTAGTCTTTCTCTCTCTCTGTCTTGCTAAATTAAGGTTTTAGGCACATCTAAACCTAATATTGATTCTTGAGTCAGGATAGTCATGATTGGAGAGTCTACACCAATCTTATGTCATCCAATTTGGGCTGGAAAAAAGTTATTCCACTAAATTGAATGCTCTTGTTAATAAAAACTCACCACATTGCCCTGGTTGGCACGGCTCAGTGGTTAGAGTGGCCCACACACCAAAGGGTGTCAGGTTCGAGTCCCAGTCAAGGGCATGTACTTGGGTTGCAGGTTTGATCCAGGCCCCAGTCAGGGTATGTGTGGGATGCAAATAATTTATGTGTCTCTCTCACATTGATGTTTCTTTCCCTCTCTCTGTCTCTTTCTCTCTCACCCTCCTTCCCTTCCACTCTCTCTAAAAAAAAAAAAAAAATCAATGGAAAAATATCCTTGGGTGAGGATTAACAACAACAACACAAAAAGTGACCACATAGAACCTATATGGATAACTGCTTTTCAAAGAACTCAACTAAATCAAAGCTTGTCAAATCAACAAACATTTGGTGAGAATCTATTATGCTTCATGCTCTGTGTTTAGCACTGTGGGTCATGAATGGAAACAACATAGTCCCTGCCCTCGAGAAACCCGTGGTTTTCTGTATCAGCCGCACAGTCTTTCTTCCCAGAAAGGAGTGGTCGCCAACTCAGGGCAACTGGGAATTTGGTCATTCTTCTGAGTCATGACTATGAATGTTATTCCCTTTGTACTGTATGCGCAGCAGCTAAGAGAGTTTCTGAGTGTCAGAAGGTAACAAGTTCACACAAATGAACTTGTGGTTGAATGTCATTTTAATGAATGGATGTCATTGAGAAGACTGGAATTCATATACATAATTCAGGGAATGTTTTAGAGACAAAGTGAGTTACTTAATCCTTTGTGCCCCAGGTGTACTCATGGTCTGCCTGAATTATGGTAACTATAGAATTAT
Organism: Molossus molossus; assembly: GCF_014108415.1. Taxonomy (NCBI): domain Eukaryota; kingdom Metazoa; phylum Chordata; class Mammalia; order Chiroptera; family Molossidae; genus Molossus; species Molossus molossus. The sequence goes on from NW_023425357.1 coordinate 19,779,325, forward strand.
ATTACATTTATTAATATGCATGACTTTATTCAACTGAATGGTGAAGTACTTGAAAATGATAACTGTAGGGTTTAATCAGCCCTAAATCCCCAGTGCCTGGCACCTAGTGGATGCTAAATAAATATTTGTTGAAAGAGTTAATAAATGAATGAGTGAGTGTGAGTGACTGAATGTGCCCTTGGGAAAATTAGCATTTTTAAGATTTATTTTCTTATTTGGAAAATAAGGCTAATGATGGCATTACTTCATTCTGAGTGCCAGATGGGATAAAGTAAGTAAAGCACTGAGCACATCTAGTAGTGCTCATGTAGTCAGTAATTTGTAATAAGTGCTCCATAGTGGTTGGATGGTGATGATGATGGTGGTGGAGATGATGATGATAATGATGATGGTGGTGGTGGTGATGATGATGATGATAGTGATGATGACGATAGTGGTGGTGATGATGGTGGTGGTGGTGGTGATGATGGTGATGATGATGATGGTGATGATGATGGTGGTGGTGGTGATGATGATAATAATGATGATAACGATGGTGGTGGTGATGATGATGATAATGATGGTGCTGATGATGAAGAAGAGGAGGAGGATAGTGAGAAGGAGAAGGCAGTTAGTGATGATGCTACCAGCAATGACAATACTAGAAGTGAAAAATAGGAAGAAGCGAAACTGAAGCAAAGGAATTTACTTTGTGAATTGTCACTAACCAATCAATGTTAAGGTTGGAATTCCATGTCCAGCCCTAACTTTAGAGCATTTTCCCTAGAAGCATAAGACAAATGAGGGACCACAGGCCTCCGCCTTGGAACTCCATGTGAACTCACCCCAGTGGGTTGGGGTCAAACTCTGGGCAGTGGATTGGCTCATTAAACAAATGACCTCATTTAGTACTTAAGACACCCGAAATTTACTATACTAATTTGTCAAGTCATCCAGAACAACCAGACCACAAACAGTTGGCCTAGTAGGTTTTAATGGAATTATAGACAAAATTCAGGTTGACTACCCAGTAAAAGTTTCAGTTAAAGTAAGACTGACCATTTAGTCCGCGGGACACTGAGGAGACTTTTACAGGCTGGTATAAATCTTTAGAGTAACTCTTTCATCTTGTCCTTTCCATTTTTAGCACCTCTCAAGGGAATGGTTTATGGGACTGGGGAGCAGGAAGCAGGAAGTAGGAAACAGGAAGTAGAAAGGTTCTATTTTGGATGTGGCCATTGATAAGCAGGTGAAGGCTCAGTATCCTTGGTGAGCAGCTGTGAAAGGGGACGCGATGAATGAAGTACGTCTGTCAATCATCCAGCATCACACATTGTCTACAAAAATGTAAAAATATTGACTAAAGTGTGGTTATCATTGAAATCTGCTCTTTCAATTAATCCTTAAAATCTGAACCCCTAATTACACCTCCTTCTATCACTGAGGTGACATTTGTCATTTTTTGCAGAACAGCCAGAAAGGACTTCGACGGGCCTCGTCTGTTTTGCTCTTCCAAGGACAATGAAAGCAGTTATTAAAGACTGGATTCTTAAGGGCGCCTTCATCCCTCAACTCATCTGGACAGCTGTCTATTTACGTGGTGAGTTGCAAAGCTTCCAATTTAAAGACCCATCTGGTTCTTACATCAAGCCCAGCCATCATCTCGAGGAGCGAGCCGAAACACACCAGGGAGATTCGAAAATTTAGGAACGAGTGTGTTTATATTGTATTTGCATTAATGCTTCCTAGAGTTTATTTTCAAAGTGAAAAAAGAACAATGCATAGTAGGCTATTAAACCCAAACATAATCAGTTTAAAGTTAGGGGCGTGCTCCTAAGAATATTTTTCTCCTGTTTTGAAGGGTCCACTTGAGGAGGGAGTTGCAGGGGGAGGTTGAGAACACCGGGCAGGGGGTGGGGGGGGTGGACTGTTGTGAATTCTCCTCAGGGTCTGGCCTGCCCCTGCGGGCCACTGCTGTTTGTCATATGGAATGGATTAGGCCTTCTCTCTCACACTGTCAACTTGGGTGTTCTGTGCACAGCCTGTTTTTGCTGGGGTCTTGGTTTTGCTTTTTATAACGGCAGGAAGTGCTCCTCTCGGACCACATGTGAAACCGTGTGGGAACGGTTGGGAGGGGGCTTGGGGGGCTGGAGAGGAGGGTGAGTGGGGTGTGGAGATGAAAAAGCCTCCCCTCAAATATATGGTGGTGTGGGGGGGGAGCCTGGGGAGGGAGAGATGTGCACTGGCCAATTTAACTTTATGGGGCCTGGTTGGCAGGAGGATGGGGAGGTGGAGGCTCCCTTGATGAAACCCGCCTGTCCCTAATAGATCTGCCCCGTAATATTTTACAATACCGCGTAGAATCGTGGAGGGACCATTAAAGCGTGAGGGATTGCAGCTGCTGTTTAATTTGTTCTAAATTTCCTGCCAGCCTCTCCAGACGTGTACAGGAAACGGGCGGTAAATGTTTAATAGGTCATACCTAACCAGACAATTAACAGGTGCTGTCACTTAGAAAACCCAAACTGTGTATGTGCATATCCATTACCGCATCAAGACCCCGGTTTCTCTTTCCCTCTTGAATAAAGGCCGGGGGTCATGCTCTGGGGAGGGACCCCACGCGGGACTTGAGAACTCGGATGGTGGCACCCACCTTGATTTCACCTGGGGACAGCCCTGCCTTTCCGTAGCCAAGAACGCTGTGCTGGGCCGCCCTGAGCCTGGCACCTAAACAGCAAGGGGGATGCCCGGAGCCAGGTGCATCTGGGTTCATGCAGGGGCAACCTCTTCACCAGTAGCTCATTCATCCACCTGTTCCCTCAGTGCTGGGTCAGGGTGGGGGGGCAGACAGAACATGAGGAAGGTGGTAAGTGAGCCCCTTCTAGAGTATAGGGTCTCTCAGATAGACCAGAAGTCCAACTGAGTTTGAAATAGGGTGAAGGGTGAGGGAGAAGGGTGTGTGTGTGTGTGTGTGTGTGTGCTCGCGTGGTATCTGAGCAGGGATGGGGGAGGGGTGCCCACCACCTCCCCAGGTTTCCCCTCTCAGTGAGCCCTTGCAGCTCCCCCCAAATTCTGCACAGCACTTTACCAGGTCCACACCTCTAGCTCTCGACCATCAGTGTAGCATCACTTCCCCTCTTCCAGAGGGGAAACTGAGGCACCCACAGGCCCGGAGCCAGAACAAAGCTGGTAGCGGAGCAGGGATTTGAATTCAGCAATCTCCCTCCAGAGCTCTGCGTCTGACTGTCACCAAAGGACACTTCCCAAGACAAAACACCACGACCCTATGCCCAGCACCAGCCCATGAAGATTTTGAAAAAATCTCTCCTGAACTCTCCCCTTTAGAATATTTTTCCTTACAAAATCAGCATTGCGCTCTCTCTGTAATTGTGTGACCCTGTGCCTAGAATTACCGCTATATGGTGATTACTTCCTGTTGTTCACACATACAAATGTTATGTTTAATGGCAGCAAATATTCCACGAATAGAAATGCGTTTAATTATCGAATGAATCTCTTCTTTTGACATTTAGGCTATTTCTAATTTTTCTTATGTATAAGCCACTCCAGACTGCGTGCCCGTGTACGTGTTTCTGGTCATTTGCTTTCCTAATTGGAGGGAGGGGAACTTAGGGACGCAAAGTCACAAAACCCCTGGGAAGGATGAAATGCAGAGAAGCCGGGAGAACAAGGCAGCCCCCTTTCTGGCCTGTTTCAGCGGGGAATGGACTTCCCCCTGTGGCCGCGGTGGGCTCAGTTAGGAAGGCTCGGGTTGGATGGTGGTCATCTCTACTGAGCATTATCGGATTCTACCCCGGGCGATGCCATTGATGGATTTTCCAACAGCTGATCGCGAGTATTCTCAGACATGCAGACTGGGCCACACGGGGACCACTGGGGGCTGCTCCTGGGGGACAGAGCAGGGTCAGTTGAGAGTCTCTGGTGGACGAGTCTGTGTGAAGGCGCCTCCTTCAGTCTGTCTGTGGGTGCAGTTGACTCCAAAGACTGCTCGTTACTGCAGATAAGAGAGGAGCTGGATTGAGTTTCTGCCCCCAGGACTCAGTCACTCAGCCCCTGGATATGCCCAGCAGCAGCATCACCCAGATGCTTGTTTAAAATGCATGGTCTCAGGACTCCCAGAAGCAGAGCCTGTATGTTAACAGGAGCCCAGAGGGTCACGTTCCACATAGCACTTGAAGAGCTCCGATCGCGAGTGGTCCCTGAGGCTTTAAGTCACACCTGTGTACCCATTTCCTGCCCCCTACACGATGGCACGCGGAAGTGTGGAGAACGATTTCAGCAGAGGGGTGCCATGGCTGTGTCACCGACCCGACTGACCGCCCCAAGGGCAGGCAAGTTCTTCTCGGGAGCCCCATCCCCCACCCCACACCCCTGTGCCTACTGCCTTGTGCACAGAAAACCCCTCGATAACTGTGTGTGGACATAAACTCAGCCTGAGAGCGAAGCAGTGATATTTCGTTCTCCTATCAAAGACTCTGCAAAGAAGTTGGGCTCAAGCCATTCTTCCCGACCTGGCCCAGACGCTGTGGAAACTGGGCATTTACGCAGAGGTTTCTGACACAGAGGACCGTCTCTTGGGAGGTTGGTTTTCAGACAGTCTGACCATACCTGACACTTTCGTGCTGCTTCTGTGTGTTTTGACAATTTGGACAAGGAGAGCTTGGTCACCTTTGCTTCTTGACTGGTGTTATGAGGTGCCCAGCCTCTCTGGGTTTGCCTGGGACTGAGGTTTCCCAAAGATGTGGAACTTTTTGTGATAAGACCAGGGAAGTCATGCCCTGGCCGGTTTGGCTCAGCGGTTAGAGTGTCGGCCTGCGGTACAGAGAGACCCGGGTTCGGTTCCCGCTAAGGGCACGTACCTCGGTTGCAGTTTGTCCCCGGCCCTGGATGGGTCATGTGGGTGGCAGCCACTCGATGTGTCGCTTTCATGTCGATGCTTCTCTCTCTCTCTCTCTTCCTCTCTCTCCCTCCCACTCTGTCTGAACAAAAAATGCAAAAATGTCCTCAGGTGAGGATAAAAAAAAAAAAAAAAGACCAGGGAAGTCCTGAGCAAACCAGGATGTTGGTCGTCCTTGTCGGAAGACGTCTTGGAAGCCCCCTAGACGGCTACTCTTGCCTTACCAAGGAAGTCACTGAAGTCTGGTGACTCCCTGAGGGTCCACAGCTGGCTAGACTAAATGTGTCCCCAGGTCTCCCGACCCTCATGCACCACGCCCGGACAATCCCATGCAAACATCTGGATGGACACTGTTTCAGTGGTCACCAGGTGACCCTCATCTCCCAACCTCCCTGATACTACCTGTGTGAAGTTCAAGGCTAATGCAGTTCAAAAGGTGGTTCAAAAACATCTGAAACGTCTTCTAATAGTCTATGACTAATGGGCTGGCTTTGGCTGTCCAATAAATTGTCTCCTCGATGGAGCAGTTACAGTGACAAGCCTCAGGCACCCTTATCAGCACTTGATGCTCATGTAAACCAACTCTCACTAATGACAGGACAGACACCGTGACACTGTGCAGGCCTCTGTCTGCTGTCCTCATCATACTTTGAAGTCCAGCGGCTAATAGTGGTGCCGACTACGGACATGCAAACGGGCGGCAGGTTCTACAGACAAGGCTAATTTCTAATAACTGATATGGGTTGTCATTTCTGCCAGAGGCACCTTCTGCTAGTCTTGGTCACGGTAGAGCCTGCCTCCTGGGGTTGACGTGCAGCGTAGGGGCCCAGGGACACCCCAACCTCAGAGGTTGTAATAGTCTAAAGCAGAGAGTGTAAAGGGTAGCTGAACTGGTCTGTAGAGGTGTACAAATTGTTTCAAAGCAGCCCTGGCTGGTTTGGCTCAGCATTTAGAGCGTCGGCCTGTGCATCAGAGTCCTGGGTTCGGTTCCCGCTAAGGGCACGTACCTCAGTTGTGTCCCTGGCTCCGGTTGGGGTTGTGCAGGTGGCAACCAGTCGATGTGGATGTTTCTTTCTTGCTCTCTTCCTCTCTCTCTCCCTCCCGTTCTGTCTGAAGATAAATGCAAAAACTGTCCTCAGATGAGGATAAAAAAAAAATGCTTTGGAACATTTAAAAACAGAATATTTTATTTTTTTAAAGAACGAGCCCTGGCCAGTTTGGCTCAGTGGTTAGAGTATTGGCCCATGGACCAGAGAGTCCCGGATTCAGTTCCTGCTAAGGGCACGTACCTCGGTTGCAGTTCATCACCGGCCCCAGTTGGGGTCCTGTTGGTGGCAACCAGTTGATGGGTTTCTCTCACATCGATGTTTTTCTCTCTCTCTTCCTCCCTCTCTCCCTCCCGCTCTATCTGAAGATAAATGCAAAGATGTCCTTGGGTGAGGATTAACAACAACAACAAAAAGAATGAGATTTCTGGCTTTTCTTGATCGAGTGGAAGATCCACCGGCAGATGGACATTCCCTATGGTGACGATGGGCAGGATGTGGGTGTGAGCCTCAGTTCCCACCACTCCCTGTCGTCTTGTGCCTGCCTGGCTCTGTTTATTCAAGTCACAGACCTGGCGTCTGTACGCATTGGAATCTGGGAGCCTGTTTTGGAGTCTCTCGTTTTATTCTTCAAATAGGCTTGATAGGTGAAGAGACCCAAGTGAGTTCAACTAATTGTCAGCTTCAGAAATTTCTGAATTTGTCGCCGAGGCCCCCAAATGGAGTTGCAAATGAGAGACGGTGGGTTGAGAGCATCCAAGAAGCGTAGGATGGACTCCGGACTGGAAGTCAGATCTGGGTTCTTGCCTGGGCTCTGCTTTGGCCCGAATAGGTCACGTGGAGGGATCTTTGATCCGTCTGATGCCCGGTCTCTTCCTTTACTCAGGAGGGTGGTGGGAGAGATTCCAGATGACACACAACACTCAACCCCTCCTTCTCCACCATCTAGTTTGGATTTTTCTGTCCCCGCCTCCCTCCCAGGAAGGACATGGAAAATGATGGATGAAAAACTCACTTGAAGGTTCTGGCTCTGGCGGTGCCTGGGACTCAGAACAAGACTTTCTGGGCCCCAGTTTACCAAGCAAGAGGGGTGGGGAGCAGCTAAGCTCTGAGGATGCTTTTGTTGCTGACACTTGGTGGGACTCTGAAGTCCCTGGAGACGCTGTCCAGGTGTCCAGAGACCATGACTTGGAGATGCGTCCCCAAGGCCTCAGGAAAAGATTGGGAGCTCAGCCTGGAATCGGGCGGGGGAGGACAGGAAGCAGGGGGAGCTGGAATGTCCCCAGTGGGATTTAAACTCCAGCTCCTCTACCTCCTTGCTGGGTGACCTCAGGCAAGCTTTTTCACCTCTCTGGTATCCAGTTTCTTTATCTGTCAAACGGGGGTAACAATACTAATCTGGGAAGAGTTGCTGTTGAAAGAAATATGATCACATACATAAAGAACTAGTGTCAGCACTGAGAAACTAGCAGGCGTGGCCGCCGAAAACGGAGGTCTCGCGCCGAAGCAAAATTCTAATTCCATCCCAGAGACCCAGTGTGCTGGGTGGTTGCATCCTAGCCAGACCAGGAAAACCCCGCACAGAGCTTGTGAGTCATAGGCTGTGGATGGGAAAGAGGCATTGCTCACACACTTCTCAGCCCGGGGCTTAGAGCGATTGGGTCCCCTCTACATAATAAGAGCTTTCTGTAGACCTACTAGGAGCCCAGCACCAAGTGGTCAGAAGAACTGGCATGGTCACAAACCTCAGAAAATGAACTCTTATTCTGGATTCTTGTGCTGAGAGTGACAGAAACTTGAGGGGGGTGGAGAGAAAATGGAAAGGAAGGAGGGAGGGAAGGAGGGAAGGAAGGAAGGAAGGAAGGAAGGAAGGAAGGAAGGAAGGAAGGAAGGAAGGGAGGGAGGAAGGGAGGAAGGGAGGGAGGGAGGGAGGGAGGAAAGAAGGAAGGAAGGAAGGAAGGAAGGAAAGAGGAAGGAAGGAAGGAAGGAAGGAGGAAGGAGGAAGGAAGGAAGGAAGGAAGGAAGGAAGGAAGGAAGGAAGGAAGGAAGAGGTGATTGAGAAGGTCAAGACAGTCTTCCAAGAAAGAGGACACCTAAGGAATGTTAAGTGTTTGTCTTGTAGGCATTGAACAGCAAACTTCAGTAGACTTGGAGCTGAAAGACGGAGCAAAGTCTCCATTTCATTCGGAGTGGGTGCTCAGTCGGTATCTGCTGATGTAGGGGGCGAGTTACTACGAAATTCAGTAGAGCGAGCAAGCCCACTGCAGGACCCATCTGACGACATTACCATATTCTCTCAAGTGCGGCGTGTCGAAAAGATGACTAGGACCGGGACTATACTTGCTCCTTAAATAATGCTGAACGTCAGGAGTAAATGCTGGGTTCGGGTTCTGGAAGCGTTTGGACAAACACCTCGGAAGCGTGGGGATGTAACGCGGAGATCAGGGTCAGAAGGGGGGACCGCAATTCCTCTGCAGGGAGCAGCTCTTGTCTTGAGTTCGTGGGAACAGTGTTTCGTGAGGAGCCCGGCTCTGTTGTTTACCACAATGGGAATAAGATATTCGAGGATCAGGGGGTCTCCCATCCCACCTGGCTGTACATTAGAATCACCTGGGAAGCTTTTAAAAGGAGCTTTTCCCACCCAGGTGGTACACCTTGGGTGTATACCTAGGCTCGTAATAATGACAATACTTGTAAGTGTTGGTTTACTGGTCTGTTTTCTCTATCAGATTATAAATCCTGTCTTATTGTTGGTGTCTTGAAGGCTTACTCTAAGGTCTAGTCCTGAGGGGGCCTTTGATGCTATTTATTGAATATACGAATGAATGAATGAATGAATGAATGAATGAATGAATGATGGAGCCTGTTCCGGGAATACATGAAAAAGACAAGCAGAGGAAAAGACACTCCTCTAGTCCTAGGTTCTGCCATTTCTGGGCTGCGTGGTTTGGGAAAAGCCACACGGAGACTCGGGTCCCCAGCACTCGGGGGCGGTGGGTTCTGGGAGCCCATCTGCCCCGGCTGCACCAGCTTCTCTGCAGCATCAGCCGCTGCCAAAGAGAACTCGCGCTCACGGGCGGAATGTGCTGGCATGCTCCTCCCGACTTTCCTTTCGCTCTGCCGACAAGCGGAGCCTCCCAGGCGTGGGTGGTCCGCCGCTGCCCAGCGGCCCCGGGGCACGTGGGCTGGAACACATTCTTCAGGCCTAACCTCTGGAAGACAATTCCTGGACCAAGGAGGGCCCCTGTTCAGGGTTTCCAGGCCCTTTGGGAACCACACTTTCCCGGGAGCATGGCCGGGCCTGACCCAGTTTTCAAGGGGTCACCTCCTACCTTCCCCTTCCCTGCCTCAAGCTGGGACGGATACTGGGCCGTCATGTAGGGGTCAGGGCTGCAAATGCTGGACTCACACAAGGAACCGCCTCCAACGACAGCGGCCCCTGTTCTTCTCTGCTCTGCTTTGGGGGTCAGTGAGGCTCTGTGTGCGGCTGGCAATGCCTGCAATGTGGGAGCAGAGAGGCCGCTCTGGTGATTCTGCCCAGGACCGGGGCAGAGGTGCCAGTAGTTGGCCTTTAAAGCTGGTGGTTGGCAGCCTCCGCGTACGATTTCTCCGACGTGAGAACCTTGGAGAGGCTTCAGTAAACCTCCAACACCCTGGACCCAGAGCCCAGCTCAGCCTGAAACTGGCCCTCCTGCTCCAGGAGGACGTTTCCAAGCCCACGGAGCATCTTGGGGGAGTCATCTCAGCCTGCTGGGGCGCGGGGGCGGGGCTGGCGGAGCCTTGAACCCTCTGGTGAAGTCACACCTTTCCATGCCTTTCCACTCAGGGGGACTCGCAAGCTGCCACGAATCGCATTTGAGTTTGGATGGCTTCCTGGGGGCCCCCGAGGATTGCAAACACGGCCACTTGGCCTGGGGTTGGCAGGAGAGCTAACTTTTTGCCAGGCTAAGAATTTGGGCATGCAAATAATCCATTGCTTTTACATCCTGAGGGTTGTATAATGGGGGGTGAGGAGAAGGAAGCTAAGGTACCATGTCGCTGCATATCTGAGAGTCTTCTAGACACCTTCATGCAGGGGGGCTGATGAAGGGGCTGGGAGGGGGGCAGCTCGTCCTTCAGCCGGAAGAGGAGCTGGGCACACGTCTGTGACACCAAACGTATGCGTCTCTAAATATTTCTCTCCCCTACACGTGCAGAAGGAAGAGAGGAAGAGAGAGAGTGGGGGGGGGAGAGAGAGAGAAAACGGCACAGAACAACATACAACTAGTCTGTCCGGTGTGGGTCAGTGGTTGAGCATCAACCCATGCACCAAGAGGTCTCTGGTTTGATTCCCGATCAGGGCACATGCCCATACTGTGGGCCAATCCCCAGTGGGGGGCCTGAAGAAGGCAGTCAATCCATGTTCTCTCTCATCGATGTTTCTATCTCTCTCCCCCTCTCCCTTCCTCTCTCTCTAAAATCAATAAAGGAAAAAAAAAATTTAGAACAACATACAACTATAAAATGCATTCGTCATTCCACAAATGTTTTTTTATTCTTTGAGCATTTAATCTATGCAGGATACTGTACTCGGTCTACAGCAGAGAGGAAAGAAACATCTCCTTCCTTCCAAAGTGTTGCAGAAGAGGACCCTGGGTGAGTGGGTTTCAGACGCAGATCTGGGCGGGAATCCTGCCTCTGCCATGTACTGTCTGTGGATCTGAGGCAGGTGGTTTGACCTCTCTGAGCCTCAGTTTCTTCCTCCTGTAGCTGCTCTGAGAGCCCCAGGAGCTAATGTCTGTGAAACTCACAGACAGCGGGGCTGGCACCAAGGACGCTGGTCAGGAGGTGGCTGTTCCTGGCAGGGGATGTAACACACGTGCACGGGGCCACCTCTGTGCAGCCCCTGTGATGACCTTGGCGCCTCTTTACATCTCTGCTCCCACATCGCCTTGTCTGGCCTCCATCGGAGCACTTCACCTGTGGCATCATGACCGTCTGTTCCCAGGTTGGTCCCCAGGTGACCCAAGAGCTTCTTGTCTCCAAAAGTCTCGCATTACTCACATTGTAACCCGTAGCTTCAAACAGACAACTGGCCTGTGTTGAATCCACACACTCTAATCCAGCTCTCCCAACCCCCACTCTGTTTGTTTCTCGAGCATGCTAACTTACTTCTCCACTGTGTTTATCCTGTCTCGCCCCTCTCGAATGTCAGCTCCAGGAGAGCAGGATTTTGTCTTTTTTGATCACTGATTTACCCCCAGCGCCCAGACATACCCTCAGTGCAGAAATACCCTCCGTGCCTGACACATAGTAGCTACGCAATGAAGATTGTCCAATGGATTAATGAATAACGTGGCAACACTTAATACTGAACAGACTAGTTATTTGAGGCAAGAGAGAGAAGAGTGTATTCTAACACAGAGGACAAGCATGCCTAGGACTCAGGCCAACAGATGTGCCATTCACTGTCCCTTCACTTCCAACCTGTGGGACTTCTGCAAGGTACTTAGCCTCCCTAAGCGTCGACTGGCACAGACATATAATGGCAACAATAATGGTGCCTACCTGGAGGGATGTTGAGAGAATTCATTGGAAAGAGGGATGCAAATTGCTCAGCACCCTGCCTGGCACGTGGCGCATGACGACGATGACCTCAATCATTGTTACAGCCACCCTGTCCACCAACGACGGGCTGTTCAGGGAAGAGCCACCTGCTTCTGCCAGAATAATGTGGTCCTGTCCTCCTGTTATAAGCAGCATTGCTTTCCATGTTGCCAGCTGACCTAGAAGTCGGCGTGGACGTGTCCTTCACATCAGTGGCTGCTGCAAAACCTCAGTCCGTGTTGTATTTAGTCTGCTGCTGATGCCACAAGCAATGTGGCTTCCATCACTGCTGTGCAGCGAAAACCCTCCGTGACCCACTTCCGCTCGTCCGCCCCCGGGCTGCCCACCGGAACGCTGATCCGACTGCAAGAACGCATCCCTGGGTGATGCTGTGTGCATGGAGGGATGGGCTCTGGCTTCACTCCCGCTCCCGTGCACGTGTTCATAGGGCACCTACAGTGGGCACCGTGCCCCGGCTCATTCTGTCCACCGTCCTCCCGTCTGGAGTGGCGTCGAGGAACCCCCATCCCTCTACCTGGCCGCATCTGGGACTCATTGGTGCCGTCACGACAGTTTGTTTATGTGTAATTTCTGGCTAAGACTTGAAAGTTGAACTACCGCTCCTTTCTCTAAACAGCCACTACCGTTATACAAAAAGCAGGCCGTCTCCCGGCTTGGATGTTGGACCAAAATATCCATTCCCAGCGCCCCTCGTGAGAGAGAAATCAAAGGGGCTTGTTTACTCCCCAAGGGAAACTCACAAAGTTCAGAATCCCACCGGACAGGCTGGTTCACCCTGCGGAAGAGCCTGCTGAGCCGCTCACGGGAGCCTACGGGCTCGTCGGCGGGGACCGTCTCCCTGCTTAGGGGTCAGGCATCCTGAAACCCTTCGCAGGCACAGGCGGGTCCGCCAGCGGGGGGCACAGGAACCGTGCCCCAGAGCTGAGGGTCGGCGGTTTCCTCTGCACATCCGTCAGTCCCTCCTCTTTCCCTCTCCCCTGCCTCCCGGGACGGCGCACAGGCGGGTGGGGCCCAGAGAGAAAGTCGCCTTTGTTTCTCCTGCTAATGTTTTCATTAGAAAGGGGATTCTCCTGTGTGCATGTCCCTGACCTCTCGCAGCCCCGGTCATCGGGTTTCAGGACCATGATTTGGACAGCTGCACAGGCTGATTGGATCGGGTATCCGAGCAGGCCGGCAGCTCCCCGCTCTGAGGGAGGCCCCGGTGCTGCCCGTCCCACAGGCCCAGGCCCTGGAGGTGGCCACCCCCTCTGTGGCCAGCTGTCCATCAAAACAGGTCGGTGGCCCTCACGTGGGTGGGAGAACTTCAATGTGGCCCCGGCTTATAATTTATTTAATTGTGCCTCCAAGGGGAGAAAGGAAGGGGAAGGACGGGTGACTGTTTGACCTCGTTTCTTCTTCCTGTGGGGCGGTGGGGTCCAGTGGACTTCCTGTCTGACCCAGTTCTGGGGACTGCGGTGGATGACGAGTTATGGGAGGACCTAACAAACACTGTACAGCTGCTTCCAAAATGAGGCCAGGAACCCCCCAAATGCCACCAGCTGTTTGCAGGGTGTGGGTCCATGCAAAGTCTGGCACCTCTTTCTGTGAGTTGTATGAATTTCCTGTGGCTGCCAAAGGATCACAAAGTCCTGGAGGGCAGAAGTCCAAGATCAAGATGTCAGCAGGGGCCAGGCCTTCTCTGGGGGCTCTGAGGGCGGACCCTCGAGGCTGCCTCTCTTTTACCCTCCGGGGTCTCCGGCAATCTTTGGCCTTCCTGGGCTTGTGGGTGCATTACCCAGGCTCCACTTCTGTGTGTCTGTCCAAGCCTCGTTTTCATTAGGATGCCAGTCATTGCATTAGGGCCATCCTAATCCTGTATGGCCTCATTTTCACTTGATGATATCTGTAAAGACCTTATTTCCAAATCAGGCCACACTCAGAAGTTCTGGGGACTAGGACTTGGACACAGCATTCTGGGGGACACAATTCACCCCAGTACAGATCTATTCCCTACAAAGGCCCTTTTTCCTTTGAGGTCTCCATGTGCTCATCTGTAAAGTAGGAATCACAGTCCTACCTTCTCTCTTGGGCTGACTCGGGAATTAAATTGGCTCAGAGATATATAGCTCAGAGCCTGCTTGACACACAGCAACTGGGGTACAGGGGGTCCTGTTCTTGCTGTTGCTGTCAGGCACAGGGCTCCCAAACCAGTGTGGAAGGAAAGAGGTCAGGGTCAAGTACGTGTCACACTTCAGTGGTCTCTGGTCAGACTTAGAGTAAAATTCACGCAGCCCCCGGACCTCATGCTGCTCGTGGGCCCCAGCCAAGTGGGTTTCTCCTTTCCCCCATGTCACTGCTCACAGTGGCTGCCTTGGGACCTTCTCCCACGCCAATCACCCATCAACTGCCCGGAATGCTGTTCCGCAGCTGGTTGATGGTTGGGCTTTTTCCCACCGTCTTGTCCACCCCACCTAAAGCTGACATCTCTGTCTGGGTTATGCTCCAGCTCAACATCTTGTCACATAGCTGCTTTCTTCAGAACCCGTCACTTTCTGTAGGTCAGTGTTTGCCTGTGCTCATTATCTGAATGCACCTAGAATGTGAACTTCATGGGGGCAGGAACTGCCTGGCTTGGCCTCCTGGGTGTGGGCCTGGCACCGGCGAGCCCTGTAGTCTCGAACCCGAGCCCCTTGCAGACACTGTCTTGTTGGGAGACTCCGTTTGGGGGCCCATGGCGAAGAGCAGAGTGTGGGAAAGCTCGGTTTGTCTCACCCAGTCTTATGTTTTCCTGTTCTGTTTCTTTCTATTAAAGTTTTTAGTTTCAAAAAAGCTGGGCCCCACCCCATAGAAAAATTGCTAGATATTACAATGAGCTCCCATCCTTCTGTCACCTCGATGCGCCTGTTGTCAACATTTAGCCGCATTTGCCCTTTTGCTCCTTCTCGTCTCACGGTCAGCATCATTGTGATCATTGCTTGTTTCCTTACTTTCGCTGAACTCTTTACAGGTCCTCTGTGGGATGTGTTTGTTTTGTCCCTGGATATGTCAGCATTGTCTCCCAGGAGGAAGGACATTTGCCTACACAACCCCACCGTCCCAGTGCTTTAGTGAATGTTCACAGTCAGATGTCATCATGTGTCCCGATAATGTGATTTATGGCAATTTTTGCCTTTCAATCCGGCCTTCAACCTGGAATCACACGTCACATCTTCTTTCTTTCTTTTTTTTTTTTTTTTCATCCTCACCTGAGGACTTTTTTTTGCATTTATCTTCAGACAGAGCAGGAGTAAGAGAGGGGGGAAAGAGAGAGAAAAACATCAATGTGAGAGAGACACATCGAGTGGTTGCCACCTACATGACTGGGGCCAGGGACAAACTGCAACCGAGGTACGTGCTTTTAGCAGGAACCGAACCCGGGCCTCTCAGGTCCGCAGGCCGACGCTCTAACCGCTGAGCCAAACCGGCCAGGGTTGTCCCATCTCCTTTAATCTGGACCATTTCTCGGCCAGTCTTCGTCTCTCATTTCGTCTGTATTTTGTAAGAGTGCAGGCTCACCCTTCTGTGCATTGCCCTCTATTCGAGCTTGCCTCCTACGAGTCCACTGAGCTTACAACCCAGAGTTTTTAGAAATGAATTTTTCATTATAAACTTTACTTTTAAAAAAAAAAAATGAATAAAGTTAGCAAGACTCGGCCCCAATTCCACATGGGATGTCATTCACAGTGTCTACCCTACAGCTTTCAGTGATGCAGGGTGAGCGCCGCCCTCGTGGTGAGAGGAAGCTGCTCCTCATCTGTCGTGTGATCCTGGACATGGCCCTCACGGCCATCGGCCTCAGACAACAGTCATGGAGAGAACGTTTGAAGAGAGAACATCTCCCAAGCAGCAGAGCCCAGAAAATAGGATTCTTTCCTTTTAAATCCATAAATCCTTCCACTGCTGGAGGGAGGGGCATCGCCAAGAAAAACAATACCTGAGCAGGAGCAGCTGGATTTGTGCAATAGCCAAAGGAACAGGTGATAAAATGATGTTGCCAAGAAGTGGTTCTGTAACTTGTCCACAAAAGGCTTATCGGCCTTGGCAATCTTTCTCAAGAACGCTGGTGCCCCCAGCTCTCTGCAATGAGAAGATCAGTCTCAAAGAGAAGCAAGGTCATGCCCATGTGGGTCACAGTGGGCCTTGGCTCGGACGAGCCGCCACCCAACCACACCTGCTAGGACCTTACCCAACTCCCGAAATCAGAGCCGTAATACCCGGAGTTTAGACATGTTTATGCTCAGTGGTGATCACCCAGAAGGTGTGACTTTCCTATATTTGTAATAAATTATTGTATGAATGTCAAGTAACTATTATTATTTGTTGTTGTTGTTGTTGTTAATCCTCACTCAAGGATATTTTCCCATTGATTTTTAGATAGAGTGGAAGGGAGAGAGAGAGGGAGGAAGAGAGAGAGAAACATTGATTGGTCCTGGCCGGTTTGGTTCAGCGGTTGGAGCGTCAGCCTGTGGATCAGAGAGTCCCAGGTTCTGTTCCCGCTAAGGGCACGTACCTCGGTTGCAGTTTATCCCTGGCCCCGGTTGGGATAGTGTGGGTGGCAACCAGTCGATGTGTCTCTCTCACGTCGATGTTTCTCTCTCTCTCTTCCTCCCCTTTCTCCTTCCAGCTTTATTTGAAGACAAATGCAAAAATGTCCTCGGGTGAGGATTAAAAAAGAATTAAAAAAAAAGAGAGAGACCTTGATTGGTTAGCCTCCCACACAACCCCAACCAGGATCAAGCCTGCAACCCAGGTATGTGCCCTTGACCGGGAATCGAACTCAAACCCCTCGGT
The DNA here is from genome assembly GCF_014108415.1 of Molossus molossus. NCBI lineage: Eukaryota > Metazoa > Chordata > Mammalia > Chiroptera > Molossidae > Molossus > Molossus molossus. Next base: position 19,795,684 of record NW_023425357.1, read on the forward strand.
CTTTAGGCTGACGCTCTAATCTCTGAGCCAAACCATCCAGGGTGCAAGCAACTATTTTTGTTCTTCTGAACTAATTCTTTGGTTTATTCTCCAAATAAATGCTTCTTGATCTTCTTAAATGGATATCTCCTTTTGAGAAACACAGAAACATGTCTTATTTTGCGTGCCGATTTGCATGCCCTCTCCCCTAAAGGGTGATGGAGAATAAGTTCTCATTAACGATCACAATCCCATCCCCAAATCATTACCAACCAAAAATATGGTGTCCCTCTGTATTTTCCCGTTATGTAAAGAAAAAGCTTTCTCCTTAGGCGTTGCATAATCTTGTAAAATAGAATCTTTTTTTTCTATTCTACTTCTTTATTCTACATTCTGTAATTGCCCATCCAGAGGGAGGCGCACACAGCACCCTTTCCCAGAGCATCTCTGACCCCTTATGTGTCTGTTGATAAAGATCGTACTTGGAAACTTTCTTTCACAGAGATTAGGACAAATTTTCCAGTTAATAACTACAGGTATTAGCAAACTGTCAGCCGATTTGGCTATGACATAGCCCAGGAAGGGTTTCCTCTTCATTTTCAGCCTTAGTAATGACAGCATCAGCCAGTTTCAAACAAGATCAAATAGAATAGCTGACTTGGATTATCCCACATAATAGTCCAATGTGCTAAATTAACTGTGAAATCTTCTAATTTTATTCAGGCATATAAAGAAGTTTTTCTGCCTAAATGCATCCAAAGGCGTGTTTTCAGCTAGCTTTAAGCAGGCTTTCAGCCTAATTAAGAGAGACAGTTCACAGCATGGGCTCTGGAGCCAGATGCTTGGGTTCAAATCCTGCCTCTGCCACTTCCTGCCTGGGTCAGCCTCAAGCATGTTACTCACTCTCTTGGAACAAAGGGAATAATGATCGGAGCTCCCACCGTGTGGGCTGGGAGGCTAAGTGGATTAATTTGCACAATAGCTTAGCTCAGATCCTAACACGTGGAAAGTATGTAGTAGAAGTTAGAGATGATGATGATGATGATTCTTCTGACATATACTGACCACTTTGCACCTGCAGGTACCAGGCAAGTGTGACGTGAACAGATTTGTTTAGTTTTCCCAGAACCATTATTTTCTCTGTCGTCTGATGAGAATACAAGAGGCTGAGGGAAGTTAAGAAACAGGAAATGACCTGAAGCCAGGCCTTCCAGATGGACTGAGGCCTCCAAAGGCCAGGTTTGCGGCTGTGAAGATGGACAGGACATGATCCCTTCCCCCACCCCTGACAGGCCAAAGGGTGCAGTGTTGTAGTAATGCTATCAGGGAAGACCAAGTGTGATCTGGCCTTCACAGACACTCTGTCCCCTGGTTGGAGCAGACATGGCCGCATCCATATAATTAAAGATAAGTTGCCAGACTATATGAGGATCATCATGGTAGTAATTTGTCAGCCTCTAGGTAATTACTTCTTTCTAAATTGTTTTAACATGTTCGTCTTATTTCAGGACAATTTTGCATTTCTGAAATTATTGAAGAGTGTTATTATTGCCATCATTTAAATGGGCTGTGGGTTATTTTCTTGGTTAAAAATGTAACTACAGCCCCAGAGAGTGTGGCTCAGTTGGTTGGGCATCAGCCCGTGCACTGAAATGTGGCAGGTTCAATTCCCTGTCAGGGCACATAGCCGTGTTGCAGGTTTGATCCCAAGTAATTGGCATGCAGGAGGCAGCTGATAAATGTTCCTCTCTCACATCGATGTTTCTCTCTCTTTCTCTCTCTCTCTCTCTCTCCCTTCCTCTCTCTCAAAAATCAATAAAAATACAATATATATATAGTGACAGGTTTTTGTAGTGTTACCTGTTCTTTAAGAAATAAAGATGTTTATATATTACTGCCAACATAAGCTTTTCTGTACTGAGTTGTGTTGTATCCCTTTACAAGTTTATTCAAAAGCAAGAGAAGATTGGCAAATCTGTCTGTAATAGTATCTGTTGGTTCAGCAATTTGTTTAGTTCATTATATTGCACAAATAAGTGAGATCATGTGATATTTGTCTTTCTCTGCTTGGCGTGTTTTGCTTAGCATAATACTCTCCAGGTCTTTCCATGCCATCTCAAAGGATAAGAGATCTTTCTTTTTTACAGCTGCATAGTATTCCATTGTGTACATGTACCTCAGCTTTTTAATCCACTTATCTACTGATGGACACTTGGGTTGTTTCCAGATCTTAGCTATTGTAAATAGTGCTGCTATGAACATAGGGGTACATATAATCTTTCTGATTGGTGTTTCAGGTTTCTTAGGGTATATTCCTAGAATGGGATCACTGGGTCAAATGGCAGTGCAATTTTTAACCCATAGACATAGAGGTGGGGTGCAGACTGACAAGCCTCAGAGGAGGGGTGCTTAGGTGGAAGAGATAAACCACAGAACTTACATGCAGGTATGCATGACCAATGAACATAGACAACAAAGGTGGGGATGGGGGGGGGGAATGAGGAGGGTATCAATGGGGGGGAAATGAGAAACATCTGTAACAAAAGCAAATTAATTTAAAAAAAAAGAGTATCTGTTGGCTTTAGGAATTGTTTGCACCAGAAAAAAATTGAAGTTTTTATTTTCCTCCTTCAATAAAGACTACTTTGATGTACTAGGGTTTCCTTTTCTACACATCTCTGCCAGCACTTGTTGTTTGTTGATTTATTGGTGGCAGCCATTCTGGCAGATGTGAGGTGATACTTCATTGTAGTTTTAATTTGCATCTCTCTGATGATTAGTAATGTTGAGCATGTTTTCATGTGTCTATTGGCCATCTGTATGTCCTCTTTGGAGAGGTGCCCATTCAGGTCTTTTGCCCATTTTTTTTTTTAAATTGACTTGTTTGTCTTCCTGGTTTTGAGGTGTATGAGTTCTTTGTAAATTTTGGAAATTAAACCTTTATCAGATGTATCATTGGCAAATATGTTTTCCCGTACAGTAGGTTTCCTTTTCATTTTGTTGATGGTTTCTTTTGCTGTGCAGAAGATTTTAGTTTGATGTAGTCCCATTAGTACACTGCTGGTGGGAATGCAGACTGGTGCAGCCACTATGGAAAATAGTATGAAGGTTCCTCAAAAAATTAAAATTGGATTTACCATTTCACCCAGAAATTTCACTTCTGGGAAGCTATCCTAAGAATCCTGAAACACCAATCAGAAAGAATATATGCACCCCTATCTGGAAATAGCCCAAGTGCCCATCAGTAGATGAGTGGATAAAAAACTGTGGTACATTTACACAATGGAATACTATGCAGCTGTTAAAAAGAAGGATCTCTTACTCTTGAAGACAGCATGGATGGACTTGGAGACTATTATAGTAAGTGAAATAAACCAATTAAAGAAAGACAAATGCCACATGATCTCACTTGTAAGTGGAATCTGAAGAACAAAATAAACTGACAAGCAATATAGATCCAGAGGTATGGATGAATGAAACAGAATAATAGATCTCAGTGGGGGAGGAAGGTTGAGGGGGAAGGGGACAGGAAGAGATCAACCAAAGAACATATATGCATATATGCATAACCCATGGACACAGACAATAGCATGGGGAAGGCCTGGGGTGGGGTGGGGGTTGGGATGGTAGAGGGGGGAAAAAAGGGAGAAAATGGGAGACTTCTGTAATACTGTCAACAATAAAAATAAAATTAAAAAAATAAATAAATAAAACTTTAGGATTGTGTGGCTGAAAAAAAAAAAAAAAGGCTACTGTGATGACAAGAAGACTATAGATAAACTGCCACTCAGAGGAGTTATGTGGCTTATTCCAGCTCACGCAACTGGACTAAAGGGCCTCGCTTGTCAATGTTCTGACTAATGCTGCCCATGGAGCCAGGTCTCTCAGACCTGAATGGGGGAGCCACACAGCCCTGCTCAGCAGGATGGTCCCAAACAACCCATGCACCCAGAGTGGCCACCATGCTGGGCTGTGTTAGGATGACCAGGTGGAGTGACAGACAGCTTGACAACTGACCCATTTGCTTGGCCTTTATGACAAGTGGAGTAAGCAGATGTGTTTTTTATTTAAATATTAAATTTTTTTTCCTTTATTGATTTTAGAGAGAAGAAGAGAGAGATAGAAACATCAATGAGAGAGAACATCAACCGCTGCCCCCCGCACACCCTCCACTGGGAACTGGGCCCACAACCCGGGCATGTACCCCGACTAGGAATCGAACCGGTGACCTTCTGGTGCATGGGTCAATGCTCAGCCATGGAGCCACACCAGCTGGGCAGCAGATATGTTTTAAATAATGCAGTCAAAGACCTCGTTTCAGACAAAAATTGAGGGACAGTTAATGTATACAAGAAAGAACTCTGGTTGGAGAGCCGGGACTGAAGCCAGGGATTCTCCCACTGGTCCATGTGTGAAGTTCAAGGGCCTGGCCCCAGACCACACAGCCAGACTGTGTAGGGCCAGACTCAATACAGGCCCATTTGACCCCAAGACCCATGCTTTTAACCGCTTCTCTACACACCCTTCCTTAACTAGCTTCACTTGGCCTTGAAGGAAACCAATGGCTGACCCACCATGTCAAGATAACGCATATAAACCTATTATATGAATGATGCTTGTTGGATGCTGCTGATTAACATTGGCTCTGGGCTGGCCAGTTCTACATGTTTGTGTCCTAACTTTAGTCTCCCCACTAAATAATTTACTGCTTAATTTATCGATGAGAAGATCAGGTTTCAGTTACTACCTCCAGTCTCAGCTTAAAGCTTTATTTACTTAACTGAGAGTTGCTGAGCTAAACAATGACTCTTAACACATTTTGCCTCATAAGGCTAATTGTCATCTCACATTGCTCTTTGTTTATTCTGAGTGCTTCTGACAGGATCAAGTAGTTTTCTCTGATGTATCTGTCTATCATGTATCAGTTTATCCCCATCCTTCTGTGCAAGGGATTGGCAGACACTTGTTAAGTAATAAGCCAATAGGTAGAAATCCCTAGTCAGCAAAGGCACTATCAACATATGATTGGTCCTTGACATTTGAGACTTTCAGATCTACCCACGATTACAGAATCGAATTGTGAAATTGGTTTCGTTTCTTCACTTGGAACACAAGCAATGCTGGTTAAATCAATGAATCACCAGAATGGGCTCTGAAAGATGTTTGGCTATTCTAAAATTCAAACCAACTTCCAAAGATAAAGATTTGCTTTCCCTGGAGATACTTGAAGATAGGAGCCACATCCAAATATCTTTGAAGGCAGCCTTTTTCAAAGGCCCTTTCTAAAAGGGTATTGGGGATGGACCAGCTCATTAGAGTGAGTGGCTAGCTTCCCTCTAAAGGACTAATGCAATATATATATTCAAACTGCTTTTTATTGAGGATGTTTTTATTTAGTCCATCGTGACATAACACATATTGCCCATGGCAACCACAACAACATACAGGTAAGAGAACAGGTTGGGAGAATACAGAAGTTGACCCCAAATCAGACAATCATGAAGTGTTGGAGTCTGGATCTGAACCCTGGTATGTCAACCTCTGAAATCTGAGCCTTGGTTAATCTACACTCATATTTATTATCTTATCTGATGCTTGATTTGAGTGAGAGTTGGCCAGGTGGTAGGGTGGGCAGAGCAGGACTTCCTTGAGACCTGCAGTGTGGCTGGAGGAGGGGATGAAGGGGTGATGGAGGTGCCCAGATGAGAAGCCAGGAAGTTATGCAGGCACCAAAGGTTCTTAAATCTCTGCAGGGAGCCCCTAAGACATGTAAATGATGGAATTTCACCTCAGACCAAGTAAGTTGCAATATATGGAGATAGGACTTCCTCCAATAAGTGTCCATGTTTTGTCAGAACCTCCCCAAGTGGCGTCTCATGTGCAGCTGGGGTTGAAATTCTCTGGGCTCGATGGTGGAAGGCCGTGGAAGGCCGCATTGGTCAAGGTTATCAGGATTCCTAACTTGCTTGATTTTGATACACGTTTTCTTTTACAACTTGACTCCAGGGGGATTTCTTTTGTCCCACATCCAGGAGCAAAGCAGGGCGCTGCCACATGGGGTAAAGGCAAGGGTGGAGGACCGTGGGGCTGAGTGACATCTGACAATGTCTTCCTGGTCAAATTGAGAAACAGCGTAAACAAACCGTGAAATGTTGCTTCTCCTCTGCCTGGGGGCTCTTGGTTGGCTGCCATGGGATTGTCAGCCTCTTAGCAAGTGTCGATCAGCCTGAGAACGGCCATGGGAATGCAAAAGGCACACACAGTCTCAGCCTGGAACCATCTCATACCAGAACCAGCGGCCAGGGCAACCCGACTCTCAGCCACCTGGTTGACCAGCTGTCCTCCCTGGGGTCCCTGGCTCCAACCTGAAGGCTGGTGGGGTCTAGGGAGAGCTGCATTCGTGTTTGTTATGTTTCCCTGGGAGGTCACAACAGGCTGCTGGAGGTGGAATCCCACACTTCCAAAGCAGTTTGTTCTTAGGGTCAAAACTGGTTAGTCTTCCCTGACCAACGTAACGAGTGCTGAGGAGACACTTCCCACTGAATTGGCTGTCCCCACAGAAATTTAAATTCCCCTAGAAAAATAACTTCTTTCCTCTCCCCATGAATTCCTCTTCCTTGGAAGAGACTTTAGACAGCAAGCCAAGGAGTTTGGGGATCTCTTTGGGGTAAAACAAAAAGCTTCACTGTAACTTCATTACTGTGCTGCGGGGAAAGTACAAACACCACCAAAATATAACTCTGCTCACTGAACCTTCAAAACAATGAAATTAAGGAAGCCCTTACATATCATTTCTATACTTCCCATATAAACCCCTGACATATCAAGCATTAACATTCAGTGCTTCTTTGATTGGAGTGAAACTGGATTTTGGTAGCCTAGCACATTTTAGGTAACATGGTGCAAATATAGAGAAATAGGAAGTATCCACCTGTCAAAATTTTGCTCTTTTTAGTCTACTAAGCCCCCCGCTAAGAATTTTATACCAAGGAAAAGTGACATCCGAAGATAAAAATAAAATGTGTAAAGATATTTGCTGCAAAGTGTGTATATCTAACTGCTAAAACCTGAGAAATATCTACATGCCCCAGGACAGGGGTTAGCAAACTTTTTCTTAAAGGGCCAGGTAGGAAATACTGTTCTCTTTGGGGCCACATACCTGTCATCTCTGCCAGGACTTCTCAGCTCTGCCAGGTAACCCAAAAGCAACCACAGGCTGTATGTAAATAATGAGTGCGACTATGTTCCAATAAAACTTTATTTACAAAATCAGACAGCAGGCAGGATCTGGTCCACAGGCCAGAGCTTGCTGGTCCCTGTTTCCTAATAATGAATAAGGGCATCATGTTCTAAAATAATAAAATATGATTGTTTAGCAGCTAATGTAAGATCCTATAGAAACGTGGGAGATGTAACTGATGCACTGTTAATGCAAAAACAAAAAACAAAACGGAAAAACACACGTACAATTGGAATCTTAAAAAGTGTCTGTGCAAACGGCAAATGAAATGAAATGCAAGTGAAAAGGAGTGGCCCCTAGCCGGGGGTGGGCGTGTGGTGACATTCAGAGTCTGCTTGGAAAGCCATTTACATGCCAGATACGTTCCATGGGACTTCAGGTGGCAAACCGACGTAGGAGGAAGACAGGACACCGTGGGGCTGTCCTGTGCATATTCACTGACGGCCCCCCAGCAAAACAGCATCCTTCAGCCCCTTGTCTGTGAATTGACTGGCAGGTGTTTACTGACAAACAGTGGAACATCTACTATGTGCCGAACCCGGCGCAAAGTGGTGGAGGGACGTTTATGAAGGAGACTGATGGGTTCCGGACCTGGGAAGCTTCCACCGGGGTAGGAGGAGGGCAGCTCGGCCGGAGTCAGCCCAGGAAAAGCCTGGGAGCCCTGGTGAGGGGCCGCTCTTCAGCCTCAGGCAACAGGCGGCTCTTGAAAGCCTGTAGGTAGCGGTTGAGGATGGTCTTTGGGGGCTTGCGCCCTGCAGGGGGCTGCAGACCCATAAGGATAAGTGATGGCAATAAGTGTACCCGGGCCCACGTGGGACAGACCAGCCCTAAATGAAGGAGGAGGAAGAGCTGGGCATGGTTGACCGCTGCCCAACCACACGATGGAGATGTCTTCACCAGAACTCCCGAAACCCATGCCTCAGCCTCGCCTTCCGCAGGGCCCCCTGTCCTGTGGACTTGGGGACAACACTGGACGGGCCATCGGTAAAGCACATCGGAGCCAAGCCTCTCTCGCTGGGACATCGGAACAGGTTGAGATTTATGTCCCAGAGCACGCACAAGGAGCCACGAGCGTAAAATTCCAGATGTTTGCCCTGCAGATGTTTCACGTGCAATTTGGGAATTTGGTAACGCTCGAAATAGCATTCGCCCATAAAATTGCCTGAAATGCAGTCCAAATGTGTCCGTAAAGAGTAACCAAATAGCTGTTTGTTATTATTAGTCCAAGTTCTTCGAGCTGCCACGCGGGGCTGGGTGTCGATCTAATCGGGTGCCGGAGAGTTTGGGGGCGACCTCAGAGCTGCTTCCCAGATGCCTCGGGTTCTGGTTTACAGAGTGAAACCCCGGTCGGCAAATTCTCCCCTTGGCCATGACATCTGACCAGGACACCCCAAGAAAGCCCCAGTGGTTGTTCTAAGACTTTTACCTTGAGGTAAATTCCCAAAAATCTTGATGAGGGTTCAAGCCTATTCATAAATATACCCACGTACAGACAAAGAAGCAGGTGAGGAGGTGATGACATTATTGTCAGGCAACCGTTGCCAGGCAGCCCACGCAAGCACAGTGTTTTTACTCTTCTGTGGCAAGACACACCTAACATAAAGGTCACTGTTTTAACCACGCGAATGTGTACAATTTGGTGGCATTAAGCACATTCACAAAGTTGCGCAACCATCACTGCTATGTAGTTTCAGAATTTTCATCTCCCCTGAAAGAAATCCTATCTCCATTAAGAGTCACTCTGCTCCCCCCCAGCAACCGCTAATCATGTCCTCTCTGTGGATTTGCCTGTTTGGGACACTTTCTATAAGTAGAGTCAGACAATACGTGGCGTTTTGTTTCCGACAAGCACATAGAAAGACACTCGACATCATTAGTCATCGGGGAAATGCAAATCAGTCATGAGATATCCCTTTACATCTCCTGGGATGTCTATGATTAAAAAAAAAACAAAACTTTTTTTTTTTTAGAAGAAAATTGTTGCTGGCGAGGATGTGAAGAAATTGGAACCCCTGTGCACTGCGGCTGGGAATGGAAAATGGAGTGACCACTGTGGAAACGGTCACTGTTTCCGGACAATAACTTACAAGTTCAGCCCCACGGTTTCCTCAGGCGAAAAAGAAGTATCTGCTCTGTGGTCCAGTGGCCTGTGTTTGTGTCCTAGACTCAGCCGTGTGATCTCAAATTCCCCCAACCTCGCTGAGTCCTCCCTCCTCATCCTTTACTTCCCAAGGGTCTCTGAGGCCCAAACAAATCACACACAAGGTTGGCAGAGCCCTCTGAGCATGTCCCCTCCACCCTGCTGTCTAGAACTCGCCCTCTTGCTCAGTCCCCTTCAGGCATACCAGCTGGCTCTTCTTTTCCCAACAGGCACGCTCCACCCCAGGGTCTTGGCACCTGCTGTTCTGCCACCTGGAACCTGGATCCCCCCCGCCCCCTGCACCTCTTTACCCTTTTATTCAAATGCCGCCTTTTCAGTGACACCTATCCAGACCGTCCTGTTTACAAGGGCAGTTCTTCCCCTGACCCTTAGCTCTCTCCGTCACATTTCCAGAATAATAACTGATTTTTACCTTTCAGGTTTATGAAGTCGGTCCTCTCCCAGCAGAATGTGAGCCCCCCAGGGCTGAGGACTGTACCTGCCTGCTCACTGCCGTGTCCCCGGCACAAGCAGTGCCCAGCACGGGGCGCTGCTCAAAAGAGGCTGTTGGATCAGTGGATGGACATCTAGAATGACGTACACGTGCAGGTCGAGTTTCTTGGAGCACATGGAGGTCAGGGTGACTTGGCAGGACATCCTTGTGTCCTTCTGCACACTAGCAGGGGAGAAGCAGGCATGTAGGAGGGCAGGAAGAAAGAGGCGCTTACGGCATAAGCTCGTTCTTGTTGGCAAGAAGCAGGGACCCACCAGCTCCGGCTTGAGCATAACAAGGGGTATCTAAGAATTCTGGAAAGGAGGACCTCTGAAGGGGAGGAAACCAGACTCGGGGGGAAACGTGGGGTATCTCTCTTCTTCCCCCCTCCCGTCTCTCTCTCACTTGAGATTTCCCTGTGTTTTTCTTCATTGATCATATCCTTTCAGTCCATTTCCTCTGCTGCTGGGAAAATACTGTCACAACAATGTATCTATCTAGCAACCTGAAGCTAGACTACAGGACTCTCCTGGCCCCAGTTCCACATACTTGGGCAGGGGGTCTGGCTGCTGATTGGCCCAGCTTGAGTCGGGCTGCTCCCTTGAGCCATGGACTGCGGCTGGGGGTGCTCGGCGCCGCCGGAGGTGACAGGGGTTAAGAAAGTCGGCTGTGAGCGAGGAAAGCCCTCTCGAGGTCTGTGCGCCACAGGAAGCCTCTGAGAACACTCCTCCGCAGGCCACTGGTTCCTTCTTCGTTTGTCTATTGATCCGTCCGGTGTTCACTGGGCTCCTACTATGTGCCAGGCATCATTCTAGGGCTGGGGTCTAGATCAGTTAACAAAACATGTGGAAATTTCCGCCTTCAGTAAACCCTCAGCCCAGTAGGGGAAAGACCCTACAGACACGTAAACAGATGTGCTCACTGATGGGGAGAAGCAAGGAGACTTGGGCGGGGTAAGGAGACGCAGGGTGATCGGCGGCAGCTGTGACTTGGGCTTGAGCAGGGGCCTGGATGAAGGCAGCGGCCCGGGCAGCCGTAGCAGGTGGGCCTGCGTGCACACAGGCCGCGTGGCAGGCGGGTCTGTGTGCTGGAGACAAGGAGGCCAGGGCGACTGGAGTCGGAGGACGGGAGGAGTGAGTGGTAGGGCCCGCGGGTCTCACACGTCATGCACATGGCGTTGGCCTCCTAGCTTTCTGGACCTTTTCACAGGCACGCTCTTTGTTGCCGCTATGACACATCTCCAGAGAATAAAGGGGCTTCTTAGGGGACCGGAGACTGAGACAGAACCTGACGTTCAGAGTTAACGGCTTAGATTGGAGTCCCTGGCAATCACGCATTGCCTGTGGCACACCTTGGGCCTTGGTGTCTCCAACTGGAGGGGGTGCTCAGAGGCCCCCGGCAGGCTGGCTGCAGAATCCCGAGACCTGCCGCGGGAGCCGGGGCGGCAGGGAGCACCTGACCGGGGCCTGTCGCAGCTCCCAGCCAGCGCCACGCCCGTGCCTTTGGGCTGCTCGGCGCAGCCCGGGGCTCCCGGCCAGAGAGGTAAGCAGCTGCGGGGAAATATAAGGCCGCGATTGTGCACCCGCCGGCGGCAGAGATGACAGGGCTCGTTTTTCAGAGATCTGCGATGACAGTCATGGCTCGGGGTCGGGGGCCGCGGCCAAACTCCCCTCCCACGGCTCACAGCCTTGTCTCCGACTGCTGGGAGCTCGGGATGAAAAATGAGGGACATTCCTGGCGATGGTATGTGTGCTTGATGGAAAGACAGAGGCCGGCTCCGGGGTGACTTCACGGCGGCCACACGGGTGGAGGAGCTCTGGCTCACCGGCCCCTCTCCCGGTGTCCCCAGAAGGAGGCAGGGATCCTTGACAGGAAAACCTGAAAGATTGGTCCCCATGGCACCATCCCGATGATCTGTTGGGGGCCCCGAGCCCCAGAAAAGGCCATAGCCCTGATAGGGGCCTCACCCCATGGGTCCCAGGGGCCCCGTCAATCAGGCCACGGCAGGAGTGATGGGGGACGGGTCAGGCGGCTTTAAAGAAAGCCCTGCATTGTTTTTAAAGGGTAACCCGTTTGCATCTTGGGTTTCACCGGGAAGTCTGTGTGGCCACGGAGGCCAATTTAGCATTTGCTGGGAGCTGGGTGAGCCAGGCTTGAGGAGCAGCCCCCCGGGGACCTTAGGTAGTGCTGTGGTCATGCCTGGGGGGAGGGGAAAGGGCACATTTTTATCCCATATTTGGTGATGTGGTGGGCTTCAAGTTCTTCTTGTTCTCTCATTTGTCAGGATCTTAATGAGAAACCCCAAAAGGATTTAGAAATTTCCCTTTCCCAAGGACAGGAAATAAATTAGAAAGTTCTAGGGAATTAGGGGAAAACCCATTGCGGGGAGGGACGACAGTCTTTGTTGTCTGTGTGTGTGCATGTGTGTGTGTGACACTGTGTGTTTGTGTGACACTGTGTGTGTGAGACACTGTGTGTGAGTGTGTGTGTGACACTGTGTTACAATGTGTGTGTGAGACACTGTGTGTGAGTGTGTGTGTGATACTGTGTGAGTGTATGTGACACTGTGTGTGACCCTGTGTGGGACACTGTGTGTGCATGTGTGTGACCCTGTGTGTGTGACACTGTGTGTGAGTGTATGTGAGAAACTGTGTGTATGAGTGTGTGACGCTGTGTATGTGACACTGTTTGTGACCCTGTGTGTGACCCTGTGTGTATATGAGTGTGTGTGACACTGTGTATGAGTGTGTGCGATGCTGTGTGCGTGTGAGTGTGAGTGTGTGATTGCGAGTGTGAGTGAGTGTGTGAGTGTGGGTGGATACTGGAAAGGGAGACAGAGGAGAGGGGTGTGCCCTCCTCTTCAGGAATTGCTCTCTGGCTGTTAGGCCACACCATGGTGAGGTCGACCTTCCTGAGACTTTCTGAACCTCCCTGTGACAGCGACTCATGCTTTGAAGCTCTCAGCTTTGAATAAACAGTTTGTCTCTCTCTTGTCAGCCCTCTGCATGCGAGAGTAAGTAAACCATTTCAAGCAAGTGTAAATGCCAATTCAACACTAAAGACCTAAGGAATAAACAGATTCTCATGCACCATAAATATTGTAACTTATTTCTTCCATATGACACACATATCTGGGGTTAGAAAAAGAAGACGGAGAAACGCTCAGATGCCAAAGATAAAGTGGAAATGTCTACTTCTCCGTCCTTAGGAGCTTCTTGAACACCAGATCCCATTTGTTGGAAACACCAGCGGCCTTGTGCTAACCTGAACCTGGCCACTGATTAATGCAAAGAAAGGCCACGCACAGTCACAGCTGGGAAATAACCATTGTTTCAGGGCAATAAGGCCTTTCAGGAAAATTGTCTTGTGAATATGGATTTCCCTAATAATCAGTCACCGAACATTCCTGAAAAGTAATTCCCGAGGAACGCAGGATCCGGCTTCCCCTAGACCTGCCTCGGGGGACAGGTTGTCACCCACCAGAGTTCAGACTCTGAAGTCTGGCAGATCTGAGTCCCCGTTGCTGACCGGCCTCTTCCATGGGCCACGTGACCTCAGACTTGTTGCTGAATTTCCCTAACCCTCAGGTTCCCGACCTGTGAAATGGGGAGTCGCTTAGCCTTTCGTGCATTTCACTCGACACGTGCTGGTTGCTATCCATCCGCTGCGTGCTCCACGCTGTGATTCGGGCTATGTCTGTGAACACGGGCAAAGCTCCTGCCCCGGCTCACACTGTGGTGACAGACACTTCACATGAGCGACTCAACAATGAAAGCTAATTGAGCTGTTTGGGAGTGATGAGTAGCAGGACAAGGGTGTGAGGGAGGAGGGCTCTGTTAGGCAGGGGCAAGCTCCCACCTGTCCTCCTGTGTCTTCCTTCTGGGTCCGAGCGTGTGCACAGGTGACCCCTCCCTCTCTTTCACACAAATCCGCTGCTGTGCACGCCTTCTGCACTTAGCCTTTGTCACTCAGCCATCTGTCCTGGAGTTCATTCTGTCAGTACCTCTGACGGCTTGTATTTCACTGGCTGCGTAGTACTCCTGTGTATGGACGTGCCACCGGTTATGGAACTCACCTCCTGAGGCTGGACGTCCAGGCTGTTTGCAATCTTGTGTCACTGAGAGCAACGCTTGAGCAGAATTTCAATCTCTGTAGAGGCTTGGGTTGATTTATTAAGTAAATCCCTAGAAGTGGAATTGATTGGTCAAGACTCTTACATGTGAAACGCTTGATAAATACTGTCTAAATGCTTTTAGACATTTGGCTTTTAGACATCTTCCTTGGAGAGACCCCGCCAAGGAAGTGGGGGTAGCTGGGGCCTCCAGCTGTGGGCACCTGAGGGCTCTGCCTCAGCTCTCTAGCCAAGGACACATGTCTGGTGGGCACCCGACAGCCAATCACAGCAGAAGCACGGGGGCCTGCCATTCCTACCAGCAGGAGTCCTCTGGGGTCACCTTCGCCCAGGGCTGCCCTTGAGCCCTTCGGGGCTACACCACGGTCCTTCAGTCCCCCTCCCCTCTCCCAGGCTAGGCAGCATCTCCATCAGAAGGTTCTCCCACGGTTCCGTCATTATCACCTCTGCAACACACTGTCCCACACCCGACTCCATCTTGGCACTTACCTCCCTAGCGACCCCCACGAATGCACCTGCTGATGTGAGGACAGCAACTGGCTGTATTTGGCGAGCAGGGTTCTACGGGTAAAAAGTTTTCAAAACCTCCAAGCTTATCAAAATCTCTCATTTTCTAACTAGACTACCCAGGCCCAGAGATGGCCAGTGACTCGCCCGAGGCCACACAGAGTGGTGACAGAAGCCAGACCCCGCTCTAGAGTCCCAACCCGGAGACACCGGCTGACCTTGAACGTCCCGCCCCCTGCTCAAAGAGAGCCAGGTGCGGACACACCCGGCCTATGCCCCTTTCCTCCTTGCCCAGCTTTTTCTCAACGTTCCCTAAAACAAGACCGGAAATCGGATCCCAGTTCTTGGACGGCCTGGCTACCGTTGGCCCCATGGCAGCCCTCCCTGTCTCAGCACCGGGACGGGCATCTGGAATGTTCCATGCCGGGAGCGTTGGGCTCCACCGTTCCGGCTGCGCTAGCTGCTCGGGGTCAGCAAAGATCCTCGGGGTTTGGGTGGCAGGAGGGCAGGGTGGGGGCGCGGGCGGGAGGGAGACAGCACTGCCGCGGGTTCTGATTATGTCCTCCCCTCCCGCACGTTCAGGGGCTTAAATTGCAGCAGAAGAATGTGCCGCTGTCAGCATAAATCACTGTAAGTGGAATTCTGCTGAGACACGGAGAACAGGGACTGAAAGAGCCATTTACTAGCTGCCGAAGGAGCCCCTCCGAGCCGTCTTTCCGGGGCTTCTTCCCGGCCCAGCGCAGGGCTGACTGAGGTCTGTGGTCGCCAAGCAGCCGTGGTCAGAGGGCTGGGCTCAGGCTCAGGAGCTGTCTTGCCAGGGTTTGCCCAGCACAGATGCAGGTGGGGTTGGCAGGCTGGCCCGGTGAAGCTGGCGGGCCTGGACGGGGACTCCGGCTGCCGGCTGAGTGGCGGGGTGCGGAGATGGAGCGGACAGAGGGCGCAGCCATGCACACCTCACCGAGGACGAGGCAGAGCTCAGCGTGACTCGTCTGCCTCTCGCAGCCCCAGCGTGCGGGATTCCTGCTCGCTTGACGTTTGCGGACTGAGTGAATAAAGGAAATAAAGGCAGGGAGGGAGGAAGGGGGAGAAGGAAATTCTTCCTGCACTTTTGCTCGTTCACGGGTTAGGCAGTGAATTGTATTAAATCTCGCCGATGTGAAATTTCCGTCCAACTTCTGGGACCCGTCTGCCCGGCTGGGCGAGCACTGACCACGGGTGTCCCGGGTGCACAGAGGTCAGCTCCAGCAATGGGCCCCGAGGACACCCTGAGGGAGGGCAGAGCAGGCTTGGTCTCCAAGCTGACCCTTTCCTGGCAGCGGCATGGGGATGACCCATGTCCAGGCCCTGTCCTGGGCTGGACAGACGCCATTTCCACCCAGTGTGCACACGTTCTGTGTTCAGGAAGTTGAGGAGGACCCACACATGTGAACACACGTATATTCACATATCTGCAGTGTGTGTGTAAGGGGCTGTGAGCACACGCAGCCTCAAGGATCGCTGAGTGGCTGTCCGCTTTTCTTTCCAGGGGACAGTGAGCAGCATGTGTCTGCCAGGCCCCTTGGCTGGGAGTGACCTCAAGGGGGAGACCATTCCCCTGCCCCACCCCAGGGAGGAGCTGGCACCCTGAACGTGCAGTGGGGGACGGACCTCACCGCCCTGGTGGCACCTGGCTTCCCTCTTCCCCAGATCCAGTGCTGCTCTCCACGGGGCCTTGGCCCCTCCGCCCAACCGGGCCTGGCACCTGTGAGCAAGGAGCCCCCTGGCCCAATCGGTGCTACTCAGGGTAAGGGCGGGGTTGAATACATAAGCTCCACTAAAGAATATACTTAAGCCCTGGCCGGTTTGGCTCAGCGGTTAGAGCGTCAGCCTGCGGTCCAGAGTGACCCAGGTTCCATTCCCGCTAAGGGCACGTACCTCGGTTGCAGTTTGTCCCCAGCCCTGGTTGGGGTCGTGTGGGTGGCGACCACTCGATGTGTCTCTCTCACATCGATGTTTCTCTCTCTCTCTTCCTCCCTTTCTCCCTCCCGCTCTATCTGAAGATAAATGCAAAAATGTCCTCGGGTGAGGATTAAAAAAAAGAATATACTTAATATCATTCGATGGGGTTGCTGCATCAGTGGGAGTTAAGTTCTAATGTCAACACGTAAACCCCAATTAAGAAAATACAGAAAAATAGCCCTGGCCGGTTTGGCTCAGCAGTTAGAGCGTCGGCCTGCGGTTCTGAGAGACCTGGGTTCGGTTCCCGCTAAGGGCACGTACCTCGGTTGCAGTTTGTCCCCGGCCCTGGTCGGTTGTGCGGGTGGCAGCCACTCGATGTGTCCCTTTCACATCGATGTTTCTCTCTCTCTCTCTGTTCCTCTCTCTCCCTCCCACTCTACCTGAACAAAGAATGGAAAAATGTCCTCGGGTGAGGATAAAAAAAAAAAATACAGAAAAATAACCCTGAAAGAACACTTACTTCGTCTGTGGACAGTGCTGCGCCTGAGTCAAAGCAGCAGAAGTAACTGGCCTGGGCGGAAGGGTCGTAATACACGAAAGGGTTCCTCTGTCCCCGGCGACTCACACTCCGCGTCGCGCTGCACGGTGGCCCGGCGCGGGGAGGGCCTGGCTCTAGTTTCCTCCCCAGGCAGCAGCGCCCTGAGGGAGGCCGTGGGCAGAGGCCCACGCTCTTTAAATCATTTCTCTCTGCCTCTGCGTCTCTCCCTGTCTCCCTCTCTGTCTCGGTCTCTATCTTCCTGGCCAAACCCCTAGAACTGAATTCACACGAGGTTTTTTGGTCTATGTGATGATGTCACCATAAAGTAATTGTATATTTGGAAAATTACGTCCGTAGAAAACCACCGCTCAGCTACGCCAGCTGTTGCCACGGTAAAAGGCGGGCCTGGGGTCACCAAAGCTCCTGACATTTGCGGAGAAGCCAAAAGGGCAAAAATTCTTAGTGATCGCTCCCATGTTTAGAAAATGTTGGCTCAAATTAAAAATGAAAATAAAACCAACAAGTGCATGCCACAGAAGCGGATGGGTGGGCTCCGGCACATGGCCACCGAGGGGTGGGCCTTCCGGAGAGAATTTGGCAAAGCTCCTCCTTCCAGGGAGGGGCCACGGCTCCCCAAAAGCTGGGACCAGAATCTGCCCCTTCCTCCCATCCGCACCCTCTTGCTTCACACAGAGGGCAGAGGGCGCCAGCCACCCGGGCTCCAGATGCCTTGCGTGTCCCCAGCCCGTGCACGGTGGTGGGCGATGAGCCGCTGGAGCCACCCAAGAGGTGGTCTGGGGCAGGTGCTACAGAGGGTGGTTTGGACTTGAGAAGCCCTGATGCTGGCCAATTGGGTCCCAGTTTTACAACCACCCCCTGCATTCGCTGTGTCAATATTTTCAGCAACGGATGTTGTCTGAAAGTATGGACGTCCCTTCTGGGTAACAAAAATGGTGCCTCGGCTCAGCCGGACCTCCATGGGGGCCCAAGCCTTTGTCCAAGCAACCAGTTGAAAGGATATGAATCCCAGCACCCCGAGATGGGCACATTTATTACAACACTGTTGTCATAGCCCCAATCTGGGTCACCCACATGCACAGCACGGTGGAATGGTAAAGAAATAGAAGCTATTTGCAGAATGGAGCCCCAAACAGCAATGAGTATGCGCGACCTGGAGCCCAACAGCCTGTTGAGCAAAATTTGCCAGACACAGATCACACAGGCCGTCTGAGTTCCTGGATGGGGAGTCCGGAAGCAGGAAAACCACCCCTGTGTGTTCAGCTAGGCACCGGGGTACAGCAGGGACAACACAGGACAGTCCCCTGCCCTAGTGGAGCAGTTCTGGGGCAGGGGGTAGACAATCAATAAAGTAATCCTTCCAATGCAACCCTCCAGTAGATCGAGACCGGCAGTGACCGTGGCCTGAGTTAAGGGCGGGCACAGATTTGCAGGTGGAGGAGGTGGCCTCTCCCACGCAGGGCTGCCCAAGTGATGGACAGGTGGGCGGGATCAATTCTGGGGGACATGGCTAGCGAGAGGTGAGGAGAGAGACCTGAGCTCTGGGTTTGGAAACTTTCAGCTCGGACATGCCGAGTTAAAGCCTTGGAGTCCTTGCCGGGGCTGCCGATACAGCTGTGGAGGAGGAAGAGACCCAGGGACAGGCCCCTAGGGAGCCCTGATAGTCCGGGAGGGACAGCACAGGGGGAGAAGACATGGAGAGCGTGGGTAATAAGCAAGACCACCCTTGCTCTGAGGCCTGTGACTCGTGTGGTCTCCTTTCCCCGAGCTTGGAAGCTTTATGGGGATGGGTCGGTCCATCTTGTTCACCGTTTTGTCCCCAGAACTGAGCATGGGGCCTGGCATATAAGAAGGGGCAGCTGGCATTGGCTGAGCAAAAGAATGTCAATGTGGCCCACACAGCGAACACGGCAGAAATGTCCTCCAAGGCCCTGGGGCAGGGGAGTGAGCCCGTGGTGGCTGCAGGAAGCTGCACTTCCCACGCTGCAGGCCAAGGGCTCAGCCGCCTCGTCACACGTCTTGGTGGAAAGACATTCACGGCTTTGCCAGGTGGTCAAGACATCTCTCCATCTCTTGCCGATGTGGACTCAGGGGCTGCTTTCCCAGGAGCCTCTGCAGCAGAGGACCCCCACCTCCGCTCTGCGTGTGCCCTCTCCCCTTTTTCAAACCCATTTTTATCTCCGCATCAAAGAGACACACTGGGCACTTCTGTGTCAACGCAGATACGAGCCCTCCCCTTAGATCTCATTTCAACATCGCAGCCACAAACCAGGCTAAATTTAAAAAAGCAAAATGTGTCTGGTCCGATAGCTGGCTCCACGTGCAATGGAAAAAGCCAAAAATAAACACCGTGAGTTGATGACAACCGTACCATCCACGGGCGTCTGCCCGGCCTGGGATGAGAGCGAGTGGAGGGTGCACAGCCCTGCCCTGCACAGAGCGGGCAGCGGGGCCCACCCGGCCGTGTGGCCCTCTGGCGTAGGAACTGCCCTCCCGGGCACCGTGGACCTCCAGGTCCAGGGCAAGCCTGAGGCCAGTCACTCAGACCTCGTTCGTTCTTGGAGAATGCCCACCACCCACTTTTGTCTGCTTGTCTGAGAACCACCACCCTCAAGGGCAGCCCGCACCCTCCAATTTCCATTTTTCTCTCTAGTGTTTCTCTCTCGTTATCCAAGCGAGGTGAGTCTCCCTTGGGTGCTCTACAGGGTGCATTTCGCAAACGGCTTTGGTCTGAATGACAGGAAGTCACAGCGATACTGATGATCAGAGAAGAGCCTGCCCTGACTTCATGGACAGAAAAGGGAGGACTGGAGAGCCAGAAAGTGGGCCCTTCTCTCCTGCATGATGGTTCCCAACTCCGGCTGCTTGGGCACTGTCCTCCTGACTTTGCTGTAACTCTCTATTTTGATTCATTTTTTTCCTGGGAATCAACTTCGAATTGACACCGTCTTTATCCCTTTATCCAGCTTCATCCTAAATGGTACAATTATTTGTGTTGCTTATGTAATTTTTTTTTTTTTACTTAAAACACATCATTGTAAGTATACACCAGTCGCATGTTTTAAACATGTCATCTCAGCACCTTGGAAAATGCCCCCATGGATCCTCGGCGAAGCCACACTGCTCGGGGGACTGCCACCCAAGACGTCCCGTCACGGGGACCGCAGTGCCCTATGCTCTCTCCCAACCCTTCGCAGTGTGTTGGGAAAGTTAATGATCTTAGGTTTTGGGGTAAGCGATCCTGTTCCACCTACCAAGGGAATATCCCTGCATATATTGTCGGACTTCTGTTTGGAACACAATTGCCTGAAATGTTTGGAATGTTTGATCAACACAGAACATAGAACATACACACACCACTGCCCCAACCCCACCCACATGTATACATGGGCGTTCCATGGGGACAGGGGTCTGCTTTGCTTGCTGCTGCATCTTTAGTGCTTAGACAAGTGCCTGGCACATAGTAGGGCCTCAGTAAACACGAATGGAATAAGGGTGTGAGTGGGTGAAAGAACAAAATGGGGTTTCTCCCTTTATTCTTGTTTTTGTTTTTTTTTTAAATCTTCAGGCTAGCCTTGGCCGATTTGGCTCAGCGGTTGGAGCATTGGCCTGGACCAGAGAATCTCTGGTTCGGTTCCCGCTAGGAGCACGTACAATAAATAAATAAATAAATAAATAAATAAATAAATAAATAAATAAATAAATAAATCTCCAAGCTACACAGGAGCTATAGTAATCTTTTTTTTTTTTTTTTTTGGTACATGCCCCTAGTGGGAACCGAACCCGGGACTCTCTGGTCTGCAGGCTGATGCTCCAACCGCTGAGCCACACCGGCCAGGGCTGCAGTAACCCTTTAACATGCAAAGTGATTGCGTCACCCTCCTGCTTACAAGGTCTCAGTCACTCTTCCTGGTCGTCATGATGCTGTAGAACTGCGTTCCCTCCCCAGTCCATGTGATGAAACCCTAACCGCAGTGTGATGGTGTTTGGAGATGGGCCCTTGAGAGGTCATTAGGGTTAGATGAGGTTATGAGGGCAGGGCCCCCATCATGGGATCGCTGTCCTTATAAGAAGGGGAAGAGGGACCAGAGCACTCCCTCTCTATCATGTGAGGACAGAGGGGGAAGGCACTTGTCTATCGGCCAGGAAGAGGGACCTCGCCAGGGACCAGACCTGCTGGCACCCTGATCTTGTCCTCCGAGCCTCCAGGACTGTGAGCAGTAATGTCCATCGCTGAAGCTGCCCATCTGCAGTACTTCATTATGGCAGCCTGAGCGAAGACCCATGATCAACCCCTTTACCCATAAACCACACCTACACCCT
This sequence comes from Molossus molossus, assembly GCF_014108415.1. Classification (NCBI taxonomy): domain Eukaryota; kingdom Metazoa; phylum Chordata; class Mammalia; order Chiroptera; family Molossidae; genus Molossus; species Molossus molossus. The sequence goes on from NW_023425357.1 coordinate 19,816,992, forward strand.
GCTCTCCCTTCAGGCTGGAGATGTCTGTATTTCCTTAGGTCCGCCAAGCTCTCTTCTCTTCTGCATTTCCACATGCTCTTCCTTCTGCCTGAAATGCTCTTCCTCCGCTCGTCACCTGGCCCAGTCCTTCCTGGCTCTGCTTACCTCTCACACCTGAGAGATGCCTTTCCTGACCACCACCTTCTCCGGCCACCCTTCTCTGTGCCCCAGAGCGCTGAGTGATTGCCCCTTTGTGCCATCCCGAATGGGCGGGTACCATATTGATCCCGAAACCTCAGTGACGTCACACAACCAAGGTCTGTTTCTCATTTGAGCTACGTGTTCAAAAACGTTCAGCAGAGACCCTGATCCCCACCGTCAGTTAGGGATCCAGGCTGATGGAGGCTCCATTCTGGGCACACCAGCAGTAGAGAGAGTGTCGAGAACTCACTCCTGCCCTAACCTGTCTCGGACCCAAAGTGCCACCTGTCACTTTGCTCACAGTCCATTGGCTAGAACTAAGTACCCGCCCCAACCTAACCGGGAGGGAGACGAAGAAACATCTGAACTCCTCTGGTGTGCCCAGGAAAGTGAAAATAAGTTGGAACGGTCTCTGCCATACCCCACTATGGATTGTTCCACATGACATGGAACTGTTTGTTCCCCACTTCGGACTGAAGTTCCTCTGTTCCCCAGATTTCAGTTTTCCCCCGGTTTTACCCTTGGCTCCTAGCATAGTGCCCCTCTGGAAGGACCAGGAAGGCTGGAGGAGAATCCACAGGCAGGGTTCAATCCCGTGACCCGCCCAGCCTGGGGCTCTGAGCAGACAGACGGCCTGCATTCCTGGTGAGCTTCGAGTTCCCTGATGCTCAACGGTTCTGCGCCAACTTCGATGGGTCGTTTCTTTGTCCATCTCCTCCCGGGTCTGCCAAGACATCAGAAAATGCTGAGCACCTATGGAAAATCCTGAACGCACTCCATCTGTCTTGTCTGCTTTTCATTTGATGTTTGTGCTGTTTTTTGGTACAATAAACAAGGTAAAAGCAACGAAGTAAACAGTGAGAGGTTTAAAGAGTTTTTAACGAATGAACAATGCCTGACTATGTTCTGTTTTGAGAATGCGAATCTTTAGTTTACACTGATAGTTGAAAAACACGGCATTTGGATGACGGCCAGTTTTCCAGGGTGAATAAGCACCTCGAAAGGGACAAATATTTTTCACAGACTGTCAGTGAAATGGAGGCTCAAATATTTAAAAACAAATACATGAAAAGGGAAGAAAGAAAGAGAAGAAAAGGCGGAGAGACCCTCCCGACCTTCAGTTTCCAAATGAGCTGAAAACAAGTTTTTCTGCTTATGCTGACTGCTCCCAAAGAAACAAAACCTTTTAACTCCTCTGTGCTGCTGCTCTCAGAGTGAGCTTTCCTAAAACATCACTCTTGAGATTGAACAGGGACCTCACTCCTTAGGCCTCTGTTTCCTCATCTGTAAAATGGAGATCATGATCATTCCTCGTTCACGGGCTACTTATGAGAAACAAATGAATTAATGTATTCAAAGGCTTAGACCAGGGAGTTCCATGTCAATGTTGGTTACCACCCTGTCATCATCATCATCACCATCACCATCACCATCAGCATCACCAGCATCACCAGCATCACCATCATCACCATCATCACCATCATCACCATGACCATCATCATCACCATGACCATCACCATCATCATCACCATCACCATCATCACCAGATCAGCATCACCATCAGCATCATCAGCATCATCGCCATCACCATCAGCATCACCATCATCACCATCATCATCACCATCACCATCATCACCATGACCATCATCATCACCATCAGCATCACCATCAGCATCATCACCATTATCACCATCACCATCACCGTCACCATCATCATCATCATCACCATCACCATCAGCATCACCATCAGCATCACCATCAGCATCATCACCATTATCACCATCACCATCATCACCATCAACGTCACCATCAGCATCACCAGCATCACCATCAGTGTCACCATCATCACCATGACCATCATCATCACCATCAGCATCACCATCAGCATCATCACCATTATCACCATCACCATCACCGTCACCATCATCATCATCATCACCATCACCATCAGCATCACCATCAGCATCACCATCAGCATCATCACCATTATCACCATCACCATCATCACCATCAGCATCACCATCAGCATCACCAGCATCACCATCAGTGTCACCATCATCACCATGACCATCATCATGACCATCATCATCACCATCAGCATCACCAGCATCACCATCATCATCACCATCAGCGTCACCATCATCATCACCATCAGCATCACCAGCATCATCATCACCATCACCATCATCATCATCACCATGACCATCATCATCACCATCAGCATCACCAGCATCACCATGACCATCATCATCACCATCAGCATCACCAGCATCACCATGACCATCATCATCACCATCAGCATCATCACCATTATCACCATCACCATCACCATCACCATCATCATCATCATCACCATCACCATCACCATTATCATTATGATCGCTATGTCTCAAGACCACCATCATCATCACCATCAATAATTATAAATCTTATCTGATGGAGGCAATGAAAGTAGCTATCAGGGAACCATCCTTGGCTTAGTATTAGACAGTGACCAGCCAGTGGGGGTGAGCTTGACTGACTGTTGAGCATAGGTCTAAAATCTCGGAGTATTGCTACTGCCCTGGCATTCACCCTAACGAGGCGCAGGACTAGGAGTGCACACACCCCATACACCCATGTGTATGACTTTATTCTGAAAATTTCCTACCCCACCTCCACTTGCTGTGAGGATTGTGACATAAAGACAGCTCCTTGGCTGGGAAATTCTCAAGAATTCAAGCAGTATCAGAATGCTTGTTTTTAATTTTTTTAAGTATTATTATTTTAAATCCTCACCTGAGGATATGTTTTTATTGATTTTTTTTTTTTTTTTTTTATAGAGAGAGAGAAACATCGATGTAAGAACAAAACATCAACCAGTTGCCTCCCGTACACACCCTGATCAGGGATCAAACCCAGTATGTGCCCTGACTGGGACTCAAACCTGCAGACTTTTGCTGTAAGGGACAACTCTCCAACCAACTGATCCCCGGCCAGGGCACTGCCAGGGTTGCAGAGGGACGCGCTCCAGAATGTCAGCAGTGGGCACCTCCGGGAGCAACATTAGAAATAGCGTCTCAGTATGTCCCAGTCGGTCCCGGTCAGCCCTGCTTTCTGCCTGGTTTCTTGATTCCCAGTGCCCTCTCTCACTGCAGAAATGTCCCAACGGGAATGCTAAGTTATATGCTCTCCATAATTCTGAGTACTTTTTATGTTCTCTTTGCTCATCTCTATTTTCTAAGCTTTCCACGGAAAACCTGAGTAAAACAATGCAACCACCATCTCAGGCACCACCTTCCCCAGAGAAAGTTCCCTGTCCCCTCAGTATGGGTCACTCAAGACAGGGTCTCACCTGGCTTGGAATCCCCAGCCTTGTTCCTTGCCTAACAGATGGCAGGAGGGCACTACATATTGGCTAGCCAACAGAAAGTTGAACAGCCCCACCCCGAGCTGTTCGGGTAATTGTGGTTCGAGGAGCAATGGCGAGAAAGGAAAACACTCCCAGCACAGACATAACACTGAGCCCTACCCCCGGGACACTGTCTGTCCCGTTCGGTGGGAAGTGCAAGGCAAGGCTTGCTCACACCACAGGAGAACTTTGGCCAGATCTGTCTGCTTCGTGCTTGCATCCGATGAAAGAACCATCCATGGGGATTCGGAAAGAAATTAATCCAAGAACCACGCCCAGGACCGAATCACAGTGTCTGCACTTTTATACTCCATGGAGTTTAAATAAACTCCTGTCTGTTTTTAGAGGGATTTTTTTTTTTCCCACCCACCTCTGAACGACCTTAAAATAATAAAGTGCCCTCTTTGGGCTGGTTGGCCCAATGGGAAGATTGACCTTCTTTCCATTCTCCTAGTGAAAGGCGACAGCCACTTCTGGGCAGGGGCGACACTGTGATCGGAGGAGAGACACAGAGTTCACGCCGCTGCAGTGACCCACTGGAAAAGGAAGCTACTGGACATTTCCTCTACACATTGTCTTTTTGCAAAGTTACAAGTAAGGAATATTTGTACTGGATTGTTTTTCCTTCCTTGTATGCCAGCAAAAACTTGCTAAGTTCAAGAGAAATGGAGAAAAAAAAAAAGCCTACATTATTAAATTTTAATGGACAATCATGTTCAAACAAACCAAAGTGTCCGACAAGCCAACCCCCACCCCTGTCTGCCCTGTGGCTATAATCACCCACAATCCTAAAAGCCTGAGCACTTTGGGGGGACACGGATTTCAGATGAGTTGAAATTCATGCTTAAACCCCTTTAATGCTCCCCGTGGCTTGGACAGTGGTTCTGTGCCTGGTTACGCCTCAGACTCACCACTGCACTTGCTTGAGGTTCTTCTCTCTTCCCCAAGGTCTGGCTTAGTTGGGAATTTCTGAGAGACGCCTGTCCTGATGGCCCCTCACCATGCTCTGCGGGCTTCATTGTGTGCCTAGTGGTCTTTTCTGCTTGTTCACTTGTTGACTTTCCATACGCCCCACCTGGAAGGTAAGTGCCACGACGGCAGGGACTCGTGTTATTCATTATTGTAGCCTGATTGCCGAATGAATGAATGATAGATTATAGCTTAAAATGCTCCCGTTCTTAAAGGTGCAGTGCTCCTTGCTTTGCAGGAGATCACGCTGGGTGGTCTCCAAGCTCCTTTCCGTTTTTGTAATTCCAACACCCAAGTCCAAGGCTCATTTAAAACCACCTTTTCCCTCCTTCAGAATTTACAGTATTAAACTCAAGTGTGTCTCCGTCAGTAAACCTTCCCCCGGGAGTCTCCCCACACCCTCCCTGATCATGCATTCAGTGCACAAATAGTGATTATGCACCAGCTGCAAACCACTAGCACAGCACTTAGGAGGGGATTCAGCTGTGAACAGCATCATCTCGGACATGCAGGACACCTCCAAGGAACAGAAGTACAGAAACAAGGAGAGAAGGGTGCTTGGGATTGCTCCAGGTAGGGGTCTTCCCTCCCATCACACTACCTCCTCTTCTAGACTGAATCAGAGTCTTCCGAGTGGTACCCAAAGCTTCTCGGTGCTCATTTCCCCAATGACACTGGCCTTCATTTCAACTGGAACCATAGAGAATTTCTCCCAGGCCAGAAAGCTACCGCATGGGGCCTGTTTACTTAAAAGTCGTGCTGCTTGCCTGGCCAGTGTGGCTCAGTGGATTGAGCGTCATCCCTACACCAAGAGGTCACCGGTTTGAGTCCAGTCAGGGCACATACCCGGGTTTCGGGCTCGATCCCCAATAGGACATGTGTGGGAGGCGATTGATTGATGTTTCTCTCTCAATATTTTTGTCTTTCTCTCCCTCTCTCTTCCTCTCTCTCTCTCTAAAATCAATAAAATGTATTTAAAAAAAAAAGTCACACTGCTTGAGTAGTCAGCAATTCCATCCAGTGCCAGGGTGAGGGAAATTGTTGAGTCATGGCTACCTTCAAAGGGGAGCTAAAAGGCAGGTAGAAAGTAGATGTTTAAGAGGGAAGGGCTCAGTTAATGAAATGAAGGAGGAAACATCCGTATTACATATTTCTTCTTATATTCATAGTCCCTTTAACCAAGGGCACTGACTGGGAGTATTTGTATAGAAGTATCAGATGCTCTGAAATCAATGCCTAGTGCCCTGTCAGAGACCCAGCTTCTGACCCAATCAACATGTACACACTCACACACTCGTGCCCACAATCACATGCTCGTACGCACTCATACATTCACATACACTCACACACACTTTACACGCACTCATATTCACACTCACACACCTACACTCACTCACGCACCACTCTCACATATTTGCACCCTAACATCCTCACGCTAGTAAACACAGTTCACACCCAAACTCTCAAACACACACACACACACACACACACACACACACCCCAGCGTGCTCTTTCCAGGAGATGTGCAGCCTAAGTCACTCCCATCTTTTTTCAATCTCTAAAAAGCTGCATTTACTAAAAAAAGCAAAACACATGAGGTATGGCATCCACCTTGTCGAAGCGCTGGCTTTTATTGGTCAACCAGTAAATCAAAACACATGGAAAAGTGCTACATTTAGGAACACACTGCGACTGTATTACTCCTCATTTTATTGGTTCATCTCTAATCGGAACCAGCTGGTAATAAAGAACAGAGTTCATGGGAATCCACCTTTTGTTGAAAAGCGAGGCCAGGGTGGATGCTGGAAGCCGATGAGTACAATGAAAACAGCTGTAATTGACTTGTGAGGTCAGGCTCTGGGTAGAACTCGGGGACAGAGGTGACGCTACAGCTGGTGCATAAAATGCTGGGCTCCTGGCTACCTATAACTGTGGAAAGAGGAGCCAAAGGTGCCCATTTATGAGGCTCCCCCCCAGCGTCTGCCCCTGCTGACCTGTCTCAGGCAGCTTTAGTATCACACAATGACTATAGGCTGCTTGTTGACATTAATCACCGTAATTATGATGACATCCATGCTGGTGATTACGATGATGATGGCAATGGTGGTGGTGATGATGATGATGATTACGATGGTGGTGATGATGATGATGGTGGCGATGGTGATGGTGATGATGATGATAATGGTGGCGATAGTGATGACGATGATGGTGATGATGATGATATGGTGGTGGTGACGGTGATCAGGATGGCAACAATCAGAAACTCCCATCTGCACGAACCTCAAGGACTATCTTCACATCAAAGTGCTACAACATTCATGCTGTGAGAGTTGTCATTGTCACAACATAAGCTCAACAATTTCCCTTGTGACTTATCTATTTTCAACAGCGCCCCCCCCAATAAAAACCCGAATTCTAGAAATGGAACATACACACTCATCAGTCCAATTCCCCTTCCTGTCTCTAATCAGCTTAATGTGTCCACCCTTTGGAAAATAGTGATACATTAGGAGGGTCTACAGGATATTTTTAGCACCTGACCTTATCCTGCTTCTTCCCCTCTCTGTAGGGTTGTGTCATGTGTACCTGGTTGAATAAACACATCTTAATTAATTTTACAGAGAGATTTTTTTGGGAAAATTCTGCTATTATTTGGAGATCTGTGGAAGGCCTGCATCAGAGCTAGGACTGCCTGTCTGGACCTGAGGCCAGGGCACCCTCTGCACATGTGCCACACGCTTCCCTCTCCTGGACCCAGGCCAGGCCTAGTGACTTCTTAGCATGGAGAGAACAGCAAGAGGGGGAAGCTCCAACTTGAATTTCCCATGGGAAATACATGATTTTTTTTTTTTTTCCTTTGTTTATTTTTATGACCACAGGGATCCCCTTCGTGATGAGTCACCCGGCTGTGAAGGTGCAGCCATGGACGCAGGGTGTACAGTGACTGTCAAGCGTGTGTTCTACCCTGTTTGGAGCCTGCTTCTATGAGCAGACATGAGGGGTTTGCAAGCCAACACGGCAGGGTGTGTGCCAGGGGGTCTCACTTGCTTTTCTAGCATTTGCCTCCCTAGTTTGCTAAGGACAATAAAGTTGGAACTGCTATCTCATTAGGTGGATCTCGTAGCTTTTACTGGCTTCCACTCTGGCGGTCTTGGGAGCCGACACTGTGGCCTCCTGGAAAGGGGGGTACAGAGCTATGTCGGGATCCCAGGCTTCCAGGGGCGACAGCACACACACATGGGTGCGGACATGTCTCTGGCTGATGAGTGACTACACGAAGCCTCCTTCACATCTTCTTGGAAAGATTGTGCAAAAGGCCTGACAACTGCTCTGGGTTTCCATAGCGTGTTTGATGAATCCCAAGGCTGTGAACTTGGCTTCTTGAATGTTCTCTGAAGGGACAAGGCCTGTCTTCTCTCAGTGAGCAGAACAGGCTGGAGAATTTTCTTCTCATTAGAAATGATCCCCGATGCCTTAGAGAATCCACACCGGAGAAAATAATTGACAGGGAGAATGGGTCCCCCACAGGAGCTCTAATGATTAAAAACGTCTACTCCACACCCGCAACCTGCACCACCCTGGGAGAAGTATGTTTTTATTGATTTTTAGAGAGAGAGAAAGGGAGAGGGAGAGAGAGAAACATCGATGTGAGAGAGAAACATCCATTGGTTGCCTCCCATATGCATCCCAACCAGGGATCGAACCTGCAACCTGAGTATATGCCCTGAGATTGAACCAGAGACCTTTCTGTGCAAGGGATGACACTCAACCAACCAAGCCACACAGGCCAAGGGCCTCCAGATACGTTCTTTAACACTGCGGTCCCAATGGGAATGTAGGACCATAACCTAACTCATGAAGGCCCTCAGTGGGGAAGGTTGAGCCATAATGATGTTAGACACAGCAAACCAGAGTCATTTTTTTTGTGTCAAACGGAGTTCCAATACTCAAATATCTCCCCTTCTTCCTTCCTCAGAGGACGCCGATTGTATGCAAAGAGACAACATGGCTAGCTAGAAGACTATCATTTCTAGCTTCCCTAATATAGGAGCTCTAGTATCACCACCATCATCCTTTCATTAACATTGTCTTGGTGGGGGCTGAGGGAGAGTATGTGTTGCTAAAGTAGCCCTTGAGCCACCTCATGGAACTGCAGCTGTTATAAAAACATCCATGTCTAAGTGTGTCAGCTCTGGAATCTGGGTTCAAATCCCAGCATGTCCAAGCTGTGGAGCTGGGGACCTTACTCCAGCTGTGCTTCTGTCTCTTCCCTGTCTGCAAAATGGGGGTAACAACAGCTCCTGACATAGGGTGATGGGAGGGTTTAGATGATCTGATGATGAGGATGATGAGGATGATGATAGAGGTGGTGGTGGTGATGAGATACTACTAATGTTATCATCACCATGACCATTACGAAGAAGAACGAAGCGACTTAGTCTGCAGTTACAAGGGTTTCCGAATGTTTCTGACAGCCAGACCATTTCTTCTCTCGAGTATGTCTTCACCCTAAATCCAGAAAGATGCCAAAGAGAGGCCCAGCGCCTGACCGTGGTCAGTGGGGGTTCAGGGAAGAAATGGCCATCGAGCAAGCAAAGGGGAAGTCCGGTTGCTGTGGAAAGGAGGCCTAGCTGAGGGGCGCCCTGTGCGGCCAGCGCTCGGCGCGTGGAGCACGTGCCACCCTCCCGGGGTTGCATCTTTCTCAGCACCCGGCACACACGCAGTGGGCACCTTGCCTTTGCCTTGGCAGTTCTTTCTCCTGAAATGCCCTTTGTCCTCTCTGCCAAACCATCAGGGTTAAAGCAGGTTCAAGAGCATCAAGCTGTCACTACGTGCCCGGGCAGTGTTCCGCTGACTCCTCACAATAACTGCAGAGGAGTTCAAGTAGGACTCTTGCCTGCATTTTCACAAGAGAGGAAAGAGGATTAGAGAAGGGAATTCATTTGCCCAAGGTCACCTCACCGGCGTTCAGTAGACACCGCAATCCCTTCTCCCCGCTGGATCCTTGAGGCGCCTGGGGCTCCTTGGAGCTGAGTTTGAAAACCACTGGCCCAGCCACCCTCTCATGGGCCTTTCCAGTCTGCAGTGAGGTTGTTTATATGACTTTGGTTGTCTTGTGTGGTCCTGAGGTGGTAAGAAGTGGATGCAATTCAGCATGCTCTGTCCTGGGGGTGGGGATGCGGGTGGGGGTAGAGGGGCTTTGTCATTGGCATGTTTTCTTTCCTAAATCTGGAAATGGCTGGTCTCCTCCACAGGCACCTTTGTTGCCCACTCACGGAGGCCGAGGCCTAGAAGTCTTCGATTAACGAGCCGGGAGCGCTGTGCAGGGCAGAGGTGGGGCTTTGCAGGCAGCGGGCTGGAGCCGATGAGAACTTTCCGCTGGCTCCTCCAAAGGGGTGGCTTGGCTCGGTCTCCATCACAGAGCATCAACAGGAAACGGAGCCGGGGCCCCTGCCGTCCTCAGCCGGACAGCTCCCCATTTCCCTTTGGGTCTGGCACGGTTCTACCAACGGAATAAAAATGGAACGTGGGATATAATTACACTTGCCGAGTTAGCAGCTGAAAAATGCCTGTGTTTGCTGAAATGTGCACAGAACGAAATCTCAGCCCTGCCGCCGACCCCGCCCCCACTCACAAGAGGGCATTGCGTGATGATTAGATGTGTGTTTATCACTCGGTGTGTGTTTCGGAGATTTGGGAGCCGTGTGGTCCAGAGTCCCTAGTGATGGCTCCGTACACGTCTGTTGTTTGTTCGTGGTGATGATGTGTGTCCTGGAGAAAGAGGTTCCTTCCTGAGGCAGGAGGGTGTAGCGGCAGTATTCACGGGGAGGGGTGCTCCCGGGATCCCCCTACTCCCCAGGGTCCGTGGACAATGACCACAGCGATTTTGAAACAGTGCCACGGGCAAGCTTCTAGGATACCCTAAGTATTGAGGAGATGAGGGAGATCAAAAGATGAGCGCATGAGAATGCAGCCAGACCCAACTTCCCACCTGTCCCCTCATTCACCCAAGTCCATGCATTGAGAGAGGAGGGGGGAGGGACGGATGACATTCATCTGAACTGTTGTTACATTAGGGCACTGGTTACCACACGTCCATGAGCTTAAAAATCTCCTGAGGAGCTATTGATAAAACGTGAGTCCAAATTCTTGCTAAAATGTGAGCTCTTTTCTCCCCGCCCCAAGTCATTTGCATGGGAAGGGAGTTGGGAGACCTACACGTTCTGGAGTTGCTGGTATGAACCGGGGTGAGTCGCACTTTCAGAGACAGGTCCCCAAACAGCAGTGAGGTTCTCAAACCGCGGCACACTCAGGGTCCCCCGGAGGGCCTGTGCAAAAGGACTGTGGCCCCAGCCCGCAGCTGCTGATGCTGTGGCTCTCCCGGGGAGCTCCACAGTCTGCATTTGTCACAGGTTTTTTTTTGTTTTTTTTTTTATCCTCACCCGAGGACATTTTTCCATTTTTTGTTCAGGTAGAGTGGGAGGGAGAGAGAGGAACAGAGAGAGAGAGAGAAACATCGACATGAAAGGAACACATCGAGTGGCTGCCACCCGCACGACCAACCAGGGCTGGGGACAAACTGCAACCGAGGTACATGCCCTTAGCGGGAACCGAACCCCGGTCTCTCAGGACCGCAGGCCGACGCTCCAACGCTGAGCCAAACCGGCCAGGGCCATTTGTCACAGGTTTTTAGGGGAGGCTTTGCTGCTGCTCCCGGGACCCCACTCTGAGAACTTCTCTTTTCGTGTCTGAGAGAAAAACATGTTTAGTCATGGCAATGCCTCAAAAGAAGGGGACCCATGCCTTACTCGTCTATCCCCACCACCATCTCATCCTTAACTAATTAAATTCACCTCCAGAGATTTTAGAAGAACGGTCTCCTGATGCTCTCGTCTGGTGGGAGGTCGGGCATCACTCCCTTCCCCCACTCTATTTTTTCACTAACTTTTAAAAGCTTCCCTTCCCCAGGGGCAGTGGGAGCTGGGAATCACCACCCCACCATCCGGAGCACAGAGTCGGCAACCAGTTTCCGTTTTTATGCCGGTATTTATCGAGTGCTTGTTGTATGCTTTGGTTTGCTAGCTACCAAGTGCCTATTTTGTTCCATGCGCTGTGTGAGAGGCAGTGGGGACAGAAGGAAAAGGTCCCAGCCCCTTCCTTAAGCAGCTCACAGCCCACCGGCGGCCACAGGTGCGCAGCACACGCAGGTAGGAGGTACCACGGAAGGATGGCGTGCAAGGTGCTGCAGACCCACGGGGCAGAAAGGATTCTTGTCTTGTTGGAGTTGAGGCCGGGCGTGAAAAACTTCCAGAAGAAGGCAGAATCTGCGCTGGGGTTTAAACCATGGCTCAGGAAAAGGCAAGAAAAGTCCTTCCAGGCGGATGGGACGGCTTCTGGGGCGGCATCCTGACCCGGCAAGGAATGTTCAGGAAGCGCTTAGCAGGTGGGTGTCACTAGAGCATGGAACCAGAGAGAAGGAGCGAGGGAAGACGAGAAAGGGGAGCCCAGCTATGGGACACAACTGTTTGGAAGTGAATTGCCTTCGGAGCATCAGATTATAATGAATTCCCCGCAGCGGAGAGATGGAGGCTTGGCTACCAGCCCTGCCGTGGCCACAGGGTAGAATGAGCTCTCAGCCCTTCGCGGAGGGAAGTCGCAGCCCCCTGATCTGCAGGGCACCAGCTCTCGTTCTATCCTGTGAGCCGGTGGCGCCAGGATTCCCGCCAGAGCCCCAGGCTCCTTCTCCCGGGGATGTGCAGCAGACAGGGCGGGAGAGGGGACTGCTTGCCGGGGGATTGGATCCTGGTCCCGCTCTTCCCAGTCACTCTGGGTCTCACTGTGGCGCTGTCAAGGGACGCCGGGCAGAGAACGTGGAACCCTTCCAGCTCCTCGCGTTTCTCCTGTGAACCGACGTGGAGGTTTCCCACGGCTGCTCTCCCGACTGCCTGGCCTCCCCTTGGCGGGTTCTCCCGACGTCCAGCCCCACAAACCCCCGTCCCAGCACATCCTAGGACAAGCCTGGAATGCCAGGGAGCAAGGCACGGCCATGTGCCCTCCGGGCGAATCCCACCAGCCCCACCAGCCCCCTCCAGGACTTCCAGCTAAGGGGGCTCCCCAGGTCACCCGTCCCTGAAGAGAAGCGGTTTATTCAACAGTGTTTCAGAAATTAAAACCAGGGCCCCCTCTTGTATTCAGTGAGTCTGATGGGAAACGTCAGGCATTAAAGAAGGAACGTGGACATCTTGGGTGTGGGGACCCTTGGGGACTGGCTCAGAAGGAACAGTGGAGCCAAACCTTGCTGATCTCCTTCATCCTGGACCCTAATCGGCAGAGCGGGGGTGCTGGGGTGCTGTGCTGGGCAGTGCTGCCATCCTATGAGTTGGAAGGCACTGGAAAGAATGAGGTGGGGGATGGGGTTGGGGGGTGATCTGCACAGAAGTGGGGGTCATGGTTTCGACTCTGTCTAGGATGACCATTTAATGTATCGTCTAGAGCAGTGGTTCTCAACATTCCTAATGGCCTGACCCTTTAATACAGTTCCTCATGTGGTGACCCCCAACCATAAAATTACTTTTGTTGCTACTTCATAACTGTAATTTTGCTACTGTTATGAATCACCATCGAAAATATGTGTTTTTCAGTGGTTTTAGGCGACCCCTGTGAAAGGGTTGGTCGACCCCCAAAGGGGTCGCGACCCACAGGTTGAGAACCGCTGGTCTAGAGTGACAATAAGGGGAAGCTACTTATAATTCCCCTGGGACAGGTATATAAAGCAGAGCTATCCAGGGACATCAGGGGGTATGATCGGCTAGCCTATGAGACATAATTAAAAGAACTAGAGATGTGTAGGTAGAGAAGAAGTGAATTGGGGAAGACATAAAACTAGAATTTCCTGGAGTCAGAATTCCTGATATGAAATTCTCACTACATCTCTAACCAGCTGTGTGACCTCAGACAAGGGCTTTGCCTTCTCTGAACCTTAGTTTCCTCATCGGAACAGTGGATGATTGGACCTGCCTCACTGGGTCTCTGTGAGGATTTGATGAGATAATACGCAAGGAGAACCTAGAGTCTGGCTCGATGCCTGTTGGTGGCCATGGCAGAGCGGCCCTGGGCATCTCTCACAACCTCCCTAGTCCTCAGTCTCTCCTGCTAGAAGGTGGGAAAAACCTTCCCTGCGTATCTCTCAGGATAACCGGATGAACACATGGGACACGGATGTGGAAACCTTGGGAAACCATCGATGATCCAGTCTGTGTGGGAAGCAGACCAATGAGAAGAGAACCCCAATGGTGTGCTAGAAAAATGCACAGCTTCTTAGTGGACAATTTCCATCTCTGATGGGCGATTCAAATGATGTAACCAGACAGATAAGTATAACCAGTGGCCCTGTTCTTTTGGTTGGGTAGGACTGTCGTAAATAAGCAAAGGATCCTCTTGTCTTCCCAGCATCTCTTTCCCCTCTTCTCCTCTCTTAGTCATGAGTTTGGTGGGGTTGACCACCCCCTTTCCTGGCTCCAGGCCTGGCCTATCAGAGCACTCTCCCACTTGGGCCAGAGTCACTGGTTCAAATATTGGTAGGCAGGCCAATAAGACTCAATTCCAAGGCTTTGGTTAGAGTAGTGGCAGAGAGAGAACACTTCTTCCACTGAAGATTCTGAGAAGGTGGGTCCTAGGCCTGCCGCTGCCATCTTGCCTACCCTAAAAATGGAACCCACACAGAAGAAAGCAGAGCTGAGAGCTGATGAAGTCCAAATGGAATCCTGCTTACTACGTTTGAGTCCCTGGATCCAGCCCGACCTGAATCCGACTACTGGGGTTTTTCAGTTAGGCAAACCAATGTTCCTTTTCTTGCTGAATGTTTCTTTTCTGTCACTTGCAAGCAATAGAGCTTTGAAAGAAAATATATACAGGTGATGATTAAGAAGAGAAATTCAGATCTGGAAGGAAGGGTTAACTCCGTCTTAACTCAGAGATGGCCTGTTTGTCCCGTGTCTGCTTACTGTCCCCCGTCTTGCTTTGCCTTATAGGGAGGCCGACCTCTGTGGGCTGTATTCCCAGGCACCTGCGTCTGCTGACTCCCAGCCGCTTCGGCCACCTTGGCTGTCTCCTCTCCCTTTGCCACCATTCCTGTGTCTGCTGGTGACCTAGTCCCTCCATCCCCAGCCTCGGGATGACAGAGGCCCCTGCTCTTGCTCATCTGGGGGTTACTCACTGTCCCTTAGCAATCCCATCTCATGCACAACCAATTCCCTGTACTAAATTCTCTCTGTTTTCGATATTCAGAGCATCTGCTACTCTCCTGTTAGGGCCCTGACACAGATGGCCGACAGGTGTGCTCCTGTGTCGTGGCAGCCAGAGGGGACATGACATCCAGGGAACCGAAATAGATTCAGAGTTGGGGGGGGCTAGATCAGGCCCGAGGAGGAGTGCGGCTCTGAGCTGAGGGCAGTCGGGGGGCCTCTGGTGCCCTTTAAGAAGGATTGGGGGTGGTGTGGCTGATCAGACGGTTCCCCAGGCGGGGAGGCTGGAGGCTTAGAACACAGGTCCCCGCAGATTCTGGGACACGTCCTGAAATGAGGACTCGACTTCTACAGGCCAACACGTGCCAGGGGCCCGGAGAAACGCGATCTGAGACTTCCAGGGCATGTCTACTCACCAACTCACCGATTTCAAAGGCCAATCTCTCTGGGGCTCTTCTTGCTCCTTAAGTGAAACGGAACACTGTGCGAGGACTTGGGTGTAGAGGGGAGAGGAGCCAGGAGCCAGCCAGGCGGAGGGGGCCGGGGGCTTCAGCAAAGTCAGCAACAAAGAGCCCAGTGACCCAGCGAAGCCTGAAGCAGCCCAGACATGAAAGGAATATGCTGGAAAAATTAACTCAGTGTTTGCTTTGGGAACCAGTCTGACGGCTCTTAATCCAGTGGGCGTGTGTGTATTGCAGCTCACGGGACGTCCCAGATCCCCGGCAATGTGACAAAGAGCTGTTTGTGAGGTTTTCATCCCCGCTGCGGAGGGTGCCTGCTGCCTGGTCCCCACCCCCCTCACCCCCCCACCCAGGCCACTGATCAGTGGCCCTGCCATCCGGGGGCTCCCAGCCTTCTGCCAGCGGCTGCTCTGAGCTGGCTACTTGTTCCCTTTTCCGTTTCTTCTCACCTTGATGCTCCCGCTTGAGAAAGATGGACGGCCCCCAGAAGTCGCCAAGCCCCAAAGCTGAAAACGCACGGAGGGTCTGTTTCTTAAAAGTGCATCTGTTAGATCAAGCAGATGAGAAAGAAGACACCCTCGGCCCCTGGAAGGAGGCACTTGGGGCCGGGGGCGGGGGCGGGCTGGGCATAACCTGAAGGGATAAGAAAAGGAGGCAATGACCCCTCTCCTTAAGGCGCAGACATTTCTCATACCAGGATCGGGTTAGATGTGCTTGAAAAAAAATCATGTTTGAAATTCCTTTCCTCTTGTTTTAACTAGACCGGCCCCAGGGAAAGGGACCCCATGAGCAAAATTCAGACAAAGAAGTGACTTCTTAGCATATTGAGCTTCCTAAGGATTTCAAGTTCTGCCATAAAGGGGCGGGTCGAATGACTTTCCGGGGCACCCTTGACCACACGTGTCTTTCGCCTGACTGACTGAATGTAGAAATCAACCCCCCGGCATACTGTCTACGAAGCCATCACCCGTGCGGTCCGGTCAGAACAATGCGGTCATCCGAGAAGCCAAGTACAGCCACCAGGGCAGAGTTAAAAATAACCCAACTTGCTCACTTGCATCCATCATCAACCGACATCAACCGACATGGGCCAAAGCAGCTATTTTTAAAATGTCCTTTTGCTACCCATCCATCCCCCTCGCGCATGGCAGCTGCTCCCTGCCTCCCTAAACAGAAACGGGACCTGCCTCTCTTTTCCTTTTGGGACCAAAATGCCAGTCTGGGGAGTCAGGCTTCTCTCGGGGGTAAGGCCCGCTGAACGCAGAACCCTCCGGTGGGGGTGGGGCTGTCACGGGAGAGCCATCATTGTCCGATACATTGTATCGGTCGCTGTTACTGTTACTTGCCTTCTCTTAGACCTCAGCCTGGCGAGGACACTCCCCCACTCAACCACCATCAATGGTTGAACCTCAGCCTAACTCCCTTAATCCAATGTCCGTATTATGACCCTTGGGTCTCTTCACACAGCCACGCAGGACATCCCCTCATCCCCACCTTGCTCACAGGTGCCCATGTCCCCAGAATACTCCTTCCACGCCGTCTAAGCATGTGCATGCACAGGTTCAAACTCTCCCACAACCTTTTGGTGTATGGGACGCTGTTCCAGTCAACGGAGCCACCTGGCCAGGGTGCATCTGCTCTTTCGACCGGGTGAGCATCTGGGAGCATCTCCCAGAACTCCAGACCCAAATTTGCTCTTTTCCTGGCTCAGAGTGGCCCCTGGTCACGCTGATGGCAGTCAGCCTGGTGTGGGGGATGGAGCCCTGGCAGTGACCTGGTCCTCATCGCACTTGGCTGCTGATGGGCCAAGTGACTTTGCACACATTCTTGGACTTCTTCAGTCACCCTCACGCATAGACGGGGTTGAACCAGATGCGACTGCCCGAGACCCCAGTTCATGAGGACCTGTGTGTGGAGTGCTGTCGTGATGAATCGAGACCTTACAGTCAGAGAGAGTTGGAGTGAAATCCCGACAGCGTAAGTCACTTGCTGTTTGAACTCGGGAAAGTCACTTCTTTAATTTCTCCCTAACATTTCTCTCCAGCTCTGCATCTATAAAACAGCAATAATAGAGGCACCCCTCTGAGACCGTAGGGAATTGCCCCACAGAGCAGGGGGCGTAGACAACGGAAACGTGTTGTCTCACAATCTGAAATCAAGGTGTCGGCAGGTTGGCTCCTAGTGAGGGAAGTGAGGGGGACTCTGTCTCAGGCCCCTCTCCTGGACCCTGGTGGCCTCCAGGGTTTCTTGGCTTGTAGATGGCGTTTAACCTGTGTCTTCCCTGTGTGTCTGCCTCTGTGTCCAAACTCCCCCTTTTCCTAGGGAAATACTGGATGAGGACCCACCCTCACAATTTCATCTTAACTGGATCATCTGCAAAGATCTACTTCCAAATAAGGTCCCATTCACAGGTTCTGGGGGTTGGAGCTCCAACATATTGGGGGACACACAATTCAACTTCTAACTGGAATTGACAGAAAATTAGTACAGAGAATGTCCTTTGCTGCAGCATCTGCTAGGGCTGTGATTTTTGTGGTCACCTTACTTTTGCATGAACCAATAGACCAGCACCATAGGTTTATGTTGACAAGAGCAAAAAGGACCGCACCTGTTATTCCGCTAATTCAGCTCCGGGTGTTCGGTCGATACTTAGTGGCAAGCCTCATCGATTTGGTCAAGCCTTCCTCGGATCTGCACTGGCTGATGGGGAGCCCGACCTGACCTCCTCATGGCCACGATTTGCACAGACAGACCTGGCCAAGGGGTCAAAAGTTTCAACTCTCCCCAAATTCCTCCAGCCTTGAGATTGGATTTTACCAGGGAATGGTAAAATTCAAAAGCATCTTCATTTTCCACAGAACCTGCCAGCAGCCCAGACGCAAGGCAGAAAGAGCGGCGTGGAAATTCCAGCCTCAGCCCAGCGTTGCCTTTCTTGCCATCGGAATCTCGTCTTCTCTCTCATCCCTCTCCTCCTGTCCGTGGGGAAGAAACGCCTGTAACCGTTTTCTCCAACCCGAGGCTGGGAGCGATCTGGGAGGTGACGCCGGGCTCCCGGGTGATGGGAGCTATTTGGAAGCAGGTGGAGAAGAAGCAGTTTCCTCCTGGGTGTCAGTGGAGAGGGACCCAGCGCACACCCAGGTTCCGTTGACATCTCACTGAGCCTCTCCCAACGCCCTCGATACATACCTCATCTTTCAATGGAAGCATCTCCAAACAGCCGAGTGGCGACCTGAAAAAACGAACACTAATAGGAAATGGGAAACACATCCGCCTCTGAGTAATTGGTCCTTTTTCATATATGAGTTGACTCCGTGTGAAATTCCTTCCCCCGGATTATAAATAGAAACCAATGTGCTTTGCAGTTGGGCTTTTCTTTCTTTCTTCTTTTTTTTTATGAGGTTTTTCCCACAGACAAAGGGATTTTCACTTTCAGAAGAAACAATTGCCAGAGACAAGTGGTTTTCTGATGGACGTGGATTAGGGCCACCCACTTCCTCGCCAAATTCAGCCACAAGGTACTGTCCTGGGCCGACACCCCGGGCTCTTGTTCCTTGGAGAAAAATGTCCGGACACGGGAGTGGGAAGACGCTCCTCCAGCCCTGGCTCCCCACGGCTTGCCGGGTGACTGGCGTGGGACCCGCCTTTGCCATCAGATGCTGTTTTGCTTACCTGGTGCCGATCCTCTAAGTCCGCGGCTACCTTGGCCTTTGCAGTGAGTCTGAACATTGCAAGATGTGTGGAGGGGAGTAACCTGCCTGCCGCTCTCGAACCCGGTCGGAAAGGTCAGCAATAAGAGGAGGACAGAGGAGGTGCCCTCGTGCTGGAAGAGACCGACGGGAGCCTCTGCAAAACGCTAGCAAAACAGACCTGTGCCCTGGCCGATTTGTCTCAGCGGTTAGAGCGTCAGTCTGGGGTCCAGAGAGACCCGGGTTCGGTTCCCACTAAGGGCACATATCTCAGTTGCAGTTTGTCCCCAGCCCTGGTTGGGTCATGTGGGTGGCAACCACTTGATGTGTCCCTTTCACGTTGATGTTTCTCTCTCTCTCTCTCTCTCTCTCTCTCTCTCCCTCCCATTCTATCTGAACAAAAAATAGAAAAATGTCCTCAGGTGAGGATTAAAAAAACAAACAACAACAACAACAACAACAACAGAAAAACAGACCTATGATTCCTTTTCAGCAATTCCAATATCCAGAAAGGCAATAACCTATTAAAAAAAAACACCTCAGTTGGTGACAAAATCTGCCCTGAATGTGCACGGGGCTGGCTGGCTTTTATCTCTGTTTAGCCCACTTAATTGAAGTCTCAAACATTCACTGCAGAACTATTTGGAGATAAAGAGTGGCCCCGAACCCGCCAGGCAAATTACATGACATGGAGTATATGTTCCGTATGCCCTTTCTAAAATGCGTGAAAGTTCTAAATTCTGCATACATCTGGCCCCGGTGGTTTCAAATCAGGGGCTGGGGACCTGAAACAATCTCATTTAGGGTTGTCACTGGCAAGCAGGGGTCCCCATGCAATATATCAGAGATTGCAAACTGACCTCCTACGGGAAGACCGGAAGATATAGTTAGTGACCATCACGCTTTAAACGTTCGATTTTTTTTTTTTTTTTTTGTGGTGTCTTTGGTTGGGAGCAAGGTCACTGCTAAGCCTCTATTGGTTCTTTCCTTTGGACCACCTGCCTTCCCCTACAGGCATCCAAGCCAACAACCTGCCAAATGGTCAGCCTTGTGAAACTGTCCTTGTAAGAAGAGAATCGATGACTGTGACGGGGCCCCCAGACCGCTAACCCTGCATTCATTCATGCACTTACTCATGCACGCATTCACTCAACAAGGAATGTCAGAGCCAGGCTTGCACATTATATTTGTCATTTGACAGCAACATGTAAGTGATGAATAGTAGCATATTAGTCAGCATTCTCCAGAGAGACAGAACCAATAAGGGATGTGTGTGTGTGTGTGTGTGTGTGTGTGTGTTTATTAATTATAGGAATTGGCTCACAGTTACAGAGGCCCAGAGGTCCTATGGTCTGCCACCTTCAAGCTGGAGAACCAGGAAAGCTGGTGGTGTAATTCAGTCCAAGTCCAAAGACCCGAGAGTCAGGGCAGAGACGGTGTAAGTCCTGGTCTAGACTGAAAGCCAGAGAACCAGGAACACTGATGTCCAAAGGCAGAAGAAAACGCATGTCCCAGTTCAAGGAGAGAATGGATTCCCCCCTCCTCTGTCTTGCTGGTCTATCTGGGTCCTCAGTGGGTTGGATGGGGCTCACCTGCTCTGGGGAGGGCCATCTGCTTTACCTGATCCACAGATTCAGTGCTAATATCCTCCAGAAACACCCTCCCAGGCACACTCAGAAACAATATTTTACCAGCTATCTGGGTACCGCTTAGCGCAGTCACATTACACATAAAATCAACCAGTACAGGACTATACTACAAGTGTGTCTAAGGCTCCACGGCCCTGTTCCTTGCACTCCTCAGTTCTGCCCTTCAGTTGGCATTTACTGAGCCCTTCCTCTGGCAGCTGCAGGCTTGCAAGTACTGCTCAGAGCCCCCCATAAGGTGGCACTGCTACCAGACCCATTTCACAGATGGGGAGCTGAGGCTCAAAGATGTCTCATTCCACAGCCAGAAAGGACAAAACCTAGATTCCAATGTGGCCACCTGTTCCCAGCTCCTTCATAGCATGGTGTGGAATATGCTCAAGAAAGTTACTCTCGGATAAAAAAGCTGTGGTACATATACACAATGGAGTACTATGCAGCTATAAAAAAGAAAGATCTCTTACCCTTTGAGATGACATGGAAGGACCTGGAGAGTATTGTGCTCAGTGAAATAAGCCAGTCAGAAAAAGACAAATACCACCTGATCTCACTTTTTTGTGGAATATAATAAACAAAATAAGCTAATGAACAAAATTGATCCAGAGACATGGAAGAAGGAAACAGACTGACAAACCTCAGAGGGAAGGGGGTGGAGGGACAGTGATAAACCAAAGAACTTATAAGCATATATGCACAACCGATGGACACAAACAACAGTGTGGTGTAGGGGGTGGGATGGGAGCAGGGAGGAGGATAACAATGGGGGCAAAGGAAGAACATCTGCAATAAAAAATAAATTAATAAAGATTGCTGATAAAGCAAAAAAAAATAAAGAAAAACAGAATAAAAGAAAAGCTGCCACAGCCAAGAGGAACGTAGGAGGCCTGGGGGAAAAAAAAAAAAGAAAGTCACTCTTTTAAAAAAATTCTCACCAGAGGATATTCTTCCACTGATTTTAGATAGAATAGAAGAGAGGGAGGAGGAGGAGAGAGAGATACATAGATGTGATAGAGAGACATGGATGGGTTGCCTCCCGCATGTCCCTGACCAGGGCCAGGGATTAAATCCACCCCAACTGGGAACTAAACGAACCCGAGACCCTTTGATCTGAGGCTGATGCTCCAACCTCTGAGCCAAACTGGCCAGGGCAAGAAAGTCACTCTGATCAATATCCCCAGTGAAGATCTTCTGATGGTACAAGTGTCATCTGTACTTACAACACTCCCAGATAAAGGTGGATGACAGAAAAGGATTTGCTCTCTGTCCTCCTGGAGACTCAAATCCACTGTGGTGAACCAGACATTAAAGAAACAACGAAAGAAATACAGGAGCTCATTTCATATCGAGGGATGTGTCGCATGGGAATAATCTACCAGAAATGAGGGAGGGAACACGGCTCCTTTAAATCACGAGGCTCGGGAGGCCCTGAGAGGTAACAGCTGATCTGAAGGGTGAGCAGAAACAGGTGAGAGAGTCCTGCTGGGCAGAGTGGGCAGCATGTGCAAAGGCCCGAGGTCAAGGGCTGGGGGCTCACCAGGTGTTATTGTCCAACTAACTGGACACAGGTAGTTCATCTTTTTCTGCTAGCATCTCTCTGAAGCAGTTGAGACCCATATGATCACCGGGACCCAAGCTCCCCATCTCGTGACATTATGGAATACAAGTTGAATGAAAATATTCCAAGAAGTTTCCGTGGGAGCCCAAAATATTGGAAGGAAGATGTGAGACCTGGGTTCTAGTCCTTGCATTGCCCCTTATTCACTAACTTGACGTTTGAACAAGTCCCTTCCTTTGGTTTTTTTTTTTTTTGAAGTCTGTTTTCTCTCCTGTAAAATGAACAACGGATACCTACCTGATAGGATTTTAGCAAGAGTTTTGTGACATGATGCAAAAGAAAGACCTTCAGAAGCCATAAAGCACAAGATGGACGGTACTAGGAATATGACAGTTGTTGTTGTTGTTATAAATCCTGATAAAAGGGCCCCAAAAGGGGTACCTTAAAACGTGAAGCAATGATGACGGGGGATCTCAAAACAGCCTTTTAGAAACGGCAGCAGCGAGATCAGATGGAAAAATCTGAGCACCAGTGACGTGGCCACCTGAAGGTTCTGGCAGTTCTGTAAAAAAAAGCAGATTTCGAATCAGTGCTTTGCCCCCCACATTTCGTGGTGATGTGGGGCGAGATGCATAAACGTATGGCTTTTAGTGGTTTTCCTCCTGGCGTATTGTTACCAAATGGGGCCCGGCCCAGGGCAGGTCTGCCTCGGGCCCGCTGGTAGTGTGTGGGTCCTTCACTTTGCGTAGGAAAGATTTCATAATATGAGTCCAGGTGCTTTTGAGCGTACATTTACTACAGCTGGGGACAGAGGGGCTCAAGGCAGAAGAAGCAATAGGAGAGAGAAAGAGACAACGGGGCCTTGAGAGCAGGTTCAGAGGGTAAGCCCAGGACGAGCTGCCGCCAGTGGGAAGCCTATGGGGGGTCTCAAGGGAGGGTCTTAACAGAATATTCATTAGCTTTCCAGGCGCGGCCTTCAATATGTTGATTCGTTAAAACATGCGTTAGAGGGGCCAGGGTTATTTTCTGCTTAGTTTTGTTTCTAAAGAATGTTATTGAAGAGGGGCCTGGATCGAGACCGGTGGTCCCTGGGATGGTCTGAAATGTGCCAGCCCTTTGCTCCTAAGTATCCTTGGTTAGGGAAGAGAAAACCTTGTGATTCATTAACTGGCTGTAAATCGCTCAGATCATTTGGCCTTGTTTAAGTATTGTGTCTCGGTTTCCCTTCTTACACGTATCAAGGAATTTCCCCAGCTTCTTCCTATCCTGCCTCAAAAGGAGAAGGACCCGGAGTAAAATCATCCTCGAGGTCCCGGCCAGCTAAAACGTCAGGCGGCCTGCAGCTCAGGGTTCGCCCGGCGGTACCCCCTTCCAGCTCCTGCTGCCTCTTGCAAGCCCTCCCTCCAGCTCCGAAGCGCTAAGCTGACCTCGAACCTGAGAGCGAACGTATGAGGCGGAGCCCTTGTCACCACCGTGGACAGAAACGCCGAGGGCCCGGTCGCCCCCACCCGGGGCAGCGCGCACGGTGCACGCACATGTTGTAAGCGAGACTCTTCCTCATGAAAAGGTTGCCAGAGCTCCGTCAATGCTGCTCCTTCTTTCCTGACCCTCTGCCCTGCTTCAAACGCGCTTTTAAACCTTTAAAGAACATGCGGTTTCACTTTCAACTGTATCTGAGCTTAGAGAGTGTTGTTTTGGCTGGAGGACAGAGAGCTGGGTGGGAGGCGTTGATTTCATAGATCTGAGCCC
Source organism: Molossus molossus (assembly GCF_014108415.1). Taxonomy (NCBI): domain Eukaryota; kingdom Metazoa; phylum Chordata; class Mammalia; order Chiroptera; family Molossidae; genus Molossus; species Molossus molossus. The sequence continues at coordinate 19,840,873 of NW_023425357.1, forward strand.
AGTAATATTAATGAGCGAACCGCTTCCAAAGGCCCCCAGAACCGCCAACCCACCCTCAGAGGTATTAGTTCAGCTGCAGTCTGCCCGCCAGGAGGAGAGCCCGGAGCACAGCAGCTCTGGCTATTTGCATATCAGTCTCACCCCAGATGACCTCTGGTTGGCCTGAAATTGCAAAAATATATTCCCGGCCCCCTGAAACTGGCAGGTTCAGGTTTCCTGGTCTCCAGCCTTCCACAGTGTGGAGGTCCTTGTTTAAGGAAAATAATTTAAAATTACCAGTATAAATGTAGCTACAAAAGTGAATACTCGGAAAACAAATCACAACAAATTGCAGCTTTTTAAAAGCTGACAAATGTGATAGACATCACTAAGCCCACAAACTACCATGATATTTGTACTAATTAACTGCCTGGCACGCATCTATCATGCATTTTTTTTTTTCTGCCCTTTTTGGGGCTGGATATTCTTTGGTTTCTTTTGCATATGACAACGATTAGGTAACACCAATTTCTGCACAGAGAATAGAAAGGCAGCTCAATAGCTTGGCTGGTGTGGCTCAGTGGATTGAGCATCATCCCATGGACTGAGAGGTCCGGGTTCAATTCCCATGCTGCGGTTTTGGGCTCGATCCCCAGTAGGGGGCGTGCAGGAGGCAGTTAGCTGATGTTTCTCTTTCTCTCCTTTCCTCTCTCTCTCCGAAATCAATAAGAACATATTTTTTGAAATAGAAAGATAGCTCAATATGTCTTTTGGCATATTCAGTTAAAATTTGGGGGTTTTTGTGTTTCTTGGTTGTTCAGAAAGAAATGCTCTTAGTTTCACAATGATGTAATTAACATTTCTTCCTGGCCCAACAGCTACAACTGTTGTGAAAAAGTTTAAGGCTGTTGTTAAATTTGGGAAAACATCTATTAAATTCCTCTCATACATGAGCTGTAAGATTTCAGGTCATTTCAAGTTTCCTTGTGCGATGAGTTCAATTAAATGCTCTTTGAAGTGACCATGCTAAGTTTGTCATCGCTGATGTTATTAGTGGATTTATGCTATCATCCTTGATCAGTCAGTTATGTCACGTCCAACCGCCAAGAAATTTAAATATTTTCGTTCTATATTTATATGACTTACTTCCCTTCATCGTCCTGCCATCAGATGGCGTCAGCCCTTTGCAAGTGCCAAGGCCGCCCGAAGGGGACAGTAGCGCTCCTAGACCTGTGCTGTGCCCAGTCTGCACAGCCAGCAGACCCTTTCGTCCCAGTCTATGCCCCACCGTGGCCAGAGTCACCCTGAAATGGAAACCCAACCACGCCACTTCCCGGTTAATAAAAAAATCCTCGGGCATCCCCACTTTGTAACAGGGACTCCGGCCCTTACCTACCTGTCCAGACTCATCTCACACAGTCCCCTCGGCTCCTACTCAAAGAGGTAGAGTTCCTCATAGCTCCAAACCCTCTGCTCCGCCTAGAACACTCTTCCCCACCTCTGACTTACTCCAGCGCATCTTCCACGGTGCCCATCACCTCCTCCAGGAAGCCTTCCCAGATCTGCCCACACTTGCTTGTCAATCCATCTCATGGGCTTCCCCTGGATCCTGTACTGCATGGAGAGCTAGCTCACCAAACTGTTCTTTCATCTGATTTCTTTGGGCCTCTCCCATTCTCGTCCTGGGAGAAGCGCTGGAGAGAGATGAGCAGGACATGGGCCCTGTTCTCATGGAGCTCTGGACGTAACTGAGAAGATAGATTTATCACAGCCAACCGTTGAGGTGGGAATGCTGCCGTGGAGCCAATGATGAGGTATTGATAATGCAGTGACCCTCCAAGGAGCCTGAGAATGTCCCGCATTGGAGGGAGGGGTCAGGGCAGGGGATTCTGCAGAGGTTCATGCAGGTGTAGACCCTATGTCCAGCAGAGGTGGCCAGGATTTCCGCCAAGGGAGGGATGGGGAGCAGGAGGCTGCAAAGGTTGCCTGGGGCCAGCTGAGACTTCCTCCCGCCTGCAACAGGTGTTGCTAAAAAATGTGGAGGAGGTGGGGAAGTGGCAAGGTCACATTTGCATTTTAGAAAGATGTCCCTGGCAGCTGAGAGAGTGGCCTGGAAGGGGCGGGAGTGGAGGCTAGATGACCAATTAGGAGGCTGTCAAAATATTGTAATTCCAAACCAATTTGTCAAACTGCTGAGCACAGAGGAATCTCATTAGTGAAAACGAAGGGGAAGTACTCCTGCCCCAGAGATGGCAAAACACCCACATTCAGCAGAACAGTTCCTGTTACATGTTTTATTCATTTTTAAATGTTTCTCTTATTTCCCCCCACCTTTGGTTTCTTGTGATTTCTATCTTTCTCTTGCTGTTCTATGTTTTCTCCTTGTCTCTTCTCTTTGGCTCTTGGACATTCTTTGCATCCTTTGTGTTCAACTTTTAAAATGTTTATCTTTCACGACAAGGTTAATGGCTCTGCCTCCATGAGACTGGAAAGACCTGGGTTCAAACCCCAGCTCTGCCATGTGCTCGGGTGACTCCCGTTCACATCAGTTAAAGGAGAGGTTTGTGGTCCTTCTTACAAAGAGTCCTGCGAAAGGAGATGATGCTTGAAAAACGTTTATGAGAAGGTCTAATACATGGTAGCTGTGGCTACTGTTTTTAGTGTTTCCTTTAAAAAAAAAAAAAAGGCCTGTTTTAATATTTTAAGCAACCCGGGCAAAGATGAGGCGCTGAATTGATCCACAGCGCAGAGAACGGAGGACGCGCACACAACACTCCCTAACAGTCGATCGCCACATCGGCTAAGAAAATGTGTTTTCCAAACGACACCGTCCTTTCTGTTTCACTGTGGAAGGATGATGATGCTGCTCACCCAGTGAGAGGACCAAAGGGGAGTCAGGACTGAGCCCTCGCGAGGCAGGATGAGCTCAGAGTGAAATGAGAAGGTGAAGTCCAGGGCGCGGATAAGATGCGCCAGAGGGAGGCTCTGAGGCAGAAGAAGAAAAGAGGGTTCAGAAGGGCAGCCTGCAGGATGGCACCAAACCCAAGGAGAGTGGGGGCGGGGCGGGAGGTGGATGGGGGAGGAGGTGGAGGCAGGGTGCACGTTTCATTCTTTCAGGAAATTTGGTCACGAGGGGAAGGAAAAACTTATCTCAAAACTAGAAATCTGCCCTGGCCAGTTTGGCTCAGCGGTTGGAGCATCTGCCTGCGGACCAGAGAGTCCCAGGTTCGGTTTCCACCGGGCCCTAGTGGCTAGGGGCATGTACCAAAAACAAAAAACCACAAAAAACCAGAAATCTGCCTTGGGGCAAGACTGCTATAGGTCTTCTGTGCCCTCCGGACCCTCTCTCCACTCTCCTCGGCCCTGACATCAGCAGAGAGCGCCAAAGAGAAATCCCTGGATCAATCCCCTCTCTGCATACGCTTGCTAAGGTGGGCTCTGCTGTTGGCACCTATAAACCCGACACGTGCACAGTCTCATAAGGTCCCAAAGTGTAAGTGAGATAACGATTATAAATTGCCTAGCGTAATGCTCAGCACATAGTAGGTATTCAACAGATGATGCCGAGAGAAAGAATGATTTTATGGGAAGCATGTGGCAAGGGTTTTTGCACCAGATAATAACTGAGTTTGTGTTATTATGACCGTGACCATTGTTATAAAATAGCAATGATTCAGCCTTGAAAATAGCCACCAGCCATGTGCATCAGGGCAGCCCCCCAAAAAGAGAGTAACTACAGTGATCACTGGGGCTGACCTCCAGGTTCCAGGCCCATGAAGTACCGCTTCTCTCTGTGCCCTTGAGGTACAGCCCGTTAAATGAATACAGAAGTGATAAGTCTTCGGATTGGAAGCTTTAAACTCCAGGGTGCAATTTGCCATGACTCGTGGCAAAAGCCTGTGCCACGGCGGCTGGTGACGTATGAACGGTGGCAGAGTCGGTGTCACGGAGCTCTTCCTCGGCCACATGTGTGGCTGGCGTGGAACTTGGGGCAGCGCCACATAGGGCCTGCATCCCTTTAAACCGCTGGTGTTGTTTTCGGTGTGTGTGAAAAAGGTTTGTTCGTGAGAAACCCGAGTCCTGCAAACAGGTGGTGCCGATGCGCGGACGGCTATCTCTGCCGGATGCTCCGGCCGTATTCCAGGTACGTCAGCTGGTACACAAACGGGCTGTTCCATCCGCGCTGGGGACTGTGTGGGCAGGGGTGGCCTCCTTTGCCTTCGCTGGGTGGAGGGTTTGCACGTTGATATCAGGCGAGTGCCAATGGGACCGTCTGTGACTGTCATCCTCTTGGACACGGTTCCGGAGGGAAGGGCAGAACGCAGCAAGCGTCCCAGTCCGTCTGTTCACTTCACGCCTTCGAGGCCTCATGACCGGATCGACGGTGAGTCATGTCGATGTGTGCATTCCTGCATACTTTGTGTGCATTTGCTGAATGCCTAAAAAAAGGTGGCTTTCAACCTCATTTGGGAACAGGTGTGGGGATGTTCCTAACAGACAAACCACAGGGCCAGTGAGTGGTCACCTTCATGGTGCTACAGCCTCCTCCCCACCCCCCGTGCATGTGATAAGTCAAGGAGTCGATCAAAAGCAGAAATCTCACAACTGAAGGTGAGGAACATGCGCAGACTCCCTGGAGACCTGGTCGCTATCCATTGGCACGATTTCTGTGCACTTCCAAGTTCTCCTGTCAACGCGCCCCACCCACCGTCTTCCTCTCTCAGAAGGGGGCCCCTCCACCCTGCGGATTTTAGTTGGGCATGCTGCCATCCTAAACAGGATTTCTTGCCACACGTCTCAAACACTGGATGGGGTGGTACAAGTACTCTATGGGTGGATTGTGTTGAACGAGTTTGTTCTTGGGGTCCCCTGACTTCACCAATGGCGCCGTCATCTTTCTGGTCAGCCTGCTGACCACACTGAGCATCAGACCACAAGGTATAGTCAATGCTTCGTAAGAATTTGTCTTTTGCCCAAAGGCAAGTCCTTATCACAGAAGCACACGGTTAAGATGAATTGTCAAGGTCACCTACCCCTCCCGTGGAACGTCTTGGGAAAGCATTTGCCTAAAATATCTTTAGTAACGGAGTTCCACTCCCTGAAGGCATCTCCGGCGTCAAGGAAATCTACGTCTTTATATTCGGCTAGAATTTACCAAACGTTAATTCCCCTCCTTGCTTCCGGCTGCACCCCCGGAGGGAATCCTCAGTGACCCTGGTGGAGGAGCCCCTCTCTGGTTTGTAGATGAGGACACTGAGGTGCTGAAGGTGAGCTTGAGATAAAGCTGAGTGGGTGGTTATTCAACGTTCTGCTGAAAGCACAGGGGACAAGTTCAAAACCACACCCGACCTGTTCCCAGACATTGACACAGTAGCAGAACATAGTCTTGGTGCAAGGTCTCAGCACACATGTGCTCACTGTCCCCAACTATGGTCTGCCACAGGCCAAGTATGGGGCTACAGAGGTGGAAGACACAGGCTGTACCCCGGCAGAGTCCCCAGCCTCATCAGGAAGGTAATCGGTGTGGACGGTGAGCAGGCACTCGGAGAACAAAGAGGAAGTGAATGTGGTCTGGCTTGGGCATCATGGAGGGCTTCCGTGGAGTCAATAACAATCGATGACATTCACCTCCCTTAATATATGACTCATGCTCCCTGTCTCCAACCAAGGGCTCAACTCTGACTTCCACAGGGTCTTCATGCCAGCAATCTTCCTGCAGGTGGCACTGACCTTGGCGTGAAGAAAGTGACCTAACATAGCGTCCCCAGGGGTAATAAGAGGTTCTAACCCTGGATAGTGGTCAAGGTCGCACAACTCTGGGAATATACTGAAATCCATTGACTTGGACATTTTCAAATGGGTGAATGTTATGTACAGTATAACTCAATAAAAATGGTTTTAAAAGAGTCTCGCCTTGCCCTGGCTGGCTTTGCTCAGTGGTTAGAGCATTGGCCCGTGGACTAGAGAGTCCTGGGTTCAGTTCCCGCTAAGGGCAAATACCTTGGTTGCAGTATGTCCCAGGCCCCGGTTGAGGTTGTGTGGGTGGCAACCACTCAATGTGTCTCTCTCATGCCGAAGTTTCTCTATCTCTCTTCCTCCCTCGCTCCCTCCTGCTCTATCTCAAGATAAATAATAATAGTAATAATAATAATAATAATAAAAGTCTTGCCTTGCTCGACCGGTGTGGCTCAGTGGATTGAGTGTTGTCCCATGGACTGAGAGGTCCCGGTTCAATTCCCAGTCAGGGCACATGCCCATGTTGCAGGCTCGATCCCCAGTAGGGGGTGTGCAGGAGGCAGCCAATCAATGTTCTCTCTCACATCGATGTTTCTCTCTCTCTCTCTAAAAAAAAATCAATAAAAGCACATTAAAAAAGGAAAAGTCTCGCCTTGACTTTTATTCTCTGACCCACATTTGGTGCTCACCCACAGAACCCAGCTCTGTTCATCCTGGGGGTGCCTGCCTGAGAGGGAGCATCTCACGTAGCTGCAGTAGTGCCCCGGCCCCGAGCTGTGCCCATCACCTCATCCGCAGGCGAGAACCCCCTTCTCCCCCCACTTCTGTTAGCTTCATGCAGCACCTGCGGGCCAGACTGGAGGAATCTGAACAGCAGTCAACTTGCTGGGCTTGTTTCTCAAAATGTGATCCCTGGACCAGCACACCAGGCAGCCCTGGAAGGCGGACAGCAACGCAGAACCCCAAGCTCCACCGAGTGGTTGCGAGGGCGTGTGAGTGAGAAGCACTGATCTCAGGCACTGATTCTCGGCTTGACCTCCAAAAGGTCGCCCAGGTCCTACCCCTAAAGATTCAGATTTCCTTGCTGGGGGTGCAGCAGGTACTGCAACGGTGCCCCAGGAAATGCTGACATACAGTGCCCTTGAAAACCTGGCCCACGGCTCGAAGGAGTTTTGCTCCCTGGGGTTATTTTGTCCCCAGACAACCCGGTCCGTTCCTCCTCGCTCTGTGCCCAGCTGTCGGAACCCAGCCCCGCGCTCGCGGCTCAGTCCGTTTCATCTGCACGAGGCCACCGCTGCCACCGCTGCGGTCATTGTTCACCTTGGCCCTGACCACCCCGAGGCTCACAGCAATTGTCCAAATACCCGACTTCAAACAAACACAGAGAAAATAACATGGGCCAGTGCTTTGTGATAAGCCGCCTTTATCAGCCCCGGTGGCTGTCAGCCTGCACGGCTGGTCAGAGGGCTCCTTTGACACGCTGTAAATAAACATCACCTGTTTGTCCAGGACGACACGGGGGCGGCCCCTGCTCCTGGTGTTATCATGGAGGAAGCACTCGGTTGGGTGTGTGAGTATTTGGACGTGAACTGAGAGACGACAACAACAGCCGAGGTGTAACCACATCACCGCCCCGGTGAGTTTGGTCGAGACCAGCGTGGTGGCTGCGTCCAGGAAGGCGGACCGCGGAGAAAGGGGACTTTCGCTTCTTCCTGCCTCAGTGGCCCCTTTTCCAGCGTCTAGACTTGGCGTTCACGGGGCCGGGGCCTTCCGGATTCCATTCTCTGTCTGTTGCCAGTTTCCGAAGCCGCAGATCTAAATTGGGGTTTCCTGGATTCCCAGAGTCTTACTGTTGGAAGGGGCCCTGGAGGGCGGGAGAAGCCAGCCCCTCTCTCTCTTTGCAGAGGAGGAGACTGGAGGGCAGGGTGGTGAGGGTCAGAGGTCCCGTGACGGGTCAGGAGGTGCCAGGGCCACATGAGAACGGCTGCAAGCAGAGCTGCCCCTCTGCCCGGCTGGATCGGACGGGCCCCTTCCGTCCTGGGCCACGCATCTGGCAGCAGAGGGCTCGGGCCTGATGTCTGTGTGTCGAAGGGACACTGTTATTTGTACAATGGCAGTGTGGCTTTTGCCAAAATTCTGTGGTTTCCTCGTGCAGACCTATTTGCAAGTTCTCTGAGACAGTGAGAACACGCGGTGGTGGTTCTCTCGCCTTCGGGTGCATTCGTGGCCCCCGGGGAAGGGCCTGGGGTCTCATTTCCAACCAGTTCCCGGGCGCTGTGAGGCTCCTGGTGTGGGAGGGCTCCCGGAGGAAGGGTCCCAGAGTTCGCTGTCTTGAGGCCAAAGAGGTGAAGGACCAGAGCCCTGTGTCCTTCTCCCCCAACCAGGTGCTCCCAGTCCAGCAGGAGGCTACCAGGTTCTCGATGCTTCTCTGCTGGGGGGACTCGCCCCCAGACATGCCTGCAGGGATCCATAGCTCTGTGTAGTCCGGAACCCGGGCTGGGACTGTGGCCACTCGAGCTAACAGAAGGTGGTGGCCATCCCAGGCCGCCGCTCCGAGAGGTCCTAGAAGTTCCTGCTTTTCCGCCTTTGGGAGCCCTGAGCTTCCCAGAGGAAGTCTGACCACTGCTGCAGAGGCCGCACGGACAGGCAGTGGCCCGGGGGACGTGGAGAGAAAGGCACGGCTGTCCCAGTGTCCCCGTTGAGCACAGCCTGTCAGATGACCACCCTCAAAAGAGCAGAAGAGCCCTGGCCGGTTTGGCTCAGCGGTTAGAGTGTCGGCTGTGGTCCAGAGAGACCCGGGTTCCGTTCCCGCTAAGGGCACCTACCTCAGTTGCAGTTTGTCCTCGGACCTGGTTGGGGTCGTGCGGTGGCAGCCATTCAATGTGTCTGTCTCACATCAATGTTTCTCTCTCTCACTCTCTTCCTCCCTCTCTCCCTCTTTAAAACAAACAAACCAAAAAAGAGAAGAAGAACCCCAGGGCTGACCCCAGCCCAGACTGCTGACTCGTGTGCAAATAATGTGGTGGTTGTCGGCCACTAAGACTGGGGGCGGTTACACAGCAAAGACATCTGAAATAGCGACCATATAACGCATCGTCCAACCAGCATATTTGGAGAGCGAAAGGGGGTACTGTTGAAAATTACACCAGAACCACAGAATAAACCAGGACTACTCCGGGAAAATTAGGAGGTACGGTCACCCTAGTGCTGAACAGCACTGTGACCAATCCATGGACATTTCCTACAAGTGTGTTATTATCAAAATTGTCCCAGTTGCCAGCGACAGAAATCAGACTCCGGCTGGTGTAAGCCACAAAGAGCATCGGTGGACTCAGGCAGAAATACTGCTGCAGGTATATTCACCCAGGGGTGCACACTGTCTTCAGGCTTGATCTCTCCTCATCTCTGCTTTTCTCTTTATTGGTCCCATTCTTTCCCCAGCTCTCCCCTGAGGCAGCAAGACAATTCCCTAGCTGCATCGAGCTCCTGTGAGTTCAAGTCCACACGAGTCCTGGCTGAGCCTGTGGCACTGACTGGCCACATCGAGCCCCATGCCATGGACCAATCACTCCAGCAGGAGGAAGCGATAGTCTGATGGGCGGGACCTGAGCTGCAAGGACACCTGGGATCCAGGGTGGAGTCAGCCCCATCCTTTCTTGTGGGGCACGGAGGGGTCACCAAGGAAAACCTGGGGTTTTCCAGAACATGGGGATGGAGTATGTGGGCGCAGAGGGCAGCTTGGCAGCATACGGTTCCCCCACGCCCGAGTCGAGCGTGTCTGCCTTTCTCTGGGCTACTGCGGGGCTCCCCTCAGAGCAGCGTGTGTATGGCCGGAGGCCTATAGATGGTGCTAGTGGAGGTCTTAACGGGCAGTCGCATTCCTATGCTGGGCTCAGGAGCAGCTCACAAGGGCTGCTACTTAGAGGAGAGATTGTCATCACCGGCATCCCATCAAATCATTAACAACACCCTCAAAGGGTAAGTGAGAGGAACAACCTGTAAAAGCCCTGTCCCAACATCTTCTGGAGCAAAGCTAACCCCAGCAACTCGGAGCCCACACCTGAGAGGGGCAAGAGGCCCTGTTCTCGAACTCCTGCCAACAGCACGGGGAGCAAGGCTGTGAGGACGCGTGTTGTGCCATCATTCCCGCGAGCATCCCGCACGAGGCACGGCGCTGAAACCAGGACGGGTGGATCTCCGCTCCCTGGCTTTGTGTTTGGTAAGTTGCACGAGCAGGTGTTTGGCCTGCAGGAATTTTCACCCCAAACCCTGTGCTCTGCAGAAAAGCTGCTCTTCCCCTAAGCTGGGACTTGTCCTCTCCTCTTGGCCACGAAGGCCCTAACCCTTCCCTTCACCTGCTGACCCTCGCTGGCCCTGTGGTCTCCGCTGGCGGTTCTGAGCACTGTTGTTACCGGAAAGGAGGCCTGGCCCTGAGCGGGTCTGCCTGGGGACAGCCTGTAGCGTGTGGGTCATTGACTTCATCAAGGAAAACTTTACAGCACGAGTCCAGGTGAATTTTAGAGCACGTTCATTAAAGCTGGGGACGATGGAACAGGAAAGGGGCTCACTGAGAAGTCAGAGAGAAGGGGGCCTTGGGGAGAGGTGCAGGGGTTTGCCCCGGACGAACTGCCGCTGCCCATTGCTGCCCTGGTTGCAAGCCTCGTGGGGTCCCTTAGAGTTTAGGGGGTGCCTGCCTGTGGGTGGAGAATGGGGGGCAGTGTGGGTGTGCTCCTGGGAGAGAGAGCACTCTGGGACCTTTGTTTTGAGAGGTTTTAAAGGCTGGGCATTTAGGGGAGGTCTCAATAGAATATTCATCAGCTGTGTGCTGGTGTACCACAATGAGGTTTATTCTCTTCACTTCCTCTGTCCTTGGGTGTGGTTGGCCAATGGCACTCATTGGATTTCTGCTGTCTGCCTCCCTGCGTAGGTGATTTAAGCTATTTATCCTCTGGTTGGGGAGGAGAAGGGCAAACCATTTACTCTCGTGTCTTTGGTGTAGGGAACATAGGATGCAAACTGCTGTTTAACCATCTGCCTCAGTTTCCCTGTCCTGCTTGTCCTGGCTCACTGGCCTGTCGCCCTATCACTGCATCACTTAGTGGCCCACCTCAGTGGTTTACGGCCACTCCTTATTGTCACTGCCTTGATTCCATTCAGAGGGCCGATGGGCTCAGTTGGGTGGCCCTCTGTTGCCGTCGAAGGGTAGCCAGACCTGCATTGCCTGCGGGCTCCGTGTGCCGGCCGCGGGGGCTCCGTTATAGGACCGAGTGTGGGCGGGCCGCTGGGGGATGCGCCGGGCTGCCAGTCCAGCGTCCACACATGGCCGCTCCACGCGGCTGGGGCCTCCCCTTCATGGCCGCTGGGTTCTGAGAAGAAGCATCCGAGAGAGGGAGACATAGCCCTATTCTAGATCACCTGTGGGTCCGAGAAGACATCTCAAGAGCAATTAAAAATGCATTGACCTAAATGAAAACAGAAGTATGACATCACAAGGTGTGGGATGTGGTGAAACGAGAGCTTAGGGGGAATGTGGGGTGAACGCAGGTATTAGGAGGATCTGACAACAATGGCAAAGCTTCCACCTTAGGAGACCAGAGGAGGAAGAGGAACTTGGCCCTAAAGCAAACAGAAAGTAAATAATTTTAAAAATTGGCACCCAGCCAGTGTGGCTCAGTGGTTAAGCGTGGACCCCTGCACGAAGAGGTCGCCGGTTCGATTCCAGGTCAGGGCACTTGCCCAAGTTGTGGGCCCGATCCCCAGTGGGGGGCGTGCAGGAGGCGGCCAATCGATGTTCTCTCTCATCCATGTTTCTATCTCTCTGTCCCTCTCCCTTCCCCTCTCTAAAATCAATAAAGGAAAAAAAATTGGGCAGAAAGCAAAGAAATTAAAAACAAGAGAGAAAATCAACGAAGCCCAACGTTGGTCCTTTAAAAAGATCAGTACAATGGATAGACGTCCAGGCAGACAGACCACGGCGGATCGCGTGGAGACACCAGCGATCAGTCTGAGAAAGGACAGAGATGTTATTCCTACTGATCCCGTAGACGCTCAAACGACCAAACAGGAATTCTACACGTGAGTCTACGTTCACGATTCGATAGCTTAGAGGAAGTGGACCTATTCCTCGAGAGAGAGAACTACCAGGAGAGCAGGCAGAGCTCGGTTAAGGGTCAGGAATGGGAACTCTGTTTCCACCATCCTGCTGGTCAAAGCAGTTCTGGGCCTGCCCAGGTCCAAGGTGGGGAGTAGTAGACACGCCCGCTGTGATAAGGAGCTCCAGGGCCTGTCACACAGGAGCTAGTGAATGAGCGCTGCTGCTGTGCTCTGGCAAGTGCAACCTACAGGCTTACATGCCACCTCTTCCAGGAAGGCCTCCTTATCACCTCTCTAGACACCCTCCCCGCCCCCTGACTGCAAAAAACGAGTTTTGTTAATATCTATGCAATCAGTATGTCTCAACCCGGGCTGCACAGTCATATCCTCTGGGAAGCTTTTGACAAATATCCACACCTAGAGCCACACCCTGGAATGCTGACTGAAGTGGCCAGTGGGGGGGCCGGGGTAACCTTCAGAAGTTTCTCAGGTGATTCTGCTGGCAGCCAGGGTCAAGGATCTCTGTGGCCAATAAACACATGTACAAGTGATTCTGGCTGAACAGGACAAGGGCAGCAGTTTAGAAACTAAATATTTAGAAACTAAATATTAATGGAGCAGCATAGCAAAGAAAAAAAAACCCAAAACAAACAAGAAAAGATAAGTGGTCAGAGAAAATAAAAATACAGAAGGAGGAGAGAGAGGAAGCAACCAAGGGGCAGACTGTTGCCATGGGAGACAGTGTCAAAAGGGAAGAGAAATGAAAACCTCGTGTGGGGTCTCAGGACCTGGCATAAACCTCTGGACCAGTGATAGTAAAGATGGAAAACATTCTACCCAAAAGAAGTGTGGAGGGTTCCCTTTCTTCCTTAAGTGTCACTTAAGGTTGCTAACAGACCCAGAAAAATCTATGCCCAACACATTTTGTTTCTGTCTACGAATTCAGCAAAAAACTTAAAAAATGCTTCTAGATACTTTTTTCCTGAATTGACTGGCCAGAACTTGAGCTACATTTGCACATGTGAAGTGTAGCGTGTAGAGACATACACACACGTGCATGCATGTACACAGATGCAAAATGGCAACATTCATCTGGAGGAAGTTTCTAGTAGCTTGCTACGGGGCTCTGTGCTTAACTCTGTCCTATATGCTACTTTTAAAAATCGTGGTAAAAAACACAAACCATAAAATTTACTACTTAACCTTTTTTTTTTTAAATCCTCACCCGAGGATATTTATCTATTTATCTTCAGATAGAGCGGGAGGGAGAGAGAGAAACATCTATGTGAGAGAGATACATTGACTGGTTGCCTCCTGCACAACCCCAACCAGGGCTGGGGACGAACCACAACTGAGGTACGTGTCCTTGGCTGGAATCAAACCCGCGACTCATTGGTCCGTGGGCCAATGCTCTACCACTGAGCCAAACCAGCCAGGGCCCGCTTTAACCATTTTTAAGTGTGCAGTACGCTGGTGTTAACTACATGCACATTGTTATGTGACCGACCTGTGCGCTTTTTGTAAATACTTGGCTAAAGACAAAACATTTCATCAAACTGGAGAATTCATGAAGCTCAGAAGTTACTCTCATGAGACGGATGTGAAAGTAATGATTCAAAAGATAGTAGACAATTCTACTCAACACATGTCTAAAAACCCACAACTTACGACCTGGCACTTAGGTGCTTTAATACATGTTCATGAGTTCAATGAGCTTTAGCCAGGTGGGATGAAGGGCCCAAAGTAATGACATTCCACAGAGACATATAAAATCCTTTATCTAAAATCTAAGAGGTCTCGAATCTAAAGTCCAGCTCAATAAGAAAGAAATGTTGTCTGGTCTTTTAAAAATGTAAAATACTGCCAGCATGCAGATGAGCACAGAGAATAAAGTCACCAATAACCGTATGCTTACCATCCAGCGTTAGCCAACATCAACATTTTCCATGGTTTATTTGGACACTATTTTTATGAAAGGAAACATCACAGGTGCACTGAAAACCTTCTCTGTACCTCTCCCTGGTCTCGCCACCCCCCTTTCCTTCTTTAGAGTTGACTACTGTCCTGATTTTGGTAGCCACCATTCCTTTGCACATTTTTCTACTTTTATTTTGTCCACCTGTAAATTCATCCATAAACAATAGAAAGTGTTTTGCATGTGCTGATGCAAATAGCTTCCTGTTGCACAGTTCATTCTGCAAAAGTCTCTGCTGTTTTCACACCTGGTTTGAGATTCATACACGGTGACGATGTAGCTCTGTGATTCAAGTTCGCCACTCTGAAGTGTGCTGTTGAATGGATGTTCCCCGATTTACTTATCAGCTCTCCTGTGGAAGGACGTCTGGTTTGTTTCAGGATTTTGCTACCACTGACCAGCAGCAATGGGCACACTTGTATGTGGATGGGAGGTGCTCCCGGGTGTCGGCAGAGAGTCATCCTGGCTGGGAGGGATGCACACATTGGACATTAGTAGAGACTGACATTGTTCTCCAGAGTGGTGGTGCCAACGGCGGAATTTCACAGAACGTATCAACACCCCACAGTTTCATTTTTCCAAACGGATGAGTGAGGAGCGGTACCTCATTTGGGGCAGTAGGGTTTCGTCTCTTGTGAAATATTAGTTCATATCTTCTGCTCATTTTATCCCATGGTGTTGCTTCTGTTTCTTATTGATTGATAGGTGCTCTTTATATATGGGTTGAATACTAATTCCCTGCCACAGACATGTATTGCAAAGATGTTTTTCAGCACGAGGACCATCTCTTCACTCTATTTTGCATGTAGTAATGTTTGACAGCATCATATTTGACAACCTAATCTTTCATGGTTTGTGAATTGTCTATCCAGTTTAAACTTGTTTTCTGTACCCCAATACCATATACTTTCCTACATTTTCTTCTAGATGTTTTAAAACATTGCTTTATACATGTATAGGTCTTGAACCATCTGGAAATTACTTCTGTAGCCCTGGCCAGTTTGGCTCAGTGGTTAGAGCGTCAGCCTGCGGTCCCGAGAGACCCGGGTTCGGTTCCCGCTAAGGGCATGTACCTCGGTTGCAGTTTGTCCCCGGCCCTGGTTGGTCGTGTGGGTGGCAGCCACTCGATGTGTCCCTTTCACATCGATGTTTCTCTCTCTCTTCCTCTCTCCCCCTCCCACTCTACCTGAACAAAAAATAGAAAAATGTCCTCAGGTGAGGATTAAAAAAAAAAAAGAAATTACTTCTGTAAATAATCTGAAAAATCTAATTTGTTTTTCCTATTAAATAACCAGTTTCTCACAACTACTTATACAAAGCCCAACATTTTGCCCGCTGATTTACAAAGATACCTTTCTCTTCTGCCGAATTCCTCAATCCCTCTCAGCCCACTTCTGTCCTCATTCTTGGTGGTTCTGATCACAATGTAGAATTGAAGTTGGACCTGTAAGAACCCTGGCCTCTCGGAGCCTAGACAAAGCTCTATCTGTCCCTTCGTGGTGAAATCCAAGAGCATGAGGACCAATGACTATACCTGCTCTCTACTCCAAACATCCCCCCACCACCCACTGCCTCCACCGTTTCCCCTCATTCTCTTCCTCCAACGATGTATGATTCCAGAGCTGCAGGAGCAATCCGATGTCCTCAGCTTGGCTCAAAGGAGACGCAATGCGTTATAGCTATAATTACTACGTCTCCATCGTTTTTCCCCATTTGAAGACGATGACTAAGTCCCAATAATTCACCCGCCCTCGTGACCTAACACAGCTCCTGTGTTCGAGAAGTCCTCTGCAACGGTCGGAATGACTGAGCGAACCAATGTTAGTGCTGGAAGAACCCTTCGGAGAAACAACCCGAATCTCAAGGCACTCAACTAGCTCAGGGACAGATGACCCCCTGTCCTTTAGCCAGTGACAGGTTCGCCAGGAGTGCTCTACCTGCACAAGAACCAGGTGTTCTCTCCGTGGCTCATCCCACTGGAGTGTCCTCCACGGAGGGCTGGAGACCAGGGAGTCCATCTCCCTGGGTCTCTGGATAGACTTTTTTATTTTAATTTAAATTTATTTTTTTCCTTTATTAATTTTAGAGGGAGAGAGAGATAGAAACATCGATGAGAGAGAACATCAATTTGCCGCCTCCTGCATGCCCCCCACTGGGGATTGGGCCCACAACCTGGGCATGTGCCCTGGCATGAATTGAACCAGCGACCTCTTGGTGCCTGGGTCGATGCTCAATCACGGAGACACACTGGCCAGACTGGATAAACTTTTGCATATTTATTTTTCTGGTTAGAAAATGATTTTTCTCGGATGGCTTACTTGGTTGCTTCATTTCTCACGGACTGGAACGGGCAGTCGGTTGACCTGATCAACCGATTAGCCAGCTAGTTTCCACCCCAGCTGCACACAAGAGTGACCTGGGGACCTTCCAGCGGTACCAGTGCTCAGACCCCAGTGCCAGAGAGTCTGATCCAACACATCTGGAATGAAGCTTGAATGGGGGTTCTTTTTAAAACCTCCCCAGGTGATTCTTGAGTGAGAGGAGCCAGGCTGGAAAAACGGCTGCGTTGGACCCGGCGGTCACAGGGACAAACCTGTACCTCCCCCTGGGGCCGCTGCCACCGGAAGGGAGCGGTTGCTGAGCTGGGGGTGGAGGCTCAGCTCCAAACGTTTGATGGCCATTTGGCCTTTTTAGTGAGGAAAGCGATCGGCTGGTGCAGGTGTTCGGCGTGTCGTGGGCAGAGCCCCTGATTGATTGGCCCCTTTGCCATGGGTCCAGATGCTCCGGCCTGGGGCGGGGACAGCTCCTACTGAGATGCTGACAAAGGAGCAGGGCAGAGAGCGAGATGGAAGGGGGAGCTGGGTTGTTCATAAAGCTCCCAGATGTCAGACGCCAAAAAAGAAGCTTTATCAAGCGGGGAGCAAGATAGAACATCCGCGTGCCCTTAAAGTGGGCACAGGACTCGACAGCTTGCCAGTACTGCCAGGGTATCTCACCTGGGTCTTTAACCCTGGGCGGGGGGCAGGGGCCTAGAGTTCGATCCATTTCACAAATGAGAAACGTATACTCGCTGATGTCACGGTTGGCAGACAGCCGACTGAAGGACGGGAACCGAGGCATCCGTTCTATGTCCCGCCTACTGGATGTCCAGACCCATCTTTCGAAACAGTGAGGAACAAAGTTGGTTCTGAACTGCTCTCACCCTGGACACATGCTGTGGGACAGCCACACCCGGTGCCACCTTCCTGCCACTCCTGTCTGATTGCAGCTTCTCTCCTAGAACAGGGAGTTCGACAGAAGATTAGCAGAAGAAACAACGCAGCGCAAGGACACGAGCTTCTCCGGCGTGTTCCCTTCACAGTTTCCATCAGGAGTGTGCCCAGGGAGAAAGCCTGGCTGTGGTTGAAACCAAAGGTTATATCAGGCCCGGCCGGTGTGGCTCAGTGGTTGAGCGTGGACCCAGGCACCAAGAGGTCGCCAGTTTGATTCCCGGTCAGGGCACATGCCCAGGTTGTGGGCCTGATCCCCAGTGGGGGGCATGCAGGAGGCAGCCAATCGATGTTCTCTCCCATCACTGTTTCTATCTCTCTCCCTCTCCCTTCCTTTTTCTCTAAAATCAATAAAGAAAAAAAAATTTTTTAAAGGGTTATATCAGTTTCCTATCCTTTTCAGGTATGCTGTCAAAAAATATCACAGATGCCCTCAGGATGCCCGCTGTACTTTTAGTACCTGTGAATTAAGAACATATCCTGACAAAAATGCCTTCTGTGAAATTCTAACACTCTTCGTTTTAGGAAATCGATCATTGCAAATCAATCACTTGATGACAATCCAGTTCATATGGGCAAGACAGAATATTTTTCTCTAAAGATGCTTTTGTTGTTATTGTAAGACAATATCTGTATTTTTAAAAAGATAATCTATTTAAGAACATAGAAACGAAACAACATGACGTCCGGACAGCGTGAAGTCTTACGTGGTTGAGTGTAGTTGGTAGGTACACGGGAGCTCGTTAGACTGTTTGCCTATTCCCACATATACATTTTCAGAATAAAAAGTTTAAATAAAGGTAATAGTCGGTCCAATATGAATTCACAGATCCCTTAAAGTAATGTGGCCTCTTTCCCATTCTAGCATCTGTAGCTCACAGATTGGAACCAGTGATTCTAGATTATTAGCAAATGTTTGTCAATTAGGATTTGGGGGTTTTGTTTTTGTTTTAAGCTCGTAGGTCAAAACAGCACAAAGTGATGACTGTCCCTCTCTTTGCTCCTAAATGCAGCTTTTCCCCATGGCATTCTGCACGAATGATTGTCAACAGCCAATCAATCAGGGCTGGTCAATCCCTCCCACGTGTTGGGCTCGCGGATGGACCGAATGACTCCACAGAGACACACATCTTCTTCCCCAGGAAGCTCACGGTCGTAGGGGAGATGGGTGGTGAGCCATTAATGAATGATTTAAAAATCATGGCAAGAATTCTGAGCGCTGGGAAGGGGCGGGTGCTGCTATGAGAAACAGACCGGGGAGCTCAGCAGGCAGGGGGCAGGGGGCTTCCTGGAAGAAGGGACTTTTATTTTGAAGGGGCAGTGGGGACTCATCAAGCCGAGAGGGAGACAGGCTGTTTACTCGAATTGCAGAGAGCCCCAGGCCCCTCTCCGAGGTTGCCCGGGGCCCTGGGCTCTGGGGTGCAGGAACTCTCTACTTAGCACAATGTGATCCGAGAGAGAGCAGCAAGATCCTCTGCCCTTCCTTATCAACAGCTGGCCCTTAACAAGGGACTGATCTTTAGCATGTTTGATACGAAGAAGGACAGCAAAAATAATCACCTGCCAAGGATTCCATCTTCATGACAGTCACGGCAACGGTGGGGTTTCGGAGTGCGTGGGCAGTGTGCACCCCGGGAGCTCACCCTTCCAACAGGACATTGATCTTTTGTCGGTGGCCTGGGACGGTCCGCAGCGAGGCACAGCTCAGATTTCCCGGACCTTTGGGGAGATAGATGCAAGGAGGCCAATCACGAAAAGGTAGCGTTGAGCGGGCAAGTGGTGCGGAGCCCTGCCCACCGAGAGGTATTCCAGAATCGGCCAGATGGTTGATATTTTTTCTTCTCCGGTGACAGGCACCCCTCACGGCACGCTCTCTGTGTGTCAGATTTACTCCTTCAGATTCTTGGATTTGGAGATTTCTCATGTTCAGACCTGAACTCTGGATCCCCCGAGCCCCCCAAAAGTCAACTCCTCCTGCATTCTTGCCGAGCCCCTTGGGCCAATCCCGTGGTGGTCGCAAAGGAAAAAAGGCCAAGGGAGTATGAAGTTACAAAGTAGTCATGTAAAGCACAGCGTAGGGAATATAGCCAAAGATACTGCATGGTGCATGGTGCCAGGTAGGTTCCTAAATGATCGGGGCGTCACTTCGTAAGTGATATGATTGCCTAACCACTGTACTGTACACCAGAACAAATATAAAATAATATTTAATGTCACCTGTAATTGAGAAATTTAAAAAATACTGTGGGTGTTGCCTCCATAGCTGGCTCTGTCACCCCAGCCCACACCGGGTCCTGTAGCAAAGGGTTCTCCTTCCGTGGTCTGCTGTGACCCCCGTTTCAGGCAGGTGAGTTAGGAGGGTGCACCCTGCTGTCCTCACTGTGGAGATGACAAAAAGGGACCCACGCAGAGGCCAGGCCACTTACCCAGAGTCACCGAGCTTGTAAGTGGTATGGCCCTGGGCCCCAAATCTTGGTCTGTGCCTTCCTGTGACATCACACTCCAGGATGAAACGTGGACACACAGTGTTGATTGGGGTGAAAAGGGATGTTTCTGGCTGGGGAGGGGGAGGGCAGCAGGGAGGGAAGCTGAGAAGCTGGGATTTTCACAAACAAGACTTGTCCCTGGTTGGTTTGGCTCAGTGGTCACGTTGGCTCCCAGACCAAAGGGTCTTGGGTTGGATTCTTGGTCAAGGGTATGTACCTGGGTTGCAGGTTCAATCCCCAGGCCCAGTTCGGGTCGTGTGGGAGGCAACCGATCAATGTGTCTCTCTCAAATCGATGTTTCTCTCTCTCTCTCTCTCTCATTCCTTCCTTCCTTTCCACTCTATCTAAAAGTCACTAGAAAAATATCCTCAAGTGAGGATTAACACACTCACACACACAAACAAGACTTGGAGACCTCCCAGGATGGGGGTGCTGTGTGTCTTGTCACCATCAAGCCTGAGAGCACAGCATCCCCCAAGGTCCACAAGGAGCTGGCCAGACTCCCTCTCATAGGAGACATCGCTCATCCTCAGACTGGCCTGCATGCCCCCTCCAGCCCTCCTCACCTCACCCTGCAGCACAGTGAAGCCCCCTCTCCGTGCGCCCTCCCCCTCCCCCAGTCCCCCGCTGCTCCTATGTGTATGGCAGTCGTTTGCAGTCATTCTGCCCCCAGTGTGAGCCCCTGTGAGAGGGTGGCATCAGGTCATGTTGATGTTGACGTCTGTGTCCCCTGATCTCTTTGGTAGGTGTCTGTAGGTGGCTTCCACCCTCCACATTCAACACCCCAGTTCCCCTCTTAGCGACTAAACTGTCTCCCCGACCCAAATCCGTGTGTTGAAGCCTTAACCCGCAATGTAACTGTATTTTGAGATGGTACCTCTCAGGAGGTAACTAAGGTTAAATGGGGGCGTAAGGGTGGGGCCCTGCTCTGGTACAATCAGTATCCTCCTAGGAAGGAAGAGAAGAGAGTTCAATCCCTCGCCCTCCCTCTCTCTCCACGTGGAGGAAAAGCCATGTGAGGACATAGCGAGAAGGTGACCATCTACAAGCCAAGGAGAGTGTTCTCTCCAGAAACCAGCCCTGCCAACACCTTCATCTCAGACTTCCAGTCTCCGGAACGGAGAGAAAATCCATGTCTGTTGTCTAAGCCCTCAGTCTGTGGTGCTGTGTGGAATTTTGTTATGGCAGCTGGAACAGGCTAATACATCTCACAGGGCCAGTGAGGGGGCCTGTCACTCACCCTGACAAGCTCTTTCCTTCCTGGAATTTGAGTCTGGTGTCTATGGACCCCAAATCTAGAAGTGGTTGGCACTCACTCACTTCAACCACGGCCTCTGAACACGGACTGCCCACCGGGGCCCTGGGCTGTCCAAGTTCCTGACCATTCTATGACCTGTTTCGGGAATTCTCCTTTTAAGCCTGCGAGCCATCCCAGAACAAGCCACGAATTCCTTTTTTCTTAAGTTTGTTTCCACTGCAACCCCAAATCCCCAAGTAATGGAACGTTCTTTTTACCCTCCCTGGTAGTACAATCTTAGTTAATGGCATAATTTGAATGACCTCTAGTTCACAGAAATGCTTTCACTCTTAATATGTCTGGATGAGCAGAAGCTGCAATGCACGGAGGTCCCTTCCTGTGACTTTTCATCTCCTCTTCTCTTTCCCCTTCGCTCCTGGAGACAGGGAGAGAGAGATGGACGGGAATGACTCATTATCCAGGTTAGCCTGACTTCAGCCTCAATGGCAAATACGTGGATTTTTTTTCCCCCCAAGAGTAGATGACCATGATGGTCTGACATTTGGGATGAAGCCAGACACGCCCTTGGAACAGATCTGTCCTGCCACCGTCACCAGGATACAGGGGACTGATGATCATTTTTATGTTGCCAAGAGATGATCGCTAATTGGACCGGGCTGGGGAGCCAAGGGAAGTTCGTTCCTCGTTGCTGTTTTGCTTTGCAGTGCTGAATTAGTAATGGAATCGCCTGGCCCAAGAGTTTTCCTCCCAGAATTTAATAAAAGGCACAGGTGTGGCTGAGGGGCACTCAGCCATGTGTGGCTCAGGGCGGTGAGGAAAGCCGGTTCCAGGAGTTTCTATCTACACGGAATCAGTCTTGTTCTGATTTAAGACGAGTGTGGTGCCAAGGAGCCAAACACAAAGAGCCCTTTTCTTTTGCAGTTTGGATGCTTTCACGGGTTGTGCATGTGTGTTGCTTTTTAATAAAGGCCTAGTGGAACGGTTATTCCAAAACCTTTGGCCAAGTCTAAGGAAAAGTGTTGAACGCGAAAGAAGAAAAAGTGGGCATAGTTTGGGCCTCCCTTCACTCCAGATTAGAATCATCGAAGGGTGGTTTCCAAGGATGGAAACAGATGAAGGGAGGGATCCGGTGTGCCAGGGAGTTTCAGGGATCACCCTCATCATCATTGACATCGCTATTATTATTGCCATCGTTGCCACCAGTACCATCACCATCACCGTGGTCATCATCATCATCACCATCACCGCGATCATCATCTTAACACCACCGCCACCATCACCATCATCATCACCACCCCCATCATCATCATCACTCACTTTATGTGACCACTTACGTGCCAGGCACCATGCTAACCCCTCCACATGCCTTTGCACCTCCTTTTTCCTTTTCTCCCTGCTCCCCACTCAGTCTTTCTTTGTGTCACTCACTGCTACTGGGCATTGCGTCATGTATTTATTGGTTTTGTGGTTTGTTGTTTCTTCCCCCTCTCTCCTGCCCAGAATATAAACTCCACAAGGGATTGTATTGGCATTATTGACAATGGGACTCCCAGAACCTAGTCCAGGGACTGTAACATAGTAGGTAACTGAGCAATTGTAGTTGAATGAAAGAAAGAATAATATTAATGACCCCTGCATGAGTTAGATGTCATCGCTATTCTCATTGTAGAGATGAGGCGCAGAAAGCTCAGAGAAGCCAAATAGCTCGCCTGAGGTTATCGGTAGCAGAATTAGAACCCAGAGTCGGGTGGTTAACACAAATCTCAGGCTCTTTAGACTCAGTTGTGACTTTCATCTTTGCCCCAGACTTAACAAGACATGGACACTTTGAGACATTTAACCCTCCACATCCCTGGTTATTTTCTGAAGCAAATGGAATGCATCTCTCCTCTCCAAGAGGCAGAACAAAAGATTTCTAAGAGTGTAAAATCACCCACATCTGCTTCTCGGCTTGTGTTCTCCAAAACTCTTAATTAACGACTTGCCAAAGTCAGAACCATTTGCCTAAACCAAGGCAGGGATAGAAGTTGATTGACAAGGCTCTAATTAAACCTCAATTTATAATCTAACAGCCTGGATCTTTCAGGTCATAAAGGACTTTGATCCTAGAAATTGTGCTAATCAGAGTCCCCCACCCCCAACCCCTCCATCTCTGTCCGGCTCCCCTGACATCAGGATGGGTGCTGCAGACAGAGGTAGGGCTTCAGCCTTGTTGAAAAGAAATTAGTTCCCTGCAGAGGCTGAATGAGCTGTCTTTAAAAATAACAGCAACCCAACATGGGGTCTTGAGATAGCAATCTGACCATGGGCTCCCTCGGTGGGGACTTCTTTGCATAGAGGCATGCCAGATGGTTCTGAGACAAATTCCAGTATCTGTGATGATGGAGGGGCTGCCACTGCTTGGGGTGGGGGAGGGCTGGGGATGGGCCAGTGGGGGGGGGGGCGGGGTGCTGCTCTTGTGAGACTCGGGGAACTGACCCTCTCTAGTGTTTTTTGGGGAGGGGGAATCCGAGTTAAAATTAATGATAGTCAGTAGTATTTAGGAAATAGTGCAACAAAACAGGGGGGAGGGGTGATTTAAGCATGGTGTGGATGTGGGGCGACCCACGGAATGATACTCAGGGGTTGTCCTTTTCTTAGTCAACGGGGGAGGTCAGATAAGTAGTCCCAGATTTGGGGACTTCAGAGATAGGAAAGAAAGGAGCAAAAAAAGAAAGAAAAAACTGGGCGGGTTGACATAGGCTCACCAACTTTTATTGCATCAATTAAGTACCTGAAAAATAACAGGCAAACAAGCCCATTAACAAAAACAACACATCTCTATTATCCACCCCTACAACCCCTTGATTTGTTTGAAAAAGATTTTTAGTGCACACAAAAAAGTGGGAAGACCATCGTCACAAGTGAAGGAAGACCTCCCACGAAAGGGCAGTTGAGGACTGTGAACACATTGATACATACCCATATTGTCCTTATGCTTTCTCTTATCCTTTGGTGAATTTGCTATAGATCAGCGGGGCCCAGGGTCTGATATTTGTACGATGATCATAAGTCCCAGTTGGGCTAGAACAGTTAAGTTGTGGTCATTGTTAATTAATTACTGTCTATGAATTGGTTTTTATGTTTCCTCTCATTCTCAAATGGGCTCCAGTTTGGACAACCAGTTACATGGCCACCCTGAGAATTTCGGTACCTCGGTGCAGGCTGCACTCAAGACTTTGATTTTTCTCCATGACCCCGTGGACATACTCTTCATGCTCTTTCAGCACACTTTTGTTCTAGATTTTAGCAGAAGGAAGTGGGACCTGGTGCACTGAAAAATTTGCTTCTCCCTCTGACCACCCTTCACTCCTACCTCTCTCTGTCTCTTCAACAGCTTTATTGAGATATCATTGACTAAAAATGACATATGTTTAAGGTATATAACCTTTGATATGTATATACACTGTGGAAATTCTCCCTTTTTCTTCTTTTGTTCTATGATGGTCTAAAAGGTCTTTGGGTAGATGAGCAAGAAAGTAAAAAAGATTAAAATATGCATATACTTTTGTCAAAATATATCACATTGGCTTAGAATATAGAGGGAGAAATCACACTGGCCCACTGCTCCCTCCACACCCACCCCGGCAAGCGTGCAGAAAATTCACTGGATACTTGGCACCTTGTTGCAGCCAATGGGAACACTCCACAAACAGGCAATAGGATGCAGTCAGAACAGGGAGCTACTTGGCTGCTTCCTTGATTGTGTTTTATACTCACATGATGCAACTTGCCTTCAGAATCACCTGTTAAATGATAAAAGAGACACCTCACTCTATCACCGTTTCCCACACTGTCTATAAAGTGTGTGCATGCACCCGTGTGTCAAGGGAGAAGGGACAGGAATTTGCTGCAAATTCAAGATGAAAACCAAAATAGGCAACATAAAACACAAACACTGAGGGAGAGACAGTGTGTCAGCTCTACAAGGACCACTAACTGTCCTGAATGTTAGGTCCACCTAAACATCCCAAAATACCAGATACTGATGATGATGATGATGATGATGGTGATGGTGATGATGGTGGTGAGAACAATGATGATGATAGTGATAATGATGATGGTGATGTTGATGATGATGATGATGATGATGGTGATGATGATGGTGATGATGGTGATGGTGGTGATGATGATGATGATGGTGGTGAGAACAATGATGATGATAGTGATAATGATGATGGTGATGTTGATGATGGTGATGATAATGATGATAATGATGATGTTGATGGTGATGATGATGATGGTGATGGTGATGATGATGATGGCGATGGTGATGATGATGATGATGGCAGCAATCGAGATAGCCACTGAGGGCCCACTGCGCATCCCAGCCTGGTCAGTGCTGACTTATGAGGGCAGGAGATATGAGTTGTCACCCTTTCCCCCAACTAACCCACTTGACACTAAGGACATTAGACTTAATGGGAGCTTTCAAGATCTTCTGGTCCAGTCCACCTATTTCATCCTCCTCTGACATGGTCTGCCTCACACAGGTTGGGGCTTACTCAGTACACCTGCATCAAACTGAACAAAGCCTGTTCTCTGCCAGAACATTACATGGGCTGAACCTTTCACCTCCTTGGCGATCAAGGACCCGTATCCAGTGGCACCCTGGCAGCTGGGGGGGTTGCTGAGGTTTGTGGCGTCAGGTCCTCCTCAAGGAGAACAGCTGGGCTTACAGTCCTGAGCTCTCATTTCTGAGTGACCAGATTGTTGAACAAGAACAAATACCTGCTTTGTGCATATTTATTTCCTTTGGGGGGGGCGGGGGCTTCAGGAAGAATTGATGTTGGAGACGAAGTCAAAGACGCTGCCAAAACCATCAGAAGCCTTCTGAAGAAAACGAAAGCCAAACGCCGGCATCCAAAGCTGCAGCCAAGATTTAGGAAGTTTAAATACCTGACCTGACTTGATTTAGGGCCCTTTCAGGCTGACATTTAATATGCGACTTCCCTGGTGGGCAGGCTCCTCGCAGTGTTTGGGAAAAGGCTAAATGGGATTGGAACGGCGATGACCTCATCCGGTGTTTGGCTCCCTGCGGATCTGGTGCCATTACTGAGCTCAGAGCAGCTCGGTTTGTACCGCTCCGAGGCCAGCCCCACATTCCCTGTGGGACTTGGAAAGCCCACTGTTTACCCTGGGCTGGAAGCGGGTGTTTGGGTGGGAGAATCCAGGCCCACCCAGGGAGACCCATGCAGACCATAGAGCAACCATTGGTCTCATTGTGAAAAAGACGCACGTAGCGTTCGGCCAACTAGAGGGCAGATGTAAAATGGGATGGATGTTCTGGGGGATTATGTCCCATACATAAAACAGTCCGTGGTGATGAGAGTGTCCAAAGTGGAACATTCGGATTAAAGAACTGGTCTGTCCACCACGGGAAGTGTTCAAAGAGAGGTTAGATGACCACTTGGTTGGGGACATCGCTGAAGGGTGGAGGGATGGACGACCTTGAATCTAAGGTTTGAGAGTCGATCGGTTCATAAGGAAGAGGACACAGCCACTAGTGTCTGTTGAAGGGTCTCTGGTGTTGAGTCACACTTCACGTAACCAGGGTTTCAGATATCGGGCACGTAACTGGCTGAAAAAGAACCAAGCACTAGCAAGAAAATACAAAATGACGCTGAGAAATCTGAAGTAGTGCTGTGGAGCTGGCGCGTGTTATAAGCAGAAGGGCGCCCGAGTTTCCCGTTGGTGACCTGAGGACTCCTGTTTTAGACACAATGCTAACAGACTCGGTCATCTGAGTCCCCAGCACTCACCCCTCGCACAGCCCTAAGGGTGCAGGTCTCTTTGTCCAG
The DNA here is from genome assembly GCF_014108415.1 of Molossus molossus. Taxonomy (NCBI): domain Eukaryota; kingdom Metazoa; phylum Chordata; class Mammalia; order Chiroptera; family Molossidae; genus Molossus; species Molossus molossus. The sequence continues at coordinate 19,867,509 of NW_023425357.1, forward strand.
ATAGATTCACTGGAATGCCACTGAGGAACCCCGTGCAAGGTGAGGGTGGGGGCTGTCCTTCGGGAGAGGAGATGCTTATCCAACCCAACCACGAACTTGCTGTGTGATATTGACCGGCCCCATCAGTTCACTCCCGGGGCCTCGGTTCTTCCTCAGAAGGATTTTGTCGAAATCACTCAGCCCTGGATCCTAGACTGTGACCAGACCAATAGCAACAGGTATTTGTGGAATGAACGCAGAAATGAACAAACGCGAGGGTCGTTGCAAATAACCTAACTTAATCCTGGAAAGGCTACACCCCTACTTGCTTTAATCCTCCGTGGCTATAAGAATGTTCAATCCAGACCTCTCAGAAACTCTGTAAGCAACTCCTCACATTTCACAGGGTGACAGAGGATGAGAAGGTGCGGCTGCCATCTTTTTCAAAACTTTATTCCATTTGCAAAAACCTCAAAATTTACAACCCTGAAAACCACCCTTTTCACCGTTGGCTTGGAACATCACCAATCTGCCTAGTTAAACTCATATTTAACTCGCTATTCAAACTAGTGTGAAAAAAGCAGGCATCTCAGAAAGGTCCACCTTCCTCAGACCAACTGACCCTTTCGCCTTTTTGCAAGTGTGCAAGAGGGGACCTGGGGCCAGAGCGAGTCGCAGACTATCTGACTTGAGCTTTTCCCCACTAATTAAATTCAAACTATTAATCAGGTGAGAGACTGTTTTCCTTTTGCCTTTGACCTCAAGTCTCTTTGCTCTCCGAATCTGTCACCTGGGAAAGTTTCCCCTTTGCACAGAGGGCTCGCTCTGAGCTTTTGAAGTTGGCAGAGAAGAGATTAGACAAACAAAGCAAGCTTTGCTTTACGCAAAGGAATTGCGAGGGACTCCCGTACAGCTGTCTGTCATAGTGACCTTATCCCTGAAGCCAGAGAGATGGAACATTATTGTTCAAGTTTCACTGGTGGCTTTTTGTGTTGTGTGCCCGAGAACAAGTGTGATTTGTCTTTTAAAAGCATGTTACTCTATAGTGGCATCCCTAACCTTTCTCGCCTCATTGATTTATGGGCAGTTACTACCTGCCAAGAATAATTCTGGACAGATTTCAGTAGCTATCTGTTTCTCCCTTGAATCAAGCTCGGCAAGGTAAACTAGAAATGAGAACTGACAAGTAAACATCTGGCAGTACGTCCTCGACTTTGCCGAAGAGGTGGAGGTTCGACTCATCCCACCAAAAGGGGGTTAAAAAAATCTAGAACAAAAGTCAGCCTCTGGGATTTGAACCCGGGACCGGGGAGAGTTCAGGGCACAACCTACTGCTTGACATTGCTGTGTCATGATCCACGGTGTCTGGTTTCCAGAACGTCATGGTTATCAACCCGGGGGCTTATGCGGATTAACATCTGAACGCAGCGGCGGTCCTGTTACTTTCGTTTGCTTTGTTTGCTCATGTGAATTGTATCTCGCGCTTACACATCAAGAAGTTACTGGAGCCGAACCCAGTGGGACATGTGTCCATTCCCGGGAAGAGGCGGCCGCTCTGGTGAGCTCTGCCTATTATTCTGGGGCAGTCGGACCCTGCCATAATGCTGCATCTTTACATTCAGGGGGCTCTCAGGTCTGAGACTCTCTATAAGGAGACTCCATTAGCTTCTGATGATTTTCTCCTAATGAGACCTTCACGCAGATAAACCTGGCCGCTTTGGAAGTGGAGGCATTCGTCACAAACATGCCTTAAACAGCATGCTGTTGGAGGTGCTGAAATATGGTCCCTGACCTTAGAGGGTCATCTCTAATTCTCTCTCTCTCTCTCTCTCTCTCTCTCTCTCTCTCTCTCTGTTTAGTCCCACATATCAAATGAGCAGAAACGAGTTTGAGACATTGTGAAGGAGGATGCTCATTGGATAAGAAGATTTTATGGATGCGCTTAGGTTTAAAGGACCTCCAGTGTCAACAGGAGCTTCCTAAATACACACGCACTGGTATCTCATCCCAGAGACTCTCATGCATCATTGGAGCACTGGCCCTGTATCTGTTCCGCCAGGTGAATTTCAGGCAGAGCCCGCGCTAAGACCCCAGCCTTCTAAAGTCAACCTCATACAGTTACACAGTATCTAGAGTTGGATAAATACCTGTGATTGCGGGAAGAAGGCTGCTTTGGAGAAGGGACCAAGTATTGGGACTCCAAGGTCTATGGTGAATAGACCGGCTAATGGTTCAGTTGGAGCCCCGTCCACACAGTCGTGGACATATTTCTCACAAATTGGAAAGAAAACCTCACCTCATGACTTCAGACTCCACTTGCATGTCAAGAGGAGCAAGGAGGGCCTCCTGGCATGAGGCACGGACGAGGCAAAGGCGCAGGGATTGGCTGCCCTCCGGCCCACTGGAAGACAGCGGATAGACCACAGATCTGTCTTTTGTGTTGTTTTGTTAATCCTCACCAGAGGGTATTTTTTTCATTGATTTTTAGAGAGAGTGGCAGGGAGAGAGGGAGGGAGAAGAATGAGAGAGAGAAACATTGATTTCAGAGAGACACATTGATTGGTTACCTCCTGTAAGCGCCCTAACCGAGGCCTGAGATTGAACCTGAAATCTAGGAACATGCCCTTGACTGGGAATCAAACCCGCGACCCTTCGGTGCACGGGCCAATACTCTAATCACTGAGCAACACCGGCCAGGGCCACAGATCTACACCGTGGCCAGCACCAAGGGCCACCCCTTTATGGGAGAAGTGAAGAATTGTCCAATGCAAAGAGAGACATCTCTGTCATTTCTTGTGACTTTAGTTCCGGAGTCTTCAACTGCGGCAGGCGTATTTCGTTGGCCCACAATGTTTTTTAAAAAAACGGGGCCGGTTCACATAGAAATGCAGAATCCTGTTGTTGTTCTTGATAAACTCCGAAGACCTGGCCACACGAGGCCGTGCTCCCCTCTGGATGTGAGAGCCGAGAGCTCGGCCGTGGCTGCCGCCGTGGGCGAAGTCTGGGTTCTCAGTTTGCCCCTGTCCCCACTACTCCCGACTGCCCGCCCCCATCCGCTTCCCTCGTCCACATCACCTGCTGGTCCTTGCAGGCGGTGGGGTTTGTAGCACTTCAGACAGCTGGGGAAAATGTATCCTCTGCAACATGTTTACAAATAACGTTGAGGAAAGTCAGCCACAGTTGAAATTCCTCGCAGAGGGACTGGATCGGGTCACTGATGGGGGAAGCCGATAGCCAGCCACAGGTTAACGAGCCTTTTGCTCTAGAGAGGATATATAAATATACCCCAGAGGGGACCTGAACTTTCCCCCACCTATCTGATCCGTCTCTAATTGTTACCAATTGGTGTTCCCTTACGCCCATGCTTTCTTTGTAATAGAGACGTTGTGCTCATGTTCCCGTTGGAGTGACCCTGTATTCCAACTGCCCATCCACAAGGGTCACGGACTTCCTGGGATGAGAATTTGGGGATTTGGGGGTTTAAAACATCCTATTTTCTTTCTTTCCTAAAGCAACTCCGTTTCTTTGAAATCCCCAGGCGCCCCGACTCCCTTGAAAGCGTCCCTTGCGTTCGTGTAGCTGAGCCAAGTCCCCAGAACTTCACCGAAGTCCCAAGACACACTTTTTATTGTATTTGTTTGCGCACTTCTAAGAAGTGACACATTAGCAGGAGAACACCTGTGGTGGCGGGATTCTGTCCTCACTGGCCTTTTAACCTGCATCGTCGTAGATAAGTGTCTGTAGAATTGTGAGCTGGTGATTGTTTTAAATCCCACACGGTGCCCTCTGACCCCTGACACGGGGAGCATATCTGGGTGAGAGTGAGTTCAGCTCCCAGGACTGCCCTGAAGTCTGAGCTGGATTAAATGTCTGGAGCAGGACTTCTCCCAGAAAATGGGTCGCGGTCCAAGCAGGTGCCGGACTGCAGACCCCTCAGGGTTCACCTGGCCCTGATCTGCTCAGCTGAAGCTCGGCCACCGAATCACTGAGCGACAGGGCAGAGTAGAGGGGAGTGACTCACCATCTGTCTTCGGTCTCCTCCTGCCCGGGACCTCTCAGCCCTGGCGACAGTGTGCTGTGGGCACAGGGCGGAGCAGGAGTGGCGGGTGGGGGCTGGGGAAGGCAGTGGCTTCTTGCAGGCACAAGGCTTCCTTTGGGGGTGATGCAAATGCTCCGGAACTAGATAGAGCACCCTTTGGGGTGGTGGCTGCACCCCACTGTGAATGTGCTTAATGCCACTGGACCGCACACCTTGAAATGGTCAAAAGGCAAGTCTTATGTAATGTCTATTTCACCACAATAACCAAAAAAAAAAAAAAAAAGGCAACAGGAAAAAAAGAGACTATTCAGGAGAAGAAATTTGAAAAAAACAAACAAAAACAAAACAACAACCTGAGAGAGACAAGGGAAAACATCATATTCATAAAACAAGAATATAGGTCTTGTACTTTCCTCATGGAAAATAAGTATATGTGCCCCCCACACACAACACACACACACACACACACACACCCCACACTCTGGTCGCCTGCAAGCCCGTGTCTGGTAACCACAGCCAGCCAGCTTGTCACTGAGGCACAGATGTCCTGGGATGACCGGGGCCCGTTGGTTTCCTCCCCTGCAAAGGGAGACCCAGGTCCCACTGAGGATTCAGAGAAAACACTCACCCGGGCTCAGCGATCCCAACATCAGGGTCCCAAACTTCATGCTACGTGAGAGAAAAGTGAGGACTGCATCGGAGAGAGGGCAGGCTGGTTTTCCAAAGTCATTTTGGGGGACCCCAGACAAGATCACGCTCAAGGAACTCTCAGAACCTCCTAGCTGCCTTCCTAGCATTAATTACGCGGGTGTATTTATTTCTCCCAAATGCTGAGCTTTCGGGTCATAACTACGGTCGGGGCCAGGTCGGACCCAGACCCCCGCTGGGCAAATGCACGCACAAGATGCCTTTGAAGTCCGGGTCAGGACTGCCACCCAGGGACCGGGGTTCAGACAGAGGGAACACAGGATTGGCCCGCCCCCGGCTGTCTCAGGGCTAGGGGGATAGAACTCAAGGAGATTCAACCAAACCCCATGTATTAGTCTGCTAGGGCTGCCGCAACAGAAGCTATTGTCTCCTTGTTCGGCAAGTCTGGAATCTAGGTGTTGTCAGGTCTGTGCTCCCTCTGAATCCTGGGGGCACCCCTTCCCTGCCCCTTTGCGTCTCTGTCTTCGCAAGCTGTCTTCATGTAAGGACCCCAGTCATAATCACATAAGGGTCGACCCCACTCCGGGATGACATCATCTTCGCTAAGTACATCTGTAATGACTCCCTTTCCAAATTAGGTCACATTGGAGGTACTCAGGTTTTGACATCTCTTTTCTGAGGGATACAATCAGCTCCCAACACCCCGGATCCCCCCACACCCCAGCACCTCTGAGAACCTCTTGCTTCCTCCTGGAAATCCACAAAGCCTGCTTGCTCCTGGGCACCCCAGTCCTCCAAGTGGGCCTCCCCAAAGCCCTGGCTTTCACGGTCTAAAGGAGGCCTAACGTTACAGCCGTGGTTTTAATTAAGGCTTGATGGGCCATGTCATGACATCATCAATGAAACAAGCATAATGAGAAAATAACTTAATATGAAGTGTGGGAGGGCAGTCCAGGATTTGTCATGAAATCATATTATGTAGCAATAAAATGCCATTTTAAGCAGCGGGGGCCCGGTGCAGGCGGTGCCCGGGTGTCCTTCGTGTACTGCGTGGGGCCAGTCATGGTCATCACCTTTCCACGGCACCTTCGGCTCAGACACGGCCACGAGTGGGAATTTCACTGGCAGCCCGGTCGGGGGCACTGAGCAGGTTAATTCCAAACCGTGGGTCTGTGTCAGGTTCTTGTCTGGAAATCACACACTGAAATTACGGGCAGCCTGGAGCGCCGGGGCCGTGCTGCGATGTCGCCTTGGAGCTGCGTGTCACCGTGCAGCCCGCCCGGGCAACCCGCCTGGGCCTCCCGAACAGAAGCCAGAAGGGGATTCCAGGGTTTAAATTTAAGCTCGGCCTTAAATATGGGTTTGGGGATGTCCTTGGCTAGGTTCCTCTGTGGTTGTCATTTCCTTAAAGCTCACGGATGAATAGAAGTCTCATAACATTTTTCAACTCCACGGGCCCGTGTACATGGTGTAAAATGCGTATTCTAGGGGAACAAGAAAGATCGGGGTGGAATGGTGTTTTCTGCCATGTAGGAAGAACAGAGATGAGCGGGCCCGTGGGTGGAGATCAGGGGCGGCAGGTGGACGTGGGGCGCCTGTTCCGGGCTGTACCCAGTTGTGTATCTCACCAAGGTGCCAGGCCAAGGCGGCGGAAGCCAGCGTGGGGCCTGCCAGTCACGCCGTGAACCGCTGGGACCACTTCTGGCCGAGGGGAGCTGCTCCGTCACACGCGCTGGGAGACAGTGCAGAACAAGACAGACAGACCCCTGCTCTCGCAGACCTTGTCTCCCGCTGGCCAGGCAGAGAGAAAATGTAAAAGAAAAAGAATAAAGAAGGCAATGATTTTAGACGGTATCAAATACCATGGAAGAAAAGTGAAGCAAGATGACGGGCGTTCTCTGGGGAGGGGACTGTGGTGGCTTCGCCGAGGTGGTGACGTCGGAGTGATGACTGAAGGCTGTGGGTGAGCCGCTTCTGTGACTCATCAAGGGAAGAGTGAGTGGGTGCCTGGCCGGCGCGTTCGGAAACCCCAGCTAGACGGGAGCTGATGGTGGAGGAACAGAAAAAAGGCTCTGAAGCCAGGGCCAGGGTGGTTCAGGGTCAGGCCGCGCAGGGGGACAGGGCCTGACCCCGGAGGGCGTGCGGGACACAGTGGGGAAACACATCTGCTCCACGTGGGACAGTGTTGTATTGCTACCTCCAGCAATGGACACATACGTGGGAGACGTCTACAGTGTTCCTTCTTCCTCCCATCTCCCCGTCCAAATGGCTTTCCTGGCACGTTCTTCAGACGAGCACACAATAAAAATGCTGCTCAGAAGACTTTGCAGCTCATCTCCACGGAATTCCCTCTCCCCTGCCTACGCATCCTTCCAACTCACGGCTGTGGGGCAGGACATTTCAGCACCCTGCGCTAATCTGCCCTCCTTCTCCAGCCTCGACTCCTCCGGGGGGCCCAGGGGGGTCTGGGTCCTCTGCAAGTCTCGGTCCCAGAGAGCTGGACTCAGGTCCCAAAGCAAAAAGTGGAAAAGGGACCAGGGCTGAGATGTCAGTTTCAACACAGCAGGAGCAGCCCAGGGGAGGAGGGTAAATGGAGAAGGTTGGGGGTCCATGTGATTTCTGGCTGATGCCCGGTTGAGCTAAATGCGCCCTCCACACCAAATGCATTTGTTTTTCACGTAGGGACCAGCAGTGCTGAGGGGACAGGCAAAGAGTAATGGCTGCGTCTTTGTCCTCGAAGGCAAACCGGTGGCAGCGGGCAGGGGAATTATTTTCACTGACAACCCTGTTGTGCCCTGTAAAGGCTGTGCCAGCTACGGGTGTAACCTATTCGAAACGCATAGAAATAGAAAACAGTTTCAAGTAGACCCTGTGACCATCGTGAAGTCCCCTCTGTGAAAATACGACTTTTCATAAAGGTATAGCGTTCCGTGGTGAGATCATGAGTCTTCTAGAGTGCTGGATCTAAACAGGAAGGTTACAGATCTGGCCCCGCCCCCACATCACAGATGGACGAACTGAGATCCAGAGGCATGAGGAGGGGCCCCGCTGCCACACCGCTGATTTGGGGCACAGCGGGGATTCCCTTCAGGTCTTCCGTCACCGGCTTCCTCCTCCCAGGAGGTGCTGCGTTGGGTCAGATGCTGTCCCTGGAAATTTTCATTTCTACGTGTCGAAAATCCTGTGGACAAAAGGAAAAGTGCCCATGGGATGACTCCCGTGTTTTCCAAGAGAAAAACAGATTTATAAGCTGATGGGTGTCCGTGAGCCAGTCTGTGCAGGAAGACTGAGTACCCTGATGGGAGGTGCGTTTGGAGCCAAGAGGAGGCTTTATGGCAAGACAGGTGGATTGGGAGACGCGGGCAAGTCCCAAACATGGCCAAATATGGAGAATCTTCTGTGCAACAACTGGCTTAGATTTAATGTCATAATCAATGGATGGATACAAAATACCTTCGTTAATTTATCTTGAACCTGGGTCATACAGCGGTTACCTTCTGTCAAGAACAATTCTAAGCACTTCCCCCAAATTAATGTGTGTGACATGAGCACTCTATCATGGTCATTTCAAGGGTGAATTTTGGAGTCAAATAGACTTGGATTTAAATCCTGGTTCTGCCGCTCCTACTGTGACGGAGGCCAGGTCACTGGATCTGGGTCTGTCTCGGGTTATTCATCTATAAAATGGGGAATATTACCAACTATCTCACAGACTTGTAAGAAATGTTCTAGTGCGAACCATAGGCAGTTACTGGCTTTTAACCTGTTTTGACTCACAAAACGGGCACGTTCGTGTTTCACGTGGTTCGAATATATAAAGACTGGAGCCCACGCCAGAGTTTGGAGAGCGCTCAATGAATACTAGCATGTTTGCAAATTCTTTAGCTGAAGGGATGCTAGAGAAATCTCTAAGGGCCTTGCCAGCCTAGAGGACTCTGCATTTCTTCCTTCATTTCCCTCAAGCCCTTTGATTGAGCCGTTGGCCCCAAACTGTTCTTCCCAGCCTTTGAAAAGAAAGGTTTCGGTCATGATCCCCTTCCTCCGTGAGCTTCAGCACCGGTCGAAGACGGCTGCCCAGCGCAGGCTTCTCCTGGTCAGTCTAAGTAGTGAATCTGGAACAGAATTCCCAAGGCGGGGCTCCTGGGGATGTGAGTTCCGCGGCCATATGTCGCCCTGGCAAGGTGGGGGGTCCCATCACAGCCCTTTGACAAATGTACAGCTCCTGAGCCAGGGAACCACAGGAGGTGCGATTCACATGGGCTAATTATATCAGAAGATACCCTCACCCGGAGAGAGCCCCTTTCCAGTCCCTTTGCTGCCAAAACACCCGAGCCACCAACATGGAAATGCCATTCTGCCGCTGGGGTCCCGCCCCTCAGATGTCAGAGTCTTTCTCTGGGAGGGAGAACAGATGTGTGTGCAAATTGCTGACTCCTGCCCAGATGGAGAGGTGGCCTGCACGCCCAGGTCGCACTGCTCACTTTGCAGGGAAAAAAAATGTCAAAGAGCATCGACATCTGGGGGCTCCGGGGAAACCAAGAGGATGGCCACGGAGTCCAATACCCACTGCTCGGGAATGAAATCAGAGGCCTCCGTTCCCGCAGAAAACAGCTGCGCCCTCCCACCCGGGGATCCGCATCTCCGTGGTCAACACCAGTGATGTCTTTTGACGTGTCCAGGGTAATTGCACAGGTCCGAATCATCATCCCACTCCCCGTGTCAACCCTGTGGAGGGGGTGTGACGAAAGGGTAAGGGCTGAAATCCCTCGGAGTTCTGCGGGGAGGTTCGGTCTGCCGGCACCGTCACCCTGGGCGGGGACTCTGCTTGCTAATGCCATGGTGGCCAGGAGCCCAGGACTCAGCTGGTCAGCACCCATCATGTCACTCACGGAGAAGGCTGAACAGTCTGCACATGTGGCCCCTGGTGTCCCCAGCCCCCCCTGCCCCTGGCTGCCTCCAGGTTGCCCATCCTCAACCACAGGATGCTCCAACACATGGCCATCTCTAGACATTGTATAAATGAACACTCTTCTCGTGAAAGGAAGTTACCAGGGAAACAGATGCTTGGATACATTGTAAAGATGCAGCACAAAACATACCCTCAGCAGGCTGCAGAATAAAATGCTGCTTCGCATTTACCCTTTGGAAATCAGCATGTCCTATACAGCAGTCGCTACTTAGAAATAATCGCTGTATGTTTACAACAGGCCTGAGAGAACGGGAAATGCTGGCATGAGGACTTCTGAGAATATAAAGCAAAGTATCATGCGTTAGTTTTTATTCGGGGAGCTGAGAGTTAGAAAATACTCAACTCACATATACAACAAAATCTAAAACAAAGTAAACTTCTTCATCTCTATTCTAAATCTGCTTATTTAAAAGATCAAACACCTTGCTCTTTTTTTTAATCTTCACCCAAGGTGGGGAGAGGGAGAGAAAAAGAGAAACATAAATGTGAGAGAGACATCAACTGGTTGCCTCCCACATGACCCCGACCAGGGCCGGGAACTGAACCACAACCAAGGTACGTGCCCTTGACTCAAACCATTCTTTGGTCGGTGGGGCCAACACTCTAACCACTGAGCCAAATCGGCCAGGGCCAAACACCTTATTCTTATATTAAACTTTTAAAATTGTTTTATGAACTCTTGCCATTTTTCATTAACATTATGTGTGCTAAAGAAAATGCTACTCCATAAAATATTTGTTAGAGAAAATGGTGTTTGATGGCTGAAAGTAAAAATTAGATAGATAGATAGGAGGAAGGAAGGGAGGGAGGGAGGAAAAGAAGGAAGAAAGAAAAAGAAAGAAAGAGAGAGAGAGAAAAAAAGAGAGAGAGAAAGAGAGAGAAAGAAGAAAGAAAGAAAGAAAGAAAGAAAGAAAGAAAGAGAAAGAAGAAAGAAAGAAAGAGAAAGAAAGAAAGAAAGAAAGAAAGAAAGAAAGAAAGAAAGAAAGAAAGAAAGAAAGAAAGAAAGAAAGAAAGAAAGAAAGAAAGAAAGAAATCTGGTTCTAGGCTCCTTGGAGTTCTGGTCTGAAGGCTGGGCATGGAAAATACAAGATAAACCTGGAGTATCTCATCATGCCAGAGAGTAAGAAAAGTTTTCTGTTTTTGTTTTTTAAATGATAAGCCATATCAAAAAGACACAGGAGTCAATCCAAAGGTCTTCTAATGGCCAAACTAGGAACATTTGAACATCAGAATAAATAACAAGAGTGTTGGATTATTACCCAGACAATAAATAAATATCCATGTGCCCATAGTGATATAAATAGATGACTGAATAAATGAATAGATGGAGAAGAGGGACAAATCTTTCCTACAAAAGAATTCCAAAGAACAAATGCACAAGGAATGAGGGAAATAAGAAATCACCATTAGTAAGAGTCACGGATAAATGCTAAAATTAGTAGGTTCACCCGGCTAATGTGGCTCAGTGGTTGAGCATCTACCCATGCACCAAGATGTCACTGGCTTAATTCCTGGTCAGAGCACATGCCCAGGTTGTGGGCCTGATCCCCAGTGGGGGGCATGCAGGAGGCAGCCAATCGATGTTCTCTCTCATCGATGTTTCTATCTCTCTCTCTCTCTCTTCCTTCCTCTCTTTCTAAAAATCAAGAAAGAAAAAAATAATTAGTAGGTAGAACTTGAAATAGAAGCCGTATATTTGCATAGCCTCCAACTTATCTTCCCTAAAAGATTCATCAGTCACCTCTATGGTTGTAGCACATGACCACTCATTCTTTGATGTTCTGCCCTTCAGGAGGTACAGCTTAAATGTGGGCGGGACTTAGTGACTCTCTTCCAATCAGAAGGAAGAGATGGAAACTTTCCAGTGGAGGAAGCTGGCAGACATCACTCTCCGTGATGAGGGTCAACATCACCTGTGGGAAGCTGTGGGATAGCACACGGCCCCCGATGGGATGGGAGGAGGACACATCACTTCTATCATAATCTGCCCCCAAATCTCTCACCTCAGTTTAATCATGAGCAAACATCAGACAAACCCAGTTCCAGAGATACCATAGTAAGTACCTGACCAGTACTCTCCAGTGTCATGGCCAAGACAGAGCAGGCAAGTCTGAGAAATGGTCACAGACAGGGGGAGCCTAAGACATGACAACTAAGTGTAAGGTGGTGTCCTCACTGGGGCAGGAAGAGGAGCCTGGTGGAAAAACTGGCTAAATCCAAATAAAGTCTGTAGCTCAGTGTTATTGCAGCCAACTTGGCATCCCAGTCTTGATAAACGTCACTGGGTCATGTATGTCACCATCCGTGGGTGAAGCACGGTCAGGAACTCTCTGTTCTAACCTGGCAACTCAGAAGATCTCAAATGATTTCAAAATGGAAGGTTTTAACACACGTACCTGGATTTTAGGTTTGCCTTCCCTCCTGCTATCACCCTCTGATCAGATCAATTACTTTAACAGAAGAGGAGAAAGATGAACGAGAACCCTCCTACACGGCTGATGGGCTTATTACTTAGAACAACCACTTTGGAAAACAGTTCAGATCTGCTGAACCTACATGTGCACCTGTTCCACTTCTAGGTATATACCCCCCAAAATTGTGTCTGCGCGCGTATACAAAAAGACACACAGCCCTGGCCGGTTTGGTGCAGTGGTTAGAGCATCAGCCTGCAGTCCAGAGAGACCCAGGTTCAGTTCCCACTAAGGGCATGTACCTTGGTTGCAGTTTGTCCCCGGCCCCGGTTGGGGTTGTGTGGGAGGCAGCCACTCGATGTGTCCCTTTCATGTCAATGTTTCTCTCTCTCTCTCTCTCTTCCTCTCTCTCCCTCCCACTCTATCAGAACAAAAATGGAAAAATGTCCTTGGGTGAGGATTAAAAAAAAGTACAAACAAAAGGACATACAAAAATGTCCATAGAAAATTTATTCATCATAGCATAAACACTGGAAGTACCCCAAATGTCCATCAACCTGAGAATGGAGAAATACATTGTAATGTGGTCAAACTCGGGACTCATATACAGCAGAGATTCTCAGAGTGAGGTCCCGGGATGCAGGGAGACCCCAAGACTCTTTTAGGGCATCTGAGAGGTCAATACGATTTTCAGAATCTCACCAAGATATTATTTGCTTTTGTACGCTCATCACACCAGTGTCCAGAGGAGACTTCCCGAAGCTTAGTGATGTGGTTACGAAACAGACAGAAGGCAGGCGCTGCAGGAGCGTCCGGCTCCGTGCGGCTGAGTGAGAGACCGAGAGATGTGTAAGAAGGGAAAACAATGCCGCTCAGGTCACTGCGTGTTCCGAAAATACAATTATTTTTATTAAAAAGCTGCTATTTATGACAAGTCATGAGTTTACCCTTGTTCCAAATAAATGAATAAAGAAAGATGTTTCTAAATGTCTCGGTTTTGTCTTCTATTGCAGTAAACATTCATAGACAAAACAAAATAAAATATGTGAACGGGCTCTTTGGAGTCCCCGACAGTATCTGCAGGTGTGCTGGGGTAGTTCGACCAGGGAGAGGTCTGAGCGCTGCTCCGCGGGGCGGGGCGGGGCGGGGCGGGGCGGGGCGAGTCTCACAGACATTATGAGAGTGATAAGAAGAGGGTCTCCTTGTGGGGGAAGCAACTGAGGGCGGGGGCACCAGACTGAGTCAGGGGTCTGGTGTGGGTCTCACTCTCCAGGTGGGGGAGAGTCACACAGGTGTGTCCACTTCGCCAAACTCACCGAACCTAATCAAGATTTGTGCACTTTTCCCTACGTCTGTTATCCTTAATCCAAAAGAGGGGTACAGAATGCTCTTGTCTTAATAGTTCAAATAATTGCGCTGCTGAGCAGCTAGCTCCGGGGTCAAGCTCTGGAACCAGCTGACCCTGAGTTCCAGTTTTGGGGTTTCGCTTATTAACCTCTCTGAGTCTTAGCTCCCTCACCTGTGAAGCGGACTTAGACATGCACCTGACAGTGTCTCGGAAGGATGCAATGCATCATATCCGAACCCACTTAGCCCCGGGCCCAGCACAGAGTGAGAGCTTCCTGAATGCCACGGTTATTGACTCCTTCTGTGGAATTTCAAACCTAATTTTCACCGGTAGTCCCTGCAACATCAGCGCATTTGCAAGCATGACCCCGATAGGAAGAACACGTCCTCATATTCCCCGTATGTGCCGGGGCTTGTCCTAAACCCACCCATGGATGCGTGTGCTCAACACTTCCAGCAACGCTAGGAGCCAGGCCCTCATCATCGCCATCTCGGTTACTCAGAGGAGGAAGCTGAGACACAGACCCACCAGCCCAAGTCCCTCTCTGGTGAATGGCCCGCGGGCGTGAGCACCAGGATGAAATCGTGGGCCCCCTCCCGCCGCACCCTCTGCTCCTTCCTGCCCATCATGAGTAAGCATCTTGCCTGTGAATGCCTCTTAGAGATGGGGTCCCTTAACCCACCGCAAGAAATAGGCATACTGCCCACCTCCCCTCCCCCAGTTATGCCAGCCAGCATTGCTCAGTTACTGCCCCCGAGCTCATTGTTCCCGACTCCAAGAACGGCCACTAAATCGCATGGAATAAATAGGCCTGGTCCCTGGGATGCACCGCACCCTTCACTTAACACTGTTCCGCAACAGGCTCAGGAGATGTGCTACTGGTTCTTCTTTCCCTTCCCCAAAGGTTCCCCGACCCTCTGTGCGTCCCCCTGCTTCCCTCCCAAGAAGCAGCCCCAAGACAGGGAGATGGCAGGTCAGGACACCTCTTGGTGCCAAGAGAGTGAAATCAGCTCCATCAGCACAGGACAGTCCCTCCCCCTCCACGGGTGGGGGAGGGTGCTCCTCACAAGCCAGGGGCCATATTTCAAAGAGTAATTAATTGACGACATCGTAATTAATTGGCCACATTCCTGCTTCGGTGAAGTGCATAACTCCATGTTCCTGAGCCGGGGACGGGACACGCTCTTGTTTTCTTTTAATCTGGTTTGAGGGACGAGCGCTCTCCCGGGCAGCAGGGACAGAGCGCCGTCCCGTGAGTTCATCAGTGTGGCATGTGCGGCCGCTGTGCGCAGGGAGATAGAAACGTCAACCGTCCTGTCCCCTCGGGGGCCTCGGGGGAGTGGGTGAGGAGCCTAATTAGCTGTGGTCCCAATTTATTAAAAATCATAAATATTCTTCCTGGAGGCAGGGTGGGAGTTGGAGGAGGAGGGAGGCAGCGTCTGGCTGATGGGTGTGTGTGTGTGTGTGTGTGTGTGTGTGTGTGTGGAGAGAGATTGATTTTCAGCAAGTATGATGCAGCAGGCAAACCTCTTGAAAGCAGAGGTATGGTGGGGCCCGTGTTAAGAGCACGTCCCAACCCAGTGCCATGAGAAAGAGCATTTATCTAGAAGGCCTGTCACCTTGCTTTCCTTGGGGACAGAAGTGTCCTAAAAATAACTGATAACCATCATCGTCCACTGTCCCAATATTTGTTCGATTCCTACTTGATTCTCAACCTTGTGCACGACTCTGGAAATAAAGATGGATCCGACTTGGCCTTTTTACCAAGGACTTCACAGTCTACTTGGAGAAACCTTCGGGGCGGGAAATAGGCGTCTGGGGCATTGTAATGAGACAACAGAAACAGCAACAATCACTCAGAATCACTTCTGAGTGACTCAGTAACATGTCAGAGCTACTGTCATTTCAAATGAGAACAGACAACCTTTCTAGATATGGACCCGGAACTGTGGAAGGAAAAGACCTGATTTCTGCAGGCAGGAAGGTTCTCTGGTGCTGCTGATGCTACTGACTTGTTGCTTGCGTTCAAAATGGCAGCAAAGGCTCTATTTCGGTAAGATGTTCTTGACAATCATAGGAGACCCTTTTCCCAACCCGGTTCATGAATCTCCCGCATTCCATGTGGTCCGCGCAGGGCGGGTGAGGAGCTCCAGCTGCGAGGTGTCTGGGCCGCGGGACGGAGGAGGCCGGGTCCTTGAATCACACCATGGAGGGTAGAGTTGCCTGCGCACCTCAGAAGATGCCTTTCCTCTGGGCTCCCCACCTTGGCTCTGTGAGCCCCAAGCAGCAAGTGGGATCGTGGAACAGCAATGCTTCAAATCTGAACTGAACAAACCCAGTTCCCATTTTTAAACATGGGACTAACCCTGGCTGGTATTCGAGAACTTCGCCGCATTCCAAATGGGTTAGTGTGTCACACATTCGGTCTCCAGGGAGAAATAAAGGCATTGTATTAATATTTCCCAAGGCATGCAATTACTTGAAAAAGCCCCAAATAGTCCAGACTAACGAGTATGTTTCTCCATGAGCAGTCTGGAAATCTAATTTTTGAAGGGGTAGTTGGAATTGCTTTGAATACAATAGGGAATGAAAAAAAAGGGAACACTATTAATTTTTATGGAGTGCCTGTATGTGTTAAATGCTATCTTAGATGCTTTTCATATACAACAGCATTTAGCTAGAAAGCTAAAGATGCTGAGCGCTGGCCCTGCCTGACCTTGGGAAAACATTTCAGTGGATTAGTCAAGGTGCAAGTAGCAGATATCCAAACTGGTTTAAACAATAAAGGGAATTTATTGGTCCCTGTAACTGGAAAGTCCAGAGATAGGGTGGGCTTCAGGACCAGCTTGTTCCAGCAGTTGCCAATGTCACTGAATTGTGTTTCTCCTTCTTTGTGGCAGCTTTACCTTCGAAAGGACTTCCTTTGTGGTAATCAGGTAGCTGCCAACGGCACCAGGCTTCCATGCTTCCCTGTTCACCGACAGGAGATGAGCGAAGGGGTCAATACCTTCTTCCAACCCCCACCTGCCCCGTCCAACCCAAGTCCTGAGACTTGCTCTGACTAGACTCATTTATATCACAACTCTATTCTTAAATCCATACCAAGATGGAGGATGTTATTGTCCCTAGACACCCCAGAGCCCACACAAGCCACGTGACTAAAGGGTTTAGTTCCCTGTTAGAAAAGGAGGAAGGGAACAGACGCTGAGAAGCAATGAACTAAAGCCCCTGCGACAAAGAATAAGAATAACATTAACAATAACAGCAAACTTTCCCTGAGCAAATTGCCATGGGCCCAGCACCAGGCTGCATCATCATCTCATCCCATGTGCTTCTCAAAATGCAGACACTCTTAATCCCCCCATTTGGTAGATGAGCAAACCGAGACCCACGAGCTTCAGCGCTTTGTCTAAGGTGGTATCTCACCAGCACCAGGTCTCATGGGGAACTGGGTCTCCTCCCTACTCTACCTCCACACTGTGCTGCTACCCTGGGAGGCCCCGCCTCTCCCAGCCTCAGTTTCCCCATCTATAAAATGAGTCGGGGTGACTTTATCACCTCTAAGGGCCTTTACAGTTCTGAGGTGCTAGGCCGCTAGTATTTCACCCTTCTCGGGAGTCAGGAATCCTCATCTGTACTCTCAGCTCATCACTCACTTTCCGTGAACCTGCGGTATTCACGCTTCTCTGGTCTCTGGCTCCCTGCCAATGATGTAAGGCCGTCAGGGGGTTGAGGGACTGGCCCTGTTTATGGTATATTTCAGGCATGTCTTATTAGAGGGTGGGGACATCTGTACCCCTGCCCAAGGGTGGTGTGGAGAGAAGACTCCCCGTCTCAGGAGAGAAGGCTCCTAGTCTGACAGCCAAGACACGGGAAGGAGGACCAGGCTGGTGACCGCCCTCACCTGCAGCCTCTGCATAAGCGGGGAAGGGCTGCATTGAATCATCCTTTTTCTGATGGGCAGCTAAAGGCAAGAGACACGGCCACCTAACTGGCCAGTGGGAGACCTGGGGATGATCAATCCCAGGCTGCTCCGTTTCCAAGAGCGTAGAGAGCTTCCAACTTGGTTCAGAGCCTTTGCTTCAACCAAGACGTTGTGACCCATGGGAACTGGGTCAATCCAGCAGTGCCAAAGGATGAAACAAAAAAAGACACTCGGAGCCAGGGGAGTCTGCTTTCTAGTCATAATAACTACTGAGGACCCCGACATGCATTGTGTTAAGTAAACTTTTTCATGGTTTAATCCCTGGAAGAGCTAGAATACTGATCATGTCAACTGGAGTGTCACCAAAATAGCTTTTTGTTGTTGTTGTTCATCCTCACCCGAGGATATTTTTCCACTGATTTTTAGATAGAGTGGAATGGAGAGCAGGAGGGAGAGAAAGAGAAACATCGATGTGAGAGAGACACCTCAACCAGTTGCCTCCCGCATGACCCCGACTGGGGTGGAGTATCGAACCTGAAACCCAGGTGCGCATCCTTGATCAGGAACTGAACCCAAGACTCTTCGGTCTGAGGGCTGACGCTCTGACTGCTGAGCTAAACTGACCAGGCAAGGTATTTACACCACAGTCATGAGCAAGTGCTGCCAACCGGGGCTTCCTCCCAGAGGTCTGGTTAACACTGAACAACACGCCATGGACTCTAGTTCTCATGACCCAAGACCAGTCTGCACGTGTGTTTGGACAAATGGCCAGGTTGCCAGTGAGTGAATATCTTACAACAGAATCCATTTTTAATAGCTATTTCGGGCCCTGGCTGGTTTGGCTCCGTGGTTAGAGCATCAGTCCTCGGACCGAAGTGTCTTGGGTTCAATTCCAAGATACTGGGTTGCAGGTTTGATCCCTGGCCCTGGTTGGGGTTGTTCAAGAGGCAACCAATCAATGTGTCTCTCTCACATTGATGTTTCTCTCTCTCCCCCTCCCTCACTTCCACTCTATCTAAAAATTAATGGAATAATATCCTGGGGTTTCAGGCCACCTGTGTGACCCCCCTGCACAAGGAGCAGGGACACTTGCAGTCAGCTCCGGAGAGCTGGCGGGAGCGACCCCAGCACACCGCCGGCCAGAACCAGTGCCTGATTTTTCACGCAAATACCTGGAAGGGCATGAGGGTGCACCACTGATGACGACACTGAGCCATGGGTACAAACCGGCACCTTCCCAGGTAAACTGAGGTACCTGGTCACTCTCATCAGAGACCAGAAAGGCCTTACGGACCATCTGCCCAGCTCCTTTGTTTTTCAGATAAGGACACCGAGACTCTGAAAGAGGAGATAACTTGCCCAAGATGTTGAATCACATTACGTAATAATATTGTTGGCATGCCTTTAACAAGAGCACTTCAAATAGCAAAAATTAAAAAACAAAAAAACAATAGCAGAAAAAAATCCAGCTGGCTGATTTAGGGAGAAAAGGCACAGTGTCTGTCAGATGCCGGAGGAGACCAGGGAAGCCACTCAGTGTCTCGGATTCCAGTAATAGCTTCATTATCTTGGCGGGGATGGGGGATGTGAACTGGCCCTACCTAGTGATCCATGACATTGCTGTCACCTGAAGTCATTCATCATCTGTCCCTTAAATGGCCGGAGGGGCAGCACCTCAGGCTGCACATTTGGAGCACACATAGCCCCCAACATTGACTTACCAGGAGGGACACTGGTATGAGGGTGTGGAAACCCGGGCTCTAGCTTCACTTAGGCCTTAACTAACTGGGGGTCCTGAGGCTCGTTGCACCCCCTCTCTGCATTTCAGATTCCTTACTTAACATAAGAGTGCTGATTAACAAGCATTGTGTTTGTTTTGCCACAAAGTAACATTTTGTAGAAATGCACATGGAACATGTGCTCACCAATTTCACAACTTCCCCACTCCCCACCACTCCCTATTGTCTAACTGCTTGCTTTACTCAGTTTAAATGTCATGACTGGCACATTTCCTAAACCTGGTCACCAGATGTGACAAATTTAGTATAAGTGTGTCCCATGTCATATTTGAAACATAGTTCTCATGTGGTATTTGGAGTGTACCTACATTAAAAAATGTATTCATTTCCATCTGAAATTCAAAGTCAATGGGTCATCTTGTATTTTACCCAGAAATTTTACAAAGGCATCTGAGCTTCAGACCCCTAGACTAGAAAGTGTCTAAGGTATATTCTAGTTCTTTAAAAGCTCATAATTACTTATACCTATTAATAATTAATGTGTATGGTGCAATTAATTTTGATTGCTATCCTATGCATCTATGTTTTCTGAGATTGAATCACAGTGATCCTGGGCTTATAAGAGCTCCAACTATTTCCAGAGGACAAAAATGTATATGCTGTAGGTAACCAGTTAATGCTTATTGAATGAATTAAGTATCAAAGGAATTTGGTAATTATACTCAGTACCAAAGGAATAAAAATAGAGGAAGAAGTCCACGGGGGCTGGAGGAAAGCAGAATGATTTTCTTGAATGGCCTCGTAACACACACCATCCCCTAATCTCCTCCAACTCCCGGCACCCACTTCTCGATGTCGGAGGGCTGCCGAAGCCCACCGGCCTGTGTTCCCCCTGCATGCGTGGGGATTTACGTTCCCTGTGGTAACCTCCAGCCTGTGACAGATGAGTTGGCATATAAACACCCCAGCTCCTTCTTAGGCGTAATAATTCTCAGGTCCCTGCTCTACGTCATTTCCCAGATTAACTTGCTTGATAATGACACCCCCAACCCTCTCTGCCATCGGTGCTGTGGTCACGTCTCCACTTACACACTCCCCCGCAGATGTTTCCTGGGATCGTCTCCCAAAGAAATGACTCACGCTGAGATCCTTGACTCGAGACTGCTTAGAGGAACCCCAGAGGAGACAGACACCAATACCCCCAAAGACTGGCAGTGCTCACCTCTGGGGTCAGAAGGGGCTGTCAGCTCAGTTGGGAAAAGGTTTGCCTGAAGAACATGCAGGTTGAGCCCCAGGGTAACTCCTTCCCCCCTCAAGAGCTCAACAACGAGATTGGATGAGGAGCCCCCAGTTTCCCAGATGGAGCACGTGGGCTGAAAGATTCAGGGCATTTTCCCACGAGTTTCTCTTCCTCGTGTTGCCTCCGCCCACGTCAGACTCTTTCTGTTCTACAGAGAAGAAGGTGGGACCACAGGAGGCAGCCCTCCAGCACTGCCTCTTCGTGGGTGCTCTCTGGATAATGACAAGTCAGTTCATTTTCACAGCTAATATCCCTGCTTTTATATGGAGAAACTGAGACACAGAAAGGTTAACCGACTTGCCCGAGGACGCACAGCAGGGAAGTGAGAGCCAGAACTCACACCCAGGCAGCCGGGCTCCAGAGCCCACACCCTTAGGATGCCAGCCCCAAATGGACCACAACCATGTAAGCAGTGCCCGATCCAGAACAAACAGAGCCGACGAGAGGGTGTCCACTCGGGCCTTTCCTAGACACCCCCGCGGATGCAACCAGCCAAAGACCAGATATTAACCCGCGAACGCTTCCGCCGACAGACGAATTCATCTCCAGCTATTCAGAAGTTCCGAACGGGAACAACACTTGCTTCCAACCTCATTGGTTTGGAAACACACCCTGAGGGATTTCTTGCGAGTTTCTCATTATTTCCTAGTTTATCCTGGATGGAAAAGCCGTGAATGAGCAAGGTGGTATGCTTCCCTTCCCGGGGCCCGCGAACATCGACGGGCAGAACCGGCGATGGGAATGAGCGATCACTAACCCTCTCAGAATCTTGGACGGAAAGGATTCAGGCAGCGTCTCAGCTTATCCACATCTCTCCGCCCACTCCTGGTAGACAACATGACGCAGTACATTCTTAAACCATTGAACCCTATAATCTACCGATGATGCATGTGTGCTCCGTGCCCACCCCATGCACTGGCCAGCCTTTTATCATTTTTCCAATCTCCAAATACACTGGCTGGCCAGCTATTGTCTTCAGAGGAGACATCTGGGCAATCTCAAGGTAGGACGTGAATTCGGGAATCACAGGGCTTGGCCTTCTTGTGAACTTGCAGCTCCCTGCTATTCCACTGACCCCAAAATTGCTGGCATCACTGAGCCAGGCCCAGAGGCTGTGAGGGTGGCCCTGAGCTAGGGGTTCTAGCCACACCCTGACACACACAGACTCAGAATCCTGAACAGGTTACTGAGAGAAGCTCTGAGTGCTGACCGGCTTCCGGAGGAAGGTGGAGTCAGAAGAATCAAGGCTTGATTTGCCTGCTCTCCCTACGATCAGGGCCACGGGGCCATTCTGTGGGACCCTGCTGACTTGAGGTGGTCCATGCCAGCCCCATTCGGAGTTCCGGTTTGGGTGGGAACTTCAACATCAGGACAGTCATCACATTGCTCTAATGGAGAAACCCTGAAATGTTCTCTTCTTGATGGGAGCGGAGGAAACACCTTCAGCAGGGGGTCCGGAGGTACCAGGAAGTGACGCGACCTTCAACACCTCTGCTCTCGGCCCCCGAGAATTTCCACATGGGGAAGAGGCTATAATGGGGAATGAAGGAGCCTGGGGAGAGCCCCAAAGCAGGGGGCACAAGGGGACGCTGGCCTCTTGTCACTGTGTGTCCCTGGGCCAGTCGCTTTCCCTCTCTGAGCCTAGGTTAGCCTGTCAGTAGAAACAATAATAGTGACAATAACAATAACAATTGCTGAATTTTAATAACAGTCACTGGTCACATGAGAATCTTGTTTGCCTGTATTAGCACATCCCAACAATAACTCCAGGAGGTACGTATTAGCATTTATCCGTCTTTACAGACGGGGAAACTGAGGCACCGGATGTGACATAATTCGCACAGGTAAGCTACAAAGTTGAGATGGGAACCAGGTAATTAGACTCCAGACCTGCTTCCCTCCCACCGTGCATACTGCCTCCCTGGTGGAGTGGGCCTGCGTGGGAGCAGGGGTTCCTAGCCTGGAGTACCCCAATGCTGGGGGTTTTTTTATTCTTTTTTTCTTTATTGATTTTTAGAGAAAGAGGAAGGGAGAGGGAGAGAGAGAGGTAGAAACATCGATGAGAGAGAACATCCACTGGCCACTTCAGACATGCCCCCCACTGGGGATCGGGCCCACAACCTGGGCATGTGCCCTGACCGGGAATCAAACCAGCGACCTCTTGGTGCCTGGGTGGACGTTCAACCGCTGAACCACTGGCCGGGCCCAATGCTGGGTTTTCATGGGTCCTTCCAATCTCCTGATGCTGACCGGAATGTGTGTATACATGACATTTCTCCCCATTCTTAGACTCTTAGAAGCCTCAGAAGGCTCCTACCCCTCGAATGTGATCATGAACCAAGAACCACCAGCTCAGAGATCTGTGTGCCCCCACCGTCCAGTACTGAACACTCTCCTCTCCGAGAGAAACGGCTTAATTGTCCAGCCCATGGCTGCCGGTCCACCTCCCTCTGCACCCTCCCAGTTCCTGCTCTAATGCCCACCCCCAGCTCACCAAGCATGGCCACCCTCCCCTCCTGAGAAAACTTGGCCTCCAAGGCCAGTCTTTCCCTGTCCTCACCTCAGGTCACCACTCACATCGCCTCCCTCCGCCACCCTCGTCTCCATCACTAAGGAGGGGCATTCAGAAGTGGGGGCTGCGGGGAAAACGGTGGGGTTTCAGGCAGGCACATGGCTCAGACACCGCTGTCCCTGGTGCCTGTCTGCGTCACTGCTTGTCCAGGGGCAGCCAGACAGTCACAGATGTGCAGGGAGTGTCCCCCGGACCTGCACTCACTCTCTGTTCCCGTCACTGGCGATGCTCTCTCCATCCGCCTCCATCTCACCTGGGAGATGGGGATGCCAATGACGCCGACCTCGCGCTCTTCCCAAAGGTCAGCTGTCCTGATCATCACGGCCATCATGACCACTGTTATCAACACGTTCCTCTGGTCCTGTCTGGACACACCTCGCCTTCCATCTGTTTCTCTCCCTCGGGGACTTCTTCCGGTTCTGCACCTTCATGACAAAGTTCTCGGTCTGCTCTCCAGGAGAGAGCACAGGGAGAGAAAAGACAGGCCCTTCCAGAAGCTGCTCATGAGCACGCGGGCCTGGGAGCGTTTCACACGTCGGACATTCCTGTTCGCGTGCTGCGTGGACTTCACGCAGAGATGCTCAGACGTCAGCTGCACACGAGCAACCTGCAGCATTGGTTTAGAAACAAACAGATTCCACGTCCACTCTGATGTGATGGGCATTTACGATTCTGTCGTGACAAGTCTAGACCAGCAAAAACCACCACCTACCAGACTCTCAAGGCTGTCCTCCTGACTGCCAGCCCTTCCCGCAGGCCCCAGGAAGCAGCCCCTAGTCAGGGCCACGATGCTCCAGACTCCTGGCTAAGACAATGTGGTCGTCACCCAACAGGGGACGCTGGGCAAATGTTATTCCAGCGATAACAGTGATTCCACTTAGGATAACAGAGATGGAAATCTGCCTTAAGTGACTTCCAACTGCTGATACCTTCCCCTTTCCCCGCTCAGAGAGAAGAAAGGGATGTGAATTTGTCACTTGAACCGGCAGCTGTGTTTCATCTGGACTTCATCTTTTCTGCTATCGTCTTTATTAGCAGTCTTTTTTTTTTTTTAATGAGTACGTTTCGAACTACCAGGTGTTTTGAATTTTTGTCTTGTTCACTTGCTTACATGAGAAAACTCAAATAAAGACCAATGCATTATTAAAAACCCAGTGGAAGGAAAATACGGCCCTCTGCCCTCCCCCCACCCCAACCCTTGATCTGGATGCAGTTCCTGGTGCAGCCACTAGGAGTCGATCTTGGGAGCGTTATCTATTCCACTTGCAAACTGGCTCCTTCAAGCACCCCCCCCCCCAATTCTCCCTGAGCTCAGGCAGCCCAGAACACTTCCCTTTCTTGTTAGTTCCCACTAAGGACAGACTCAGTGTTACTGCCATGTCCGGCCCCAGCTGACCCCCACGGAGAATGCAGACTCTCAGGCCTCTTCCCAGCTATTCCTGCAGAATCTGCTGCATGTCAGGCAGACAAAGAAAAAGGAAAAAGAGACTCCGTCTCTGGGTGCGAGTCCCGAAAACGTCCTGAAACAACTGTCCACCTTCCAGGGGCTTCTGGGGTGTGCTGAGATCTCAGTGCAGATCACTGGCACCGAGTTTGTTGTCCAGAAGCAGGATGCTGAGCAAGGCGGGACGTCCCAAGCCGCCCTGCAAAGGGGCTCCTGGTTTTCCCGCATCCATGGGGGTTCAGGGAGCTCAGGCAGCTCACCCAGGTTCTTCGCAAGAACCCCCATCAAGTTAGCGCGACATCCTTTTCCTGTGCCGTGGCCAACTCTAGCTGTTAGCACAGGGCCCGTGGACGCTTATCGCCCGGACACGGAGCCTATGTCTAAGGTACGAAATGAGGGTGGGATGGTCTCACTTGGCAGCCTAGAAGGAAGAGTGAGGAGACTGGTCTTTTCCAGGGAAAGCTCTGCCCCCTTCCCCCTGGCTCTGGAGTCTGCAGGAAGGTGTGGGGGTAGGGAGGGGGGCCTCACAGGGCTCATTCTTATCTCTGCAACAATCTGAGCAAAGACAGGATGAAGCAAAGTCCGGCTTTTTTCATCTCTTATTTGGCGGCTTTGGGGAAAAGCATTTGCGCAGGAGGTTGAAATTAACTAAAGTAAGGTGGGGGGATTACCCCGGGATTCCTCTTATTTGGGCAATCCTGAGAAAGGAGAGGTGACCGGCACGGGGGCACATGCCAAGCCTCCTCTCTGGGGAGAATTAGTCTTAAGAAGCCACTTGCTGATAAGGGTTAATCCGTGGCTAAATGGGACAGTACCAGAAGTAATTAACATTCCTTGACTCAGTTTCCCTTTGGCTACACAGCACTTACTCAGCGAGCAGAAATCCCCATTTGCTGTAATGAGTCCATCAGCCTAAGTCTTTCGGTTTGGCATTGTCTCCACGGGGCTTGTCTGGCTCGCCGGGGCTGGGTTTAAGCCTCGTGTCAGCCGGGGTGTAGCGAAGTCTAGCGGAGGCCCCGCATCTCCCCATCTTCTTCACTAACACAGTTAATCCTGAGCCACAAAGAAGCCCTGCAAATCAGCAGAAGGCACTGTTAAAGGCTTTTCTATGACAGTCTCCCAAACAGGAATGGAATAAAGAGGCCATTTACGTGGATTAAGATGCTGTCGACATTGGAAGGCAGACAGTCCCCCCCCACCACCATTTTATTTCCTTTTTTTTTTTTTTATACTCACCCCTCTCTCCTCTCAAAACAGACCCCAAATGTCTTATCTTATTGGGGGAAAGTCTAAAACGAGAGGGCAAAGTGAAATTCCAGAATGCACAACCTCCAGGACACCCCAAGTCATAATATCAAGATGAAAAACAAATCAAAGAAGGCAGCAGGCCCCGAGCGGGGTTCACAGCGAGGCAGGATTTTTGCATGCCCCAAGTTTCCACCTTCCTGAGACACTTACTTTGTTTGCCTGGGAAAAAAGGACTAGAGATGGGAAGGGACTATTCTGGAGAATGACTTCTTGGTCGATGTGAGAAGCAAAGAAGGCAGGCTGTCTTTTATTATTTTTGTTACAAATTACTTTTTTTTTTTTTTTGTAGTATGTGCTCCTAGCAGGAATCAAACCCAGGACTCTCTGGTCCACAGGCCGACACTCAACCACTGAGCCAAACTGGCCAGGGCTGTTACAGACTACGTTAAAGGGCCTCCTTCAATAGAACGAAAACGTTTACAGAGCCTGACTCCAGATTGTGGTCTACAGCTGTGTTATTGAGATTTAGCAGGAGAAAATGGTCCAGCTTGGATGCAGCGGGCCCGTTGGCCTTGGTTGTGCAGCCAGGCCTGCGTGTGAGCTCGTGTGCATCACCCCACCCACCCCACTCCCTTCTCTAGCTGGATACTAGCATCTCGTCACCCCTGTGTCCGGCGCACGCTCCCCTGTGAAACGACGGCCTGCCAGTATTTTTCCCAGCCTGGGTTGGTCTGACTCACGATGTGGGACTGTCACCATTTCCTCGTGTCGCTGTCACCAGGGCAGGACTTCTTCCTATCCAGCTAGCTTTTCCCTTTGCACCATTCACCCCACGCTTCTTGATGACACTGCGTGGTCCCGCAGAGCCATACCCCACTGTCCTCGGAAGGGAAAGTCTTCTCTGTTCCTCCACACAGAGCACTTCTGACGTCTTCATTCCAGATGAGAAATGTCAATAAACAGAGGGCATCTCAGCTTGGCAGCGGCCACCGTGAGTCAGAGTTAAGGGGACAGGGGAAGAGATGGGCGTCAGTTAAAACAGAGAAGGAGCAGGGTTCTGATTGTTAACATTCGTCTCCAAAGAAGGGGCTCGGAAGATGGCACCCATTTGCTTTCCCTTTGTCCTCACTGCAGCCTTATAAGGTACGTGTGAAAACTGAGGATCAGAGAGGTTAGGTCACTTGCCCAGGATCACACAGCTCTAACAAGGAGCTGCCTCACAACAGATACTGTCCTGCTTTTTGTAGATGATCAGAAGAGGACTAGTGGTCTGCTTTCCCAGGTCAGTAAGTCACTGAGGTTGTGTTTCTATGTGCGAGGTCAGTGTCAGAAAGCAAGCAGAGCACCAGCGGGCTCGGGAAGGGGCCCAACCACACCTTGGGGGATGGCAGGTTCCTTCCACGCCCGGCTCAGTCTTGGGACCTGCTTTAACTCTGTAGCCAGGCCCTTAGCCTGGACTGACTTTCAAGTTTCCTTTGAAACCTCGAACATTTCTTAACAAAGTCAAGCCAGTTTCCTTCCCGGTTCTCATTTTACTCCAACCACAAAAAACCTTTTCAGAAAACACCGTCAGACACAAGCCCACCAGCCGTACCAAGAGGATTTGCGATAAGGCTGAAAAACCCCATTCACTTTTGCTGTTTCCCACATACCTGGCCCAGACCCCGAGAGCCTGTTCCCCAGTTGGAGAGCGGGCACCCCACGCTGTTGGGTGGAGAGGGCGAGGGAGCTCCAGAGTCTCAGCAGAGACAGGAAGGGGGAAGACAGAGCGGTCTCCGTGGTAACTGCAGCAGACAGCTGCATCTAAAGCAGGGGTCAGGGACGGTTCACGGTCATGATGGGCTGGCCACACGCCCGACACTGCACGCTCATCATCTCAATGACACACTAGTCCGTTAATGTGGTGATGAGGCCTCGTAACAAACAGCCCCGAGGTCTCAGAGGCTTCCGATGACAAATACGTTTCTTTCTCCCACAGGCCTTAGGTCTGCTGTGAACCAGATGGGCACCTTCTCCACGTTTCCGCTTGAAGACCAGCAGCTACCCCGACGTGCTTTTCCGGGGATGGGCGGCAGCAGTGTTCGAGGGTGAAGAGAGATCCCCGACGCCTCTAGAAGTCTTGGCTGAGAACTCACACTCTGTTACTGGTGCCCACATTCCACTGGCCAAAGCATGACACTGGCAAACCCATTACCAACGGGGTGGAAGAGAACGTCACCCACAAGTGAACCTGGAGAGGTTCAGGAGACAGGGTGCTGTGAGCAAATACTAGAACCTACCCTAGGTAGGTACTGTCACTGTACCCATTTTATGGAGGAGGAACTGGAAGCTGACAGAGGTCCAGAGGTTAAGTTTGTGTTGGGCAATGGCAGAGCCAGCCAGATAGCTCCACGGGCCACTGCCAAGGTGGACACTCAGAAACGGAGAGGAGATAGCCCCAGGACTCTAGACAGCGTCCCTCACTGTCTGCAGGTGGCCTCTTAGTTCAGACAAGTCTCTCTGTCACTGGAGGAGAAGAACACTGGTCTTTAACTAGAACCAGAACACCCGGGTCCAAACCCTGGCTTCATGTGGCCTCACCTCTCTGAGCCTCAGTTTCTTCATCTGCTAAATGGCAGCAAAACTGCACCTATCACATAGAGTAACCATGAAGATCAAAGGAGTTCATGTTGATGAGATGCTCGGAAGGATGCCCGAACCACAGGAAGTGCTCCGTGAATGTCTGTGAAATCGCATCGAGTCAAATAAAGATGACGAACCAAAGGCCAGTGTGTGAGAAAATGGACACGACACAGGACAGCATAAGCCGCAGGTGGGTCCGGGAGACTCGGGAGCATAGTCCCAGGTAACATTCGGGCGGGGAGTTTTAAAGAGTATGGGACCCAGTTCCTTGCACCTGTTCTGTCTGTTCAGGGGAGGAATCTAGCGTCATGGTTGAGAGGTGGCTATTTAGATCAGGCAGAGCTGGTCCAAGCCGGAGCTCTGGGGCTCACAGCTATGTGACTTTGAGCAAGGGGCTTCTATCCTCCAAGCCTCCGTTTCCTCTTCCATCAACTGATGGCAGTGAGTCCCACGGCAGGACTGCTGGGGGAACAAGATGAGATAATGAGCAATGGATTGGATGCAGAAGCATCAGGGGGCTCCAACTGCAGCCTTTTATGCCAGAAATTAAAGAGACACACAGAAAGGTGCCCTGGTCGGTTTCACAGTGGTTAGAGCATTGCAATCACCTGGTGCCCCCCTTGGGCACTTCTGATTTAATTGGTCTGTTGCCAGGCCTGGGCACTAGGATTTTAAAATCTCAGGTGATTCTAGCCCCGGCTGGTTTGGCTCAGCAGTTAGAGCGTCAGCCAGCAGACCAGAGAGACCTGGGTTCGGCTCCTGCTAAGGGCACGTACCTCGGTTGCAATTCATCCCCGGCCTTGGGTAATTCTAATGTGCAGCCAGAGCTGAAAAACAGAGTCAAGGCCCTTGCTGCTCCAGGTTGGAGCGCATCGTGAGTGTGGTCTGGGTTGAAGTCCGTCGGATGGCTTCTCTCCTTACTGTACTTTCTCAGCGGGAAGTCTTCCTGTTTGGGGCTGCACTGGTCCACAGTCCTTGTACTGTGCGGGTTTCTCGGTCCCTCAGACAGCCCCTAGAGCACACCTTCGGTAATCTAATTTAGACATTCCTTTGCTGTTGGCAAACCCATGTCACCAAAACCAAACACTGTTCTTTGAGACCTTGTGTTGAAATGAAAAGCAACCCGCAGCGGGAGGTGGGGGCCTGAGCACGGAACAGGGGGGACTGAATGAAAACTAGCAGGGCACGAGAGCTGGGGTCTGCCTTCCCCGAGTCGCCCCAAGTTGGAGAAGAATCTGCAGGAGCCACTGGGCCACAACCGTATTCGGGGTTCCTCAGTCTGTGTGTCTTTTCCCCGAAGCACAGCATTTTACAAGACTGAAAATGAATGATTATGTTCAGGCATGGAAAAGTAAATCGGGGCTGGGTTTGGCTAATAGAACTCAGATGTGGTTCCGCTTCTCCCGTCTGGTGGAGCATTGGGAGTCCACATCTCTACACCTGATCTGGAAAAGACTTGCATCCCAGGGGCTCCGAGAGGCATTGCTGCTCACGCGCGTGTGGGAACACGCCGGCAGAGCCCTGCTGGGGCAGCCCCGGGAGGCGATCAACACAGTAAGACTGGGCCCAGGTAGCGTACAGGTGAGCAGAGCCTCATTCCTGGCCTTCTGCTGGCCCCAGGGAGGCCCCTGAAGGCCGGTTTTATCCCTGCGTGCTCAGGAGGAAGCTCTCAGTGGATCCCGTCCACCTGCGGGATACAGTCCAAGCAGGTGCGGCAGCTCAGCCCTCAGTTCCACGCATATCACGTGGCAGAATCTGCTCCCAGCAGCTCCCTCATCCACTTCTTTACATGCTGGTCCCATTCTCACACAGGACACATACACGCTCTCCATGCCTCAGTTTCCCCATCTGCAAGCAGAAGAAAACAGCATGCTGACCTCACAGGTGGTCGCAGAGGGCACAGGAGACAACGCAGGTAAGCAGTGCTGCCTGGCATGGGATAAGGCTCTATGCCCAGTGGCTGCCCTGAGCTCTCCCGTCCTGGTCTGCAGGACCTACGCCCAGATTCCTGGCCTGACCCTCCCTAAGAGAGGGAGAAGATAGGCCATTCTGTTTTTCTTAACAGTGTCTGAATGTCCTGATTCCTCATATGCTTGTCAACACTTAGAATTGTCAGTGTTTTCATCCTTAGCCATCCGCCTGGCTGCAGGGGGATAGGTCATTGTGAGTGTGATTTGCATTTCAATGGGTGAATGCTGAGTGTGAAATAGAATGAAATAGTCTGAACTTTAAACAGAAGGTAAACACAGAGAGAAAAACAAATCCGAAACAGCCGGCCTTAAGCTTCTTGAAAGAGAAGCGCTATGCAAATCTTGAGTTGTGACATGTTTCACCTGTGATGAAATCAAGACATCACAGCAGAGGGTAACGGAAATCAGCAACAGACACCACATTCTCCGTCACAGCTCTCTGTGAATCCATTCTCCGCTCCGTTCCCTGGCATCCTGGTCCCATGTTTGGAGGTTTACCTGACACATCAAGGTCACCAAGAGGGTCCTTCACCTTCAGAAGGAAACTGCAGCCTTGGGGGAAGGAAGAAACCGGCCAGTTGGCCTCAGAGCACAGTCTCAGGAACCTTCTATTTGATGACAGTCTCGAGTCTCTCCCTCGCTGCCTCCTTTGCCCACTCCCCGAGAGGGGCTGGCAGGGACCACCTCCCACATAAGTAACACACCTGAATCCTTGTGCCAGGGTTTGCTTCTGGGAAAACCCAAACTAAGACAGGACACCCATTGATGGGGAGAGAACAGAGCATTTGAAATTGAGCCATTCTTACACATAAATCCACCACCTAGGATCATATTCCGAGAAAATGTGCGTGTTAAATACAATTGAGCAAGTGAAGGTCCCGCTGTCCCGGGGAAGCCAGCTGTCCGACTATGGGAACACATGGCCGAGTGTCTTCCCCCTTCAGAAAGAGGTGGTGGCCTTCCCCACTAGTGTTCCTTGAAAGGAATTCTTAAAACCCCATCTAGCCCTGGCCGGTTTGGCTCAGCGGTTAGAGCATCAGCCTGCGGTCCAGAGAGACCCAGGTCCGGTTCCCACTAGAGGCGCGCACCTCGGTTGCAGTTTGTCCCCAGCCCTGGTTGGGTCATGTGGGTGGCAACCACTCAATGTGTCCCTTTCACGTCGATGTTTCTCTCTCTCTCTCTCTCTCTCTCCCTTCCTCCCAGTCTATCTGAACAAAATATCAAAAAATGTCCTCGGGTGAGGATAAAAAAAAACACATCTAAATGTGGAGTGCACCCAGTCGGCCTGATCACCACAAGTCCCCACATCTCATGTAAGGGCTGACTGGACATTCCCTGCAATGGTCACTCTCTAAAAACAGAAGCCCCGCCCCCGAGGAGGGGGGCAACCACAGGAAGCAGTTCAAAACCACTTCCAGTGGCCGTCCTCCCGCCTGGGGTAAGCTATGAATAGAAGTGGATTAATGGGCTGTTTGCCTGCACCGTAAACCAACACAAAACGTCCTGCCTTTGAACAGCTCCTGCATGTACACCGGCCGTCTCCCGAACACGGAGGAAGGTGCAGCCCATGGACTCTGGGGGCCAAGAGGCGATCCCGCGAAGCTGGTTCCACCGGCAGCAGCTCCTCTGGGCTGGACCTCCCGGTCCTGAGAACCCCGAGCCGGAACCCAAGTCCGTGAGTTCCGTAAACCACAGCAAATGAACTTCTGCCTCTGAACCTCCACGACGGTCCCTGCTCCTCCCGGCAGCTGCGTGCCCCCCGGCAGCTGCATGCCCCCTGGCCGCAGCTCCAAAGGGGTGTCTCTCCTGGCTTTGACCCGAGTTCTCCTGCCCCCACGGCTCCTTATTTGATGGATTCTGTCTGCCGGCGCGATGAGAGGAGAACCTAAACAGCTGACGTCATGCAGTGTGGGGTATTTTCTGTTGCGCGTTTTTGTTTTGCTACAATGCCGATGACCTGCGGCTTGCCTCACGCCCTGCAAAGTTCGTGGCAGCCGTATAGGAAAAGACCGCGATGTCAGCTAACCCTGTTCTTCATTACAGTCCCCATAGTAATGTCAACCAGCTGGGATGGTCTCCGCCCGACACCCACGGGGGCTGGTGCTGGAAGGGCTGGGCCTGCCTGAGACCTGGAAGGAGCCTCCAGACGACAAGCTTTCTGCGGGTGACCAAAACTGCAAGGTTTTCACCACTTGCTACTGCTTTTCTCAGGACACAAAACGCTCAGGGAGGAAACTTTTTTTTTTATCCTCACCCAAGGACAATTTTGCATTTATCTTCAGATAGAGCAGGAGGGGGGGTGAGAGAGAAACATCGATGTGAGAGACACACATCGAATGGTCACCACCCACATGACCCCAAATGGGGCCGGGGACAAACTGCAACCAAGGTACGTGCCCTTAGGGGGAACCGAACCTGGGTCTCTCTGGTCCACGGGACGATGCTCTAACCGCGGAGCCCAACCGGCCAGGGCGAGAGGAAACTCTTTTGAAAGCCCTAGTCCTCGCCTTGCTGCACCCCCTCCCTGGATCTCACAGGCACCCCTGGTCCCCTGCGTCAGCTGCAGCCTCTGTGCTCTGTGCCACTGTGCCAGACACGGCCGGCCTGCCCTGCATTTACCACCCTGCCGCCCTCTCCGCTCCCCCTCACCTTCTCTGGATTTGACTCCCACGTGCTCAGGGACGTCCAGCCTCCCCCGGACCACTGCTTCTAAAACTGGAAACCACCTCGCTCCTATGTGCCTCCCTTTCTCCTTCTCACACCTTCATCCGCCTCGACTTCTGTAGCTTACTGTCCTTCCCCCAGTTAGGGTCCCGGCTGCACAGTCCCAGGGGTTTCGTCTGCTTTTCCACTGACAAGAAGCTGGGGTAGTGGTTGGAGTTTGTTGCGGGCTGAGTCGCGTTCCCCAGAAGTCATACGTTGAAGTCCTCACCCCCCTTGACCTTGGGGGGAAATAAAATGAAGTGAAAATAGTGCCTGAAAAACCCCAGGTCAGCCTCCCCATGTCTGCTCACCTGCCCGCTCCAGCCGTCCCGTTCCGTGGCCACCTTACATCCCGGTCCTCCTCTGTTCGGTTCCCGGGGCCTCTCCCCACACCTCTGGGGGAGGACCCCCCTCGCCGGTGCGTTAAGACCTGAGTCTGTGGAAGTGGGAGTTCTGCCGTGAAGCTGCGACCCGCCAAGCTTGGCAAAGTGAGGATGGGGAGCAGACACCGGGGGGCCTGCGCCAGAGACCGGGCCCTGAGACAGGTCCTGGAAACAACAGGGCGGCGGTGGGTTCCTCCCCCCCCCCCCAGCTGCACGCCACGGGGACACAGCTGTGCCTCTGTTTACTTGCATGAATGCGTGTCTGTATCTTGACCAAGACTTAAGTCCTATTTGAAGTCATGGCCCAAGTTTTCCACCGGGCAGTGGGCACTCGGGGACAAATTTAGCCTCTAGTAAAAGAGCAAAGTCTTCTGAGGCCAGACGTTAAGCCACCGTCCACCCACGGAGAGTATGGAGTTGGAAGTGAATACCGCATTGTCCCCAAGTGTGGCCTCTGTCTTTGCCATGAGGTTTCCTAGTTCCAGCGGCCTCTAATGATATCCTTCCAGATGTAAGACTAAGCCCATTTTATTTGTACCATATGTCACAGATGCTGGTCTGTGCACGGTTTGGGAAGGCTAAATCTGCCCATTGATTCCGAGTGTTCTTAGGGACTCTTATCAGACGGGGATGGCTAACCTTCCTCCACCCACCTCGTCTGCGAGCCACAGGGAGGCTACAGTGGGAAATTATAGGGTCAAGAGTGGCCGTCTCTCACCCAGATGTTTACGATCTCAGGCTGGAGCCAGAAGCCAGAGTGGTATTCTGAAGTCAGCGGAAGTAAGAGGCTTTCTCATGCTTTCCGAGTTGCTCAGGGCTGCATTTCCCAGGCTCCTGGATCAAGGATGGTGGACTGGGCTCTGGTCCCTTACAGCAGGGGCGGGCCGGCACCTGGAGCCAGCGTTCTCCTGGATCTGGGCGAGAAGTGGCCCAGGAGACTCTGAACTCGCTGACCAGCCGCACAACGATAGTGGGGACGCTGCTGGTCACGGATAAAGCCCCCAAACACTGCAGGGTTGGCTGGGGCCACCTGCTGGAAAGCAGCCGGGAACTGGGCATCAGGGTGGGGCAGCTAAGGACCTGGGGCGGGGACTGGCACGGTCCCGGTAAGAGGGCGAGACACATCGCTGAGCTTTAAACCTGTCTCCCCAAGAAGGCCAATGTCACAACAAAGGACAGCTCCCTGAGGAGAAGGGGGCAGGGGGGCATCTGGACGGACACCAGGTTGGGGTTTCCCTTTTTAAAACAACTTGTGTTGTGTAATAAGTCAACCGAACATGCACCCTTTCGTTTATCTGATCTCACAGTTGCAGTGGTTCTCAACCTTCCCAATGCCGCGACCCTTTAATACAGGTCCTCTGTTGTGTGTGGGGGTATCTGCATGTGGGCGGACCCGTCTGGAGACGGATAGAGGAGCCGTGTCTCGGTTCCTAAGACCATCGGAAATATGTGTTTTCCGATGGTCTTAGGCAACCCCTGTGAAAAGGTCATTTGACACCCAAGGGGGTTGCGACCCACAGGTTGAGAACCCCTGGTTTAGAGACTCTCGTCATTGTGTTTCTGGCTCTTCCTTATACTTTTAACAGATTCTGCTTCTTATAAAAAGAGAAAGGTGTGTTCTCTGGGGCATGAGTATTTGCGACAGTTACGATCATGGCTTCTTTGTAGGGGGATGCTTCCTTTTGGATGTATAAAGCTGAACCTCACCCTGGCCGGTTTTGCTCAGTGGTTAGAGCGTCAGCCTGCAGACCAGAGAGTCCCAGGTTCGGTTACTGCAAAGGGCACGTACCTCGATTGTGATTTGGCCCCGGCCCCAGTTGGGGTCATGTGGGTGGCGACCACTCGATGTGTCTCTCTCACATCAATGTTTTTCTCTCTCTCTTCCTCCCTCTCTCCCTCCCACTCTATCAGAAGATAAATGCAAAAATGTCCTCAGGTGAGGATGAAATAAAATTTATTAAAAGAAAAAAAAAAGCTGAGCCTCTACTGATTTTGGCTCTCATTTCTAGTGTATCTAAATGTACTACTGTCATTCTTCTGAAGGATCCTAGGGGACTGTCATCAAATAGAGACGTGGTAGGCACTCACTTTGTGGAACAGATTTATCCATTATAAAATAAAAAGGCATCATTTGGACACCTGTAGCTCCGTGTTAGAACAGCTTCCCAATTATTCAAGTGTGATTCCGTTTAGTGATTTGGTGTTTTCTGCCTGTGTATAGATTTATTTCCCATAATTAATTAATTTAGATTTATCTTTCAGTGAGCTGCAATATATTCCATTGTGATTTTTTTCTCTAAGAAAGGCATCTGAGTGATATAATTTTAAGTATTGGCTTTATTGATTTTTTTATATAAATATCATTCATTCATGCTTGCTTATTAAAAAAATGTAGGCAGTAATTCCTAAGAAAGCAACCAATTCCTCAAATGTATTAAGTCCTCCAAAACAGTATTAACTTGGCTATCTTTTCAAACCTCTTTTTATGTACATGTACAAATAGAAATCTGAAGCAAGAGAGCATCTGTTACACATGGTAACACCATCCATGCTGTTTTAAAATGAAAATATATTAATTTTACTTGAATGCAATGGGGAAAAGTGATATCAACGTAATGGTTAAAATCATTTTTTTTTTTTTACCACCAAAGAGGACAATTTCTCTCTCTTTTTTTTTTTTTTTATCCTCACCCAAGGACATTTTTCCATTTTTTGTTCAGGTAGAGTGGGAGGGAGAGAGAGGAACAGAGAGAGAGAGAGAAACATCGAAGTGAAAGGAACACATCGAGTGGCTGCCACCCGCACAACCGACCAGGGCCGGGGACAAACTGCAACCGAGGTACGCGCCCTTAGCAGGAACCGAACCCGGGCCTCTCAGGACCGCAGGCCGACGCTCTAACCGCTGAGCCAAACCGGCCAGGGCGACAATTTCTCTTTTTTAATTTGATTTTTTCAAGTACAGTTGATATCCCATATTATTTATATTAGTTTCAGGTGTACAGTGTAGACAACCATATACTTTACAAAGTGATCCTCCCAATATTTCCAGGACCCACCCGGCACCATGCACAGTTATTACAATATTATTGACTATATTTCCTAGGCTGTATTTTACATCCCTGTGACTCTTCTGTAACTAACGATCTTACTTCTCAATCCCTTCACCTTTCTCACCCAGCCCCCCAAACCCCCTCCCCTCTGGCAACCATCAGTCCGTTCTCTGTATCTGTGAGTCTGTTTCTGTTTTTGTGTTCATTTCTTTTGTTGAAAGAAGATAATTTCTAAAAGTCACTCGAATGCTAAGAAAGGTGAACAGGCCCTGGCTGGTTTTGCTCAGTGGTTAGAGCATCGGCCCGTGGACCAGAGCGTCCCGGGTTCGGTTCCCAATAAGGGCACGTACCTCGGTTGCAGTTTGTCCCCAGCCCCAGATGAGGTCACGTGGGTGGCATCCACTTAATGTACCTCTCTCACATCAATGTTTCTCTCTCTCTTTCTTCCTCCACCCCTCTCTCCCACTCTATCTGAAAATAAATGAAGAAAAAAAAAATGTCCTTGGGTGAGGATAAAAAAAAAAAGGTGAACAGGAAGGCTGCAGGGAGTGACCCCAGCTGTCCGTCCAGCCCTTAAGGTGGCACTGCTTAAATGAACTCCCCTCACTGGAAAGGGGAGGCTACCGGGCCCCGCTAATTGCTTATAGCATGCGCACTGCAATGGGGTCTGCGGTTGTCTCCTGGGTTGCGTGTCAAGTTCCAGATTCAGCATTGAACTGTGTGAATTCTCTTCTGCAACAATTACCCCAAGTGCACAAAATCCCACATTCAGATGGCTTTATATTGCTCCCCAATCGCCTACCACAGTTCCTCCAGTTTTGATCTTCCTACGTCTCTAGTTTAACTCCACCTCTCAGGTGCCTCTCCAGTGGCCCACGTGGGACTAATGAGTGTAACAATCCTGGTTTCCTTGCTTTGCTTTGGAAAATACTGTTGTCTTCATAACTGCAAGACAATTACCTGGACGTCCTGGTCTTTGTCCCATTGTCTTTCCCTCAGAACTCCGGAGAGGCTGCTCTGTCCTCTCCCCACAGGAAATGTGCAGGTATTTCGCTGGCCGGTGTCCCTGTAGGTTGAATCGCCTTTGCTTGCTGGAAGCTGTTCTCTTTGACTTCTTCCTTCACCTTCCCTGCAACCATCTCAAGACTTTCCTCTATCTAATTGATCACCCATGGCTACTCCCTTCCTTGCTATCTTGAAGCAACTCTGGGAGCTGTAAAGTAATGGTTTCCCCGTTTTTCAACGAAAGTAACTGCCAAGGCCATGTGGCCGAGAGGAGCTCCCACCCCTGGGTTATCTGATTCCAAGCCTGGGTTCTTTGGATGTGCCACCGACTGCTCAGCATTTTTTTTTCTTTATTGATTTTACAGAGAGAGGAAGTGAGAGACAGAGAGAGAGAACACCGATGAGAGAGAACATCGATTGGCCACCTCCTATATGCCCCCCACTGGGGATCTGGGCATGTGTCTTGACTGGGAATCGAACCGGCGACCTCTTGGTGCATGGGTCGATGCTCAACCACTGAGCCACACCAGCCGGATGGAGCTTTTTAAACTTGTGTTCTGAAAGGTGTTTTTGTTTGTTTGTTTGTTTAACTTGCAACTAATTTTAATGATAGATTTAAATGCTCCTCCACTTTAGAGATGTGTATAATATTGGGGAATCAATATTTAATTCCAAAATGCTGATCTATCCCTGAGCTGGTAGCTTTCGCCTTTCCACCAGCCTCCTACTTCCCCAACCCACCCCTGTTCAGCTTTTATTCCACATTTCTCGTGTCCATAACCAGAGATAATCTCGACCTAAGTTCTCGTGGGGACTGTAACCAGTTGAACTGGATGTAGACAAAAACTTGTTCTATCAGATTCTGAAGATTACTAATCGGTGAAGACTGCTGTAAAAAACACACCTATCTATGGGGAAATCATTTCATTGTAGAAAATGCCATTACATTGTAGATTTCTAGGTAATATGTGTATTCCTTTGCCCCCACAAAAAGACTGTAGTTATGAGAAAAGATAATGCAATCCCTAGTTAGTTTAGTGGATATTTCTGAGGTTTTCTACCTGAATCTCTGCTCTAAAAATTGACCGTTCATTCCTCCACTGAGTTCAAAATGTACGATTTACCCCAGCAGTACAGCTTGGCTCTCTTGGCCATGCCATGCAAGGATTTTGAACTAGGTACACAGAGCCACTGTCAAAAAAGGCTGAAGCCTTGAGATATAAACTCAGTCCCAAACATGTTGGCTCTGTGCTGAGCATCCAACACACCAATCTCAATCCTGCCCCAGGATCTTTGCACTGCTGCTCCCTCCACCTTCAGCACTCTTCCCTCAATCAGCATGGCTCACTCCCTCACTTCTTGCAGATTACTTCCAGAATGTTATCAGAGAGAGCTTCTCTGACCACTCCATCTAATATAACACACATACACATGCACACACACACTCACATGCCTGCACACTTACATTCATATGCACATAGATAGATGCACACACACACACATGCAGGCACACACTCACTGCATATTTATACAAGTGCAAACATACACTCACATGCATGGACATACACATGCACACACTCACCCACACCTATCCACATGCTCCTACACTCATGCACAAACTACTCTTCCACCTCTACACTTCGTCTTCGGTCACGGCAATCATCACCACCTGCACATAGAGCAGAAGCTGCAGAAGCCCTGGGCTACCTGTGACACTGCATTGTGTACCCCTTGAGCACTGCATGGCCTCTCGCACTTGGTGTAATGCACTAACCATTTGTGGAATAGATAAATCCACGTGTGACCAAGTGGGGGACAATCTTGGGAGCCTGGGTTTATGAGCGTCTGTGGGCTCCCAGTTGGGTACAGGGGAGTGGATTAAATCCCTTTCCCTCACTTACTGACTGCATGACCTCGAAGGTGCTGAGCCACCTCCCAGAGCAGCCCCTCCACTACACCCCCCGCATGCCAGCAGGGACACTCAGGGAACCTGCTGAGTTGTTGTGCGAACGAGATGGTACCCAGGTGGAGCTCTGCACAGAGCTGGCACACTGACCGCATTCTGTCTGGAATGTGGGTACACACGTGTCCTTTGCCCTAAACAGGTCAAGTTCATGCCTGTGGATGCTCACGTCCTCTCACTGCCCTCCAGGAATCAGTGCTGCTTGATACATTTTGATGCATTAGTAGCGAGGTCTCGGCTCCTCCCCGCACCGCCGTCTGTGAGGGGGAGGGCGCCGAGCTTGGCACAGCTGACTCTGCTCCCAGCAGCCACCGCCACTTCTGCCTGACTGATGGAAAGAAAAGAGTGAACAGTTGAGTTTTTTCCTGCTTTACCATCTCACTAAGGCATGTCCTCTCCCTCCCCCCATCCAGGAAGGGAAGAACAGCACCACTCAGCTTCTCACGCTCAGCTCTCCTCATACCTGCAGGGCAGGGCCGGGAGCAGGGATGACACTCTCAATGGTTGGTGTGGAGGGCTGCGCGGTCTCCCAGGGATGCGGGGCCCGGCAGCCCTTCCGGTGCGCGGGACACCGATGTCATGGGACTCAGGAATAGGGCTGCCAGGTAACGTATAAATAGTTTTTAGAATAAAGCAGGTCCCGTGCAATATTTGAACTTTAGAGAAACAACAAAGAATTGTATAGTATGTCTCATGCAATATTTACATTTTGGGTAAAAATGAATCATTTTTAGTATATCTACTATTAATATTTAGTTTAGTTTATTTTAGTTTTTTTTTTTCTTTATTGATTTTAGAGAGAGAGGAGGGGAGAGGGAGAGAGAGATCGAAACCGATGAGAGAGAACATCGATTGGCTGCCTCCTGCATGCCCCCACTGGGGATCGGGCCCACAACCTGGGCAGGTGCCGTGACTGAGAATCGAACTGGCGACCTCTTGGTGCATGGGTCGACCCTCAACCATTGAGCCACACTAGCCAGGCAATATTTTAATGATAAATAATGAGTCATTTTAGTATAAAGTATGTCTATGCAACTGAAAAAAAGTGTTTTTTTTCCCCCAATGTTGTGGGTTGAATAGTGTTCACCCAGAACCTCAGAATGTGACTTTACTTGGAAATAGGGTCTCTGCATATGTAATTAGTTAAGATGAGGTTTGATGAGATTGGGCCCCAAATCCAGTGACTGGTGTCCTTATAAAAGCAATATGTGAAGACACAGAGACACAGAGGACAGGCTGTACACAGGTGGAGGCAAATGGAAGCCAGGGGATTCCAAGGGACCCCCGGAGCCCCCAGAAGCTGGCAGAGGCAGGAAGGCCCCTCCCCTGGAGACTCTGGAGGAAATGCAGCCCCGCAGAGAATGACTGCAGACGTCCGGCCCCCAGGACCGGGAGGGGAGCGATTTCTGTTGCTTTAAGCCCCGTTGGTGCTCCGGCCGTCTGGGGAAACTCATACAACCGTCCATCGGAAATTCCCACGGAGTGTTCTATTCACCAAATCTGGCGATTCTGCTCAGACATCACTCTGGAGGGATGGTTAGTGTCCCTGATCTGTTGGTCGCGTGGGCAGGGCATCCACAGAGTGGTCAGAAGGGCGGTGGGCCCCGGGTGGGCTTTCCTGCCCCCGTTCCCTCCGCCACCACCAATCCCCGCCCACCCTTCATCAGACTGGGGTGGAACCGTCTGCCCACGCTAGAAACACCCAGCAGGCAAACAGTTGGCGTGGGGGGGCGGCACACCAGACACCCCCCTAAATATTCTGGGTTGCTTAAGCCCCCCTAAAACACAACTGGATCTCCAAGAGCAACTTCATGTCCCCTACTCCACCCCCCAAAAAGGTAAAACGAGCCAAATTAAATTTCTCAGAAACCCTAACACATGGCGGGGTGAGGAGGCGGGGGGGGGGGGAACAGTTGCAATCGAATTTGTCTGCTTGAGGAAAAGCAGAGGAATAAAGAGAATTTCCCTGACACCCAGTGTCATGGAGTGAAGCCATGCCCGCTCCAGCTATGAGTCACTTCTGTGCTCGAGCAAATTGGCTTCCATTTTCTCCATCAGGGGGCAAAATGCGAACTTCCTGTTGCCATTTGAATGGTGGCTGCCGCTCCTGGTGGGAGGGGAACGTCCGCGTTTCCAAGGCCCTGACGTGGAGCCTGGGATGTCGCTGCTCTGCGGCTGTCTGTCGGGAGGGCCAGGAGTTCAGACACTGAGCTCACCGGCAGCTGAGTAAATGCGCGCGTCTGTCAGGGACTGAGTGCTTTCTCGGAGCTAATTGCCTGATGATTGTGGGACCACCCACCATCCTAAATTACCCTCCATTTGCTAAGCCCTGGCCTCAGAGCTCTCCTGTGATCGATTTGGTGTTCAAAAGCAGAAAAGTATTCCTTGGGAATTGGATCCCGGGTCTCTGGTCTACCCAAGACTTTCCTGGGGGCCCAGGCAGGACCTTTGCCATCATGCCCTTTGCTTGGCTGTGTCACCTCATTTCTACTTTGGGGTCAGTGGACTTGAATGATGTCAGAGACGTGAACAGAAACAGCTCCAAAGACCAAATTCCTCGAAGGTGTTCTCATACTCACCCACTTACAGAGGGGTCCGGGGACACAGGGACTTTCCATACAGGGCCCAGGGCCCATCAAAGGTTAATGGAGCAGGGCTGACTCAGTCCCCACCTGCCTGGCGGCGAGGGCCCCGTCTGAAGTTCTCACCATGTCACCTCATGTGCACGCCCCTCATTCCAGTCCGCAGGGTCCTTGCCCCGTGGCATTTGGGCCTCCTGGCATCTCTGTGCGAAGGGAGACATTCTAAAAGTGATGGGTTCCTAGAGCCTGGCGCCCATACTGTGCCGGCACCCATCTCCCAGCGGCACAAGGGCTGGGTTTGAACTCAGATCCCGAAACTCCTCTGCCGGGAACAGTGTGAATCATCCGACGAATATGCGTCGAGTTTCCCTGTCCTTCCAGCATCATGCTGGTGCTGAGGTCCATTGGCGATGTAGCCTCAACTTGAATCTGAATCTACTTTGGAAAAAAGCTCAGATACACTAATTTTTAAAAAAGAAAAAAAAAAAATGTGCTCCCCATTAGCAGATCTAATCTCCAGAGGGAGCTGGCCAGGGCCAACTTCTGTCCGATTTGGACCAAGTAGAGAGAGCACGGCTTCTGCATGGAGCTCGGGCTAACAGGTCCGCTGCAGCCAACGCCATTTTAAGGAGCTTTCGAGGCTAAGGCTCCCTAAAGAGCCTTCTTTCCTTTTTTTTTTTTTTTTAAGGGAAATGTCTGCAGAAAATAAAAAGCTGCCTGGAAGTAGCCATTCCTTGGAACAAGAAGCTGCA
The DNA here is from genome assembly GCF_014108415.1 of Molossus molossus. Taxonomy (NCBI): domain Eukaryota; kingdom Metazoa; phylum Chordata; class Mammalia; order Chiroptera; family Molossidae; genus Molossus; species Molossus molossus. The sequence continues at coordinate 19,910,161 of NW_023425357.1, forward strand.
TTCTGTGCTGGGGAAGCTGCCTCTCATGCTTTTCCCCGAAGGGCTCTGCCTTTCGGTATTTAAAGTTGTCAGCGTGCCTGACGCTGGCCCTCGGACATAATGCAGGCTCTGGGATGCCAATACTCATCAGCCCGGAGTGGGATGTTTACCGCAGTGATTATGAGATAGAGTCAACTCCATGAGGTCGGCTGGTCCTGAAGACGCCCGTGGAGTTTGCAGATTCTTGTTTTTCTCCTCGAATCATTTGTCAAGTTCCTCGACTGGATTTCTTCAGACTTCTCAAGCCGTCTTTCACAGGAGCCCAGCAGGTGTCTCCAGCCCCCAAGACAGCTGTGCATGCCCCAGAGACAGGCCACACTTCTCGGCCCTGCTCTGTCCCCTGTCCGCTGGGCAGCTGGCCTTATTTTTCGCCAGAGCTAATTGAGACCTGCAGGAGGCTTGCAGGAGGGTGGTGCCTGGAGAAACAAGAGGCTTTTGAAGCATAAGGTGAATGAGCCTGGCTGTGGTTTACATTCTTTACCTTAATTTTAACAAGTATTTCAACCCCCTTGAAAATTGCTTCTCTAGAATAATAAACAGAGCCCACATTGAGTCGTGGGCTGGCCCGCGAGGCTGGGCGGGATGGGGGATGTTCCAGCTACCCTTCGGAGGTAACAGCTACTGTTGTAGCCGGGCTAATGCGTGTGCGTTGGGGTGGGGGTGGGGGTCGGCCGTCAACTGGCTCTCATTTGGGGAGGTGTGGTGGGATTGGTGTGGCAACATGAGGTTTTGGGTTACACATAAGCAAGTGAAATAGTATATAAATAATAGAGAGTTATGGAGGAAAAGGGAGCCAGTGTCTGCCTCTTGGTCTGTTACTCATCACGCTGGCGCTGGTGACTGTTCGGGTTCATTCATCTCCCACCAGAACTCCAGGGTTAGCAGGGAGCCTGTCGGCGAGGCCTTGGTCCCGCGAAACGGGACTGACCACGGAGAGTCCATTCGTTCACTGGGTATTTATTAAGCATCTACTATGTGCCAAGCTCTTTTCTAGGCCATGGGGGTCCGCACTGGACAGAAATTCCCAGGAAACACGCCCATTAAGGCCTTGCCCTCCGGAGTGGGGCCCACATCAGCACTACCAACATCCCCCCGGGACTGTGGTGGAAACGCCGAGCCTCAGGCCTCCCAGAGCGGACTGAGACAGAGCCCAGGTCCGGGGAGACTGCTCTCGAAAATGAAAGGAAGATGCAGGAAGAAAAACCCACCTGGTTTTGATCCTCATCTTGAGATATACAGACAGATATATATATATATTTTTATCCTCACCCGAGGACATTTTGGCATTTATCTTCAGACAGAGCCGGAGGGAGAAAGGGAGGAAGAGAGAGAGAGAGACATCAATGCAAGAGAGACATATCAACTAGCTGCCACCCACACATCCCCAACCGGGGCCGGGGACAAACTGTAATCGAGGTACGCGCCCCTAGTGGGAACGGAACCCAGGTCTCTCTGGTCTGTGGGCTGACACTCTAACCGCTGAGCCAAACTAGCCAGGGCTAGACATATATTTTAAATTTACTGATTTATTTCTCAACCATGAGAACCTAGACAGGAGTAGGCGGTGACTCGGGCACCCAGATCTTTGCTAAAGCGTAAGTAGTTACCTCTCTTTTGACTATACTGAAACTTCCATGAAGACGTGAACTCTCAGTCTTGCTCACTGCTGCACCTTCAGCACCTGGCACAGTGCCTAGAGCTTCGTAGGTGCTTCGATACTTGCAGGCCGAGGGCATCGACCCAGGCCCCAATCAAAATCGACAAACAGCTTCTCCCAGGGCAGATCACCCCAGAAGCCTCCCACAACCAGGCCAGCTCTGAACCTGTGACCTAGAGGAATATTCCACTACCCACATCCGCCCACCTCCCTGGCCAGTAAAAGCCAATTTGTAAAATTACCCCACAGCCAGGCAGACAAGCACGGGAATTGTCGGCGCCCCCCCCCTCGCCCCCCCAGTGCACAAACTCGGTGTGAAATACCCGCTTCTCCAGGACGCGGGAAGGGCATCTCCGCATCCGCCTTCTCCCCTGGAGGCTTCTCCAACGCCCATTGGCTGGAATGGGGAGAGCAAAGGCATGTCTTCCCAGACAAGTGCTGTCCTTTGGGCCACAGGCTCCCTGCTGCCCGGAGGGCGTTCTTATCCTTCCGAAAGGGATCGTAGGAGGAGTGGAACACTTAGCAATAGAAACACATTAAAGAAGTCTGGGGTTTCTGGTCTTTGTGTGTGACTGGCACTGTCTCATTCACCCTCACAAGAAGCCTTGGCCTCTTCATAAATGGGGCTGGAGCGGGGTGGTGATGACACCCGGGTAGGGCTGCATGGAGGACGTAGTGAGGACTTGCACATGCAATGCTAGCACAGTGTCAGTACATGTGCCTGTTTGTTATGTGCTCACTCTCATCATCTCCACTACCACTTATTGCCCACACACCTGTCAGTGAAAACCACTGAAATCTCCATGTCCAGATGAGGCTCAGAGACGCAAATACACTTGCCCAGGGTCACACAGCTTTTAAACTGATGGAACCAAACCCTAACCTCCCAGGCAGCTGGCTCTATATGGCCAGACCCTTAATCTCTGGAACATCACTTAATAGTGGTACAAGCTTCATGAGGATGAAATGAAAGAATAAATGGTGAGCATCATCTGGCCCTTACTGAGACATCAACAGATGTCAGCATTTACAGTATCATTCACAGGACAGAGGCTCTCACACCTTTGAATCTCAGGACCTCTTTACCTTCAGCACTTACAACTACCAAGAACTCTTTCTCCTAAGTGACTTTTATCTACTGGTATATAGAGACTTTGATATTAAAATGGATAAAACTTTAAAACAGTTTATTCATTAAGTCATAAAAGTGAGAATTAGAGTAAACCCATTACATGTCAATGCAAAGCACAGATTTTGGGAAAAATTGACCATTGACCACAGTTTCCAAAATATAAAAACTTAGAGGATTCACATTGTTTAACTTTTTTTTTTTTTTTTGCAAATCAGTTTAATGTCTAGCCTAATAGGAACTAGCTGTATTCTTTTATCTGCTTCTGCATTCAGTCTGGTGCAATATGTCATATTGGTGAAGCATATGAAAAAAGCCAGGCCACACACAGATATGTAGTTGAAAATTAAGAAGTACATTAATAAGTCTTTTTGGTAATTATGGGTATTATTCTTTAATACTACACCAAAACTCAACAAGAGTAGCTCCTTAATGACTGGTTGACATGTGGAATCTGAAACCAAATCAATTCACTTTTTGTACTCTGTTATAGTACAATCCATTGATCTGTACTTTGAATGGATCTTTTACCCATGCATGATTTTCTAACATCCCACATAGGTCATTTGGGAAATTTTGGTTCACTGAGTTATGCAGCTCTCTCAAAGGTTGACACATCTTATTACACGGTCTGAAAAATTACATTTGTTAATATTACTACTCATTTCATCAGAAAAATCTTTAGGTATTAGGAAGTGGTCAAACTCACCATGACAGATACAAGTTTTTCAAAATTCTAATTTTTTTGCTTAAAAGTTTGAATTTCTCCAGGAAGTGACAGACTCACTTTGTTCATTCTTGAAAAAACAATGTCTAAGTAGGCTAGTATGAATAACCATAGTTTATCTGTCGATTATTCTTTTAGTAGGTGTCTCTCGAAAAAAGTAGATGGTTCAGCTCATGACTCAACCTTTCAAATGCTTTACCTTAAAATTTCCAGATAATGGTTGTGGTTGCCCAGTAGTGAATGTGGTTGTCCAGTAGTGGACGTGGTTGTCCAAGTATTGGATGGAATATTAGAAAGACATGTACTCAAAAGTCAAGGTTTACTATTAACCATTTGCTGCTTCTTGGAGGATATTCTTAAGTGAAGCATTCTTGTAACTGCAAGTGTGTGACTGGATCATGACACCCAACAAGTGTACTTTGGTACCACTGCCTCAATCCATGCTCGGGAACCAGCAGTTTTACCCACCACTGATTCTGCATGGTTGGTGCAAATATTAACACTGTGAAAATGGCAAATGGCATCTTAATATTGTGAAAAGAGTGGGACCTCATGGATCCCCTGAAGGGGTTCTGGAAACCCTTGGGATCTAAGGACCACAGGTTATAACTGCTGAACTGGGTTGTAAGCTCCAGAATGGGGTTTATGTTCTTGGCTCTGTGCTTAATGAAAAATGGGAGGAAGGGAGGGAGAGCGGATGGAAGGAAGGATGAATAGACGGACGGACGGAAGGAAGGAAGGAAGGAAGGAAGGAAGGAAGGAAGGAAGGAAAGAAGGAAGAGAGGGAGGGAGGAAGGAAGGAAGGAAGAAAGGAAGGAAGGAAGGAAGGGATGCTAATTAGCAATACCATATACTGGACTGAATTTAACTCCCAGACCAGCCCCAAAGCCTCAGATACCCTTCTGTCTGAGGGGCCGGGGGAGGGGCGTCACTGTGGCCTAGAATAAGCACTGTCTCTAATTCTGTATCGGTCCTATATTAGTCATGGCCTCACCAGGAAAGCAGCCTTATAACCAGAGGTGACTGAAGAGGGCGTCATCAGGGATTCATTTACAGAGTGAGGCTGAGGTTCTGGGAACCAACAAAGGATGGGGAGTCATTATCATGGGCCGGGAGAAGCAAAGAGAGAGAGATGAGGAGGGCTACAGCCAGGCATAGGGGGCAGAGAAGAAATGCCCTAGAATCTCTCTGATCCCACCCTCCAATGGGCTTCTGGTGTCTCCCGTTGGCTAATCCCAACAGGAAACAGGAAGCAGGGAGCTAGGGAACGCCCATCATTCAGTCCAGCGGGGCAGCCTCCCAGGCACAGAGCAGCATGATACATGGATCTGGAGGGCTAGAGGGACAACACCCAGCACAACTTCCAATTAACATTGTCAAAGTACAGCACATTACCATGTCAGTCTTACAAAGGGGATTGTATGACAAGCCTCCCATCTCCCAGCCATATCTCCACCCAGCACGATACCCAACCGGCCTGAATATGACAGTGGGGTCCACAGGCCCCTCTGCTAGCAATCCTCTCCGGCCCTTCCCACCCAGCCAGTCCCCTGGCCCTCCCTCTGACCCCTCATGGGCATCAAGGCCTCATTCTGTTGGCCTCTCCTTATTGTATCATGACTCACCATTATTAGCCCTTATTAGTACCAAGCATGATGTCCATTAAGCCTCCAGCAGCCTGGTGAAGGCATTGTTATTACTTCTCCTATTTTGTGCACAAGGAAATCAGGAATCAAGGCTGCAAAGCAAGCAGACTTAGTAAAACCCATGCCATCGGAGCTCCTTGTCAACGCCTTGTCCAGCATGGTGAAGCCCAAGGACACTGCGCTGAATCTACAGAGCCCCAGCGTCAAGTTCCAACCTCGGGCAACTCCCTTTACCTACTTCTGGTGCCTCGGTTTCCTCATCAGAAACTGAGATCTCCTCTAGGTAACGTTAAGACTCCCTCCCGATCTAACAATGTCCCAGCCCAGCAGGGTTGTAGACCTGACGGCCTTTGCCTTCTAGATTTGAACGTGGCCCCAGGACCACATCCATGCTGTAAGAGTCCGTGGACAAATAACACACTTCTTCTCCTTTGGCCCCACACACGTGTTGGGATCCGCAGATGTAAAATTCTGACATTGCACTTAGAAAACTTCCTCCATCTGGATTTCTGCAACCCACAGGGAGTCATTTGCCAAACACATGTTTTACAAAACATGGGACCACTTCACTGTGACTTGTGGAGCTGATAAAATCCACTGTTTCCCTGATCACATGAATCCTGCCCATGCATGCTTTCTGGCTGGGGAGAGATGAAAGACCACGCTGGATGGAGGGAGGCCGTTGGCTTCCATGCACCACGTGGGCCGTGCTTATGCCAGGGGCCACGCTTTGCTAAAAATATAGAAATGGAACATGTGGTGTTAATAGAACACTCAACAGGGGTCACTGGGATAATGGAAAATAATTCATTTCGAATGTCAGGCCAACCAGTGCTGTTTGGAGGAACATTTGTAAGTGCGTCCAGGTATCGCGCTGGCTTTTCGAGGTAACGTTTAAGAGAGTTGGGGACAACTGGTATCGGTGTGGCTCACGAATTCAGGAAGGCTTGGAGGGACCAGGATCATGACAGAGGTGAACACCGCTGCACAGCTTCTCCACTCAAGGGGTTAAAATGCCAACTTCCGCCCTGGCCGGTTTGGCTCAGCAGTTAGAGCATCAGCCCCTAAACCAGAGAGACTCGGGTTTGGTTCCCGTTAAAGGCACGTACCTCAGTTACAGTTTGTCCCCGGCCCCGGATGGGGTCGTGCAGGCAGCAACCAGTCCATGTGTCTCTCTCGCATCGATAATTCTCTCTCTCTCTCTCTTCCTCCCTCTCTCCCTCCCTCTCTATCTGAAGATAAATGCAAAAATGCCCTCGGGTGAGGATAAAATAAATAAATAAATGAAAATGCCAACTTCCTCTGAGACGCAACTTTTGGAAGGATTATTTATTTCTCTAAAATTGCCGGAAATATGTGTATAACATGCAATGGGCTGCGCGAGCCGGGGTGAAGTGTCTAGTTCCGTGGCATGAAGTACATCCACGCTGCTGTGCAACCCTCACCCCGCCCCGTTGCTCTCCTGATTTTGATTGTTGCCCTGTGGTCCCGTGAGGACAACGGATAAAGTAGAAATTCATATTTGGGGATTCTCTTCCGTATGTCTAATATCACATGAGAAAGGGGGAAAAAGAAAGAAAAAAGAGGCTGTGAGTTCTCCCAGGGACCTCTGTGCAGAAAACAGACAGCTAATTCATGCAAAGGATCGCAGGCGGGAGGTCTGGCCGGTGCCTCTCCGGGAATTAGCCGGCTCCAGAGCGCGAGCACCCAGGCAGCGGCCAGTCCCCAGACCTGCTTAGGTGTCATGGTTCCCGTTGTCAGAGGCACCCCTCCCGCTATGTTGACATTGATGTTGGCACGAGGCCAGGAATAGCTGGCATGCCTTGCACATGTTGACAGACTGGAGAACATAGAAATGTGAAGTGTTTATCATGTCTGGTGACATGACACTTGCAAAGATGTAGTGTATACACTCAAGAGCACAATAGGGTCCTACAGTCTTAAATCAAGATTTCATGTGGTACACACGGTAGTCATGGGCAAAGGGTTTCTCAAGCATAGCCACCCCCATTAATATAAAACACATTATAGAATACGCCCTGGCTGGTTTGGCTCAGCGGTTAGAGCATCGGCCTGAGGACCAAACAGTTGCAGGTTCAATTCTGGTCAAGGACACATACCTTGGTTGCGGTTCGTCCCCTGCCCTGGTTGGGTCCTGCGGGAAGCAACCAAGCAATGTGTCCCTCTCACATAGATGTTTCCGTCTCTATCTTCCTCCCTCCCTTCTTCTCACTCTATCTGAAGATAAATGGAAAAATATCCTCAGGTGAGAATTTAAAAAAACAAACACATTATATAATGCAATGCTAGCGAAGTTCCTGCATGATACAGTAGCAGGATCTTTAAGATAAGATGGGGGTAAGCAGCACCATCACTTGAATTGAGCATATCCTCGGGGCCAGGCACGAAGCGTAAATGCCGCTTCTATCCCCGCTGTAGAGAGGAACCCCCGAGTTATGGGGAGCAATGATAGCTCACCCCAGGTTCCTCTCGGATGTGCAGCAGACCCCGGATATAATGTTTCCTTTGACTCTAGGGGTTATCTCCACGTGACATGCTATCACCCCAGCCTGTCACTCTGCTCAACACACATTAGTTCATGTCTACACGGTATTTGGCACGGACTGCAGTCCAATCAGATGCAACTTAAGATGCCTTTGTTCCCGCTTCCCAAGGCCCATTGATGGGCCGATGGCATCTGGATATTCCAGTTCTCTCACCGGCAGAGTCATTTAATTGTATGAAACCACCGTGGATGGGAACAACCGCTTCTTTTAACCTTGTCCAGTTTGTCCAAAGCCACGTGGCAAGACCTCAGCACCGGACTTTTCCTTCTCAACACATCTGCTCAAAATACGTGGCGACCGGCGCATCGCACAAGCACGGTGCTTTCGGATCGGGGCCAGCTGAAGCCCACCCCATTTCCAAAACGACTGGCAAACGTGCCTGAGTCCCAATGTTGTCGTTGCCATGTTTAACCTCACTTTTGGAGGATTAAAAAATAAAACAACAGTTCAGATAGGCTTAGGAACCAGAGGCATAACAAAACTACTGCTTGTCAAACTCAAACAACGCCCCTTTGACAGATGAGCCCAGCCTGCGGAGTCTAGAACTCAGCTTTCTGCCCCGTAGCAGGTGGCTTGCGTCTCCACCGCGAGTGACTCCCTGTCCTTGTCCCCTAGCCGTTCAGGCCCATCTCCCATGCCCTGGCCCAGGGCATTTTCTCCCTTCATCCTCCCTCACGGGCACACAGAACTATCCCTGGTGACCACAGTATACGGTGAGCCTCTCTCGGGGCTGACACTTCTAACACATACCCTTGCCCTGTCTCCTGACTTCTGCACCGAGATTCCTGCTTGACCATGGCACCGTGTGCGTGTACTGGGACAATGTATAAGAAAGGCGTGGTGCCCTGGCTGGTATGCTCAGTGGTTAGAGCGTCGGCCCGTGGACCAGTGAATCACGAGTTCCATTCCCGTCAAGGGCACGTACCTCGGTTGCGGTTTGTACCCAGCCCTGGTCAGGTAGTGCAGGAGGCAACCAGTCAATGTGTTCCTCTCACATCAATGTTTTTCTCTCTTCTCCCTTGCAATCTACTTGATGATAAATAGAAAAAAAAAAATCCTCACACATTTGGCAACTAAATTTCATCTCATTTTGCCAGTCTGACGGACAAAAAGTGGGCATGGGGTGTGTTGTGTTGAGAGAACTGTGGAGCCATCCCTGGATTCTGCCGGGAAGAGGCCTGGTGGAAGGAGAGTGGGCCCGCAGCCAGACTTCCTGTTGTGGACACAGGACACCCTGCAGCAGGTGGGGACAGTCCCACATGGACACTCTAACCTGGTCTCTTCCAACCACCCCCACCCCCACCAACCCAAATCCCTGGGGTGGTTTCATGCAGGTTTTCTCCAAGACACCTGCATATGACTTGTGGGGTATCTGGTTGAGTGAGCTACAGGTTCTAGGTCATTGTGGCCAGGGCGGGGCCTGAGATTCTGCATTTCTAACCACCTCCCAGGTGATGTCTGAGGACCACAGGCTGGGTATTGAGGATTTAAAGTGATGCATAAAGAGAACCTAACTAAGAGGCCAGCATATTCTATTGATAAAGGTGATACTCCCACCCCCTCTATTCCAGAGCTGGGAGCAGTGCAAGGCCCATCGCTGCCCTCACCCAGTCCCACCTCCCCGGCCAGATAAAGCGCCCTCCCCCCGGGGCCTGCTAAGTCATGCTCCACATTGCAATGCCTCCGCTTGGCCTTCAAGGTCACTCCTCTCTTTTCCTCTTCCTCTGTGCCCAGGAGCAGATCACATGGACTATGTCAGTGGCCCCCGACCCCTGGCTTCCGGCTGGGGTGAGCCAGTGGGGACACCAGCAGGAGACTGGAGGGGAGGTGGGACACTCTCTCCCTGAACCATGACTTGTCTTCTAGACATCTACGATGTGCAGGAAGAGCCTGGGAGAGACCAGGGAGAGAGAGCTGTTCCTTGTTCTTTCCACTGTATTTCCTTTGATTATATTTCACTTGTCGTTTTTATTAAACCTATTCAGAGCCAGCTCAGGTCCTGCCTTCATGAAGCCTTCGTGCATCATTTGAACCTTCCATAATATCTTCCTCCTTCAACTCACTCCACACATAATTTAGCCCCTTCTTTTGCGTCATAGTCTGTCTTTTTGTTCAGTTACTTCTAAGGATCAGTCTGCCCTCCCCAACTTGACAAGAAACTTCAATCCACTCTCCGGTGTTGGATGCCTCCCGCCTCCTGTCCCCTGTCTCCCGTCAACCACGGCAGCCGGCACAGTAGCAGGAGCTCACTGTTGACCGCAGGTAAACTTTCCCCTGATGAGAAGACTACAAAATGCATCGGAAACTCAAAGAACGCAAAGGAAATCCTTTGAGAATAATCTATTTTGTATGTGTTTTCTCCATTTGGGGTAATAAATGAGTATTCGAAGAAATATCTAAAAACAACGAAATACACTGGCATTTAAAAACCGCTTTCTTGAGATCCACCCGCTTAAACTGTGCAATTCAGTGGTTTTTGGTATAGTCACAGAGTTGAGCAACCATCAGCACGGCCGATTTTAGAACATTTTTATCAAGTCAAAAAGAAAGCCCATACCTACTAGCAGTGACCTCTCCCCCCATCTTGCTCATATACTTGAACACGTTTAAAACACAAAGCAGGGAGAGGACATTACAAATGAAAATCTCTCGAGACACCTTTCTGTTTGCATTGCCTGTGGTTCTGATCGCAGACATCCCTCAGAGATATTGTGGGTACTGTCCCAGGCCACCAGGATAAAGCGAGCATCTCAATCAAGGGAGCCCTAATGTTTTTGCTGGTAGAGGATCTCGCCTTTAATTTGTAAAACTCCGCAGCACCTGTGAAGCACAATAAAGTGAGGAGCAATAACATTAGGTAAGCCTGGACTTTTTTTTTTACTGGCCGTGTTTCAGGAGAACTGCATTCAGGGGGCATGAAAATTCACCTGGTTTTGCGGACCATCGGTTCACCTGTCTCCTTGCACACCTGAGTTCAGAAGCTTCATCCCTCCACTAGAGGGCGTGGCATCATAGATGCCAACTGCTCCCCCTGGGCCGCCCAGGTGTTCAGACCTCTTCAGAAGGGAAGAGCTGGCTGCTGCCAGCCTGGAGTGAGCTGGAGAGCTGAGCCTCCTGTGCTGTAATTGAGCTGGGAAGGGAGCTTTATTTATGAGCCAACCGCTGGCTTGATGGAGTCAAAAGGTGAGGTGTGGACACAAAGCAAACACTGTATGTTGGTGATGGTGATGATGACAATAATAATGCTGCCATTTATTAAATATTTACAATGCGCCTGGCACAGCACTAAGAACATTACATGCATATCTTATTTAATCCTCACAACCACCTTCGGAGGTGGACTTTATTATTTTGCCCAATTTACTGATAAGGAAGCTTAGAGAAAGAGCTTTAGTAACTTACCCAGAGGAACTTTCCTGGTCTTAAGATCAATCTAATGATCTGTTTGGACAGAGGGAGAGGCTGGACGACCTCCTGATGTCTTCAAAGCTGTAGCATTTGAGGATCCTGATGTCTACAAACTGAAATCACAGGATGTCCCTCAAATAAAAAACATGAATGCCTTTAAACCATATACCAGGGAGGAGTGCACTTAAGGGGTACAGAAAGGGCTGCTTTTCTATATGTTAGAAATACCTGACAACGTGTGCCATGAATAGAGTTCTGGGTCTCTGGAAACTGGTCCCCAATCAGCCTAGATGAATCTGACCCCAGTAATGGCCAAGTCCTTAAAGTCCTATGTTCCAACAGGACAATGCAGAGCCCACCTGCCCCCAGGTTTACTCTACCCCACCTACAAGCATGGGGCCCAGAAGCAGCCAGCAGCACAAGTCCCTGTTGCTAATTCACACTATTAATTTTAACAATGTTGGTATGTTTAGCAACAATGTTCAGTGCGGCCCAGAACCTCCTCTCTTCCAGGTTCCCAGAGGCAGGAGACAGGACCCCCGATGCAGAAATGGGGCATGCCTCATTTTCAAGGCAGTGATTCAAAAGGATCTGTGAAAAGTCTCCGCTGCGGGTGGGGTCCTGTGATCTGCACAAACCCCCAGCAGCCCCCGAGGGTGCCTTCGCCTCCATTTATCCACCCCACTTCTGTCCTCTGCAGCATCCCTCCCCGCTGTCACACCCTGATGCCCTCAGAGTCGGCAGCCACTTCCGGAGTCCCAGGTCATCCAAGGTGGTACGACCAGCTACGTCCCATCTTCCACACCACCGTCCACTGTAGGTGGCCTTACCTTCTGGGAAAACATTGTAAGTAGTGCATAAGCACTGCCGAAAATGTATAAGATACAAATAAGCAGAGGACGGCACGATGGTGCAGCCACTTTGGAAAACAACCTGGCAGTTCCTCAAACTGTTAACCTTGAGTCACCATGTGACCCGGCAAGTCCACTGTCTGGGGCTCTCTGAACTCCCTACTCCCTAGTCTGGACCCCGCTTCCCTCCACTGGTGCTGGCACGTGAAATCCCTGCTCAATTCTTTCTCCCTGTTGGCACCATTTTAACCAGCACTGAATGATCTCACTGGGACACCTAACACAAGGATGGGTTCTCACAGTTTCAGGACCAGTCGCTGTCCACTGGACATTCATTCATTCACAGAACCAGGTGGGCCCAAACCGGGACCTCCGCCGGGTCCTTTGGGGCGCCAGTGTGCTAGAAAGCATAGTGTCCTCAGCCCTGCATTCTTTCCTTCATGTCCACGGCTGCTGGTCCAACCACCAACGCCCAAAGCTAGCGACCATTGTGGTCACAGCCGGATTCCCCAGCCTGGGATTTCTGGACCTGCAGACTCAGCCATTCCTAGAGGGTGGTAGTTCATAGGGTGGTCGAGCCAGAGGGAAAGGAGGTGCTGCTCAGGAGGGAGGAGGGAGAATGGTGGCATCAGGAAGCTGTGTGACACTGCCAAGACACATAACCTCTCTGAGCTTCAGTTTTCTCAACAGCAAAAGGTGGGTTATGCTACTTTTTTCCAAGAGCTGATGCGAAGGTTAAATGAGTAAATAGAGTGAATAAACAAATCAGCGATACTGATTGCACTGTGCATACACACATGCACACATACACACACACACATGCACACACTCTCTCTCACACACACACACTCATTGGATATTTATTACACTCCTGCGATGTGCTTAGTGGTTCTTTAGATCCTGAGGACACAGAAAGCAATACAACAATGCTCTGCCCTCATGTAGCTGACAGTCTAATGCTGGAGACAGAAAACAAGCAAGTAAAGAGGTACACCGTGTATGTTCAGTAGTGCCAAATGCCATGAAGTAAAACAAGCAACCCAAACAAATCTGGGGGTAGAGGGTAATCTATTCCAGGAGGCTCCATTTTTTCTTAAACTGTGTATTTTCTTTTCTTTATTGATTTTAGAGCGAGAGGAAGCTAGAAGGAAAGAGAGATAGAAACACTGATGAGAGAGAACATCGATCGGCTGCCAATGCCCCACACTGGGGATTTGGCCCACAACCTGAGCGTGTGCCCTGACCTGGCGACCTCTGGTGCATGGGTTGACACTCAACCACTGAGCCACACCGGCCGGGCTCTTATTTTAAATCCTTACCTGAGACTATGTTTTAATTGATTTTTCAGAGAGAAAAACATCAATGTGAGAGAGAAACGTGGATTGGTTGGGGAGGCTCTATTTCTAAGGGGGTCAGGAAAGGCCTCTGGAAGGAGGTGCCATCTGGGCCCAGACCTGAATGGCAGGAAGGAGGCAGCCATGCAGAGATCTGGGAGCCAGAGGGAGAGCATTCCGGCATGCTAGAGCCGTGGGTATAAAGCTTGGACAGCATCTCCTGATCACAAGGCACACCAGGGGCCAAGGTTCATAGCGCCCCCTTCCCAGCTCAGAGCAGTAGCACGTGGGTCAGAGAATGGCCTGGCACCCTTCTGCCCCTGAAGCTGCCGAGTCACCCTGAGGGTCAGGACCGCACTAATCAGCAGTGGCCAGCTTCGGGCTGCACCTGGATGTAATTTCTCTCCGGTGTTAATTGGCAGGGGGTGGGAGAGGGGCGAGGGGAAAGCAAAATAGAGCTTCAAAGTCCCGGCTGTGCCTGAGTTAACGCCCTCTCTCAGGGGCACGGGGTTGGGGCTGAGAAAGGATGCCCACAGCAGCCTCATCATCTCATTAAATCAAATTACTGGGCACAGCGGGAGTGCCGGGCACCCCAAGAGGTGTGCTTTCCCGCTGCTCATGAATAGCCTGTCTTGTTTCCCTCAGAAATAATTTTTGTAAACGTCTTGACAAAACACCTCTCTCTTTGGGGATTTCCAAAGTTAGCAGAACTTGAGCTCCAGGCAGCAGAAAGCTGGATTGCTGTACAGTTTGCATTTTCCATCTCCTTCGTTTCCACCTTCCTGCGCGGGTGGGAGGGAAAGGGAAGCCGTTAATGTCATGGGGGAGGGGCTCTGGCCAAGCTGCCGCGGGTCCCTTTGTTCCTTTTGGCCTCTTGGAGATCTCGCAGTGTCCCTGCAGCTCCGCTGGCCCACCTCACCCAGGAAAACAATTTGGGAACCATGTCCCTGGCCATTTTCATCGCTGTTGCTTGCTTTCAGGGTTCCCCGCACCCCCCCACCCCAGTTGTCAACAGTATGTTCAGGGGAGTTTTTCTCCCGTAAGCCTTGCCTGCCAATGGCTCCAGGAGAGCCAGGCATTTCGAGGTGACAGCGCAGAGCTGGCCAAATCATTAACCGCTTCCGTGTGCCATGAATCTGTCAGCTGCAGCTTGGGCTGTGACTTCTGACACTTTCCTCCACAGGCCTTTGATGGCTGACCTTCTCGAGGGGGAGACGGGGTGGAGCGGCCAGGGAGGGGCCTGTCATCATCTGTTCACCCCAGACCATGGAGAGCAGGAAACAGGAGTCCAGAGCAGATATCAAAGGCCAGAAGGTTCTCAACATCACGGAGAGAAGCAAGGCCCAGACTTGCCCCTGAGCACCCTCCTAGGACAGGCTGGGAGTCGCCAATTTAACTCAAGGAACCTGGTGGGGACAGGCAGGCAGACAGGAGATCAGAGGGGCCAGCACAATTCTTCCTCTGGGGCCCAAGATGTCTGTGACAGAGCAGGTCAGAGGCAGGAATTCTGCTGTTTCTCATCAGAATCTTGCTTCTCAGCACCCCCCCCCCCCCATGATCCCCTCCCTGTCCATCCTGAAGGAATTGCTACTCCACCCCCTTGAAATCCTCCTGCTGGATGTTGGTTCTACTCAGCCTGTGCCCTCTGCCCAGAACCCTCTTCTCCAGCAGCACTCTGTTCCTCCTCGAGCCTTTGCATGGACTTCATCATCCCCCAGAACTCCTTCCCTGAGTTCCCCTCCCAGCACTTCCCCTACAGTAGTTCACCCTGGATTGTAATGGCCCCGTTTATCTCTCTGTCTCTTACACTGAACTGTGAGCCCGGGAGAACAGAAACTCTCTTTTTCATTGTGTATCCCAATGCAAAACATAAGCATTTCGTCCTTAGGTGTCTTGCCTCATTGTTGCAAGATGGCTGCTGCAGCTCCAGCATCACATCCTCTCCTGACACTATCCAAAATAAGAAGGGAGGAAAGAGACCTCTCTTTGAATGTCTCTTCCTTATATACTTCATTCAGATTATATTGTAAGCTTTATAGTGATTGTGATTTAAAAAAAGAAGGCAAAAGGGAGACCTAGACTTAATAATAATAATAATAACAATAACAACAACAGCAGCAGCTGCAAACGGTCAGAAATACAGAAAACCTGTCCCAGACCAGCTCTGTCTTCCCACTTCCTTGATGGCACTGGAGTCCACCCAGTTTCTCACTCAGAAGCCCCACCTAGGAGCACCCATAGCAGATGGTGTGAGTTGTCCACTCAGAGTCAGACCTTCCCCTTCCTGCATGCCCGTGCTGGTGGCTGCAAACACAAGAGGCTCCCTTTCCCAGGCTGCCCTGCAGTCAGGGAGGGTCTTCGGACCAGTTCCCGCCAAGGAGACGGAAGGGGAGCTCTGCTTCCTGAGAAATGCACAAGGAAGGCCCTCTCCCTACCTCTGCTTTGTGTGCTGTCGTGAGAGGGTGTGATGCCAAGTCTGGGGCCGCCATCTGGCCGCCTGGGGACAAAATGCCAGCATGCCAAGGATGGACACGCCTGGGCTGTGATGACATCATTAGGCCACTGAACAAACCTCGGACTTACTGTGTCTGTGCTTCTCTCCAGAGGATAATTACATGTCTTGTTTATACTGCTCTTAGTCAGATCTCTGGTTACTGTGGCCAGGACACCGCAGTGAAACACCTCCCTTTGGCAACGGCGGTGACTTTGGCCATCGTGGCCTCCCAGAGATTCAGAGGGTGGGGATGGGCGGTGGGGAGAAGGTGGGCTTCCGTGAAAATGGGTCAGTAAGAGAATCCATTGCATGTGGTGTAGGTGAAGCGGCTTTGCTTCGTGAAGTGTGAGATGAAATGAAAGACGTGGGAAATACAGGAGGCACGGGTGGGATACTTGGCCTAAATCTTCATCTCGGGCATAATTAGTCTGAAAGCACACTGCTCCCTGAACGTCAGCACCCTGCAGACTGGTTCTATCTTTCATGACGTTTGTTCATTTAAGAAGATGTTGGGCACAGAAAAAGTACAAGGGCCCGGCCAGTGTGGCTCAGTGGTTGGGCATCAGCCCATGCACCAAGAGGTCGCTGGTTCGGTTCCCGGTCAGGGCACATGTCCAGGCTGTGGGCCCGATCCCCAGAGGGGGGCATGCAGGAGGCGGCCAATCGATGTTCTCTCTCATTGATGTTTCTATCTCTCTCTCCCTCTCCCTTCCTCTCTCTCTCTCTAAAATCAATAAAGAAAGAAAAACATTGTTTTTAAAGAGTACAAGATACGGTGGCAGATGTTGGGGGTACAAACATGGACCCTGTCTTCCAGAGGCTTCCTCCCATGGGCAGATCCAGACAGGAAAACTGGCCACTGAGCCATAATGTGACTGGGAAAATGGCACCTTTAGAGTAAAGAAACCTGGAGACACCACCTTAAGCAAGAAATCCAGTTATCTCCACCAGTAAGAAGGCATGCATTGTCCTCATGCACCCCGCTCCCAGGATACTCTCTTGAGAAGGCCCCAATCACTTCAGGGGTACGTTTGCCAGGAACGCATTCCATCAGTCTAATCCTGGGCCAGCTTCATACAAACCCAAGTGGAACAACAGTCGATAAAATGCCAGGCCAAGGCTCTTCAAGAATGCCGAGGTCAGGAAGGACAAGGGAGAGTGAAGGAACTGTTCTCAACAGGGGGAGATAAGGAGACACGACAGTGACAGGCAATCAGGGACCCTGGGCTGGATCTTGGAAAGATCAAGGACATTCGTGAGAAAAGAGAAGATGAAGTCCAAATAAAGTCTCTAGTTCAGTCGGTATTGCGCCGTTGTTCACTTCTTGGTCTTGATGGTTGTGTTATCCTTATGTAAGAGGTAGGGGATGCTAGGTAAGGGTAAATGAAAACTTTCTTGTGAAATTTGAAACTTTTCTGTAGGTCTAAGATTATTGTTTTTACAAAGCTGTTAAAAATGCAATGTGGTTCATCGTCTGATAAAAGAATGATAGAAGCTGTGAGATTATATGCCCCACGGCTCACCCACCCCATCGTGAATTCGTTCAGTCAGTTATTCAACTAATTTTTAATGAACACCTACTACCTGCAAGGCAGTGTCCTACATGCTGGAGACAGAGAGTTGAGCAAGACAGAGAAAGTCTTTGCTCAACTACTTCTCTTTTTTTTTTTTTTTGTCCCAAGGATATTTCTTCTATTGGTTTGTAGAGAGAGTGGAAGGGAGGGGGGAGGAGGAGAGAGAGAGAAACCTGAAACCCAGGTTTGTGCCCTTGACTGGGAATCGAACCCGAGAGACTCTGGTGTGCGGGCTCACGCTCTAACCACTGGACCACGCCAGCCAGCGAACCTCCTTCTCTTTTCCATCTGCCTCAACTAAGGAGATGCCCCAAATGGAGACTGTTTCTTTCTTTCTTTTTTTTCTTTGGTATGTGCCCCTAGCAGGAACCAAACCCGGGACTCTCTGGTCCACAGGCCGAGGCTCCAACCACTGGGCCAAACTGGCCAGGGCGAGGCTGTTTCTTTAGCAGGGTGAATGTGTGGTACAAGCCGCTGTAAACTCCAGGTGAACTTGTAGCATGGACAAACATACTCTCTGTTGTTGTGAACCAACGAGACAGGGCTTATTTGTTACGTGGCTGAGTAAGCTCTAAATGTTGAGTGGTGATCACCCTGTGCAACCAAGTGGATGGGGAGTGGCTGCTGAGTGCTGACCAGACAACTCAGGCTGAGAGGCATTAGTGGAGTTCATGACGGCAGTTTACGATGGGAGATTCCATCTCGAGATGGGGAAATGGAAGAAACTGAAGCATTCACAGGACGGGTAGAGGTCAAGTTGCCTCCAAATCACACTTCAGTGTCCTCCCCATCCATTCATTCCAGTATTCATTGAGCACCACGATTCATTCACACATTGAGCACCGATGTTGGCAGCTCCTCTAAGCAATGGAGGTACACCATGTATCAGTTGGCAGATGCTGCATAACAAAACACCCCAAAACATAGTGGTTTTAAACAGCCATTTATTTAGTTCACAATTCTGTGAAGAAGCTGGGTGGTTCTTCTGCTCTGGGAGGCACTGCTGGCCCCCTTTTCCATGTCCGTGGACAGCTGGTAACTAGATGATGTATTTCCATGTTACTTGGTGGCCAGGCTGTTGGCTGGGCTGCCTCAGCTCCCCTGTGGCCCTTACTCTCCAACAGGCTGGCCCCGGCTCATACACACAAAGACCTCAGGGTCCCAAGTGCAGCCGGCACAAGCATCCTGTCTGTTAACGTTCCAGTGCCCAAAGCAATGTCACGGCCAAGCCCGGGTTTGAGGTGGAGAAAGGCTGCAGCTTCCGTGGGAAGGGCGAATGAGAGACCACTTACCAGAGGCCCTGGGGCGAACAGACAGCAGCCACCAAGAGGGAAGGGGTGAGGACCTCCACTGGAGGGACCAGGGACGTTTTCACAGAGGAGGCAATGCCTGAGTCGCAGCCCTGAAAGGTGAATGCAAGTTCATCCAGGAACGTCAGTCGGTGCGCGTCATGCACGCGACAAGCGTGAGGGAGGGAAAGAAAGCAGAACGAGGGCTGCCGGTCATCAGCAAGCTGGACCGTCAGATGGCAGGGTGAGGTGGAGAGAGGAGACCCAAGTACAACAGTACCATAATAAGGAAAGCTAACACTAGAGGCAATGCGGTTGGCCAGCGAGGAATCAGAACCGTCTGGCTGGGCGACCTTGGGTGCATTACTTAATCTTTCTGTGCTCCAACCGCTTTATCTGTGAGGAGGGGATGATGATCCTCACTTCACAGTTGTTGTTTTTAAAAAATTTTTGGATTAAAAAAACATAACACGAGAAGCTGTTACAATAGTTCCTTGTGTGTGATAAGCACTCGATCCATTGTGGTGACTTACCGATCACTCACCCATCAAGGCTTTTGGAAGCTGTGATCTGGTTCAGTGCCCTCAGCAATACTCTAGACCAGCGGTTCTCCACCTTCCCAGTGCCGCGGCCCTTGAACTCAGTTCCTCAGGTGGTGGTGACCCCCGCCCGGAAAATTATTTTCGTTGCTAATTCATAACTGTAATTTTGCCGCTGTCGTGTCTTAGGCGACCCCTGTGAAAGGGTCTTTTGACCCCCAAAGGGGTCACGACCCACAGGTTGAGAACCACTGCTCTAGATCAGTCCTCGGATCCCACTTTGGAGGTGAGTGAGCCCAGAGTGGCGGGGGGCCGGCACCAGCACCTGCTCGGGGCCAGTCAGGGAGCTGGTGGGAATGACCTGCTCCCCGCGAGCCCTGTGGTACTGCACTGTTTCAGGTCCATGCGTCTGTTTTGTCCTCACACATGAAAAGAGGGGGCATTTTAGTTTATTTTTTTAATCCTCCCCTGAGGGTAGTTTTCCAATATTTCTTAGAGAGAGTGGAAGGAAGGGAGGTGGGAGGAAAGGAGAGAGAGAAACGTCAATGTGAGAGACACATCAGTTGGTTGCCTCCCGCACGACCCTGACCCGGGCCAGGGACAAAACCCACAACCCAGGTACGTACCCTTGATTGGAATCGAACCCTCGACCATTTAGTTGAGGCTCTAACCACAGAGCCACACCTGCCAGGTGTGTTTAAACACGCATCAGTCCCACGCCACCTCGGGGGCCCACAGATCCGCGGGAGCAGAGTCCTTGGCTATGCCCACGGCAGGCTGCGTTGGCGTTTCCCTGTAGATCCGTTGTTTTCTTGCAAATGGGGAGCTGTGCCCTGACTTGACTGTCTTTGTCAAGAAGCAGCACATTCCGATGACAGAGCCACCCAAAAGGCAATGCCTCCATCAAGCGGGGGATGTGGCGGCCGCCTCGTCAAGGCCCTCTCCCCCGTGTCCCTGGAGGTGTGCAGACAGAGGAGACACCCTGGGGCACAGCGGGAGCGCCGCCCGGGCTCTCGGGAGCGGTCCCAGCACCCGGCGCGTCGTCTCCTGGGTTCGGATCCAGGCCAGAGCGGCATTCAGGAGCACCGCGCGGGCAGCGGGCAGGGCTGCGTTAGAGCCCGAGGGCTAAGCCGCTCCGTGTTCAGCCTCGTCGGGTGGGACCTGCGCCGCGTGGGCTCTCAGAACTGCGCCTACACACAAAGTCTCAGTTCCAGAACGTACAGCAAAAGGCCGCACAGTGAGGGGCAAACCACGAGCCGGTGGCTCTGAAGACGGCTCTGTGCTGCGTGTTGCCCGTGCGCCCGGGGGGCCTTCCCACAGCCGCCCCCAGGAGGTGGGCGACGGTATTACCCCTCACAGGTGGAGAAACTGAGGCAGGGGTGGGGGTAACCACTTGTCGGGGTCTGACAGCCATGCAGGGCAGAGGTGGGATTTGGAGCCGGGCATGTGACCCCAGCACCCAAGCTCCCTTTCTGCGAAGCCGTCAGCAAGTGCTGGGCAATGAGTCGGAACCTGTGTCCCCTGCCAGCCGCGTCTCACTCCTGAGCCAGCTCTCACGCCCTCACTGTCTCCGGATTTCGGACAGGTCTCCTTAGATCCTTCTGTTACTGCACACTCTGAGTTAGGGACTGACCTTGACCTTTGCAATGGGATGGGCCACCCTACACTCAGCCTGCTCAGAACCCTGAGGTCAGACAGGCGATGGGCTTCACCGGAGGCCCCAGGCCAGGCTCTCTCCCCCCCTAGACTTGGCTGAGTCCCCAGAATGCAGCCTGAAACCTGCTACACACCGATGGGCAGCCACCCTCACACCTCTGCTGGTCGGAATTACCACGGTGACACATGGCACTGTGGGGATACCCCCTCTTCTATCCCTCTGTTTCTGTGTTGGGGTGTCCACTCTCCCTCCTGATCGAGCAGATGGTCTGGCACATGCCGGCCTCTTGCCATCCTGGTTGGCTTTTCTGGTTGATTGTCTGGCTCACCCTGGGCTGTGTTGGCTGAGGGCTGAGCTCTGATTTCAGGTGTGAGCAAAAGGGGTGCCCAGGCTCAGGGTGGGGGTGGGGGCATGTGGGTGTCTGTGATGGCAGCTGGCCAGCGACATCAGGGCCACGCAGGCCGAGGTTTAGGTTCACGGAGGCAAAGTGAATTCTGGACTCTGCCGCCTTATGATGCCTCCCGTCTGCTCCCGTGACCTTCTGTCCTGCAGGAGGTGACACAAGGAATAAGAGCTCCCCAGCCTGGCCGGGTAAGCTCTGCGGGAAGAGGCGGGGCTTGCCATGGGTCTGCCCTCCCTCTGTCTGAGCTCGGCCTCCCTCTCCTCTCATTCACCCCGCTTCCCAGGGCAAGTTCTGTCCCTCAAGGGCTTCCCACAGCCCTCAAGATAAGGCCCATGTGATTGGGGGCTACTCAAGGGCCCTCCATGCTCCACCCGGCTCACTTCCCATCCGCCCCGCCACAGAGAAGGGGCGTCCATCCCTCTTATGCCTGTCTTCCTCTCACCCCAGCCTCTGCTGCTCCCCCTTTCTGGACACCCACTGTCTAGACCAAGTGTGACAGGTGTTCTTTCTCTGTCCCCCGGCCCCACCCCCAGCTCTTCGCTTCAGCATCATCCCCACTAAGAATCCTTCCCTGGCCCGGCCAGTGTGGCTCAGTGGTTGAGCATCGACCCAGGCACCAAGAGGTCGCTGGTTTGATTCCCGGTCAAGGCACATGCCCAGGTTGTGGGCTGATCCCCAGTGGGGGGCATGCAGGAGGCGGTCAACTGATGTTCTCTCTCATCGATGGTTCTGTCTCTCTCTCTCCCCTCTCTAAAATCAATAAAGGAAAAATATTTTTTTAAAAAAAGAATCCTTCCCTGGCCTCCAGCACTGGAGCCCCATTTCCCCCCCATATTTGAAGAAAGAATAACTAAGGCTGGGGGACTTTGATCCTCATCTTCATTCCTTCTCCTGGGATGAGAGTCGAATTCCACCGGCCCACTGAGTGCGTCTCCCTCCTGGGGCCACCTGATGCTTCCCTCGTGCCCCCAGGTTGAGGGGCCTGCTGCTCCCACTGCAGTTACCCCTGGGCTCAGGACTCCACACCCCTGCTGGGGACCAGGGTGTCCCCTCCTCGCTCAGGGCAACCTCGGCGTTTGGGGGCTTGATCAGGAAACAGTGACCGTCCCCACAGCACCCCCGCTGCAGGGGGAGGGCCTGTGCCCTTCAGATGACGAGGGTGGACTAGGATCAGTCTACTCCCCCTCCAGCGCGTTGTGTGAGCTCCTATCTCTGGGCCCCTTCCCTGTGTCACACCTTTGAAGTGTCACTAAGCCGCTAGTGGCTTTCAGATGACATTTAAGTTACACCTCTTCTGCATTCTTATCTCCGCCAGTGGTCTTTGAGTGGTGACAGCTGACACATTGGCAGCCTCTCTGGGAGGAGCATGCCCCCTGGGTGACCTTTTGGCTTCTGAAGACACCTGGGCATGGCACCCGTGACATCTTGACATGTCGCCTTTCATCGATGGCCCTCTGCAAGGGTGGGGGGTCTCCAGAACACCCCACTCGGGGTCCCCTGCGTGGTGAGGGCAGCACCCCACACGGGTGCTAGCTACTGGCAGATTTTATTTTTAAACTGTGGTAAAACATACAACATAAAACACACCATACACATTTCGCCACCATTTTGACCATTTTTAAACGTACTGCTCAGTGGCATTAAGGATATTCGCATTGTGTGCGGATGTCACCCCCATCCATCTGCAGAACTTGCTCATCTCCCAAACTAAAACTCTGTGTCTGGCTCACCTCACTGAGCATGATGTCCTCAGGGTTTGTCCATGGTGTGGCCTGTGTCAGAATTTCCTTCCTTCCTAAGGCTGAATAATAGTCCCTTGTATGAACAGACCACATTTTGGTTACCCATCCACCCATCCGTGGACTCCGGGTTGTTTCCTCCTGTGGGCTATTGTGAGTAATGCTGCTTTGAACGTGGGCGAGTCCCACTTTCGGTTCTTTGGGGTACGTACCCAGGAGGGGAATCGCTGAATCATATGGTAATTTCATGTGATGTTTCCAGGAGCCGCCAGACTTTAGCGGAGCAGCCACACCGTTCTACAGTCCCAGCGGCACGAGGGTTCCAATTTCTCCACGTTCTCGACAACATTTCTTTCCCGCCTTTTTTTTCTTTTTTATCCTCACCCGAGGACATTTTTTTATTTTTTGTTCAGATAGAGCGGGAGGGAGAGAGAGAGAGAGAGACATCAACGTGAAAGGGACACATCAAGTGGCTGCCACATGCACGACCAACCAGGGCTGGGGACAAACTGCAACCGAGGTACGTGCCCTTAGCGGGAACCGAACCTGGGTCTCTCTGGATCGCAGGCCAACGCTCTAACTGCTGAGCAAAACCGGCCAGGGCATCTTTCCCGCCTTTTTGATAATAGCCATCCCGATAGGTGTGACTTGATACCTCATCGTGGTTTTGTGTCTGATTGTTTTTTAATCTCTGGCCTCCAAACCTGCCAGTCACCTTCTCCTGGAATATCGTTTAAAGTACTTTTCCCTCGCTCCTTCTCTCCATAAGCTTCAAGGAGGCAACTTCAGAAAGATGTGGTCTTATTTGCACCAGAAGCTACCTGTGGTTGCTGTGATCAAAATGGGAATCTGGGTCTCTCCTGGGAACTCACCTGGATGCTCACCCCCATGAAACAGTGTGCGGACCATGCTGATGACACACCACCCGTGACACGGTGGTGACGTAGATACAACTTCCCCGTTTTCTAGATGAGGAAACTGAGGCTTGGAAGAAAAACCTCCACTTCGATGCCATGCTGACCTTCAACGGTTCCATCATCCAAAAGGCATGTCCCTCTGTGCTTCATTCAGAAAGTTATGCCACTGGCATTCGGGGGTGATCTCACTTGAGGTCATTTTGCTCCCCCAAGGAGCAGGTCCCGGAGACCACTGTGGGGATTCTGGTCCCCCTTCTCTTCTGCATCCCACTAGGATACGAAGAGGAAGCTCCCAAGATGGGCCAAGTGAGAAAGTGACCCCAGGAGAGGGTAGGGGCAGGACAGGTGGAAATTGGAAACATCTTCTGCAGAGGTGGGGGCCAAACCAGTTTTGATGAGATGAGTCTGTGGGGGCAGGGCATGAAGAGAAAGGTGTTCCTGTTGAAATAAGATGAGCCTGGCTGGTGAGGCTCAGTGGATTGAGTGTCATTCCTTGGACTGAGAGGTCCCGGTTCCATTCCTGGTCACGGCACCTGCCCGAGTTGCGGGTTTGATCCCCAGTAGGGGGCGTGCAGGAGGCAGCCCATTGGTGTTTCTCTCTCACATTGATGTTTCTCTCTCTCTCTCTCCCTCTCTAAAAACTCAGTTAAAATATATTTTAAAAACAAAACAAATGAGACTTGAATCACATCCCTCCTCTGCTCTAAACCCTGCCCAGCGTCCCAGCTCACTCCTAGTAGTAGTAGAGCCTTGAGTGTGAACCTGCCCGCCTGCCCCTCCCTGCCTCTCGGGCCTCATTTCCTGACTGCTCCTTACTCACTGTGCTCCGGACCAGCTGAGTGTCCTCCTTGCTGGTCCCTAACTCAGCGCCTTGGCACGGGCTGCTCCCACCTGGAGCCCTCTTCCCCAGACATCTGCTAATCCGACCTTTCCCTTCCGTACATGCTTCACCCAAATGCCACCCTCTCTGACCTCTTTATTTCATATTGCAGCTCCTCCCTCGGTGCTCTCCACCCCCCAGCCGGCTTGATTTGTCTCTGGGGCAGACAACACGATCTAGCATACTGTTTACTTGTTTATTTATTTCGGGGTCTGTCTGCGCTTCCAGGGGGTAAGTCCCACATAGGCAGAGATTTCCGTGTGTGCTCTGTTCTGTGCTATGTCCCAGCACCTCAGTAGTGACTGGCACATAGTAGAGGCTCAATTAATATTTGATGAATGAGTGATGAATACATTTTAGGCAGAAGGAACAGTACTGAGAGCCACAGAAATGTGAGACCATTTGGTGTATTCAGGTACCCTGGTGCAGTTCCTTGAACCAAGATCAATGTTCAGAGCTGCCCCCCGCAGGTGTTCAGGTTGTGTGCTACACATGGATGCCAAGCTCAGGAGGCCCGTGGAGGTGAATCCAACCTGCCATGCTTATCAGGACATGCACCTGCCATGCTGCCTAGAAGGGGTGTCTTTTCTGAAGTGCACAAGCATCAGATAGGCTCATGATGACCTTGAATAGAGGGGATGGACCTCAGGAAATAAAGCAGGACAGACAGAGAGATGGAACCTAAGGGGCTGTATTCCGACCACACAGAGGAGGTTGCAGCAGATGTCTATGATGCCTCCATGGCAGCCCCTTGGTCCACCTGATTTAGCACCCTGTTGCAGGCAGTTGCTGGCCCTTGTCAACATCCTCTATACATCCCTCCGCTTTGCTTTTCTCACCCCAAAGCTAGTAAGCACACCCACCCACCCAGTTACCCAAAAGTGCAGAGGAGTTAACACCCCAGAGGCAACCCTCACCAATGGGCCAGGGAGCAGTGGTCACTTGCCAAGCTCCCCAGACAATTTGGAGTCGGCCCCCCCCCCTCCCCCAGTAACTGACACTACATGTCAAAATTTAAAATGTGCAGAACTTTTATAGACAGCACTTGAAGGACTTTGTCCCAAGGAAATATTCAGACTAGATTGAAAAGGTATGTGTGCAAAGATGTCTATCAAATGCTGTCAGTAACAGCAAAAGTAAGTAAATTGAACAAACAGATAAGCTAAATGTCTGTATGTTCATCAGTAGATGTTTGGCTTTAAAGTTCATGGTCCAGCCTTGGCCAGTTTGGCTCAGCTATCAAAGTGTCAGCCCTTGGACCAAAGAGTCATGGGTTCGATTCTGGTCAAGGGCACATACCTGGGTTGTGAGTTTGATCCCCAGCCCTGGTTAGGGTCATGCGGGAGGCAACCAATTGATGTGTCTCTCTCACATCGATGTTTCTCTCTCTCTCCCTCTCTCCCCCCTCCCACTCTGTCTGACGATAAATGGAAAAATCCTCCGGTAAGGATTAAAAAATAAATAGATGATCTAGTTAAAGGTCCATCCATATGATGAAATAGTATGCTGTTAAGTTTAGATGGACTCGCAAGGAAAAATGAGCATAATATAGTGTACTATGCAAAAGCATATCATAAAACAGTGCAGTTCCATTTTTGGATAGACATAGACATAGACATAGACATAGACATAGACATAGACATAGACATAGACATAGACATATAATGTGAGGAAGGAGAGAGAGAGAGGGAGAGAGAGAGAGAGATAGGCAGATAATCTGTCCATATGTGTCTGTCTATACATATGTCTTCTACCTCAAGCTATAACCACTCTCTTAAAGGTGAATTGCCCTCCCATCTCCTCTGTAGCCCGGCTCCAAACTGGAAAAATTCTGCCAACCAAGAGGAATCTTGACTTAGTGAGTGGTGTTGTCAAAGTGGCCTTTGAATAGCACATTCATCCTGCACTCTCGAATTCAGCCAGGAAAGAGAAGGATTTAGGGAGAGAATAAAAAGCACAAGCCGCATGTTTGTGTAAGCATTTTGGAGATGCTGAGCTCCGTAAGGCAGGTGTGCTGTGTGGGCTGCGTCAAGACCACAGGGGCCAAAGAAGCAGTTAGAGAGCTAATTAACATGTGCTAAATAGCTGGAGCTCCGGCAGACCCAGCTGCAGAAACCCAGAGGTCAAAGTGCTTAAGGATGCATTAAATGCGGATTTTTCCATAATTATTTAAATATGTGTTAATGAGCGCCACGAACATAGCCAGAGTATGTCCATTAAAGGATTAAACAAAAAGGAAAATTGAAAAGGAGTAGCTTGAACAGTAAGAAAAGCATTCACTGGGGAGTCGAAAGCCCCCAAATTTCTACTTTGGCTCTAGTCCTACTTCTCAGAGCAAGTCACCCAACCTCAGTGGGCTCTATTTTTTCACCTGAACATAAAGGACAGAGTGGAGTCCATTTATAGAGTCCCCCGGCTATAAAAGTCCTCCTTGCCAGAACCTGCCGATCTATAT
The DNA here is from genome assembly GCF_014108415.1 of Molossus molossus. NCBI lineage: Eukaryota > Metazoa > Chordata > Mammalia > Chiroptera > Molossidae > Molossus > Molossus molossus. The sequence goes on from NW_023425357.1 coordinate 19,937,466, forward strand.
TTCATTGAATTAGAGAATAGAAACGGTCTAAGGAAAGGGGACTTGCAGGCAGATCATGGAACTTCCTGTGCCTTCCTAGCTCTCAGAGTAGGGAACAGCAACAACAAAAGGCACTTTTTAAAAGCAAAGGAGTGAAAAATACAAATGAGCTACTCAGAAAAGGCAGGGAACATTTTGATGGAGGGGATGGGGAGCGGTGTTCAAATCCTTATGCCCTTAAGCCCCGGTCCTCCTGTCCCGCCCCAAGTGGAAGCCCACGAAAGTGTCCGCTTCAACTAGTCTCTGGTTCAGAAGGGAGGCATTTACACCATTTTCTAGGAGTGGAGGAAATACAGGAATGACATTTCCATCATTTTTCTTCCCCAAGCAAGAAAGGAAAAAGAAAGAAACCTCATCCAAGACGGCGCTACATACCATGGAACCTCTAGTTCCAAAATAAAGAAAGTAGTGATTTCAGGGTATATTTTTGCCTACATTTTTGAGGATGTTTTGGGCCTTTCATCTCCTTTGAAGGCGTGTCACCTAATTACTCCCCTTTCATCCATGTATTCCCCAGTCAGAACATGCCAGTCCCTCCACGGCAATTGGTTATGACTGAGGGGTTTCCACGTTCCAGCTGGTGTGGAGAGCCGAGGTATTTGCGCATACCTGAATAAACGCCTTTAATCCAAAAACAAACTCCTCCTGAAAGAAACAGCCTGAAAAGGCCTTTCATAGAGTGTTTTCCAATTCACTGGCTCATGGTCTCTTTGGATTTCACCATACTTCCTGTACTAATGGTCTCAGAATGCATTCCCAATTGTGGCTTACTGGTCTACCGAGGTCCCGGGCATTAAAGGGGAAGAAGGAAAAAAGTAACATAGCAGATGCTTAGAGGCGCTGCCAGGACTGGCTAGGTGGAAACTGAAAGGAAATCTATGTGGGTGAGAGTACTATGTTCTTTCTACAACTTTTTAAAGACATGCTTCTCTAGGTAATGCTTTAAAAACAAAGCTGCAATCACACGTAGGAACACGTGGGATCAATCTGCTGGATTAAAAGCAGATCGCTTGAATTTGCATTGGAAATTCATAAATACGGGGCCTGATCGCTTTTGGAAGATGGACAACTTGCATTCTTTTAAGTCCATGTTGTGGAGACGATAGTGAGTCCGTTAAAAGAGTGTAGAACTAAGCTGGGGGCTGACACTTGCCCAATAGGCAGATGATGTGCTGACATTAGAGCCTTGAACTTGGATTTAAGATTCAAGTGTGAGAACCAGCACACGCACGCACTAGCCATATAAACTAGAGTACCTTGTTCATCTTCTGTCGATGCCTCTGTGTCCTAACCTCCAACGTAAGGAGTTTGCTAGATCTGAGGACTTTCCCTTCAACAAGTCAAAGTCATCCTTATCCACACACATTCGGATCCTCATTTTGCCCTCTCCTGCCATCCAGTGATCACTGATGGGACCCTCTCCCGGTACTATTGCTGCAAATCACCCCAGAACTCAGGGGTAGAAAACAATAACCCTTTTGTTTTGTTCATGGTTTTGCGGATCAGAAATTTAGGGAGGGTTCCGATGGACAATTATCTCTTGTGGTCTCTCACGTGGGTGCTGTCAGGTGTTGCCTGGGGCTGCCGGCAGCACAAGGCTTGACTGGGCTGGACATCCAAGTCCTTCCATGCGCATGGCTGGCGGTTGATGCTGGCTCTTGGCTGTGACCTCACCAGGGACTGTTGCCCAGAGTGCCCACACATGGCCTCTCCGGCAGAATGGTCTCAGGGTGGTCAGACTTCTTATTTGGTGGCTAGCTGTTCCCAGAACAAGAGTTTTGAGAGAACCACGAGGAAGCCACATGGCCTATTATGACCGAGCCTTAGATGTCATGTAGCACGGCTTCCCCTTTATTTTACTGGTGGTCACAAGGCCACCAGAATCAAGGAGCAGCGACCTAGAACCGCCTCTCAGTGGCAAGAGGGGTAAGTCAGGTTGTAGAAGAGCGCGTGGGCGTGAGATGCCATCTCTGCCAACCACAGTCTGCCTCGGGGTCCAGGAACCCCAGCTGGGAATCTCTCCTGTCTGCATTAGGTCTGATTTCTCACGCCCCTTCCTGCTAGAAAAGGAAAAAAAAAATCTCTAAAGGGCAACATTTCTTTGTTCAGATTCTTCCCTTTTGTAAAGAGCTTTATGGAGGTGTAATTGGTGTACAGTAACATCAGCTATTAAAATATGACAGCGAGTGTTATGGTCCAGGACTCTGTTCACTTGACGACTGGAAGGGAAGGATTTATGGCCTTCCTTTTCTTCTGTTGATGTTGGAGCCAACATTTATTGGTTGTAAATGTTAAAAATATAAACCTGTGGTAGGAATACGGACAAATCCACGGTCACACCTGGTCAAGCACCGAAGTTTATATTTCCAGCACCCCAAATACACTTTAGTTATAATAAGTATTGCTTCAGGAAGTTTGACAACCCTGTGGCTGTGTCTCAGGAAGAACACGGATCACGGGTGTTTGCCCAAACCATCCTTCCCTGGGATGCTGTGTTCACATGGCTGGAGGACTGGAGGGGGACGGGCGGTCATGGGTGTGGATCGTGGCCTTTGAAGCCCAACCAGCTGGCCCTGCTCCCTGGTAGGAACACTGGGGGGGGGGGGGGGGGGGGCTCTAACCTCCACTCCCTTGTGCCAGCCTTTGTGGCTGAATCCTGAATGGACTTTGGCAGACATGGCCCTGTGTCACCTGGACGGTGCATTAGACAAGGCCAGACAGCCTCTGCTGGTCTCTCTCAGGACATGTGCTCTGGGAGCCTTTGACTGACATTTAAGATGTCCAGTCACCATAGGGCCAACACGTAGGCAGAGATGGTGTGGAGGGGGAAGAAGGGAGAGAGACGGAGACAGAGAGAGAAGAGGAACGGAGACCCGGCAGGTCGGTCCCCTGGCTGTTTTGTCTTCCCAACCCAGGTACCAGACATGTGAGTGTCCGGTGAACCCCAAGATTTGTCAACAAAATGAATGATCGTTGCATTCTATCACTGTTGGGGGGGGGGGGACAGTTGCACAGCTAGAGGTAACTGGCACGCAGCCCACGGCCTTGTGAGAGCTACCGACGTTCTCGGGGCTCAGGGTTTCCATCAGGAAAATGAGACTCCTGATGCCGACCTCGGAGCATTCCTGTGACACCAAAGGAAATACCTAGTGAAGCGTCAGTGCCCAGTCTGCCACGCTGTGCATGGCCCGGCCCCTCCCACAGCGTCCCCATCCACCCACCCCCGTCCCTCTGCTTTTCATCAGGCTGCATCTTCCTCCATTTGGTTTATTACCACCTGGGCCAATTTCCTTCCCGCCCCCTCCCTCCTCTTCTCCCTCCCTCCCTCTCTCCTCTCCCCCTCCCTCCCTCTCTCCTCTCCCCCTCCCTCTCTCCTCTCCCCCTCCCTCCCTCTCTCCTCTCCCCCTCCCTCTCTCCTCTCCCCCTCCCTCTCTCCTCTCCCCCGCCCTCTCTCCTCTCCCCCGCCCTCTCTCCTCTCCCCTTCCCTCTCTCCTCTCCCCCGCCCTCTCTCTCCTTCATTCCCTGCTTAATTCCTCGCCTGCCTCCCCCTTTTCCACTTCACTTCCTCAAGGGCAGAGACTTCGTTTTGGTTACTGTCCTACCCTCAGGGCCTGGATCAGGGCCTGGCACACCGTGGACACTCAGTAAATATTTGTCAAATCATGGGTGGCATCTTTTCTGCATCGGGCTGAACCGCAGCCCCTGGGGTGTACCTGGGCAGAAGAAAGAGGGGGTCACACACATGCAGGCGCCCACACACTGCCCAGGACCTGAGAAGGGGTGCCTTCTCCCCTCCAGGAAGGCCGGGTGCCTGTTGGAAAGGTGGTCACCTGGCTCCTTGGCCACTGAGGGCCAACCTGGCGCCAGAAGCCCTCGCGCGGGACTAGGCGCAAGGATAGAACATGGAGAGGCGTCAGCCCTGGAGGCAGCTGTACGACTCTCTTAGGACTGCTGTAAAAAAAAAATTACAAACCCGGTGGCAAGAAAAAAATCAAACCCACAAACCAACCCAAAATAAAAACAACTTCATTCTCTCACCGTTCTGGAGGCCAGACGTCCAAAAGCAGAGTGTCGGCAGACGTGGGTCCCTCCAGAGCTCCAGAAAGCATCCAATCCCTGCCGCTCTCCCGGCTTCTGGTGGCTGCAGCGGTCCCCGCATCCCTTGGCTTGTGGCTGTATCCCTCCAGTCCCTGCCTCTGTCTTCACGTGGCCCTGTCCCCTATGTCTGTGCCACCTCCTCTTCTGTCTCTTGCAAGGACGCCGGTCGTCGGATTTAGGGCCCACTCTACATCCCGGATGATCTCATCTGAAGACCTTTAACTACATCTGCAAAGACTCTTTTTCCAAATGAGGTCCCACTCACCAAATACCAAGGATCAGGTTGTGGACTTGGGGGGTACACTCAACCTACTTTGACCTAAAGGCTGCGCGGAACAGGAGCAACGGCTCAAATCCCAGCTCTGCCACTTCCGGCTGGGTGACTCTCTCTGCACCTCAGTTTCTCTGCCTGTGAAATGGATCACTCTGCGGTGACGGGCTGAGGATCAACTGAGATGGCACACAGCCCCTAGCACTGAACTGGGCCACACAGTAGGGCCTCAGTAACTGGTACCCCAGCATTATTGTAACCTAGCACTTAGTGGCCAACCACACTCAACCCGACCGCCAGACAGCAGAGTCATTACTCAGGGACATGAAGGGCAACAGAAATGTATTAAAGGGAGCAATGTTGGTCCTTTTCTTCATAGCAGACTGGGGGGACCAGAGGAGGGTCCAAGGAGGGGACCTCCTGGTAGACAGAAAACCTGTGGTTAACCCTTTCTGCCCCTGCAGCCATGCAGGCGGGGCATCTTGCATCCCCCCCCGCCCCCACTCTCCTGTGCATCCGGGTTGCGATGCCAGCCCAGATGACAGCGCTCGGGACGTTCCCAGGGTGTCAGCCAAGGGTGAGCCTCCCCCACACACTTGGAAGATAGAATTTTGGAAGGCACACTTGTGGCATATTTGGATAGCAATGGCTGCCTTCAGAAGACAAATGCCCCCCAACAAACGCCTCCTGACAGGCCCCCTCTCTCTGGCCTCCAGCCCGCTACCCATGCCGGCCCCCCGCAACAGGCCAGCAGCAAATGAGGGTCTCGTTGGACCGCTCACCCCGCCGCGAGCTCTGCGGTGGACTTGGACTGGGGGAACTGGGCGACCTCCCGGTTCCCCGCCGGCAGCCCGCGCCCGGCGCCAGCACTGGACCAGGCTGGGGGCCTCCAACGAGCCTGGATTAGAGGTTTGGGGTTTGGAACGTCTGCTTTCGGAGGGAATCAGATTTTTTTTTTTTTTTTTAAAGAAGAAGAAGACAATTTCAGAAACACGGTCTGAGAAACAAAACAGCTCTTTAGCTCTTTCTCTGAAATGACATCACAGTCACCACAAAGCCTGAATGGGCCCCACTGCTTCAGCACGGGGGTGTATCATTTCCCCTCCAGAACACGGCGCTGCGCCCCCAGTCCCAGCCACCCCAGCCCACGTGGAGCCGGCTCCGTGGCAGCCGCCGCACCTCCCACCCGTGCTCCTGGAGGGCTGGGGGACGGGAAAAGTGCAAGCTGCCCGGAACTGGGCGCCCAGGCCAGGAAATGGTTTCATGGCGGTGAGTCCATCCTCACTCCGCATCCATCTCAACCGGGCCATCCACGTGGGCGTCCAAGCCCTGGGATTCCGGGAACATCCTTGCCACGGCCGGCTGCCCCCTCGCGCCTCGCCCCAGACCCAGACTCTCAGCTCCTCCGTCCCCTCTCCCCACTGCCCCATCAGACTCCCCTGTCACCCCTTCTGCACATCTGGGGTTTCTTAATTACTTGGACGCTGGAGGAGACTTTCAAGGTGGATTTTGGTTCATTTGAAGCAGCAACCCGATTGTACTTAAGTTTGTTGATCATCCCATAAAAATACGCGGAGAAAAAAAAAAAAAAAGACCAGAAAGAAAGACGGACAATGGCATATTAACAACCTGGTTGTCTGTGGCTGATGAATTATTTTTTCTCTCTCTTAATTCCTTCTGGTTCTGTAAATTTTCTAAATTTTACTTTTGCAACACAAAAACATTATTTATTAAAACTCGCCAGCTGAATCTTGTCTCCAGGCCAAAATGAGCTACTTAAGAGAGTGGAAAGTCAGCCTTTATGGAGAGCTGAGAGCCCCCGGGGACTGATTTCTTTGAAGAGACACTTTTTAAAAACTCAGAATAATCTGCATAGTTGAAACTTCTGTTCCTCTGGGATCGTTATTCCTTCATTAGTTAACGTGATTTACTGAGTCACAGGAAATATCGACGCTGGACCACAGTGATTCCATTTCCCAAGCATTTACCGAGTGTTTGCCCTGGTCTGGCCCTGGCCGAACACGCCGCTGCGTTCCTGCCCGGAGTCCAGCAGAGGACGTGGGGAGTCGGGTCTCTCGTGTATTCCCTCGGCAAACTTTTATTGGGCCCCTACAGTGAGCACGACGTTAAAGGTGCTGGGGACACAGCGGTGTACAAGGGGGGCCAAGCTTCCTGCATCCAAAGAGGTCACGTTCGTGGCAAAGGTAGAGAAAGAGGGACAGAGAACATTTTCAGAAAATTCAGAGGAAGGCTCACCAGGGAGGAGTGAACACATCAGGGAAGGTATTGCGGGTCAAAGTGTAGATTGTCCCCCAGATTTAAATGTTGAAGTTCTAGCCCCGTAGTACCCCAGAACAGGACTGGATTTGGAAATAGGGTTGTTGCCAATAGAATTGGTTAAGATGAGGTCCAACTTGGCGGGCATCCTCGCACAAAGGGGGAATTTGGCCACAGAGACGAGTAGGCATAGAGGGAAACTGACCTGAAGATGAAGGCGGAGGTCAGAGTGTTGCGTCTACAAGCCAGGGGGTGTCAACGGCAGCCAGCGACCACAGAAGCTGGGGGGAGGCCCGGGACACATTTTTTCACAACCTCAGAAGGAGCCAACCTCACGGACACCTTCATTTGGCACTTTGGGCCTCTAGAGCTGCGAGACAGTACCTTTCTGTCGTTCAAGCCATCCAGTCTGTGGTGCTTTGTCATGGCAGCTCCAGGACCCCAGGCTCCCAAGAGACGGTGACATGCGAGCCTCCAAAGAGAGATAATAGGGTTCACCGGGTGGAACTATGTCTCAGCAGAGGCAGGATCAGTCAGGGTTGCAGTGACATCAAAGCAGATCCTCACCCCACCCCCACCCAGGGGCTGCTTCTGTCTGCTTCCACCTCCAGATTGCATTCATTCCCAGAGCCTACCAGGGAAGCTTGAAACGCAGGTGTCTGGATTTCTCAGCGTTGCTAGTGGGGAAGGTAGGCCCTGACCCTTGAAGCTTCATATGGTGGGTGTGGCAGGACCCGCAGCTGTCCCCTAAAATTCACCCCTCCTTTGCCTCTAGTAAGGAGACTCTCTGAATATTATCCGGGCACACAGTCACCGCGTCAGTGGCCTGTGGCTACACAGAACCTACTTAGGCTAAAATCGTATTCGTTGCTTATGTGACATTTAAGTTGAACGGTGCATGCTGATTTCTTTGTTTGTTTGTTTGTTTGTTTCTCTAAATCCAGCAACTCTAGGGGAGTGGCTGCGTTGGATCCGTTGCCTCCAAAATGAGCCTTTCCCATCCCCGACTCCAGTTCCTTTCGGGCAGTGGCCCAAGGTCCTGCTTGGAGGGAACCCTCCTGTTCAGTGGCGGAAAGAAAGGTGGCTGACTGTGAAATCGGGGTGGTGGCCCACCCACGCTCCCAAAGGCAGTGTTCCCAGTAAGAAGCTGGACGCACCAGGCTGACCTCCCTGTAGAAGTCGCCAAGGGCTGGGCTCTCCTCTCAGCCAGGCGTGTGCACCCAGAGAGAGTGCCGGGGCACGCTGGCCTGTGCCATCCTGGCGGAGCCTCTGCCCTGACCATAGCCACCAGCAGGAACTGCAGGGCCACATTCAGGAAGCCGCAGTGTGCCTCCCCGTGGGCAGCCCCGCCTCACACGGCCTGAGACCGGGCTTGTGCAGGCCTTGGGCACGATGCCCAGAGGACAAAGCCCTCTTCTTACAGCAGGCTGCCAGGCCAGTGACTCCGGACTGGAAGACGGTGACCCACCGCCCTCAATGTGCAGACTCACCTCAGTCCACAGCAGTTTATAAAACCAGCCCAGGGCCCCACCTTGTCTGGGAAAAGCCAAGGAATGGGCTGATTCACGCCCCTTTGACCACCTCGCTCTCCCCATGTCACATTCTGCTTCACGCATGTGGACGAGGCTGGCAGGAGAGACCTCAGAGTGGCTGGTGGTCTGTCCCCTCTGGAGCGGCAAGCCCCTCCCCATCCTTGGCAGGCCTTCGGGAGAGAGCTGATGGAACCAGGTCCCCACTATTTATTCCCTCATCAAGTATTTACTGAGTTCCTACTAGGAGTCAGACACTGGGACCACAGAGGTGAACAAAAGAGATAAAAATCCCTGTCCTGTGGACAAGAGTCTTTTCTGATCACCTACTGTGTGCTAGAAACTACTTGATGATTGAGACTTAGTCAAATAAGACAAGATCCCTGTCCTTATTCATTTGTTCATTAAGTCACTGTTTCTGATCATCTACTATATGTCAGAGTCTGCTAGATAGTGCAGGAAACTAAAAAGTAAGGTAGACTTTGTCTGGCCAGTGTCGCTCAGTGGTTGAGCAATGACCATGCACCAAGAGGTCGCTGGTTTGATTCCCGGTCAGGACACATTTCCAGGTTGTGGGCTCGATCTCCCGTTGGGGGCATGCAGGAGGCAGCCAGTCGATGTTCTCTCTCATGGATGTTTCCATCTCTCTCTCCCTCTCCCTTCCTCTCTCTCTAAACTCAATAAAGAAAAAAAAAAATTTTTTTTTAAAAGTAAGGTAGACCTTAACAGTTTGGTCAGAAAAAGAGATGTGTTTAAAAAACAACAACAACAAATTCTAAACAATAAAATAAGCTCTCCAATTAAAGGAAGCACAAAGTGCTTTGCCAGAGAGGGAGAGACAAACAGCCTTGGATGGTGAAATTAGAGAAAACTTTGCAAAGGAGATGGGTATTGAAGGATGAATAGGAGTTCACCAGGCAGAGTAGACATTCACCTGTGCAAAAGCACAGGCTTGAGAGAAAGCTGTGTGTTTGTTTATGGGGCAGCAAACAGCCAATGCAAGTAGAACGTGAGATGGTGAAAATCAAGACGAGGCCGGGGGCTATGCGGAACCCCGTTTTAAAGAATTCCATGTTCATTTGTTCCACAAACATTTATTGAGCACCTATTATGCGCAGGTACTCAGAAACAACAAAACAGTGAAAACTCTTGGCTTAAGGGAGCTTATTTCTAGTGGGGAGTTACAGACAAAGTCTGCTGTTGAAAACAAAGTGCCTTTTGAACTCCCTGGGGGTGCTCCAAGGAGCCCCTTGGGAAGGACAGTTTTAACAATGCTGCCCTGCGACTTTAGCCCAGTCACTGGGTGAGCCCATCTGTCCAGCACAAAAGAGCGAGACGCCCCTCTGGCATCGTGCGCAGAGAAGGCGACTGCCCTTCTTCCGAAGAGGAGGATAGCCGTGTTTATTTCCATTTTTGCAACTGAAAATGCTCGATTCCTAGGTCTCTCCGTTTAGTATGGCTGTTCCTTTAAAAAGAAAAAGGAAGTGTGGTCCTGGCAGAGTTAACTGGAGTAATAAAAAATAAATCTTGGTAATTGTTGTGGAGACAGAAAGCAAAACAAACGGGACTTAAGTACATTGTAAGAAAATGTCAGTGTGGAGGGCCGGCCATTAGCATGCAAAACCATTTATCTCCCTGGAGTCACCGCTGGACAAGGACCAGCACATTTGATTTTCTGCATTCCTCCTTCTGGGGTTTCTTGGAATGTCAGACAACTGCGATTTTTTTTTTTTTCTTTTCCTGAAAAGGACGGGTGGTTTTAAAGATGGTGATGGAGAAAGCTTCAGGAACAAGGCTGAGGGCAGACAACTGTTAGCATTCACCACGGCGGATGGTTCACGGGTGTCCTGGAGCCCCACCCACCAGGTCACGGAGGGCAGCGAGCAGGGCTGTGCAGTACGCTCACAAACACCACCTGGGTGCCTTTGAAAACAGCCAGCACCCCTTTGATGTCACAGAGAGTGTCCGAATCACATCTACAACCCAGAAACAAAATGGGAGATTCCTATATTCCAGGGTTGGCTGACCTTTGTTTTCAGAAGTCATAAAAATCCCCCCTTTGCGCCATTTGCCACAGAAAAGAAAAGAAAAAAAAAAACTTTATAGATCCGAGTAGGTGTCCAGAAGGACCTAGAATTGAGCTCAGAAGTACATACCCAGAGCTGTCACCTTTGGAGCACTTTCTGGGGGGCTAATCCTCTAAACAGCCCTGATTTTCTAGAGACGGTCCCCATTCACACCGGATGCCTGTGATCAGAAACTTTCATGGAATGATCCAGTGACTTAGGGGCATGAGATTGCCCATTTCACAGATGAGAAGACAGGCTCAGAGAGTGACGTAGTGGCCCGAGTCATAGCTGATATTTAATCCCAAACCCGATTGAATCCAACGCTGTTGTTTTCATCACAGCCGCCTCCTAATACAGCAGATGATGCGCATTTGTGTGTAGACACCATGCGAAGCATAGACGTGGCCACGCAGTTTGAGTCTCCCAGGTCTGCCCTGATCATAGTAAATCAGACTTCCGCTTGGGGCAAACCCGATTTCTATCCTGAACATTCTGTGGGAATTTAAGACCCGAAGATAAGCCATGTGCTTAACTTACAGGACCAAACTGTTTTCCCATCCGCACCCTCTGCCCGGCAGTCGGGTGCCCCTGTCCGGCTGTCCAGGTTTACCCTGCATCACAGGTGCTGGGGTGACGATCAGAGACCAGCTCTCTCCTGAGACCCATGTGGAAGAAGACGGGGAGAAACTTCACTTCCCTTCTGTCTAAACATGTATTCTGAGGGGGCCCTTTTTGCCTCCAGTACCTTTACGTGGGCTCGGGTTATCAAGGCACCAAAGGGGATGCGCTGGGCTTCTCCCAGTAAATCAGCAGTCTGGACACTAAGTGCTTGGAGGGGTAGAGCCGGCCCTCTCAGCCTTGAGCTCTGAAGTGAGGCCCATTAGCGGGCAGAGAATGACACATGGCCGGGGATTAGGGGGTTTATGACCTCTAAACAACTGTAATGGGGAGACGGGAAGAGCTCCAGCTGCCCCGCTGGGGTAAGGGAGGCATCCGCGGGTCCCACCTGTCTCTTCCACTCACCGGCTGGATAACCATGGGCAACAGGCTCGGCCTCGCATAGCCTCCTCTGCACAATGGGCATTCATTTGGGGCCATCAGTCAATCATACCATCAGTGCTCTGCCGACACCCCGGCCTTCCCTCAAGAAGGTGCTTCCTGATCCCCCAAAAACAGGAACAGTATCTGACCCTCTCCCCGTTCTTTCATAGTGAAATAAAAACTGTCTCCCTCCTTGATGAGGCCTCGAAGGGAGACGATGGCTTTTGAACCCATGAAAGTGCAGCGGTGGCCTCGGTTTCCATGAAAAGCAGCTTGTCCTGCAGAGGAGCAGACTTATGCAACCTTCACAAGGGGAGGGCAGAGAGGTTCCATCTCACATCAGCTGCCGTCGACTAGCTGGGCCTACCTTGGCTTTGAGACTCCACCCAGCCAATGGAGAAGGGTGCAGCGAGCGATTGGTGATGTCTGCCATGGGAGTTGGTGGTGGACGTCGTGGAGGAAGTGCCATGAATTTCCTATTTCTGATCTAGGCCTTGGGCTGATCGGAGGAAAGAATTCAGCATGTGTGCGTGTAAATAGGAAGCACTGTGTCTAGAACGCCACAGCAATAATAGCGAGCGTGGGTTTCACGGTTCTGAGTTCAACTCATTTAGTCCTTCATCAGCCTCATGAGGTGGGTCTGTTATCAGCCCCTTTTACAGATGAGAAGACTGAGAGGCAGAAATATTGAGTCACATGCTCAGTAAAGGGTGGAGTGACGGGGAGTCTGCACCTGTAACCACCTACCACCTGGACTTCTGTGGGGTGGGAGGAAATGCTGCTGGCTTTGAATGGACAGACCTGGGTTCGACTCCTAGTGCTACTGTTTGTCAGAGAGGTCAGGGATGGAGGGCTCTCAAAAAATAATCTGGTCTATGCCCTGGCCGGTTTGGTTCAGCGGTTGGAGCGTCGGCCTGCGGTCTGTAGAGATCCGGGTTCGGTTCCCGCCAAGGGCACGTACCTCGGTTGCAGTTTGTCCCCGGCCCTGGTCGGTTGTGCGGATGGCAGCCACTCGATGTGTTCCTTTCACATCGATGTTTCTCTCTCTCTCTCCCACTCTACCTGAACAAAAAAATGGAAAAATGTCCTCGGGTGAGGATAAAAAAAATAAATAAATAAATAAATAAAAAATAATCTGGTCTAGCCCCAGCTGCAGGTTGGATATTACTATTTCCATTTTATCGTCTGGGGCTCAGAGAAGGACAGTGATCTGTCCAAGGTCACACAGCTTGGAAGAGAAGAATGTTCGTCCAGAATGTAGGGCTTTTGTCTGCACTAAATACGCTCTTTCTCCACATTAGATGAGAAGGTAACTCTTCTCCTGTCTGACCAGGGACAGGAAACCAGAACCCGCCCCCAGTACGAGCTGCGAAACCAAGCCATGTGTCCCTTCTCCCTAAATATGGAGCTCCGGCTGTCACAGCTGCAGGTTCCCAAGATGCCCCCCCGCCCCCGTGTCCGCGGACGTCCACGCCGTCCAGTGGCTGTCAGGATAGATCCAGACACCCTGGACCACACCAGCACAGCTGGTTGATGGTATTCCCAGCCCAGTTGGAAAAAGGAACTAGCACAAACCTCAAGAGAGACCCTGTTCTCATGAAATCCACAGTCTGGTCGGGCTGCTGGGAGTGGGAAGGGAAGTTCAGTCTAATTTCACATTCTCTTATCTGCTGACTCGCTTGGCCCTGTCTCCAGCTAGTCTCCAGCCCCATGAGAAAGGATCTGGCACTAAATGGGAGACAACACACGCGGACTGAATGAAGGAGGGAACAAAAGCTGAACCCCAAGGTCTCCACCTCAAGCCTATCGGCGTGGCTTTGACCCCTGTTTTGGGGGGCAGGGGGGTGTCAGGAAAGGCTCTTCTCTAGAGAAACATAGCTGCTGGGGTACCTCGGAGCTGCATCTGCAACCTGGAGGGGGTCATTTCTTGATGCTGCCATTCCTGGATGATATTTTGTTTCTGAGCACCCTCAAATCTGAGTGTTGGGGAACGTCTTCTTGGCACGTGGCAATGCCCGGAGCTCATGGCCGATCTCGACCGCAGCCACCCCCGCCCTCGGCAGCCAGGGAGCCCGTCACGGCCTTTGTGAGAGGTTTCTTTCCGAGCAGCACAAACCACAGTCACCTGTGTAAGTAAAATGTGAACCCCACCCCCACCCTGTGCCAAAGACTGTTATTACAAAGAGGAGCCCACACCGGGGTGCACACATATCCTCACAAACATGTCCTCGACCTTACAGATCTACATCTTTCAATCGGTAAAATGTTAACCTTAAGTTAGTTCCAAAAATCAAAACTATTCAAAAAATGTATACTTGGACGACTCCCTCCCTCCCCTATCCGTTTCACAAATTCCTACTCCCTGTAGGTAATCAATCTCCTTAATTATTCCTGGTTCAGTCTTCCTGTGCTTCTTTCGGGAGGGAAATATCTTATTTATAAATATGCACATACACGCAGTCATACCTGCCTTTGCATGTGTGCGTATCCATGTATGCATAGAAGAAATATATATACATATAAAATACATGTTACATGCATAATCTCCCACATATTCTGTTTTTTGCACTTAGGTTTGCAGACTTTTTTTTTTTTCCTCTTAGCATTGTACCCTGGATTTCCCCCCACATCAGTTCAAATCAAACTTTCTCATTCCTTCTCACGGCTGTGTAGGGCTCCCGTGTGTGCATGTACCAGGATTCATTCAACTGGATCTCCTGGCTGTGGGCATTTTGGTAATTTCCAGCATTTGCAGTAACAGGCCGTGCCGCGCTGAAGGATCTGCACGTGTAAACGTCGCTAGCGATAGAACCGGGTTTTCTACGCGATGGAAGCCTGGGTATTGGCACTGGTGACGATGGGGCGTGCTAGAACGCAGACACCGGGGCTCGCCTGCTTTGGCTGGTGGCTCTGCCACTTACTAACTGTCTGACTTACCCTTCACAGGCCCCCCGACTTCTCGGGGCCTCCGCCTCACTCGGAAAGGAGGATGATCAATAGTGTGCTCTCCATGGGGTCACTGGGAGGGTTCAATGAACTAATGTCTGACGTGTGCAAAAGTGCTTAGAACAAGACCTGGCACATAGGAAATGCTCAATGTGTGGCTGTGTGTGTCTATCAGACAATGTCAGGGGTCCACCCAGGCTGTTTAACAGTAACACTTAACAATAAATGTTTAACAGTAGGCTCTCCCGCCCCCCGATAAGTCCTGAATTGTAGCGTTTGCCAATTTCTGTGGTCTCATTACAGTAAGTTCGGCCCGGCCGGTGGGGCTCAGTGGTTGAGCGTCGACCCATGCACCAAGAGGTCACCGGTTCAATTCCCGGTCAGGGCACATGCCCAGGTTGTAGGCCTGATCCCCAGTGTGGGGCATGCAGGAGGCGGCCAATCGATGTTCTCTCTCATCGATGTTTTTATCTCTCTATCTCCTTCTCTCTCTAAAATCAATAAAGAAAAAAATTGTTTTTAATTTAAATACAGTAAGTTCTTACTTAACATCATCAACAGGTTCTTCAACTTTAAGTGAAACGACATATGATGAAACCAATTTACCATAAACTAATTGGTACAAATGAGAGTGAAGGTTATAGGGCATCTCATGAACATTATAATGAAATGACATTGAATGAAAGGACAATATTCAAGGACTTGCTGTCCTCCCCGACGGCTGATTTCAAGCTAAATCAATGGTCGTCGCTCAGCGTGGAGTGGGGAAGTTGATCCGGTGGGAGCCAGCTTCAGCATGTCCGCCACATGCCCTCCGGCCTCCTGGCCTGCGGTGTGCCCATTGGCTGCCCAACAGCCAGCCCTGGTGGCTGAGACTTTGCTCAAGGCATCACCCTGGCCTGGCTTCCTTCCTTTTTAATCCCCGAGCCTGCCTCTACCTGCCTTTCCTGATGAACCTCTTTCGCACATTTCCTTGTCCAGGGTCTGCTGCTAGGGAACCCCCCCAGGAGGCTTCATCTCAAGAGATTTTTCCCTAAATCGCAGCGAGATTTTCTGCGCCCTAAGACGCAACAAGCTTGCAAGTTCTCTTTTCTCTGAACTCTGCTGGTTCCTCTCTGGGGTCCATCTGTGTCTCTGCCCTAAGGTGTGTCTGTTCATGGGTCCTGACTCACGGAGCGAGGTCCTCTCCACTGACTCAGCAGTCCCATTTCCTGCCCACAGCCTTCTAGAACTCTTGCACTTTTGACACAATGGAGGCCAGCCCACCCCTGATTCACCAGCTCAGTTTTCTGTCACATCCTGTACTTTCCCTGAGGATTTTTCTGTTCTCTTTCTGACCAAGGCCAACGCCAACCAGCCCACAAGCACCAGAGAGCACAAATGTGGCCAGGCAGACGCCAGTATGGTTCAAAAAAATAGAGAGGCAACCATGGAAGGTCAGGAGGTCCTTGGCGCTTCTCTTGTTGGTATTGAAGTCCCTGTGTTGAAACACACGCGATCCCTTCCTGATTTCCCCCGAAAAGGCCGTGGCAGGGGACCAGATGGCACTCCACGTGGCAGAAACGTGAGCAGAGTGCCCGCCAGCAAGTAGAATCGCTCTGGGAGCCGTCCAGAGTATTCGTGTGTTCTGTACTTTTCCCCCAAGTAAATAAGGTCGGGACATATCGGAAAAGAGTCAAGATTTCTGCAGAAACCCAGACCACAGGGAGAAAATCTTGGGTTGACATGGCTCCCCCATACGAGCCATTTCTCCATGAACCTAGCAGGGATCTCTACGGAGGAGACACCTTGGTATCTGAAGCTGGCTTCCATCACGGGAGAAGCGACCACTTCCCAAATCCAGCAAAGACGGCTAAATCGACAAAGGAATGACAAGATCCCAGGTTGCAAAACGAGCTGGAAAAAATTTTCCAAGAGCTGTCCTGAACCGAACACGACCATCGGCTTCCACAGATCCTTCCCGGTGCCTCTGAAGGCATTTGGCTTGGGATGACGTCTCGAGTTCCACACGGTGAGCCTGGAGGCTTAGAGACCTGCTTTCTGGTGAAATGTAGTTGTCATCGTTTTTTTGTTGTTCTGATTGCTTTTTACGGAGCCCGGGATAATATCGCGTTTTATGCGTCTAAGACTAAATGGCATTTTCACAGGCGTGAAATAATGACTTGTGCAGGGTAAGCATACTTCGTGCAGAGGACGCAGTTAACGCTCCGGAACTATGTAAACCGGAATATTTCGAGTCAGAATTCCGAACTTAAATTGATCGTCTCCTATTAGAATAGTTTTTTGTTTTGTTTTTTATCCTCACCCGAGGACATTTTTGCATTTAGCTTCAGATAGAGCAGGAGGGAGAGAGGGAGGAAGAGAGACAGAGAAACATCGATGTGAGAGAGACACATCGAGTGGTTGCCACCCACACGACCCCAACCGGGGCCGGGAACGAACCGCAACCGAGGTACGTGCCCTTAGCGGGAACCGAACCCAGGTCTCTCTGGACCACAGGCCAACGCTCTCACCACTGAGCCAAACCAGCCAGGGCGAATAATTTTTAAATAAAACAAGACAGGCTTAAAAGAACAATGCAACATTTTTAAATACCCCGCCTATTTAACCAAAGCCACCTTGAAGGACTGGCAACGGGGAGGTGACGAGGAGCACCGGCCACATCTAATCTGGCACACAGGAGTCCCAAAGGACTCTCTCTTCCATCACCAGAGTCTTTACATTCCAACGAATAGAAGAGGGATGGAGTCTGGGTTTTATTTTCTTGAAGCAAACTCCCAGAGCCATGAGGAAAGTGAAAAGGATGAGAATGGACTTAAACACCTGACCTGCGTCGGCAGCCTGCTATTTACAAGATGTGGAAGGAGTAAGATGCAAAAGTGCCTCCACCTCCCTCAGCCTGGGTTGGCACCTTACAGGGTTGCTGTGACGGTGATAAGGCACAAAGCATCGAAAAGTGCTCACCAGGTAATCCTCCACCTATCAAGCTCGATACACGACAACCACGATGATTCTCGTTTTCTTCATGTGTCTTTGATTTGAAATAGATCGGTCAGGTAAACATTGCGTTTGTATCTGTATAGCTTTGTAATAATGCAAAGTAATTCTATATTACACACACACACCCACACACACATTTTTAGAAGCATAACTTTCTCCAAACCACATTTTAAAGGCCTGTGTGAGTTGGGCAAGGGTACTTGCTGCTGCTGTCCAAATCTGTTTACTCTCAAATTTATATAAAGAGCTTCATTAGCAACAGCCATGGATTAAATGGCCACCACATGGCACACAGAGACAGTCTTCGGATGTTGGTTTACCCAATTTGTAGAGTGATTTGTTTTTAATGAATTAGGCACACTGATCATAGGCTCAGCTCAAAGCCTCATTTACTCTGGAAATTCCTGAAATTGCTATTCATTTTTCCAAGTTGTTTTTTTTTTTTTTTACCCTTGAAAGTTCACAAACACCCTCTGAGAAAGAGAAGCATTAACATACGTATATTTTGTAGGTTAGGGAACACAGACGACTTGATAGAAAGCAGGTTTGGGGTGAAGTGGTCATGATAATGAATCGGCTCTCCAGCTTTCTTTCTTGATTCGGGGAAACCCTGATAGCAGAGAAACTCTGATTACATAAATTCACAGCCGATTCGAGAGTGTTCAAGGACCAGGGACGTAAGCTCTCTGGAATAACTCTTGGTGCTGAGAACACGGTAGAGGCTCAATCAATGTGTGCAAATGAATCAATGAAACCGCATTTCCAAACAAGGTCCTCAGGAAGTCTTGTTAGGAATTGACCCTTTTCTTAGGTATCTGGACCTGCTGTCTAAATGGTTCAGATCTACTCTGGGACTCCCTGAAGTAGAAAAAACGGTTTCCCATTTAGGTGGCTCATCAGACAAGGGCAGGATTTCTGTGTTATGTCTCCTTTGTGGCTTGCAGCTAGGAGACATTGCATGTAGTGTAGACGGGGTGGGTTCAATGCTAACCAGTATTCACAGAGCGACGAGAAAAGGCCCAGTGTATCAGATCTTGCGGCCTCAAAGACCACAAGAACTGTCCGGCTGGTGTGGCTCAATGGTTGAGCGTCGAGGTCTCCAGTTCGATTCCCGGTCAGGGCACATGCCCAGGTTGTGGGCCTGATCCCCAGTCGGGGGCGTGCAGGAGGCGGCCAACCGATGTTCTCTCTCATCGGTGTTTCTCTCTCTCTCCCCCTCTCCCTTCCTCTTTCTCTAAAATCAATTTTTTAAAAAACCCACAAAAACAAGACATTCAGAATGCTGGGAATTGAGCACTTGGCTGGAAATGAAAACAGTATGGACTCGGTCTTTCCATTAATGAACATTGTTGAATACCCACCACAGGACAAGGCACAAATTCAGCTTAGATGTTCAGGAAGCATTGCTTTTCCTTTGGGTCTCGGTTGTTTCATCTGTGGAATGGGGAGTAGGAGAGCAGCTCCAGTACTGGGGAGTCAATGGGCTGATGTCTACCACCTGCTTAGAACAGCTGCCCAGTCTGCAATAGCTCAGGGGCTGGTTCCAGTTCCATCAAGTGTTACCAGGCGGCTCCCGGGCAAATCAGCAAAGCTCTCTGAATGTGAACCTGCTGTTTCTACAACAATGCATGGAAGAAAGCTTCCCTCAGACGGTGCCAATGAGGTCCAGTGAAACCACACACCTCTCCGGACGACATTGGCTGCCACCATTTTCTTCCAAACCTCCCCGGCCCCCACCCCTTGGATTAAAAAACCTCCTACCCATTTCCCAGCGTTCTCTCTTTCTCCCAACCCACCTCCCCTCCCGGCCCCCACCGGCTCTGTACTGAGCCGCACGGGTGACTACAGAGAGGATCAGGTCTCTGTGCAGAAACTTCCAACGGCTCCATCCTTCCTAAGTGGGGGTGAAATGTGCACCACCTCCCATGAGGCACAGAGCGGGCTGTCCCCTGCTGCCACCCGGCCTTCCCCTCACTCCTGAGCCATCCCCGGCTGCTTCCTGCCTCAGTCTAGAATGTTCTGCCCGAGGCCAACTCTGCCTCCTTCGCTTCTCAGGTTAAATGCGGCTTTCCAGAGAAGCCTTCTGTGCCCTCAGGACCTCCCTTCCAGAAGTCTGGGAGTGTCCCTGCATCTCCTCGCGTGTACCTAATCACAGCTTGTGCCCTCACACCGAGAGGGGCAATTATGTGACGGATGACCAACTCCTTCCTTATACTGAGAGCATCCGAGACAGAGACTGTGGCTGTCTGGTGACTGCAGCATCCCAGCCTATTCCCGCACATAGTAGGTGCTCAGTAGGCATATGCTAAATGAGCAGAAGGAAAGATGGCTAAATAAAGATGCCCAGCACAGTCTATGGCACGGCAGATAGTTGTGTTTGCCCGTTTCCCAAGGGCCTCAAACGGTGTCTGGCACATAGTAGGTGCTCAGTAAATCTCACGGAACAGAATGAATCTCCCGTGCTCGGCACCACACCCACTCAGAGTTACTCAGTGCATACTTTGTGTCTGTAAATGGGAAAGGCAACCATATTCATCATGAGCTCCCAGCGGAGTTATACTCTAGGCAGTGTTTCTCAAAGTGTGATCCACTGACACACTCAGGGGGTCTGAGAGAGCAAAACTACATTCATCGTAATACTGAGACATTGTTTGCCTTTTTTTACACTGTTGATCTGTGCACTGATGCGTCAAATGCAGCAGGAAATAAAAACTGCTGGGACCATAGATGAATAAAGTCAATGACACCAACTGAACTATAGTCAGTGTGTATTTTTCCCTGCCAGGTATTCTCATTAAAAACTTAAAAAGCACCCTGGCTGGCGTGGCTCAGCTGTCATCCTGAGCACTGAGAGGTCCCCAGTTCGAGTCCCAGTCAGGGCACAGGCTGGGTTTGCAGGCTCCATCCCCAGTAGGGGGCGTGCAGGAGGCAGCCGACAGACTTTTCTCTTTCTTCTTCTCTCCATTCCTCTCTCTCTCTCTAAAATCAATAAAAACATATCTTAAAAAACAAAAACTTGAAAAGCCAGTTTCATTGCAGAATGTCTTAGCTGAAGAGGAGAAATTATTAATTTTATTAAACCTCAACTCTGGGGTACATACAGTATCTTTTTAGCATTCAGCGAGAGAAAATAGAAAGTAACTTGAAACCCTTCTGCCAGGCACCGAGGTGCGTGGTTGACTCAAGGAGAAGCATGTATATAGTTGGCTGGGTTGTGCGTTGAACAAGCCTTTTCTTTTTCTTTTTTCCTTTTTTTGTTTTGTTTTTGTTTTTTCATGTAGCACCATTTCTTCTTGAAAGAACAAGTGAGAGAAAAACCATATTGGGGTGGTGACTATTTGGAAGGCATCTTGTGGAAATAAGCAAAATAAACCTGCTGTAATGTCACAGAAAACAATGAGCAATCTGTTGCCAATGATACAATTTGAACTTGCAAGTAAAAAATAGAATTTGGGAAAATTGTTATCCACCACTGCAAACTTGGCGGCTGCCCAATTCTTAAAGAATTTTCTAATGATATCAGTGGTGATATTAATAAATGTAATTTATTGTATAATCCAATGGGTCAACATTTGGAATACTTAAGCCAATATTTGCCAAATGACCAGTGCATGATGTTACAAATCATCCACGGGAAAAAAGACGCTCAGCCAATGGATGTTCACAAAACAGAATAAAAAGTTCACTGATACGCCCTGACCGGTTTGGCTCAGCAGTTAGAGTGTCGGTCCGTGGACCAATGAGTCTTGGGTTCGGTTCTGGTCAAGGGCACGTACCTCGGTTGCAGTTAGTCCCCAGCCCTGGTAGGGTCGTGTGTGTGGCAACCAGTCGATGTGGCTCTATCACATCGATGCTTCTCTCTGTCTCTCTCTCTCTCCCTCCCTCTCACTCTATCTGATAATAAGTAGAAAAATATCCTTGGGTGAGGCTAAAAAAAGAAAAGAAAAGCTCATTGATGCAGTTTCAGAGCCTGTATCATGACAACTGGCCTTAAGCTGCAACTTGTTGAATTTTAGTGTGGTATCAAAGACGAAAAGTACAATCACCTGAAGAAGCTTATCAAAATACTCCTCCCTTCTCTGACTACGGATCTGTGTATGGCTGATTTTTTTCATATGCTTCACTGCAATCACAACATATTGCAACAGCCCTGCTCGGTTTGACTAGCAGTTAGACCAAAGAGTTTCGGGCTTGATTCCGGTTAAGGGCACATACCTAGGTAGCAGTTCGTCCCCAGCCCTGGTTGGGGTTGTGCGGGAGGCAACCAGTCCATGTGTCCCTCTCACGTCGATTTCTCTCTCTTTTCCATCCATTCTATCTGAAGATAAATGGAAAAATATCCTCGAAAAAAATATCCTCAGGTGAGGATTTAAAAAAAACAAAAAACATAGAGATTGAAGTCCAAAGCAGATATAAAAATTGATCTGCCTTCTAGTACGCCAGACATTAAGAAAATTTGCAAAAAATGTAAAATAATGCTACTCTTCTCACTGACTTTTTAAAAACACAGTGCTATGTTTCATTTAAAAAGACTATTTAGGTTATGGGTATATTGTTGTTGTTTAAAAAAAATTTTTTTTTTTTATCCTCACCCGAGGACATTTTTCCATCTTTGTTCAGGTAGAGTGGGAGGAAGAGAGAGAGAAAAACATCGACGTGAAAGAGACACATCAAGTGGCTGCCTCCCGCACGACCCAGCCAGGGCCGGGGACAAACTGCAAGCGAGGTACGTGCCCTTAGCGGGAACCAAACCCCGGTCTCTCTGGACCGAAGGCAGATGCTCTAACCGCTGAGCCAAACTGGCCAGGGCTATTGTTGTTGTTTTTAAATAAATGGATAAATATTCTAAAATTTTCTTCATTTTAAATCCTCATGCAGTGAATAGTAATAGACAGAACCCACACAAACCACTCTTTGGGGCTCCCAGTAATTTTTAAAATTGCAAAAGACTTCTGAGACCAAAAGGTTTGAGAACCGCTCTTCAAAAAAATAAGTGCTTCCTGGAATGTCCTCCCAAACTAAACCCCACCTGGACAATGGCTTCCAAGAGAGCTGGAGAAGTTTTGATTTTTTTTTTTTTTTTAATCCTCACCCGAGGACATTTTTCCATATTTTGTTCAGATAGAGTGGGAGGGGGGAGAGAGAGCAAAACATCGATATGAAAGGGACACATCGAGTGGCTGCCACCCGCACGACCCAACCAGGGCTGGGGACAAACTGCGACCAAGGTACGTGCCCTTAGCGGGAACCGAACCCGGGTCTCTCCGGACCGCAGGCCGACGCTCTAACCGCTGAGCCAAACCGGCCAGGGTAAGAGCCAGGGAAGTTTAAGTGCATTATCACACAGCCTTTCTGTGCCCACGTATTTCACAGCCTTACTGAAATTATTCGCAGAAATGTATAGAACTGCAAGAAAGGACCAAACAAAACGGGCCCATTACTCAGAGGAGAAAATAGAGGTAAGATGTGGAGACCATTTCAAAGGCAGATCCGTTCTTCTCCACCCTGTTCTGGGCTGAGGGAGAGCCTATTTCTCCAAAACTCCCGGGAGCCTGCCCAGCCAGGGAAGTGGAGTGAGACCCGGCTTTTCTCATGACACATCCATGGCTTGGCCTGTGGGCTCAGCTGCGATCATCACGGGAATAGCTTGTCGTCTTCTGGCCCCGCTTCATTTCCGTCACCACGGAGAGCAGGAATTATCCGAGTGGGTGGAAAATGAAAATGAGAGCAGTTTCAGGAACACGACGTAAACAAGAGCCCCGCCGCCCTCCTGTTCACTTCTCTCCCGATGCGTTTCCAACGCCGCCGTGTTGCTCATCCGAGGAGTGACTGGGACCCGGGCTTGAAATGCAGGGATGATTTAAAGTGACAGTTGGGGCCCTTTTGCTGCAGTCTGCAAAACTCCACCTCCCTGAACCGACCCCGTTACAGCCCCTGCTCCATTTCCCACACAGGGCACTGAAAAATGACTCCGAACACCAGACCGCAAGGGGCTTTTTATCTTAGCTGTCAGCCTGAAATACATTCAGAACTCAAAGCAATTATGGAAACATTTGGGTCTCCTGAACTTTTCTCTGCTGGGTTTCTCTCCCAAATAAAATGAAATGAAGCTTAGTTCTTTGGGGATTAATATAAACAAAGATCATAAAGGCATCTAGTGAACGGGGTTCGGGGACAGACATCACAGGCAATGAATGAACAACTAACTTCACTAGCAGTCAACACAAGAACGTCATGCATGGAGGGGCAGTAGAGGCTTTGGGGGAGGGCCTTGCCATGAATATGGTTAATTCTTCTAATTACAGCCCAGGAAAATGTTGTTCTAGCTCCCCAGCCCCCCACCTCGCTCTGTCAATCTACAGCTTGAAGGTCCTGAATAGTATCAAATGCAAATATCCTTTTTTTTTTTTTTGAAAGGAGGTGGTCAGAGGGTCTACAGGGAAGAAGGGATTTTTGAAGTATGCACTAAGTCAACAGACCCGTGAGCAGTGGGACAGTAAAATTTCACAGCCAGGCTTTGATCTGGATTTCAGAAAAATGAAGCCATAAATGTAGAATGTTTTATGAACCCCCAAATAAGAAACTCTTTGTCTTTTATCTAACATGTCTACTGAGAAAAATCAGAGGATTATCTAAACGTTGGTCTCGTTATATTTTATTTGTGGCAGGGTAAAAAGAGAGCACAAAAATATTTACCAAGGTTTATTTTAACTCTAAATAAACTAAACATTGTTTTAAAGGATATATATATATACATATATGTGTGTATATATATGTATATGTGTGTGTGTGTGTATTTTTTTTTCAAATGGGTTTCCATGGGCAAATCCATCAGCCCAAATAGGTAGAAATGGATGCATTTTCTTGCTGAAATTGAAATTTCCCCTCAGAGGCTGCCATGACCTCAATGAAAGTTTTGTCTGCTGTCAGCTCTGCAGATGAAAATGCTCCCTCCGTGTTGCTACCTGCCCGATACCCCTGGACTTCAGTTGCCTTGGTTTGCTCACTGATAGGACTGAATGAATGAACTCGAGGCCCCTTCCACCTGGAGTCTCTCTGCTCTCAAATGTCTTCTTTTTAAGGATGGAGGGTGGTGGGGGGAGAAACTTCTAAACTGCTCTCTTTAAAGAAGGAAGGCAACCTTCACCCCTTGATAAAGACAGGAGCTGGGGAGCTAGCTGCCTGCCCAGCTGCGTCTCCCCTGAGCCAGGAGGCAGGAAAAGAAGAAGCTGCCAGGTGAGACTCCAGTGGTCCCCAGCTGGATTCAGATCTCAGCTCCACAACTCTGGGGATGGGGAAATAGTTGCCCTAAGGGGCCAGGATGTGAGCCTGCTCACCTCAGAAAGCAAAGGCACTGTTAGGTGAGATTGCTCAGAGAAAACGGGCCCCTCGATGCAGAAAACCCTATAAAAAACACACACACATACACAGTGCCTGCTCAGTCTGTTTTCCCACCACCCAGAGCTCCATTCCTGGAGAATGACTCGGGCCTAAGATGTTTTTTAATAGAAATGACCCTGTTATTCACAGTCACCCTGCGAAGCAGACAGGCCATCAGGAGAATCTCGTTGGTCGATGAGGAAAGAGGCTGGGCCACTGGGTGACTTGTTTCAGCTCTAGCCAAGCTGCGTCTCAAATGCAAATCTTGGCCTCCCCTAACTCATTCCAAAATCCTCAGGGTTTTCGTTGCTTGCTTTCTCTAAAACGTTGTGTCGCCTCCTTGGTAAAAACGGAAGCACCCACTTTCTGCAAAGCCTTACACATTTTGCTTGACTATTCTGCTATTTTGGCAAATAATGAGCACTTATTTTGTTCCATGGGAAGTTTCATGTCTTCACCTAATGTCCTTTCAATATCGTGTGATAAAGTCAGAAGTTGGAAGTGGTACTTGCGGTGTTTTTCTTTTCTTTTAAATTGAATATGTATCATTCAAAAAGAACCATCAATGAGAATCCCTTGCAGTCCCTAAATTCCTTTACACGATTACGACCATTTTTACTGCAAAAGTGCTTATATTTCCGCCCTTTGTGTTAACTGGGATAGTATCTGATATTGTGTAGTTTACTCCCAAATCTTCAAGGAGCCAGTGGTCTAATAACGACGATGACGGACATGCACGTGGTAGATGCCGTCACAACCCCAAAGCCCTCTGCACCTTAAATGTTCACCCTCTCCTTTACCCTCTCTGAAGCCAGTGCCTGTTTTAGTACCTGCTGCACAGTAGATGCTCAGAAACGACCAGCCACCTGACGCTTTTCACTGGAGTTCAATCCTCTCTGACAGGTGCCACTGGGCCCATTTTATAGGTGAGCAAATCGAGAATAGAAGAGTTAACATAACTTCCTCAGAGTCACGCAGCCAGCATTTAGCCCAGAGGACACAGTCTTTCCACGCCACCTGTTGCCTGTAAAGTTAGCAGAGAGGTGTAGGGGAGGTGGAAACAGATCCGAGGAAGGTGACAATACGACCAGAAAATGGAAAAGAGGGAAAAGGTGGCCTGAACAAACTGCCCAGAGGAGGAAGGGATCCTTATGTGCAGGTACCTCCTCTTCTGCACATTTGAGCTCAAGCTTATAGAACACGCGAGTTGGGCTTTGAGATTGGAGAGGCAGACACCTGAATGCTCCGGGATGCTTCGATCCTCCTGGGCGTAAGGCCGGTGCCTCTCCTGTTATGAACACACCTCCGTGGAACCGTCCCAGCCTAGATGCACCCGCCTTCCATCACCCCACTCAACCAGCCTCAGCACATGCCCTGTGAGGACCTGTGCCCCCTGTCGGTCCTGCACTGATGCTATTTTGTATTTTTCCATCATTGTCCCACCTACCAGTGAAGGTGCTTCCTTCTACCTCCTTCTCAAAGTGCTTTGCCTGTGGGTCACCTAGCAACTGTGGATTGTTTCTGGGCACTCTAGCCTGCAGGTCATAACACACTAGTGGGTCACAAAGTCAGTGTAATGGGTGAAAATCAACTTTTGAAGTAGCAAAGGATAGGATAGAATCGAATCGAATCGAATCGAATCGAATCGAATCGAATCGAATCGAATCGAATAGAATAGAATAGAATAGAATAGAATAGAATAGAATAGAATAGAATAGAATAGAATAGATTTCACATGGTAAGAAGAGGCATTTTTATATATGTGTGTATTTATTTTAAATATGCTTTTATTGATTTTTGAGAGAGGGAGAGAGAGAGAGAGAGAGAAACATTGATGTAAGAGAGAAACATTAATTGGCTGCCTCCTGCATACCCCCCACCAGGGATCGAGCCCAAAACCTGGGCATATGCCCTGACCAGAAATCGAACCGAGACCTCTCAGTCCATGGGACAATGCTCAGTCCACTGAGCCACACCGGCCAGGTGAGGCATTGTTTTTAAACATTTGTGTCCATTGTGCAAGTGAGTGCATTTGTGTGTGCGTGCATGGGTATGTATCCTGGGCGCATTAGTCGGGGAATATACTATGCTGCTGTAGTAAAGACCCAAAATACCAGGGCTTAACAAGATGGAATTTATCTCCCTCTCCTGCACCAGTCCAGAAGTGGCCAGGTGGCCAAGGTTAGTGGATGGCTCTAATCTGTGGGACAATCTATCTAGACACCCAGATTCTTCCCACCTCATTCCTCCTCTCCTGGGTGTTACCCCATCAGCATGGTGTGAGTGACGCACACCCTCGGGGCTGCGTACAGTAACCCACAGGAGAGCAAGAAGAGGAGGTGGAAGGCAAGCACTTTCCTTTTCTAAGGACACACCAGATCTTTGCACAGGCTTCCTCTCACATCCTATTGGCCAGAATTTAGTCTCAAGGTCACACCTACTCGCTAGGAGAGACTGATGGGAAATGTAGTCTTCCAGCTGAGCAATCAGGTACCCACTAAAACTTGGGAGGCTCTATTACTAAAAGCAAGAAAGGGAGAATGGAGGCCAGTTAGCATTCTCCACCGTCCCAGATAGACAAGTAAACTGACTTTTTATGGAGGATGTGTTTTAAATGTGTGCAAACCACTGCCTTATGGCGTTCTTTCTAGTCCTTTAAGAAAGCCAGCAAGACCCTCTGGTCTAGTAAAAAAGTTAGGAAAGGTAGAATGTCATCCTGGCTAGCAGACCCATGACCTCCATGCCCCTCCGTGTTTTCCACAGTAAGACGAGGGCATGGGACACAGACCCCTAGTTCCTCAGGGTCTGAAATGAGATCAGGAGTGTGAACCGTCTTAGAAAAGTGAAGGAGGTCCTCTAAAAATAAGACAAGATTGTTCTCTTCAGCTTCCCCTCCGCTGTTAATTAACCACATACACTGGGGTGAGTTGCTTCTACTTTAGGTCCAGGTTCCACATTAACCCAGGAGAGAATTGGATTCAGTGAGCTTTAAGATCTGACTTTTATTATTATTTTTTCTTTATTAATATTGGAGAGAGAGGAAGGGAGAGGGAGAGAGATAGAAACACTGATGAGAGAGGACATCGATTGGCCCCTTCCTGCACACCCCCCACCGGGGATCGGGCCCACAACCTGGGCATGTGTCCTGACCAGGAATCAAACCGGCGACCTCTTGGTGCAGGGGTCGATGCTCAACCACTGAGCCACACCAGCTGGACAGATTCGACATTTTTGAACCTCTTTTCTCTGTCCCTACCCTGAGTCTCTCCTATCTGATCCAAAACTAGTCAACTATAAGTTTAAACAAATGAGCTAGAATATTATCAAAATGTTGTTGTCAGAATGCACTGAAGGGGAGAGTCGGAAAATCGATTGAGAGACGTGTTTGTGTTTCAACATTATCACAGTAAGGTCTGGTTTGTTGCTGAGTTTGCCAAGGTAGAGTCACGGAAGCAGGTGGCAGGGACAAACACTAAAATGTTTTTTTAAAAAACAAAAAACTCGCTCATTAGGTGATGGTGTCAGAGGACCTCATTTCCAGCATCCATCCCAACTTCCGTGGTGTTTAAAAAGATAGAGATTGGAGTTTTGCAACGTAACGACCATGTGTGAAGAATGCTTCCTTGCCTACCCCTTTCTGCCTATCTCCAAGGTCACCTACCAAAGCCAGTCCAAGGTCAGTTCAGCAAACAGCCATCAGCCAACATTTCCAACAAAAGGCAATGGCTTTGGTTTCTATGCCATATCATTATACCTTGAAACTGAGCTCTTGACGTGCTGTTCTTGAAATGTACAAATTTTAGCTAATTAGAAGGCTAAAAAAAAAATGCAACTTAATGAATTCAAGACTTGTTTATGCTAACCTGCCAAGGCGTTTGGCAATGAAAAAGTGTGATTTGGTGAACATCTGATTACAGGCCGTGTGGAATTCCATATGCCGAGAAGCTGGGTTGGATCCGATTTTTATTGAACTGTTGTGTAGAATGTGAACTAATTTCCGACTACCTCATAAGGACTTCTAAGCAGGGCTGACAAAGGATTTATCATCATTATCGCTCTGGCCAGCACCGTGATTATAAGTGATACATGTGTAAATTGTGTTTATAAAGTTTCCGAGTCGCAATTAAAACATGCTGTAATTTTCTCCCTTTTCCCTTTTTTCCTCCTAGTGATGACTTGCCTTAAAAAACTCCCCTTTTTTCTCCCTCAAATTAATACCTGCCAGGGATTTCCTTTGGATAGAACAGACTCTCAGCACATACCCACACACGTTCTCAAGAAGCTTTGATCTGCCATTGCTTCAAACCCACCCTTTAGAAAGTAGTTTAGTTATCAATACTTTACATAACCCTTCTTTTCAAAACCACAAACTGAAAGTAATTTGCAAATGCCATTCAATGAGCCATTCTTTTTCTTGCTTAGCGCCATGCTGATTTTAAAACCCGAGAGTACAGCGAGAACATGTCTAAAAAAAGGAGCAAAATGCTGTTCAGGAAGAAGGGAAGAAAAAAGGAGAATGTGTTAAGAGCAGGAATCGAATAATCACCAAAAAATGTGTATCCTGTTTGTTGGGCATAAAGTTCCATATGTGTGTACTAGCGCAAACTTAGCTGTGATGTTATGCAAAACTTCCACGGATGTGTTACTTTTATCTATTCAAGCTCTCAGGGTCTAAAAGGATGTGCTTAAAAATCTCCAACTAGTGAACACTTGATGATTTATCTACTTCTCCTCATCATGTTGTCTAGTGTAGATTTGTTGGTAGAATCATAGATTTAAATTTTTTTTTTAACTTATTGATTTGAGAGAGAGAGTTGTTTCACTTATTCATGCATTCATTAGTTGCTTCTTGTATGTGTCCTGACTGGAGATTAAACCCACAACTTGGCGTATGGGGATGAAGCTCTCACTAACTGAGCTACCCGACCAGGGCTATCATAGATTTTTTTTTAAGTAAACAAATAACTCAAAAAGAAAATACATATAAGAAAAGTAAGACCCAGGAAAGGGAAGTGACAGCCATAGAGTCAGGAGGCACTAGTGACCCAGGCCCTGATACACCTGAGCCTCCTAAGGGCAGCACTGGGCATCCACCTTCAATACCACAGCTCCCTGGCCACAACTGATTGGTCCAGAGCCTTCCCTTCAGATCAAGAGCAGGCAATCCATGGGCTTCCCTGTAGCCAATGATGCTACTGGATACAGGCAGATAGGCTGGACCAATCAGAAGCCCTCTCTCGGGAAAGAGAACTAGGCTATACCCCTGCAGGAGGCCTCAGCAGATAGCACTGCAGCACATGGAGGTGAAAAGGAGGGATTTGAGGCTTGAAGTTTCTTCCCCTGGACCACAAATTCCATGAGGGCCAGATTGTGTTTTCTAGATTTGTGAAATGTGCCACTAGTATTTGCATAGAAATTACATTGAATCTGTAGATTACTTTGAGTACTGTAGACATTTTAATGATGTTAATTCTACCAATCCATGAACATGGTATATGCTTCCTCTTATTTGCATCTTCCTTTACTTCCTTTTTCAATGTCCTATAATTTTCCAAGTATAAGTCTTCTACTTCCTTGGTTTTTATTCCTAGGTATCTTTTTGTTGTTGTTGTTGCAATGGTAAATGGGATTGTTTTTTTTTTTTAGTTTATCTTTCTGAGAGTTTATTATTGGTGTACAAACATGCTATTGACTTCTGCATGTTAATTTTGTATCCTGCTACTTGGCTGAATTTATTGATTAAATCTGGCAGTGTTTTGGTGGAGTCTTTAGGGTTTTCTATGTAAAATATTATGTCATCTGCGAATACTGAGTTTTACTTACTCCTTTCCAATTTGGTTGCCTTTTATTTCCTTTTCTTTTCTGATTGCTGTGGCTGGGATTTCCAGAACTGTGTTGAATAAGAGTGGTGAAAGCGGACATCCCCGTCTTGTTCCTGTTCTTAAGGGAAATACTTTTAGTTTTCTTAATGGACTTGTATGATTGATTTAAGTTTACATGTTAAAAATCCTGAGGGGTTTGGAAAGCCAAAGCCATGAGGAAGCAGAAAACCATGAGGCAAAAAAAAAAAAAAAAAAAGATACTCGCAGGAGAGAGAAATATAACAGAATGTCACCCAGGTCCTAAGTCCCTGCACTGTGGACACCTACAGGACACCCACAGTAGCCAGGGCCTGCAGCTGCCTCTGGCTTCTCCATGCAGCTCTCCCAGTCCCCTCCTGTCCCAGGTCCAATGAGCCATAAAGGGAACTCCTTTTCATAAAGTGTTCCCATTGAGCGCTTGCTCCCTACACCAACAAACAGAACCTGTTCACAGATCGACTGTAGGCCCCGCCTTTCCCACGCTGTGCGTGCTCTTCTCCTCCACCTCCCATGGCTCCAAGGACACCCCAGAAGAGCATCGAGGTACCCCTACCTGAAAGGGCATGACATCACGCAGAGAGGCAAAAAAAAAAAAAAAAAAAAAAAAAGATAGAGAAAGAGAGAAGTTACATAGTTACACACAGTTTTTATCCTAAAACATCTGGTAAACCGTGCAAGAGCATCCTGAGAGCCCGGAAACCCTTTAACAAAGAGGCGCCCCCTGGGGCCCGCAGTGGCCTGTGTTCCTCACCCACACGCTTTGTCCGCCCGGCTCACTGCGCCATCTGCCTTATCGTGTAATCTTGTAGAGGGCCAGCACCAATTCTCACCGAGCGAACCCCTCCTGTCTGAAGTGCACCCCCGATTGCCCCACTGGTGTCTGGCTTCTGGTAGGAGATGACGTGTAGAAGGCGCAAGGATGCTGTTTCCTCTCCTGTAAATGAGACTATTAAGAGTCCCCACACATACACGAGGGCTCAGTCGATGGGAGCCATCACTAGCCATGATTCAAAATTAGCCTCTGCTTGAGAGATCATGAACTGCACATGTGTGTGTTCCATGATTATTTCTATATGTGTTAGTTTCCTCCCTCCCATGCCTGACTGGTGGTCAGGCTCCATGAGGGTAGGGAATCTTCCTGTTTAGCTCAATACGCATTAAGATGGATACACACTAAGAGCTCAGTAAATATTTGTTGAGTAGCCTGACCAGTGTGGATCAGTTGGTTGAGTGTTGTCCCATGCACCAAGAGGTTCCATGCGCTGAGAGGTCACCAGTTTGGTTCTGGTCGAGGCACATGCCTGGGTTGCGGGCTCAGTCCCCAGTGTGGGGTGGGCGGGAGGCAGCCAATTGATGTTTCTCTCTCATCGATGTTTTTATCTCTCCCTCTCCTTTCCTCTATCTCTAAAAATCAATAGAAACACATTTAAATATACATGTATATGTATATATGGATAAATAAACGGATAACTAAATAATGAATGCACGTCAACATTTTACAAGGTACAATTTGCCATACACTATATAGGAAGGATGCAAATAGTATCAGGTGGGAGAAAAGGGAATTCCGTGGCCAAATCAATTTGAGGAATGCCTTCCTTTTTTTGTTTTTAATTTGAGAATCATACCTTCCCTTCCCCTCCCCCATCTTTATTGAAATATAATTGACACATAGTTTAAAGTACACAGGCTGCTGATTTGATACATTTATATATCACAGAGTGGTTTCCAGCAGAGAGTTAGCTAACAGCTCCATTCCATCACGTAGTTACTGTTTCTCTTTTGTGTGAGAGCATTTAAGATCTGCTCTCTTAGCAACATTCAAGTATCACTAGCTGTAATCACCATGCTTACGTTAGATCCCCAAATATGTTCATCTTGTAACTGGAAGTTGTAGCCTTTGAACTGTCTTCTTCACCTGGGGCTTCTTGGAGCCTTTCACATGCTAAGGGGCATTCTGAATCTTTCTGGATTGTTCTGAAACATCTCTCGGGGGAGATTATTCCAAAGGGCACACTTTGAGGGATGAGTTAACTCTGGAGGCATCTTGAAAAAATACTCTGTTTCCATCCTGAGGAAGGCTGGTGTCTCCCGAGTGGCCAGTTATGAGCTGTTCTTGTACCCTCGGTCAGCGCTGGTCTCCGAATGCATGATAGGTAACTCCAGGCTAGGACCTTGGGTGAATGAGACATAAGGATAGCCTGAAAACTTTGGGACATTCCATTTAAAAGGGGAAAAAAAGGGGGGAGTTTTAGAGATCATGTAGCTTGTCCCTTTCATTCTACATTAGAAAACACTGCACTGGTAAACACGCCCCCACGAAGGTGAGCTCTGAGCCCAATTGCTTGGGTTCAAATCACAGCGCCATTGCTTCTTAGCTGAGTGGCCTTGGGGTACTCACTCAACCTCTCTGAATTTTACTTTCCTTATTTATAAAACTAAGGAAATAAAAACAATGAGTGCCTGGATGGGAAATCCACAGAATGCATTTGTCATAACGCCTGGCTTAATAACCACTCTGTAAATGTTAGCTATTACAGTTGCTTTCTTTATTACATTTTGCTGGGACTAAGAATCAGGCTGAGGCCAAATTGCCTGGTGGCTTCACATTTAAACTTCTAAGCCAAACCACCTGGGTTCAAGTCTTTGCTTTGCAGCTAACCAGCCGTGTAAGCTTTGGCAAGTTATTTAACCTTATGTGCCTCGGTTTCTTGATGCCTCAAATGGGGAGAGCTATAGCATCTAGATAACAGGGTTGCTGTTAAAATTCAATGAGTTAATGTTTGCAGATGTGCTTAACATGGTGCCCGACACATGGTTTATGCTCAACAGTCATCGCTGTGATTGTGTCCTGAACACACCAGAAGAAGTCTGACTGAATGATCTCAGGCTCAGTTCTTCCGTAAATGATGCTTTTCCCAGGAAGCTCCCTTCCCGAGGCCTGGAGCCAAGCCTCTTGCTTTTCTCCCAGCTCCTGGCCCCACACTGGTCCCAGACAGGTACTCGGGCTGCACTGATGACTAACTGCTTTCCCCGGTAGTCATGCTGTTCCCATGGGTCCTGGCCATGCCTGTCAAAGGACAGACTTACCATCCATCACACTCATGCAGTGCCTGTCATCGAAGACTGAGGCCCAGAGGGGCAGAGTGCTTTGCACGGGGCAGCTGGCTGAGTGAATGCCACTGTCCAGTCGCCAGTGCCCCCGATGAAAGTCCCTGAGGTTGAGCATGCTGAGTCCCCCAGCAAGAGGGACGTCCAGCAGCAAGAGGAGATGAGCCTGACCTTTCCCCTCCAATGTCCTGCTGTCTGGGCCAAGTCTGAGAGGCCAAAGGACAGAGCGTGGCCCTCTGGGACCTCAGCTGGGAGCATCCACTCTGACCTATTGGCACTGGCCCCTCCTTCTGCCGGAAGGACAAGGAGAGCAACTGTCAGGGGCATGCCAGGATCGAACTGGTGGCGGGGGTGGTCTCCACAATTAAAGGGTCACCTCTGGGTGGAGTACTTGTTAGGATTGTTCCACCAAGGGGCCAGGAAGCTGGGACATACAACTTTTGTCCCCCATTGATTGCAGGCATCGGCTTCATGGCCCCTTGACTTGTGCTGTGCGTGGGCAGAGAAAGTCCTAGATGGTCCAAGAAGCGCAGGCAGCCGTTGGCATGTGTGGGACCGTCTGCCTCTGACCTTCAGGTGTACTCCACCTGGTCTCGCCCAGCGTGCCCACTGGAAAGCGTCTCAGCCGCCCACAGTGGGAAACCACTCATGAATGCATCCCCGAGGTCTTTCTCGCCTCCCCATCTCGCTCCCAGCAGAGCAGCTGCACACGGCCCCGGCCCGGGCTCTCCTTCCGGGAGGTCTGAACTACGACAGGGCTGAACCGCGGCCTTCAGGACCAAAGCCCTGCCTCCTGAGTCCCGTCTGAACGCGAGCGTCCTCTCGGACTTGAGTAACATGCCCCTGGGCACTGAAGTCACTTAATCACATATCTTCATTTGTAAAATGACTAGAATAACGGTGCCTCTCCACGAGTGTGATCTCAGGATTGACTGGGCATGAACATAGACACGTGCGTGTCCAGGAACGAAGCAGCGTGTGCAGGGCAGCTGCTGTTTGTGTGCACTTAGCCCAGTTTCTAGACAGTCGAAGCCTCAGTTTGCACATTTGTAAAACAGGAGAATAATCGGTGACAAATGCCAAGACCACACTTGCTGAGAACCCACACAGAGGAGAAACTCAATAAGTATCAGCTGTTTCTATAAGACTGCTTATCGAGCCCTGGCCCACGTGGCTCAGCTCACTGGGTGTTGCCGCAAGCACGGCAAGGTCGTCGGTTCGATCCCCAGTCAGGGCCCAGGCTCGGGTTTCGGGCTTGATCCCCCTTAGGAGGTGGGCAGAAAGCAGCTGACCAATGTTCCACTCTCTCGTCGATCTTCCTCTTCCTCTTTCCCGCTCCCTTCCTCTCTCTCGAAAAAGCAATACAAATATTTTTTTTTAAAAAAAGAATGCTTATTGACAGTGACAGTCATCTTTGTGTCATGCGGGACCAACACCCGGAAGTGCCCTGTAATCTGCCCGAGTAACAAAACCAGGGAGCTGAGCAGAAGCGGCCCCGGGCGGCTGGCTCCCTGCTCCCTCTGTGCCACGCAGATGCCACGGCCGGGACCTCTGCGGCGACCACGGCTCTCGAGCGTCCCCGTGAGCGCAGGGATTATGTCCAGATGGCTCAGGGCACCGGGGGCTGAAGCTCTCCGAGTACATCTGTGCTCTAAGGCCTTTCTGGGTCAGCCCAGAGAGCTTCAGGGCAAGGTGGAGTCATTGCTGCTTCTCCGTGAACCTGAGGCAGCCTGGGTGCGGAGTGGGTGAGGGCCCTGGCAGAGGCCATGCTGAGAAGGGCTACGGGGGTCTCTCCATCTGGGCACACAGGCTGTGAGGAGGAGGGCACTCTTCACAGTGCAAAGCCACCCCCACGAGGGGACCACAGGCAGGGCCTTGCTCCAGGTCCTGTGCATCAGGCACCGAAAGACCGAGGGACCCATTTCCCTATTGGGTGGCTGCCCCAGGAACGCAGGGCCCTGGCATTGCCACCTCACTGACCCAGAGGCCTCTCTCCTCTCCTCTGCCAGGAAAACAAACCCACTTGAGGTACTTCCTCCAGAGGGAATTGAATACAGGGGGTGGTCACACAACTGACAAGCGCTGAGAAGCCACCTACCTGGGACTGTGAGCCACCTGGACATCGCCAGAGCCAGCAGCGACCACCACGAAGGCAGGGGTTCCTCTTCCCAGAGCCAGGGCATCCACTCAGGGCAAGGATCGGAGGTGTTTTCAGAGAGGAGGGGGAGGACCGGGGGCTGAGAATGAGAATGAGGACAGCCAAATTCTCTCCTCCCAAGTGTTAACCTACCCTGGCAAAAAAAAAAAAAAAAGAAGTCCCTTTTCCCCCAGCGTAGCTAGGCGTCTTGTAGACACCTTCTCCCCAGTTTTCTTCTGGGGAAGATTCCTCTGCCCCTCCCTACCTTGTGGCAAAGCTGGCAAATTCCCTGTCTTGAGAGGAAGGGAAATTCACGAGCACTGACCCTCACCGCATGCTAAAACACCTTATTATTCCCTCATGAACAGTCCTACCATTTCCTGCTAAGTCACTCCCGCCTTCCTCAAGCCTCAGCCACTTACCAGAAAGATGAATCAGAGTAGTTCAAGTCCCATAAAACCTGTACAGTAATCCCACAATCCCCCGGATTGTGCTGCAGAGGACACGCGTGTGCCAAAAATGGACCCCCAACTACCCAGAAGGCCCGGGCGAGCAGTCAGTGAGGGGACAAAGCCACTGGGCAGCGGCTCCCCAGGCCCACGACCCAATCTCCTGCTGTTCCCCCACCAAGCCCTCCCCCCTCCTTGCATAGCTTGGAAGTCGACAGCCCTGGATGGGGTTCAAACGTCTATACATTTTTTATCAGTTTTTTAAAAATGGAAGTTAAAAGTCGAATGGGATTGCTGAGGAGAGATTGAACGGTTCAAGGGGAGGAAGTAACAGGGGGGAAAAAGGGGGTGTCCAGTTTCAAAGACTTCTAATGGAGCTGGGGAGAAGGCTCGCCTTGAAAGCCTTCGTCTCCGAGTGCCAGATTGCATTATGGATATCTGGTCAGAAAAAGAAGTGAAAATGTCAAGTAGAACAAGAAATGAGGGTGACCGAGGACTTTCATGGTGGGAGGAAATGTTTAACTAAGTGCATTATTCATTTGTCATTGACGTAAATGCCAGGGGCTTTAGCTCATAGTGTGGGGCTGGCAGTGAGGTCCAGACCCGACAGAGCAGTTACACCTCTTTTCCCTTTTCTAATCTCCGTTCAAGAGCTCTGGTCTTGAGGGGTCTTTTGGCTGAGGGCAAGTATGCTGTCTCCTCTAGGGGAAACTCTGCCTTTTTGCTTGACAGAAAAATGGAAATGGTAACCTAATAGAACGCGCATTTCTCTGGTTACCAGGACTTAGTGAGCCTTTAATCTCCATTGAATTACCCGTCCCCTGGGATTGGGTGGGAGGTCTTTGAGTCAGGGAAAAGTTCAGTGTGGTTTTGACATGGGCCTGCTATGTCTTGTGCCTCCATCGGGGACTCTGTGAGTGAGCAGTTCTTGAAATCAGCCAGGAACGCCTTCCCTGTGCCGTCTGACGGTGACATACAACAGCGATGTCTCCTTCTTATCTGATGTGTTTCAAAATGCTGCAGTTGCTGCGAACCATTTCCCTAATTGATCCGGAATGTGGGCTAATTCCCATGCCCTGCGTTGGTGTGTGTGTCCCAAATTTGGAAATGGTGGGATGCATTTAAGACTAGTCTTGCGAGGACGGCAGTTTAGAGTTGTGTTTAACAAACAGACCCATAAAAAAGGAAAGTAGAGGAAGACCATCAACTCTGACCCAATTATAAGTGTGTGTGTGTGTGTGTGTGTGTGTGTGTTTTCTTTATTGATTTGAGAGAGAGACAGAGAGAGAAACATCGATGAGAGAGAACATCAATTGGCCACCACCTGCATGCTCCTCACTGGGGATTTGGCCCACTACCTGGGCATGTGCCCTGACTGGGAATCGAACCAGTGACCTCTTGGTGCGTGGGTCAATGCTAAACCACTGAGCCACACCAGCCGGGCATGTGTGTTTTTTAAATCCTACAAACATGGCAATGATCATCATGATAATGGTAACAAAAGCAGAGAAAACATTTACTGAGATGCTGCCTGCCAGGCACCACACTGAATATTTTACTTACAGAAGGATTTTCCTAATTATTTGTGTGAGGGGCACAAATAAGTTCACAGAGGTGTACAAAAGGGGTATGGCTTGTTCAAGTCGACACAGACAATAAGAGGTGGTCCCAAGACAAAGCTCTCTTTGGTTGAGATTCACTGTCATCTGAGTCATTCTGGGCACAGAATTTATGGGACCCAGAGGCATTCTTTCATGCAATTACACGCTGCAGCATGACCACACCAAAAGCTTCTAGTTAAGTAAAGAGTAAAAACCAGCACCCAAATTTCTTCCTCCCACATATGCATTTCAGAGACCTGTTCTGGGCCATGGCTTACTTTAGATGTTGGACGCAGGGCTTTCATTTATATCCCATTGGCCAGAAGTTAGTCACATGACCATGCATGGGAGGCTGGGAAATGTAGTCATTAGCTGGGTACTTAGGTACCTAGCTAAAACACTAGGATTCTACGGGAAAGGGGCAAATGGATACTGGATGACAGTTAGCTGTGTCTACCACAATCTTAGTCATCACTGTGTCCCCAGCCTCTATCCCAATCTCTAGTACATAAGTCTTTTTTATTTATTGATTGATTTTAGAGAGAGAGAAACGGAGAGGAGAGAGAGATGGAAACATCGACCATCGATTGGCAGCCTCCTGCGTACCCCCCATGGGGGATTTGGCCCACAACCTGGACATGTGCCCTGCCTGGGAATCGAACTGGCAACCTCTTGGTGCATGGGTTGATGCTCAACCACTGAGCCACACCAGCCAGGCTAGTACATAAGTCATAAATAAATAAACTCACCTGTCACAAGAACCACAACCATTATTCCAAGCTTCTGGAAGTCCCAACATTAAATGTAAAAATTCTCTTATCCACCTAAGGCGAATGTTCGTATCCCCATTTAGAGATGCGGGTGTAATAACCATGCTCCCCTACTTCCTTATCCCTAGGACCCCAGTTTTAGCCATCAATCTTCCTTGTAGAAAACTGCTGAACAATGCATGCCGATGCTCTCCGCTCCAGGAACTGGAGTGTATGCGCAGAACTCAGTACTTTCTGACGAGTAGAAACTAATAGGAAGCTTCCGCGGAGAAACCAGGCAGACACAGCATTAACCAGGTGACCCAGGCCGACATCGCCAGCGATGAGTCATGGGGATATGATGCTCCCTGCCCCAATATCATGCAGTGAGAAGGGCATTTCATCTCCGTGGTGTTTTCCCCCAAACACATAACTCTAGTCTAACCACGAGAAAAATCCAAGTTGACAGACAAACCCAAGTTGAGGGACATTCTACAAAACATCTGACCAGTCCTCTTAGAAACTGTCCAGGTGTGAAAAACAAGGGAAGTCTGAGAAATGGTCACAGTTCAGAGAAGGCTAAGGAACTCTGTCGACTCACTGCAATACGAGACCCTGGGACAGAAAAGGAACCTTGGTGGGAAAACTGGTGAAATCCAAACACTCTAGAGTAACAGTCATGTACCATTGTTGATTTCTTACTTGTGAAAATAGGCCATGGTTATCGAAGATTAGTAACATAAGGGGAAACTGGGTGAAGGGTATCCAGGAATGCTCTGTACATTTCTGCAACTTTTCTGTAAATCCAACATTATTCCAAAGTAAAACCTCTATTCAAATTAAAAATACCCAGCATCCCTTGCCGTTAGGGGTGGCCAATGACCCTTTACTGGCCAGGAAAATGCAAACAGATGTCTGTCCACAGAGCTGGTTTCCGGGAAAGCCGTTGACTGTGCATTGCGTTTTTTTCTTTTTTTTTTTTTTTTTTATCCTTACCCGAGGATATTTTTTCCATTTTTTGTACAGATAGAGTGGGAGGGAGAGAGAGGAAGGGAGAGAGAGAGAGAAACATCGACGTGAAGGGACACATCGAGTGGCTGCTACCCGCACGACCAACCAGGGCCGGGGACAAACTGCAACCGAAGTACGTGCCCTTAGCGGGAACCGAACCCGGGTCTCTCCGACCGCAGGCCGACGCTCTAACCGCTGAGCCAAACTGGCCAGGGCTCGTTTTTTTCTTTTTTTAAATAAAATCTTGGCTTACACCTCTTTTCCTTTCTCTTATCACCTCCTCCATGCCTGAAATGTAGGCTCAGTGCGTGAGCTGAGGACAGGGTAGCAAGCCAGAAGGAGACCCAGTTCTCCACATGTTCCCTCAGCATCTACAAGATGGCCCTCTTCAGAATTCCTGTCACACGAGAAAATCGAGCCTCGTGGCTTGGCCTCATTTGGTCAAGCACTGGGTCAAGTTCCTATGACATGCAGCCGAGTCCACCCCTAATTTATATTAGGTGGAACCACAGGAAGTTGCCAAGATTTTATTGTTTTGACCTATAAAAATGGCAATTTTTCAAAGTTTGACCTACCATGGGTAATTTCTTTGGAAATGTCATTGAATCATCTTTATCAGCTATAAATCCAAATAACAAGAAGTAGCATACTGCCACTCTCCGATGTTTTTTCTGGGGTGAGGATTTTGCCTCTTAAAAACCATCATGCTAGGTTTTAAACATTGTTTTACCTGGCATTCTATTTCTTCTTGATGCTTCAGCTGACTTAGTAAAAGAGATTCTCAACCTCTCACTGTTGCCTGCATTTGGTGACATTGGGAAACACACTACTGGTGTTTTTAAAAAATACTCATTTACCCCTAAGAATATACCCAAAAGAATTACAAACAGGGACTCAAACAAATACTCGCATGTGAATATTCATAGCAGCTATTATGTTCATAATAGCCAAAAACTGGAAACAACTCAAATGTCCAGAAACTAATGATGGATAAACCAAATGTGATCTATCCTTGTAATGGAATATTACTCAGCCATGAAAAGGAATGAAGCTTTGACACATGCTATAACATGGATGAACCCTGAAAACATCATGCTAAGTGAAAGAAGCCAAACACAAAAGAGCCGATATGTACGATTTCATTTGTGTGAAATACCCAGTAGGTGAACCAACAGAGAAGAATGCAGATTGATGGAGACCAGGAGCTGGAGGAGGGGGTGGGGAGAGAAAAAACTGCTTAATGAAACCAGAATTTTCTTTCAGAGTGATGAAAATATTTTGGAATTTGACAGAGGTAGTAGTTGCACAACATTGTGAAACTGCTAAATTCTACAGAATTGTGCACTTTTAAATGATTCATTTTATGTTTTGTTAATTTCACCCTTGATTAAGAAAACTTTTCTTCAGTATTTTAAAATACATGATAAAACAAAAAGAATCATCCTGCAAAATGATTTATAGTTGAGATAAAAGAATATAAGATCAAGCTAGCCAAGGGCGAAAGCCCTCCACCCACAGAGATTGTATCCCAGTGTTCCAGTTATCTATTGCTACATAAGAAACCACTCTAAAACGTAGTGGCTGAAAACAATGACATTTATTTGCTTGCAAATCTGCGCCTCTTTCAGGGTTCAGCAGGGATATGTTATCTCCACTCCATTCCGCATCACCAAGGACTCCTCAAGGTGGAGACTAGAAATATCTAAAGGTCTTCTGGCTCTTGGCTAATGGTTGGTGTGGTGGGGACTTCAGATGAGGCTGTGACCAGGACACATGGCCATTTGACTTCCAGGCAGACACTGCATCACCTTCCATGACTTAGACTCAGCTGTCGCCCAGGAGGGCTGACTCCACAATCACAGTCCTGGGCAGGTGCCAGAGGTGGGAGGGGCCTGAGGTCGATTGGTGCACCATTTGGAAAGTGCAACCCGACACATCGTCATAGTACAGGTCTTTATACTCTTGTACATAAAGGACTGAGATGGGAAACACTAGGAAGAAGCCTAGTTAATAACGTGTGACTAGCCCTGGCCAGTCTGGCTCAGCGGTTGGAGCGTCGGCCTGCAGACCAGAGAGTCCCGGGTTTGGTTCCCACTAGGGGCACGTACCGGAAAAAATAATAATAATAATAACGTGTGACTAGAAATCTAACGGTAATTTGGGGTTGATGATGGAGACGGCGTGTGGGTTTTCACCGTAGAACTTAGCAGTCACTTCTCTGAACTCTTGTTGATGTGACAGGATTGTGGGGAGACATCCAGCAAATGTCGCCTGCCACTGAATCCCATCACTGGAATGGGAAACTCTCCAGTTTGCTCAGTGGTTAGAGCGTCGGCTTAGAGAATCCCGGGTTCGGTTCCCGCTAAGGGCACGTACCTCAGTTGCAGTTTGTCCCCGGCTCTGGTTGGGGTTGTGTGGGTGGTGACCACTCCATGTGTCTCTCTCTCTCTCCTACTCTAGTTGAAGATAAATGCAAAAATGTCCTCGGGTGAGGATAAAAAAATTTTTTTTAATATATATTAAGCACATCTGTGTTGACCCAATCAATAGCTTTCCTCTTCCAAAGCTGTTTGGGTTAAATGCATGTTTTCAGCTTAAGAATGAGAACCACTGCCTCCTAAGGCCAGACTTCCTCAAAACACGCCCTTAGGTCCTCAGGTAAGTGTTTAGGGGGCAGAGACACCCCCAATGCTCACTCTCACCCCCTAACTCAACACCCTTCCAAGGCACCCCTAGGCATAAGGTGGGCTTATTCCTCCCTCAGGGTTGCCCCAGGTTTCTGTAACCTCCCAGGTGGGACCCCACCAATCGCGGGGAGCCTGGACAAGAGAGAAGGTGGAGGGTTGTCAGGGCCACCCTGGTTGACCTTGAGCTGCAGGTGCAGACGGTTCCCAGGATGCTCAGAGCCACCCGGCCTCCTGTCCCTTCTGCCCCTCTGCCCACTTCCATCAGCCGAGGGTGTGCAGTTTTCACAGAATGCAGCTGAGGCCGAAGCGGTATGAAGAGAGAAGGCGAAGCCTGCTGCCCTCAGTACCTGGTAAGGAAAACATGATCCACTTTGTACTCTTTGCTGGAGAAGGGAGAGGTCAAACAGGGCTGTGACCCGCAGTCCGCCCTCTCCAGCCTCCCTTCTAGTACAGAAAGCCAAGCAACGGTCTCCCACAGGTAAACCAAGCTCCTGACAAAAATAGGAATCGTTAAGTCCTACGTGTTACTTTCTCAGTACGACGTAAAGACCTGTGACTCTCATGCTGTTGGTGATATAGCATCGTGGTAGCCCCTAATCTTTACTGGAGAGGCATTTGCAGATCTGTGGGAGCAACGCTGACACGGAGCTCTTGAAAGATTGAAGAGCTGCTGGGAATGGAGCAGCCCGTGTCGGGGCTGAGCATCACCGGCCCCCCAATGGGGCTGCGTACTGATTACGTGGAGGGCCTCGTGTGAGCTAGGCCAGCTATTTGGAGATTAAACGTATGTTGCTGGGGTGCCTTCACCCCCCTTCTCACTTCAGTGGGGTGACTTGTCCCCCAGCCCCATCTGGAATGATGGTACTTCCTGTAGGACATTCCCGCCTGGAGCCCGGGTGCTGGCTCCGGGATGGGTCCCTTCCCCTGAAGAGAAAAGGAATTCAGGTCCCCCGTCCACCCCCGTGGGGCCTCCCCGCGTCTGATCTGCCCCACACCCACGATCTTGGTCAATTCCCAGTGCTTGCCTGGCCCTCCTCACCAGCTCCTGGGGTGTTTCTCACCGGCACTTTTACTTCCCAGGTTGGAGGTTGGAGGGGCTGCAGCTGGCTCAAGACCTGGGTTCTGGGCCACTGAGCCCCCAACTCTGTCATCTGCTCCACTGAAAGTCCGTCCCGAGCCCTGATGTATCAACACTGAGCTCAGCTTGCGGTGGAGGAAGCTGAGTGAGGCAGAGGCTGTCCTGGACT
The DNA here is from genome assembly GCF_014108415.1 of Molossus molossus. Lineage (NCBI taxonomy): Eukaryota > Metazoa > Chordata > Mammalia > Chiroptera > Molossidae > Molossus > Molossus molossus. Next base: position 19,980,969 of record NW_023425357.1, read on the forward strand.
CCGGAGTCCATGATGCAGCCAGGGGAGCAGTACAAGCCGCGTGGAGATCCACTCAGGGGCTGGTGGACGGGCAGGAGCCCAACCCGCCGGGGAACGGGCAGAATACACGGGAGAACGTGGAGGTCTTTAAGTCTGTGCACTGGCCTCCTCACCGGGAAAATGGAGAATGTAGTTACCTGGCCTCGGGGTCTCCACTTGCGCCCCTATGCTCCGCTCCCACATATGCACCAGACTGATCCTTGTAAAACCTGAATCGGATTCTGTTCCTCTGCTCAAAAGCCTCCAGTGGCTTCCCACTTCACTTTGAATTAATAAAGGCTTTGCAAGACCCACAGACCCTGGCTCCCTTCCCCCACTTCTTTTTATTTTTTCCGGTTTTTAAAAATTAATTAATTATGTTTATTACAGATGTTCCTCCCTTTTCCCCCATTGACACCCTCCTCCCTGCTCCAGCGTTCACCCTGCCCCTTCACCGTGCTGCTGTCTGTGTCCACTGGTTATGCATATATGCATGTAAGTTCTTTGGTTTATCTCTTCCCGCCCCCCCCAATCCCCCTCCCTCTGAGGTTTGTCAGTCTGTTCCCTACTTCCATGTCTCTGGGTCTATTTTGTTCATCAGCTTATTTTCAAATTCCTGTTCTCCACGCTCCCACCCTGCCCCGCCCACTTTGCTGCAACCACACTTACTGTTTGCAAGGACGCCTGCCTCAGGGCATTTGCACTGGCTATTCCATTCTCTCTGCTGGACGTTCTTCCCCAGACACCCTCCTCCCACACATCCCTCAGACCTCTTTTATTTTTTTTATTACTTTATTTTATTTTTTTATCCTCACCCGAGGACATTTTTCCATTTTTTTGTTCAGATAGAGTGGGAGGGAGAGAGAGGAACAGAGAGAGAGAGAGAGAGAGAGAAACATTGACGTGAAAGGGACACATCGAGTGGCTGCCACCCGCACGACCAACCAGGGCCAGGGACAAACTGCAACCGAGGTACGCGCCCTTAGAGGGAACCGAACCCGAATCTCTCTGGGCCGCAGACCGACGCTCTAACCGCTGAGCCAAACCGGCCAGGGCCTTCAGACCTCTTTTAAATGTCCTCCTCTGAGACGCAGTCTTTGTGCCCCGTGTGACCTTGGCCCACTCTCCCCCATCACTCTGTATCCCGGACCCAGCTTTATTTGCCTTGGTGGCACTTTTAGCCACTTGATACAATGTGTCTTTTCCTGTTCAGTGCTGGCCCTCCTCCAGTTTGTTCACAGCTGTATCTTCACACCTAACCCAGAATCTGGAACATAGTAGGCTCCTCCAAGATCGCCCTCAGTGGTCCATGCCTTGGGTGGTCCTCATGGAGTCGGGGCTGGTCCTAAGTGACCGTAGAATACCAGGAGGTGATGCAGGTGATTTCAGAAACTAAGCCACCAAAGGCCTCTCAGCTTCCGCCGTGGGCTCTCAGAACACCAGACCTGGAGCCCTGAGCTGCTGTGTACAAAATCCCGCTTCCTGGAGACCACCATGCCCGGGGGAGCCAGTGGCGGGCCCACGTGAAAAGGGAGGATGCCCACTCCACCCCTTCCATGCATTCAGATAAGGCCTTCGAGCCCTGCCCAAATCTCGGCTTTATACACACACACAAAAAGATTAGTGTTACTTTGGAGTCATTTGTTACCAAGCAATGGATGACGAGAACTTCTACCAGAGAAATCTTATCACAGGGCCAGTTCCTGGGGGACCCCACCCTGACCAGCTTTGAGTGTCAAATGAACGAGCACTGCCCTCCTGCACACGGGGTGGCTCACGGTCCTCGCCGCATGTTAACCACCCTGGGAAGCTTTGCAGCACGAGCACAGCCCTTCAGCGCGGTGCACCTCACGGTGTCTGCACCGAGCCAGAGGCAGTGCAGATGTGGACAGCTGGGAGGGCGTGGGGTGAGTGGAGAAAGTGCCTTGAACCAGGCCCTCGCAATGTGCGTGGTATTTCTCTTGGACCAGAGTCAGTAGTTAAAATGTCGCTAGAGGTATACATTATTCACATGAAATGATGCTTTGTACAAGGTCACGGCAAATGGAAATCACCTGGCAGGAAGACCCTGGGGCTCAAGGAAGGTGGCTGTACCCGGGGACCTTGGAGGGCAGCTCAGCTTAGTCCCCTCGTCCTAGCAGCCCAGCCTCTGCAGGAGTGAGCTGCACAAGTGGGGATTAGGAGGCCCACGCCTTTAAAAGAGGCTGAGAGTCAGGATTCCAACCCAGAGTGGACAGACACACAGCAGGGGAGCTGCCAGGACAGGGAGTAATTGGGTTTTTGACAAGAGACTCCGGAGAGGACAGCAAGATCAAAGGAGGCGTCCGTCACAGACCTGGGGTCTCCGCCTGGACCAGGGCTCTGTGTCAGGCTCCCAGGCAGCATGGGAACTGGGATTTTCCTGCCCCTTCACTGACTCTTCTCGGATCCCTTGGGACGTCAGGACAACATTCCCCTCCATGGAAAGGCTGCAGTCACAGAAGGCTTATGCCTTGTGCCCCAACCTCCACACTCAGCATTTCCTATGAATCATCCCCTTTAATCCCCACCCCACCCTTAGCATCTCCACTCTCCAGAGGGGCAAACCGAGCCCGAGAGGGTCAGCCAATTGCTCCAGGTCTGTCACCGATGGAAGGAGCTCTCAACTCACACCCAGAGCTGACGTCTGCCACCAAAGCTCATTTCTTGAAATCAACTTTTTTTTTTTATCCTCACCCGAGGACATTTTTGCATTCATCTTTAGATAGAGCGGGAGGGAAAGAAGGAGGAAGAGAGAGAGAAAAATATCGATGTGAGCCCTGACCAGTTTGGCTCAGCGGTTAGAGCGTCGGCCTGCGGTCCGGAGAGACCCGGGTTCGGTTCCCACTAAGGGCGCGTACTTCAGTTGCAGTTTGTCCCCGGCCCTGGTTGGTCGTGCGGGTGGCAGCCACTCGATGTGTCCCTTTCACATCGATGTTTCTCTCTCTCTCATCTTCCTCGCTCTCCCTCCCACTCTATCTGAACAAAAAATGGAAAAATGTCCTCGGGTGAGGATAAAAAAAAGAAAAATATCGATGTGAGAGAGATACACCGAGTGGCTGCCACCCACACGACCCCAATCGGGGCCAGGGACAAACTACCACTGAGATACGTGCCTTTAGCAGGAACCGAACCCGGACCTCTCTGGTCCACGGGCCGATGCTCAAACTGCTGAGCCAAACCGGCCAGGGCTTGAAATAAACTTTTTAAAATATATTATTTACATATAATAAAAGGCACAATGTGTTTTACGTGTACAGCTTGATGAAGTTTGACATGTGGGCAGTCGGGTAACCACCCTCTCAACTGAGATATAAAACATCTCCATCACTCCAGGGAACCTTAGCTGCCCCCTGGCCATTCAGTCACATGTCTCCTCATCCCTGGCCCAGGCTGCACCCTCACTATTGATTAGTTTTGCTTTGCTTAGAATCTTTTTTTATCTTTATTGTTGAGAGTATTACAGATGTTCTCCTTTTCCCCCCACTGACCCTCTCTTCCCCACTCCCACCCCTCCTCCTACCTTCCTCATATTATTGTCTGTGTCCATTGGTTGTGCATATATGCAAATAAGTTCTTTGGTTTATCTCTTCCCACCCCACTCCCAACCCCCTTCCCTCTGAAGTGTGTCAGTCTGTTCCCTACTTCCATGTCTCTGGATCTATTTTATTTCATTTTATTGTTTATTATTTTTAATTTTATTATTTTATTTTTTTATTTTTTTATTCTCAACCAAGGACATTTTTTCGATATTTTCTTCAGATAGAGTAGGAGGGAGAGAGAGAGAGAAACATCGACGTGAAAGGGACACATTAAGTGGTTGCCACCTGCACGACCAACCAGGGCTGGGGACAAACTGCAACCGAGGTACGTGCTCTTAGTGGGAACCGAAGCCCAGACTCTCTGGACCGCAGGCCGACGCTCTAACCGCTGAGCCAAACCGGCCAGGGCAATTTTATTTTATTTTTAAATACTCACCCGACGATATTTTTCCATTTATCTTCAGAAGAGTGGGAGGTGGGAAGAGAGGGAGAAACATTCATGTGAGAGAGACACATAGACTGGTTGCATCCTGCACAACCCTGACCGGGACCAGGACCGAACCACAACCCAGGTATGTGCCCTTGACAGGAATCGAACCGTGACTCTTTGGTCTGCAGGCCGATGCTCTAACCACCGAGCAAAACCGGCCAGGGCTCTGGATCTATTGTATCCAAATCATCACACAGTATGTACTCGTGTGTCTCACTCCGTTTACTCAGTGCCGGAGCGTCCTCTTTGTGACATGCACCAGCACCAAGCGCCGTTCCGCTGTGGGGATGTACCCCGTCCGCTGATCCATTCAGCCGTGGTTGGCCACTGGGGCTCTTTCCAAGGTGGGCTGTTAGGAATGAACCTGCTATGAACATTGTAATACGAGTCTTTGTGTGAAGATAAGTCTTCCTTCCCCTTGGGTAAATACCAGGAGTGAAATGGCTGGATTGTATAATGTCTATTTAACTTGACGAGACAGTGTCACATTGTTTTCCAAAGTGGCTGTGCCGTTACGCTCTAAGTCCGTGTGTCTAACTACCATGCACGGGCCAGTCTCAGAGACCAGGGCCCCTCCCCTTCCTCCGCCACTGCCCCAGGCTAATGACTTTATTTCTTAGGATGGTGCTGCCTTCCTCTGGGAACCCATCTTTGAACCCATCCCAGACAAATTGAGTGTGAGTTTCTGGGGCTCCAGAGGTGCCCCACATTTCCCTGACGCTCTGCCGTTGCTCTAATGTGCTTGTCGAGGCTGAGAACTACTCCTTCCATTGTACAAGCTCATTCCCGACACCTGGCTTTGCGTCCCAGCTCTGGCACTTGAACCACACCACTGCCAGGCCTCGGAGGAGTTCCTTCACTCTGTGGGCCTCAGTTTCCCTCTCTGAAAAGTGGAGATGCTGTGTGTGTCTTGGGGGCGTTCCCTGGGATTCAGACTTGACCAAGTGATGGGGCCAGTGGCCACCGGCTTTTGCTCACCTGGGTGGGGAGCCTGTGACGATGCCCTTCTTAAAGCACACAGAGTTCACATTGGAGAGAGAGGAAGAGCAGCAGCGCATGGAGCGGGCTGGGCCTTGTGCAGAGGGCCCTTGTCCCATAGCACCCATGAGGGTCCTGCCAGGATCTGCCCCTTAGCTCTGCCCTCCCCCCCGCCTTGGGTGCCCCAGGGCCTTGCCATCTAGCAAGAAAATGGGTCTGTTGGACAATCAGTTCCTTCGAAGCTTTGGGATTCAAAAGATTTAGGCTCAAACACCAGTCCTGCTGTGTGACCTTGGACAAGCGACTTAACCTCTCTGGGCTTCGCTCTTCATCTGCGTAAAACAGGAATGATAAGGAATCCTCTAAGGTCATTGTGAGACTAAAAGGAGGCATTATACACACCCAATAGATATCATGATCTTGAATTGTGGTGTCTTTAATGAAGTAGATGTGAAGGAATGGATAGGATTTTGAGGGGAGGTTAGAATATGAAGAAATCAAAAGGAAAAATCGTTTCAGCTGTCCAGAGAACACCCAGGTGCTCTCAGTGGAAATCTATTTTCCAGCTGCAACAGCTCCGCCTCGGTCGTCCAGTCTCAGCAGAAAAGGGTCTCCGTGAACCCCGAAAACTGCATCCAGGATTGCCGGTGCCCAGATGGGCTCGCAGCCTCCAGGAAGGCGGGTTCCATCCAGTCTGACCAGACTCGGGTGTTTTCCTGGGTGCTCAGGATTGTCTAGACGTGGCCTGGCCGTGTCCAAGCATGCGAAACTCTATTGTGAGGCCTGACAGCCCCGTTTGGCAACAAGCTGGGCTGAGTGATTGGCGCCAGGACTGCGGGGATGACGAAGTGCTGAAATCTCCCCGAGACGGTGTCATATCAGATTGTGTGGCTGCCAGCTCTGGGCTCCGTGCTCAGCAAGTGTGTCCTCAGCAACCGATGGAGAGATAGGAGGGCCAATGTGACAGCCATCAGCCCGAGGAGCTGGCCAGGAGGGTCTTTGGTCTGGATGAGTTGTTCCTCCCTCGGTGAGCCAGCGTGGGAGGAAGTCCCCTGGTTCTGTCCACGTCACTGACCAAGTGATGGGAGAAACAGCTCAGTGATGAGGTGTGGGGGCCCGATGTAATGAGTACTGTGTGGACCTTGCTTGCATCCTGACATGGATGGATGGATGGATGGATGGATGGATGGATGGATGGAGATAAACAGATGAATAGATAGATGACATGGATGAATAGATAAGAGACAGAATAGATGCCTGGCCGGTGTGGCTCAGTGGTTGAGCATCAACTCATGCACCAAGAGGTCGCCGGATCAATTCCTGGTCAGGGCACATGCCCAGGTTGTGGGCCAAATTCCCAGTGGGGGGCATGCAGGAGGCGGCCGATCCATGTTCTCTCTCATCCATGTTTCTATCTCTCTCTCTCTCTCCCTCTCCTCTAAAATCAATAAAGAAAAAAACATTTTTTCAACAAACAAAAAAATATAGATAAATGATAGACATACAGATAGAGGTGGATGTGTAGACAGATAGATGAGAGATAAGTAGCTATAGATAATAGATGATATAGATACAGATACAGATCTAGATAACAGTAATATATACAAATTAAAATTTAAAAAATTTTTTTATTAATTTGTTTTTGTTACAGATGTTTCTCCTTTTTCTCCTCATCCCCCCCCCATCCCCAGCTTTGTTGTCTATGTCCATTAGTCATGCATACATGCATATAAGTTCTGTGGTTTACCTCTTTCCCCCAACCCCCCTCCTCTGAGGCTTGTCAGTCTGTACTCCACCTCTATGTCTCTGGGTCAGTTTTGTTCATCATTTTTTTTAGTTCATTATATTCCACAAATAAGTGAGATCATGTAATATTTGTCCTTCTCTGCTTGACTTGTTTTGCTTATCATAATACTCTCCAGATCCTTCCATGTCATCTCAGAGGATAAGAGATCTTTCTTTCTTATAGCTGCATAGTATTCCCTTGTGCATATGTACTACAGCTTTTTTATCCATTCATCTACTGATGGGCACTTGGGCTGTTTACAGATCTTAGCATTTGTAAATAGTGCTGCTATAAATATAAGGGTACATATATTTTTTCTGATTGGTGTTTCAGGTCTCTTAGGGTATATTCCTAGAAGTGGGATCACTGGGTCAAATGGCAGTTCAACTTTTAATTTTTTTTTTTTTTTTTTTTTTTTTTTTATCCTCACCCGAGGACATTTTTCCATTTTTTGTACAGATAGAGTGGGAGGGAGAGAGAGGAAGGGAGAGAGAGAGAGAAACATCGACGTGAAGGGACACATCGGGTGGCTGCCACCCACACGACCATCCAGGGCCGGGGACAAACTGCAACCGAGGTACGTGCCCTTAGCGGGAACCGAACCTGGGTCTCTCCAGACCGCAGGCCGACACTCTAACCGCTGAGCCAAACTGGCCAGGGCTCAACTTTTAATTTTTTGAGGTAACATCATAGTGTTTTCCATAGTGGCTGTACCAGTCTGCATTCCCACCAGCAGTGTACTAGAGTCCCCTTTTCTCCACACCCTCGCCACTCGATGTTTGATGATTTGTTGATAGCAGCCATTCTGACAGGTATGAGGTGATACCTCATAGTTGTTTAAATTTGCATCTTTCTGATGATTAATGATGTTGAGCTTTTCTTCATATGTCTCTTGGCCATTTGTATGTCCATTTTAGAGAGATGTCTATTTAGGTCCTCTGCCCATTTTTTTAATTGGGTTCTTTGTCTTCCTTTTGTTGAGCTGTATGAGCACTCCATATATATTGGAAATTAACCCCTTATCTGATGTATCATTGGCGATTATGCTCTCCCATACAGTGGGATCTCTTTCCGTTTTGATGGTTGTTTCTTTTGCTGTGCAGAAGCTTTTTAGTTTGATGTAGTCCCAAGTGTTCATTTTCTCCTTTGTTTCTGTTGCCTTAGGTGTTGTACATACAAATTAAAATTTTTGAGAAATCACTGGATATTTGATTATTTTGAGAAACGACTGTTTCGTTGCCAGGTGTGAAAATGGAACTATACACAGAGAGTAGGCCTAGCCGATCAAAATCCTTTACAAATTAATGTACATATGCTAAGGAGAGAGGTTTCTTCTTACCTCATGGATTTCTAGGGCCCAAGAAGTAGCAGGAAAGAGAGACAGAAATCAAACCATCATCAGCGTGGTGTGTGGCCGCCAGGCACTCACCTCGGTGGGGGAATGAAGATGGACAAGGCAGGATTTTCCATCTCAGGTCCCACTGTCCGGGACAGAACCCACCAGCCACGCGCAGCTACTGAAATCAGTCATGCAAAGCAGATGAAATGAGAGATTCCACTCCTCAGTCACACCAGCCACACTTTCAAGTGCTCTACTAGCCACATGTGGCAACCACCTGGGACAACACCGTTCTAGAACATTCCCTGGTTGCCCCAAGCTCTCCTGGACAGCGTGGTTCTAGAGAGTCGCAGAATGAGAGTCAACACAGCATTATTGGGGTGCTGAGCCAAGAGGCATTAAAAGGGCGGATGGTGAGCACCCTGCATGCAGCAAGGGGCGTGGGGACGGGGCTCAAACACGTGTTTGGGGAGCCTCCCTGTTCATGCCCCTCAGAACTTTTGTCTGGTTTAGAAAGCGGGCATTAACCAGCTGGTCCACTGTATTCATTTATGCGTGAAGGTGGCTCTTGCTAACCAGCCTCCAGTGGCTTGGGCTTACTGCTTACTCACGTCCCAAGTTAGAGTCACCATGTCACAGGGAGGCTTGGGTCTGTGTCCGGCATTTCCTCTTCCGTCCATGTTTCTGTGTGTGTCCCATTGTCTGCCCTCAGGTTTCCATGCCCAGATGCCCATGCAGTTATACCCAGCATGCAAAGCAGGCCATGGATTTCCCTCTGGTGGCTGACAACCAGAGAGAGCCTGAGCCCACAGCCCAGTTACAGCTCCCCACCGGCAACTCCAGACCCTCCCACCCACTAGCCTAGACCTGAGCCCTGACACCCCAACAGTCTGCTTTCTGTCCATGACGCCAATCCCCAAATGACCTAGATCTAAACCGTTGCATTCTGTTGTTTCAGTATTTGGTGGTGACGGGAAGGAACCAGAGATGGCCCTCTCTACAATGAAACACAGGGACCCTGTGTCTCCTTCTAGGGGGAAGGGGATTATTTGCTCTGTATGGACTTCAGTACCCACGCCCTGGGTTTCAGATCAACCTCATATCCTTTGAGAGTTAAGGGGGTTTTCCTTGTGGGCTGATGTTTGCGATTTGATGGAAGCTGGCGGCCAAAACTGACTTGTAAGGTGTCTGGGCTCCAAATGGCAGGTGGTGAAAGATTTATTTGGAGCATGAAATGGTTTGGGATAATCTAGACTTTTGGTGACTCAGTTTCTCCACTCACCTGGTTGGCATGGGTCTGGAAGAGGTGACATAAATGTTCCAACACTAACATGGTGAGAGAAGGAAGGGCTGGGTTTGCTGCGGCTGGGAGCTGCTGATAAAATAGATCAAATCGAGCCGCTAGGAAGATCTATTGCGGTGGGGGTTGGTGGGGGGCAAAATGAGCTCCGGCGGCTGGAGGTTTGGTGATGCAGGTGTAGCTGTGGAGTATGAGAGCGTGGTGCTGGGCAGCAGGTGGCAGTCAGGGACTAGGAGCTCCAGCAAGTGGGCAGGGTTCCAGCCCCGGAGTCAGAAGGCAGCGGCCAGAGGCAGCGAGGTTTGGGTGCACCTCGCAGGATCCCCTGTGATGTCAGACTCAGGGACTGAGAAAAGTCAAACAGAGCCCCAAGCCCGGGAGAGACGGAGAATCCGGCCAGGACATGGGTCCACAGTGACAAGGCAGAAAGACACATGCTAAGACCGGAAACCTTGTGGACCTGTGGTCATGAGGAAAAAGCTGACAGCCCAGTGGCTGGAACTTACTTGCTCCAGAAATTAATTTAACGTACATATTTGCCCCAGAATTGTGAAATGATTGTGGACGCTTCCTGAAGCCACACGTGTGCCAGGCTCTTTACCAACCAGGATCCGGCCTGTTCCGCACCCCTTTGGGCCCACACTGCTCCATCGTAACACTGGATGGACGCTCTGCTCAATGACTCTTCCCACACTCAAAGCTCCACGGGGGGGGGGGGGGGGGGGGGGGTGCAGCCAGTCTTGTTCCATAGTGCATTTAGGATCGCAGGCAGCCGGGTACCCAGTAAGGGTCTGTGGGGGGAGGATGAAGAGGGAGGCATGGAATGAGGGACAGATAAAAGGAGAGGGGATGCCCTGGCCAGTTTGGTTCAGCAGTTAGAGCGTCGACCCTTGGACCAATGAGTCACAGATTCAATTCTGGTCAAGAGCACATACCTTGGTAGCGGTTCGTCCCCAGCCTTGGTTGGGTCATGCAGGAAGCAATCAGTCGATGTGTCCCTCCCATGTGAATGTTTCTCTCTCTCTCTCTCCCTCCCACTTCTATCTGAAGATAAATAACAAAGTATCCTCGAGTGAGGATTAAAAAAAAGGAGAGGGGAGGGGAAGTGGGAAGGAGGGATGGAGAGAGAGTGGGAGACAGGGAAGTTATGAAGGGAAGGAAGAAGGGAAAGAGGCAGAAGAAAAAAGAGGTTCTAACCCTGAGGACAGTCTCAGACACCTGTGCCACTGTGACCTACGGATCCTTCTCTGGTGGGGGCCGGGAACGCGCACACCCTGGCACCTTAGAGCTGGTGGGGAAAGTGCAGAGCATTTAAAGAGAATAAAGAAAGGCCAGTGAGATAGGACTCTCAACCTTGACCACCCAGGAAACACTTCTTTTCCTCTGTGTTTCTCACGGTTTTAGTTTTATCTGATGACAGAATTTGGAAAAGTCGGCAATTTTAGAACACCAAGGAAGAAACTGCAGCGTATCCTTAAATCCTATCACACCCTCTTCTCGGCATCCAGGAAATGAAGGTGCTTTTCTAGGGTCTAATTGTTTCGTTCTTTTTGAATGAGACTGTGTTGGTCCCAATAGTTCAATAGGAAAAGGGACTCCCGAGTTCTGTGTGGCAGGAACAGGAGAGGTCAAGGAGCATGTCAGTGTCACAGGCTGGCCACGGGTCTGGAATGAATAGTGCAATGTTGTATGTAACATATGTCACAGCAGGCTCTGGACTCGGAGAACATGCTAAAGGGCTGTTGTTTTGTTTGTTTAATAATAACGATAGCACCTAAAGTTAACTAGACACAGCCAAGAATTCAGTGTTTAAACAAGTTTTTAAACTATGAGTCTAGGTACCTATAGAATCATAGTATGGTAGACAGGGTAGGGAATAAAGGAAATCCATTTAGGGGCATCAATTGTTTTGCGTTTAATTTTTTTTTCCTTTATTGGTTTTAGAAAGAAAGGAAGGGAGAGGGAGAGATAGAAACATCGATGAACGAGAAGACTGATTGGCCGCCTCCTGCATGCCCCACACTGGGGATCGGGCCCACAACCAGGGCATGTGCCCGGGTGATGCTTGCATGTTTTACAAATATATGTGAGTTTTGCTGGAGAGAGAGAGTTCCTTAAATAAAGTAAACTACCAACATTTTATATACACTCAACTTAGGACTTGATAAACCTTTGGAGAAGTTTATTTTATTATTATTCTCCTGGATGTTGTCCCATCATGCCCCCCCTCCCCCCCCCCCACACACACTAACAATAAGGCATGGCAAATATTTGCATTCTCTTCACTCTGGAGAGAGCAAAAAGAGCATTCCAGATGCCCTCTCTCAGTGCTTGGAGTCTAATTAAGTAAAGTGCACCCAATGTTACCAGAGTTGATAATCTATGTATGACTTCGCTTTCTAATTATTTTTATGAAAAATGATTCGGCCAGCTCTGGTAGGACACTCTTCTGGGTTGCAGATGGGCATCCTGTCCCTGGGTGCGTGTTTACAGGGTGGAAGGGGCCAGGGATTTCTCTGGGCTCTTTCACAGGGCACTAATCCCACTTGTGGGGGCTTCGTCCTCATGCTCTAATGACCTCCCAAACGCCCCCACCTTCTGCTGCCATCACTTTGGGGGTTAGGATTTCAACATATGATTTAGGGGGACTCACCATTCAGACCATAACATCATCTTTTAACTCTACTGCCCTCTCTGTTTGCTCTACCTTTAGGCAAGAAATGCCCTCATGGAGGCAAGATGGCTGCCTGAGCACCAGCCTTGCATTCTATCACCCTGAACTCTCCAGCCTGACGGACATTCCTTTCCCAACAGTCCATGACCACTGTGTCTGTTTGATTTATGTGGCCCTGACCCCAGCACTGTGGCAGGGGGAGGATGTGAATCCCCAGGCCTCTCTAGACACAGAAGTAAAGTATTCTCACCCAACCCAAACGGACTGAGTGTGGAGGAGGGGTGGTCCCCATGGAAAATCACAGGACAGTTGTCAGGAGACAGGAAAACAGATACTAAGCAGGCGAAACAACAGAGGTCAGTCTTGTCCTTGAGGTAGGACCACGCCACACTGCACTCCCCAGACCTCTGAACAGGTGGAGGTGGGCACTTGCTCACCCTGCTGGGGTGTTAAAGTACTTGCTGGATATTGTTTGCGGGGCGTCAGCACCTGTTCCCACCTCATGGGTCACAGGGCCAGAAGACAGAGAGCTGCATTTCTCCCAGCCCCTGGCCTCCAGAGTTCTACAGTCACTGTGTGGAAGAGAACCCGTCATTCAAGGTTTGGAAGGCAGAAGCCACTCTTGCGTCTCTGACAGCCAGAGAGTATGCGTGGGCTTTGGCAAACGTAAGTCTTTGCAGCCGCCGGGGTGTTTCCTTGCCAGCCACCCAGCTCGGGACCCCCGTCAGCAGTGGTTTTGCTCAGTTTTCTGACCTGTGGGCAATAGCACCAACTCATCAAGCCTTTGAATTCAACCTGAAAGCTGGATACAGCCTCTCCTGACTTCCCTCCCACAGGTTTTCTGAAGATTTCACAAGCACCTAAGTCCCTACTTCCAGTCCCTTTCCTTTGAAACACCTAGTGTAGCTTGTTTTCCTCACTGGACCCTGACTGCAATATTGGACTTCGGTGGAAAATTTTCAGACTCTCTCATTGACCCAAACTTCCCTTATTCGGATGAGAAAACCGAGGCCCAGAGGGGAAAACAACCTGCCATGATCACCAGTTTGCAGAATGTTCCCCGAAGCCTGCACCGGCCACATGTGGTTACTGAAATCAAACGAATTAGAACGAATTCAAATTTAAGATTCGGTTCCTCCGTTGTCCTCGCCACATTTCAAGGACTCGGTGCCAGCTGTGGGCAGTGACCACGGTCCGGGAGAGCGCACACCTCCCACCTCACAGAACATTCCCATCGTCACGAAATGTTCGAGAAGATCGTGCTGCCCCAAGCGATCACCGCACCTGTAACCTCTGCCCCTCCGCACAGTCATCTTCTTAATAAACGGTAGCACCGGAATTCGGCTCATCCGAATTCTTTGCTACAAATGGAGGAACTGAGAACAAGAATCACATTGTGACTCAAAGTTACCCAGTGGCCTGACAAGGCTGTATCTCCACTGATTTGAGTCGTCTAGTAGTTCAAGTCAACATTGCATATAGTTATGTCAAAAACAACACTAACCTTAAAGAGAATGGTAAGAGGGAAAAAGCAAGCAAGTGGTTACTCTTATAAATAACCCAGGAATAATGATTTTTTAAAGGATTCAGCTAACTGCTTTCAATTTTTTTTTATTGATTTTATTTTGTTATTTTTTAATTAATTAATTTATTTATTTTTGTTACAGATGTTCCTCATTTTCCCCCCACTGATTCCCCCCTCCTCCTCCCTCCCCACCCTGTCCCCAGCTTTGTTGTCCATGTCATTGTTCATGCATACATGCATATAAGTTCTGTGGTTTATCTCTCTCCCACCACCCTCTCTTCTGGGGATTGTCAGTCTGTACCCCACTGCCACGTCTCTGGGACTACCCCATTACTCAGACTGTTATGTTTATTATATTCCACAAATAAGTGAGATCATATGATACTTGTCTTTCTCTGTTTGAAAGTATTAGGATAATACTTTCCAGGTCCCTCCATGTTGTCTCAAAGGATAAGAGATCTTTCTTTCTTACAGCTGCATAGTACTCCATTGTGTATATGTACCACTGCTTTTTTATCCATTTGTCTACTGATGGACACTTGGGCTGTTTCTAGATCTTAGCTATTGTAAATAGTGCTGCTACGAACATGGGGGTACATATATTCTTTCTGATTGGTGTTTCAGGCTTCTTAGGGTATATTCCTGGAAGTGGATCATTGGGTCAAAGGGCAGTTCGATTTTTAATTTTTTGAGGTAACACCATAGTGTTTTCCATAGTGGCTGCACTTCTTGATTGATTTTAGAGAGAGAGAAAGGGAAAGGGAGAGAGAGTGGAAAAATCGGTTAGACAGAACATCAATTGGCTACCTCCTGCATGACCCCCACTGGGGAATGGGACCACAACACAGGCATGTGCCCTGACCGGGAATCGAACCGGCGACCTCTTGGTGCATGGGTCTATGCTCAACCATTGAGCCACACCGGCCAAACTCAACTAACTGCTTTTTAAACAACATGGTGGGCTTTTTTTTATTCCCAGATAAACCACAATAAAGAGGAAGAGAGAGAAACGTCAATTTTATTGTTCCACTGATTTACGCATTCATTGGTTGATATCTATATGTGTCCTGACTGGGGATCGAACCCACAACCTTGGCGCATTGGGACAACACTCCAACCCACTGAGCTACCCGGCCAGGGCTCTGAGTAGCATTTTCAATGCAGTCTGTAGTGGCTTGTTCTCTTCGAGCCAAGTCCTCGAGCCAGGGCACATTCTGCGAATCACAAAACATGTCTGTTTTCTACAAGCTGGTCACTGGGGAATAAGATCCCTTCCAGTAAAAAGACTCAACTGAGGAGATTTCTCAAATCACTGTGGGAAGGCATTTTCTTGCAAGGAACCGTGAGTGTTTTAGAAATCATCGTTTCTCAGAACACGTTTTCCTCCTTCTGGCTTATTGGGAAGAATGCCCAGGCTCTGACCACCTGGGTGTCCAGAGGATGCCCCACTTGGAGACAGCGGAGAAGATCATGGCATGCAGGGTCTGTGGACTCCGAAAGGGGAGAGCGACTAGAACGTGAAGGAAAGCAATGTGCTTTTCTTCAACATAAGGTTTCCTCCCCCAAAACAGCTCAGAGACTGTCGGAAGCCGGGCATCATTCCAAAGGTTAGAGACGGGGCCAAAACATATCATTGTAGCCTTTTCGCATGGCCGTTTCTGTCTCTGAAATGTTAAATAGTGTCTCACCACAGTTGCAAAAGCCCATCGCTCAAATGGAGCCTGGCGGCAGAACATGTGCCATCTCCTTGGCATCCTCAGACCGTCATGTGCCAGCTCCTTCCCTGACCTGACCCCGCCTTCCTCCCCTCCACCTCTTCGCATCTCGAAGGGGCCACTCTGGCGACTTGTTTGAAATCGTGTAACACTCCTCCTAACAACCATGGGAGGCAAGGTTTGTGATTCCCCGTTTTCAAAGGAGGGGAGAAGACTCAAGGAAGGTGGGTGACTTGCCCAGGGTCACATGGCTGGGAAATGGGCAGCCGCCACCCCGCTCCGGACCCAGCCCTCTGCCGCTCTGGGAAACACCAGAGGGAACCACCCCTGACGCCCCTGAGCCTTGTCACTGTGACCTACAGCCTATGGCAGTGCCTGAGTCAGGAGAAGAAACATTTATCTATATTTGTCCTACAGCCGAGTCAGCAGCCTCGTCCCTGCCCGGGGCAGCGGCTATACCATCTGAGTAGACACAACAAACCTTTAATAACTCTGCACAGCTCTAAACCAGAAGTGTATTTTTACTCTTATGAGTCAGCCGTTTATTTGTCAATAGAGGCCAGTAAAGGAAAGGCCCAGGGGCCGTATATAAACAGACGATAGCCCTGGAGACGTCCCAGGGAAGCCGAACTATTTAGGAAAATGCTTGTCCCTGAAAACAATGTCTGAGGACGGACTGGCTGCTGCAGGCCATCTGGGAAACAGGTCGCTGGGGAGGCGGAGAGGTGCCCAGAGGTGGGCAGGATAATGACGGCGCACACGGGCCTGGCACATCTGCATCTCATCTCCGCCACGTAGGAACCATGGGGGCAAAGTGACCCACTCCTCCAAGCCTTGGCATCATCACCTGTAAAGTAAGCATGGCAGTGCCGACCTTGGGGGCTTTGCAAAGATGAGAGGAGATTCGTTATCTGTGAGCAAAGCTCCAATGCCATCTGCGCTGGTGACGAGCATGCTGGCGGTGACAGTGATGATGGTGTGATGGGAAGCCAGATTTGTTAAGTAGTCATTCTCCAAAAGTGAACTGCATTAACTGAGCATCTACTATGTGCCAGGGGCTTCCCATGCTTCGAGAGAGGAGGAGGAGAAAGTGTGTGTAAATGCAGCTCCTCTGAAAAGAGTAAATGGAGAAACAGAAGTTCTGCCTCGCCAGGATGCTGTCTGGCAGGATCTAACCAAAGCTAAAAATGCATACATCCCTTGACCAGCAATTCCTTTTCTGAGTGAATACCCAGTAGAAACAGGGTTTATGTTCTTCAAGAAAGTTTGTGCAAGAATGCACCTAGCAACTTGACCCTTCACGGTCAGGAACTGCAAGCGACCCACGCTACTAGCAACAGCAGACTGAATACATTGTGGTATATCCATAGAGGGAAATACTATACTGTGGTGAAAAATGAATGAATCACTGCCACACACAATCACATGGATGAGTCTCACATCATAATGCTGAGGGAGAGAAGCCAGACACAAAAGAGCACACGCTGTGTGATTCCACTTATATGACTGTCCAGAGAAATAAAACTGATCTGTGGTGATAGAAATCAAAGTGGTGGCTACCTCTAGGGTGGGGAAGAGCACAAAGGAACTTTCTGGGGTGATGAAAATATTCCTTGTCATAATCTGAGAGGTGCTCAAAGAGTGTACACATGTGTAACATTTTATGCATGTGGTACCTATGTGTTTTTTGAAAGAGGAACATGTAATCATAAAATTGTCAAGACTGGAAAGTATCTCAGAGATGAGATCCCTTTGTGACCCTGGGGCTGCAAACACAAAAGTCTGCAGGGGCTGGGACGAGAGTAAAAGTGGCTGACATGAGCCAGGTGTAAGGCAGAAGACACTAGGTTGCTCAGATTGCTACCAAGGGTAAGTTCTGCGAGACACAGTGTACTTTAAAATCTGTGTCGTTGTCCTGACCGGGTGGCTCAGTTGGTTGGAGCGTCATCCTGTGCGTCAAAAGGTTGGGGGTTCAATTCCCGGTCAGGGGACATACCTATGTTGCAGTTTCCATCCCTGATTGGGGTGCATACAGGAGGCAGCCGGTCGATGTTTCTCTCCCTTCCTTCCTCTCTCTCTAGCATCAATATACACATCCTCAGGTGAGGATAAGAAATCATCATCATCATCATACTGAAATACGTCTTGTTGACCCAAAGAAAACAGCAAGGCTGCAAATCTGTGCCCTCTATTGAATGTTTCTTTTATCGCTGGGCCACACTAAGGGACCTGCCCGAGCTGGCACCATGCCAGGAAGCACACTGAGAGAAGTGTCCTGGAGTGAGCTCTACTCAAACACAGCAAAGTGGAAGGAGACTTGACTTGGGCTGGTGGACACACAATACAATATAAAGATGATGTATTATGTAGGGTACCTAAAAATGATATAATTTTATTAATCAATGGCACCCCGATAGACTTATTAAAAATTAAAACAAAAATTCAAGAGGCCCAACTGAGTGGCTCAGTTGGTTAGAGAGTTTTCCTGATACTTCAAGGTTGTAGGTTCAATCCTTGGTCGGGGCACATACACTAAAAAACCAATAAATGCATAAATAAGTGGAACAATAAATCTCTCTCTCTCTCTCTCTCTCAAAGCAATAAATAAAACATTTTTTTAAATAAAAAAGATATGGTCCTACAGTGATGAGAGCTAAGCCTTAGACTGGCTTCCCAGAGTGACGGGTGACTGCCCTGGTCACCAAAGCACTTCATGCCTGTCACCTCTACCTTTCCTGTAAGGTGTAGCAAATCACCTACTTATGTTCTTTCATTTGTACCATTCCTTCCAATAAAGTGATTTTGTACCCCCACCTCCCAAAAAGGGATAGGGTCCTACCCCTGGTTCCATCTCAAAAGTTAAGTCCCCTAACCTCTTTTGATGCCTCAGTGTCTTTATCAAATGGATAATGAGTCTTGAGTATCACCTACTTGGATATAGAAACCCCAGCTGACATCGTTGCCATCCCCCGGACCACCTCATTCATGGTAGGTACTCAGCAAATGCTGCGTAATCAATCAATCATTCTTGAGCATATCCAAGGGATGCTCTGAGAAAGAAATGGCAAATGTGAAAGCAATTAGTAAGGTACCCAGATGCGAGGTGCCAGGTGGGACAGTGGGTCACAGAGAGCCAGCTGTTAGCAATGGCAAAGCTGAGGAAACTACGGTTCAGATGCTTGGGCAGGGATGCAGCTCCTCCCTCCAAAGCACCTAGCCTGGCTGTCACAAAGCAGTTAGACCGGTCTACTACCTGTTTGCGGACATCCTGTCTTCTAGACACCAAACTGTCCA
The DNA here is from genome assembly GCF_014108415.1 of Molossus molossus. Lineage (NCBI taxonomy): Eukaryota > Metazoa > Chordata > Mammalia > Chiroptera > Molossidae > Molossus > Molossus molossus. The sequence continues at coordinate 19,999,645 of NW_023425357.1, forward strand.
AAATGTGCTTTAAAAAAAAAAAGTATCTATGTTGTTGAAAGTATTACAAATGTCCCCCCATGTCCCCCCATTGTCCCCCTCCACCTTGATCCCCCCTCCCTTCCAACATGTGCTTTGAAATGTGATTTTAACAGATGTAGTTCCTCAGAACTCTTTCGGTTGAAGGCGACAACAATACAATCTGGCTTAAGTAAACCGGCTCGAGAGTGCATCGGCTCCTTGAATCAAGTATCAGGAGCAGAGTGAACCTCGGAGTCGCAAATTCCCACCCCCCACCCACCCCACTTTTTTTCCTTCCAAGAAAAAAAAGAAACCACTAAACTGCAACTCTCCTTCTTGACATAATCGGATGGAATGGAAGAGAATGGAAAACAGGGGAAACCTTCTCGCTGGGTGACTCTTAGATCAGCTCCAGCCACCCACCCACTGGCTGGACCCTCCATCCTTTCTCAGACACGGAGTATTTACCTACCAGCTCCAGTGAGGAAATGCCTACGGTGAACTCTGATTGGCCCCATAGGAGCCACATGTCTGAAACTGGGCCAATCACTGTGGCCCAGGGGTGGTGTCTGCTACAGGCATAACCACTGGAGGAATCTCTGGGCTGCCTGCTGAAATTATTTTTGATTCATCAAACACAGATTTGTGGTTTCTTTTTCGTCTCTACCCAACTGCTGTCATTATATCCTTTTAGAGTTCCAGAAAGATCTTGAGTGAGTAGGGGAATCAAGAAGAGAGTGTAAAGACTATATTGAAGCCCTGGCCGGTTTGGCTCAGCGGTTAGAGCGTCGGCCTGCGGTCCAGAGAGACCCGGGTTCAGTTTCCGCTAAGGGCACGAACCTCGGTTGCAGTTTGTTCCTGGCCCTGGTTGGGTCGTGTGGGTGGCAGCCACTCAATGTGTCCCTTTCACGTCGATGTTTCTCTCTCTCTCTCTCCCTCCCACTCTATCTGAACAAAAAATGGAAAAATGTCCTCAGGATAAAAAAAAAAACAATCTATGAGAAACAGAGGAAAATGAATCACTGACAGGATATTGTATGACATTAAGGAATTTATTGTCAATTTGTGATCAGGGTATTGTGAGTGTTCTCAGAGTACTTCCCTATATGTTAGAGAGACATCCTGAAATATTAAAGAACGAAATGAGATGAAGTCCCGGATTCATTTCTAAATCAAGATGGGTACTGAGCTGATCATTGCTGAATTCTCTAATCTTATATATGTCTTAAACTTTTTGGCATAAAAAGCTTAAAATAACTCAGACTTTATAAACAAATTAGAAGTCTTTCTAAGTTATGTTCTCCTAAAATGTGGGAAACCGGTCCTCGTAATGTCTTCCAGGCTGCCCTTCTCTGAGCAGAATCGAGTCAGTAAAGTAAATCGTTCCATTACTCTTGTCACCCCCTGGGCCAATACTGAGACTCCTGGACAAGGCTGTGGGGCACTGGTTCTGCATCTGGGGGAGAGGTCCTGACAGGTCTTCAAAAGAGGCAGGTTTTGCCCATTTCACAGCCCGCTGAGAATTCACAGTTCTCTAATTATGAACCAAACATGAACTTTTTTCGGCTTGGAAGCTCATTTATGTTTGGCAAAAGGCAACATCTCATTTCAAAGCTGGAGAGGGAAGACTTTAAAAGATTTAAAATCCAACCCCCAAAGCTCCTTGGACATCAAATAGCTTTTATGAAATAAGGTTTTGATGAGTTAAGAGCAAATGAATCAGAAACATATGGATTAAATTCCCCTTCAAATCCACATGGGCTTAAAAATGAAGGAGAAGGGGGCTTGGCAAATATCTCTTCAGTTTTATCAAACCCCGAGCATTTTACAGTGTGAGAGGGTTGACAAATCTAAAATGCAGCTGAATTTGTCGGCGCTAATAGCAAAGGGAAGGAAGGGACCCCAAGAACAAGTTGGGCACGCTACACCGGGAAGAGGGTTCGCTTCCCCTCCATCCACGCAGCACAAGTCCGCTCCGTCTCTCCAGAAAGCTGGGGGCTGAAACCTTCAGCCATGAAGTGGTCCTGGGCTTTGCAGTCGCCTTGTTCTTCTTGCTAACTGCGTCAAAGGAAATTGCAAAAGTCCGCATTTCCAGGTCGTTCGGGTCCCTACCCCCAGTTAGAGACACCTTCTAAAATTCCCACTGCAGCCTTCTACGGGGTACCAGAATGGCTGCCACCAGAAGCAAGTAATGTGAGCACCTCTCTACGTGCCTGAGATGAGGCCCCTGCCTCGGGCTCTGAACAAAAGCAAAGCACATGTTCTTTGAGAATCAAAGCCTGGAATCTAGGAGCAGATTCTGTGGTCAGGTACCTATGATGGGGGCCCCGGTGAACTCAAATGGCAGAGGCTGAACAGTCCTCGGACATCACTGGAGTCAACCCCCTTTTAATACGGGTGAGAGAACTCAGTCCAGAGAGCACAGGGCCCTGCTGGAAATCACCGTCCAAAAACACAGCAGTGATACCAATGATGGGATCCAAATGTCCTGAATCCCAGGCCACACACAGGTCGCTTCTCAATATCAGGTGTTGCAGAACTCCAAGTCAACGTTCTGGGGCATAACTGGGATCCTTGTGAATGGTGTCACTGGAGTAGTGCGCAGAAATGCACCGGTGGCCGACGCATTTCCAGAGTAAGCACCAACTCTGTGTGCCAGGTTAGTGTGATCTAAAGGGTGGCACCCACCCCACTCATATTCACTGGGACACAAGGAGGTGGAAGAGAATGGTGGTAAGAGAGTGGACTCCAGGGCCAAACTGCCTGGGTTTGCTTCCCAGCTCGACCACTTACAGCTGTGTGATGTTGGGCAAGCTACCTAACCTCTCTGTTTGCCCAGGTGGCTCCTCTGGGAAGTGAGGATAATAACAGCGCCCATCTCAGAGCGTCATCGGAAGAACTGCACGAGTTGCTGTGTGTACGGCTGTTGTTGTTGGTCTGGCTCAGAGTAAGCGCTCAGCCAGGGCCCACCCCGGTGATTATTATGCTGTGCCAGTCACTGCAGATAAATGACCTCATCCCATTTAATCCTCACCACCCTGTTGATGTTATTACCCCATTTGCAGGATGAGAAATCTGAGGCTCCAAGAGGCTGAATGTCTTGCTAACGAGTAACAGAGCCAGATCTCCAGTCCAGATAGCGCGGGCTCCCAGGCCACCTGGACCCAGAAGGCACCTCTCCCCCAAGGCGTACAGCGTGGCAGGCAGAGAACAGGCTGATTTTCAGCCTCAGCGCAGTCTCTTGGTCAGTTCTGTGCAGTGAAGAAGCTGTGCAACCAATTGTCATGGCCCTGCCCTGTGGCAATCCACACCTCCCTCTCTGAGCAGGGCGGGGGTAAAGGAGAGGAGACCCCGCTCCCGCACGGTGTCTAAAGCCCTGTTCTGAGCTGCATTCTCAGCCCTGCCGCTTCCCAGCAAGGTGACCTTGAGCAAGTGAATTCACTGAGCCTCGATTCCCTCATCTGTAAAATGGGCCTGGTATTATTAGCACTTGCATCACAGAGCCGGGAAAAATAAATGACAAAGACCTGTAATGGGCTCACTTGGCCGGGGTCCCAGCATATGCTAATTGCCCAACAATTCTGAACCCACTCATGACTGTGTTGTCACTGCCGACCAGATGCTCCACCCTCTGCCTCCAAAAATACAAATGTCTCGATCTCAGTGTCCTTCAGCTGTTGTTTCCTGTCTACGACTCACTTCCATGGCAAACCTGCCCCCAGCATCGTGCCTACTAGAACCTGCCCAGGACAGAGGCATGGAAACACAAAGAAGTGCATATCCCCCTCACATTCTGGAGCCGTCTTCATGAGCAAGCCAGGGGCGTGGCGATTGTTTTGTCCGTGAACATGAAGTGTGCATCTAGTCACACTTCAAGGTCTGATACCAAATGAGAAATCTGAGGCTCCAAGAGGCTGGACAACTTGCAGACAAATAGCAAAGCCAGATCTCCAGCCCAGATAGGGCAGGCTCCCAGGTCACCTGGGCCCAGAAGGTGCCTCTTCTCCAAGGTGCAGAGCTTGGCAAGCAGAGCACAGGCGGAGTTTCACCCTCAGCACAGTGTCTTCACTACAATTCTAAGATGTCACCAAAAATAGGATCATGTTGCCTGGCCAGTGTGGCTCAGTGAATTAAGAGTCATCCCATGGACTGAGAGGTCCCAGTTTGATTCCTGGTCAGGGCACATGCCCGGGGTTGTGAGCTCGATCCCCACTAGGGGGCACGCAGGAGGCAGCCGATGGATGTTTCTCTCACATCAATGTTTCTCTCTCTCTCTCTCTCTTTTTCTCTCTCTCTAAAAAATCAATAAAAACGTATTTTTAAAAATATAAGGTCATGTAAATAGGTCATGTTTTCCATCCAGCATGATGGATACAGACTGAACTTCCCCCCACTTTAGTTTTCTCATCTGCACCACAGAGCCAAGAATACCTGCCTGTTTCTAAAGGGCGGTACCAAGAACATCATAAGCGCTCAATCAATGACGTTTCCACCGCTGGAGACTTGACTCCTATCCCCAGTCCAGCTTCACACGAAAAGCCAAGAAACCTGTAGGTCAACCCATAAGCAACAGGCAAAGTGATGAGCCAATCCCCTGGGCTCGCCGAAGATGAAAAGCCTTGCTTGGCTATGTCAAGATCACAAACCTATTACACTTTTAAAACCCAAAGAGGAGGCCCAGGCCCTTTGAAGCCAACGTAAATACAACTGTTTAACAGCTTATGTTAACTATCCAATGGGAACCGAGTTGCTTAGATGGACTCACGTTGCCAGCAATCTCTTTCAGAGACACGGTATTTGTTGGAAATCAGGATTTTACTAAATGTCCTGCGGTCGCCTCCGCTTTGTTTCTTAACAGGGCTGTCTTTATGTGAGTTTTCTTTGGCTTCCCAATAGAAGAGTACCAGATTCCTTTTGAAGTTTTTTATTGATGAATGAGCCGCTATAAATAACCCTTCATGGCAGCTGCCCGATCTCTGAAGTTTATTCTGGAATAATAGTAGCAGTGGGAATGAAGGGCAATTTACGGCAGCGTGTCACGAAATAGTTTAATGGGCTTCATACTGTTTAACTTAATCTTTACAGATGTAAAAACAGAAATACAATTATTTTAACAACTATTATTACATATTGCTTTGCTAATGAAAACAAAGGCATGGGCAGCCCTCTGAGACAGTGAGGGAATCTTATAAAACCGAGAGGAGAAAGTGTTGGATGCTGGCAGGATCCCCCTAGATTTGGGGATAGATGAAGAGCCATTGGTGGAGATTCTTATCTCCCCAAAAAGCCTCTTTCTGCCTCTCAACTTGGCCACATGCAAACACAGAACCACACACACACACACGCACACACACGTCATCATCATGCGTTCACACTGAGGACGGCTTCTTTAGCTGGTTTCAAGCTCAGCTCTGCGGTATGAATTATGGGGCCCATGGAGAATTTCTGCTGCTGGGAAAGACAGCCGCTTGCTCTTAATGGAGCTTGAAGGACTTTTCCTGTTTCTCACAGTCCCCAGCTGCCACCCCGCCTCCTTGTCCCTATCCATCCCCCCATCTTCACAACTCCAGCTTCCAGGGAGCATCCTTCTGGCCAGAGGGGACAAGGATACAACTCACTCAAAAACCTATAAAGTCTGCCATCTGAACGTCCTCCCTGACCCTCTGGGAAGCTGTGGAGATTAAAAACGGAACCCCTGGGTCTCATCCACAGCGATGTCAAAACTGCCCTCCTCTTTGATTCTTCAGGGAGGTCCTTGCCCGGAGAGGCAGTCCGGAGGAGCCCAGAGACACGATTCCGCTTAGCATTTTTCTCATGAGCCGCAGCCGAAACCCCCTGCACTCCAGACTGGGAGCCGGGAGCCCCTACCCGACCCTTCACTATTTAATTCTGTGCCTTGGGGAGTTCACATCTCTCTGCCCCTCAGTGGGATTCTCACCAGTACGAGGAGGAGAGTCCCTTAATTCTGCACCATTTGGAAAAGGACGGGAGTGGGCAGAGAGAAGTCAAAACATTTATTTTAAAAGCTCACTTGGAGACTTGCCCACTAGTCAGTGGCAGCTCGGGACCACCATCGCCCCTACCTCGTCGGTGGGCTGGGCAGTGGGCAGACCCTTGAGAGTAGCATAGCATATGTTCTTCTAGAGGGCAGCTCCCTCCCTCAGAACAGAGAACCAGTTCATTCTATCTGTGTTTCCCCACCAGATAAACCCTGCTCCCCTGGCCGGGCTGAATGAGTCTAGGTGTGGAGAGCAATCCCACATGGGAGAGAACAGGAGGAGTGTGTTGGGGGGTGCTTCCCTGAGATTGTGCATCTGGTCTACAAACACTGTCTGTTATGTTCCCAGCCCTTGTTTACAATAAGCTGAGGGGTGGTCACTCTAGCAGGAGAGTCAGGCATCAAGGAAAATGTGATCCTGAAACAAACGGTTCTGGGATGCCGACCGTGTGGCTTAGCGACTCCCCGAGGTCGGAGGAAGCCTGTGGCATCCCTCTGTGGGATCTTGACCCCAGAGAACCGAGCTAATGGCGTAAGCTACATTTCTACCTTCTCATCCCTCTGGGATTTCAAGACAAAAAGCCTTCTGATGCCTCTTAATCAGTGGTATCTCTTCTGATCTTCTAGATCGGTGAGCCAGAAAGAGCCATTTAACAATTTTTGATAGCCACATTTAAAAAGAAACACCTATGGGACCTTGGAAAGCGTGATCAAGCTTGTGAAAGCTGCTACCTCCCCTGCAAATGAGGGAACGCCAAAGTCCTTCACTCACAGGGACCCTGGAAAATTAAATGAGCAATAATACAGGTAAAGGACTTCCAACAGTGCCCAACGAATATTAAAATGATTATTAGCCCCTCCTGGATCTTATCACTTTTTTTTATCAGCTTTTTTTTTTTTTATCCTCACTCGAGGATATTTTCTCATTTATGTTCAGATAGAGTGGGAGGGAGAGAGAGAAACATTGATGTGTGAGAGGCACATTGACTGGTTGCCTCCCACCGGAACCTGACCAGGGCCTGGACGGAACCGCTATCGACCGGAATTGAACCTGAGACTCTTCGGGCCGCAGGGGGACACTCTATCCTCTGAGCCAATCTGGCCAGCACTGTCAGCTTAAGTTTTTACCGCAAACTCTCCTTCATTTACGCAGGAAGGGTTTGCACACGGCTCGCAGAATCTTGGCAGCACAGGCTGCCGACCAGACGGACCCCAGGGGGCGCTCCAGCCGCGAAGACCCTGCGGGGTCCTGCAGCGCTGAGCGCTCCGAATGCTGCCCTGAAAACTTCCACTGGGAAGCGGCTGTCTCGCGTTGCCTTCCTCTTTGCCCACCTGGCTCCCCAGGCTCACGCCTGTTCCTCTGGTGTGGACCCCACCCTAACACACAGCGATAACGAGGGATTTCTTCATTTCGATTCATATCAGGAAGACCAATAGAAAGTAGAGGAATCTATCAGGAAGTGGAAAGTGTTTAAAAGATTTTTGAATAACCATCAATGTCCAAAGAACATCTGCTGGTGCGTGTCAATCGGCTTGTCTAGCACTCCCCAGGTGAATATAAACTCCTGGCGGGCAAGGCCGGGGTCGGGCTCATCTATATATTCCTAGGGCATGCCACAGGCCTGGCAGTGAATGAGCACTCCCGTACTCTGTGTCAGATGAAGAGCGACAAACTATTCTGATGACAAAGGCTGCTTGATACAAGTCACGTTCCTGACCATGGAAAGATATCAACCCTCCTCCTCCTTCGTGTGTATTCCTGAATGCATGGCTTCCTTTCCCCCGAGCGGGAACACATGTTAAAACATATGAGACTCTCGCATGTGCGACACTGAGGATGATGGGAAGGAGAGTGCGAGCTTTGGGAAGAACCGGCCTTAATTGTGGACCCAGGTTCTTCCCAACTACGTGCCATTGGTCAAGTCCCCTTACCCCGGCCTTGATTTCTATTCATCAAGGAAGAAGACTTGAAGCAATCTCACAGGGTGGTTGAATGATTAAATGAGATGCTGTGCGCCAGAGATGATGTGCTCAATGCCTTCTCCCCAGGGAGCAAGGGGAGGTGAAGACGGGAGCCTGGAGTACTGTCCACAGCTGGTGTGCTTCATGCAGTCCCGAACCTACTTTTGGTTTCTTCGTGCCATGTGGTTTTTCCAAATAATCCGGGTACTTGACCTCAAGCCGTCCCTCACTTACATGGAAACCACTGGACCCTGAGCTCAGCTGCTTGCTGGAATCATGTGAGAAGGTTTCTGAAATACCATCTGGGTTGTGATGCAGTCGTCCGTGCTCCTTTGAGACCCCCCGGTGATCCCAGTGCTTACTCCAGGTAGAGGTCCACCAGTCCAAACAGGCAGTGAGAGTCCAGTTTCTAACCGGTTGCTATTTCCAGAACTGCTGGGAGAATGGAAACCAACATAAAAATGGAACTTAGGTCCTGGCGTGGCTCAGCTGGAGAAGCTGGCATGACTCCCTGTAACAATGAGGGAGGGGACAGTGAGGCCGCCCATTAGATCTGTCGACCAGTGGTTACTTGGTGGGGGGGTCCGTCCCCATTCCCTGGTACCAGATATCAGGATAAGGGGTCAGAAAAAACCACAGTGCTGGGACTCTGCCCAGGACTAATTCTGAAACTGACTAGCATGTATCTTCGGACAAGCCAGCTGCCCGCTCTGTACCTGTGTGTAAATGGAGATTAGGGTGACACCTACCTCAGCGAGGGTGGCTGAAGTTGAGTGAGAAAGTGGATATGAAAAGTTTGCACCAAGTAAGTCTCTTTCACCTCCCTCTACATTTCTTTGCATCCTCTAAGATGGAGATTATTTCAAAATTTAAAGAGTTGAAGTCAATCCATCAATCTTTTCTACTCATCTCTCTATTGTAGCCAGCCTGTCAACAATGGAAGTAAAAGAATTGTGCCTCACAGAGGCATCGCACAGGGGGCGCTGGAGAGCTCTTTGATGAAGAGGAGGAGGAGGATGGTGGTGATGGTGGTAATGGTGATGATGGTGGTAGCATTAATAAAGCATATATATATATATATATATATATATCACAAAGATGTATCGAAATGAATTGGAAATACCAGCCATAATCTTTTGGAGGTAAGATTATTACAGATGATCATAGGATTAAGGTTTGTTCTCTACTTTTCTAAACATGGCACAGTTCTTTCATGAACACATATAACTTCGATAGTGGAGGGCGACTCTTTCCACAGGAAAGAAGGGTGCCTGAGGTCGTGGGGAGCATCTGAGAGTCTCTGGTGTACACATATGGACCGAGGAAAAGGCAGAGTGGAAGAAAACAAACCACTCTACACCATTTCTTTGACCCCCCCCACCCCCAGCAGATCCACCTGGTGGCCTTGGGACCTCATTGCTGTGGCTCTCATTCTGGCTGCAGACCTGAGTCTCCGGAGGAGCCTTTACAAACACACTGTCTGGTCCCACCTAGGCCAGCGGAATGGGAGTCCCTGGGGAGAGGACATGGCCCAGGGAGGGGCCGGAGCATCAGGCCGTCCTGCAGCAGGGGAGTGGACACCCGGCCCCCCGAGTCTGTTCTCCTGTGTGAGTCCAGTGAATACGAGCACCAACAGCGGAGAAAACAAATGAAATGCACGGGAAATAGATTTCTTTCTCTTGGATCCCCGCTTCCACGTCCCTGAGTGGCCCTCATTTAGACCAGACTCTGAGCTGTTCTGAACCTGACAGTGTCTCCCACCCCCGTCCCCACCCCCGCCCTGGCCTCTAGGAGGAGAAGTCACTTCCAGGCCACTGGGGCACCAGAGAGAGCCCAGCATGAATTATTCATCACCACCACCCCCATCGAGCTCTCGAGATGAAGCCCCCAGTGCCGACGTGAAGTCCAAAAATGTGGGAAAGTTTATTTATTTCTCCCAAACATTCCTGATTTGTAATGTGCTTTCTAAAAATGTTCTGACTGACCAAGCCCCTGCTATATTTAGCCACAGCATTTAAAGAAAATGTTCCTTACACTTTATAAGGCGGCCTTTGAAACGAATGAGTTCAGGAATAACTGCTCCCCAGTCTGGTCCTGGTGTCCCCAGGAGTAGGGTGGAACATCTCCCTGGCCTACAGGGATGGGCTGGGTGCTGGGGCAGAATCGAGGCGTGTCGTTCATTCTCGAAGCCCTTGCGTTCACCATGGGGGGGGGGGGGCGTGCCTGGGAGCCCCTTGAGCTTCTGGGAAACGACAACCACGACAACGGGACGTTGCTGTCCTCGGGCTCTGTGGTTCCCTAGGCTCCCCTGCCATGCAGAGCTTCTTATTTTGCTTTTGGTTTCATGTTCAAACGGTTGGATCATCTCAAGAGATGTAACACTATGATGCAGAGATGAAAATGCAGCCCAGCCCCCCCAGCTGGGAGAACTGGAGAAGCCAGCCCCCAGGGGTCCTCTGTTACCTCCAGAATTATGTCACGTGAGCAAGAGTCCTTGGTTCCTGCTTTTGTTACCAAACTAAGAAATCCCAGCGGAATAGTAAAACAAATGTGTTTGGATTAGAGGCTGTGTCTGTCTACAGCGATAAGACCTCCCACTGCTGACCGCTCTCTGCCCCAGAGATCCCGTATGGATCGGCTGTGGAGTTCTGACCGTGGCCCCATGCAGGACGAGTTATTCTTCCCATTTCGCAGGTGAGAACTGGGGCAGGTGCTGGCCTGTGAACTTATACCCATCATTTAATTTACTCCTCACAATAACTCCATGGAGCAGCCACTAATAGTATCCCCACTGTACAGATGAGAACGCGAAGGCAGACAAGAGTGAAGTCACTTTACTCTTAAGTCACTGATGTTGCCCAGCAAGTAAAGGCAGAGCTGGCTCATTCGCCTCTGTGCTGTCAGCTCCGAGGCCACACATGTCACAAGGTCAGTGTAGCCCTCCCCAGTCCCCCTGAGCATCAAACTGCTGCAGAGTAACATATCAATGAGACATTAACGACGGGGGTGTGTCTATGGAGACCTGGGAAAGCGCAGAGCAGGTGGTGGTGACAGCCACCTGGAAAAGGGGTGAGGCCCGGGTGCTGCAGAGGCACATTGTAGTTCACATGATGAGGGGCTGAGTCAGGCTTCAAAGTTCCTGTCGTCCAAGGTGACATGATCTTGTGAACACCAGGTGTCGTCCCTCCACCCTTCCGAGAGGGCCCAACCTAGATGCTCCCCAGGGCCTAGACTCTTCACTGGCACCCTATCTCCTCTGGACCTGGGCGGGAGGACACCCTCCCCAGTGTGCTGTCCACGTGCTCTGGAGGGTGGGATAGCCACAGCCACGTGCAGGACACCGCCCCGTGAGGGGTAACTTTGTTTTAGGTGCTCAGGGAACGGATAACAAATCCATATACAGTCATTCCCCGCGCCCAGCAACTCAGCCAGACCCTTCCAGGCTCCGAGCGGTGAGGGCAGAGTCTAGACAGCCAGGGGCCAGGGCCCCGGGAGCTGAGTGCAGGCCCAGCCCCAGCCCACTCGCCAGTGTCTCAGATTAGGGTCTAAAGCCACCTTCTCTTAGAAGCTTGCCAGGTGAGAGAATCCAATCTCCCAGAAGGCCAGATGCAGCCCCGGTATTATCGGAGACATCCTCATCTTGGCCCTTGGCTGGCAAAGGTGTGGTCAGGGAAGCTGCTGCCGACTGGCCCCAGAGGAGTCCGCGCTGTGCTGGCCATCTCTATTTGCCCAGCCCCCACTGGTGCATTAGCAGCCGCCGCTCCGGCCCTGCAGGCTGACTCCTAGGGACTGCAGCATTTGGGCTCCCGGTAGGCTTGACTGCTACAGGGTTGGGCAATCAGAGGTATCAGCATGATGGGGTGAGAGGAGGGGGTGCTTCTTCCTTCTCCTGCCAGTACCTGAACTCCTCTGGGCTGGGGCATTTCCTTCCCTTGTCTCTCCCCCATAGCTAGTCCCTTCTCCCTACTGGAATCCTGATTCTCGTGCCTGATGGAAAAAAACATTGGGACCAATTCTTTGCCCCAACACCTCCCTTGTGCCCTCCCTCCTCACTGCCAGGGTCCTCAAAGACACCCGACTTCACTCTGTACCTCCAAGACGTATGGCAGGTCCTCCTGCTCCCTCCCTCCAGCCACTTCCCAGGGGGAGAGCTAAGTGTTGTGCTCCATCTCATCTGCCCACCGTGGTATGAGCCCTGGGCTAGAATCCACATCTGGCCCATGAGCCCAGTGCAACTGGCATTTGGACACCATTGGAAGAGACAGACCCCCCCACCCCAGTTCAACCCAGGCTCCCCCACTCTGTCTTGTCCCACTGTAGGTCACTGCTAGGGTATCTGCCTAACCCTGAGAACCCCGAGTTGAGGCCTCTGGACAAGGCCCAGTGTAGCAGAGAACTTGCTGTTGGCTATTCAGGGAAGTTGTCAGCACTGCTTGAAATGCAGATCAAAATACGTCCTTTTCCAACAAGCTGATGCTCTCTAATTTTAATAATAAACTTTGTTTATTATCGAGTATTTTTGACTCTATAAAACAACCCCTACTTCGTGGAAGCAAGACTGCTGTCACCATGTACCCGGGAAGCCCACCACGTCCTGGCTCTCACTCCAGCTTGTTCCTGGAAAGGTCACCCGCTTTTGTGATGTTAACATGAGCTTTCCAATGTCCGGGCAGAGAGGCCCTGGCCTCCAGCTATAACAATATCATCATGTGTGGCTAAGTATTTAACCCACAAATGGATATACACTGACCACTGCATGAAATGGTAGAGAACACAGGTGGCCTCCTTTTCAGGGACACACAGCATGGGAAAATGGCTAAACACATCCTGTTCAGGTCCCAGAAAACCTTATGGGGCATTGAGACCCAGGAGGCCATTAGCCTCTGGGAGAGCCAGCAAGTACCCAAGGCCAGACAAGCAAAGGCCTTTGCCTTTGCAAAGTTCTCTGATCCTTGGCAAAGTCTCAGAAGGGAAGGTCTCAAGTTGGTACATCTTCCAAGATTCTGTCATAAAGCTTTTACTAGTTGCACTCTAATAGTGTAAAAACTAAATTACTCCTGGCTTGAACTGTGTATAAAAACAAAATCTTTCCAAAAGTATCAACACTTGGGTTATTTTGAAAAGATTCGGCACCAGATTTGAGACTATCTGTCCCACCTGTATGCAAAAAGGATGAGTTTCTGAGCATCCGCATATACTAACTATACATATACATACACACATGACTGCATATATGTAAACATATATACACACATACATACACATTATTTATCATTGTGCATATACCTGCCATATCCCCCATATGATCAGAGTACTTGTGTGTGTGTGTGTGTGTGTGTGTGTGTGTGTGTGAGAGAGAGAGAGAGAGAGAGAGAGAGAGATGAGAGGTTTAATGAAAGATCATGTACCCCTTTTAGATGAGAGCACAGAGGCACCCCTTCAGCGTGTCTAACCGCAGAATAATACAGTTACTTCTGGTTTACCCTAAATATTTTAAGTAAGAGTGGAATCCACTTCTTGCTCTCATTGATTCATAATTTGAAGCCCATGATTAAATCTGGAACATTAGAAAAGCTATTTGGATTACTAAGACCTCTTCAGTAGGAAGATATATATATATATATATATATATATATATATATATATATTTATATTTATATTTATATTTATATATATGTAATATATAATATGTAATTATATATATATATAAATATATATATATAATTGTATAGACTCCATAGAAAATGACCCCCCTGTCCATTTCTCTTGGTTTTCCTAAACTAGATACATGTGGGAATGAGGAGCAGAATTTATTTTTATGTATTAAAACTCCCTTACAAAATAGAAACACACCTCTGCCTTTTTTTTTCTGTGACATAAAAATAATGTTCATATTAGACTTTTAGAAATGTAACTCTAACATACCATCCTTTTAAAATGTCAGTGTAAGCCTGGCCGGTGTGGCTCAGCAGTGAGTGTCAACCCATGCACCAAAGAGGTTGCTGGTTCAATTCCCAGTCAGGGCACATGGCCGAGTTGCTGGTTTTATCCCCAGTAGGGACCTGCAGGAGGCAGAGCCCATCCATGTCTCTCTCTCTCTCTCTCTCTCTCTCTCTCTCTCTCCCCCCCTCTCTCTTAAAAAAAAATCAATAAAAACATATTTTCATAAAAAATCAATTAATTAAATGACAGTGTTAGATAATTGGCTTTTCCAGAAAACAACCTCATAAATTAACAAAACACACAAGATAGCAAATCAAACACAAAAAAGAAAAAAAAAATTAACATGTCCTATACAGCAGAACTCTCATATTACTTTTTTGTTGTTGTTAATCCTCACCCGAGGATATTTTTCTTTTGAATCTTAGATAGAGTGGAAGTGAGAGAGGGAGAGAGAGAGAGAAACATCGATGTGAGAGAGGCACATCTATTGGTTGCCTCCCAAAAGACCCCAACTGAGGCCGGGGATCAAACCTGAAACCCAGGCACGTGCCCTTGACTGGAATCGAATCCGAGACCCTTCGTTCTGCAGGTTGAAGGTCTAATCACCAAGCCAAACCAGCTAGGGCTCATCTTACTTTTTGAAACTCTGGCAGTATCCACTGGTCCTGGGGTTTTCTGCTCAGGTCCCTGAGATGCTGACAGGGTTCCCTAAAATAATCCCAGTCTCCTCTTCTTATTACATTTTTTTTGTTTATTCCCCCCCACCCCCCACCCCACCCCCAGTAATCCATTGAGCCAGTCACTGAGAGGTTAATGAAAAAAACAACTTTATTCACAGAGGCTGAGACTTTGGGATAACAAAAGAGCCAATAGCAGCCCTTCTCCCACGTTTTTAATTGATCACAATGAGCCTAGATCGCAACAATGAGTTATCATCAAAGTTGTTAAAGTCAAGGATGCTCTGTAGCTCACTAGAGTACTCTTCAGCCTGGGTAGAATGCTGTCAGGGAAACATGTATGAGTCAGTAGCACATGGCTTGAAGGGTGAATTCTCAGAAAGTCAACTCTGCACCCACTCATTATTAAATTATTATGCTTGTCCTAGCTGTCCTGTTCAACATATTAGCCAATAGGCTCTCTTCATGTAAAGTTTGTGTTCGTTTTTACATAAGTCCTGGAAACAATTTAAAAGTTATTTTGAAGACCTATCTCAGCCCACCTCCAGAATTCATGACTTATTGTGCCTTTCCCACCTCAGATAACATTAAAGTAAGTTGGACGTTCAGGAAATCAAGTTTCAGAACCCCCAAGACAACCCAAAGAGAAAGACCATAGAGGTTAGGCGAATTTCCCGAAAGTTCCAAGCTAAACTGGACTGTGAAAAATCTCTATTTTTTAAATCAGATCCTTGCTTTAGACCCCTGCCTTTCGACCCACCCCTCCCACCAGACTTCTAGTCCCCTCCATAATGGGTTTATTTAGCTGCAGGCTCTGGGTCTGCTTGGGAGGAGTTGGAGGGGGGAACAGGGTCAGGTTGCAGACTGGGTTGCAATGGGCTGGGAATGTCTGAAAGAACCCTCCCACTGCGCCTTAGGTTCTTGGGGTCTACAGAGGGGCCTCCAGCAGACACCAGCAGACTCCCTTACTCCTCCCATCCCCCCAACGCATCTCTCCCTCTGCCTGATTTTCATGTTGGTTTCACCCAACTTTTTTTGATGAATAGTAGCCCTTCACGACACGGTTCTGGAAACGTAAGAGCAATCAAAGCTAGATCCTGAAAAAAAAAAAAGGAAATAAAAAATCTTATGTTGTCTGAGACACCTTTCCTCCCCTTCACACACTTCCGGTCTCCCCTGAAACCTTCGATCCCTTAAAAACAAAAGTGAAGAGACAGGACGACTACTATCCGTAACATGCGTTGGAGAACATGTGTATTGACTAATGACTAAAAGCGATATTATATAGAGTGCACTTTCTTAACAGTTGTTAATATAAATGTTTTCACAGGGCAATCATTATAGTAAAAAGAGTCAAATACTTAGCCAAAGAATAGAACATGTTTCTTTTACTGTCTAGAAAGAAAAAAAGGGGGGGGGGGTATCTATTTAAAATAAAAATGGTGTTTCTCATCTTCCAGCTGGACGTTGGTTGTGAATCCTCACCAGGCCTCAGATCTGCCAAAGAACCTGAAAAACTAGATCATCCTCGGTGTCTCCACAACTGGACTTCAGGGACAGCCCCAGCTGTGAACACCCATCTCCCAAATCTGTGAAAACCAAGGCCTAAGTTCCAGCGACAATGAGCTGGCGACGCTGAGCCGGCAGCTCTCGGACTGAAAGGACCACACGTCTTCCGTCGGTCCGCCTTGGGGCTGTCTGGGCCTTCGCGTGCCCCAGATCCGCAGGACCTGCGGTAGGTGGCCGGAGATCACACCTTTAAACTGACCTAAGGTCAAGGAATTACCCTGCTCCCACGGTAAGAGGTCTGAGATGCCCAACTCCCCGCGGGGCAGGATCTTTTAAACCCCTGAAGAAGTCCAGGTTCTAGGAAGGTCCCCTCCAGGGAGATTCCTCCCCACCACCACCTGCGCGCATGAGTTGGAAACACTTCCCAGGATCCACACCTCGGCCGAGGAAAATATCTTTTTTTTTTTTTTAAGTGACTCCTTCCCCCAGCAGTGGGAGCCATGGTGACTCACGAGAGGCTCAGACCGGGGCAGGGGAGAGAACAGCTCCACTGTTCGCTTTACTGGAAGTGAAGCACGGTGTCGGGGAGCTGCAGAGGGAAGTAGGAGAGGAAAGGGATCCCGAGCTGGTAAAAGCCACCTTGGACGTGCGGGTCGAGCATTAGGGAAGCGTTGAAAGGCGGGCGGAGAGTAGTGGAGGTGGCCAGAAGTGAGGTGCCCAAACAGCCGCCGGACTCCTGCTTGGCAACTCCCAGGGGCTCTGCCCCTGGAACCGGCTTCTGGCCCTGCCGTCCCGCCAGGATACTGTCTATGCTGAAGCTCTTGGACCTGTCGGAGCTCTTCGGGGAGCTGCGGCAGGCGAGACGCGGCGGGCTCCCTGGGCCATCCGTGGTGCGCGCTTGCTGACCCACCGCCACCGCCGCTGCGACCTGGACAGTGTCGCCCGCATCTTCCTCTGGAGGCTCGGGCCCGGGGCAGAGGAGAGGTGCCGGCGAGGAGGAGCCTTCCCGGAGGGGCCAGGGGCATGCGGGCGCTCCCTCGTGGCGAGGGATCTCGGGGCCCGGGCGCCCATCCCCGCTCCCCGCCTCGGGCTGCGCCTCTGCACCGCGCTCGTGCGTCTCGGCACGAGACCGCTTGGCCTCCGGAGCCCCGGGACCCGGCTTGGGCTTCCTCTTCCGGCGACGGTAGTTGCCATTCTCGAACATATCCAGGCAGCGAGGGTCCAGCGTCCAGTAGCTACCCTTGCCGGGTCGCCCTTTCTCGCGGGGCACCTTGACGAAGCAGTCGTTGAGCGAGAGGTTGTGGCGGATGCTGTTCTGCCAGCCCTGTCTGTTGTCGTGGTAGAAGGGGAAGCGGTCCATGATGAACTGGTAGATGCCGTTGAGCGTGACCCTCTGCTCGGGCGCGTCCTGGATCGCCATGGCTATGAGCGCGATGTAGCTGTAGGGCGGCTTCTGGGGAGGCTCTGCCCGGCCCGTGGCCGCCAGGGCGGCCGCGGGGGCGAAGGCCAGAGGCAGCCCGGGTCTCTCGGGGCCATACAGATAGAGCATGGGCGAGGCGGCCAGAGCAGGCAGCCGAGGACCGAAGAGGTGGCTCATGGCGAGCGTGAGCCGGCGCTGAGCTCCCCGCGAGGCAAGAGACCCGGGCGGCTTAGGGACTGCGCCCCGCGCCGCAAGGACCCTCCCGGGGAGCCTGCCGTGCGTCTGCCTCCCGCTCTGCCGTTCTCCCCGGCCGCTCCACGCTCTGTCCCTTCTTCATGGCTTTAAAAATGTTAAATAATTGTTGTAAGTTTGCTATTATATGTTGACTTAGCGCTGGAAAATAAATTGTCTATGATAAACAGTCGTTGTGTTCTCAGCCCACCCACATTAATTAAAATTTCATTGCTGAAAAACTCCAAGCTTTTCCCTCCACGTGTCTTTTTGATACCAGCCAATCGGTTTCGGGGCTATTCCTTCATTTGTTTATAGAATTAGTCTGTTGATAAGTCCGCCCACCCAAGTTGAATCAAGCTGTGTTTATTTGGAAAAATTTCCGGGCACCCAATATATAAACGCACTGATCTGATGTTTGAAATATCACGTCCACCCCTTGACGCTGTAAGCACACACAGTCAGTGAGGCAGGATGTGGACCGCGGTGGCTGGGAGCAGGGTCTGCCTGGCCAGGAAGGAGAGGTGGGGATGGGGGGCGGAGCGCAGGGGTGAGTTTTACCGTTGACCTGGGGGAGCTCCTGACACAGCCGGGCCTCCCACAAAAGGTCTTTTCTTCTCCCGGGCTAAATAGGAGATGTGGAGATGGCACAGTCTCCTAAGATGCCTTCCTAGGTCTTTGAAAGCTTTTACATATGTTGTGGGCAGAGGCATCTTCATCTAAGAGGTTTGGGAATCTGATGAGAAAAGGATGTGGTCCTCCTAGGAAAGACCCTGGTCATGCCCCGCAGGAGTCAGGGCCCTTGCTAGGTGGCTAGGATCCAAGAGGCAGCAAGCCTGGGCCTCCAGAGTCCCCTGGGGACCCTGGGAAGAGGACTCCCGGAGCCCAACTTTTCCTGAAGCCAATGCATATGGTACCAGGGAGCTGGAGACGGTGTGGGTTACCTGGTGCACAGCTCCGCTGATGAAAGTTTCGAAATAAACCGATTGGAGAATTCAGGAGGGGAGAAACTAAGGTCTTTCTGATGGGGCTGAGGTTGCAAGCAAGAAACACCATAAAAGGGGAATTTGGCAGCTGGCTCCGGAGAGCTGGTATTTGTGAATGCGGGTCTCTTGCTTTATATTCTGCGCTTTCCTGTTTATAACAAGGAGGGGGGTTATAACAACTTTACAAGTGCACGCAGCTGGCCCATGATTACATTAAGCATTTGGAAAGCCCGCTTGGTCTCCCCCAACCCACCCACTCACCCTGGGGTGTAAGCACCCCCTCCGTGCATTTTACATTTGGCCACGTCAGAGTTTGAAGCACAAACCCTAGATGATGCTGATCCCGTTGGTGATGTTCTGCCCACGCTCCACCGCGTTGGGGGGAGGGGGGGTGTCGGGGGCATGTAGCCTGACTAGTTCCTGTTTATAATCTCTGATGAATATTTCTTTAAAAGAAAATAAAGCACTCGGGATAACTGAATTAGCATTCCATTGAGTAAATCGGCCGGCTGCGAAGCCAGAGAGAAGAGGGAGGAGTGGGGAGGCAGGTGGGCAAAGAAACTACCCAGAACTGGCTCCCACCCTGAATGGGGAGAGAGGCGCTCAACGTGCATTAAGGGGAGAAGGCGGCTGCTGCTGCTGCTGCTGCCGCCGCTGTCACAGAGAGGGGACACCTTGCTGCAGACTGGTTGAGAGCGCGCAGAAGAAGCTCACCCCAAAATAGAGAATCCAGAAGTTTGGGGGGTCCGGATAGCCCACGGGGGAGCGAATACGTTTGAAATACCGAAAAGGGCGTGGCAATCGGGGTGGAAAGACCGGTCTGGGTGCAGTCGCGGCTTGAGGGAGCGCCAGGCCAGGCCCTGGGACACACCTCCAAGCCTCGGTTCAGGGCGCAGCACTTCTAACTTAGGCCAACCGTTCGGCCTAACCTACCCTGGCCTAGGTCTTGAGGGTGGCCTTCTTGCCTGGAAGGGGCGGGGCGCTGTCCTCTCTCCGGATCTCTGTTTCTCACCGGAGCAACCCCTTTCAACCCAGGAGCCAAAAAAGAGCGTCAATGCTGCGCTTTTGCAACCCGCGGTCCCACAGTCCCCGGGGTTCCCCAACCTCTCCAGATCAGCGCGCCCCGAGCAAGCTCAAGTTGGGATCCGGCTCGGTTTCCAGCCTCGGCGCCCGCTCTAATAGACCCAAACAAAAGATAAACTGGTGTGACTACGAACGCCGCCCCCCCCCCACACACACACACACCCCTCACTCCACCTCCGCACCCTGAGCCCTTCATAGAGCTTCCCAGGCACCCGGAGTCCAGCACGAACACCCCTGCCTCTCCCGAAAGGCGCGCCGCTGAGACGCTTCTAAACTCGAAGGCAAATCCGACCTTGAATTCGTACAATAATAAACACCACCCGATTTGGGCATGGGCCGGACGCAGGCGGGGACACGCGCGGCTTGTGGGCGGGGCACTGATAGTAAAGAGGAAAAAAAAAAGAAAGAAAAGGAAAAACCCAACTTCTAGTCGCGGTCTGGAGAGGCACGTCCAGCACCGCGCGTTTGCTGAAGCTCGCCCTGCTTCCCCGAGCTTGCAGCCACAGAACGCCGGCCGGGCGCCCCAACCCGGCTCCCTGGCAGAGGCGAATCCTGGGCTCCCAGGTGAAGAGCTTTTGGGACTTGGGTAGGAAGGACCGCGCTGCAGCGAATTTCCGGGGAGCGCAGCGCACAAGCCCTTACGTCTGAGAGCGGATGCGCCCTCGTGCGGAAGCTCTGTGGGGACAGGACCTAGTGTAGGCCGGGTGGCGGAGGGTAGTTGAAGGGGTGGGTAGCCGCGCCTGGGAGACAGCCCGGCAGAGGGGGTGTCCCAGAGCGCCAGGTGGAGACACTGAAGTTCCCTGTAGGTTCATAAATCTTTAGACCCCATAAAAGAGCATTTGTGTCTGAAGTCAGAGCGAGCGCCCCTGCCAGCCTGCAGAAAAGCCCCGCGATGCCCCGATGCTTCGGAAAGGACCGCGGCGCTTCCAACTGGGGGCGGGGGGGGGGGGGGCAGCAGAAATCAGGCTCAGTGTGGGATAAGGACAGACAGTACCATTCCCGGCCCTCACCTTTTGGGAGAAACCTCCTTGGGCAGGCTGGGTAGAAGCCAGGCACCAACCCGGACCAAAGAAGCCTCAGAAAAAGAGGCTGAAGGGGGAGGAGAGACGAGCTCCAAGCACTGCCCGCTGACGACCAGGGCCTCTACCCCTCCTCCTCTCCGCTGGTAAATTAAAAAGCAGACAATCACGTTAATGATGATCTGTGTCATCTCTCCAAATACGTGCATCACTTTCTAAGTGTGAGACAGTTAACAAAGTGTGTGTGTGGGGGGGGGGTGTATGACTCTACCATATGTGCCATATGTTTGAGGACAGTAAGGGCGGAAAGATGCAGGACATGTTCAGCCGGGTCACCTTACTGACATCCCGAAAACATTGGAAAGGATGGTGATAATAAGATGACTATTAATAACCAAAACGTACTGGAGGCTTTTATATGCTGGCACTGTTGTAAGTGCTTTCTTTGTGTTAGGTCATCCCATCCTGACAGCAACCCTAAGAAACAGAAATCCCGACAGTTGCCGTTCTGCACACCTAGAACCTAAGGCCAGGTCCTCCTTGAGGAAGTGCTGCAAAGCCAGGAAGACAATGACAGTATAATAGCTGTTGTGTGTGGACACGTAGGGCCCTGTGGCAGTCCTCCTGAGAACCCTTTCGGCATCTATGAAAAGTGGGACTGGCCCATTCCACAGATGATGAAACTAAAGCTGGGCACAGAACACCCCAAGACGTTATAGGTAGTGAATAGCAGAACGGGGATCAGAACCCATACTTTTTCCTCCAAAGGTGGGTTCTCTGAGGTCTGACAACCTCAGGTGTCCACCAAGGCTCCAGCAAATGTGCCCGAAATGAGCAAAGGGAGGGGCCTCCCGAGAGGGTGGTGTGTGATTTGAGGCATTGCAAGTAGGAAACTAAGAGTCCTCACTTCCATCCTACTAACACCCAGAAGACCCTCTCCTCCCCCCCTCCTCTCCCACTTTGAAATGACTGGGGAGCTGAGTCTTCTGCTGCTTCTCTACAGTGAGGAGTGGGGGTGGGGACTGAGCCCTGAAAGTAACGGGCAGCTGATGCTGAGTGAAGCCCAGAGAGCGGGGTGAGATTTTCCTAATTACTGGTGTTTTTTTAAAGCTCACTTTGTTCCGCACAAGGGTGTAAATGGTCTAAAAAGGGGCAGTTAGGGCATGCGCACTGCCCTGCCTAGGCAGTTTATCCCGATAGAAGCTGTTGCGACCAAAGATCCCTTTCTCTTCTATTACCCAGGTCACCCGACAGCTAACAGTGCGTCCTTACTACGGACTGGGTCCTGCTGACGCGCTTTCATGTTGTGACGGATTCATTCATCTTCACAAAAGCCCTCTTCGAAGTGCCTGTCGTGTTTTCAGTTGAGAAACCAGCCCAGAGAGCTGGAGGTAGCATGCCCTGGAGGCAGCATGCCTGAGATCACATGAGCCCTCAGCTGGCCTGTGCAGAGAGCCTGCGCGGGTGCTTGCTCGGAGAGAAAGGGCCGCCTTTACACGAAGGCAGAGAGAGCCCGGAGTGGCTACTGGGAAAGGGAAGCCCAAGCCCAAGGGCCACTAAGTCAAGGGTCAGAAGAATCTCTCCGGCCTCCATGACCTCCCATCCTGGGTGGACATAGACTAAGCACAGCACAAAGCTGTATCCCAGGCTCAGGAGGCCAGGGATCGCCCTCCCAATGCTCCCCAGCTCTGTTCTTTTACAGGGATCTGCAGTGCCAGCAAGCTCATCACTCCGTCAACCCATCCCCTTCCTGCCACTTCAGCTTTTCACATTCTCACAGCCCGAGGATCAAGTCCCCATAAGCCCGACACTGGAAAAACCATCGCGCGCCAGAAGGACACGTTCAAGGATCGAACTCCACACAAGCGATGACCTTCTGCCTTCGCTGCACAGCCGGCGTGTTGCAAAAGCAAGAGAAAGGCTTACACAAGTCCAGGCGGTGGCGTCTTCCCAGGCACCGTGGCCGTCCCTGACTGCGGCTGCCCAGCCTTCCAAGCTCCCTAAAACATTCCACCCCCTTCCTCACATGCCTGTGTCAAAAAGCAAACATCTCAAACGCCTTGGAGAGCGGAGGCCACGCAAGAAATGGGCAGGCAGGGAATGCTTCTCAAAGTTTGGGAAAGCATTTCAAGTATGTGGTGCCAGAAGTCACTGGTGGCTCCGACCCAGTGTGTCCTGCTCACCTGGAGTCCAGGGCCCCAGCCAGTTCCTGGCGGACACCGAGGCATACGCCCTCCGATCTCTACTTGTCCATTCCCACCACACTGAGAGTCGGCAGTGTACTGTCCGGAGACGACCCCGACACACATTCTGCCAGGTGCCGGGCACAGGCTCCAAGACCCCAGCACATTCTCAAGAAACATAGTTCTGCGCATTAATCAAGGATGTCTTTTCTCGGTGTCACTCTCTGTCCACCCGCCTAGGTTTATGGTTATCAATCAATTCCCGTTGGGGCCGACCTTGCCCAAGACCCTGTCCAGTTCTTTTGGATTTGGGGTGGGGAGAGGGGTTAGGAGGCAAGTGCTCAGCCACCAGGGCTTTTTTCCCCCCAAAGGGGACCTGGAAACTCTGCTGTGTGTGCTTTGGGTGCAGTTCCCAAGCCTCTCCCAGGCCCAGAGGTGACCCCCAGGCAGTCTTGGGGTAGAGGGGAGGAGATGGACTCCGAAAGATTTATGAGCCAAGCGCTGAAGTTCCCAGAACCCTGCGTTTTCTTCCCTCCAACATCGGATCTTCACTTCTTGCCAACAGGGAAGGGAGAGGGGTAGCGGAGGGCCCATGGCAGGTGAACCGGGCTGTGCTGGGAGAGAAAGTGCTGGGCTGCCCGAAATGCCCTTGCGCTCACCTGGTCCTGCTACAGATGAGATGGCCCAGGCCAGGGCGGGGAAGCCGGCTGGCTGTTCACTCAGCAGATGTGCTTTCTCATTCCCAGCCCAGTGCTCCAGCAATTCCAGGATGAAATTCACCACTGATTTGGGTGGTCATAGGGTCAGGCCAGTGGAACCAGGGCAGGGAGGTCCAGCCAGCCACAGACCCAAGTCTGGCGGCCTTGGAAGAGAGGTGGGGGGGGGGGGCACACCAGGAGTCCTTTCTCCCTGAAAGGTGAGGTTGGGGCATCTCTCCAAGTGTTACAAGAAGCAGAGGCTACTCCAGCTGTAGCCTCTCTGGAGCTGGGGACGGTCGGGATGCTCAGTGGCCATGGGGTCTCTCCAGGCAGTCCACATCTGTCCAAACGGGACCCTGTTCAGTCCACCCAGCTGAGGTCAGTCCGAGACACAGGGTTCACTTCGAGGAAAATGGTTTCTGCTGGGTCTTCAGGTTGCTTCCACGTTATTTACTGTATCTTTGAGACCTGCAGAACTGTAGCTCATTGGGTCACGAAGGAATGTGGTTATCAGACACGGCTTT
Source organism: Molossus molossus (assembly GCF_014108415.1). Lineage (NCBI taxonomy): Eukaryota > Metazoa > Chordata > Mammalia > Chiroptera > Molossidae > Molossus > Molossus molossus. Next base: position 20,023,878 of record NW_023425357.1, read on the forward strand.
GCAAACTGCATTCTGGTGGACCACAGAGGAGCTTGAACCCCTGAGGCCCTGCAGCCTGCAACGGACTTTCAGGCCCTTCCATCCTGGGCCTCCTTTCCCCTTTTCCTGAAAGGCCCTGGGCCTCCTGAGGACCCACTGGCTGAAGGAAGGGGCGGCTAGTGGATCAGAGAAGCAGACAAGCTGTGCCTGCTGTGCAGTCTTTGCACCCGGACAGCAGACCTGCAGGGTGCTGAGGAGTCAGGAAAAGCAGCCCAGCCAGTGCCTGGGCTCCCTGCTGCTCAAGGTGCTCCAGGATCTTCCCACTCTGCGGGGAGAAACAGCCGCCCTAGGCTGCCACCAATCCCTTAGGCGCAATGTCCACCTCGGGCTGCGAAGGCTGGGCTGAGGCAGCTCTGGACTCAGCGCCCAGGACCCAGGGTGGCCTTCTGGCACTGATTCGCACCTACCTTGGCCCCTAGAACTTCAGGAGAGGGATCCGGAAGTGACCCTACACTCCCCAGCCCTCCACACTGCTGCCTGGATAAAGCCCCAAACACAATCCCCCGAGTTGCCCATGTCCCCAAGGGAATGGAAGGGCCCTCGCCATAGTCTCCACCCAGTTGGGGGAAACCTTCTGGAGCTACCCACTCTGGTGAGGGCCCACACACAGCGGGGACTTCTTTAAGAAGCCTTCCCGAAGGTAAAATCCAGGCTGGTTTCAGAGGCTGCGCAGGATCCCCCCCCCCACACACACACACACACCTCATCCCATTTCTCTCTCCTTGATTGTCCATGTGTCTCTGGGCCCTGGTCTGAGTGCCAACACTTTAAGATGAGGGCAATCTTTCGGGGAGGACTCTTTGAAACACCTAAGGAGGGAGAACGCCCGCTGGATGGAATACCCTCCTCCCCTGTGGCAAACAGCATAAACGAAGCAAAACAAAATGAAACCGGTGTGCCAGACCTGGGCAAAGAGTTGGGCTGCCTCTTTCGGCAGCTCAGAGAGGGGGTCTCCCTCCCTCTCTCTCTCTCTCTGAAGCTAGCTGGTCCAGCTCATTCGACCAAAGCACTGTGGCCTGGGGGCCTGCTGGAGACCAGCATGGAGCACTGTTCCCGGTTCCTGCGCATTATGAAAAGGAATAAAATGCAGCTTTTTAACTACATGCCACCTCTGGGGCCACCGACTGAAAGAATCTGTGTCACACATATGGGGGAAATTATTATGCTCAAACTTCCCCCAATTCTGTCTCAGCATAACAGAGAAAATGCCATGTTTAAAACAGCAATACAACACCCAGGTTACGTTACACGCCACTGCATCAAGGAAAATCACCTTTCGGTAAATCACCCTGGCCTGAAACGTTACGTTCACAAGGAGCTTGGCTCTTGGTGGGGCACAGCTCACCTGCTGAGGTGGAAAACATTCCCCAGTTTGGAATTCTGGCCCCAAAATTCAGGCACAGAGACCAGCAGGAGAGTTGTGGGTTTCGGCGACAAAGCCGTTTCCCCTTGGCCATGTCTCCCAAAGGCTGCGTTGCTATTAAAAATAAAAAGAAGAGATATCAAAATTGAAAGGAAAAATAACCTCCTTCTTATGTCAAGTCTGAAGAGGTTGACCAACGTATAACTTAAAGCATTAGAAATTACTTTTGAAGGGCAATGAAGCTTTTGTTATTTTTCACTGTGAGAGGGTAAAGACTTAGAAATCAAATCAAGAAGTAAAAAGATCTGAAACCACCTCTGATCCAACCACTATTAAGATGGTCATTAAACATTACAGACGCAGTCCTCTTTGGACTCTCGCTGGCCCAGTTCAGATCCTCTGAAAAACCATTCAAGTGGGTAAGGAAGTCCGCATTTTAGGAAATCCAAAGAAAGCAGGATTCCCCCTGGTTTGTAGTCAGCTAAAGGAAAATATTTTTCCTTCCCCTCTTAGACTGGGGGGTGGAGGGACATTCAGATGGAGTGGCACTGTTTGTTTTGACAATTGGCATGTTTTTCTGCATGTAGCAAAATGCACTACAGCAAATGATGTTACAGCATATAGTCCCACTGGCAGCCTCGTCCAACCAAGACGGTTTCTGGATCCCCTGGACCAGGGTGAAATTTTGGATTAATCCAAAGCCTTTTCTGTCACAAACAAGACAATAGGGAAATGCCTCGATTCTTCTGTGATCATCTGTATCTATATGTCTGTCTATACATTTACCCACCTGTGTATTAAAGTAATCAAAACAGGTGGATTTGCAACCCCACCTTGTTTTGTTTTGTTTGTTTGTTTTTAATGCGAGAACACAAACACACTGTTTTTTGGGGCCAGAAAAACAACATGGGTTTATTTTAAGGTAAGTACAACAATTAAGACCACATAAGACAAACACAGGTGAAGTTAAAATTTTTAAAGTTTTTTTTTTTCTTTTAGGAATGCTCAAGGAGAAACCTACTATACAAAACCATCACACTTTGTAAATAAAAAGTATCAGATACTTGACTTCTTTCTCTGCCAACAACAAAAAATAAATTATTTTCTTGTTTTGTAAAAGACCTACAACTGGGAAAGAATTATATCTTATCATTGTACAGAGGGGAAACCCCACATAGCTTTTTTTGAATGTTCAATTTGGCAGTTAGAAATGGTTGGGCAAGATGAAAATTATCCAGTGAACTCAACTTTAAATATTATATTAATGGCTCTGAACAACAACAAAAAATAGCCTGATTACAAATCCACACCTTTGTACAGCACGGTTAGAGAAATTTAAAATTACACACAGCACATACAAAATCTATAGAGACCTCCATAAACCTATGGGGGTCTCTACAGAGAGTCATTACTGGGTCGCTATGGGATTTGGTCCATAACTTAATTTTGGAAACCCCAAGTGGAGCAGAGAGCATAGCCATCCTGGTAGGGGAGGGGGATTTAAAAATCAATATTCATTTCGTCGGGCTGCGTCCCTTCACGGGAGCTTCTGGAGAATCTCAGAAACGGGGCGGCGAATTAAAGTTACCTGCAGCTTCCCAGAGGGCTGAAACTGGCGCGCGCGCGCTCTGCTCCCGAGTCTGAGAAAAAGCTGGTGCACGTGTTTTGGTTCTTTTTGCGTCTCTGCAAGCCTGAACTGTCTGAGAGGGTCGCGTCCGGGAGGCGAAGCCAGAGCGGCCGGGCCGGTCAGTATTTCGTGCAGTCGTAGGAATAGGGGGCGGCGTGGCGGTAAAGGGACGGCGTGGACCTGTAGGGCAGCTGACAGCTTGCGTTGCCGCTCACTTGGGGTTCCCCAAGGGTCGAGTTCTCAATCCCCAGCCGGTGGGAGTTGAACATCTCCCGGACGTTGGGAAAAGTTTGCTGCTGGGCCGCAAATGTGTGGCCGGGGAGGTGGTTAAGGTCCCCACTGTGATTGAGATACCAGGAGGCCGCTTGGGCCGCGGCGGCCCCGGGCTGCGGCGCCGACTGGGGCTGGGGAGCCGGCGGGGGCGGAGGCGCCTGTGGGTGGTGGTGGCCGTGATGTTGGTGGTGGTGTCCCGCGGCGGCGAGCGCGCCCTCTTGGCCTGCGGCGAGGTTGAGGGCGCTCAGGGGCGACGTGGGACCGCTCGGGTGGTCCGAGAGGGCCTCGTCCAGCGCCGGCGGGACACACATGTGAGCCGGTCGCTCGGCACCGGTGTACAGGCTCATAGCGCGCATGCTGCACTGGTAGCCCCCGGCCGCCCCAGCTTCCAGGCCCTGCGCGCACGGCTGCCCGTAGGCGGCGGGGGGCGCGGTGGCGTAGGGCAGCGCCAGCGGCGGCACCACTAGGCCTGCACGCCCGGCCGCCGGGCTCAGCTCGCCGCCCGGCGGCGATGTTCGCAGCGTCATGATATTTTCCACGCTGAAGCCGGGCAGCCCGTTGGGCGCGCCTGCGTGGTGCTCGGGCAGCGAGCCGTCGGGCGAGCCGGCGGGCGTGGAGGCCGCGCTGCGCGGGCTGCCTTGCAGCGCGCTCTCCGGGCTCAGCGTCTCCACCTTGGTGATGACCGGCAGCGCCGGCGACGCCGCCTCGCTCTTGATCACTACCTTCTTCTCGGCCTCCTTGGGGGCGTCCGCTAGGGGGGGCCCAGCCGGGGCTCCCTTGGACGCCGCCGGGGGTGGCTCCTTGAGGTGGCCCCGCTCCTCCTTCTCTTTGGGCACGTCCTTCTTCTTGAAGCGCCGCCGGCGCCGCAGGAAGCTGCCGTTCTCGAACATGTTGTAGGAGTCCGGATCCAGGGTCCAGTAGCTGCCCTTGCCAGGTTTCTTGTCGTCGCGGGGTACCTTGACGAAGCACTCGTTGAGTGAGAGGTTGTGGCGGATACTGTTCTGCCAGCCCTGTTTGTTCTCCCGGTAGAAGGGGAATCGGTCCATGATGAACTGGTAAATGCCGTTCAGGGTGATCTTCTTTTCAGGCGCGTTCTGGATCGCCATGGTTATGAGCGCGATGTAGCTGTAGGGCGGCTTTACCAGGTCCTTGGGCGCCGCGGGCTGGTGGTGGTGGTAGGGCGCATAGGAGCGGCCCATGCCCGCGCCGTACTGCTCCGGGTGGCCCGAGTAGACGCCCATGGGGCTGGCCATGCCGCCGTAGCTGCCCGCCGCTCGGTAGTAATTCTGCTCGCTCAAGTAGGGCACCACTCCCAAGGCGTTGGGGTCGGACACGGAGTAGCGCGCCTGCATGCTGCGTCCGAGACGGCTCGCCACCGCCTGTTCGCACGGACCGTGAGGAAGGCCCTGCGAGAGCGAGAGCGAGCGAGAGAGAGAGAGAGAGAGAAAGAGAGAGAGAGCGCGCGGAGAGAGCGGTCTGGAGGAGCCCCGGGTGCCGGGAAGGCTCGGGGCGAGGTGGAGGAGGCGCCGGTGCTTGGCGCCCGCCTTCGGACAGAGAAGGGGCGCTCGTTTTCAGCGGACTGGGCGGATCAGCATCCTGGAGGGCGCGCCCCTGGCGAGCGCAGAGCCGGCCCCTGCTTGCTCGCTCGCTCTCGGGACCAGGCTGGTGGCAGCCCGGGCGGGCGGCTGGGCACGCAGAGGAGACGCCACGCACGCGGTGGACCAAGCCTGGCCCCCCGGTCCGTGCCAGGAGGGAGAAGGCGGCTCTCCAAGCCCCCCAGCAAATCGGTAGCCCTGAGGGTCAGGGAGCCGGGGGTCCAGACTGGCTGCCCTGCCGATCCCGGAAAAAGAAGCAAAGTCCCTTTTAGGGATTGGGAAAAGTTTCAAAAGTCGTCTTGCTGAAAGCGAGTTTTTACTTTCCTCCGGCCACGCCCCCTCCGGGAACTCTGCACCAATAACTCAGCAGCTATGGGGAGTTGGCACCCAATCAGGGCGAGGAGAATCCGTCGGCTCTAAGACCCAGCCGCGCCGAGCCAGACTTTAATGCAGCTCAGTCTTAACTTGAAAAGATTTTTTTCAAGAAGAATTATATCTTATTAAATTTTATTTTATTATCACATTTTAGTTAGTGGGCCCACGTGCCAAGAAGCAAAAAAAAAAAAAGAAAGAAAGAAAGAAAAAGACTCTCCTTTGCAAAAAAAAAAAAAAGTTTGAAATATAAAAGTGAATTGATTAATGTAGCCAAATATCTCTCTCTCCCCAAAGACCTTGTAAGTAGCAAAGACCCTGGGACTATTTTTCTTATTAATGAGTGATGAGGCGAATAATTAGATTTCCTAATTGTTGGGGCCCAGGTGTAATGGATTCAAAGCAAACGTGCTGGCTTGGCATGGAAGGGGCCTCCCCTGGATGTTATTATTTAAGCAAATAATTAATAATCAACAGGGAGTTTCCAGGTTCAGGGCCGTCAAGAATAACCTATGAAAGTTTTAGGAGTAAATTACAGAACTGGAATGCCCCTCACCCCGACCTGAGGAGGCGGGCCGCAGTGTCTATAGGGGAGAGGCGGAGTGGAAAAGTAGCAATATCTTGATAATTTAATCCTCTGAATTCGCCTTGGATTCAGTAAATCACCCGCGTCATTGTGAACAGTTTTGTAGAATTTGGGTAAGACGCTGAATTAACTGCTCAGTTCCCCCTTTTCCCTGCCGCGTAGACGCCTGCAGCCCACCAACTCCAGCTTTTCCGCGGCTCCCTTTTCCCGGAGGAGAGAAATTCCCTTTGACAAGCTGACTCCCGCGGTCCCCAAAGCCGGGAACAATGCAGTGAGCCCTGGGTCGGTAGAGCCAGGCCCCTCTGCCCGAGCGGAGAAACCCGGCGGCTTTCCGCGAGAACTTCACCCCACGACGCGCGTCCCTGGTGCGGGCTGCCTACCCCGGCGAGCGCCTGGAACACCGACCCGGGCCGCAGTGCCTCTCCGCACAACCGGCAAAGCCCCTTGGGGTTCGCCAAGCTCACTTTTTATATTTCAGTTGTGTTTGGTTAGTTGCTGTTTAATAGGTGATTTGGGCACCAATGCTCCGTGGGAGGACGCGGTAAGCGATTGCAAACGGTTGAGACATCCCCCAGAGATGCTGTTATTCGGGACCTGGATTTGAAGCGACTTGGGTTCCTTCCCCTGACAAGGTTTTTTCTTCTCTCTAGGAATCCCAGAAAGTTTGTTTATTTGTGGATTGAGTATTTATCCCTTCAACACCTCGAATAATCGGACCCCCCTTTTCCCCGCTTCCCCTGAAGGGGCGGAACCCCCATAAGGAGGGCTAAATGCTGGTCAGAATTCATCTGGAAGTTGTCCATCCGGTTGGGTAGGGAAGAAGACCAGATAAAACTTTTGTTTCAGGTTTCCTTTTCCCCTCCTAACTCTTATTAGATTCCCAGGAACAGGGTGAGGGAATCCACCGTTACTCTTAGCTTTTGGAAGGCGAATAGAAGGCATGAGGGACATCTCATTCATTTTCGGTAAAAGAACAAAAGAAAAAAACATTTCTGTGCACTATCTACAAATGATAGTATCTCATGATAAATGAAGAATCAAAGAGAAAGTCCAAAACAGGTTTCTATTACCTCGAATAGTCCACTTCTGAAAACTCACTATATTTTTAATGTCTGCTCTGAGTTCTTTTCCTAACTTGATTTTTTTTTTTTTTTGGCAACGAAGTATAATAAAGCTACCCAGTCCTTAGCTAACAGGTGAACGGTTTGAGAGTTCTCTCACCTCACCCCCTAATTCCCACCACGACTTTATTATTTTTTAATACCTCCAGTATGTTCACATCCATCTTAAAAAAAAAAAATACTCAGACAAAAAGTGCCTTTCTCCCGAAGTGTACGACAGGCACTCAGTTCTGCTCACAATTTTACTGCAAACTATTGATCAAGAAACACTCTTCAGTCTGTAGGCTTTCCTGGAGGAATATTATTTACTCTGCTTTTACGAGGTGCCTTAAAAAAAAAAAAAAAAAAAAAAAAGCTTTATCACAGAATAGCCTAAAACCCAAAATAGCTTAGGACCATGGAAAATAAATTCAAAAATATCTGTTTCTGCCTAAGTTTGCGTTCACAATGGTGTCCAGGTTTCAACCAATGCCATCTGAAAAGAACTAAGTTGAATTGCCAAAATTAGTACCCCCCCCCAAAAAAAAGGGGGATTGGAGGAAAGAAATCCTTATAACCAAGACAGAAAAGGTGAGAGAGACATTTTCCTTTGCCCCTGGAATTAGGTTTCTTCTCTGCTCAGTAGGACTCCGGGAGAAATGTTTGTTCAGGTTATTAAAACAACACCTTCCACACACCTGGACTTTGCAAAAACCGTATTTCCGATCTTTTCTTTAACCTGCTAGGGTATTTTGGATTGGGGGCTGCTAATTTCTTGCTGATTTCTTCCTTTCTTGACCTCGGTGTCAATGAGCCGAAAGAGGAATTGGGTCCCAGAGGGCCCTGTGTGCTTCTAGAATAATAAGCGATGATAAAGGCAAAAGATTTTCAAGTCACCCTCACACACCACCACCACCACCACCGCCATCACTACCACCGCATTGCATTCTGTACTCCGAGCCACCAGCTCCTGCACCTGGAGGCGCACGGGTGGACCTGGGATGTTGGCACCTCCTTGAGGCCAAAGGAGAAACTACTCTTAAAAGAAAAAAAAAAAAAAAAAAATTCGACCATTCTGGTTACAATGAAGGTGCTGACACCTTATGGATGCAACTTAGCATTGCACGGCGGGAATAAAGCTTCCAAAATCTGTGAAGCAAATCAACTGTGTGCGATGCGTCCTTAAAAAACAACAACACAACATTTTCCATAGCTTTGCAATGTGTCAAGAACATGATCTGTTGGAAAACAGAAACGTCTTTGAAGCTAGGGGAGCTAAAAATCCTCTCTAGGGAAGAAGATTCTCTCGGGTTTTAAGCAAATAAAATCTGTGCCTCTTGGGTGGCTGTCTGGGTTTTGTTTTGGTTTTTTGTCTTTTAAAGTTCCAGGGTTGTTGAACAAATTGCTCCTCCGTGTCTTCCCAGGGCAGCTGTCTTTCTGCCCAACGTGTGGCATGAGTTTCAGGGAATTCAGCAGGAAAACGTTTGTACTAGATGTGTATATAGCGTTGGCTTGAACTAGAGGGAGTCTGCTTTTGAGGCACAGCAGAACTGAACGAGGGGACACATGAAGGAGATTTGTGTCTCGTCTCACTATTCTCGATACTTTTGGCCTGATATCCTTCAAACATTTCCCTTCTGGGCTCACGCGATGCCTTCGGTTTTGGGGAAAGGGACCGGGAATACGAGCAGTCCCAGACTCCCACAAGCTAATGGGGTCTGATGAACTCTTGAGCTGAACAGAATCCAGGCTGCATCCTAAAGCTCCATTGCACCTCAGTTCCTAGCAATTATCTTTTTCCAGGACAAAAAGGGTGCCCCTGATGAAAACCATCCGAGCCCATCTGACTGAGCTCAACCACTCCAAAGAGTTACTGTGATGTGACACCTTTCACAAAGGGCAATGTCACGAACAAAATAGGGTGAGGGCTATTCTTGGAGAAAAGATGAAAGAAACTTGACAACGGAACGCAATGCTTGATCCTAGATGGAGAACATTTAAGAAACGAATAAAGGACAGGTTTGAGAGTACCTGGGGAAATTTGAAAATGGACTGCATATTAGATCATTATTTTGTATCAAGGTTAAAATTCTTGAGTGTGATAATTATGTGGTCAGGTAAGAACATGTTCCTGTTTTTTAAAAGTACATGTCAAAATATTTAGGGCTGATAGTCATCATTTCTGCCACTTTTAAAAGATTCAATCAAAGGTGGGGAAAGGTGGACTGAGGGGAGGAGGAAAGAGAAAAGTATCTGAAATATAGTAAAATGAGAATAGTTGCTGAATCTATGTGATGTGGGTATCCACTGGGTACTCTTCTTGCAATTCTTCTGTAAGTTTACAAATTTTCAAAATTAAAAAAAAATTTTGGAGAAAAACACCTTTGCAGCTCTGAAAATTTAAAAAGGGATGTGAGCCCTGGTCGGTGTGGCTCAGTGGCTAGAGCATCGGCCTCTGCACCAAAGGGTTGGATTCTGGTCAAGGGCTCATACCTGGGTTGCAAGTTCAATCCCCAGCCTCGGTCCAGGCAAGTTTCTGGTGGCAACCAATCAATTTGCTTCTCTCATATCGATGTTTCTCTCTCTCTCTCCCTCCCTCCCTTAATCTCTCTCACTCTCTAAAAATCAATGGAAGAAATATCTTCCTGGTGAAGACTAACAAAGAAAAGGGGGGGGGGCGGGTAATGACACAACACAAACCTTTTTCTATGGAAGAACTTGCGGACCCTAATGTGGGGACCCATCTGGGCCCTGGTGTCCCCTCTTCTTGTGTTTCTGAAAAACAGCCATGGACTTTATCACATTAAGTTGTGGTTGTTAAGGACAAAAAGAAACTGATTTTCTTAAAAGCTTATCTGCCTTATAATTCAAGCATTGCCACAGTTAATATAATCAAAGATGCAAGAAATCCAAGACCAATGTACATGCTTTCAAGAGAATATTAAAGATACACCTGTTTCTTCTTGGAGAGAGTCCGTGGCATGCTTCTATTTGCTGCTCATTTCATCAAGTCCTATAGAGTCACCCTTATCCATACTGCTGTCATTGATTTGCTTAATGGTGTATCAGTCAGTTAAGGCCAGTGTATGCACAGTAACAAACATCCCAAGATTAAGTCTCAGTGACTTCATCTTTTTTTTATTATATTTTATTTTTCTTGTTGACATTATTACAGATGTCTCCCATTCCCCCCCCCCCTTCAACCAGACCCTGCCCTCCTCTCCCTCTAGCCCTCACCATACTGTTGTCTGTGTCCCTGGGCTATGCATGTATGTACTTTGGCTGTTCACCTTCTTTCATCCCATCTGCCCCACCCGCCTCCCCTCTGACATGTGTCAGTCTGTACTATGTAGCTATGACTGGTTCTATTTTGTTGGTCAGTTTATCTTGTTCATTAGATTTCACATATAAGTGAGATCATATGGCATTTGTCTTTCTCTGACTGGCATATTTCACTTAGCATAATAATCTCCAGGTCCATCTATGCTGTTGCAAAAGATAAGAATTTCTTCCTTTTTTACAGCTTCATAGTATTCCATTCGGTAAATGTACCACAGCTTTTTTATTCATTCACCCACCAATGAGCACTTGGGCTGTTTCCAGAGCTTAGCTATTGTAAACAAAGCTGCTATGAACATAGGGGTGTCTATATTCTTTCTGATTGGGGTTTTGGGATTCTTATGATATGTTCCCAGCAGTGGGATTGCTGGGTCAAAAGGCAGTTCTACATTTAATTTTTTGAGGAAACTCCATACTGTTTTCCACAGCGGCTGCACCCGACTGCATTTTCACCAACAGTGCATTCAGGTTCCCCTTTCTCCACACCCTCGCCAGCACTTGTTGTTTGTTGATTTATTGATGGTAGCCATTCTGGCAGGTGTGAGGTGATTTCTCATTGTGGATTTCATTTGCATCTCTCTGACAATGAGTGATTTGACCATTTTTTCATATGTCTATTGGTCATCTGTATGTCCTCTTTGGAGAAGTGTCTATTCAGGTCCTTTGCCCATTTTTTAATTGGGTTGTTTGTCTTCCTGATGTTGAGTGGTATGCGTTCTTTATCTATTTTGAAAATTAACCTCTTATCAGAGGTACCCTTGGTGAACATGTTCTCCCATACAGTGGGTTCCCTTTTCATTTTGTGGATGGTTTCTTTTGCTGTGCAGAAACTTTTTAGTCTGATGTAATCCCACTTGCTCATTTTTTCTTTTGTTTCCCTTGCTCTGGGTGATATGTTGGCAAAAAGATTGCTATGAGAGATGTCTCCGTGATTTAATCTTGAACCAACCCCAGCTCAGAGGGAGCTCTGCTCATCGAAATCACGCAGGAGCCTGAGTGTTCAAAGGTTGTCTCTCCCGTCATCCATGCAGGGCCAAGAGAGGGAGATTCTGCTCTAGGAATTGTGCTCCTGCCTGGAACACAAAGAGATAGTGACACATGTCACTTCCATGCACAACTCATTGGCCAGAACTGGTCACAGGGGCCCAACACACCCAGGGGACAGGAAGTTCAGTCTCCCCGTGTCCAGGCACAGGGGCTAGCTGACATTTGTTTAGCAACCTCATGTCTGCCACACAAGCCCTAGGCAGGTAGTGACTCTGCCTTGCATGATACCTTGGCATCCTGTAGGGACAAAAGAAGCGTGTATTAAATGAATGTCTGACTTTTCCAAGGTTTTCCTAATACATGAAAGAAATGTAATGTGTGCATACTGTGTGCCGAGCCCTGTGCTAAATGTTCTGTCCACGACAGGACATTTACTATCACTGTTGTACAAACAAGGCTCAGTGATCTGAAATAACTCTTTACTTTGCTATCTCTTTGAAATTAGGGTTGGGGCCTTGGAAATTAGAGGCGACTTAAAAAGTTAAAATAGAAACGTCTCTATAAATAAAAAGCCTATATGGAAACATACTATATATAATCTCCTAACTGTGCGTACACAGTCAGCTGGGATGCATGGCGGCATGACTTCCGAGTACACGTGACTCAACGTCTGTGAAACTTGGGCTTTTTATATCACCCACTTGAAACCCTGCAATTAACCCTGTCGGGTGGGTGACTCATTATCAGAGCCGATGAAGCAGGCTGCTCCCCGGGAGGTGCACACAGGCTTAGGTTGTTGGTCAAGGGCAGGGAGAGAAGGAGGTGAGGAGGTGACTTGTTTGTCACCAAATGTACAGCCTGTGGGGTGAGTACTCTGAGCCCCAGGGAATACGCTAAGCTTGGAATTGCAGTCAGGGGTCGGCTTTGGCTGGTGCCTCAAAGTGACTGACGAGTCTCAGGGTGGCAGTAACCCAGGGAGGCCCCAGAAGGTCCTTTCAAGGACAGGATAAGTCAGCAGTGCAGAGTGCATGCACCCCCAACCCCCCCCTCCCCCTCGCCCAGGGATCAGATCATGGCTGGTACTGGCTGCCCTTCACCCTCAGGGATACCAAGAAAGCCAAGGACATTGTCCCACTGGCTCCCAAGTTTTGCCCACGTGCACCTGCACAGCTGGGACCTTTTGCAGGGCCTCTGCCCACGCTGTGCCCTGTGCCTGGGTGACTCAGTCCTTACTGCCTTGTCACCCCCTCTGAAATCTCCCCCAACCGCCCTCATACTTCCTCCTCCTCCCCTTTCCCACCCCTCAGCCTGATTACTTTTCACCCCGTCTGATATGATTCTGTCTGTTCTTCTGTTCGTCGTCTGCCCCCCCACCTCGCCCCACCACCAGGATGTAAGTAGCAGGAAGGCAGGCAAGGACCTGGTCTGCCTTGTGCACCCTACTGCACCCAGCACCCAGCATCCAGCACCCAGTGCTGTGCTTGGCATGGACTCCATGCTCTGAAGTTGTAAACTGAACAGATGGATGTCACCTGGGGGCTTCAGAGGCACCCCCTCCCTCCCGCCATAACCATAGGCATAGTCGGGCATTTAGTGGTTCAAACCCAGACTAGAATTTAAACATGTCCTGGGGCTGATTCCAGGCAGAGGCTGCCTGGGGACAGGGGCGCACCGTCCCTACTCCCTGGCTCCCACACCGTGGCAGGCACAAGGCTGACCTTGAAGGGACTCCCAGGCTGAAACTTTCATTTCAGCAAACGCAGAGAGCCTCCACCACGTGGCAGGCCCTGTTCCCGTGACCAACACTGGGAGGCAGACGCCAGCAGCTGTCCCCACACCCTACAGGTGACAGAGGCGCAGCGTGGAGCTCTCCAGTCACCTGCCCGACTCGGCCTCTGTGGAGCTGGGGACGAGCTCGTGGTACTGTCCCTGCTGTGGCCACCAAGCACCGAGGGAGGGGCAGGGCTGAGCAAACTAAGAAACAGGATGGGGACAAGAGGATGGAGGAAAGCTTCTTGGAGGCGTGGGTACTCGGGCTGGGCCTGGAGACCGGGCTCGGGAAACTTCACAAACGGCATTCTTTTTCCTCCACGTGGAAGTTGTCAGATTTAGCGAATGAAAATACAGACGCCCACACTGTGCATGAGACATATGTATCCTGAGAAAATGCTCTTCGTTGTTTATCTGACATCCACATTTAATGGGAACCCTGTATTTAACCTGGGAAACCTGGATTTGGGGGAAAAGAAGTTCTTCAGTCCGGCCGCTGTGGTTCAGTGGTTGAGCATCGACCCATGCACCAAGAGGTCGCTGGTTCGATTCCTGGTCAGGGCACATGCCCAGGTTGTGGGCCCAATCCCCAGTGGGGAGCATGCAGGAGGTGGTCAATCGATGTTCTCTCTCATCGGTGTTTCTCTCTCTCTCTCTCCCTTTCACTTCCTGTCTCTCTAAAATCAATAAAGAAATTTTTAAAAACAGAAGTTCTTCAAACCCACTTTGGGTTATGAGCTTATTAAACATCCTTACATTTATTAAGTAGTAGGTGCAGCTTCAAACAACTAGGTATTATTACAGTTCACAGTAAAGGGGGGCGTGCGGTAGGGAGTCTCCACTCGGCTCTGTCATTGTCCAGGGCCAGAAACGGGAGACACCAATGGTCACTTGCAGCTTGAGATACGGAAGAAAGTGTAGTGATTCCAAGTGAGCACCAGCATCATTCATCACATGGTTAGGAAGATGCTCACATGGTTAGGAAGATGCTCACATGGTTAGGAAGATGCTCACATGAAAGGAGCCTCTGCTTGCCACCCTCCCTTCACTCGCAGAGATCATCACCTTTCTTCACTGCTTCTCCTGGAGGGTACCAGGGTTTCTGGAAAAAAGAGACTTTGCTGCTGTTACTGTTCTTGGTGACCATCTCTATGAGGCTCTTCCTGCACTGTGTTTAAAGATGGTAAGAAGTTTACTGAGAAGAAATTGGCTGGTTTCTATGTGCAGGGTGGGAGGGGGGCACTTTAAAACATGACCCACAGTCCGGCTGGTGTGGCTCAGTGGTTGAGCATTGACCCGTGCACCAAAAGGTCGATGGTTCGATTCCTGGTCAGGGCACATGCCCAAGTTGTGGGCCCGATCCCCAGTGTGGGGCATGCAGGAGGCGGCCAGTTGATGTTCTCTCTCATCGATGTTTCTATCTCTCTCTCCCTCTCCCTCCCTCTCTCTCTAAAATCAATAAAGGAAATAAAATAAAATAAAATAAAATAAAATAAAATAAAATAAAATAAAATAAAATAAAATAAAATAAAACATGACCCACACGGTCGCCGGAGATCCTGGCTGCACAACATGCATACTGTAAATCAGCACTGCGCTTCACCAGAGGGTGCCAGACCCCTCCCTCTGCCCCACACAGCTTCCCGTGGGATTTTCTCCAGCTCCTCTGCAGACTCCTTCTGTGCCTTGAAGTGAAGCCTCTTCGCTTTCACCGTTCCTTCCTCGACTTTCACGTTTGTTGGTTCCCTGCTTTGATAGAGGAGTTTGTTGGTGCCCCACCTTTCCCTTTTAAGAGTCCCTGGGCCTGTTCGGGGTGGGTGTTTGACCTGTGAGAATTGAGGGTGAGGCGTTTCTGGGATGGAAAAAGCATGAACAAAACCCGGCAGGAGGAGAAGGGCAGGGCTGAGTTGATAGGGGGTCGCTTGGCCGAGCGCTGAGGCAGACCAGCAAGGCCTGCGCCGTCCAGGGGAGAGGGGTGTGATCTGCCCGGTGGAGGCAGCGGGGAGCCGCAGGTCACAGCTAGAAGGTGCACGGGTGGGGCTCGGGAGGACGGAGGGCCAGAAAGGAAAGCAGAGGGAGAGGAGGAGGAAGAAGAGAAGATGAGGAGGAGAAGGAGGGAGATGAAGATGAGGATCAGGACAAGGAAGAGGAAGAGGAGAAGAAGAAAGAGGAAGAGGAGAAGGAGGAGGGGGAAGAAGACGACCCAGGAAGGGGGCAGAGTGGGGAGGCAAGAGGCGGTGCAGTCTGGAGCATGGTGAGTGACATCTTTGGCCTGGGTGGTGGCAGTGGGAATGGCAAGGCATCACGGTGACCCTTCAGGCATCCTTGTTTTGCCAAAGGCATCTCCTGTGAAATGCCAGGTGCTGATGGGACGGGCTCACCTGATCCCCGGATGAGAGAGTGCGCAGAGCTCAGAGCAGAGCCAGTTGACAGAGGAACGTCTGAACGTGGAAGGGAATCCTCTAGCGTCTCAGGATCCAGCCTTCGTTGTTGCGCAATTATTCACTTTTTCTTTGTTATAGTGCTTGAGGAATTGTGCACGTGAGTGTGATGCAGGGAGGTCAGAGAGCAGAAAGCCCGATGTGATGGTTAATGTTTTATGCCCATACCTGCCATTTCAGAAGCACACGCAGGGAGAGGTTCAGCTCTCAGCACCCAGCACCTTGGGTGAGTCCCTGGACCTCATCTCTCAACGCCTCCTTCTCCTGTCCACCGAGCAGGTTGTTGTGGAACAGAGAACGCGAACGTCTCTAACAAGCTCACTGAGGGCTGGGCAGGGCTGTGCCAAGACGCCCAATGTCCCAGCCCACTCCATCCTCTCACCGACTCGTGTGGAGGAAGCATTTCCCCACATTTTACAGAAGAGGGAACTGAAGCTCAGAGAGGTGGCGCTAATTATCCAGAGTCACACAGCGCTCCGTGACCAAGGTTTTCACCTGCTTACCCTTTCCACTACATTTCTTCTAGCCAGGTTCTAAAGGACTCATGAGAGTGCATAAGGAAATGCCTGTGACCGGCTTTAAAATCCTCACGTGAACTTGCACACCAATGTTTATGGCAGCTTTTTTCATAATTGCCAAAACTTGGAAGCAAGCACGATGTCCTTCAGGAGGTGAACAGATAAACTGTGGTACACCCCGACGGTGGAATAGTACTCAGCACTGAAAACACATGGAGGAAACTTAAAGAATATTACTAAGTGAAAGGAAGCCATCGGAAAAGGCTACATGCTGTGTCTCCAACTCAATGCCAATCTGGAGCAGGCAACACTAGGGAGACAGTGAAAGGATCGTGTTTGTCAGGAGTCAGAGGGAGGGAAGGATGACACATGGACCACAGAGGGTGTTTAAGGAAGTGAGACTACTCTGTACGATACTGCAGTGGTGGATACATGTCATTATATATCTGTCCAAATCCACAGAATGTACACCACCGAGATAAACCTTCATGTAAACTGTGGACTTTGGTCGCCTCTCAGCTGGGGCTGCATAACAGGAATGCCATGGACTGGGTGGCTTAAACAACAAACATTTATTTCTCTCGGTTTTGGATGCCTGGAAGTTCAAGATCAAGGTGAGGGTCCCCTTCCTAGTTCATAGACAGCCTTCTTCTCACTGTGTCCTCAAAGGTGACAGGGGCTAGGAAGCTCTGTGGGGTCCCTTTATTAAGGCTCGGTCATCATGACGTCCTTACCTCCCACAGACCCACCTCCTAACACCATCACATTGGGGATTAGATTCCCACGTATGGGTTTGGGGATAACGATGTGTCAATGTAGGCTCATCCATTTCAACAAAGGTACGCTGTGGTGGAGGGTGTTGATAGTGGGGGAGATCGTGTGGGGAGGAACCGAGGGTACGTGGAACTCTCTGTACCTTCCTCTAAATTCTGCTCTGAACCTAAAACTTCTCTAAACAATGAAGTGTATTTTTAAAAGTTCTCAAGTGACCAAATGCAAATTTCCATGTATAATCAAGTTTGAGGCATTTGGGTTCAAGGTCTAGAATATCTTTTTACAAGAGAGCCAGCTAATTTCTTCCAAGGTGTCTCTTTTATAGTTACTTATTCTTTTAAGTGCCTGGACTTTGGGGGGTACTTCTAACTTGAAAACCTGGTGTAAAAGAGCGAAGTGGAATGTCCTTTCCTCTGGCTCCATCTGCTTTGTAAAATTGCCACTGGGATATATTGTCCTCAGTGTTTTGTTACTATCAGTGGGGACATGCCAGCTTGGCCACCAGAGGGACTTAGGCTGTTGGTTATCAGCCTGGTCTCTGTTCGGAGTACAACTGGCTAAGTGAGACTTGCACATTTCCATTGCTGGGGCCAGGTCAACTCGCATAAAATACTTTCCACAGATCTACTGTGTTTTCCTAAAAGTGGGGAAGGACACCCAACCTCTCTGAGAGATTTCATTTTATAACCTCCTATTGTCCAAAACGATGCTTGTACTCCCTTTGTAAGCTTGGTAAAACACATGGCCACTTTCATGTAGCATTGAGGCCTGTTAATGTCTTTATATATTAATGCTATGGACACCACCTAGGTATGCAACGTTGTGACCAGGAGCCACAGATTTGCAATAATTACATCAGGGCTACATCATGCTCTGTCCCTTCCCATTTGGGTGACTTTGGCTAAGGTTCTTCAACATCTTGAGTTTCTGTCTCCTCCTTAGTAGAATGCCAGTCACATTTGTCACCTATAGTTGTGGGGATTATATTTAGATATGAACTCCATGGCACTTAGCCCAGAGCCTGGCACATTAGTAGCATTGTTTATTACCGTGATTAAGTATGTCCTATCTGATAAAAGCAAATGGCATAGGATCAATTCCATGAGACCCTGAATATGTCATTGGAACACCCGGAAACTCAATTTTCATATCTGTAAAGTGGGTATTAAAATGCTTTGTCTATTTTACAGATTTGTGGCGAGGATTGTATAAAGTATTGGATATATAATTTTGAAAAGCAGGTACCACTTCTTGAGTGCTTATGATGCACTATGCATGTTGCTAAGGGTATGAAATCACTCCCAGGGAGGGGTTACTAGTGGCTGGTCCCCCCCTTGTTTGGAGGGAAGGGATTATCTTTCTCATGGGTGAATGCACAGCCAAGCTGACCCTCCTCCTCATCTCTCCAGTTGGATTGGAGGCAGGGAGGCCATGGACTTGGTTGTCCATTTGGCCTTTTGATGGACTCATCCTGTGTGTTGAATGAATGAGAGAACAAATGAGTGAATGATGCAGAAAACAAATGCAGACTGCCACGTTTTTCCAGTCTCCAGGAGATGCAGAGGCCACGGTAAAAATCTAAGGGGTGTGGGCCCAAAGGGCGGCCTCAGAGCCAGCTTCCAGACCCCAGACCCAATGAACTCCATCCCAGCAACCTGGCATTTTACACAGGTACCCCCGACTGAGCCAGGTCTTTGGTCTCAGAGGAGAGGACGCTCATCCTGGAGGGGCAATCAAGGCGGCTTCCCGGAGGAGGCAGCCCTGGAGCCGGAAAGAGGAGGCGGGGTTTTGGAACTGGCAGTGGGCGCCGAGAGGCCAGGGGCTTGTTCACTTCCGTGCCCCAGCGCCCGCAAACGCTCCCGGCTGGCGCTCGATGCGGGCCTGCTCCACGGAGAAAACCACAAGCCCGCGGACGTGCGCGCCCCCGCAGACCTCCCGGCTGACCCGCTCCCGCCAGGCCTCCTCGGCGACGCCGCCGTCCCTCTGCCGCCAGCGCGCAGGCGCGGGGGAGCGCGCACGCGGTGACGTCACTCCGCGTCGACCCCGCCCGCGTGGTGTCGCGCGCTGACGGCATCGCCATGGAGGCCAGGGCGGGTGAGGGGCCCGGGGCAGGCGGCGCGGGCGCGGAGGGCCCACGAGGGACAGACAGAGGGCCCACGGGAAGGCGGGCGGGGGACGCGGAGGGGTGTGGTGGGGCCCGGGGTCGAGCCCGCGGCGGAATACCCAGCTAATGCGATCAGAGGAGGGCTGCCAGCTGGGCAGGTGGTGGTGTCCGTGGCTCCGTAGCATCATCACCGCTACTCCCGGGAGATCTGCCCTGCCAGGTCATTTCCGCTTTACAGCGCGGGAAACTGAGGCCCACAGTCGCTGGCAGGGGCAGGACTGGACACCAGTTTAACCGAAGCACTGGGGCCCTTCATCACTGGCCTGTTAGATGTTGCGTGAGGCCTCCATGTACCAGGCGCTGGGGAGGCTCCGCCGAGCCCCGGGCTTTGGGGAGAGGTCGCAGGGTTGCCTGGCAAAGAGCGTACCCGAGCTCACGTTGCGCCAGGGCCTGCCACTGCTGTCCTTGGTACACGCGCGGCATGTACACTGCACAGAACAATTGCTGTTAATACAGTGGGATGAGAAGGAAAAAAAACCCAAGATTTTTGGGGATGCCTGTCAAATGCCAGGACTGAGCTAGAGATGGAAGAAGAGTGAAACCCAAGCTGACCTGACTGGCAACCACAGAAAAGGGTTCAGGCATTTCGCACATTAATATATGTCGCCTTTTATTATCCTAATCATTTCCTGTGTTTTCATAACTTTCCAAGGGCAGGGACGTGCCCTTTTATTCTCTCCCTGCTCCCAATGAGCCCATTGCTTTCTAAATGGGAGTCACTCAAATGTTTGTGATTAATGGACTCTTCATTTCTTGTGTCCCACAGGGTATCCTGCACAGTGTTGGGGATATTGTAGGCCCTCTGGGTTAGTGAAAGTGATCATGTAATAGCCTTCTGATAGTTGTATCAATGGAATTGTTTCTGTTTGAAAAAAATAACAAGCAATGGGTTATTTTTTTATTTTATTTTAAAAATGGACTTTAGAGAGACATTGATTTGTTATTTCCTTTATTTATGCATTTGTTGGTTGCATTTTGTATGTGCTGTGACAGGAGAATGAATCCACAACCTTGGTATATCAGGACCATGCTCGTAAGTAACCGAGCTACCCTGCCAGGGCCTCTGGGTTCTTAAAGGAAGGTCATCTGTCTGCGATTGAGCACTCAAACAGTGCTTTCTGGGGGAGGTGGCAGCTCAGCAAGTCCTGAAGGAAGAGAAGGGGCTGGACCTGGGAGGAGGCGAAAGGAGAGGAGAGGAAATACTAAAACCTGAGAGAGAGAGAGAGAGAGAGAGAGAGAGGTGGGCAGGTGTGTGAGGCTGGGGACTAACAGTAGTTGAGCCATTTTTTGAATTTGAAGTGAGGAATGACAGGGGTCTGGCTGGGAAAGTGGGAAGGGCCTTATATGCACACTGCTCCATGAACAAACAACAGGCACCTAACAAGGATGCGGTGTCTCCCCGAGGACCTCCCTCCTAGCCCTCTCCCGCCAGGCCTGAGGACAAAAGCAGTGGAAACCTTTAGCTGTGGCCCTTAAATCTTAAAACTACACATAGAGGGTTAACAGACTGGTATAAAAAGGGCGGAGGGATGTAAAAGCATACATCAGTAACAAAAGGTGGAAAACACCTACTTACTGTCCATCAGTAGGGGACTGCTTGAGTAAATTTGGACCTGTTCATATAGTGGAATACTATGTAACTGCAAAAAACATGAAGATGCTTTTTATATGTCATATGGACTAATCTGCAAGATATTAGGTAAAAACAACAAAGTGCAAAGCAGTGTGTGTAGCTGTATAGATAGTACACTCTCTGAGGAAAAGAGAACAAGAGTGAGAACAGAAATATCTCCTGTGTGAAGCCTGAGATACCTGGGCATGAATTCACTGGAAGAAACAGGTGCACTGATTGCCTTGGGGGAAGGACCTGGTACCTGGCAGACAGTGAGGAGAGAGGCTTTTCATTTTAGATCTTTTTGTATGTTTTAAAAATCTGTTTACCAAAAAAAAGCTATTAAAATGTAATTCAAATGATTCACAGCCACGCAATTCAGAAATGTTTATGGTGAGAACCCATCTGCCAGCCCCATCCCACTGACCAGCCAGGTGACTCCCTGCTTTCTCCGGCCATGGGACTGCCCCCTTGTGTTACTTTTGAGCAGCCTCCATGAATTTAAGGGAGACTGAGGACCTGAGAAGTTAAACTTGCCCCTCCTCCCTGCCTGTGTGATGAGAGGTGCCCAGCCACACGCTCTGTGTAGAAACTAGGGTCACGGTCTGGGTGTGTTTAGTTATGGTGAGCACCATCTACGTTCTGTGAAAAGGAGAGGTCACCTTTTTGCTGCCATTGTCAGGGATGCACATCCCCTAAGCATGATGTTCATATATCCCTGCGGGTACTTTTGGGTGGCATAGGAATATTAAAGATACTCATTGATAGATGGATAGCACTCTTCTTCATTGGAAGTTATATTTGGGCACTGAATTCTGGTTTGGTAGAAGGAGTATACCAGTGAATGAGATGATCACATAAGAAACTCTCTGCTTCATAATTCACAATGCTGGCCGTATAATAAATTGTTATGAAAACAAGCCAAGTAGTAGGTAGCAAAGTGATTTGAAACAAACTTGCATACAAGATTTGGAGCAACAAAAACAAAAGTTCAGTGATCATTTTTAAATTTGTCTGTATGAAAGTGCTGGTTTATTTGTTGCCTAAAATTGCATATCCAAAGTTGGATATAGAAGAAAAAATTCCCACACTAACAAAGGGGTTGTAGTTGGTATCCCCAAATAATAACCAGTTTACAAATCACTTAGAGTTAAGGTGAGCTTACTGGATTTACAGCAAGGGTAAACTAATCATAGTTATTTCAAGACTAAATAGTGCTAACTGACAGTGTCCTGACTGAGCAGAACTTGCATCCCTGGGAATGCTGGGTAGCCTGGTTTGAGTTGCATTTTGTTCTGCTGCAGGTCAGTAGAACTGGATTAACATTGGGATTATATTGAGTTTACTCTGTTTTTGGACTTTAGCGATTTATCATGAGTGTGGAGCTCATCACTAACCGTGATTTTACGATGTAGAGATGAGAAGCCCAGGGTCTTGGTCTGTCCTACAGAGAGGGGAGGGTGCAGCTGGAGCAGGCATGCGATAGGACCTGGGGTGCATGCGCTGTGGAATTCCTTTCTGCTGTATTAACCAGTCACACCCTTGTTGGGATAGGTATTTCGAAACAGGACATTCGTGAGCAGATCTGGGACTACATGGAATCACAAAATTTAGCTGACTTTCCCCGACCTGTTCATCACAGGATTCCCAACTTCAAGGTACTGAAGCATCCCTGGAGCATTCAAAAGGGAAACCGGATATTCCTAGATGAATAGCATTAGTAATGCAGTTACCATCCTGTCTGGTGGTGGGTTCACATTCCGTGAACAGAGTGGTGGTGTGAAATCCAAACCACCAGGCTGGGGTGTTTTTGTGTTTCGAGATGTCCCTTATGTTACTTAATCTTCACCCTCAGGGCCTCTTGCCTTTCTGGACAGGGTGGGTGGGTGGTTTGGTTGGTTGTCTTGTCAAGAGGTGGTGCTCAGTCTACTGTTTACCATTTGATGTAGAGTGAAATGTTTATCCTGGCTGAAAGCATGGTGTTGTGGTGCCTTCTCACAGAATTGGCTTCCTGAGGGCAGTGGGGGCGAGGCAAGCGGAGATGGGGGCCCACCGCTGGCATCTGTGGAAAGCGGACGGCTTCACCGGTCTCTGATGGCGCTGGGCCTCAGTTTCCCAGCTGTTCAGAATAGAAGACAATCAAAGATGTCTCTTTATGGTAGTATTCATAGAAGAAGGTGCTTGAAAAAGGCAGCATACACAGCTTATACATGTTTTCAAGAGAAAAAGAGAGCATTTTTGAAAATACACTGATTGCCCTGTCAGGCCCGAAGGACTTGGCCCATCTGCTCGCCATCACCCCGTTTTGGCTAGACCCTCCCCAGCCTGGCTTCCGAGAAGCAAGTCCCTGCCAGCCCTTCTCTGGTCCTGAGCTGAGCTGCTTTCGAGGCCATCCTGGCCTGAAAAACTGTTTTTTGGGGATAGTTTTTGTTGCTACTTCTTTACTCCAGGGAGATAAATGTACATGAAATACAGCGAAAAGGTGAAAGGCACACAGAATCATAATAATCCTTCCAAAGGAAATCAACTAGGAGAGGGATGGGGTTCCCAGTTCGTGCTCTCACCTTGATTTATATGCTGTGTCTTGGCTGAGGTGGTGGTTGCACAGGTGTGTTCATTTTGTAAAAATTCATTAAGCTTACACATGATTTGTACACTTTTCCGGGTGTATGTTTTCTCTCAGCCCCTTTCTAGCCTGACTGCTTCCTTAGATGTTTCTTTGAGTGATTTACATCTTGTTTCACAATTAGTGCTTCCGCCTGCCTGGTGGGATGCTGGAGCAAACGCCCAGGCTGCAGCTGTCCCCCCGGTAATGTGCACTTGCCTTTGAACACAGGGTGCTCCTCGTGCTGCTGAGCATCTCCCACGCTTGCAGGCGTTCAAAATGGCCAGAACCATTAAAGTCAACCCTGATGCTCCCCAGAAAAATGCTCGCTTCTTCGTCCTCGACGTAAGTGCAACTCTGTCTGTTTGCCTAACCAGGGCTCTTATCTGGCTTGCCAAGGCATCAAAGACCTCGACATTTTTGCCAGAACGCAGGAAGTTAAAGTGGACCCCGATAAACCGCTGGAAGGCGTCCGGCTGCTGGCACTGCAGGTAATTCCTGGCGGCCGTGGAGGGAAGGCAGGCAGTCTCCAGGTGGCTGGTAAATGCCTGCGTCCTGTGTTTACAAGGCTGGTGCTTCTCAGTTCCTCCCACGCACGTGCCCTGGAGTTGTTTTTCTAAGACCAGTCCAAGCGTCTGTCACTTGCTTAGCAGTCAGAAGTCCTGAATGTTTTGGAAGTCAGAGAGAAAGGACGTGCAGAATGATGGCGCTGAGGCAGTCTCGGTTCTGGCGAGCTTCATCGGAGGGGAAGGTTGCAATACGTTTCTTCTGCTCCTTCTCTAATATAATACTACAGTTCTTTGAAATGGGATAACCCACGAGTAAGGAACCCCCAAAATATATAAATTAGAACAATGTTTCTTAACTACATAGTCCCCCTTTCAAGAAAATATTCTCTAGGGTTGCTTTAAATTAATGTATTAAAATTCAATAAGTATAAACCTAAAATATCCTATACATCTTAATGTTTATAGCTCTTATGCAACAATAAAGCAAAAATAAGTATATAAATTAAGCACAAACAAAACTATAAAAGCAATAACATTCAAACAACCACTAATTTTATGTAATGGGTGATGTTGTTTTGCTGAAACAAATCACTGACGGGAACGTGTGCTGAATGCCGCCGTGCAGGCCCTTGGAATCCTGCCTCGTGCTCCCAGCCCCTAGTGGTGACTCGGTTCTGCCACAGCCCCCGAGAAGCCTTGGGTATGCAGGGCACCTCTCATCACGTGGTGAAATGAAGAGCAGAAAGTAATTTTGCAGGGAATGAGGAGGGTGTAGGGGTCCTGCTCTGTTTTTTTCAACTCTCTGGCGTAGAAAATCATTGTCTTCTGTTTGCGGGTCAGCCACGGGGGGCCTCTGGTTTAGGCTCACCTGGCAGCATTCTTTTTTGTCAGCCTTATTTTCCCTGTCACTACGTCACTTTAATGAACTCGAGGTAATAATAGCTGCAGCAGCAGTGAAGGACCCACAGTGGGCAGTTATATGTGAGGCACAATTCTATCTAAACATTTTCCTATATTCATTTAATCCTACTGACAACCCTATAGGAGCAATCTGTATTCCCAGAGGACATTGAAGAAACCAGAGACGTCAGGTGTCTTGCCCACATCACATGTCAGGAATGGTGGAACCGCGATTCTGATCCACTGTGTGACCAGAGCCAGCTTTTTGCATGTGGGAGGGTTAGAGGGCTCTTTCCTGTCCGCCCTTCAGCACGAAATCAAAGGCCTTGAATGTGTTGGAGATTTTAGATTGGTCTGTGGAAGGAGTGCAGCCAGGAGACAGGATGGAACAGCTGAGTCCTCACTGTTACTTTATTTAGGGGAAATAGCCAAGCTGTATTTCAGGCACTGTGCCGGGCACAGGGACACCTGCGGTCCTTATGCTCTAGGGCTACGGACTCATCAGTGGTTTCCGGAAACTTGAGTGGGTTAAGACTCACCTAGGAAGCAGGTAAAACTGCAGGTTTTCCAGTCCCACCTGATGCAGGCAATGATGGTGCTGCACGTGACCACAGACCACACCTGGGGACACTGGCCTGTGCTTGGGGCTGCACAGCTTCCCAGGCTCAACCCCAGGCCTCGACTTGGTTTCTCTGCGTTTTAAATATACCTAGGGCTGCAGTTACGAACCTCGCTGCATGTTAGGCCCTCTGGGGAGCTGGGGAGAGCATTCGGTACCAATGTCGGCTTCAAGTCAGAGGCTCTGAGCAGGTCTGGACCTTGGGTTGAGATCCACTGAGCTGTGTGTGAGCAGCTTCCAGAAAGGAGGGAGTAACTAATCAATCTGCAGGGTACCAGAGTCATCTGGAGACTGCAAATGAAATGAACCCAAATTATTTAACACTCAAAAGGAAAATGGTATGTGGTCATCACTCTTCTCTTGTGGGTGAAAAACCTTTATTTAAATAAGCCAAACTGTGATTTTATAGGTCTTTTATTGGTCTCAGGCTGTCATCTCCTGCACAAAAACTAAAATATACTATTATTTACACAAAACTTTTTAGAAATTTTATGATTGCCTCATGGCCTACCCCTGGGTGATCTACAGAGATGCCCTCTTAGTAAAGCAGATGGCTGGGCCCACCCCCGGAGCTGCTGACCATTTCTAACAAGTACCCAGGGGTTTCCGCGGCTGCGCAGGGCCCTCACTTTGAGAAGCCCTGTGTCCTCTGGCACTCATAATCCGGAAAGAGCTGTTGACACAGATCAAAGTAAAAGATTGATTATATCAAGTGCTGACCTTTTAGCTTGTGATTTATTGAACAGCAAACTAGACATAAATGCTTGATGGAATAACATTAATAATGTAGCTCTAGCTACCAGTGTCAAATTAAAAGAGTGACTGTATGGTCCTCAATGCTGAGAACAGGGGACAGAGGAGAGTTATGGTTGGAAGTTTTATAAGAACAAACCTTTGTTTGGATTTGTGTTGTCATTTTACACCTGTAACAGTTTTCACTGGCAAGTGTAGTAGAATTAGCGAGTTTAACGAATGCTCTGCTTTCCTACTTTAATTCCAAGGCTGGTGGAGTAGAGGCTCGCGTGAAGTCAACCGCCATGCATTACTTACTTGTTTGCCAACAACTAATTTCGTGGGCACCCACCACTAACCTGCAGTTAATAGTAACTTGCTTCCACTCCTGAAACGTTAGAAACGTACGCAAGAAAGTCCCTATTTCATTTTGTAATTTATTGATTGTCTTTCTTTTAAAAGAGCCAAAAAACATTGTTGGTGCCGACACCACGACTGCGAACCGGGTTATTTAATAAGATCACACCACCCCCTGGGGCGTCTAAAGATGTCCTGAGAAAATGTGCCACCTCTCAGGTAAGTGCAAGAAGCAAGAAGCAAGTCACTCGCCGAGGAAAGAACTGTTCTCAGCTGCAACTTCCGGTGACTTAGAACACATACAGTACACCACAGAGTTTGAAATTTATTTTTAACAAAGTCAAATGAACAGCGATGTTGAAGTATTCAGCAGTCCTGTCATTAAGGGAGACAAGTAGAAAAACTGAGTACACGGGTTCCATCCATTATTGTAACTTGGTTTCTATTTTGCACCAAGCTGGCAAATTATAAATTCTGTTTAAAAAGGAAAAGAAAAACAAGTCATCTGGTACTTTGGCGCCCTCTAGTGTTAATCCTTGATGTTGTTTAGCACTCTGGAGCGTTTTATTGAATGCCAACAGAGCAACTGGGGACACGGTAGAATTTCTAAAATATGTTCAATTGGAAATGGCCTCATTAGTTCTAAATTAATGATTGCTTATATATACATATGTATGTGTGTATATGTGTGTGTGTGTGTGTGTGTAGAGATGAATCATATATATAAGAATATATATAGATATCTTATACTGTTTATAAGATTTTCTTGAATGCCTCACAATGTAGTAAAACCACAGTGTGTAAGTATTACATTAGGGTGCATTATAATGGAATTTGTCTTGTAGTTGACAGATGAAGAAATAGAATTTGGTGGTTTTTCAGACTCCTAGAGTTAGACCCAAGCCATTTGATTCTTAATCTACTGGAATAAAAAATACAGCGTTAAGATATTCCTTTTTTAAAGGGATTTTTCACTTAAGTCTAATGTATAAAAATGGAATGCTTTATTGTTACTTATTGATAACCTGTTTTATTCCAAAAGTAGATTTGATGTGGTTTACAATAATACTTCTAAAGTAAAACAATACAATATGTGTGGGAAGGGAGTAAGGGGAAACGAGGGTAGAGAACAAGAGGCAGCAAGGTTCTGGTCACCGCTGGGACATGAACCCTGTGATCCTCTGCCGTCAGCGATGTAGGCTGCAGAGCTGAGCCCATGTTTCTTAGAGCAACAGGGGATGTGATCAATTGTAAGTCACAGGTTCATGACAGTAACAGCCGTGTTTTCCTGGGATCAAGGTCCAGGTCAGACGTAGGTTTGGTGCTGGTCTGGTCCGTCACCCGAAACAGCTCCCTTGCCTCTGAAAGGGGACCACCACTCTGCTCACTGCCAGGAGTTCCCCAGGAAGCGCAGGCCGGGTGGCCCCGCACATGCACTTCTGAAAGTACAGCAGGGCCCAGCGGAAGGCCTGACCCGTTCTTGTGACTGAACTTCGGTAGGGATTGAACAGCAGAGTTTGGGCTTTTGTATGACATGAGATAATGGATCCAAAGTTATGAACCTCAAGAAAATTTGCATTTACTTTCTGGCATCAGGAAAATAATGGAAGTGGAGAGAGACACGGAAGGCCACGTGTGCATGCAGATGCAAATCTCAGTGTGGTCGTTACTCTGGCTGTAGAAATGCTGCCGCAGTGCATGTCTGCTCTAGGAGGCTCTGACAGCCTTACTTCTTAGCAGACACGTCTGGATTTGTCCCTCACCACCTCGGCCCCCTGCCACCGTCATGCCCTAAGCACCTGTCTGTCATCGTTGTCTTTGTATTTACTCTGACATATGTAACCTCCCCTATAGGCAGAAAATTGTGTTAATCTCATGATAAGTCCTTCTGCCCATCCATGACTCTTGTTATTTGAATATGACTTAGGGAAATCAAGAGACTCCTGGTCGCCCATGCTCTGTCTGGCTGGACTTAGCAGGTGAGGCTGACCGACAACGAAGAGGAATTTTGACAGTTACAACACAGAAAACCCCACACAGCTGTCTGCTCACTAAGGCTGCCAGACACTGAGCCCATTAAAATCGAGTTGGGGACAAGGGCCGTGGACATGAGGTGCCTGCCTCCACGGCCACTGTGAGATTAAGAAAGGACAGGCTTTCCCACAGTGGGAACACGGGGGCCGTTGCCTAGTTTGTTGGGAGTCCCCCAAACTGAGCACATGCACTGATCGTGTAAGTGGCTTGTCATATACTTGTAGACAGGGGACAGGGGTAAATACCATACCCAGCAATTCGCTTCTGCCCGATACTGCTCCATACATGGCCCAGTCTGACTTCCTAGACACCTGCAGCACTCGTTATCAGAACCACGACCATATCAGCTTCCCTGTTCGTTAAATATGGGCCCCCGTTAGTTAGTACACAGGGGTGTACTTTTGGTGCATTTTGGTTGAACAAGTGATATTTCAGAAGTGAGTGTGCTATACAAGAAGATGATGGCCTCCAACGTTTCATACTGAATTAATATGGCATTCATGTTTACTGACCATGTCTTATGTAGCAAATGCTTTGCCTCTGTGACATCATTTCATTGTAACACCAGCCCGACAAGTCCTGGAGTGGTGTCTCTGTCTTAAAGACGCAGGAACGGAAGCTCAAAGAGCTTCCTGCTGCCGAGGTCACTGGGCAGAGGGATCTGACCCAGTTCCGCGAGACTCCCGAGCCTGCGATCTAATCACTGTGCTCTTCTGTGTCATGGGGGAAAATGATTTGCTAAAAATCATGAAATTGCTGTCCTATGTATTTGTGCTGTCAGGTCCTCCTGGCATCTTTCCTGGGGAGGAAATCGTGGGAGATTACCCTAAAACGGTTTTCCCGAAATGCCGTTTCTGCAATGCCGTGCTTTTGGTGCAGGGCTGCCCGTGTGTTTGCTTCTCGCGGGAGCTTGATCGAGACTCGGGCTGCTCTTGCCTGCGAGGCTTGAGGCGGGGCAGCCGCTCGCGCCGGGAAAGCCTTCAGGTCCCTGTCTCTGTCCGCAGGGCGTGAGGAACCACAGCGTTCCCGTGGGCTTGGACTCCAGGGTCCTTGTGGACTTAGTTGTGGTGGGGTCCGTTGCCGTTTCTGAAAAAGGTAAGATTAAGAACAGAAACTCACAGATGCAACCACTTACCCTGCAGCTTGCTGTTCCACCAGCTCTCCGTCCGTCTGTTAGACGGTGACAGAAAGTAATTTCAGCTTTCTGGACGCATGCCTGGCTCCCAAAGCCAGTACGTCTAGGGCTCATTTTGAAGAGTTAACTCCGTCCCTCCCACTCCTGGCCCCACTCAACACTTCTACAGTATTTTCACTCTTCTCAACAGGAAAAATAAAGTGAGATAACTCTCTTCAGGTGGTGAAAGATTTTCCCTCTGTTCTTCAGTTAACTGGAACTGGAGCTGAATTTATTTGCAGTATGTCAGTAAATAGTTGGTTTTGGAGAGCCTCCAGTAAATGGAAAAACATTAAGTACTAAGCCTTGTTTTTGTTATGAAGCAGCCTCCTGGACAAGCTGGGGTACCCCGCGCCTGCCTGCGAGGCTGCTGCTTTGCTGTGCCGGCAGGTGAGGGCGCTCTGCCCAGCCACCCTCAGACTGGTTCCCAAGGGCCTCTTCCCCTTGCGCTGCTCTGCCTCGGGCCCAGCTGACGCTCTTGAAATCAGTCTGCTAGTTCTTGGTGGGGTCAGCCCATCTCAGACTTGCACTTATACAGTGTGATTTGGGGTCCCAAGAGATAAAAAAGGATACGGTCCTAAGATGCTCATCCCCAAAGCTCTCTCTGAAAATTAATTGGCTAAAGTCAAGTTCTTTTTTCAGGAGAGGTTCCCAGGAAATAGTTGGTAAGAGATGCACTAAGTTATTGAGCTTGGTCTTTTTAAATGCTTGTCTTTAATGTCTTCACCTTAAGTTGTCTTTCCCCATCTCTCTGAGCTAGTATGTGAGATGCTGTCATTCCTTTTTTTAAAAATATGTTTCTATTGATTTCTATTATTTATTTATTTTTATTAATTTTTAGAGAGAGAGGAAGGGAGAGGGAGAGAGAGATAGAAACATCGATGAGCGAGAACATCAATTGGATGCTTCCTGCATGCTCCCCACTGGAGATTTGGCCCATAACCTGGGCATGTGCCCTGACCGGGAATCAAACCGGTGACCTCTTGGTGCATGGGTCGATGCTTAACCACTGACCCACATCAGCTGGACTCTATTGATTATTTTAGAGAGAGAGGAAGGGAATGAGAGATAGAAACATCAATAAGAGAGATACATTGATTGGCTGTCTCCTGCACACCCCCTACTGGGGATCGAGCCTGCAACACGGGCATGTGCCCTGACCGGGAATCAAACCGGGACCTATCAGTCCATGGGATGATGCTCAATCCACTGAGCCACACTGGCCAGGCAAGATGTTGTAGTTCTATATTTTTTGCTTTCCCTGTGCACAGTTACAGATATTTTATCTGTGTCATCAGGGATGGGTGCACCTGAGCACACCTTTCCTGCATGCTGACCATGGGCCAGGAGCCAGGCCGGCAAGGTCGTCTCTGCCCTGCACCCACAGTGAGTGGGAGGAGCAGGCAGCAGCTGAACTGCAGGGCCATGCGCTGAGTGTCCTAAATGGGAGTTAGGATGACATCAGTGGGGTCGGAGGAGGGCCTGTGAGCCTGCAGCCTGAGTGGCAGGGCATCGTCTCAGAAGTGCTTGCATGCAGTGGTCTGCAGGTGGAGCAGGAGTGGGGGAGGAGGGACGCGTTTGTGCAGCAGGGCCCTTTGCTGGTTGGGCCCGCTTCCCTGGAGCCTTCAGGCTAGGTGATGGCATTGGGGCTACACTGTTCTGGCGATGGAAAGTTAGCAGAGACTTCTTTCAGAAGATTAGCAGGAGTTTTCTTCTTTAGCTTTGGATGTATGAAGAAGAAAAAAATGCTTTGTAACTCTCCTCACCCAGATAACCACCTGATTGAAACGACAAAACCACTGTTGCATGCCTTTGAATGGCACAGAGGGCATCACCTCTGCACGTCCTTCTTACTTTTCCCGAATCCCCACTTTCGGCAGTTTCTTGTGTCTGTGTACATGGACACCCACGCCCCATGAGATGCAGGTGTCGCGTGTATTCTGCGTGGGTTGTGTGTTCATCCTGTGTCTTCACGGGAGGGACAGCAGCACTTGCAGCGATGCGGACGACGTGTCTCCAGGGCCTCTGCTGTCAGCGCGGGCAGGCCGACCTGTTACGTGGCCCTGGCTAAGGGACAGCTAGTTATCTCCAGGGTTTGGTTTTGGCTTTTCCCTTATGAATAGCGCTAGAAAGAGCTGTTGTCTTGTCATGTGGCCTGCATGGGCCTTCGGGAACTATCCATGGGTGAGGAATTGCTGAACCGAAGGGTAGATTTTAAATCCTGATGGATGTTGCCAGATTACCCACTCGAAAGTTTGCCCACCTCGCATCCCCAGCACCATATGTCTTGCCTCTCTCCCTGCTCCCTTGTTAATAACTAGAATCGTCCAACTTGAATTTTGTCCCCATTTGATGTTATTTCATGTGCCTTTTGATTTGCATTCAGTTAGGAGTAAAGCTGAATGTTTCTCATGCTATTAATCTGCCTGTTTCTTTCTGTAGACTGTTCACACCCTTTGCTATTTTTTTATTGAATTGTCTTTCTCTTATTTCTTTGCATGCACTGCTGAAGGCTTTTAATTGCACAAGTAGCATGATTAGATCTGAATCTTAGATGCACGAGCAGTGATACTTAAACTCTCAGTGCTGGTGCTGATGCTGACGCTGATGTTAAATAGAAGTCAGAATTTCTACACTGTTATGGGCTCCTGAGTGTATAGGCTCATTTTGGGAGCCAGAGGCATTGTAATGTTTGCTGTCTTGCTGCATTCTTTCCTCCTGCTTAGTTTTAGGTAATAATCCCTTTGTTGTGCCACCATTTACAAATTTGCAAAAATAGCTAGTACTGCTCACACCATCCTCCTTCAAGAACTGGTGGGTTGAATTGGGTAGCTACAAAATAGGCTGTGCCATTCTAAAATCACATATCTCTGATTTTAGCGTTGTTATCTTCCTTTCAAGGGAAAGAGACGAAAAAGATTTTGCCTCTAGTAGGACATTGTTTTTAGTCCTTTTAAAAACAATTCTTTATTATTTTCACATGTAGTCCCACTAACATAAAGTGCACATAAATGCAAGCTTAGTTTCCTTTGGTAGCATGTGTGAAAGGTTTGACTTAATTGTGTGTTAACCACTGTACATATTCAGCGCTGCTATTCCTCTTTGAGTCCCGTAAGTCCATTTTCAGTGGGCTGCCTATGTGGTTACTGTGTTAGTTTCTGCGCCAGGGCCAGGGATATGGGTCCAAGTTTCTCCTTTCATTGTGGCATAATGAAAAATTTACTCCCGAATGATTCCCCAGGCCTTACAGAGATCCTGATTCTCTGCATTGTCTCTCAGGCTGGAGAATTGGGAAGGGAGAAGGTTATGCTGATCTCGAATATGCCATGATGGTGTCGATGGGAGCAGTGAGCCAGGGGACGCCAGTGGTCACCATCGTCCATGACTGCCAGGTGCTGCCCGTGGCCCAGGAGAGGCTCTGCCGTGCTCCACTGGGGGGAGGGAAAGGGAGAGGGAGAGCGGGAAGGGTGGGGAGAGAGAAAGACTTCACCCCTGCTGCCGTGAGCGGTGTTGGTCAGCTGGGCCGGAATTGTTGAGTGATGCGACAGCCAGGCCTCGTCTCCAGTGGGTCTGGGCCAGTGTCGTACCTACACTGAGCAGCGCACTGAGCAGCGCACCGGGCACAACTGGAGCCAGACTCCCCGTCAGCTCCTTTACCCACTTCTGTGTGACAGGTCGTCGACATACCTGAAGCGCTCCTCGAGGATCACGACCTCACCGTGGACTATATTCTCACTCCCACGAGAGTCATCACCACGGGGTGTGCGCGCCCAAAGCCAGCAGGGATCATATGGTCTAAGGTGGGTCACCACATGGCATCGAGGGCAGCCACGGCATCCGGTGGCCAGCTCTGGGCCATAGCTTAGAGGCATCTCCTCTCTTACTGTGTTCTCCATCTGGCATGGCAGCTGTCCCCAGGCTGGGGTGGCCGCATGTTAGGGTTACCGGGAACTTTTGAACAATTCCGCTCCTGAAGCCCTATCTCCAGGCCTGGGCTTGAGAGTCTAGTTGACGAACCTGTGGAATTCTG
The DNA here is from genome assembly GCF_014108415.1 of Molossus molossus. NCBI lineage: Eukaryota > Metazoa > Chordata > Mammalia > Chiroptera > Molossidae > Molossus > Molossus molossus. The sequence continues at coordinate 20,057,398 of NW_023425357.1, forward strand.
ATAAGCGGCCATGTTCAAGATCTCCTTCTGCTGGACATCTAGCTGTACATGGAAGAAATGACCAGGACACTGGGGAGGGCTAATTACGTGAATTTATTGGCCAACTGGTTTATAGTGTATACTGAAGGGTAGCTGTCACTGGGAAGCTTCAAGGTATCTGTGGGTGTCTGTGGAAGGCAACACCTTTTCTGGCTTCGTACTCTTCCGAGTGTGCTTGCTCTAGAATTGTTTCACCTTAGGCATTTGGAGGGACCGCAGAGCGTGTTTCATCAGTGAATAAGCTTTAGCCTCCTGCTAGAGAGCTAGTCATTTTGGTGAGAGCTGCCATTAGAAATACTTCTGGCTTTCTGTTTATCTCTGCCAGCTGCTCAGACATGCCCCAGCATTTTAGAACGAGGGACTTGAAAGATCACCCATCCTGTCTCCTTATCTCTGGTCAAGTAAAGTGAGAACCGGAAGGAAAGCAACTTACCCCAAATTCCAAAGCCACTGTGTAGCTGAGTTAAGTTTAGAACCCAGGTCTCTTCTTTTTGGGTTGGCAGCAGATGGCTTGAGAGTCAGGTTCTGATTTATTGTGACTGAGCATGTATTTGTAGGGGACAGGCTTTTAATTTCATCATGAAAGAGAATACATATTTATAAGTGACTGACACCGATATACTTCAGTGAAGCGTGATTATAGCATATAAAAGAAAATCAAATTTGCTTTATACTATTTTTTTAGTTACAGAAGGGCGGAAATATTTTTTTTTTTAATGTTTGATTAACAAGCAAAATCTTTCATTGCACATGGCAAGTTGACAACATATAACAAATGTTCCTAATTGCCAGCCAGGAAAAACAGTAGCACCGCAGTGGCCCTGTCCCGAGTGCAGCCTGTCCGGTTGGCTCACAGAGGCCTTTCTGTGGGCTGTGGGAGCTCGGTCAACCTGAGCCGTTCCGCAGAGTGCAGCAATGGCAGGCAGCTGGCAAAACCGCCTCGAAGCCCGGAGACCTTTCCGTTTAGAACTTGGCGGGGAGTGTGGAAGAGTACAGCGACGTAAGCTTTGTCAGTCCTTTACCCCGTAAACATATTGCCCTGGAAACCAGCAGTTTTACAGAAAAGCCTGCGTCTGTGCATCTCAGTTGCTAAAGGTCCCTGTGCATGTGCCGTGTGGCGGTATATAGACTTCTGGTCGGTGCATAATGTGTGGTTAAGGCATTTTCATTTTTCTTCAGCTGATCACAGTTGGTACGTGTGCCAGCCCTGTGAAGTGTGCAGAAGAATGTATTTTTGCTTCACATGACATGTTTTAAAATGAATTTCAGCTGCCTGAGTGTAGCGCCTTGCCCCATGGGTCAGGTTTCTGCCCGAGGGAGCTCTGTGGAGCCACCGGGCAAGAACACACGGGGGCTACAGTACTTCTGGGGCGGCCACCCGGCCGACAGCTCGGGCGTGGGTCTGCCCGGGGGCCTGCCGGGCCCCGCTGCTGCCGCCTGGAGTGGGCTGCACTGAGTTCTTCCATCTCGGCGTCGTCATGCTTCTCCAATGACACATGCCGCCTGGAGTGGGCTGCACTGAGTTCTTCCATCTCGGCATCGTCGCGCTGCTCCGCTGACACATGCCGCCTGGAGCGGGCCGCACTGAGTTCTTCCATCTCGGCATCGTCGCGCTGCTCCGCTGACACGTGCCGCCTGGAGCGGGCTGCACTGAGTTCTTCCATCTAGGCGTCGTCGCGCTGCTCCGCTGACACATGCCGCCTGGAGCGGGCTGCACTGAGTTCTTCCATCTCGGCGTCGTCGCGCTGCTCCGCTGACACGTGCCGCCTGGAGCGGGCTGCACTGAGTTCTTCCATCTCGGCGTCGTCGTGCTGCTCCGCTGACACGTGCCGCCTGGAGCGGGCTGCACTGAGTTCTTCCATCTAGGTGTCATCGCGCTGCTCCGCTGACACGTGCAGCTTCCGATCTGGTCGTTCTTTCAAAATACCAGATGTAGGAACCTAAGGATCGAATTATAACTCGTTTACATCGCTTTTTAAATACTCTGGAAGAACACAAGAATCTGAACTCTTTAGGAAGGTAGAGTGGGGGAATGGGAAGAAGTTGGGTTGGCTGGACTTAGATGATTTTGGGGGGACCCAGAACCTCTAGGGTACAGGCCTTTGAGTTTAATCCCCTTTGGATGAATCGGTTAGGAAGAATTGCAGAGGGACAGTGGGTGAAAGAAAAGTCCCTCCGGTTAGGAAAGAGCAGTCACACCTTGTGGGTGCATGCGTGTCAGGTGGTTCCTTTTCCTTGAGCATGGGCGGCATCAGAGCAAGTCCTTGTGGGGAACACCCTTCCGTGGCACACAGCTGAGGGTCTGTGCCATTGTGAAGACCACGTGGACAGCGAGTGCCGCCCACAGAGGGCTCCGGCCCGCAGGAAGGCTTCACTGGGGTGGGGAGTCTTGTGCACTTAGGACTAGGCACTGAATGAAGACTGCAGGCCGGCCCTTGGCTGTTCTTAGGTGTTTGTGTTTCTTTAACTCTTCCTCTGATTCGTGTATTTTTAACCCAGGGCCTGTGCACTTTTTGTGGTTCGGAAGTCCATGAACACACATTGGAAAATTGTACACAGAACTGTGGGGGAGTCCGAGGGAGGGAACCCCAACTTCTCTCAAAGGTCCCTGACACCCTGCCAAAGATAAGAACCATCACTCTAAGTTACATATGATTCTAAATATAACGAGAACACTGATGCTAGTTACACTATTTATTTCTGCCCTGGCCGGGTAACTCAGGTGGTTAGAGCATCGTCGATTTGCCAAGGTTGCAGGTTTTTTTGTTTTTTTTTTTTTATCCTCACCCGAGGACATTTTTGCAATTTTTGTACAGATAGAGTGGGAGGGAGAGAGAGAGAGAGAAACATCGACGTGAAAGGGACACATCGAGTGGCTGCCACCCACACGACCGACCAGGGCCGGGGACAAACTGCAACCGAAGTACGTGCCCTTAGCGGGAACCGAACCCGGGTCTCTCCAGACCGCAGGCCAACGCTCTAACCGCTGAGTCAAACCGGCCAGGGCAAGGTTGCAGGTTTGATCCCCAGTCAGGGCACATCTCTCTCTCTCTTTCCTTCTTTCCCTGCCTCCCTCCCTCCCTCTCCCTTTCTTTCTTTCAAAACTAAAATCAATCAATAAAATTAAAAAGAAGCAATTTATTTTTGTGCAAGAATGCACCTATTTGTAGGCTGGTCCTCTGACGTGCCTGGCATGCCCACGTCTGGGGGAAGCTCGTGTCTGGACCATTGCTTGCCTCTTTGTAATGAATCATTTACAATCTTCATGCCCAAAAGAAAGACAGAAAGCATCATTAAAGAATAAGGATCATCGAAAGGACTAAAGAGTGTTTTCTGATTTTTTTCTGCCTCCTGGATTCCTGTGATAATATGAGACCAGTTCTGCCCCGGACTCAGCTGTCCAGGCTCAGCCGGACCTGAAGGGCAGCCCCAGGGGCACTGCCCCACCAGGACAGGGCGGAGCCAGCAGTCTCCCACTGCAGGCCGGAGAGAGGCAGTGCCAGCCTGTCCAGGCAGGCTCCATGGTTGAGCCTCACTCACTGGGACACCTACCGCTTCCTTTGTGGGAGGTTTCGGGAGATAGTTGTTCATTGATTAGGCCAAAGAGCCAAAGATGTCTTTTGTATAGAAGTCCTGTTCATCAAGACAGTGTGTGTGTGGTATTTGTTATTTTAGATTCATCGCTAGAACTGTTTTAAAGGTAGTGTTCTATTTCAGATTTGCCTTGGCTCCATGTTTCAGTGACACAGTTCTCTGGGAACTGCTCCTTCCGTGGAGAGGAGGAGGAGGAGATCCCTGTGGCCTGTTAAAGTTCTCATCCTGCCCCATGGTATAGGTCAAGGGGAGGGGACAGGTGTGGAGGCAGAAAACCCCATTATCCTGGGGAGCCCCCAGGGAGGTGCCATTTGTGAGCCTGTAACCCTCACACTAGGACCTTAGCTGCTCCCCCTCCATGTAGGAGGCCTTCGGTTCCCCGCTCTCTGGGCCGCTCGGAGACTAGAGAAAGCTGCCCGTTCTTGCCAGCTGCCATGGCCTGTCTGAAGCTGGGGGTGGGGGACCCGCATCACAGAGGGCCAGGTGGGACCATGCACATCTCTTCACTGCTGCACGTGGCTTGACGCACAGGTAAGGGTGGTGGCTGAGAGCAGTGGGGCAGAGGCCCCTGTGGGACTGTCGTTTCTCCTCCCTCGTGACCGAGCTGTGGTTCCTTGTGGACACCCTGAGAATGGCTGGAACTGCTTTACTCTTTCAGATCAGCTGTGAGATGATGGGGAGAATCCCAATACTCAGAAGCCTCCGCTCCCGAGAGAAGCAGGCTGGGAAAGATGTCACCCTTCAGGATGAGCACCAGCACCTTCCAGAACCGCACAGCCAGCACACAGCTCCGCCAGGCACTGTGAGAAGACCCCGCGACCCACCCCCGCAGGAGTCAGGTCCCGTGCAGGCGGGGGATGTGCCCTCTAACACTGTTTACGTTGGGAACCTTCCCCGGGACACCCGAGTGAGCGAGCTGAAGAGAGCCCTCAGAGGACGGGGCGCAGCCCCCCTGCGGCTCACCTGGCAGGGGCTGCAGCACAGGGCCTTCCTCCATTACCAGGATCCAGCCGCAGCCCAGCAGGCCGTCTCCTGTTTGCAGGGCTTACACCTGGGTGCCAACACCTTGAGCGTGGCGCTGGCCAGGCAGCAGACGGCCAGTGACCTGGTGGGCAGCTGTGCTAGAGAGCCACACCCAGACCATTGCCCGACCATCTGAGTGGTGACATGGGGGACTTCGGAGGCCTGCGCAGCAGGACGGGACAGAGCTGATGCTACAGGAGCTGCCCTGACGGTCCTTTCTGGGAAGTCACAGCCTTCAGCTCCTGCGTGATTGAAAACTACTTGAAGTCAACCAGTAGTGCCCTTCCTGCATTTGGGAGGCTGAGGGCTCCATGTGTTCAGTTCTGGTTTATCACAGTCCCTTGGCTTGTTGGATGGCATAGCCATGCTGGTTTCTCTGCAGAGACGGCAATTGAGAGGGTGTAAGAGACCAAGCGAGAATAAACCAGTAGGAGTAAATGGTAACAGTGATTTAGGAGAGTGTGTGTCTGGATTCAAGGGGAGTGGGAGATTGAGAGGATGCTGCCTGGACGGGTCCTGGCGGGGACCAAATGCAGGAGCCCAGGGAGGCAGACCAGAAAGCACGTCCGTGCCCCAGGACCCTGGCCCGGCGCTTCCAGACGGGAAAAGCAGTGTTCAAATTGGATTAGCCAAGTACTTCAGCCCCCTGTGTACAAATCACTTGTCTCAACTCTGTCCCGGTGTCGGAAATGGAGAGCTGACATGACGTGGACCCTGGGCTAAGTGGTCTCCCCTCTGCCCCCTCCTTACCTTTCTAGCCTTTCCTCCCTCTGGGCTTGGCTCCCCTGGCCAGCTGGGCCTGCACACAGCAGGGAGCGCGTCTCGGGAGTGTCCTGCAGGCCCACGTCATAGGCAGTCCTGCAGATGCGCGCACGCTCGCGTCTGCCCAGCGCCTTGTGTTCTCCGAGTTTTCTCCTCCAGGTCCTTGTTCCTAAAAAACTAGCTGGATTTTGGCTGAACTATGCTTTCTAAACAGAAGCGCTTTTGCAGTTGATCCTGGGCACAACGTCAAAATAAGCATTTAAGTGGAGATTATTTTTTCAAATGTACATGCATTGGAAATTTTATTTTTTCAACGAAGGATCTTACTGAGTGTATTTTAAGTATGTTATTATGCCTCAAGAGGCCAGGCCTCGCATGAACTTTCAAGAAAATGTTCTCAAGGTACTCCGTTTCCCTTGGAAAAAGCATTTTCTTACTGGTTTTACAATGAAGATACTGTGGAGACTTTGGAAAGAAAATCTATCCTGTTGACCTTAAATAGACAGATAGTTCTCTAACAAAATGGGTTTATTCAGGAACAAGAAAGAGTTGCAATCCGGGACATGTGGTCTAATGGCAAACCATGTGAAACAAAGGAGAAGAATATTTTATGGACTTGCGAGGAGCTGTTGTAAAGGAAGAGTCCATTGGAGGAAACTGGAAGTTCGAAGTGTAGTGACTTTTCATTGGCTGAGCTGTTACTGGGCCAGAAGGCATCTCTCCTTCCTCCTGCTGAGGCACACAGGTAGAACCAAGCCCTGCCAGAGATGCAGGTGGGTCCTTCCTGTGGGGGTCAGTAGTGTGCCTAGAGTGACACGGGTATGACATCTCTCTTCTGGCCTCTGGACTCCACTTTCAATGAAGCTTCTGTCATTTTCACCATTCTTAGATTTGCTCATTAAATACAGACTCCTTTTCCAAGTTGTCATGAATAAAATGAAGGTGGACAAATATCTCAAAATGGACCAGGACCTTCCTTGCCTTGGGACCTCTGGGCTTCCTCTCTCTTGGCCTGAACTGTCCACCCTCATCTGCACGGCTGGTTCTGTTTTGTCACTCGGCATTCAGCAGGGATGGCAAGGCTGACTCTGGCCACCGAATCCACCGTAGTGACCTGACCATCTTCACGTGTCACTCCGTTTTTGTTTCTCTCTTTTTCCTGAGTACCTCCTGTGTTGTGCATGTTCTTGTTTAGTTTTGGTTGATGTGTTTATCGTTGATTTGCCACTCCATTAGAATTGCAGTCCAGGAGAACAGGAAATGTGTCCCTGCCTGTCTTTGCCACCCTCCACTATACCTGAGCTGTGAGAGCAACTCCTGGCAAATACATAGCAGCTCAGGAAACTGTAACATGTGAATGGATCCATCCAGGCCGAGAAACTACATCCCGACCATACCACCCGAAGCCGTGTCCAGGAGTGCTTGACGCCAGCCTGCTCAGACTGCGGTACACACGTCAGTAGTGGTGGTTCTGGGTAAGCCAGGTCCCTTGGGCATTCTGCCACTTGCAGCCAGAATAATCCAGATTTACTGGTACACAGATAATCCGAATGAGTTCACTATTTTTATATTTGTGGAAAATCAGTATTAAGGAAAACGGAAGACCACGTGCCTGAAATACTGGTACTGCAAATGTAACAGCCTATGTCCGCCTTTGATCCCTCCGCCGGGCCTCAGACGGGCCTTGGAGAGCCTTTCTCAGAGCTGCTGCGAGGAGCACTGTCACAGGACAAGTGCCAGTGACCCAGCTGTTTGTGCCCAAGACTCTCGAGTACTTGTCAGGATCATAACTGCACAGTGTACGTGATGATACCGAGGTAAAATAACGGAAAAGAACTACGTGGCAAGGAGCTGAGGACTGTAGACGTCTTTGCTCTGTGGGGCCCGTCCTGTGTTTGCCCAACTGGCCCTGCACTTTGCCAGTGGACCTGGCTCGTGCCGATCTGCAGCCGCACAGCTCCCGGGAGCTCGCAACGAGCGCTGGACTCGGAGCCCAGAACGCAGGTTCCACTGCGGCCTCTGCTCGCGATTCCTGTGCCACGGGCAAGCCAAGTGGCCGGTCCAGGTCTTAGCTTCTGCATCTCTGGAACAAAGTCCTGACCAGTTCTGACATCCTGTTTCTCTGGAGCCTCCCGGTCATCATCGCTTAGGTTTTTCTGTGTATGTAAGTAAACATAGCCATTATGGAAACTTTGGAATCTCAGAAGTATAAAGGGGTATCAGCCATCACCCCACCAGTTAAGCACCCTTGATTGACATCACCTTTTATTTATTTTCAGTCTTCTGTGCAGTTTTGAAACAGCTGGGATTAGCCACGGGAGCTTGAGAAACAAGCAGATTCGGTGGGAGCACGGGTTTTGCCAGTGTCTGTACGCTGTGCCACGGCAGTTCCTTGTCTCCCAACTCCGTTTGCTCATCTACAAGCGGTCATAGATTTGTGAAGATCAGATGAAATAATGCATCAGAAATATGTGTCTGCACGTAGCAAGTGCTCGTGATTGTGTACTCTCCATGCAGGGCCCTGTGGCCCGGCCGCCCAGAGACCCCGTTGAGCGCCTCTCGAGGAGGAGCAGCTCTGAGTGAGGCAGAACTCGGGACTGACCTAGAGGTCCTGCCTCATGCCCTGCATTAAGAGCAAGGGTCTGAGTCAGCATCACAGCAGGCCCCTGGCTTTAGGGGTACCGGTGATGGCCATTTCCCAGGTGACAAAGGTTGTCATGGATGCTGAGACCTGGTGGAAGTGGGCAGGGGCGACCACAGCACTGAGCTTGCAGGAGAGCGTATTATGAAGACAGGAAGCAGACATTTCTGCTCCAGAGGGGCCCCTGGCTCTGGAGTTTACCCATCTACGTTCCCCTGCCTGGGAAGCCAGCTCCTCCCAGCCCTCAGGTGATTCGATCATTGAACCAGAAACAGGCTCTTCGGTGGAGATCAGAGAAAGTCTGTGACAGCTCACAGGTGAAAAGCAGCACAAAGGAGAAGCTCCTGGCCCGTTTCTAGGACACACAATCTGAATGCAGTTGAATAAAGAGAAAACAGACTAATATGGGGCCTTTCAGAGACTCTATCAAAGCAAAAGGATCTGACACGAGATATGAAGGAAAAGCATTTATGAAAAAGATTTACTCCAAGGAAACAATTTTGGGCAACCTCTGCTCTGTATTTGTGAAAATTTTGAGAAAACAGTTTTCATTTTTCTATGAAAAATCTGTGCCATTGTTTTACCTTTTTTGCTCTGATCTCGAAGTGCACAGGAAATCCTCAGCTCTCAAATGAAAAGCCCAGTGGGGTGGGTCACTGTCCAAAGAGAGCCTGCCAAAAGTAGGCAGACATGTAAAGAGCAGGATAAGTAGAGATATTTTTAAAAAACTGAAATGTGTGATTGTAACCTTGCCATTTATATTAGAAGATGTGGTGTGGAGGAGAGAAGGAGGGCAGCAAGAAGGTGATACAACTGGAGAAGGGACTGTGGCTGCAGCTGGCACGTGGAAGGCAAGACCACACCGACATTCAAAACCTGGAGGGACTCCCCTGGGCCGCAGAAGGCAGTGGCAGAGCACGGAGTCTACAACTGATGTGTGTATGCGTCAGTGTCCCGTGGCAGGAGCCCTGCCTGGAGAGGGGTCACACCAGCCCTGCACCCTGGGCCCTCTGCAGGTGTGAGCAGACCATACGGAGTCTCCACTCACTAAGGAAAACCAGCATCTTGAACAGTATGTGACCCTTGGGGAAATGTCAGTACAGGAATCAGAAGGAGATTAGGAGGCCATCATGCCCATTAAAAAGAGAATAAACTGGTAAGGGAAAAAGCAGTTCTTAGGCATTGAAAACACCATGACATAAACCTAAGCCATCACACTGACAGCAGGGTAGACGCAAATGCAGGCAGTGGGAAGATAAGCCACACGATTCTTCCTGACACCAGAGTAGAGAGGACAGAGAGGGCAAGTGTGAAACATTGGGGAGAGTAGATAAAACTGTCTTCAGCTAAAGAAATTTTGGCTTCATATTGAAAAGTCCTCAAAATCCAAAACAAGGAAAGCATACAGATCAGTGACCTCCCCATAGAGTATCAGTAACTCATGGGGATTTCATAGCACACATAAAAATAAAATCCAGGCGAATTCAGTAGACATAGAAAGAAATACAAAAAGTCCTGGCTGGTATGGCGCAGGGGGTCGGGCATCCTGGGCACTGGGAGGTTGCGGCTCGATGCCTGGCTGGGGGCGTGCAGGAGGCAGCCAATGGATGTGCACTGTCCGATGGATGTTTCTCTCTCTTCCTCTCTCTCTAAAAATCAATAAAAATATTTGGAAGAAAAAGAAATTCAAAAGAATTTGGAGATAATACAAGAGAATAGTTCATCATTGGGTTAGGGAAGGGCTGCATAAGCAAGACCCTGAATGTAAGGAGGACCCGATTCCCTTGTTCCGTCTCAGAATGTGAGACTTTGATTGGTGCAGAATGCAAATGACCCAGGAGGAGCTATCTGAGGAATATTCTCCAAGTAGGAAAACTGACTAGAGCACTGTTTTCATGCGCTTACTTAGTACTCTCCTCTTCAATGCAACGACCCTTAGCTATATGTGTAAATATGGCCAGCAGGTCCAGCGGCCCCTACGAGTTGATGAAGCCATCAGCATGGAGGATTCTTTCTCTGGAGTTGGGAGCAGGCACCCAATGCATGTCACACTGTCAGGGTGGGCATCGGAGTCAGCAAAAGAGAAGGGAGCGAGACAGGGCTGAGCCTGATTAAGCCTGGAAGTTACAGCTTCAGACTCCCCCGGGGAAAGCCAAATCCTCTGCCAGAGGGGACTTAATCCCCCTCGGAAGAGCAGTTTTGCCATCTCCAGGGGGGACAACAGACCATTAGCCAGGATTACCAGGGAGAGAGGGGAAAGTATTCCTTTGCTGGGCACAAGATGGCAACCATAAAGGGGCAGTATCTAGCTTGAGAAAAATATCGGATTGGATGGGGGCGCGAGACCTCAGAAAGAGATTGGATAGGGCCAGGACCCTCCACAAACCCAAAAGGATTAGGAAAGAAATCGGTTAGTTTGAAACAAAGCTGGCTCTTTCCCAAGCCCGAGGTAATAGAACCAAAGCTTAACAAAGGCCTGTCTTGGTAGCATGTATTTGCCCATCCATTGGCCTGTTCGCCTGCTCTCTCTCTAGCAGCCGGGCGACTCCAAGCACAGGGCAGTGGAGCGGGCCCAAGCTTGGGCAGGGTCCAAGGGCCGGCCTGGGTGCCGGAGCGCAGCCCGGAATGGAGACCAAACTAGCCGGGTGGGGACAGACTGAGCTGGACTGAGCTTTGGCATGGACCAAAGTGAACTGCGGTGACTTCAGATGCCCTTCCGATGCCAGTAACGGCACATCTCTGGATTCTGGCCCTTCTTCTGGGCTTGGTAGACATGAGGCGGGACCTCTTCACAGCGGGATGGAGCTAAGCCACCTGTTCTTGGATGCCACCCCGGGCACCTGGAGGCAGTCCTGCTGTGCATGGGTCCCCAAAAGGCTGTTTTCATGACTCCATGGAAGAGCCATTTCCATGGTGACACTTCTACTCTAAGGGGGAAGGGAAGGTTATAGTATGATCCAGTTTTTACATCTGGAAAAGAATTTCATCTTCAGGAGAAACACAAACTCCTTGGTCTCTTCCACCTTTCTATCCTTCCACAGATTTTCCCTAAATCCTGTCCCACTGCCCAAGAAAATGGGCGGGTGCATGGCCAATGCCAGACCCAGGCGCCTTGGGCCCCCGCTGGCTGAGCAGCAGGGCTGTGACGCGGGCACCGAAGCGCCAGGCTCTGTTGACATCTGCAGGGTTTTTCATTGATGGTCTCTGCTCTGTGCAGTGAAGTCACCTGGACCACGTAAGTGGTTCACACCTGATTTCTCAGTAGATCGACAGGTAGCAGTTGGTTAGAACAAGCGCCTCTGAGCTGTTTGTTCTTCCATAAGAGTGTTGGGTGCCAGACCCGGTTCTGCTGCTGGCTGAAGAGAATATTTGCATAGGATTTCCACCAAAATGTGAAGGTGCAGAAGTGCCCTGAAAACAAGCATTCTGGAATGTTTAGAGCATATCAAGAAACAGAGGAGCCCTGGCCGGTTTGGCTCAGCGGTTAGAGCGTCAGCGCGCGGACCAGAGACCCGGGTTCGGTTCCCGCTAAGGGCATGTGCCTCGGTTGCAGTTTGTCCCCGGCCCTGGTTGGGGTCGTGTGGGTGGGAGACACTCAATGTGTCTCTCGCACATCGATGTTTCTCTCTTTTCCTCCCTCTCTCCCTCCCGTTCTATGAAGATAAATGCAAAAAAATGTCCTCGGGTGAGGATAAAAAAAAGAAAAAGAGGAACCCCACCACCTGCAAGAGCCACTGTGATTTCTGTGTGTTCTTTCCCTAATGTTTGTCACTACACATTGATGGTTCTAGTTCATAGCACGGAAATCGCTTGGGGGATGACAGCCAGGATAAGTATTCTTCACGCTCCTTGCCTTCCACGTCTCACCTCAGTCTCTGGGGTGCAGGGCAGTGCATGGGGTTGCGCTGATACACAGGTGAGCGTGTCCACCCTGGTTCTTTTTTTTTAAATTCTCACCCAAAGATATTTTTCCATTTATCTTCAGATAGAGCAGGAGGGAGGGTGGGGGAGAGAGAGAGAGAGAGCGAGAGAGAGAGAGAGAGAGAGAGAGAGAGAGAGAGAAGCATCGACATGAGAGGGACAGACACATCACCACTGAGCCAAACTGGCCAGGGCTCACCACGGTTCTTGGGGTCTGGCTCCCCACGTGGACAAGCACCGCATCCCGTGTCCCTGTGGGCCAGGCCCGGCAGCACCGCCTCAGCCGTGAGGTGGGAAGCAGTGTCCTCCCGCTTTTGCATATGGGAAGACCGAGGCTGACCCGGACCAAGGGATCCCCCCACCTGGCCCCACAGCCCCTCTGGCAGAGCTGAGCTGCACCTAATGGGGATCACTGCCAGCAGCCCTCTCCCAGCCCCCGCTCCAGGGGAGGGGTCCTGCCAGCTCTTCTGGCTCTCTGCCCTCCGTGTCCTTTGGGCATCATCTGGCCTCCCCCGTTCTCATCCAGCAACCCAAGCGCACCTCAGCCCAGATGCCACCTAAGGAGAGACAAGCTGGTGATGACTCAGGCAGCAAATGAGAGGCTGAGAACAAAACCACCCAAGAAAAGAGCCAGTGTAGCGAAAACCATAAAACTCACATTTGGCAGAGATCGAAGAGAGGAATCAAATGTCAGATGGGAACATTTTAAAAGAGAAACAGCCAGGTCTAGGGACAGTACACGTAGCGGAAGCACGCTCTCTCTCTGCACCCTGAGCAGACATCCGTGACCATCCCTGCATCCCTGCATTTCAATGTACCAGGGCTGGATGCTCTTACTTGCCATGAGATAATAAAGCTTTTTGCCAAAGGAGCAAAAATGAGGGTTCCTTCCCTTCACCTCTTCTGAATTACTGGGAACATGACCACACATGATCACCTGCCCTCCCCCACACGCCCCCAGGGAGCACCTGGCTTGCAGATGACCTTTTTCAAAATTCTGATTCTGATTTTCACACACCCTGCCCCCAGCACAAATAACCAAATGGGTGTTGCTAAACTTACTTCCCCTTTGTCTGGATCTAATCTAGCCTACATTCCAAATGAAGCAAATGCCCCTAAAACTTAAGGAGCATGGACTCCACTTTCAAAATGTTTTCTTTGGGGGTAGGGGCTCCTGGGACACCTTTCTCCAAAATCCATCTTACACAGAACCCCACGCGTGCAGGCGAGGTGAGTGTGTAGGTGAACACGTAACCACTTCCCAACAGCATGCTTTAATGGGTGCTGCCTGCATGACCGCCCGGCCCCTTTTCTCCTGCAGCTGAAGGAGGGGACCACATCCTCAGCCGGATTGGCTTCTATCACCTGCTGATGCTTCCCTCCTTTAATAACAGCTCAGCTTCATTGAGCTGTGGGAGTACTAGAGTCCATCTCCTGGGCTCTGGGCTCTGGGACAGCCCGGTTAATAGGCTACGGCAGAAGTAACACAGAGCTTGCAAGAGGAACCTAAGAAATGGTCAACTTCTATTTGGGTTCAAGGGATGCTCTTGGAACCCAGCCACCATGCTATGAGGAAGCCCAAGCTGTCTGTGGAGAGGCCCACGTGGAGAGGCACCACCAGCCGGCACCGCCTCACCAGCCTGTGGGTACACCAACTCAGAAGTGGGACCCTCCAGCGCCAGCTGAGCCGTCTCAGGGATGCCTCCTGATGCAAGCTGTTCCACTGAGCCCTTCACACACTGCAGTCAGGAGCGAAATGAATGAGTTTTGCTGCTTTAACTGGAAGATGACCACCCGGCCAGTGCGGCTCAGTGGTTGAGCATTGACTTATGTACCAAGAGGTCACTGGTTCGATTCCTGGTCAGGGCACATGCCCAGGTTGTGGACCCAATCCCCAGTGAGGGGCATGCAGAAGGCAACCAATCAATGTTCTCTCTCATCGATGTTTCTATCTCTCTCTCTTTTCCTTCTCTAAAAATTAATAAAGAAAAAAATATTTTTAAGATTGGAAGATGATTTGTTCCTCATTGGTAATCAGTTGCATAATTTCATTTATATTATAGATAATGATATTCACCTGTAGATTATAGGATGCACGTATATGAATCTACATTATTGAAGATATAATAACATATAAATGAAAATTGTATACACAGAAACACAAGCACGTAATTCCAGGTAGTCCTTACCGTCACTTTTGAGGGGCTGCCTATTTGGTAGACATAGCCGCGGTACAGAGAGGCGTCGACTTGCCCACAGTGCCCCGCTGGTTGGCAGTGAAGCTGAGACTCAAACTGTCGCAGATCATGGACTAAGCCAGAAATACCCATGCGGCATCCTTCACTGCGGTTGTCTTCACTGTGCCACCTAAGGTAGAAAGGCAGACAAGCCGGGGCACTTGCTAGAGGAGAGGCGCAGGAGTGGGGTGATTTCCCCAGGGCACCCGCAGGCCAGCGGCACAGATGCCTTGGGGTCCCCGCCGCTCAGTTCCGAGAGTCTCCCGGCAGCGGGCCGCGGGTGTGTCCACTCTGCCCTTTGTCTGTCCCGCTCCCTCCAGTTCCAGTCTGCACCTCTCGAAATAGCTACCCCTGTGGGAAGCCCACTGTGTGACGGGCCCTGGGCCAGCCTCGCCCCTCCACAGGTGAGGAAACTGAGGCACCGGGTGGTGGTGACGTGTTCCCAGCAGAGCCCCGCAGGTTCCCACCCCACGCCCACGAGTCCTGCTCACTTTGCCAGTCCTTGTCGCCCTGAGTTTTCACCCGAGACTGCCTGGGCCAGCTCTCAAACCATCGGAGACTTCTAAACAGTGAACCCACACTCCTGCTCCTCCAGCAGGGCAGGGTTCTCCCCGTCAATGGACCCCTTTATTTCCAATGCCCATAAATCACAAAGGTTAAAATGGGAGCTGACATGGGATCGTGTAATGTGGACATTTTGCACTTTGGATGGTTTGGAAACAAGCAATAAACTCAGGCCCTGAAGTGTTGAGTTGTGAGCAAACTAAACATCCCTCCCTGTCTCAAAGGGAGGGCGGATTAACTCATTTAACCCTTCGAAGAACCCCATGAAGCAGGGACTACTACATTTTTCAGGTGGCTCGGAGAGGTTATATGACATGCCAAGGTCACACAGCAGAGCAGGCCTTCACCCAGGGCCTCTCCCAGTCTGCAAAGGAGAAGCCTGTTCTCCAGAGATACTCTGATGGCTCATCTCTTCACTACCAACAGGGCCTCAGGGGTACCTGGAAGCCACAGTAGCTTGTGGGGAACACCAGAGAGACGACTAACGATTGAGGAATGTGGTGTTGAAGTAGTGCACACTGGGGTTTGCAGTACATTCAGCTCTGATGTATACAAGCTGTGTGTGCTCGGGCAAAATGCTTGCCCTCTCTGTGCCCCAGTTTCACCTGTAAGGCCTTTATACGTTTTAAACAACAATGCTTTGAGGGAACTGCTCCCGCTGCTCTTCCCATGTTACAGATGGGGAAGCTGAGGCATGGGGAGGAGAAGGAGCTGCCCAAGCTCACGAAATTAGGAAGAGGTGGAGTCAGGACTCGAACTCGGGCTCTCTGACTCCCACACTTTCAACCACTACATGTGTTACCTGCATCTCCTGGGACCCACACAGCTGTCTCAGGAGCGCCACGTTTGCTTTCTTTTCACTTTTCCAAGGTTTATTTATTTTATTTTAAATAAGCCCTATCATTTGTGTAATTAGGAAAAGACTAATTTAGTTTGACCCTCTCCCCCAAAAAGGCGGCTACCCCTTCACAAAGGTCAAAGGGTTTGAAACACCAAAATCAGGTTCATCTGTGCACATGGTTCGCTGTCCAGGCTGTTGTGAAATCAATTTTCCTTGGCCGGGTTTATTTTTCTAAGTCTCTGCTGTTGTTCCGACACAAACTGCAAAGCAGACAGCAGGTGGCGCTGCCGCCTAATAGAAAAACAGCCCGCGTGTGAAATGCCTGGGGTGGGCCAGGTGCCTCTCCTCTCACTAAGAGTGTCCCTGACCCTGAGCTCTCTCCTTTGAAAGGGAATAACAGTGAAGCCCCCTGAAAAGTTAGCTGGGACCCACCGCTCTCATGTCCTCACTGGCCACATCTGCCACCGTCTCACAGAAACAGGGTGTGCTGATCTATGGAGAAAATTTCCAAACAGTTTTTATCCTTTTCCAGGGGACATCTGAGAACTCAGCCCACTGCCCCGTGGCCATAAACCCTGGACATAGTAGGATGTGGGGTCCATGCCTCCTTGCTGCTGTGACTAGTTTCATAAGATGCTCAGAGAGGCCTGTCACCAGTTTCTCTCCAGATCACTGCCCACCAACAATGTGTCATTGTGCTGACACAAAGCATCGTAGAGAACAAGCCATGGGTGTGACCTACACCTGGCCCAGTGGACTTTGGCCGCTCTGGCCAGACTCACCCTTTTCCACGTCCCCAGCCTACATCAAGGACGTTGGAGTGGACACCTTGGTGACTGTGCTCACCCCGGGTCTTTCTGTTTTCGCTCAGGTTCCCTTGGCCTTGGTGACATCGTCTCTTCGGGGTGTAGACATGAGCCCCACCTTCACCCCAGTGCACTGATCATCAACTCGTGATGATGTGTCAGACACTAGATCTAGTCTAGTTCAGTGGCAGACACATAGTAGGTGCTCAGTGTCTCTTGAAGGAATGAATCAGAGGCAGGTTTTCCCATCGTTCTGTTCCTTCATGCCAATAATATTTTAGACTTGCAAACATCAGTTGTCCCTCTTTCCCTACCCATCCCCAAAGCACAAAATATATCTGTTAAAGGCCCATGATTTGTCTTGGTCCTCTAATAAGTCAGTATACCAATGTAAATGGACACAGCCTTTCCCCCACATGTCCAGGATATTGGCCACACTGCTTGCACAGCAGAGCTTTGTCCCCGGTGTGCCTATAGGTAGGAGATGCAGAACAAGGACCATTCTCTTTAAAACAGCCCAGGACCCAGGGATGTTGATGTCCCGGAGCTCCCAGAAGCACAGCAGGGAGGTGCAGACATGCACGCAGCCCCAGCTGGCCTCTCTCACCGTGAGCTTTAACTTCTGAGTTTTTCTCTGCTGGACTAAGAGGGCCCAAGAAAGTCAAGAGAGCTCTCATGAGGGCCCATGGCGGAAACTCATGAAAGCTAACTCCATTGTCCTGCCAAGGAGGTGAATGTCAGGGGTCTGAGCTGGCAGCCAGCAGAGGCTGGTTCGTGGACCACACACACTAAGCTTTCCTCTTTGTTCACTAGACCCCATGGCTGGAGGAAAACGGGTGACCAGGACCAGGCAATGCAGTGGCTAGGGACATGAGCTTTGGAGTCAGAAAGTCCTGGGTCTGAGTTTAAATTCCACCTCTTACCAGCAGGGTCTGGAGCCAAGTCCCCGAACCTGTCCAAGCTCCGTTTCTACACCGAGAAAGCCAGAGTAGTAAGAGGACCTATGTGAGGACTGCCTAGATGAACTGGGGGGCGGGGGGGCAGCAAGGCCTGCAGCGGTAAGCCTGGTCAAGGAGAGCCCTGTGTGAGTCTGCTTGCTGGGCTCCACCTTCTCAATCCGCTGAATTTTACACTCACAAGCCACCCTGGGCTGCTGGCGGGAGGGGGCAGCAGAGGCCAGGCTGAGCTGCCTTCTCTGGGTTTTCTGGGGAGCCCAGAGAAGGATGGAGGAGAAACTTTAAAGCACTCACCAGGACCGCTTGGAAATCTGTAAAGACTGCAGATTCCTGGGTACACCCCCCAGCCCAGAGATTCGAATCCAGTGGTTCTCCAGGCCCTGCCCCGCTCTGAAATCTGCAGTGTGAGCGGACCACCCATGCATTTCTGAGGAGGGTGGTTTCAGGCTGCATTCTGAGAATCACCATCCGAAGTGAAGCCTTGGGGCTCAGGGGCCTTCTGACCTGGAGGTTAGGAGATCCTGGGGGTGAGTCCATGTCGGAGCCCAGGACCAACCCCACTGTCAAAATGTCATCTCTTGAGACGTACAGATGTCATACTCCTCCCTGGGAAGGGAGGGAGCATGCAAGTGGGTCATACCAGGAGACGGGGAGTTTCATGGTTCCCAAACTGGGTGCTGGTTGGAAGTCCCTGAGCAGGGGGCCTTGTAAAATATGGATTCCTGCACCTGGTATGCCTCTCAGCCCACCTGCTCACACCTACACACCACCAGATCTCAGGGTGAGACATGCATGGGTCCCATGACCACTCCTGTTGGAGCCACCACCACCCCCAGAGGTCCTAGAAGACAGTATTATTAGAGATGAGAAAACAGAGGTTCAGAGGTGACTGCTTGTGGTGGTCAGGTGGTGGCAGAGCCCAGAGTCTAGCTCCGTATTCCCACTGCCTCAGGAAAGCTGCCTGCTAGCGGGGGACAAGCAGGCGGGGAGCCCGGCATTGGTGCCACAGCGCTGCCCTCCCATCCCCAGCCCCCCAGCCCAAAGGGAAAGGAAAACAGCGGGGACCCAGCGGACCTCGGTGGGCCGCGTTTTCCCATCAGAAGTGCACCCCCGAGCGTCTTCCAGCTGCCCCGCGCTTGCACCCAACGTGGACTGGGAGTGAGCTCCGGGCTGCGGTGGCCTTCGCCAGGGCTGCAGTCCCCTCTGGGAGCCCAGAGGCCGCGCCCAGGCGCTTCTGCGGCCAGAGGGTGCAATGGGCGAGCTGCCGAGGCTCCGGTGCGCCCTCCGCATCAGCCCCGCGTGGAGAACCGCGAAATCTGCGGAATTTGTGATCCACGAACAGAAACCCTGTCGCAGGCATCCTTGCGACTTCTCCGCTTCTGGGCCTTTTATTATTGGGGGTGGGCGGGTGGAATTACACACATTTAGGGCATGGGATGGGCTGCATTGTTCCAAGACAAACTCCCTAAAGATAGCGCAACGACTTTGAATCGATCCCGTTGAAGATGCCTGTCTGCTAGGACGGTTCCCGTTTCTGCACGCAGGGCCAGTGGTTTCGCACCAGACTCTTAAAACGTTACATTTTGAGTTTGTAACTTGCACGTGACGGGCACGCTCTCAGCGGGGCGCGCGGCAGCGGGAGCTTCGCCCTGCGGCCTCCGGTGCGAGCCCGCGCCCGAACGGGCCACCGGGAGGACACAAGCCCAGCGAGTTCGGTCTCCGCGCAGCAGCGGCGGCAGCGGCGGCGTGAAATCTCGGACGTGGGTGTGGAGCAATTTTTTCCTGCGAAATCCGGCCCTTTCAGGTTTGCCTGGAGCCGAGCTCTCCTCCCGGGGAAGGCTGGACTTTTCTGTCATCCCCGGGTCCCAAGTCAAGCCCGAAAACAGCCGTCATGCCCATCCCAGGCCGGTTTCCCCGCACCCTGGACGTGGACACGCTGGGAGATCGCGCTGAACTGCAGGCGCCACCAGGAGATGCACAGGAAGCCGGGGTTCGCTGCCGCCCTGGACTCTGGCACAGCCGCGGCGCCAAAGCCACGTACAACCAGGGCGCACCTAGGCCTCTGGCGCGCCAAGGGTCCCAGCGAGCGGGCCAGGGGGCTGGAGACGCTGCAGGAGGAGACCGGGGAGCGCGCCGGCTGGGCTGGCATTGAGTTTCTCCTAATCAGCCCCACTTCCCCGGAGCCTCCGACCTAATTGGGGCGCAGGCTCCGACGGAGGGAGGAGGAGGCCCGCTGTTGCCTGCAGAGGTTGTCTGCGTGGAGGCGCGATGTTCCCGCGCTGGAGGCCCGGGGGCTTTTCCCTGGCCTCGTTCTCCTGGGCACCGGTAGGAGGCGGGGACGCGGAGAGGTGGCCTCTCCTGGGAGGACAGTGCCTTGTCTATCCGCCGCGAACCTGCCCTCGGAGCACCAGGCCGTGCGCGCCCGGGCGCCAGCGCGCTTCGCCCAGGAGACCCCGGCCCGATGCGCTGGCCTGTCCGAGACCCCGAGGGACACGGAGTCACCGGTCTTTTCCTGTCCCCTTTATCTCGGTTTTATAGACAGCTGTTAGGTTGGGACATTAATTGCCCGGGCGACTTTATTGATAATTTTGATGTAACAGAGCACCGGAGAAATTACCCTCAGGTCCAAAATGTCAAATTTGAGAAGAACCAGGTTCAGAGAAACTGCGGTGGGTCTCAAACGGCCGCACCAACAATGCGACTTCATTGTGTTTGTTTTCCCAAATAGCGGGAATGGGACTAGAAAGAGGGTGATCAGCAGGAGACAGAGGCTCTTAAAAAATATTTTTTGGTTCTTGGTTTTGTTGGTTTTTTTTTTTTTTTTACTCCTGAGGATTTAGGGGGAAATGTTACAGGATTGGAAACATGCGTTATCACCTTGCTCTCCCACCAAAGGCCCCTTCTTTCCGCACAAATTTTACTCGCTTATTGATTTGGGAAAAACAAGTGTAGGATACCAAAAAAACAAAAACAAAAACCCAACAACAACAACAAAAAAACGCTTAAGAGTTCTCTCATGATTTATAACCGCTGGAATATTGGAACAGTCAAGTCTGGAGCAAAGGACAACTCTCACTGGTCTTGGAGTGGGAGAAATTAAAAATATAATTTTTATAGATTTATATATTTCTACATATCTATGGTCTTCCCTGGGAGAAGGAGGACTATAGTTTTTTTTTTCTTTCAACGTTTGATTATTTCTTTAAAAAGAGAAATGACATTTAGAGAGGCAGAGGGCTCTCCTTAAAAACAGAAGCCAAGAAAAATAGCTACTCGTGTCCAGATTTCACCTCAATGTGCAATGAAGAGTGAAAAGAGGAAGATTAGCCAAAAAAAAATTTGAAAAAGAAAAAGAGGAAAGTATTGAGAATCACCCATATTTAAAATATAAAAAGGAAAGAAAAAAAAGTCCAGCTATCCCAAGCCAGTTTCTGTCTATATTTTGGGGGTTTCGAAGATATTCTGCAATCCCAATAAAATACTCATGCGATTTTATTTCTACTTGATACAATGTTAAAGGCCATGTACAAATGTTATACATTTTTATTTTTGTTCTTTTTTAGGAAAAAAATACACAAAAGGCAAAACATCCTCAAATTATCATTTTATACAGTGCAGAAGGAAATTTAAAATACGTGTCACAAACGCTGCATCCCAGCAGCCAAAATACTAGAAAAAAAAAGAGAGGGTAGTCCTTCATTTTATATATATATTTATATAAAACATATGGGAATTTGTTTTTACACAAATTGGACTTTGTTTCAAATTTACAATGGATATCTAAAAAATTCTACGCGGCAAATATTGCCAACAAAGTTACACCATTAATACTGATAAACAGAGGAGCCTATGCGGTGTTTCGATTACTAGGGAAAGAAAGAATAAATAACAGGATGAGCCTTGCTATAGTTATAAAAAGTGCCTTAACCTTCACCGCAATCCTGAATTCGCGCGCTAGCCGGGCCTTCCCCATCCCCGCGTCGCGTGTGTTCGCCTCGCTTCGCACCAGAAAGTTTACAGTAGAGGTCGGGAGACAGCCGGGTCTCGTGAGAAAAACACCCACCGAAAAAGTCCAAGTAAAACTCTAAACAAAACCAAAAAGACTGCAGAGAAGGGAGGAGAGGAAGGCGGAGGGGGATGGCAGAGGCCCGGAGAGCCGCCCGCTTCTGGGCTCCGTGTGTTTCTTTTTCAAGACGAACAGTGGCTTCAGAAATGCAAGTCGTCCGCACATCCACCTGTGGCTGCTGCAGGACTTGAGGTGGGGAGGGAGAAGGCGATGTCTTGCCCCCCTTCCCTGCAAAAGACGGCTCTAAAAAGAGACTTGCGCATTCCAAGACATTCTTTCCAAAAAAAAAAAAAAAGTTAAAAATAAAAAGATAAATACTCAACCAAAAAATAAAAGTATTTGATAATGATGGTCTCATATGTTTGCCTTTCTTCTAAAAAAAAAAAAAAAATCTCCCCCCTCCGCTTTTTCCACTGGAGGGTTAAGGGCTGGGAGAGACCTCAGCAGAATTTTTGTTTAGATGTTGAGGGTTTTCCCCCAACACAGCACCTTCTCAGCCGGTTTCAATCGGAACAAAAATAGATATTTATTTACCAACAGCTGCAGTCAGATCAGGCCTTACAGCCATCATTTTTTTTTTTTTTCCTTAATTTTGAGGGAATAGGGGGAGGAGGTGCCGACCACTGCGCGGTGTCTTTGCCCTGGGGGTTCCTTTTGAAATAATCCGATTGGGGAGGGGTCAAACCCTTTTCTTCTGCCGACGGTTATACCTCGAGAATAAAGCAGTTTCTTGCGATGGGTTCCCAGGTCCCTGTTTGGCGGCCTGTGCCGGGAGGGCCCCACGGGCTTGGGCTCACATCACACAGGGCTTGATGTCTTGGTAGGTGACCTGCTGGTGGTAGTAGGAGCCGCTGCCGGCAGAGTGCATGGAGGAGGACGCCATGGTGTTGAAAGAGAAGACAAACTCCTTTCGGTCACACATGCTGGGCGACTGGGAGTGATACCGAGGGATGCCTGTGAGGGAGGTGACAAGGGGCCAGAGTTCAAGACGGAGAAGCAGCGCTGCCCACTGACCTCTGGGTCCGGGGCCCTGTCCTCCCCACTCTCCACCATGGTGCACTCCCTGAGTTCCGGGCCCTTACTCGGGCCCTGGGCTTGGGCACCCGAGGGGAAGGTTCTGGAACACCCTGTGACCATCCCTGCTCCCAGGGGCTCTCGCCGCCTGGGCCTCTCCTGCCCTGGACACGGAGCCCGGGCTGGGGGCTTCCGGATGCTGAAGAGGAAGGGGTGGGGTTGGGGCCAAGACGGGTCTGCAGCTGCCAGGGAGGGCCCTGGCCGCCTCCATCTCTCGGGCAGCCTTCGGCCTGGTGCAAGGGCGACTACTTCCCAACCCCGAAGGCGGTGGAGGCCTCAGCGCTGACAGAGAAGCATAGGGCCATCACAGCGGTGAAGGGTGGCTTCTTCAGGGGAGGTCCCCCTTGGAGAACAGGGCCACCAGGGCAACGAAAGGCCAAGGGTTTGAAGCCGCCCAAGCAGGGCAAACCCAGATCCTCGCGGAGAAGTGGCCTTTCCGCCACCAGGCCACCAGGCCCGGCTCCTGCCTCCCACAGGCTAACAGCTGAGTCCTGCAAGGCCATGCCCTACTCACCCCATGCTCTTGCCAGAAGTAGGCCAGAAGACTGCTGGTGGGTGCTGGGATGAGGGGGTTCGGGAGGGGAGACTGTTCTCATCTTCTCTCTGAGGGTTGGGGAGAGGGTACCTGGGGACCCAAAAACCTGGATCCTGAGAAACAAAGAGTCGGTGGGGCCTGCAACTCTGATCCTCGATCTGGGCCCGGCCTGAGACCCTCTCTGCCTCTGTCACCACAAAACGACCCCTACTCAATCTTCACAAGGCCAGGCCTGGTTCTCCGGAAGGCCAGGGTGCTGAGCCTCTGTGCACCGAGACCGGGCGGCTTTGGGCCTAACTCTTCCATTCTGCCCAGGCAAGGAGCAGAGCCGACTCTCCTGGCAGCTTTCTGAGTGACTACCCCCGGAGGGTGAGCCTGCTGGCCAGGGCTGGGCCCCATCTCCATCCTGGGAACTTGCTGAGGTGTGAGGGGGCCTAACGGACCAGAAGCGGCTTAGAATATTTGGATCAGAGCCTTTTTGGTGGGACCTGGCCATGCTCCGGAAGGCCAGCAGCCTAGAGTTGTAAAAGAAAAAGAGAAACAACGACATGGCCCAAATCAGGGCCCAAGCTGCATTTGCCCTTCAAACGGAGGGAGGTGGGGCTGAGAAACACCACAGTATTGGGGTTGGTGCCCCACATAAGTGGCTGCAGGCTCTCACCCAAGGGTAGTCAGCAAATCGGGGTGCTGGGTCCACAATGCACTCACAGATGTCCGGTTTCCCCAGGACTTGGGCCGCCCGGACTCCCCACTCACCTTGCAGCTCAGCTGGGGCGTTGTGACTGTTCTGGTGCAGATAGGGCTGGTCCAGGGAGTGCGTGGAGAGGCTGCCGGACAGGGGGTTAGCTGCGGGGTTGCAGGGGGACAGGGGCTGCTGCTTGATGTAGGAGGCGCCGCTGTTGAGCGCTGCGGAGGCCGAGGGCGGCCAAGCGGCCGCAGAGCCCGAGTAGACGGCATGAGGTTCCATGACCCCACCAGCGGCGGGCAGCAGCGGGGAAGCGGGCACCGAGCTGTCGTGGTGAGGGTACTCGCCGGCTGCCGCGCCGCCACAGCTTCCCATGTACGAGTGGCCGCCATTGGCGGGCAGGTGGGGCACCGAGTGGCTGGGCAAAGCCATGCCGTCCACGTTGCCCGGCAAGTGGCCATTCATCATGCCCAGGCCGCCTTCAAGCGCCAAACTGTTGGGCGGACAGGAGAGGCCGCCGGCCGAGCTCTGGAAGCCGTAGGTGTCCGGGAGGTGGTTGAAGCCCAGCCCGTTCATCATGCTGTACATGGGCTTGAGCGCCTGGCATTTCCTTCGGAAGCCGCGGGGCCGCCTCCGAAAGGAGCCCTCCTCGAACATGAACTCGCTGGCCGGGTCGATGGTCCAGTAGTGGCCCTTGCCTGGCCGCCCGAGGCCCTTGGGCAGCTTGATGAAACACTCGTTGAGCGAGAGGTTGTGGCGCACCGAGTTCTTCCAGCCCTGGTAGGAGCCGCGGAAGAAGGGGAAGCGGCTCTGCAGGAACTGGTAGATCTCGCTGAGAGTCAGGCGCTTGGTGGGCGAGCTCTGGATGGCCATGACGATGAGTGCAATGTAGGAGTAGGGCGGCTTCTCCGGGCGCCGGATGCCGGCGTTCGTCTTCTTGGCCTTGGACGGGCCGGACGACGCGGGGTCCATGGCCGCGCCGCCTCCCCCGCCGCCGCCAACGCCGCCGCCGTGCGGTGGCTGCTGTTTCTCGGGCGCCGAAGACATCGGGTGGCTGCTGCCGCCGCCGCTGCCGCCGCTGCTCTGCGCCGCCGACGAGCCGGGAGGAGGAGGAGGAGGAGGAAGAGGAGGAGGAGGGGGGGGAGGGCGAGGGGGAGGGGGCTGCGCGCGCGGGGCTGGCTGCACCTCTGCCGTCATCGGCGGCCACTTCTCCCGAGCGAGCCACGGCGCGCCCTCCCCCGCCCGCTCGTCCTCCCGGAGGAGCTGCTGGATCGGCCGGCGGTTGGCGCAGAGCCCCTCTCTCTCTAGAGCTCCCTCCTCCCCCCACCTCTATCTCCTCCCTCTTTCCCTCTCGCCCTCCCACAAGGGAAGGAACAGAGCGGAGGCTGAGGGCAGCCTCTTGGCAGCAAGGGCGGAGGCTGCGGGAACCCCCCCAAACACACACCGGTTTTTGGGGGGAGGCACCAATTCTAGGGCCTGGGTCCGTGCGCCCCCGCGGGGACCAGTGCTTAGTCCGCACCACCCGCAGCCCTCGACTCCAAAACTCCAGCCGAGGCCGTCCTCACTGCACCTTCTCTGGGCCGCGTCTCCCGGGCCGGCGTAAGACCCTCCAGGAGTTTCCTCCCCACCCTGCCCCCCTCTGGCCCCCACGTTGGTGGGCGCTTAAAGGGCCCCCACCCTTGCCGCCCAGCGTCGCCAGCAGAACCCGCCCCGCCTCCACCAACCTGGCGAGCAAGTGTTAAAGCGCCCTGCGTCCGTGGTTCAGCCCCGCTGCGCGCAGGCCCCCGCCTTCCCTGCCCTGGCGGCGCCACGGGAAACCCACCCCGGGTCCAGGGCCTTTCCCGACGAGTACAGACCAGTGGCAAATCGCAACTGCAGTGGCGGCAGCGGCCTCCAGGTCGTGGCCATCACGGCACAACCGGCTCGGCTACGGTCCCCGCAGCCAGCGGGCGTACGTTCCCGCGAGGGACCGCCTCCCCACTCTCCCCGCCCCGGGAAGGACTACGCCGCGCCCGGGACTTTTCGGACTCGCCCAGCAGCTCGCGAGCAGGCGGTCAGCCGCCGGAGCCGAGAGCAGGAGGAAAACGAAAGCGCAGGGCGAGTCGCTGCCACTTTGTCTCCGGCTCCGCTGGGCCGGGCGGGAGCAAGTGAGGACGGTTGGTCTTCAGGGACCAAAATCGCACAGGCTCCCAGAACAATTGTCCCTGCTCATCCACTCACTCATGCACACACATGTATGTATTGATGCACATGCAGACCCGGTATATGACTAGACTCAGATGTGTAAGCTCACTCCCACTCGTGCGTTTCCACTCGCACAGGGCGCTCCAGCATGTACGCGCCCACTAATGCGCTCACTCACGCACACACAATAGGCCCATGGGAGCTTAAATTTGCACCAACTCCCACCCACATGTGCCTTAGCCACGCTCGGATTTGCATCCACCCGAAGCTCGGTTGATTCCCCCACTCCCACTACCTCCACCCACACGCACACACTGAAAACCCGCCTATTATTTGGCCCCGCAGCCCTGATGTCCCCACTTTCCAAGAGCAGGTTCCAATTTCTCATGGATGGTAAAGGCCCTGGCAGGAAGTTTATACGGTTCAATGTAAACATGTTCTGAGGGATTCTTTAATAATAATAATAATAGAGAATTCCGCGTGCGCGGGGGGAGTTGGCCTAATGCCTCTGTGGGCTGGCCTGTCGCCGCAACGGGGCCTCTGACACTGCGCACCCGGCCAGGTTCCGGAAAGCTGTCTGCGCGGGTGGGGAGCGCCGGCTCAGGCGGCCCTCGAGCTCTTGGCTGCCCGCAGCAGGGGGCTTGTACGCACTCCTCCCTCCGCCAACCTTGTAGCACTAGGGTGTGCGCTACGCGGGGGTGGAGGGGCGGTGGCGCCGAGTGCAGGACAGCGCAGGAGCCGAGCGCAACGCCGCACACAGGGACCCAGGTGAGTGCTGTCTGCGCGCAGACTGCGGGGCACCAGGCTCGGCCTCTCCCGCCAGGGCCTTGGGTCGGGGGAGGGAAGCGAGGGGTGTTTTTTGCGGGTCATCGCGAGGAGCCAAGATGCCATGCTCTGGCTCAAGCTGGGGTGAGAGGCGTGTGCTGGGCTCCGAGAGCGGCCCGCGGCGCTTTTCAAAGCCGCCGGCCTCTCGCGTTTCTCTGGTCGCCCGGTCTCCTGCTGACACCCCTCCTCGTTCGCTCGGTGGTAGACGCCTCGTCGCCATCGGGGCGCCAGGCCCGTCCTTGCGAGGAGCTGGGTCTTCGCTGGCGTTGTCTGGCCAGCGCTCGCCGCCTGATCCTGTGGAGCCGCGCTATTGGAGACAGGAGAGTCATCTTCCCTGCTCTGCGCTTCCTCCTGGCTCGCACGGCCTAGGCTCGGCGCGCAGGCAACCAGCCGGCCTGAGGAACGGGTGAGTGCAGGACGTGACTGGGTTGTGTGTCGCTGCATCTTCGCGCAGGTAAATGCGCAGTGGCAGACCCACCTCCGCCTCCACTTCACACGGCCCAGTCAGCATCCACAGACCAGACACCCTCTGCACCTTGCCCACCTCCAATACACCCCCTCAAGCTAACACCCCACACACAGCTCAGGTGCCCCACCCTCTCACAGATGCACAGGCCTGCCCCGCGCTGAGGACACACTTTCGGTTAAATGCACACACTCCTGCACTGCACATTCTCCCACGCACTGTCCGCCGCGTATGCAGGCGCAATCGCGCGCACAGCCGCTCCACGCGCGCACGCACACGTCCACATCCACCCGCATTCTCGCCCTCTATCACTTATTTTCCTCCGCCAAACGGCAGCTGCAGGCAAGGAGGCCCAGGCAGCGCCGGGAGGGAAGTTCCTGAGAAGGGGTCGCAACCACCAGCTGCTGGGAGCACATCTGGCCTTCAGAGGAGAAACGAGCGGGGGAGGCTGCTGCTCCAAAGCCAGCGAGGGGTGCAGCACTCCCCATGGCTCCCCAAAAGTGATAGGAACGCCTCCCTTTCTCTCGCTCCTCCTCCACTGACCCGGCGCCTTCAAAGTGAGGGGGCTCTATAGAGTATGAAGTTGGGGGGCTCTTTTTCCAGTAGCCCCCCTTTCCTCTGAGGCCCTCTCCAGTGGGGAGGGGCTGCAAATTTCCTTTTGGCTAACCCCCAGAGCAAGCTTCCTCCCTCCTGCACATCCTGTCTCTCACCCTCTCTGCTTGGGGGGCCCTAAGTGTTTTGGGGTGGAGGAGCTACTGCCTTCTGGGACAAAAAGTGTAGAGTCCAGCCCCACCTGGCCTCCACTTACCCCTCAGGTTCTGACAGCAAAGCACACTCTGCAGAGGAAGGACTGCATTTACTATGCCCAGGGAGAGGGGCCCCCAGGGGCCTTGGAGCCTCAGGAATGTGGCAGATAGAGGCTCTCCCCAACCCCTAATCTCCACCAGGCAGGACGTAAAGGTGGAGGCATAAGAAGGAGGGGAGGGGGAATGAACTCCTAGTTCTGGAACTTGGGGGAAATCCCCCTCAATTCTGGAAATAACCTCAGCCAAAGCAAGGAGGGCTTTATTTCACGCCCAGGAACTAAGCTCTCGACTCTTAAGACGCCCCTGAGAAGTCCTACCTCACCTTGCATTTTTAGGGTGGGGAAACTGAGGCCCAGTGAGGCCTGGCCTGGGTCAGCCAGTGCTGATAAGCAAATGTCTCTTCATCTTTTCTCTCCACCCTCAAGGATAGACTGTCATTGCATTTTACCTTCCCAGATGCCTCACTGCAGGCTGAACCAGGACAGTGGGATTTAGAGATGCTCTACCTCCAGGCTTGCCCGGCTTCCTAGGCCCAAGGCACCGAGAGGCCTGCTGGGGAATCGATGCTGATGAGTCATAACAACCACCACAAACATAATGTCAATTGGGCTAATCAATCGCTGATCATGCCCAAGTACTGATCATCACCTTATCAGCACCCCCTTGGATGATGTCCTCTAGGCTGTGAATCCCTTTGACCAACTGTTGAAAATTACATTTACCGCTCCCTCCCTGCAGCGCGGGCACACACACACACACACACACACACACACACAGAAAGTACATACCTGCGACATTTGTAAAATGATTGTCAAGGTTTTACCAAACACTTTGAACCCACCATCCACGGGTCCCATTGGTGAATCTGGGACCTCTAATTCATGAACCCAGGATGCTGGCTAAATGCCCCGAAAGTACTTGTTTAATCTTCACAGAAGGCCCTCCCAGGTCAATATTATCCCTCCTTTTGCAGATGGGGCTCAGCGAGGTTACCCTGCGTCCTAGGTCACCCTGCAGAGCCAGGATACAAACCCAGGTCTGACTGCTGGATCAGGGGTTCAGCCTGTGCCATGGGGTGAGCATCAGCAGTGGACAGGGCAGAGACCCTCTGCCCGCAGATTTGGAATCATTGTCAAGATGTAATCCAGCCTCTACCGTGTAGGGATGTTGCATGAGCGGTTTGTGCCTTAGTTTCACTTTTTGAGGGAGGGAGGGGTTATTGTTGATTTATTTTTGTCCCAGCTTTATTTATATAGAAATCAAACACAATATTGCTGAAGTTCAAAGTATATTATGTATTGGTTTAATACATTTATATGTTGCAAAATGATTACCCCGATAAAGTGAGCTGCCCTCTTGGTTCATCCACATAATTACCATGTGTGTGAGTGTGTGTAGAGAGCATTTAAGATCTATCTACTCAATTAGCAACATTCAAGGATATGATACAGTATTATTAGATATAATCACCATGCTGTAACTTAGTTTCTTCATCTGAAAAAAAAAACGGGACAAATAATTGCACCTTTTTCTTAGGGCTGTTGGGAGCACTGGACAAGACTGTGCAGAGACAGACTTAGGCTACCCAGACAGACAAACAAACAAAATCGGCTTGAGGGGCAGTTAGAGAAAATGCAGACTGGGATGTGGCAGATTTTTACTCTTAGCTTAAAGATCCCCAAAGAGCCCCCCTCCCATCTCAAATCAAATGTGCGCCCCAACGCCAGCCCCAGGAATCTCAAAACGGGGGCGGGGGTGTAAAAACAGACACGCCTGCCACGTCTCCCACTCCCCAAGCCCAAGGTATTTTTACTGGCTAATTGCTTAAGTGAAGCCGCCCGGGCCGAGAGCGCGCAGTAACCCGAGCAGGGAACCAGATCCAGCTCGGATTGTGCCGGGGCTGGCCCAGGGGCGGGGGCAGAGGCAGCCGCCGACCACCCACCGCGAGGGCAGCCGCCTTGCCCGCAGCCGCCCCCGCTCTGCATTAGCGCCGGGCCAGCGCCTCCCTTGCCCTGCTCCCTCCAACCCCTTCCAGAGGACGTCCAAAGGCGACCCAAGGTAGTGTGGGCTGGTCCCCAGACCCGAGGCAGGCACTGGGCAGTAAGGGAAGCCGCTTGGCCAGGAGGCATCCGTAGGGAGGCTGGAGGGGCGGGGACGGGACCTTTACCGGTGAAAATGCACCCCGGAGACAGGCGCTGTGGGGAGAACCTTCAAGGTCAGGAGGTGAGAGGGCATTCCTCCTCCCCCAATCATAAAATTATCTGTGCACATTAACACAAAATAAACTGGAATGTTTCTCTGCAAACTCTGGATATGCGCACGTATCACCGTGCCAATTAGTAGAGGGGAAGAACTGTAGAAGGGGGGAGGCACAGGTGGTGTCCAGCAGACAGGAGAGTGTCAGGTGGGTGTTCAGTGTAAGGGCTGTGCACAGGATAGCATGAGGTGTGCAAGTATGATGGTTTGCTGCACTGGACATTAGATGATGTAGGTACAGTGCGGTGCCTTCGTGTGTACTTAATATCTTAAGATGTGAACAATATAGCATATTATGTGTGCAAGATATTCCGGTGCCATCTGAGGTCTTCTGTACACCGATCTTTATGAAATATGTCTAGTACAGCAAGTTGCACACATGGAATAGTCTGAGGGTGTGTACAACGTAATGTATTCCAGACATAGAATATTGGAGGCT
The DNA here is from genome assembly GCF_014108415.1 of Molossus molossus. NCBI lineage: Eukaryota > Metazoa > Chordata > Mammalia > Chiroptera > Molossidae > Molossus > Molossus molossus. Next base: position 20,088,118 of record NW_023425357.1, read on the forward strand.
CTGAGGACCATAAAATAGAGAATTATATAGATGGTTGTAGGGTGTGTGTGTGATATAATGGATTATATTAGACATGATATATTGGATGTACACGAACATTGTAAAATACACACAGTTCGATGCCCATGGGCACATAGTACCATGAGAAATGTGTTGCCAGCGCATCCTGGGTTCAGCATGCTGCAAGAAGTGGGGTCTACACGGGGAGCTCTGTCCACCCAGCTTCAGGCAGTGTGCTTACCGGAGCGTATGGCCACACGGAGGGAAGGCTGGCAGGAAGTTTGTGTGCAATCTAACGTGCAATCGTCAAAATGCAAAGACCACACAGCTGATGGTTACGGAGGCCTGACTGTGTGCTCTTCTGAGGCCCCGCAAGCTAATCGCTCGCTCAGGCAACTCTGACCACAACCCTGTAAGGCAGAGTCTGTTTTGATCTCAGGTCCCAAGTGACTCTCCTACTTTATTTTTGTAGCACTGGAGCACTTGGTCACGCGGGGAAGGGAGGGCAGCTCTTGAAGTGCCGTGGAGACCTGGGACGATGTGCCTTGTGTGGGTCCTTGGGAGGCTGTGCCGGGACCCAGCAGCCTGCTGTCTGCAGCCGGCACAGAGAAGCCGCAGAAACAAGAGCTGCGTGTACTGGGGAGCCCCATAGCTGGCTGTGCAGGAGCCATTGAGAAAGCTCCTGATCTGAGCCCCACGCCCATGTTTTGGGGTGCTGCACTCACTTGTGCCCCTTGCTGCCCAAACTAAGCTCCGAACGAAGGCAGTCCCGTTGTCAACAGGAAGCTGGACTCTGGGTTCCCCTGAGACTCTTCATGGGGGTCCCCCAAGGTGAGAAGGAGAGAGAGGCATCACCCTCTGGCCTGCAGAGCCCTGCCACACCCCCTGGGCACATGGGGGGCTCAGAAACCCCACCTGTGCGGACCACCAGGGCCACACTGGGGAAGCAGCAGGGGAGGGGGTATCCCTGCACCAGGCCCTGGCAGTTCATCTCCCTGTCAGCTGTACATTAGGGAGAGGTTCATATTTTGGTCAAGAAAAAAAAAAAAAAGAAAGAAAGAAAGGTTCATGCCTGCGCTGCTGCCGCCCGGAGCCTGCCCCTCACTTGGCCCTTTTACCCAAAAGCACACATTTTCCATGACGTTCTTCAATGAAATATTTGACAACATTGCAGCCCAGGAATTTACAGCCTTCTTCCCCTGCGAGATTTTTGGGAGTTCTCTGGCATTAGCAGCGCATGCCGCTCCGAGAAGCAGACAGGCTCGGGGACATGGAGCGTCCCCTCCCGCTGCCTGGCCGGGCTGCAGCCCTGCTTCTCCCGCCGGGCAAACTCTGAAGCAGCCGCTGTTTTCATCCCCATTGCCTGGACAGCTGTGCTCAGATCGACAGCAAGGCGATGTCCCTTCCAGAGTGGGGCGTGTGTGTGAGGATGTGTGCGGTGCCCGGTTTTGTTTCTGAGCAAAGGGTCCTCGCAGGAGAGAGAGTGATGCCCAGAAGCTGTCGCAGAGAGAAAGAGACGGTGGCTCGAGGCTTCCTCCGTGGGTGGGGCTCCCAGGGGAAATCAGTCCTCCTGAGATGGTGGGGGCAGGGTAGAGAGAGAAGATGGAAACTAATTCCGTCTGAGTTGCAAAAATCGGAAAATGTAAATTAAATGTCAGGGGTAGGTATTTTCTATTTCTCTGATTTGAGGGAGAGAGGAAATAAAGACACACACACACACACACACACACACACACGGTGGGGGAAGAGGGAGTTGGAGCCCAGTGAGGTCGGGAAATGAGGGCCAGGCACAGCAGGGAGGTGAAGGGGGACATGCTCAGATTTGTTTCTTAATCAAAAGCAGCAATTTGCTCCCAGAAGCCTGCCAGTGTGTGCGCTCAGGATGTGCCTGCCGTGCTCTCTTTAGAGCCGGTGATGCTCTCTGTCCATCCTCATTTAGAGGGTGTTGAAAATGATGTAAACAAGAGTTATTTTTATTGAGAAAACAAAATCCACTGAGCCCCTGCCCCACTCTGGAAGGGAGAGAGGGAGGGAGGAAGGGGCTCTGCCTGCCCCCGGGTTCTGCCCACCACCCAGGGTTTGCTGAGAAAATGAAAGTGACATCCTCTCCTGTGCCTCTCCCCAGGTCTGGTGTGGGTGCTTTTGTCCCAGCCGGGTGACCCCAGGAAACCCTGGAAGAATGTGCACTTGGGTGTGCTGGGCTTGCACGACTTGGCTGGACCTGTCTTCTGCGTGAGTGACTGGGGAGCCAGTTCGTGTGTGATGGGACCTGGGTGAAGGTGCCGCAGGACCTGGGCAGTCAGTTGGGTGGAGAACTGGGCGGCTTGCCCTGTGCAGGAGAACAGAGGCAGTGATGGCCTGGAGACATGGAGACCCTCCCCTTCCCGGAGAGAAACCCAATATTCGCTCACCAGAACCCAGAGACACCTAGAGTCGGAGTCACAAAGAGTGAGGCCAGGAGAGACACTCAGACACGGATGGTGAGAGTCAGAAATTTGCAAACTGAGCGACACAAAGGACAGAGAGCAGAGCGGGGGCGGGGAGAGATCTCCCAGGGGTGGACGGAGGTCTCTGGTCTGCTGCTGGGGGGTGGGGGCAGCACCTAGAAATCCAGCGGCTGTTGATGGGGTCGGGCTGGGAGCCTCAGACTGGAGCAAGGAGAGTGTGCAAGAGGGAGGGTGGGAGAGGGCGAGGGAGAGAGGCAGAGACCCTTCCCCCGGGCTCCGGGACTCTGGCAGTCAGTGGCTGCTCTTACTTACACTGAGGTGTTTCTGCGTCCCATTCTCCTGAGTGTGGGTCCCAGGCTAGTTCCCATTTAGCCTTGGTGTGGGGCTTTGCCAAGAGAGCTGGGTGGCAGCCCTTTGGGGTCCTTGTGAGTAAAGGAAGCCATGGGCAGGATGGAAGGAGGAGAGCCTTGGTGATTTAACCTCCAGGTGCCTCGGCTTCCTCATCTTAAAATGGGGATGGTAAATCTAGTACCCGTCCAGAGGGGTAACGTCCGGAGTACTCTGTGCGGCTCCGGTGGGGGGATTCGGTGTGTGGGGGCATTGATGCCCAGTAGCCCACGGCAGAATTGGTTTTTATTTTTGTTTTGTTTTTTGGTACGTGCCCCTAGCGGGAACTGAACCCGGGACTCTCTGGTCCGCAGGCCGATGCTCCAACTGCTGAGCCAAACTGGCCAGGACACAGAATTGTTAAACAACAAACAAATAAACCGGAGAGCGGTTCGGAGCATGGGACCTGCCTGACTGAGGCTTGGCTCCGCTGCTGTGTGAGCCTGGGCTGGTAGCCTTACCTCTCTGTGCCTTGGTTTCCTCACTGGTAGAACAAGAACAGTGACAGCGCCTCTTCTGGGCAGTGGAGAGGATTACATACATGACTGATTGCTGGCCTGGTTGTTATCATGGAGGGTGTCTCCTCACTGGAGTGTGGGGTGCTGGGGGATGAGATTTCTCATGCCTTTCTCCTGACAGTCCCCGAAAGCATTGGGGACCCAGGCTGTGGCCTTGGCTCGACAGGACCAAGGATCTGGTGGAGAGAAAAAATGGGGGATCGGCTCCCTCAGACTGTTTTCGCCTCGGTGAATTGCCCCCTCCGTGTGGACAGGAAAGGGACTCTCATCCTGGCACCAACGTCAGGCGGCAGAATGTCGGGCTGGAGGGGAGCCTCCGGGGGCCATGGGGTGACTCCCAGCAGACTTCCGGAGGCAGGGAAGGATGCTGAAGCCTGTGCCCTGCCTGCCCCTACCAGCCAGGCTGGGTCCCTGCATCAGCAGGACTCCTTGTGGGGTGGCCGCCCAGACCAGGGCCCAGCCTGTCAAAGACCCGGGTTAGAATTCTGCCTCCCTGCCCCATCCGCTCTGGGACCTCTCTGCAACTTCTTAACCTCTCTGAGCCCCCTTTCTCCTTTGCGTGATGGTAAAATCATAGGCATCTCTGCCCCAGGGCTGTGTGAAGACTGACCAAGGACAGTGTTATCCTGAGAGAAGTCATGAGCTCGGACGACACTGCAGCCCTGTGCTCAGGAGCTGCTCCTCCTGAGCCCCGTCCCGGAAGAGAGTAAGGCACAGCACCAGGGCGCACGGCGAGGGCTCACACACGCGGGGCCCATCGCAAGACGCTTGCCTCCCTCCTCCCGAGGGCACGTGCGTCCCGCCTCTGGGCTGCCATTCACAAATCCAGGGAGAAGAGGGGAGACTGTCATGCCCCCAAACTCAGAGGCTCTGCTTGGTGCACCCCACAGCTCTCCATGAGTAATAACAAAATAACACCTCCAACCTTCGGAGAGTCCTGCCCTGTAACCTCGCACGGGGGTGAGGGTAGGGGGGTGGCAGATGCAAGGCCTGCCTGCTGGCACCCCTGCTTCCTGGCACTGTTCCCCAACAGTCCAGTTTCTGAGAAATGCCGGGAGGGTGGGCGGTGGCCTGAACTCTCCCACCAGGTCTCCACCTGCTGGGGCTGGGGGACTCATTCAGTCCCTAGACTGCCCCACCCAGGGTGTTCAGGGAACATCTTCATTGTTGGACTTTCTGTGGCATGAAGTTGGGGTGGGAGGACTTGTAGCCACGCAGGCTTTGAAGCAGTTCTGGGCTCAGCTCCTTGCAGGCCCAGTGGTCCCTGTCCCCCCAGGAGCAGGCCTCCAGGGCAGTTCTCCAGAGTGATGGCCCCTGCCTGCCCAGCCACTAGGTCTCTACCTGGGCCGATTACAGGGCCCCACCCAGCTGCTCTTCCTCACACCTCCTGCTCCGTGGGCTCCCTGCCGCTTCAAACTCGGCTCCGTCCTCTGTACTATTATTTTTGCCTCTTACCCAGGGTTCACCTTGTTACCAACCCCCAGCTTTCCACCCTGTAGAATTAAAAAATCCGAGGTGAAAACATAAAGCCAATAACACAAACTTTCCGGTCCTTTTATTTCAAAAGATATTTTTTTCAGGGCTGGAGATACACCAAAACTTTTCTTTATTAATTGATTTTAGAGAAGAAGGGAGGGCGGGGGAGAGGAGAGAGAGATTTGTTGTTCCACTAACTTATGCATTCACTGGTTGATTCTTCTATGTGCCCTAACGGGGAATCAAACTGCAAACTTGACTGTCCCAGCAACTCTCTATAATTAACTGAGCGACCTGGCCAGGACCCATACACCAAACCTTTGAACAAGCTGATCATACACAGATCCTAGTATGGGTTCGTTTTTAAAAAAGGAATTTCCTTGGGGCTATTTGTTTTCATATATGTCCTTCGTTTCTCTACCCCAGCACCATTTAATTCTTATCCTAGGTATTTTTCTTAATAATCGGCAATTAATTACCTGCAAAATTCTATTCCTGGAGTGGGAAGACGTATGAGACCTGCTATTTTAAGAAGCATAAACCTCCAGGTATTTCAAACATTTTGTTTTATTCCCAAGGTCAAAATCGATCCTTGTATCTTCTTTCTCCCCACACCTCCCTTTTCCGTGCTCAAGTTTGAGAACGCTAGGTCCACAGGGCAGCTGCAGGCAAAGCTTCCGCGGGTCACCTCCCGCCCCCCAATTAGGCTAAGACCCATTTAATTCGCCATGAAAACGAACTCAATTAGGAATCAAATTAGCTTTTGAAAGAGACCAGTAACAAGAGTCCCAACACCTCCTTCGCCACCGCCCCCACGATTCTCTCAGCGACTTTGCAAAGCAGCATTTCCCGAAGGACTTCGCTTCAGGGTCCTGCCCTTCAGCACCCCTACCTGCCCCTCACTCCCCCTCCTGCCTCTCCAGAGCAGCCCGGACTCACTCTGGTTTCGCGAGTCTGACCCGAGCCTTCTTTCCTGGCCTCCCAGAAAAGAATTGGCGAGGGGCTGGCTTTCGGCTGAGGCGGTGCATCAGATTTTCGCAGGAAGCACAGGACAGGTTTCCCTCCGCGTGGCCAGGCCCCCGCGGGGTTCTGGGTGCCCCGACCCTGGCTGTGATGTGGCTCTGCGTCCACCGAGGCGCCGGGGGCGGCGACAGCAGCGGCCGCAGCGTGAGGGTCCCGGGCAAAGCCGGCTGGTTACTACTGCTCCGGTTCTGCGACGAAGCAAGCCATTATTTAACCCGCGGTTTGGACTAATGATGGGTTCTGCTTGCGTGAACACGAGGTTTATTTTACCTCGTCCGCCCCCAGCGAGAAGGTGCGCTCCTGGGCGCCAGGCGAAGGGCGCTGGAGATGCACAGCCAAAAGCTCTCAGTCTGGGGAAGGGTCTTGGGAGGTGGGGGCAGTGGGGGCCCCTTTCTCAGCCCCTTGGCCCTGCCTCAGTGGGAGCAGAGTCAGTCTTCTCCCGCGCGTGTCTGAGCAGGAGTCCTGGGGCACCCGGGTGCACCCCTGTCTGGCGCTCATGGAGAGGCGCCTTCGGGAAACCCTGTCCGCGCGCGTCGCGGGCCCCGACGCCTTCCTCGGACTGTGGCGGGAGTGTCCTGGCTCTCATACCGCTGCTGCTCCGGCGCTGAAGGGAGAGGGGAGGACAGGAGGGATCTGGACCGTGGTGCAGCCTAGGTTGCCGCTAGAGGGTGACGCCTAGATCGTAGTCTAAGGTACATGAAACTGGGAGCCTCGAACCGGATTTTTACCCCCTGCAAAACCGGGATAGTTAAAGGGCGAGGTTGCTTGGGGCGTGTCTGTAAGGGCGACAGGAAACAGTGGATACCAAAGGTTGTGCCGTCAGGTAAAGGGGGGGGGAAAGCACATCCAAGTCCGCTGCTTGGACTAGTTCAGCTACGGCGTTTGGGGCCTGAATTATACGGGACACTAGCTCTGTTCTCCACCTGCCTGCGCCCGTTTAAGACAAAACCTGGAGCCGGGTCACTGGATGGGTCGGGCTGATACACACTGAAGTCCCCAAAAGCCGGTTTTTAATTCGAGCAGGCGCGGGGGGATGAATTGGGGATTCTGAGAGGGGTGGAAGAGGAGGAAGCTCGGACCCAGGATTCTTGGATCCCTGGCGGACCCTAGGAACAGCGTGCGGTGTGTGTATGGGGGGGATGGGGGGGGGGAAGAGGAGTTGAGAATCCGGGACCAGAACTGCGTGAACGCGGACTCGGGAGGCCCGCACACCAACGAGAGCTCGGGGCAGTTACAGCGTCCACCTTTGTGGCCCGCGAAGACCCCCGCCCCATCAACGTTCTTCCCCACCAAAAGCCCATCCCAGCAAGCCTGAGCCTCCAACCCCAGACCCGAGGTCCCAGGCGGCGAGTACCCCCGCCCTCAGCTCATTCCTCCACCCCCGACAGGCGTCCAGCTTAAAGACCGAACTCCATCTGCTCGCTGCCGAGGCGCCGCGGGCTACGAGATCCCTGTGCAATTAGGGCCGTGCCGGCTGGGGTTGGGGGCGGGGGCGCGCAGGTAAAGAGGAACCGATTTGCCTCCAGGCTTTATCAACAAGTGGCTTAACTAGGAATTTACATTGACAACTCAGCACCTCCGTCGGGGCTCGGCGGCGGCCAGCTGGGATGACAAGCTGAACTGTAGTGGAGGTGTCCTGGGAGCCGGGAGGATTGAAACTTCAAAGCCACCCAAATGCGGCCCCAGCCGTGGTTCCGCGCGCCGTGTGGGCCTGGGCGTACCGGGCGAGCCGCGAGGGCAGGGCCCCGGGCCGGCGGCCGAGCGCGGGCTGGTGGGCGCTGGGCCGTCTTTCCTGGCGAAGTAGGTGGCCGTGTATATTTTTGTTCAAGTGGTGTTTATGTTAATGAAAAAAGGATGGAATTACAAACAGCCCGCCGATCGCTCTGTGGCCACCGGGGACTCGCGTCCCAGGCCCAATCAAAGGGCGCACACGCTGGGCCCGCTTGAGACCTTTAGCAGAACCCCCACTTCGTCTAACTAGGTGAAATAGTGTCTCCTCCCTCCACCCCCCTACAAATCGGGAGCTCTCTGCAACCACCCGTCCTCCGACCCCGTCCGCCGGCAGTAGCACACAATCCGATTTCTGGGTAAGAAAAACCCCAATTGCAAGCAGCGCCTACTTAAAAAAAAAGAGAACATCAGAGCGGGGGTAAAATCAGTCTCCCCCTCCCCTACACAGCCCGCCTTCCACTTGCCTCTTTTCTTTCTAAAATAATACGATTCGCCTCGGCTTTGCTATTTGCTTTCTGGCCGGACGACTTTTATTGCCCCCACCGCCAGCCTTGGGGAGCAGCAGTTGGCTTTCCAAGGCCGCTCCAATTCCCCCATCCCAAGAGACTTCTTTTTTTCTCTCTCAACACCCACCGCCCCCTTTTCCAACGTGGATTGGAAAGGGCTGTGGCGGCGCGTGTCTGCTGTCGCCTCCTTTTCTTAGTTAAATGAGAACCCGGGGAAAGGAAAGCCAGACGCTGCTGGACAGTGTGCCCGACCGACCGCAGCCGGCGGGAGAGATTCTGAGCGCGTCGGAGAGTGGCCGTGGCCGTGGCCGCTGCGGTGGCCGCGCTGGAGGGGCGTTGCCCGGGCCAGGGCCGCGGGGATCAGGGCCACGCGCTTCCTCTTGGAAACGCACCGGGCCTCTTTCCAAACACGGTGCGGCCGTGTCTCCACAGGCAACGTGAGGCGGAAACCTGAGCGTGGCCAGCCCCCTGGAAAATTCAGGGCCTTTTCTAGATACATTGTCGCAGCTCTTCACCACGCTGTGCTGCGTAGACGCTGCTCCTGCCCTTTCGGGTCGTTCACCTCCTGTTCAGGTGAGCAGGGTGCTGGGCAGCTGCCTCTCCACCGCAGCGGCATGGAGGACACCCCGCCCAGGGCTTCCCACCTGGCGGCTGGGTCTGGTGGCTGCTTTGAGACCCCACCTTCCCGGATTCTGAATCTCTGCTTCCCTCCTCACTACCAAGCAGACTCGTGACTCAAAAAGGCTCTGAAGGCCAGGCTCACCCTGACCTGCTAACCTGCTGGGAACCCCAACTGTAAAGAATTCCTGGGAACCAAAGAAACAAAAACCTCTCAAGGAAGAGGGTAAATAGGGGGTAATTTCCCGGCTGCATGAGAATTCTGCAGGTAGACTTGCTCTCCCAGGGAAACAGTCCTTAAGGTGATTCATTCCAAGCCCCAAGTTTAGGTGGAGTTTCTGCCTCATGGGGGAGGGGGGCGAGTTACAAGGGGAGAAGAGGTCAGTTTAAAGACCATGTGCCCCTCTTCTGCCACCTTGGGGCTCCATGCCAACCCCTGGAAACTGCAGGGACCCTTGGTTGGGGTTGGGAGTTTGGACTGTGTGCTTCCTGGATCTTAGGTGGTGGAGGTTGGTGGGGGAGTGTTCTTCACTCCAGATCAAAGGACCCGGAGGTGGGAGGTGCAAAGCCAGGTGTTCGGGTACCTTTGGGGGAAAGGCACCGCCAAAGCTGCTCAAAGCCCCCAACACCTCCCCTCCCAATTAAGAACCACGAAGATCCAACAAATGGGGCCTAAGACGTGGTTTTGCCGTCCCCCCCCCCCCTTCAAGGCCCTGCCATTTGTCAAATCGGTGCACTGAGCTGACACTCCCCTGATGGGTTCTGTAGCCTTGACATTGAGCAGTGGAGAGAAAAATCCAAGAAGAGAGCAGGCGTGTGGTGTGCGCAGCACCCTGTGCCGCTGCAGGCCAGAGTCTGCCCCCCCTCCTGTGGGCCGAAGGGGTCACAGGCTCCAGCTGGGACGTGTTTTTCATTCTGGGTTGGCAGGCCCAGGGCGGGAGACCATCGCAGTTGCTTCGCAGAATCCCCCCCTCCCCACTTGCTGCCCCCGCTCTGCTCCAGGTCACCAACTTGTCTGCCAGAGTTCGCGTTACTCTCTCCCTAGCCTTCAGCAGGTGCCTGGCCATCCTCCTCCCGTCCCGTTTCCTGCGCCCTCGCCAGTCAGGCTGATAGGAGGTTTGTGTTGGAAACACTTCAAGCTGGTGTTTAGTCTGTCGCGATTGGTGGCGAGGCGCCTCCTGAGAGAGCTGAAGGCCCAGTTATTGGGCCTTGCATTCTGCTCACGGGGGAGGGGCTTTCGGGGAAGGGGCATTGGGAAGCAGGGGGCCAGGTGAAAAGGGAGCGAGTCCCATGAGGGCCACTCTCCAGTGTTAACGGGCAACCTTATCTACCCACAAGAAAGGGTTCCCGGCAGCCCCTGGCCAAGGACCGCACCAGAAGCACTTGGCTCTTAAGCATTCGCGGGTCTTGGCAGCCTGGGCACCGAGGGAGCCACTTTCTCTGGGTCTGGTGGATGCCAGAGCTGCCCCGAACTGCCTTGGAGTTGGCAGCATCCCTCTGCGCATCCCAGCCATTTATTCCATCCTGCAATTAAACCCAAGGTCAAATATCTCCTTAACAACGCTATCAGGCCAGAGGCTCATTATGGCGTATATTTAGCCATAAACTATGGGTTGTAGCGAGGAGAAGATGAAAATTATTGTGTTCTGGGAATGAATCCTTTTAGCAGAAACCAGAGCTGTTATTTACCAGGGAGAACTAAGTACAGGCTCTGGCTTCCAAGAGACCCCAGGCAGGACGAGCGGCTTCCAGGTCCCTTCCTGCTCTGCCTGCGCCCCCACCCTGGACCTGGCACAAGATTCGCTGCTCCATCCCCCCTGCAGCCCACTTGCCTGGTTTGGAGCGAGAGGCCTTTGGCAGGGTTGTGAGGGTGGTGCAGCAACAATGCAATGGGTCTGGAGCTCGGTGGGATCAACACATCTGTCCTCCAGAGTGTTTCTGTTTCTGCTGTGCAGCCTTGGGTGGGTTACCTACCCTCTCTGCACCTCGAGAGCCTCATATATAAAATAAGGGAGAAGTCATAGCTCCCCCCAGAAGGTCCGAGAGATTAAATCAGATATTAACGTGAAGGCTGTATCCCAGCTCCTGACCCAGGTGGGGATGCTCGGTAAATGGTAGCCAAAGGAAAAAGCCTGAAGAGGCTGATAAAAAACAAGATATGGGCTGAAGCGGATACATGAATAAAAGCATTTGTGTAAGAGGCTGTAGGAGACCTGGAGTGTGGTGTTGGGCACCTCCAAGTTTGAGTGGGCCCAGGCCATCCCCAGTGTGGGTAACTTTATATCCCTTGAGGGACCTCATCTCTGAACACTACTGGACCCAGAGTTGCTGAGACACTGCCGTGTGGTGTCCTGCGCAGAGCCCCACATACGAAACGATGATCCAATATGGTCTCACTGCCGAATTCGCCTCCCCCAACATCCTGCGTGTCAGGGTGGCCCTGGTTGGAACCTGAAGCTTCCAGATACACGGATGCTACTCAGCGTGGCCCTGGCCGTTCTGGGGTGATGGAAATTGTGTGGGTTTGAACCACCCCAAATTTAGCCTCGTAGGAAGCGAGTGGGTGACCCACAATCTACAAATATTTGGACAAACCAGAGAAGGGAGTCCCCAGTCTAAATGTTTGCCCAAGGCCTCTGAGGAACTAGATTAATTACAAGGCTAATGGCCCCCCTCTCAGGCAGGGCAGGTGTGTCCTCGAGGGAAGAGGCTGTGACCCCCACTCCCGCTGGCCAAGGTCCAACTTCCCTGGCTTCCATAAATGTCCATCCCTTCCTATGGATGTCCTGCCCAGAGATTCTGGGAGCTCCTGCCAGGTAGATGTGGGTTGTGTTGAGGTGACAGCAGATCCCCCAGGCCCTCCTGTAGACCGCCCCCATGTATACACCCAGATGCCCAACACTGTCTCCTTAGGGTAGCCTCGCCCTGTCCTGGGGTGCTGGCCTTCCAGCTTCCCCATCGTCTTTCCTCCGCACTGCCCATCTGAAAACAGACAGCAGGGAGTCCAAGGGTCCTTCTGAACTTAAGTCCTGGCCAGGAGAGCCGTGCCAAGATTCTTTATTTGTCTTCACGCACCACGGCGGTTTCCGGAGGTGTTTGCAGCTCTGAGAGGGGAGAGCTGGGTGGCTTGTGTGACATCGGCCGGGTCTCACCCATCGCCGAGCCTCTGTTTCTTCTTTGGGAAAATGGGGATTCTGTGTCATTCTCTGGAGGCCGGCCTGTACCTCTGACGCTCGCGAGATGGCCCCTGTTCCTAGTTTGATCCCCCTGTCTCTTGATGGGGCACCACCCCCATAATCCCCACCCCCATCACCTTCACAAAGCATGTGCCAGGTGCTTCATGGGCATTCAATCCCGAGGTCACTCGGGGATCCAGGCTTCTCTGATGGCCCAGTGGCTGGGGTGGGGGCCTAGGGAGCAATGCAACAGATCTAATCCTATGGCGTTCCTGTTAAATGATGTTGCAAGACGTCATTTTTGCTGGTTGGTCCTATAAATATGCATGTGGTATCTTGCTCTCAGACAGTGTGCATGAAGGACGTGAGCTTCTTTGGGCTGCACACGTGTCACCCAGGAACTCCAGGGGCGAAGACAGGAAAGGGTGACAACAGGGGGCAAAGGCAGACATGTCGCTGGGTGATTCTGCTCAGACGCATTTGCCTCAGGTGAGTCCCAAAGCCCCGCCTTGGACACACTGGATTGGATCAGAAACGGGATTCACGCAGGGCTGCCGTGCTTGCTGCTGGGGCTGGGAGGGTCTCCCGTCAGGATGACAGACGCATGCAGCCTGACATGCTCCTGGGAGCACACGCCTGTCACCCACGGCGAGAGACTCTGCCGCCCAGCAGTTCAGTTGCATCAGAAGCGTACTGACTGCCCTGTGAGCTGGCCGCTCCAACGCACAACACTCCAATTGTGTCCTCCGGGGCCTTGAAATTGCGGTTCTTGCACAAACTAAGTTCTTTCTGTTCAAAGGTATTTTTTTTTCCCTGAGCTTTCTTCCCCTGTGAAATCGAGATTGAATGCCTTCCTTGTGTCAGGCTTGCTGGGGCGGTGGAGGAAATCGCAGAAAATCCAGAAGGATTAGGCTCACTAGGACAACTTTTTTTTTTTCTTCTTCTTCTTTTGGGATCATATTTGGGTCTGTTCTCTGGGCGGAATGGATTTCTCCAGCTGGCCGGTAGGGAGACGGCCACAGGGAGGCCTCACCTGGGTTTGGAAAGCAGGACTTCGTTCTAGGACAGCAGTGTCTCTGGGCACTGCCCCGGGGGCCAGGCCCCAAGCGGAGCGTTCTGTTATCTCGCTCAATCCCCAAAGCAGCGCTAGGAGGAAGACTTTGAGATCCTTATTCCCATTCTGCAGATGAGGTCATGGCGGCACAGGGCAGTCACCCCTTTCTGAGTGCTTGAGACGGACTGACACAGCAGCCAGTGCCAGAGCCTCTGTGCTCAGGAGACCTGGCTGTCCGCTCACCTGCACCACCGACATTGGACGTAGATGCTGCGCAGGGAATCCCGCTCCTGCAAGGGGAAGGCGCTGTATGTAGACCTCGGTGCTTCAGTGCGGGGCCTGGCTTGGGTAGGTATTAACATAAGTTGCCTGATTTCCATATTTAAAACAATTTTTTTTTCTTTATCGATTTTAGAGAGAGAGGAAGGGAGAAGGAGAGAGAGAGATAGAAACACCGATGAGAGAACACCAATTGGCTGCCTCCTGCATGCCCTCCATTGGGGATCAAGCCCACAACCTGGGCATGTGCCCTGACCAGGAATTGAACCAGCGACCTCTTGGTGCATGGGTTGATGCTCAACCACTGAGCCACACTAGCTGGGCTAATTTCTATATATTTTTAAAAATTATTTTTATTAATTTATTTTTGTTACAGATATTTCTCCTTTTCCCCCCGTTGACACCCTCCTCCCAATCCCCGCCCCCCAGCTTTATTGTCTATGTCCATGGTTACGCATACATGCATAAGTTCTGTGGTTTATCTCTTCCCTCCCCTCCCACCCCTCTTCTGAGGTTTGTCAGTCTGCACCCTACTTTTATGTCTCTGGGTCTATTCTAATTTCCATATTTGAATTCATAACTTTCTGAAAATGATTGATGTCAGACCACTCTAGAATCGCTCCCCAAGTTCTAAAAATTGCCTTCTAATAAGTGTGTGTGTGTGTGTGGGGGGTTCTTATTTGTGTTCTAGTGTTTGTGAGACCCCCTGGAGCATCTGCTCCAAGCAGGTTTTGTGAAGAGGGGACAGCTTCGGGAGGCAAAATGTTTCATCTGACCAGCAAGTGCATCCCCATCAAAACCACTTCTGTCCTTGTCTTTCAAAGATACTAAGTGAAACAGGTACAGGTGGGAGTTACTTCCAAACAGCGCAGGGGAAAGGGACATGGAAAGGGGCAGACAAGAAAAGAGATTGGGTGGGAGTTGGTAAACTGTCGACGCTGGCACTGGGCGGATGGGGACTGGTTTTAGTAATTTCTTTACTTTTGTATGCTTGATTTTTTCCCATGGTAAAAAAATTTTTAAAAAAATTAAAATCATCCTTCTTGAGCTCATAGGAACCAACATGGCAGGGGGTGGGTGGGATAGAAAGTGTGCCTAGGATGAGTTAAGCATGCACACACACACTCATTGCACACATACACACACACATGCACACTTGCATGCACACACACACATGCATGTGCACACAAATGCATGCATCCATACACACGGACAGGCATTTAAAGGAATCCAGGAATCTAGGCATTACAGCTAGAAGGAAACTTGAGATGGTTGTGTTTCCTTCTCTCATTGCACAGTGAGAAATATGAAGACCAGAAAAGCTAAGTGGCTTATCCAATTTGGCACAGCAGTGTGAGTCAGAGTGCCAGGACTAGATTGCATAATGACACAGACATCAGGGCCTTTTTTTAAAAACCATGTCATGTAGCAGAAGAAGAAAATTTGGTATTTGCTGTTCTGTAAAATTACCCAAGCAGGCAGTCAACCAAGTCTTATACTCATCACCTGGGTCAAAAGATGAGCTGTGCATCGAGTTAGCTGGACATTGCACACAGCTGGGTGCTCCGTGGTCTGTGGCTGGAGCTTCAGGGTGGTGGGCTGGGGTCTCCTGCTTTCTCAGGATGGTTTGCGATCTGCGGAGTATCTGTGAATGCAGTGACGGGACGCTGCTCACCTCCGCTCCCCTCATCTTTTCCGACATTCCCATCATGGCAGGTGTTAGGATACCCTGGAAGCATATTGCATGGAATGCGACTTAATACGAGGGGTTAGAGACCTCCAAAATCAGCTGGCAGGCGGGCAGGCTGGAAGAGTGTGTTCAGAACTGACTCTGGAACAACGCGTAACTGACCTGCCCAGAGAGCTTCGTGTTTATCTCAAACCGGAAGTGGGAATTTGCCACTGGGTCTACTGAACTCGAGAACACAGCTATCCCTGCAATCCCAGATCAGGAAGTCACCGCCCACCTGCCTCTGGACTCCCCAATGCGGGTACTGGACCGTGCAAGGCTGCTGCAGAAAACCTGGGGTCACCCGACTGTGTGCACCTGCGAAGCCCAGCTGGGCTCTGCTCCATGCTGCCTCCCTTCTTTTGTTACTATTCTTGTTATTATTTTTAAAATATGTTTTCACTGATTTTAGAGGGAGAGACAGGAAGGGAGAGGGAGAGAGAGAAACGTTGATCAGCTGCCTCCTTCACACCCCCTCCTGGGGATCGAGTCTGAAACCCAGGCATGTGCCCTGACCAGAAACTGAACTGGTGACCTCTTGGTGCCTGGGTAGACGCTCAAGCAGCTGAGCCATACCGGCCAGGGCCAGGCCGCCTCCCTTCTGCCTCTGGGTCAACTGCATTTCACTGGCTGAATCTCATTCACATCCAACACTTGGGCTACAAGGAAGTCTGGGAAATGTAGTTTTTTACGTACCAGATCAGGAAGACACATGAGCAAAGGGGAGTGGATGCTGGGAGCCAATCATATACAACACACAACGCAGGTCCCTTCCTCTGAGTCCTGAGAGAGCTCTGTTAATAGCACTGCCCAGCACTTGTCCAGCTGTCTGTGATCAGCCGGAGGTTTCAGCCTCTGTCTCCCTGCACCTCACCCCTCTCCTGTCCCTAGCATCCAGCACAGTACTCAAAAAGGACATATTAGTTTTGTTTTTAGTGCTATTAATCCTTCCACTGTCTACCCATCCATTCATTCAGCAAATATTTACCAACACCAGGCATTGCCCTCGTGCTTAACAAGGAGCTTCCATTCTGGGAGAGGCAGACGATGAGCAAAAAGGAAGAGCAAATCAGCAGCAAAGCTGATTTCAAACAGAGTGGAGGCCAATGAAGAAAGTAAAACCAGGCGGCACGATGGAGCCTGATACAAAGGAAGCGGTGCCGTTTGAACCAAGGCTTGGATGACAAGGTGGAGGACAGGCACAGATCAGGAAGAAGAGCATTCTACCCAGAGGAAACAGCACGTGCAAAGGCCCTGAGGTGGTCTTCCAGGATCCAGAGGAGGCTAGGGTGGGGGTGTGGAGAGCAGAGGAGGCAGAGACAATAGAAAAGGAGGTGGGAAAGGGGCAGGGCCCAGGGTGATCCTGCTGGCATGGTGGGCACAGAAAGTGGATTTTATTCTAAATGTGACGGTCAGCTGCGGAAGGTTTTTGACAAGGAGAATGACATGGTTTGTCGGTTGTTTTAAAACACGTCTGCAAATTCTCTGATGCTCTTTCTCTGGGAAGGTCTGGAAGGTCTTTGTGCCCCTCCCTTGAACCTGGGCAGGCCTTTTAGGCTGCCTGACAAATAGAATGTGGCAGAAGCGACCCTATGTGGCTTCCAAGGCTAGGTGGGAAAAGGGGGTCGCTTCTCTCTGCCTTTTTCAAGACACTCACCTTTGGAACCTCAAATGGCCTTGTAAGGAGTCGGGCTGCTCAGAAGCCCCAGGTGGAGAGACCACACGGAGAGACCACGCACAGATAAGAGAGGGCCCGGGAGCCCGGGCTGCTCCGCCCCGCTGTTCAAGTCTTCCCGGCACAGGTGCCAGACATGTGAGTGAAGAAGCCTTCGGATGACCCCAGCCCGGCCCCCACGTGACAGCGACCGCATGAGAGACCCCGAACCCGAGCCACCCAAGCCCAGCCCCACCCAACTTCCTGACCCACAGAGACTGAGAAATAACAAAGCCATGACATTTTGGCACAATTTGTTATGCAGCAATAGATCACCAGAAAAAATCTGATTTGCATTTTAAAAGCAAACTTTTTGTTGAAATGTAACATATACAAAGAAGTCACAGATTAGCTGGAGGAGTTTTCTCAAAGGCAATGGAGTCCATAAGCAGCATGCAGATCGAGACACACTGTCCCCATCCCCCAGAAGCCCCTTGGCCCTCCTTCCAGTCCCTGCCACTCAGCAATGGACCGAATGTCCGTGACCCCCCGGCCCCGCCCCAATTCACATGTTGAACTCCTAGCCCCCAGAGGGATGGGTTTTGGAGGCAGGGTCTTTGCGAGGTGACTAGGCCATGAGGGTAGAGCCCCCGGAATGAATTGGTGCCCTTACAGAAGACTCCGGGGAGCTCCCTGGCCCTCCCACCACGGCAGCACGCAGAGAGGGCGCCGGCTATGAACCAGGACGCGGCTCTCCCCAGACACTGAATCTGCGGGCGCTGTGATCTTGGACTTTCAGCCTCCAGAAGCATGAGAAATTAACATTTGTTGTTTAAGCCCCCCATCCTGTAGCATTTTTGTATAGTAGCCTGAGCTGACAGACACACTCAGAGGGGTCCACTCTCCTCACCGGTTGCAGCACAGTCCTGCCTCACTTTGAAGGTTGTACAAATGGAATCATACAGGATGTGCTCTCCCCTCCCCCCCTCCCCCTCCCTCCCCCTCCCAGGGCTGTGTGTATGTGACTCATCCAGGTTGCTGCAGGGAGCTCCCCCCAGGTTGCTGCAGGGAGCCCCCCAGGTTACTGCAGGGAGCCCACCCAGGTAATTGAAGGGAGCCCACCCAGGTTGTTGCAGGGAGCCCCCCAGGTTGCTGCAGGGAGCCCACCCAGGTAATTGAGGGGAGCCCACCCAGGTTGTTGCAGGGAGCCCCCCAGGTTGCTGCAGGGAGCCCACCCAGGTAATTGAAGGGAGACCACCCAGGTAGTTAAAGGGAGACCACCCAGGTTGCTGCAGGGAGCCTCCCAGGTTGCTGCAGGGAGCCCACCCAGGTAATTGAAGGGAGCCCCCCCAGGTAGTTGAAGGGAGCCCACCCAGGTTGTTGCAGGGAACCCGCCCAGGTTGCTGCAGGGAGCCATAGTTCATGCATCTTCATTGCTGTGTAGCATCTCATTCCATGATACAACACAAGCTCTTTACTCGTTCTGCTCCTGAGGGACACGCATTGTTTCCAGTCTGAGACCATCCTCAACAGTGCTATTAGGAATATGTTAGTAGGTCTTTTGGTGAATATACGTGTTGCATATTATTTCTGTGTCTCTTAACGTGTAACAGACCATCCTAAAATTTAGTGCCTTAAAACAGTGACCGTTTTCTTCTTTCTCAGGGTTCTGTGGACGGCCTGGGCTCAGCTGGGAGGTGCGACTGCTCCATGTGATGCTCCACGTGATGCTCCACCTGCGTCCCCTGGGCTGGACGTCCGAGCCGCTTGCTCTCCGGGCTGACACTGGGAGCTCTGCTGCGGCTTTTGGCCAGAGCACCTCAGTTCTCCTTCCTGTGACCTTGCCATGTGGCTCCAGCTTCTAATATTAGGGTGCCTGGATTCCCAGAGGAAGGAAGTAGAAGCTTCCAGCCTTCTGAAGACCTGGTTCAGATGTCCCAGCCATCATGCTATTGGCCAGAGCAGAGAGAGGGCCCGCCTGGACTTGAGCTTGGAAAATCAGCTCGGCCTCTGGATGGGAGGGCTGGCCTGCGCCTCAGGGGAGGCGGTGTGGTTGGGACCCTCTCTGGAGCGGATTGTGTGCTCAGTGTCCACCGGGATAAGAATTGCCTTGGGCCCTTCTCACTTTGACATCAACATGAGCATTTAAAGGCTGTGAGGACATTCATCAGCAAGGGGCTTGGAGAGCCTAGAACGAGGCCGCCTAAGTGTTTCTCTCCAGGGGAACAGGTAGGAACACTGCGGTGTATGCACATGGTGGAATACTACGCATCAGTGAAAACTGAATGAAGTTACAGCAAGCGAGAACAGATTCTAGACTCTAGAGCTGTAACGTGAGTGTTCAAATCCCCGCTACCCCAGTAGCCGTTACCTTGGGCAAGTTATCCTCTCTGGGTATTTAGGTCCTCAAAAATATGTAGGTAGGAAGGTGGCTCACTGCGTGGATGGTTGCTGCTTGCCTTTTCCAAGTACAGTCCCTCAAAACAGGAGGGGGAGAGAGGAGCACGATGACAAAGCTGAGTGCTGGCCCTGAGTAGGACAAGTCCTGCTTCATGGTAACTAACTGGAACCCAGTGGAGACAGTATGGTGAGGTGACCACGTGTCCCGGGACAACAGAGGCTTGTCCAGTGTCCTGATAGAGGCAGACGCACAGAGAGAAGCCATGTGACAGCAGAGGCGGAGATGGTGGGGATGACGCTATGTGCCAAGGAGCCAAGACCGCCAGCAACACCAGAAGCTGGAGAGAAGCAGGAGGAGGACCCCCCAGTCTGCAGAGGAGCCCACCTGCGGACACCGCGGCTCCAGCCTCCGTAACTGTGAATCCATTTCTGTTGTTTTAAGCCCCCCAGTTGGTGGTATTGTTTTTTTATGGCAGTCCTAGGAAACTGATAGAGATTTAGATAATCTACGTGTATGTATTTGTGAAATAAAAGGCAGGGCATTATACATCAGTGGATAATGAATAAAATCCATTAAATTGTGTTGGTTAAAGAAGATAGATGTCTCTATAATTTTTATGTCCTCATGAAGATAAAAATCCAAGCTTCCATAGGGTTCCTCTTGTTATAATGTTTCATTCCTTTAAACAACAAACATTGTGGCTGAAACAAACAGACTTTCTTTTTCATGAAACAAACAGAAAGGGTTCAGTGACTGAAACGGATAAACCATCCCACCAGTGTGGAAACAGGACTTGGGCTCTGGACAGTCGTGTGTGTGCATGTGTGTGTGTGTGTGTGCGTGTGGTGTGTGTATGTGTGGTGTGTGTGTATGGTGTGTGTGTGGTGTGTGTGGTGTGTGTGTGTGTGGTGTGTGTGTATGGTGTGTGTGTGTGGTGTGTGTGGTGTGTATGTTATGTGGTGTGTGTGTGTGGTGTGTGTGTATATGTGGTGTGTGGTGTGTGTGTATGGTGCGTGTGTGTGTGTGTGGTGTGTGTGTTATGTGGTGTGTGTGTGTATGGTGTGTGTGTATGGTGTGTGTGTGGTGTGTGTGGTGTGTGTGTGGTGTGTGTGCATATGCGGTGTGTGTGTATGTGGTGTGTGTATATGTGGTGTGTGTGTGTATGGTGTGTGTATATGTGGTGTGTGTGTGTGGTCTGTGTATGGTGTGTGTGTGTGGTGTGTGTGTATATGTGGTGTGTGTGTGTGTATGGTGTGTGTATGGTGTATGTGTGTGGTGTGTGTATATGTGGTGTGTGTGTGTATGGTGTGTGTGTTATGTGGGGGGTGTGTGTGTGGTCTGTGTATGGTGTGTGTGTGTGGTGTGTGTATATATGTGGTGTGTGTGTATGGTGTGTGTATGTGTGGTGTGGTGTGTGTGTGTGGTGGGTGTGGTGTATGTTATGTGGTGTGTGTGTGTGGTGTGTGTGTATATGTGGTGTGTGGTGTGTGTGTATGGTGCGTGTGTGTGTGTGTGTTGTGTGTGTTATGTGGTGTGTGTGTGTATGGTGTGTGTGTATGGTGTGTGTGTGGTGTGTGTGGTGTGTGTGTGGTGTGTGTGCATATGCGGTGTGTGTGTATGTGGTGTGTGTGTGGTGTGTGTGTGTATGGTGTGTGTGTTATGTGGGGTGTGTGTGTGTGGTCTGTGTATGGTGTGTGTGTGTGGTGTGTGTGTATATGTGGTGTGTGTGTGTGTATGGTGTGTGTATGGTGTATGTGTGTGGTGTGTGTATATGTGGTGTGTGTGTGTATGGTGTGTGTGTTATGTGGGGTGTGTGTGTGTGGTCTGTGTATGGTGTGTGTGTGTGGTGTGTGTATATATGTGGTGTGTGTGTATGGTGTGTGTATGGTGTGTGTGTGGTGTGTGTGTGGTGTGTGTGTGTGTGGTGTGTGTATGGTGTGTGTATATGTGGTGTGTGTGTGTGGTCTGTGTATGGTGTGTGTGTGGTGTGTGTGTGTGTGGTGTGTGTATGGTGTGTGTATATGTGGTGTGTGTGTGTGGTCTGTGTATGGTGTGTGTGTACGGTGTGTGTGTGTGGTGTGTGTGCATATGTGGTGTGTGGGGGGTGGCAGTATCTCTGGAGTTTGAGGCTTTGCTCATTTTGAGGGAAAGGAATAGAAGCCTTTTCCGAGAAATGCTCACCAGCATGCTGCTGAGTCAGGGCTGCAGCATCAGTGGTTCCCTGACTGGCTCAGGGTTCGAGCCCAGTGCAAGGGTGGTTTGGCCTCCTGAGGTCTCTTGGAACCCAGCTACAGAAGGAGCCTCCATCTGTCCCTGAGTCTCAGGACACCCCAGGCAGGACCTCCAGCCCTGCCCTCCGCGGGGGGCAAGCGGCACCCATGTCTTTGAAAACTCACCAGTGCTCCCGGGACCCCGACAACACGGGATTCCGTTTCAGCATTTGCCAGGTACGGATTCATGTACCCCCCCGGCAGTCCTCGGAGGTCAGGCGACGATCATCTTCATCATCCCTATTCCACAGTTGGGAAACTGAGGCACAGAGAGGTCGAGTCACTTCCCACAGAGCTCCCTCCACACCTCCCATTCGAGTCTCAGCTCCATGGCTTCTCCAAGTCTGGGCGAGCTGAGGAGGGGGAAGAGGGGCTCAGAGCTGCTTGGGGGGAGCAGCCCAATAGAGTCACCCTGGCTCTGTCTCCGCGTGTCCTCGGGCCCAGCCCCTTTCCAGCCAGATTCAGCTGCAATGTTGCCTGAGCAGAGGGACGCCCCATACGAAGGCACCCACCCCGGCCCTCACCGTTTCGGTCCACAGTTTTCACTGTGTCTGATGGCCCCATTGGGAAGGCCCCACTGAGGGCTGGGGATGTTCTGTCTTGTTCCCCTTGGAGGTTGATTCCCAGCACCTAGGCTCCAACATCCTGCTCCTGCTCCTGGAGGCAGGGACACCCCAGCCATGGGGTACTGATGGGGGCACAGGGCTAACCAGGGCCTGACCTCAGGAACCTGGAGAGAACGTGTGCAGAAGTAGCTTCAACAACGGCTGACATTTTTATGGCCCCTACTAAGTGCCGGGCACTTTTCATGTTTCATTGGACCGTTAGTGAGACTAGGACACTTGAGGGGGGAGTGGCCAGGTCACCTGGCTTGTGCCCTCCCTTTGCCCCTGGGCAGGCTGATTGATTTCCTCTACCAGGAGGGCACAACAGAAGCAACAGGATGTGATTTCTGAGGCTTTGGGACACTCATTCTTGCAACCCAGCCACCATGCTGCAAGAGCCCAAGCAGCCTGTGGGGGGCCCGCATGGAGAGGGCCCGAGGCCTGGCCCACAGCCCTGGCTGCGCCCTCAGCCAGTTGCCAGCCACGGGAGTGCACCGTCGTAGACGCCTGTCCTCCAGCTCCAGGTCCCCTTCCAGCAGAGGTGGCAGAGACGCCCGCTCTCCTACTGAGCCCTGCCCAAAGGGTCCATTTGTGAATGGCACACATGACTGTCGTTGCTAGCCCCTACACTTCAGGGTGATCTGTTCCACAGAACCCCCATGGTCTGCCCACAGCCCCCCGCCGACTCCCGCAGTGCCCTGCTCTGCTGTGCGTTCTCACAGGTGGTAGGAGGAGACGCCAAAACCGAGGACAGAGATTCCGGAAGGTTTCTGTCTGGATGGTTGAGACCCACAAACATATATATATATTTTTTAATTTTTAAAATTTTATGTATTTCTTTTTTGAGAGGGAGAGAGAGAAAAACATCGATGGGTTGCCTCCAGCACACGCCCCAACTAGGGATTGAACCTGCAACCTAGGTAGGTGCCCTGGCCAGGAATCGAACCCGCAACCTCTTGGTGTACGGGACGATGCCCTGACTGAGCCACCCAGCTGGGGCACAAAGATATCCTGATATCAAAAGGTAAAGATCACTTAACTTCCATTCTCAGCAAAAACTGAATGAAGACGAGAAAGTCCGACCGCTTGGGACAGAGATACTTCACCTGGAGACACGTCTGTGGTTTTAGCGGCTTTCTTTCTCTCTTTGAGTCTGAGGGACCCGTGCTCAGAGACACGTCATAAAAATTAGTTCCATGTCATGGCAAATTTGATTTGTGACCATTCCGTCAAGACTAAGGTACCGGATTTATCTTTGCATTAAGATATCAGCTCCTAAAATGAACATAGGTGTCTATAAAAGGGACGGGTTAAATATGCACATATTCTATCGGAGCTGTGTTTTGGTGGGGCTTTGGCAACACTTTATTAAAAAACCGGGCATTGTAATCAGGTAGCTGTGAAAACAACTTCTGCAGCCGGCCCCCGGTGGTCCTGGAGCAGGGGTCCCTGGAAAGATACTTGGCGAGGTGGTTTTCATAATCTTTTGATGGCAGCCAACTGCCCGTCTTGGAACTCCACCTCGTCCCTGTGACGTTGAATGTTCACCCTCAAACGGTCAGGCTGGACAACCTGTTCTGGACAGATGGGCCCGTTAGACCCCAAAGAACCAATCAGAAGCGGCCGTTAACTTCCACC
This sequence comes from Molossus molossus, assembly GCF_014108415.1. NCBI lineage: Eukaryota > Metazoa > Chordata > Mammalia > Chiroptera > Molossidae > Molossus > Molossus molossus. The sequence goes on from NW_023425357.1 coordinate 20,111,630, forward strand.
GAGCTGTCGTGTCGGTGGGAGCATCATCCATCCTCATTTGATTCGAGAGGAAACTGAGGCTCAGAGAGATGAGTCGCTTGCCCGAGGTCACCCAGCACGACGAGAACCCTGCCTCCCGGCCTTCTTCCCACATCCCGAGCGAGGAAGCAGCGGGCCAGGGGAAGAGACACTTCTCTGTCCTGAGGGAGCGGCTGTCTGGAAGCCCAGCCGGGACACACGGGAGGGCTCCCAGGGCTGTGCTTAGCTGTGGTGAGCTCCGGCTCTGGAGACAGGCTGGGTTCAAACCCCTCTCCACCACGTATCATTTGTGTGACTGTGGACGAACTCTGCCACCCACCACGTGTTTCCCTCTCCGTGAAACAGGGCAACTCGGGAGGGTTACCAGGACTAACGGGCCAGGGTAAGTGAGTTGTGTGGCACAGGGCAGGCAGCCACCGCCATTGGGAGCCTCCTCAGCTGTCCTGGGACACAGAGATCGGTGTCCAAATGGGCAGGGGGTAAAGGGCCCGGTCTGGGAGCCCTGGGGTGCTCCCGCCCACCCTGAACCACGTCGCCTGGACTGCCTCCCGAGTGTGTGAGCGTGAGATCCAAGCGCTTGTCGTTGGAGCCACCGCGCTCCGGTCGCCACTGCGCAGCTGTAAGTGACTTGGAACGGAATGTGTGTCGGTGTCTGGCCCCTGGTGCATTTCCTTCTGTGTTTTCTTGAGAGAGGCACAGATCACCAGAGGAGGGATTAGGCTGTTATGGCAGGAATGCAGAGAGAAAACTTCTGGCTTCCAGAATAGGGACCTGAGGCCGGCATCCGGTGGTCTGGAGGCTGCGAGGAGACCAGCGTGCGTCCTCCATTCTAACCTCCCCAGAGGCAAGACCCTCTGAGGCCGGTGGAGGGTGTCACTTAAGCCAGGTAGAGGGACTTACTGCCTTCGCTCAGGGCCTGGGGTTCAGAAGGGACACCTGAGAGGAGCAAGAGGCCGCCTGGGATGTGGGCCAGTGTCCTCAGGGTGACCCTGATGGGTGAGTGGTGATGGGTGCATTCGGAGAAATGGGAATCGGAGGACCTTGGGGCTGGTAGCAACTACCCTGGGTCACTCATCCCCTGCTTTCTCCATGGAACCACACTCCCCAGCAGATAGGAGACAAGGTCTCTGGGGTGCCAGTGTGTGAGTCCTGAGGCCACCAAAACAAATGACGGTGGCTTAAAACAATAGAGATGTATTCTCAGAAGCCAGAGGTCCAAACTGAAGGTCCCAGCAGAGCTGAGTTCCTTCCGGAAGCTCTAGGGAAGACCCTTCCGCCTCCTGTAGCTCCCGATGGCTCCAGGTGTCCCTTGGCTTGTGGCCACATCACTCCTGTCTGCCTCTGTCCTCACATGGCCTCTCCTCTTTTTCTGTGTCTTCTCATCCGCCTCTTAGAAGGACACTGTCATGGGATTTAGGGGCTGCCTCACCCAGGATGACCTTCTTTCAAGAATCTTAAGACCCTGAAAAGACCCTTGCCCAAGTAAGGTCACATTCCCAGGTTTCAGGGTGAGGACATGGACATATCTTTTGGGGGGGCATCATTTAACCATCAATAGCTGTTCAAAGACCCTCCTCACCTGCGTTGAGATGGTAGAAGTTGTAGTTGAAAACTTCAGTTTCATATGCCTGAAAAAAATTAGAGAGGGGCCCTAGCCAGTTTGGCTCAGCGGTTGAGCGTCGGCCTGAGGGCCAGAGAGTCCCCGGTTTGGTTCCCGCTAGGGCACGTACCACAAAAAAAAAAGAAAATTAGAGAGGGCAGGGGAAGGGGAGGGTATGGTCACAGCTGTTGTGGTAAATGTCCAGACTGACATGCACCTAAAAAAGAGAGAAACAGGTGGAGGTGGAGGTGGAGGTGGGGGTGGGGGTGGGGGTGGGGGTGGGGGTGGGGGGGGGGGTGGGGGTGGAGGTGGAGGTGGGGGTGGGGGGTGGAGGTGGAGGGGGTGGAGGTGGGTGGAGGTGGAGGTGGGTGGAGGTGGAGGTGGGTGGAGGTGGGTGGAGGTGGAGGTGGGTGGGGGTGGGGGTGGGGGTGGGGGTGGGGGTGGGGGCGGGGGCGGGGGCGGGGGCGGAGGTGCAGGCGGAGGTGGAGATACATTTACTTCAGGGAACTAGCTCATGCCATAGTAGGGGCTGGCAATTCTGAAATCCGTGGAGCAGGACACAGGCGGGAGCTGATATTGCAGTCTTGAGGCAGAATTTCTTCTTCTCCGGAAAACCTGTTCCACTTCTCAGGCCTTCGCTTGATTGGATGAGGCCCACCTGTATTTCAGAGGGTCATTTCCTTTCTCTAAAGCCAACTGACCGGATGCCAGCCACAGCTACCAGATACCTTCAGGGCAACACTGCCGCCTGGCCAAGTCCGCACATAAACCTGCTCATTTCAGGGCCGATCACATGTTCCTGGCTGCGTCCCTCTTCCCTGCCGGGATCTGGGGACCCGGGGCAGGGCTATGAGCTGCTCTGTGTGTTCTTCCTGTCCGCTCAGCCCATCCACTGAGAATTATCTCAAGAGATTGGCTGGCACGTCCCGGTTCTAACCAATCATTTTCCATTTTCTGAGTTTGACAAAAAAATCACAGCTATGACAATTTGTTGGTTTTTCTGCCACCAGGGAAATCGACACATGGACTGACTTCTCGTTTGAGCTGGACCCTGCCTGTGGGCTGGGGGCGGGGCCATCACACACACGCAGGAAGAGAGGGTAACCACAACGATGTTTACTGAGCACTTATTATGCATCAGGAGCCTTGAACCACTTTATAAGGATTAACTCCTTAACTCACTCAGCTAGAGACTATTATTGCACCCATTTTACAGATGAGGAAACTGAAGTGTCAAAAGGTTAAGTACCTTGCTCAGGGTCAGGTGGCTCACACATGGAGGAGCCAGGATTCTAACTCAGACCCTCTGGCTCCAGAATCTATTTTCTTGCACCTGTAGGACATACCATCATAGGATGTCATTTTCTGTCCCTGTGTCAGACTCAGGGGTGACAGCAGGGGGCGGGACACATACCTGGAAGTCTTTGCCCCAACCCAAAGTTCCTCTTTGGACAAATTCAAGCTTCATTCTACTCTCAAGGATGCATCTCCCTCTCCAAAGGGACACAGTCCCTCCTCTTTCTTCTCTGGAATGTTTCGAGAATCTGTGTCTGTCAAATGCTTCGGAGAAACATGAAAAGAATGTTCTAAGTGCCAGGTCTTTTTTTTTTTTTTTCCCCTTTTAATCAATTATAGATTTGCATTTGGATAGCCCCAAGACAACCTAAACTCCCCAACTTTCACCCCACTGGAGCGAACAAAAATCACCCCTCCGTTGGGTTTCCAGCGATCATGCCATCACTTTGAACTTCACAGGCGAATGCCATCAGGGGGAACCGAGGCCTCGGGAGCAATCCTGGAGAAACGCACGGTGCACATTTCCCAGCGGGGCCGGCCGGCCCGGGAGCCAGCTGCCACACTCACAAGTAGCGTTTGCACAAAGCAGTTCTGACAGGTCCTTGAAGGGTCTGCTAACTAGACGCCCCGCAAACTGCAAGAAATGAGCCCCAACCACAGACCATCCAGCAGGCCCGTATTTAATAATACTTCCCAAATGTGTGAAGCACTTACTTAGTTTTAGAATAACAGGAAGAAGGGAATCGCCTGTAACTGCACATTTGAATTTCGTCCTCATGGAGAGAACCTGGCGTTTTCGCGCAAGCCCCATGCAGCCTCCCATGTCCCTCCGCTCCTCCCCCCCTCCGCCTTGGAGCTGGCCTGTCCCAGGGAGGACCATGTTCCTGTGACTTGCACTCCTGGCCTCTCTGAGGCCGAGGCCACGCCTGTTGAGGAAGGAGCCCAGGCTCCAGCTCAGGCCTGGAAATGTGAGAGCCTCCTCCAGGTCCACTGGGCCACGGAAACCACCACAAAATTGCTCGCTTCCTTCTGCATTGCCCCGCCGGGCTGCCCGCCTCACGGCAGCTCCAGGAGGCCCTCCTGACAAGAGAGCATTGTGATTCCTGTCTGATCCCTCCCCTGTCACAAAGGGTGCCTTTCACTGCTGCTGATCTGGGAGGGTGGGGACCGCACGGCGCTCATTAGCCAGCTCCGGGCACAGTGGCCGCAGTCTGCCGTGCTGTACCTGGAACCGCCCTGGTGGGGACAAACCCTTTATTTGATTTCCAACAGGGAGCTCTTCTGGGGGCGGCAAACTTGTTTGTCTGGGAGAGAAGTGTTGGCTGTTGGCTCTGACAGAGACGATGTAGAAAGCTGCACCCTTCTGCCTGCAGAGCTATTTCCTTCTGGAAGGAGGACGACGTGCGGAGGATGGATTCGCGGTGTCGGCGGCCTCGGTGGTCTCGGAGGCCACGAAAGAGATGGGCAGCCCTGCTGACGTTCAGCGAGCCCCGCGGCTTGGAGAAAGGGGGGCAGGAAACGACACGCTCTGTCCTTCCGGACCCCTGGACTATGGGAGCATCTGCACAAACAGCTAATTCAAAAATACCCTCGTCTCGCAACAGGCATCGCGGAGAGGATGGAGGCTGCGGAGCGGTCTGCTGGCTGCTTCTGGAGAGCTCGCTGGGCAGGGCGTGTGCAGGGCGTGTGCAGGGCCCACAGTGGGGATCGTAGTTGCTTTCTGCAGAACGTGGCGCCACCGTGTAATGAAACCGAGGGGGCTGCAGGCTCCCAGAGCCTCAGTGATTTCACGTGCATCTGGTCACTGCTCTGTTCTCCTCGGATGAATGTGCTGCTTCCCTCACGCTGCACAGACGGGTCCCAGCGCAGGACAAAAGGCCACCTCGCTGGGGTTGGCAGCCTCGGCCATGCTAAGGAGGGAGGTCAAGGAGGGGGAGAAGCCTGGAGACTCCTGCCACCTTCTCCGGCCAAGGTGACAGACAGTTCCAGCCCTGAGTTGATTGGAGCTGACTGGGCCAGTGTGCTTATTGTCATTCAAGGACACACTCGCCAAAGCCGCTCTTTTATTGCTGGAGATGGGAGGGTCCCTGCTCCTTGATTCACAAGCCCCTTTAAATGACCCAGAATGCAAATAATGAGGGGCTGGATAGGAGGGAGACTTCCCCATGGGACTGGGCAGCGGACAGGGAGCTTTGAGACAGGCCAGCTCTCCTGCCTACCTCGGAAATTAGTGTGATTTCCCCGCGGCATCTCCCAAAGGGCAGCCTGTTCCCCTGCAAGCTGAAGCCACTCGTTAACACAGGCGAGGTCTCAGTCCTTTGTGGCTGTGCTGGGTGAAATGAGCCAACTCCCTCGAGTCTGTGAGCTTGGGTTCCTGACTCCTGGTCTCCAGGTGTCTAAGTTTGGGCCCCCAAGAAGCAGAGCCCGAGAGGACCTAGGTGTGGATCGTCGGCGATCCCAGTAAGTAGGAATGAGGATGGCAGGACGGAGGGAGGTAGAGACAACAAAGAATGTGTTATTCACAATCCCACTGGAGACCCTCTAAGAAACCTAGTGGAATTGCCCCACAGGAGTGGGGAGGGCTGGGCAGTTATCCATGACTCTCATCCCCCACTGGACCCCTGACCCCCAGGTGCTTGAGGTGGGATGTTGTCAGTGAGCTGGGTGTGTGTGCAGCTGCAGGTAAACCCAGGAGGTCCAGGGGGATTTGGGCAGATACAGCTACCGCCCCTCCCCATATATTCATGCAAACCTCTTACTCTTATTGCCTCAAACTTTAAGAAACAGCTCTCAGGGAATAAAAGTACTGCTAAACCTCTAAGGAGTATTATTAAAATTAGTAATAAGGTACCTGTAATTAGAATTAGGATTGGCTGAAAATTAAGAGAGAAATAATAATAATTGCTAAAATCAGTATCTCTCAAATTTATTTATTTATTTATTTATTAAAAAAATTTTTTTTTTTCTTTATTGATTTTAGAGAGAGGAAGGGAGAGGGAGAGAGAGATAGAAACATTGATGAGAACATCGATTGGCCACCTCCTGCATGCCACCCACTGGGGATCAGGCCCACAACCTGGGCATGTGTCCTGACCGGGAATTGAACCAGTGATCTATTGGTGCATGGGTTGACGCTCAACCACTGAGTCACACAGGTCGAACAGTACCTCTCAAATTTTAATCAGCCCATCGATCAGCCAGAAATCTTGTTAAAAATTCAGATTCCGGTTCAGTGGGCCTAGAGTTGAGCCTGAGGGTTGTATTTTAACCAGCTCCCAGGTGATGTCAAGGCTGCTGGTCTATAGACCACACTTCGAGTAGCAAGGGCTTAAATGAGTTAAAGGTTTCTCTTGCTTGAACACATTGAGACATAGTCTGGGTCTGGTATGTTTTGCTCTATGAAGTCCTCAGGGGTTTGGCCCCTCCCATCTTGTTGCTCAAATGTGAGTAACCTCCATTCCCAGGGTCTAGTTGATGGCCCAAAATGGCTGCTTCAACTCCAGTCATCTCATCTACATTCCAGTTAGCAGAAGAGAAAGGGATGAAAAGGGATAAAATAGTTTTTTTGTTTGTTTTTTTTAAAAAAACTTAAATGCTTTGTAGATTCACATGCAATTAAAAGAAATAATACAGAAGTGTTATTTACAGAAATAATACAGAAGAAATAATACAAATAATACTGTGTACCCTTTACCCAGTTTCCACCAATGGAAACACCTTGGAAAACTATGGTACAATCTCACAACCAGGATGTGGACATTGACATAACCTACCAACCTAGTTCGGATTTCTGTAACTTTACTTGTACTGTGTGTGTGTGTGTGTGTGTGTGTGTGTGTATCTATTTTGTTCTGTGCCAATTTTTCACCTGTGTAGGCTGAGTACCTACCACCACAGTCAAGATACAGAACAGTCCCATCTCTTCAGGATGTCTGCACTGCCCTTGTATAACCATGCCCAGCTCCCCCCACCCCGTCTGTCTGCACTGCCCTTGTATAACCATGCCCAGCTCCCCCACCCCGTCTGTCTGCACTGCCCTTGTATAACCATGCCCACCTCCCCCCACCCGGTCTCTGGTTCTTCACCTCTGGAAACCAAGGGCAAAGTGTTTTGGCCAGGGGTCTTTTTGTTTGTATTTTTTTCTATTAAATACTTTGCATACAATTAAATATACAGATTTTAAATGTACAGTGTAATGAGTCTGATGAATTATACAGCCCTGCTTTACCCTTGTAACCAAGGTAGAGAACATTTCCATCAGCCCAGAAAGCCCATTCACGGCTCTTTGCAGTCAGCTCTTCCCCTTCCCCCACAAAGGGAAACAATATTCTGATGCTTATCACCAAGGTTACGTTTTGTCTGTCCTTGAACGCCATGAAATGGAATCACAGAGCTTTTCCTCTGTGTCTGGCTGCTTTGAGCCAACATGCTTTTGAGCTTTATCCATCATGTTTATATCAGAAGTCTTTTTTTTTTTTTTTTAATTGCCTCTCATTTCACTATTAAAATAAAATGTGTATGTCCATTCACCTGTTGAGGGCATCGGCTTCTCCCGGAGCAGCTTGAGTAAAGGTGCTATGGACATTTTTGTATTAATCTTTTTAGAGACATCTATTTTCAGGCCTTTGGGTAAATACCCAGGAGTGGAATTGCTGGGTTAAAAGGTAGACATATGTTTGACTTGATAAGGCTCTGACCAGCCGGTTTCCAAAGCGGTTGTATTTTGTGTTGTCAGATGTTCTCACGTTAGCTATTCTGGCGTGTGCGTTTTATCTCGTTATGGTATTAATTTGCATTTCCGATGACTAATTATGTTGAGCATCTTTTCATGTGATAAATGGCCGTTTGTCTATCTTCTTTTATGAAGTATCAGTTCAGATAGTTTGCCCATCTTAAAAATTGAGTTGTCTTTTTTTAATATTGAGTTGTAAGAGTTCCTGTATTTTGGGTCTCTGTCCCTCATTAGATTTATGTCTTGCAAGTTCTTTCTCATCATCTGTAGCTTGCCTTTATTTTTTTGCCTTTTATTTTCTTAACGGTGTTGCTTGAAGAGCAAAAGTTTTTAATTTTGATGAAGTACAATTTAGCAATTTTTAATTTAGTTGTTTGCACTTTCTAGTTCCTCTCTGATAGTGTTTCGTCTATGCACCTTGCCCACGTATAGGTATGTGACCCAGCTCATGCATTTTTCTGTATGCCTCAGACAGGTGTCAAGGTTCAGTTTTTCTCTCTAAGGCTATCCACTTGTTTCAGCAGCGTTTGATTAAAAGATCACCCTCCTGGCCGGGGTGGCTCAGTGGATTGAGCACAGTGCCATGGACTGAGAGGTCCTTGTTCAATTCCCGGTTGGGGCACATGCCCGGGTTGCGGGCTTGGTCCCCAGTAGGGGGCGTGCAGGAGGCAGCCAATCAATGTATCTCTCTCACATTGATGTTTCTATCTCTCCCTTCTTCTCTTTCTAAAAAGAAAGAAATCAATACAAACATATTTTTAAAATATCATCCTTTGCCCCACGGAATTAATAAGAATGACTGACTGTTCAATTGATATGGATAATTGGTATTTCTGTTCTTTGCTTGATCACTCGAATTAGAGGCTTATCCATTGTATTCCTCTTTTCAAAGAAACTCTTTTCCGTTTTCATATTTTTCTGTGTCTTGTTTTTTATGTCTTTTATTATTTCATTCTTCTACTTACTTTGTGCTTAGTTTATTCTTCCTTTCGCAGCTTTCTAACATGAATGTTTAGATCGCCAACTTCAAACGTTTCTTCTTTACCAACAAACGTAAGCTACATTTCTCTCTAAACATCACTGTAGCCACACGCTGCTGATTGTGATAAGCTTTGCTTTCTTCATCTCACATTACAGACTATTTTATAATTGCCCTTGTGATTTATTCTGCGGCCCAGGGGTTACTTAGAAGAGTGTTTCTCAACTTCCAAGTACGCTGAGATTTTTCCAGGTGCCCCATTGTTATTTCTAACTTAATCTCACTGTGGTCAGAGAACACATTTCGTATATTCAGTCCTTTACGGTGTATTGTGACTTTTTCACGGTGCAGCTTGTCATCTGTCTTGGTGAACATCCATTCACCTGCACACAAAAGGGCGAACATTCTGCAGCCCCTGAATGAGCATCCCACACACTTCATGAGGTCAGGGGGCTGCCAGGTTGTCCAGATCTGTTATATTTTTATAGATCTTTTGCCTACTCATTCAATCAGTTACTGAGAGCGGGATTTTAACTCTCCAATTGTGACTGGAGAGTTTTGTTTCTCCCTTTTTGACTATAAGATTTGCTTCATGATATTGTGAAGCTCTGTTATTAGTTGTGTACATATTTACCTATTCACGTAGTTTAATATATAGTTATTAATTACTACATATAATATATGCACACATACCATATACACTGTATATGCAAATATATGGCATATACACTGTATATATGAATATTTTACATATGTACATTTACACAGGAGATATATATATACACATATATATATACACACACACAAATATATATTGCTCCCATCTCTGTCCAGTTTTTAGCACCTCATCCCCTGCTTCCTTGATAGATAACTACCTTTATTCTTCCAGAGTATCTTTATGCACGTAAAATAAAATTCAAATATTATTCCTTCTACACAGAAGTCAGCATATGACATATACTCTTTTGCTATTTGACCTCTCCCCGTGACAATATGTCCTTGGCACTGCTTCCCTGTCAGTGCCTGACCAGTTTTCTTTTGACAGCAGTGTAGTATTCCAATGCAGTTTGTGTCCTCCTCCCACGCCCCGCAGAAACATTTGGCTGGTTGCACCCATCAGCTGGGACCCAATGCTACCCCTCTCCATCCAACTTCTTCATTTCCCTCTCCCCCTCACCCACTGTCCACACACCAGCCCAGGAACTAGCCAGGCAAACAATGCTCCTCTCTTGAAGGTGGGGCTAGGGGTGACCGGAAGCCCTCCTCAATTCATCTCCGCCTCCTTGCACAGACAGATGTGGGTCTCACCCTTCAGGAGGCTCAGTATTTGCTACCCATGCGGGCCACTCCCCCCCCCCCCCCCCACTGCAAGGCAGTGAACAACGTTTGTGTCAGGAGTCCTTTCATGCAAATACCCAGAGAAGAGCTATGACACTTTGTGTACAGCACTACAGTCCTTAAAAGCCTGGGCTCCCAGCTCTGCCACTAAGTTACTGTGTGCTTCTGGGGAATCTCTCTGCTGTAGGATCCTAATTACTCACACAGCGAGGGGTATTTGTTATGCATGCATTCGGTCCTCCTCTGAGGGCATCTCGTGGTTAATCCCATTGATTTGACAACATTAGGAGGTCAGTCACATTACTTTCCCAGTAGATAAGTCTTTCTAAGGCACAGAGAGATGAAGGAACTTGCCTATAGTCACACAGCTCCTTCGAGCTAGAATTCAATTCCAGCAACCTGGCTCCAGGTTATCGTGAGGATTTAACGCAACAGCATTCACAAAGCTTCTGGACAAGGACCTGGTACACAGTATGCGCAGATTGACTATTGGCTGTTGTCATCATTCCTTGCCTAGGAATTGGAACGTGGCTAGTCTCACCTAGGTGGAGAGGAGGGAGGAATGGGGGATGCCACGCACACTTAGGAAAGATTCAAGTTCACCCTGCGCAATTTCTAAATGCACTAGGTCCCCGGCAGAGGAGGGGTGGAGAGGCAGCTGCCACTGGGGTCAGGTGGGAGACACCGGTGAGTGGGTGAGCCAGGGTCACCCTGTCATTAAATGCCGAGTCGGAGCCTCACCGCCTGTCCATGTGCCTCCAGGACCGCGCTAGTGCAGGACGCTGTCAACAGGAAATGTGCAAATGATTTGGAGTCCCTTTGCTTTCTTTGCAGCAAACAGAGAAGCAAAGAAGTTAGCAAGCTTGTTTTGGCAGGGGAAAAAACACAAAACGCCCAAACCACAGAATTCTCAAAAATATTGCTAAGCACTAATTTCGCTAACATGTTAGACAGCCTTTCGGATCTAGGCAATCTTGTTCCTCGGCTGGAAACAGTTCCCGAAAGCCATGTGATCCCAAATGCACCCTGGGCATGTGGGGATAATGAGAAAATCAGCCCCTGCTCCCCTCACCTTCCAGCCAAGCCGAGCGGGGGCATTCCCTGGGCCCACCCAAAAGATGCCAGCTGGTCTGCAAGAGCCACAGCCCTGCCCTCCCGAACTCAGCAAAGACCTGGAGGCTTACATGCCCTCAAAACACTGTCAGACCAAAACCCACTCCCAGGTCAAAGTCACAAGACCGGAAAGCCCACTTCAGGGCACAGACAGGGCTCCTGGTTGGCACATTCCCGTCATTCAAGGTAGGTGTCTCCATCAAAATGGGCAAAATCAGAAGACAAGTCGGATAGCATCCCTGTTAAGAAGGTAATGAGTCACAAATGCTATTCCAATGGTTTTCTTTGAAAGAAATACACACAACCAAACCAATTTTAATGAAAGATCTTGTCTTTGTAATCAGGCAGCCACAATGAAGGCAAAACTGCTTTCATGTGGAAATAACATACACAGGCCCAACTCATTTTCCCATAAAAGGGCAGGGTTGTGTGTGTGGTGTGTGTGTGTTTTTTTGCAAATAAGAAAATAGTTTGTTCCTACCAATATGGGGGATGCAGCAGAAAGCTATCTTCTGCAAAGTATAAAATTGCCAATTGCCCTTCCTCCCACCGTGGGAGCCATCTGGTGACGTGAAACCAATCAGAACATTTGCCAAATTCACATCCCAGCTGGGATTAGCCTACCCTTTGAGATTAGACATGCGATCCTGATTTTTAAGCAAGAAGTGCAGTTGAAGACCAAATAAACATACCTACGCGTACATCTGAAGCACAACTGGAAGGGAAGTGATTGTGACACCCCACACTGTGTGTTTCTGCCGAAGAGACAACCCGAACATCAAAAGTGATGCCTTGATTTTTAGTTTTAAACGGCAACAGAATAGGAATACCTCTCCTAGATATGTCCTCTGAAACCAGTGAGGAGATCACGGTGTCCCCTTAAATATGCACGTAACTTAATCATCCACAGGAGGAAAATGCCTCTGAGGTGGCCCGAGCTCAGCCACACATTCTTGCTTTTACGGTGTTGAACGTGTCTGTGCTAGGAAGAGTCTCTGGTGGTGGTCCGCGGAGGTCCTGCAGACAGCTTGCACGCTGCGCGGAGTGTGTCTTCGGACACGCATGGCTGCCCTCCGGCTAGGGAAGGCTTTGGGAGCAGTGGTCCTATCGAGCCCTCTTGGCATCCCAGTGTGGGGACCCTCAAGGACATCAGTCACCATCTGTTGCACTGCATGACCCCCACGAGCATGAGGATGGGGTGATTGTGTTGACTCATAAGGGCTTCTTTAAGCATCTTCCAATGAGTGACTTTCTATAATGGTCTCAATGTACTGAATTGTGTTACTTGGCAATAACCAGAACATGTAACAGGAAAGTAGACAATACTAGTGAAGTTTAATGAATTTTTTTCCCTTTATTGATTTTAGAGAGAGAAGAAGTGAGAGGGAGAGAGAAAGAGAAAAAACATCGATGAGAGAGAATATCGACTGGGCGCCTCCTACATGCCCCCATACGGGATTTGGCCCACAACATGCGCATGTGCCATGACCGGGAATCAAACAGGCGACCTCTTGGTGCATGGGTCAGCGCTCAACCGCTGAGCAACACTGGCTGGATAGTACTAGTAAAGTTTAAACAGGGGTAGCTCCTATTCTGTCCAAGGGACAAAAAGCATGCCAGCAGCCAACGATGCCACCAGAGGGATTGGTACCTGGATGCTGGGCAGTATCACACAGCTAATCTGGACTGCAGATCTCTGCTGGATGCTCACTCGGTGCCAGCTCCCACGTAGGAGCTGAGCTGTTGCCATGTTCGATGCATTCATTCCACAGACCCGCAGGGGCTGGAGGGGCCACAGCCGCACGTCTTGGAGAGTTCGTGGTTCAGCGCACACCGAGTGCTCAAGACGCACTGGCCATTTTCATCCTCGTTTTTGAAAGCACAGAGCTGGGCAGGATTCTGGCACCATGGGCAACAGCATGGGCCCCGGAGTCAGACCGCAGGGGCTGCAGCCACCTCTGACGCTTAGATGCTGTGGGACAGGTTGTCATCTGTAAGAAAGAGAACTGTACCTCTCTCAGCCCCCAGGGGTGGCAGCACCCAGCCCGGGTTGTTCATATGGACCTGACTTAGAAGGAGGGGGAACCTGCTCTCACAATGGACACACTGGCTGTCTCGGGACACAGGCCACTTCTCAGAGAGCGTTCTTCGCTCGCAAAGTCAGCATCACCGCCTGCCTGACCTCGGCCTCGCCTCTCTTGGGTCTCTTTCCTGTGCCCACATTCGGGCTGTTCTAGGCTCCCTCTTCCCAGAATGTCTCGGAGTGTCCTGGGACAGAGCTGGACACGGGTGACCACAGGACCGGGACGGTGCTTTTGCTCTGCAGCTGGCCTGCTGGCCCTTTGGGATGGACACCTGCCCTCCGATGGCATGTTGGTGTCTGGGCCAGGACTCCGGCAGTTTCGCTGAGCCTGGCAGTGGGGTGGCTTCCTTCTGGCTCCTCTCTTTCTCAGTGCTTTGGGGACTTGCTGGCTTTCAGGAGAGGAGACCATCTGAACTGAAGGGCACAAATTGTCAAGCCCTGCACTGACCCTAGAAGCCACTCCTGGAGGCTGAGCTCCACAACTGTGAATTTCTGCATGAGCCTATGACCAGGGTTTTACAAGTCTTTAAAATCAGAAGGTAACATTTCAACCCTGGCAGCAAAATGACCTTGATTTTGTGGTAAATAATGAGCCTCTTCCTTTGAATCAAGGATAAATAACATCCTTGCGTTTTATAGATTCAGAGCGGAGGGTCCTCACCTTTCTAAAGGACCCAGTGCTTCCCCGAACATACCTCACCCCGCTCCCTCTGGCCTCCCTTCTCCCTGCAGTGCCCTGGCACCAGCCCTCCCCAGGCTAAAACACCCTGCAGGTCACAGCCACGCACAACCCGCTTGGAAAAGCCTCATCTGGTCCCCAAGACTGGGCCAGGGGGCCCCTGTGTGTGGCCAATGCTGCATGCCCCTGATGGAATGTCATTACCGGGTATATATTATGGTACACACCATTACCTGGTATATAATATCATTTTATCACAGCTTTTGATTATCTTCAGCTAGAAACAACAGAAACCCAAAGTAACAGTTGCTTAAAAAAGGCCTTTCCCCCCCTTCTTTTTCTCTTTCACACCAAGGTCTGGAGGAAGGCAGGTCAGGTCTGGTGTGGCACCTCTTCTCAGCACTATCCTTAGGGACATGACTTCATCTGTCTTCTTAATCTACCAATGGGACCTCTTAGTCCAAAGTCACTTTGCTCAAGATGGCCACTTCAGCTCCAGCCATCACATCTGCATTCCAGCCAGCAGGGAAGAGGATCTCTGAGAGGAAAGGCCAGGGACTCAGGTTAGCTGTGTTGTTTAAAGGAAGAGGCTGCCACACTCTGCTTAATCTGATTGGCCAGAATGTGATCACATGGCCATAGTTAGCTGCAAGAGAGGCTGGGAAAGGCGAACCTTAATTCAGATTAAGCCCCCAACAAAACACAGGGTTCTCTCACCAGGAGGAGAATGACAAAGGTGGTAGGAGGGCTGCCGTCTCATCCACGCTATCTGTTTATTTCTAGTGCTCAGCTTAGAGCCAGAAGGTCGGAAATTCTCAGTACATAAGGGATTCTTGAATGAGTAAGTGAATGAACCAATGGCCCGTGGTGGCATCCAGACATGTGTCTCAACTCCGTGGGGCCTCATGGGATAGAAGATGCAGGGCATCCTTGGCTGGCTGAGAGGTCTCAGGGAGCAGAGTTCTGACAGAGGGCAAAAGGGGAAGGAGGCTCTGGCAGCTTTGATTTCATAGACTCCCAGGAGCTGGGGGCATATGAGGAGGTTTACAAGGGAGGGGTGGTCTCAGCAGCCGAATGGGGGACTCCAGGTGAGGTCTCTTATTGCCTTTCCTCTGCAACTTCTGGGGTCTGGGCCATGCACGGCATTTCAGCAGGTAAGCCAGCCCCACTGTCTGCATTTCATTTATCCCGTGTCACTAGGGCCCAGCTTTGCAGACAGCTGTGCCGCAGGATCATCTTTTACAATCCAATTAGCAGCAGACCCCCCAGACAACAAGGAGACTTGAGTGGTTCGCGTCCCGCAGCGAGGCTGCCGCCGAGGTTGGGCTGCTTGGGGTCTGGAAAGAAGGGGAGAAAGGAGGGAGGTGACTCGATACTCTGGCAGGGGGAGAGTGAGGATGCTCCTGAACTTGGCCCGACCAAGAATGAAAGAGGCAGGAAAGGCCAGAACCACCCACACACTTCCCCCATATGGCACCACAGCTGTGACTCCTTAAACTCTATTTGGGGCCAAACACGCAAAGGACTCACGTTCCTTTCCCTCCTGGAGAGAAAACGACGAGGGGCCTTTGTCTGCATCCTCCATCCCCACCCAGGGTCAGCGGGACAGAGATCGCCTGAGAGCCTCAAGGGACTCCTCCGCAACATCGCTCAACCTCCTTCTTTGACAGAAGGGGAAACCGAGGCGTAGAGAGGGGTATTAGTTGCCTGAGGTCCCAGAAGAGCTGGGACTAGACCTGGAACCTCCTGCCTTCCGAGTCACCGGTGTCCTTATTAGGTTCCTTGGAGGTCCCACTTGTCATCCTGCCTCAGTTACGCCTGGACCGAGAACAGTGTGCGGTACCAGATGTCAGGAATTTGCCCAGTTTCCCTAGATGTACCTTATTTCATAATTCCCTCCACCCTGTCTGCTTCGTCAGAGGGGCTCCTCCGGATGTCATGCATTCCTTCCCTGGATGGGGAAACCGAGAAACGGATGAGTGGATGAGCAACATCCCTGGAAAGATGCCCTCCAACCCAGAGATGTCCCTCCCTTGGCCACGCCACTGAGACTGATCTGGGTCTCCAGAGGCACAGGCTGCCTGTGGCATTGTGTGGGCACATGGCTTCTGCACTCCGGGGACCTTCCTCAGCTGACTCACGTTTGGGACACCAAACTCAGGAAGAAGGCATCGCTAAGAATAGAAACTCCTTTGAGTTTCACAGATCCAAGGGGTCCCCCAAAATTGAGAGCGAGCTGGACTGAGGAAGGCAGTGAGCCTCGGTTTCATCGGGAATGGGTGGCTGGGTAACTGGAAGCACACTCTGCGCTTCCGAGGTCTCCTGTTTAAAATGAGGGGCGGGCCCTGGCCGGTTTGGCTCAGCGGTTAGAGCGTCAGCCTGAGGACCAGAGAGTCCCGGGTTCGGTTCCCACTAAGGGCACGTACCTCGGTTGCAGGGTCATGCAGGTGGCAACCACTCGATGTGTCTCTCTCACATCGATGTTTCTCTTCCCCCCACATCTGAAGATAAATGCAAAAATGTTTTCGGGTGAAAATAAAAAAAAAAAGAAAATGAGGGATGGGATTGTGTGCGGTCCTCCTGCCATGGCATCCCTCATCGTTATTTTTTAAATTCAAAGTCAAATGCTAAACCTGCTTCAGGCCCGCACGTCCTCCCCCATCAGTAGCTGATCCGAGGCACCTAGCCCGCCGCCCTCATGGGCCTTCCCACCAGGGGCAGGGTACGTTGCCCAGCGAGTCTCCTGTTTTGGGGGGGCTGGTGCATGAACTTGGCCCCTCGCTAACGATCCCTCCTGGTTGCTCGGCTTGATAACTGTTGCATTTGGAAATAAATGACACACTTTTCCTACATCTGCTCCAAATTTGCATTTCAGAAATTAGAGAACTTAGTTATGCGGTATTACATGGCCATCCGGGCAGGGCCTCGGAGTATGAAACTGATTGGACATTCCACCCCAAATAAGAGGAGTTTCGAGCTCTTTCCAGGAAATTGAGTGGAACACCCAAACTGACATCCAATATTAAATATCATATTTGTATAGTTGTTCTGTAGAGTTCCCTGGCATCCAACATCTGGGAGCGAAATTTATAAATGGAGAAATTGAATACCTGGTTAGAACGATGCTCATCAGAGCTAAGAAATTAAAATATTACTGTATACACTCCAAGTCAGGCCGCTTATAAAGGTAGAGCTATTAAAATATGATTAGCTGAACCATATTTTGTCTCAAAAATGTCATACACCATTAAAGTTGAAAAGACTTTGATGTGAATACCCCTGGCAAAGGCTTTGCCCCGTCAGCAGCAACGTGCTGGGGAATGCTCACTGCAAATATACAGTCTCCCCGAGCGAGGGGAGGACCGGGAATTGCCCGGGGCGGCCGGACTCCTGGGCACTGCAGGGATGCCCAGCACCTCAGTTCTTTCGCAGATAGAACAGTGGCAAGACAGGCTGAAAATTTTAAGGGAGCTCCAAAGCTCTTGGTAATCAAGCTAAGTTAATGCTGTATTTAGTGTAATATTAAAGAACAAACTGGGAAACTACTACCTGCTGTTGGCCTGTGGTTATAAATAAAGTTTTATTGGAACAGGGGCCAAGCTTAGGGTATGGCAAGTGAGGCGGGGTTGTGCAAGTTCAGTATTAGATTCTGTCCTTACTTGAAATTTGATAGTCCGGTCACCATGGATTTATTTGGGTATCAGTTTTGAGGGTTTTGGCACCCAGTTAAATTTTGTGACTCTTAGCCAGGGTCCCCACAAAGGAGCATGAAACCCATGATGTGCACCCAAGGATGCGTGTGCTCTCCAGAACCCAGGGCTCCATCCCAAAGGCCTTCTCGCACCCCCTTGACTCCCCACCTGTGTTTGATTGCTGCTGTCATTTTAGAGTGTAAACCATTGAAAGCAACACCCCCATGCCCCATCATACCTCCAGTTGCAGCTTGGGGGTTCCAGGGAACTGTTCTTTAGCTTCAGGGGATCGCCAACATCTTTAGTCACAGCCTCAGCCTTGGGGTGGTGATGTGCCATTAATGGTCCTGGAAAGCCAGCAATGGACTTCAGAATGACCTGAACTGTCCCCACCAGGTGGCAGAGGGTGTCTCAGACCTGGTGGGACAAGACCCATCATCAGCTCCGTAGGTCTGGACAAGTCCTACTACTGCTCCTTGAGCCTCAGTTTCCTGACCTGAACTCAGGAAGTGATAACAAAACTTGCCCTGCCTAAGTTAATAGATTTCAGCTTCTTAAACAGGAAGTCAAATTGGTAAGGTGCCCCCCTAGTTCTAAAGGGCTGTACACAGGTCAAGAATCAATGTTCTCTTACAGAAATAGGGTTAGAGACAGTAAGCATCTCATCCAAAGTCACACTGCTAGCGAGTGGGGGAGGGGTCTTCAAAAAAATCCCAGGTCCCAGTCTTCACCTCCGTTTTCTCAGTTAGGTGTTCTCCAGTTGGAGACCACCTCGGGAGGACCCAGGACTTGTTGGAAGAGACCGCGGCTTCCCATCCCCAAGTTTCTGGTTTGGTGGGTCTGGGGCGGGGCCCAAGAACTTGCATTTGTAACGAGTTCCCAGGCGAAGCTGGTGCTGCAGTCAGGGACCTCATTTGTAAACACTCTTCTAAGGGTAACGGGGAAGGGGGACAGCAGGTAACTGGTATCAGAGTATGTCCCTCTTCCTTGCAGGGGACACTTCCAAGGCCGGGGAGGGAACCTGCCATCTGCACAAGAAGCTGCTCTCGAAAGATACAGATTTTCGGGTCCTACCCTGGACCTACTGAGTCAAGGGCTGGCCAGGGGGTGGGGTGCTCGTCTTTGACCCCCTCCCAGGGGACTCTGATGCCCAAGAGTTAGAACCAACCATGATTCTCCCCACTCCCTGCCCCCTTTCAATACTTGCATGGGGCATATTTTAAAATACCACGTCCTGTGCCCAACTCTGGACCATTAGAATCCAAATTTTGGGAGAGTAATCTGAGGCATCTCTAGCGTGTAGAACTCTCTGGATGATTCTAACATACAGCCAGGATTGAGAGAGTTTGAGCCAGAGGGCTTTCCATGAGCAGAGACCCCCCCCCCCCACTACCCCGCCCCCCCATCCCCTTTAAGAGAAATGAGCTGCTGAGTTGAGCTTATGCAGAACAAGCCGAGGGAAGGATGGCGGGGCCGCAGCTGAAGAACAGCATTTGGGCCAACAGCCATCTAAAAAGTGGGCAGATTTACAGAGTCATCGAAGAAAACTGTAACTGGGGGGATGCTGGGCATGGCACTGTTATTCCGCGGGGCTGGTTTCTCTTTCAAACCGCCGAGTCCTGGAGTGGACCCAGATGTGATAGAATTGACCATACTGCCCACTTGGGATACAGACCACCAGCCTCATAAATGGCATGAGAGATCTATAAACTGAAATAACAGCCCTCCCCACCCTGCCATATGTTTGGCTTGGCAGAGACCCGAGTCCATGCCTGGCGTTATGATTATTATGGGTTTTCATGGTGACTCACCTCCCACATTTGAGCCTTCCCCTCGCTGCCCGTGGAGGAAACCTCTCTGACGTCTGTGTTGCCACTAAGATTCGTCAGGGTGGTTGGCGTCCTTGGGCCTGATTGGGGTCGTGATCCCGGAGCCCAGGCCACTCGGAGGACCCACCTGTCGAGGTCCTCGGGGGTCTTAAACTTGGTGGAGGGCTCATGGTGTTGGCTTCTCTGCTGAGGTTTGCTCAGCGCTGGCTGTGTCCGTGGGTCGGGGGGGTAATCAAGCTCTGGAGGGGACTGCGGTCACGTGGGGCACTGCTCCTGGCTGCACCTGGGCAGGCCCTTTGGCCAGACTGCGCGCTTGGCTCAGCCACAGGCCTGATGCACCAAGACCAGACACACCAAGTGTGCAGCAAGCCTGCCTGCGTTCAAACTCAAGCCCTGACACAGGCCTGCTGGTAGTCCTTGGACATGACTTACACACTCACAATGTGCCTCAGTTTCCCTGTCTGTTCTGTGGGAATCACAGTGCCCCATAGGTTTGTTTTTAATACGAAACGCATTCAGCCACGGAGAGCTGTCCTGCAACAGTAAGTGGCCAGGACGTTCATTGATCAGGTGTCTGTCCAGTTGGCCATCCCACTATGCCTGCCTCGGTCCAGGTTGTTGTTATCAATTAAAAAAAATTTTATAGGCATCAGACTTGACAGCTAGGGTTTAATTGTTTAACCCAAATGCCTCTGTTTAAGGTTTTAACAGTGCATGTTTACAGAGAATCAGCTGGCCCATGGTAACCTGATGGGCAGAACTGAAATCTAGAATTTTCTAGGTAGATAGAAAGGGGAAGGAGGGACCCCAGGCGCGGAGGCACCCCAGAAAGGACTGGACCTGCCAAGGCGGAGGCTGAGTGCCGCTCACCTGCCACCCGCTCTGCAGGGTTTGGCACAAAGCTGGCCCTTGGATCCCTGCAGCTGGGCAGGTCCAAGGCTGTCCCTCAGGTGCCATTAGCCCCTTTCTGGGGGCTGCTGTGGAGGGGGGAGCAGTGGCTGCCTCACCAGGGCCCAAAGGGCCTGTGGGAAATTTAGCTTTTGCTCCTTGTGAAAGAGCCAGCCAGGGAGGGGGGCATTGTGTCCCCAAACTTTTATTATGGAAATGTTCAGACACAGGGCAAAGTTGAAAGAACAGCAACCACTCACACCTCCACCCCCACCCCGCCTAGATTCTCCAGCTTACACCTTGCTGTCCATGCTCCGTCTGTACCTGTCCCTCCATCCTTCCTCGGTCCACCACTCGCACCAGATTTTATGTTCTTTAATTTCTTCGTTGGGATCAGATTGCTTCACCTTCAAGGCCAACTTATTTCATCTGACTGTCTCTGTTTAAGGTTTTAATAAGGTGGAGTCACTACAGAGATAATTGGCTCTTCTTGATTGAACTCTTTCACAAACACCTGTGCCCATGGTGTTTAAAAATTAAAGCCTTCTGAGCAAGTTTCTTCTCCTTCTTAACATCATTAATCCATCCGCCCACCCACCTGTCCACTCATTCATCCATTCACTATCTATCCGCCTGTCCATCCATCCATCCATCCATCTATCCACCCACCCGTCCACTCATTCATCCATTCACCATCTATCCACCTGTCCACCCATCCATCTATCCACCCACCCGTCCACTCATTCATCCATTCACCATCTATCCGCCTGTCCACCCATCCACCCATCCATCCATCCACCCACCACCCATCCCCTCATTCATCCATTCACCATCTATCCACCTGTCCACCCATCCACCCATCCATCTATCCACCCACCCATCCACTCATTCATCCATTCACCATCTATCCGCCTGTCCACCCATCCATCTATCCATCCATTTATCCAACCCCCCATCCACTCATTCATCCGTTCACCACCTATCTGTCTGTCCATCCTTCCATCCTTTCATCCATCCATCCACCCACCCATCCACTCATTCATCCATTCACCATCTATCCACCTGTCCACCCATCCACCCATCCATCCGTCTATCCACCCACCCGTCCACTCATTCATCCATTCACTATCTATCCACCTGTCCACCCATCCACCCATCCATCCATCCACACACACATCCACTCATTCATCCATTCACTATCTATCGGCCTGTCCACCTATCCACCCATCCATCCATCCACCCACCACCCATCCCCTCATTCATCCATTCACCATCTATCCACCTGTCCACCCATCCACCCATCCATCCATCCACCCACCCATCCACTCACTCATCCGTTCACCACCTATCTGCCTGTCCATCCTTCCATCCTTCCATCCATCCATCCACCCATCCTTCCATCCATCCATCCACCCATCCACCCATCCATCCACCCATCCATCCACACACCCATCCACTCATTCATCCATTCACCATTTATCCACCTGCCCATCCATCCATCCACCCATCTATCTATCCATTCATCTATTCACCCACCCATCCATCTGTGCAAAAGCATTTATCCAGAACATTACCACTAGTCACAATATGCCCCTCATTTAATCCCTATGACAGCTCTCCAAGACAGGTACTATTATCACCTTCTTTGGACATGTGAGGAAACTGAGGCACAGTAGCTTATCCAAGGTCACCAAGCTCCCACAGGCAGCGCTAAGATTGACCCCAGGCCTGTGGACCTCCCAGGCCAGTGCCCGGGGCTGTCCGGCTCCTCTCTCCTTCGGGACTTGGCAGTTCCAAAGCGTCAAGAACAGAGGTGGGTGATGCCTCCCTCATTTGTATAAGGGTGACCTTGGAGTGTGATATCACCGCCCCTCCAAAGTTTTAGAGAACTCCACAGGCCTGGGAGCTTCCCTCCTGCTGAGCCAGGTTCTGCCGGCCTGCGTGTGAAATCCAGGCAGGGTCAGTTTTGAGAGTGGACTCGGGGCCTTTTCCTGGAAGGGGCATGTCCCGTTTAGCTGCGTCTCGTGTGCTATCATGTCTGGGGAACCAAACCGCATTTCCTGTGTTTATGGAAGCCGTTATGTAGGATGAGCAAGCACCCAGGTGACCCCAGCCCAGGCACATTCCAAAGGGGACCAGCCAGCCCAGGAAGTAAGTCGGGTGGGGGTGGGGCGCCAGGGGGAAGGTGCTGGGCGGGGGCTGTGCGCGCTGAGATGGGCCAGGAGCACCGCCACCCCCACTCCTTCGGGGAGGTGAGGAGGGAGCTCACCGGTGCCCGATGGGGTCCGGCTGGAGCCAGTGCCCGGGACCCGGGCGCTCGTAATGAGAGTGAGGCCAGGCGGAGCACCCTCTGGTTTGAGTATCCTCCCAGGCCAGAACTGGGCGTGGTTTCTCTCTGAGGCAGGGGTTCCCATCATCCCCACTGCACAGACAGGGAACCTGAGGCACGCAGCATCGAGTGACTTTTCCCAGGTCACCCAGCGGGGGCAGGGCTGAGGGGTGGAGTCCGGACCTGAAGGAGGGACTGTGAATCCAGGTAGCTGGGCCTCTAGGCCCAGGCTAGGGCTTCACAGATGAAGGCTCATGACAGAAGGGGAAACGGAGGCAGGGAGAGTGAGCAGCCTGCCAGCTCCCATCCCAGCGGGTGGCCAACGGCAGGGCTTGGTCATCCATGTGGACAGTTTTTGCTTTCCATTTTCTTCCCAAAGGAACAAATAAAACAAAACACGGAAGCAAACAATTGGCCGGCACCGTCTTGAGCTGAGTCTGTGGACAGCACCCCTCTTCTCCCCACTCCTGTGAGTGTGGGCCATGCAGGCAGGTGTGTGCCAGGAAGCTCCGGGTCCCTGGACCAGGGCATCGGGGGACCCAGAGGAGGGCTCGCAGCAGGGAGCTGATGGGGTCCAGCCCCACCCGGGACATTCCGAGGTGTGTGACCACCTGCGCGAGCGTGAGAACGATGGGGTTGGAGAGGAAAAGTGCCCAGGAACTGGCCGCCTCCTCCATCCTGCCTTCACCTCGCCCTCCCTCCCACAGGCCTACCCCCGACCTGCCTCACCCCCTCCTAGATGCGATACTGGGCTTGGGGGCGTGGGTTAACCTGCCTAAGCCTGCGGCCTCAGGGAGGGGCGCACGGACCTTGGGCTGAGACAGCGACTCTCCAACTTGATCTGGAACATCCGCAGCACAGAAGGTCCACTAGAACACAGAGGCCCGCCCGCCCCCACCCCACCTCTCGCCCCTGGAGTTGCAGGAGGGCTGGGCGGTGCCCAAGATTTGAATTTTCTAACAAGTTCCCAGATGACGCTGTTGTTGTAGGACTGGGCGCCGAGCTGGAGAGCCACCCACTGAGCGACCAGTTTTACGAAATGCCTTTCAGGGCTCAGCATGTCTAAGTGGGGCCCCCAGCCACTGTGACAAGCAAACCCATTTCCGAATAAGAACCTGGTTGAGGACCTAGCCTTCAGCGGGGCTGAGCTCCCAGCGACAGCCAGCTCCCTGGAAGTGGGTACCCCGGCCGCCCCAGCTCAGTGGCGCTCAGGCTAGTTCGTCTTCCTTGCTGAGCCCTGCCCTCAGCTTCTCATCTGTGAAATGGGCTGCAACACTCTCTCAGAGGTGGGCCTGTATGAAGAGCCTGGCACACAACGTGCACGGTGGAGCTGGGGCCGTCGAGGGGCCTGGAGCAAGTGGGCCCTCCCTCCCCCGCACAAAACACGCTGGCCCCTCACCATGAGTTCCTGGCTCCATTGCTGTCATCATAATCGATTGTCTTTCCATGAGCAAGCCTCTGTGCATGGCGGCTTGTCAAGAAATTCCCCGCTCCCCACCCCCACGCCCTCTCGCCTCCTCTTTGAGGCACCGTGGAAATGGTTCCCAACAGGGCCCGGAAAAGCATCAGGGCCGCCAAGTTGGCCCTGGCCCCCATCACCGGGGTCTGTGCCCCGGATGGCCTGGGGGAGAGGCTGGGCCCAGGGCCTGACCACTGCCCAGATGTCGGGGGAAGGGGGATGAGTCTGCAGTTGGTGGGGGGTGGACAGCGCCAGGCTGGGGAGAGAGGCACATGAATAATCTGTGACCTTTCCTCTGCGTGTTTGGGCTAACATAAGCCTGTTTACAATAAACCCCAGGGAGATTTTTCATCCTTCCAAATGGAACAAGGGTTATGTAAGCAGAGAGACCTTGAGCTCGGCAAACACCTGCTCCAGGGGGCCAAATGCAGGGAGATCAGGAGAAATGGAGCCCTAGGTTGACTCATGACCAAGTTCAAGATGACACGGGCTTCATTAAGCTGGGAGGCCGCTGGGAAGAGCGGTGGGTGCTTCCTGGGGCGCCCCTTCCTCTGCACCCGGCAAAAGTCAGGACAAGCATGTGGCCTTGGACCCCGGGATGGCTGCCTGTCCCTAGGTTTTATTTCAAAATTTCCCTGGGTGTCCTGTCTTTCTTTAGAAACGGGCCTGTGTATATTCTGCTGAGCATCAGTAGGGAAGCAGAAGTCCGCGCGGGAGACAGAGAAATCCAAGAGCAACTCACCCCTCGTTGGTCTCGTCTTCCTGCTTGATACCGTCCCCACTGACTTTTACTGGGATGCTCCTTTACAGCGGCTGGGCTTCCGTTTTGGGGTTTTGGGGTATCGTGCTGAATAAGATAAGCCATTCTGGAAATGGAGAGTCAGCAACCCTTGTCTCAGAAAGATCTGTGGGCTTCTCTGTGGAAGTTCTAGATTGTATGCGTTCAAGATTGGGGGCGGTCTGACTTCATCCGACCTGGGGTGATTCTGTCCCCACTGTTTCCCAAATCAGGGCACAGACTTGCCCGTTGAGAGTGATTTTACCCCCGGCTTACATCCCTGTGTGTGCAAACATCCCTTGCTCGTGCTCAGATCCTCTGTTAGGCGTTGGTAGGTTGTGTTCCCCAAATGGCTGCAGCAAGATCTGCCCACAAGCTCTTCTCAGGGTGTGGTACCCCACAGGAGAGGAGTCTGCTCCCTGTCCTGGGATCTCACCTGGGCTGAGCCCCCCCCCCTTTGACAGCAGCACCCCACAGCCTGCCCTGTTCTGCGCCATCCTGGCCGTGGATCCTTTGGCGTCTGGTCCAGCCGCCCCGGCTGATGCCCAGCGCAACAGAGGTTAGCCTTCTTGGGGAGCCCTGCCCCCAAGACAGACGTGTGAACTAAATACACGGTTGCTGTTTTAAACCACTATGTGTTGGGATGGCTTGTTACACAGGATACAGTCTTTCCAAGGAAGGTGTAAAAATAACACTAGCTGCCATTCAGGGGGACGCAAGCGGGGCACCCAAGATCCCAGGGCTGGCCACCTCCCTGGGGTTCCTGGGAGAGAGAGACAGCTAGGCTATTATGTGGGCTTTTCTAACACACACAGTACTCCCAACAAATATAGTGCCGTGTTTGATTTCGACAGTCACCTCGGACTGTCTTGTCTTCATTTTAAAGAGGCAGAATCCGAGGCTCAGAGAAGTTAAGTCAGTTGCCCAAGGCTGCACAGCCAGGAAGTAAGACCTGAACCCAGCATGTCTTCTGACTCCATTTCATGCCTCCCTGTCCCTGCTGCTCAAGCGCCTGGGCCACCTCCCATCCCCACTCCGCCCCAACTCCTGCACCTTGCTAGCCTGGCTTGTAGTACCACCAACTTCTTGCCAGCTGGGCAACGCCTTTCGCACCATTTCCCAGGAGCTGTTAATAAGGGTGATGACTCACTGGGCGAAAGGGGAGGTCCTCAGCCTGGAACATTCTCCTCCCCACACAGGAGCGTATTTCAACACGATGAGGGAAATGTCTCAGTGTCCTGGGGCTACGCTTTATTCTGGCATCATGAGGCTCCATACGCTTACACTGTGCCTGGCTGACTCTCAGGCACTCTAAGGGATTCAGCTCAGACGTCCCTTCCTCCAGGAAGCCCTCCTGATTTATTCCACTCTGCTTTGGCACACCTTCAGTATAGCCTTCCCCCAGCATCCTTATTGCCAGATAGCAAACCCACCGAGGCCTCATGCTGGGCTGTGTTTCTCCCTTGTGTCCCAGCCTCCTGCAAGGTGCACAGGACACAGGGGATGTGTGTCCCAAATGCGTATGAAGGAAGAGTGGGGGACAGTTAGAGCCCAGGAACCTTGGCCCGCCACTACCCCCGGCCCCAGTGAATCCACTGGCCTGGCACCTCGGCCCTTGTGCCTGGCGGAAGGGTGCTGTGGGGGCATCTGGAGATCTGGGTTCTGGTTCTAGCTTTCTCAGTAACCTGGAGAAAATAATAATAACTCTGGTTGAAGAACCGTCTATGCATCAACTGCTGTTGCAGAAAGCCCTGGCCTTCAACTTCCTGACCTCTGATTAGGAAGGACGGTCACTATTCGCTGTGTACGGAAGAGCTGCTGAGCAATAGAGACTGCAGGGATCAGAGGGCACCTGACCTTCCTTTATCCTGCCTCTGGGCACCTTCCTCCCTGTCAGGGTCCGACTTCTCCCACCAGCCAACTGCAGGCTCCGCTCCATGGGTCCCAACTGTGGTCCTTTGTCTGCTGAGCTGGAGCCGGGCACCGGGGCCCGCTTCCCGACGTGCCCGGTCCAGACATTCATTCAAAGCGGCGTGTTTGAACTCAAGGAGTCTTTTTCCATCCACCCCATGTCACACGTGGTGCCGAGGTGCCCTGCCAACCCACAGGAGCTGCGTTTACCCGGTGCGCTGCCAGGCCCTGTAGCTTTCCTTCATGACCTGGGGAAAGACCTTCCGAGTCCACAATGGAAAACCTGCATTGGAAAGGACTTGACGTCCGTGGCGCGGTCCTCCCAGCCTGCGGCACCCTCCACACCTGCAGCGCGGGGCCAGCCTCCTCCCCGTCCCCCAGAGGATGGCCGGGCCTCTTCTCCCTCCCCCTGCCTGCCGCAGCCACGGAGGAACCGGCGAGAGGGAGAGAGGGACCCCGAGCCGTGCAGAGGAGGCGCTGAGCTGGGTGTGGGTTTGGACCGCCGTGTCAGCCTGTCTCAAGTTGAGAAAAACGCAGAAGGTGGCGCTGGCGCACGCCCATGTGGAAGGCAGAGGACATGCCGTCTGGTACCCTCGAGGGCTGTCACCGGCGTTCTGGACCTTGGGCACTGTGCTAAGCCTCTTCCATGCCCGAGCTCACTTGATCCTCACAGAGAGAGGCCGTGTGACCACGGAGCAGAGAGGGAGGGACGCAGCGAGAAGCCGAGGAACGCGAGGACAGCCGGCGGCCACCAGCAGCTGGGAGAGGCACGGACACATTCTCCCTCCGAGCCTCAGAAGGAACCAGCCCTGCCGACACCTCCGCTTTGGATTTCCGGCCTCCCGGACTATGAGAACATGTTTTAGCTGTTTAAGCTCCCACCTGGGTACTGGTTATGGCAGCCCTGGGAGACTAATTCAGGAGGTGACCCCAGGAAGTCATACAGCAGAAGAAGGCAGAGCCAGGATTCAAAGCCAGTCTGTCTCCCTGGAGCCCAGGTGCCCTGCTGACTCATGACGTGGTCTGCTTCTCCCATCGACCCCCCAGGCTCACTCAGTCATCAGCTTTTCCTGCGAAGGCATCTTGAATCAGGCCTTTCCTTTCTGTTCTCCTGACTTCATCCCTCCCAGCTGGGTGTAGCCCGCAGCCCTGAGTGGACTGATTGCTCACAACAGCTTCCAGCCTCCGACGGCCGCTAACCCCACTTCTGCACGTCACTGTCCCGTGCCAGACGGGCTGGACCACTCCGCCTGGCCACCCAGGCCTCCCTCACCTGACCCTGTCCCCTGGCCTCTTCCACCTCCCTACCTAACTCCATCAGCTCTGCGAACAAGCCCTCAGCATGTGCACCCCGCCTGCTCCACTCCTCGGACAGCTGGCTGAGGCCAGCATCTTTCTCTGGCGTTGCCTGCCTCACCATCGCCATCTCTCTCTGAGTTTCGTCTTTGACAAAGTCTTCTCTGACTGCTCACACTCAGCAGCTGCGCGTTACTCACGCAGGGCTTTGGGTACCTCACTCCCCTGCACCTGCCTCCCTGCTGGTCCTCAAACATGCTAGGCACGTGCTCACCCCAGGGCCTTTGCACTAGCTGCCGTGTACTTGGAATGCTTACCCCCAGATGACGTTGTGTTTGCTCCCTCACTCGCTTTAGGTCTTTTCCATTCAGGGTCCCAGCAGGAGAGGAGATTCACTCCCAATGTTTGAACGAAGAAGGGGAAGGAATGGTGATACCCTCGGGAACAAAAGCAGGGAGGTATTTCCACTCCTGAGGCTGTTGGAGAAAGCAGAATAGACAGTGTTCTTGAGATCTAGAGCCACAGGCTCTCATTGTGGGGGATATAGCCAATGCAGAGACACATTGATGAGGCAGAGAAGAAATACACCCATCTCCCTCTCTGCTCTGCCTCCCATCGGCTGAACCCAACAGGAAGCCAGCAAGCAGGGGCCTGGGTGATTCATTCCACTGGCCAGTCCCAGAGCACCGAGCCGAGGGAGCAAGAGAGAACACCCAGATGTCCTCTTCTCCACGGGGCTGTCACTGACCACCCGATTTAAACGTAAACCACCTCTTTGGCTCTTTCCATCTCCCGTCCTGGCTTAATTTTACTCCACACCACTAACCACCAACTGGTATCCTGTTTTTCATATTTTATTATCTGTCTCCTCGAGAATTAAGGCAGAGATCCTACACCTTCCCCTGTGTTCTATTTTGAAAAATATCAAAGCCACACTTTAAAGACTAGAGCAATGAGCACTTGTGTACTCTTTATGCAAATCCACAAATTGTTAGCATTTTAAAAGGCAGGGATTTTTTTTGCCCTGGCTGGTTTGGCTCAGCGGTTAGAGCGTTGGCCCGCAGACCAAAGAGTCGCGGGTTTGATTCTGGTCGAGGGCACGTACCTCGGTTGCGATTTGGTCCCTGGCCCTGGTCGGGGTCGTGCAGGAGGCAGCCAATCGATGTGTCTCTCTCACATTGATGTTTCTCTCTCTCCCTCCCGCTCTGTCTGCAAATAAATGGAAAAATATCCTTGGCTGAGGATTTAAAAAAATAATAAAATAAAAATTAAAGGCAGGGATTTTTTTTTAAGTAGATTTTTATGGAATTATAACCTGCAGACAGACAACTTCACAAGCCATCAGCGGGAGGCAGGGACTTTTGATCCCCTTATCTGAGTTGCGTGCCTGAGGCCGGGCATGATGCCTGGCATGGGGCAGACGCTCATCACTATTTGCTGAACAGAGAGTCTGACTCTTAGGACATGTAGGTGATCACGTGATCACCACGATTACCGCTGGTCTTGCATGCGAACATCTCGG
The DNA here is from genome assembly GCF_014108415.1 of Molossus molossus. Classification (NCBI taxonomy): domain Eukaryota; kingdom Metazoa; phylum Chordata; class Mammalia; order Chiroptera; family Molossidae; genus Molossus; species Molossus molossus. The sequence continues at coordinate 20,141,172 of NW_023425357.1, forward strand.
CTCCAAGAGCGCAGGGGCCCCTCCTGCTTTGCTCTCTGCTGCTCAGCCTGGCCCGATTATTTAATCCTCGCACCAACTCCATGAGGTTGCTGTTACTAGTTCCCCCATTTTGCAGAGAATGAAACCGAATCTCAGAGAAGTCAGGACATTTGCCTGATGCCACACAGTTGGGAAGTGGCAGGATCTGACCCCAACTCAGAGAGATGAGCGTCCTCAGGCCATGATCTGAGCCCTGTGTTTTATCAGCTGGCTGTGCAGTCTAGTGGTTAGGGAGGAAGTGGGTGGGGGGTGCTCACTTCAGGGCTGACCCCAGCTCTGCCACTTACCGGTGTGGGGCCTCGGGCAGGTGACTTCACTGTGACATCATCTTCAAGGCATCACTGGCCTGCTCTTTACACCCATGTTTGCTGCTTCCTTCTCATCTCAGCTGGTTGAGCTCAGCTCTGCTCACGGAGCTGGGTGCATCCGAGGGACATGAGTGTTTACTCTTTCCGGCTCCTAAGAATGACCTTTTCGTGTTTGTGCACATCGATGTTCTATGCTCACAGTAGAAAAATTAGAAACATCCGAGGAGCAAGGAGAAAATGAGATTTCGGGTAATCCCACTGCTCAGAGAGAACTACTTTAAACATTTAAATGTCCCACATGCCTGCCTTTGCTGTGTTTTCAAAACATGCGTTGCTGCGTTTATTCCAGATTTGTTTTCCTTAGAACTTTCCACATATTATCTCATTTGATCCTTACACACCTCTTCCAGCTCTGCATTACTGTCACCCCATTTTATTGCACCCAGGTGAAATCACACATTCAAGGTCACATGGATAGTGACCGAAATGTGGTGTGACCTCAGCTAGCCTGATTGCAGAATCTGTACTCTCCCCATGGAGACACGGTCTCTTTCACACACACAAACTAACGAGGAGATGAACTGAAACAGCTTTGATCATTGTGCATGATGGTCGAGCAGGAAGGCATGTCCGGGTCACTAGACAGAATTCTCCTGCGTTTTTGTTTTCTTGCCTCTTCGCTCGATTCCTCGGGGCTGGATAGCTAGATAAACATCACCGCAATGAACATCTTAGAGTCGAATCTCTCTGCACACGCCCTTAATTATTTTCTTTCTATAAATCCCTGGCAGCGGGGAATTCAAGTCACTGACGAGTCATCCTTGCCATTTGGGTAGATCTTGCTAAATCGCCACCCAGAAAAGCTGAACCAATTTTCATGTGCAAACGTTGTATCTGAGCAGAATCAAGAGGTTCTCACAAATGTTTCTTAACCAGGGTTTTGGTGTCTTAGAGACTTTTTTGGTCACTAAGACGCCGATGATATTTCAAGGTGGACTATTCCAATGACCATCTGAAATGCCTGGGAAGGAAGGCAGGAGAGACCAAGTGGGGCTCGGGAGCTCAATTCTGCACTGACTCCTTGAAACAGGCCCTTCTCTAGGATTAACGTGCTGCACACTCTGTCTTCCAAATGAGTCCTGCATGAGTCTGGCCTTTCTAAGGAAGGAGGAGAATTTGCTCTGTCACCGTCGCGAGTGGATTGTAGCCCCGAGCACCACAACATCTGTCTCAAGCTTTAGAGATGATTTCAAGGAGGAGCGTGGACATGACTGGACATCGAGCTAGATGCCCGCATGTAGCTAGAGCAGGGCAGCTGAGGGAGCTGACCAGGATGTCCACCCATTTGGCTATGACCTGGTAACTCTTCAGGGCCAGTGGTTCCACAGCTAGCCACACCTCCCTGGGCTTTTTGCATACGTGGCCCCCCGGAGGCTCGCAGACAACTGAAACTTCGAATAAAGAGGGCTTCCAAAGAGCTGGCGGCTCACCGGAATAAGCACGTGGAAGACAGTGCGGGGCGGTGGGAAGACCCCGGTTTGGGTGTGGGATGGACTTGTGGTCAAACTCAATGTCTGCATCCTGCCAACCCAGGGCCGGCCCCTGGTGGGTGGTCTCACCTCCCAGCTTTCTTATGGCGGGCAGGACTCCTATGTGCAGGGCTGTGAGGATGACAGGTATGATCTCTGAAGATGACAGTGCCTGGTACATGGACCACAGAGGCCCATCAAGGATACCTGTGCCAATTTTTATCGAAAATAGAGAAGGGAATGAATGAGGCCCAGAGATCCCCCAGTTGGAGCAGCCAAAATATCAGCTGCAGGAGGACATATCTTCAGTGACAGGTGACTATTTACCCCTGATCTAGAATCTTCCCTGCGTTCTCCCCAAATCCTCCATTTTACTGATCAGAAAACGGGGGTCTGAGAGTCCTAAACAGGGAATGTCTGAACCCCCGAACCCGAGCTCTGTCTGGGAATACCACCCAAAAAACCTGTAAGAAAGTGGAGGTTTGTTTTCCAATGACCTTGGCAGTGGGGGCTGCAACCCTAGTCTGGGGACAATCACTGCAGAACCAGCCCCCCAGAGGGCGGGCCAGCCTCAGCCCCCGGGGAGAGGGCCCCCCACTGCGGTATTTTCCCCAGAAAAGTGATATCAGAGGAGGCATTCCTTCGAGGCTGTCTCAGGTTGGGGAAAAGTACGAAATGGTTATTAATGTTTGAGATTTCATAAAATCCACCCCCCCCCAAATTATAAAGGAGGTTTTGAAAGGCGATGTCTGTTTTCCATAATTGGCAAGTGTTCCCCAGACGGCCATTCAACCACCTTGAAAATCAATGTTTTCACGACCCTTGACCCCTCTTGCGCTGACGAGTGTCTCTCCTACAAGTTGCTCCCAGGATGAAAACAATAAAAGCAAATATATAACAGCCAAGGCCCGAGGTTAATGTCTTTAACAAGATAATGTTACTTAAGGGAACTGTAAAGCAAATCATTCCAAAATTCCATTTATTTGCGGAGGCTTCCGCTGTATTTTGAAACCATATGGACGGGCTGCCTGTGTGTCTGGCCGTCCACGGGCTCCCCTTGTGTGTTAATTATTTTGATCATGTGTCAAACTGTTAGTTTAATACCCCGATTATTCAAAATCCCTACAAGATACGCGGGAGGCCTGTGAAAACCCCTGCGTGCCCGGCCAGTTTCTGTGGCTGTTTTCCGGACGAGGCGACGCCTGCCGATCGAGGTGGGACAATGCCCCCGTGGGGATGGCGTTCCGCCGTGGGCGTGTGACATGGGACAGGTCCGCCTGCAGCGCTTGTGCCTCCTGGACAGCAAACCTGAGAACGACAAGGGGAACATTCAGCTCAGCCAGCAGATGTTTGGAGGACCTGACGCCAAGCCCTTGGGAAATGGGAAGATGGGTGGGGACTTGCAGGTTTGGCCCGGATGTGACAGCAGGTAGGCACAGGCTCCTGCCCCGGAAATGACAAGATAAGATTTTCCTGGATGGACGAGTCCTTGTCACTGTGTGCTTGACTCAAGCCACGGTCACCGAGGCACAATCTCGGTGGCTGAGCACAGACGACGAGAACGAAGAGAGTGACTTGAAATATTGTGCGGGAGACAGGAGCGCGTCCCGATGTCCTCATGTCTGTGACGTCATGAGCTGGGAGCCGGGGGTGAGGTTCCCCAAGGAGCTTAATTAGAGTGAGATCGGAGGGTGTCAGCCAAACATGAATGAGGGAGAGGATGCGTCAGGGAGGGGACCTCCTTGGCTAGAGATCTCCACTCCATCCTCACGGTTCAGGGATCTTCCAGAATCCCAGGTCCCATCTCATCTCCGCCTTTTCCAAAAGCACCCAACACATGCAGTGGGCTGCCCGGCCAGCACTCGTACCCTGGTCCTGTTCTGTGCCTGCCTGTGCCATTGAGGATTCAAAGGCCGATTCCTTCTCCCAACCTCCTTTGTAGCTACCAGGGCAGAAGAGGACCTCCACGGGGAGAGGCGGAGACAGGCGGGGCCCGAGTTGGGTGGAGACCAAGCACCGCAGCTGCAGGTGACCCAGAAGCGAGGGCACCCACAGTGTCTTCTATCACCTCCGGGTGCAGGTCTGTATCACTGAGGCCCGGACAAGAGAGCGCAGGCCCAACGCCAAACGAGGTGTCTGTGGGTGTTGGGGTCACAGGCCACTTCAACTCTCCTCTTTGGGCTCATGAGAATTTTCCGAATTTTCTCAAATACACACACGTTGCTTCTGCAGTCAGGGTTTTTGAAAAGGGAGTCGGAGAGACTGTCCTCTGGGGCCCATGAGCCCGATTCCTTCTTCCGGAACCTGCAAGGAGAATTGAGCACTTGCCTTGTTTGGTGGGCCGCCAGCTGCGCACCACACCCAGCGCCCAGTCTCAGGGCTCCGGGTTTCACCCTCAAGGAGAGGAGGTCAGATTGCAAAGATCGCTTTGCATTTAAAATTTCTTTTCAGCCCTGGCTGGTTTGGGTCAGTGGTTAGAGCGTCAGCTCGCAGACCAATGAGATGTGGGTTCGATTCTGGTCAAGGGCACGGACCTCGGTTGCAGTTCGTCCCCGGCCCCGGTTGGGTCCTGTGACACGGAGGCAGCCAATTGATGTGACTCTATCACATCAAAGTTTCTCTCTCTCTCTCTCTCTCCCTCCTTCCCACTCTGTCTAATGATAAATAGAAAAATATCCTCAGGGGAGGAATAAATATAAAAAAATAAAAATTTCTTTTCATGCACTGAGTTGTCAACAAGCAACGAGTTCTGACACTTTTTTCTAAAAAGCACTTTTAAGGCACCAGAGATTTCTGAACAACAAAAATATTAATGCCTGAATGTGTCAAATGCCCCTAGACATCCCAGGCCAAGCTGAAGCCCTCTGAGACCAGCCAGTCTGCTCCCCTCCCACAGCAGGGTATTTTTAGAGCATTTTCAACCACTTTTCAGTGGATCTTAGGTTTATCCTCCCCCTCTCCCACCAAGCACCTGAGGTGTAGAAATGAATTTATAACAGGAAGCCTTTGATTTTAGAGCCTTTATGTTTTTGAAGTCTTCCAAAGCAGGGCTGTAAAACAACCGGCCTGTTTTAAAGGAATGTCACATTCTCCCCGAGGGGCTGGCACCCTGTTTTCCTTAGCGTGGGAGGGGCTGCCTCTGTGCTGCGTGTGAGGAAGTCCCCATCCCGTGGAGGAAGCGGTGTCTGGGGTGAAGGCCCTGCGAGGCGAGCATCCATCCCTGCTCCCCAACTCTGACCCACCGGGGAGGAGGACTCAGAGGGGATCAGGGGCCTCTATCCTCAGCCAGGTGGCCACCTCGATGCTGAGGCCCCCTGAGCAGGGATGGGGTCAGCATATCTTTATACCCCCATTCTTCCATCCCTAAACACCACTGACTGCAAACTATTAAATTAGTAGATATTTATTAAACATATCTGCCTAAAGGGCTGCCCAGCTCAGACCCTTCGCCCCCACATCTTCCTGTTGGAGTTCCAATTGCTTAGCTGGCTCCCCTAAATGGGATATCTATTCAGTCCTCGCCGTAACACCGTGTGGTCCATATTTATTCCTAGTTCACACAAGCGGATCCTGAGACTCAGGCAGCTCAAGGTCACAACTAGAAGTGGGTACAAGAGTTGCAAGAGCGTCCGGCCAGTGTAGCTCAGTGGTTGAGCGTCGACCCATGCACCAAGAGGTCACCAGTTCGATTCCCGGTCAGGGCACATGCCCAGGTCGTGCGCCTGACCCCCAGTGGGGCGTGTGCAGGAGGCAGCCAATCGATGTCCTCTCTCATCGATGTTTCTATCTCTTTCTCCTTCTCCTTTCCTCTCTCTCTAAAATCAACCAAGGGAAAAAAAAAAAAAAAAAAGAGTTGCAATAGCAACATCCAGGTCGAACCCTGGTGCAGCACAGCCTTCCATGCGCATCCTCACACTTTAGCCCGTTTCCTCCCATCCTCGGTCCTACCGGCTCCGAAGAGGCAGAACCAGTAGAGCAGGCCCTTGGATAAAATAACTCTGTTTTGTTGAATGTCATTTCATCCCGATGTCAATGAAACTATCAAGGGCTTTAAGTGAGGACTTATTGTAGGTGTGACAGAGACCGCATCACCTGCTAAAACTCAAATATTTTGCAGGAGAGGAAATAGCTTCGCAGGGGGTGAGTGACAGGCTCAGTCACACACGGCAAGTGCTGGGAGCTAGGACTCAAACTCCAGCCAGAGCAGCCTTCAATCCAGATCAGGGGTCAACAAGCAACGGCCCTCGGGCCAGTCCCACCCTCCGCCTGTTTTTGTAAATAAAGGTGTTTGGGACATAGCCCTGCCCATTCATTTAAACATCGTCCAGGGCTGCTTCTGTGCTACACCAGCAGAGTCGAACAGTCATGACAGTGACCCTGCGCCCTCAAGGATAACATATTACTATCTGGCCCTTTAAGAAAAAAGTTTGCTGACCCTTGATTTAGACCCATACAGAATCAATTTCAGAATAACGACCGCCATAGAATCCCATGAATAGACCAGGGGTCCCAACCACGGCAGGACAGTCATTTGTTCGTCTGGGTTAAATGCGTAACGTAGAATCCACAGCAGTTAGTCTACGTTTTCATACAGGGAATTGAGACCTGGAGGAGCTGTGGGGGAGGGGGACACCTAGGAGAGCGCTCCAGCCCAGTGTGCTTTGTCCTGCCTCCTGGCCTTGGCAAAGATGAGTCCCTTTGCTGAGACCACCTTACCTCACCCCTGTCTGACTCACAGTTGCTCATCCCTTTTTTTAGATCTCAGCCTAGCCTCCTCCGGAAGCCTCCCAGGCTCCGCACGCAGGCCTGGGTGCCCAGATGCTGTTTCCACGGCGACCCACACTCTGAGAAACCCAGTCACCGCCCTGCCACGCCATGTTCTATTATTGCTCCGTCATCGCTGTGACCGATCGAATCTTCCAGAGATGCTGCAACAACTCTTCCCACGAACAGGTGGGGTTTGTATCCCCGTCCCTTAAAACTCAGTGTCGGTGCCGGTTTGGGCCACCGGAGGACGGCAGATGTGATACTAAGTGACTTCCAAAATGAGCCCACAGAGGTGGGGCGACTTCCCTGCGGCTCACGGTGGTGCTCGCTCTTGAAGCTTTGGGTGGCCACGCTGTGAGGGAGCTCACACTGGCCCAGGGAAGAGACCCCGTGAGAGGACTTGAGAATGCATGAGGAGGGGGTGCCAGCCTGCTGCCCGCTGCCAGCGCATCCCTGACCCCCATCTGCCTGCAGCCACAGAGAGCCTGAATCATCAGCCGAGCCCTTCCAGAGACGCTGACCACAGAACCCATGGGAGGTACTATTGACTGGATCGTGTCCTGCCCCCAAAAGTCTACACTGGAGCCCTGACCCGTGTCCCTCAGCATGCAGCCTATTCAGAGATGGGGTCTGTACTGAAGCAATCAAAGCAAAACAAGGTCATTAGGGTGGGTCCTAGTTCGACGTGACTGGTGTCCCTATGGGAAGAGGAAAAGTGGACGCAGAGACACAGGAAGAATGACACGTGAGGATGAAGCACAGATCATGACGATGCTTCCACAAACCAAGGGTCTCGGACCTCCAGCCTGCAGAACGGGGAGAGAATCCATTCCTGTCGTGGAAGCTGCCCCGTCCGTGGGACCTTGTTACGGCAGCCCCAGCAGACGAACACAGGAGATAATAAAATGAGTGTTGTTTTCAGCCACGGCGTTTGGGGGCGGTTTGTTACACAGTACTAGCTGCTAGAATAATCCCCCACAAAATTCAATCTTCTCAAAGGCAGGAATCCCTGGTGCACGGTATACACTTATTCAGTCTTTGCTGTCGGAGCACACAGGCCGATGCAGGGATGGTCAGCTACCCTAACCTTCAGAGAACTCCCTGGGCACTTGGCCAAGCCGGGCCCATCCCCCCCGAGAGTGAGATCTAGGTGCACTGATCAGGGCTGCAGACTCGGAGGAGATGTGACCTCCCGTCGCACGCCTGGGAACCAGAGTGAAAACCCACATGGTGATGCATTTCCTGAGAGAGCCCGTGCCTGGAAAAACAGGAAAGTTAGCGCCTATGCGCTTTTACGGGCACCCAACATGCGATTTCGGAGGATGAAGGGCTGAAAGCCAAACAATGCACGTGAGCTGTTAAAAAAATATGGGGGAAGACCATATGCTTTTGCATTCAAGTGAGACACGCAATTGAATGGATGCTAAAGGCAGCTCGCATTGATCCGAAAGCGAAAAGACAACTCAGCCTTGAGCTCTGGAATGTCCCCTGCACTGTGCAGAACCCCTGGGGGGGCGGGGGCAAACCCTCCAGAATAGGGAGATTTTTACATTTAAAAAATATTTTTCAAAAGTACGGGCAAGTGGAGTGTTTATTGAAAAGGTCTCGAGTCATACATCACACGTATTTAGGTAATGGGATCAGCTATCATATAGAGAGACCTTAAGGACAAGGATGAAAGACCAGAGATGGTCACTTCCTCAGTATCAAGCAGCTAGTGGGGGGCAGGGATGGCTTTTGTGTTCAGGCCCTCCAACCTCAGAGAGAGTTTTTTTTTAACCTCAATCATCCAAGGACATTTTTTTTTTTTGCATTTATTTTCAGGTACAGCAGGAGGGAGAGCGGGAGGAAGAGAGAGAGAGAAACACTGATGTGAGAGAGACACATTGACTGGTTGCCACCCACACGACCCCAACTGGGGCTGGGACAGACCTCAACCAAGGTACGTGCCCTCAGCAGGAACTGAACCCGGGACTCTCTGGTCCACAGGCCAACGCTCTAACCGCTGAGCCAAACCGGCCAGGGCTCAGAGCTAGATCTTAACCACTGAGCTGTACACACCGCATTGCATGGGGTGAACCGATGCTGCACATTTCAGAAGAACGGTGAATAAATGCCTGCTGATTGATGGGGTTCAGCAAGCTTGAGGGACACCTGGCAGCTGAGGGACCGACTTCTCCTGCTCATCCATTTCCCAGTTTTAGTTTTACTTCATGTATTCAATATTCCAAAGTCACATAAACGGCCTTCTACTCATTAATAGCCCTCTAAACTTTAAAATGATAACCGAGCCCTGGCCGGTTTTGCTCAGCGGTTAGAGCATCGACCCGCGGACCAGAGACCGGGGTTCGGTTCCCGCGAAGGGCACGTACTTTGGTTTCAGTTTGTTCCCGGCCCTGGTTGGGCTCGTGTGGGTGGCAGCCACTCGATGTGTCTCTCTCACGTCTATGTTTCTCTCCCTCCCTCTCTCTCTTCCGCCCTCCTCTCTCCCTCAAGATAAATGCAAAAAATGTCCTCAGGTGAGGATAAAATGATAACCAACTCCTAACCGTTCTGCCTCTATAAGCCAGTTTTTTATTTTCAACTTCTCTGTTCCCTCACATTCTTTGTGGGTGCCCTGAGACTTTTTTTAGTGACTACATCTGCTTTTTCATGTATTAAATGGACAGTATGGCATCGCTCTTGTCTTCTACGGTCAAGGCCCCGTAATGTCTCATCAGGTCGGCGAGGAGACGCTTCTGCCGGACTTGTCTGATTTCCCTTTTTTCTCTTAGAAAACTGTTGGCACGAATATTTTTTTACACCGAGAACCTTTTTTGTTATTTGCTTATTTTCTTAGAATACATTTCTAGAAGCAAGGTTTTCGTTTTTTTGTTTGTTTTGTTTTGTTTTGTTTTACTAAATCAAGGTATATGACTTTTAAAAATAGTCCTTAACATCTATTTTTTTTTTTTGCCTTTTTTTTTTTCTTATCCTCACCGGAGGACATTTTTTCATTCTTTGTTCAGATAGAGCAGGAGGGAGAATGAGGAAGAGAGAGAGAGAGACATCAAAGTGAAAGGGACACATCAAGTGGTTGCCACCCACATGACCCAACCAGGGCCGGGGACAAAATGCAACCGAGGTACATGCCCTTAGCGGGAACCGAACCCGGGTCTCTCTGGACCCCAGGCCGACGCTTTAACCGCTGAGCCAAACCAGCCAGGGCATCCTTAATATTTATTTTTAAGTCGCTTCCCAAAGGACTGGAAGAACGTATGCCCAGTGTCGATGTGGCACACACCAGATTGCCAGGCTCTGCCAGTTCTGGGATTTCTGTTGTCCAAACCGCTGCTAATTTCACAGATGTAAAAGGTCCTCAAATCTGCCATCAGCGTTTGCACAGGGAAAACATTAATATATGTAGTTTTAGCATCTGTGAGAAGGTCAAGCAAGATACGGTAGCAGCGCCCACACCTTCTCATTTCAACCACGCTAACCTGATTACGAAGATCACTCTTTTCACTTGCGTGTATTTATTTATGTTTCTGTGTAAGAAATGCTTTTCTTCAGCTCAACAGAACGTGGAAGTCTGAAAAAACCCGGCCTTTTGCAGAGGATGTGAGTTGGCTTGTGGCCAGCAGCTGGACTTTACCCCTTGTAAATACCTCCCTTTCCCGTCAGGAGCGCAGAGATAAGCCGTCTGGGACTCTGCCTGGAGAGGTTGGATCCCCCTTGCATCTGCTGAAGAAGATGTCCCAGCTCAGCTGCCCATCCAGACAGCCAGGCCCCCAGACAACATTTCTCCAAAGAAGACATAGTCAGGACCCGTGGAGACATGCAAAGTTGCTCGGTGTTGCAAATCATCAGAGAGATGCAAATTAAAATATCACCTCACACCTGCCAGAATGGCTGTCATCAACCAGACAAAAGATAGCAAGTGTTAGCTAGGGTGTGTAAAAAAGAAACCCTTGTACATTCTTGGTGGGAATGTAAATTTGCATAATCACTATGGAAAACAGCATGGACGGTCCTCAAAAAGTTAAAAATAGAACCGCCCTATGATTCAGCGATCTCACTGCTGGGTATAAAGCCTAAGGAATGGAAATCAGGACCTCAAAGACATATCTGCACTCTCATGTTCATTACAGCATTGTTCACAATAGCCAAGACTGGATAACAATCTGAATGTCTAGCGGTGGGCGAATGGATAAAGAAAAAGTGGTATGTACAGAATACAGTGGAATATTAGGCAGCCTTAAGAAAGAAGAAAATCTTGCCATTTGAAAACATGAATGAACCTGGGTTAAGTGAAATAATCCAGACAGAGAAAGACACATTTTGCATGATTTCACTTATATGTGGAATCTAAAAAAGTCAAACTCATAGAAACAGAGTTGAATGGGAGTTGCTGGGGGCTCAGTGAAAGGGACATGGGGAGATGCTGGTCAACGGGTGTAAAGTTTCAGTTCTATGAAGTAAATTCTAGAGATGAGGTACAAAACAGTACCTGCATTTAACAACATTGCTTTGTGCACTTAAGAATAAGAAATCAGTCCGGCCGGTGTGGCTCAGTGGTTGAGCGTTGACCCATGCACCAAGAGGTCACCAGTTCTATTCCCGGTCAGGACACATGCCCAGGTTGTGGGCCAGATCCCCAGTGGGGGGCATGCAGGAGGCAGCCAATCAATGTTCTCTCTCATCGATATTTCTATCTCTCTCCCTCTCACTTCCTCTTTCTCTAAAATCAATAGAGAAAAAAAAAATTTTTTTTTTTTAAAGAATAAGAAATCCTCCCATGGAATTTTTTCAAAAGGAAGATAAAAACTAGACTTTGAAATGTCAACAAGAGGGTTGTGCTTAGGGAAGTGAAGTCAAAGCACCCTGATGAATTATCATGAGGGTTTTTCAACCATTATTATTAAGATTTAAGTGATCTTTGCACAAAAATGTAAAGAAAAATATGTAAAATGTAGGTCTCCTGGGATCACTGTGTAGAACACTGTGCTGAGCTACAAGGTAAAGATCACAGTTTGTACTTTTTTCGTAATCTTTGTAGCTGTTTGTGAACGTTTATTCTTCCATATGAATTGTAGCAAATCCACTTGTCAAGTTTCTGCAGAGATTCTGCTGTTTTTTTTTTTTTTTTGTGGTACGTGCCCCTAGCAGGAACTGAACCCGGGACTCTCTGGTCCACAGGCCAACACTCAGCCGCTGAGCCAAACTGGCCAGGGCTCTGCTGGGATGTTGACAGACGCCTCACGGGCTGCGGAGTTACCTTGAAGGGGATGGCAGCTCACGGGGCTGGGTCATCCCGCCCATGGGCAGAGGTCGTGTTTCATTGGTTCACGTCTTCTTAAACATCATAATAAAGATTTCAGTCTTTCCATAAACGTTCTAAGCTTTCTTTGAAAGGGAACTTCCCCGCTGCGTTATCGGTACTGGAAGGCACACGATTGCGTAGTTTGTTGCACTGTGCCTTCTAGCTGCTGCTTGCTCCCGTCCAGCATGGCCGCGGTCGGTGTGCGCTGAGCTCTCCCACAGTAGCCTCGCTGCCGTTCGTTCTTGGTCTTTGCTCATCCGTTCCGAATATGTTCCTGTCTGCACGGATATAAGATGTGTGATGTCCTCCCCCAGTTCTGTGTGGGGATCATTTGAATAGGGGGCTGCCTTTGTCCCCCTGGGTCCCGGGGATGCTCATGTATCCCAGAAGCAGCCCTTACCCAGGGTTGGGGGGACAGGACCCAGAAGATAGACACCCCAGCTCTCCTGCCCTTCAGCTGGGATGACTCTGAGGCATAGTCTACAAGCCTTCTAGAGGTTTCCAGCAGGGTGGGTCTCCAGTTGCCCACAGGGGTGCAACCTGCTCGATAAAGTACCTTTTCTTGGCTGCCTCCCCTTCCCTGGCTCACTTCTCCACTTCCCTGTGGGTATTTCCTGCGATCATCTTCCAAATATACTGCTTCTATTCCTTATCTCGTGGTCCGCTTTTGGAGGAATCCAGACCAAGAAAGTAGCTGAATCATTATCCTTGTAAATACCTCACTGAACAATGAGCTTGGGTGGAGGGGAAGGCTCAGCGTCATATCCCCAGTGCTTGGCCCATATCTAATGCTTTAGTAAGTAAGTATGTAGTCAATGAATGAGTAGATGGATGAATGGAAGGGAGGGAGGGAGGGAGGGAGGGAGGGAGGGAGGGAGGGAGGAAGGAAGGAAGGAAGGAAGGAAGGAAGGAAGGAAGGAAGGAAGGAAGGAAGGAAGGAAGATGGCTGGCTGGATGGTTTCTGTGGCAGAGGTGGGAAGAACCGAGGTGTCCTCACATCATATTCAATCCAGGGTCAGCAGCACTTTTTGGTCAAGTGTTTGCATTGCTCCAACGATCCCTGCTCCTTTGCAAAGAAAAGGGCTCTCACCCACCCTTCCCAGGAACCACGGAGCCCCAGGTCTCATCCTCCTAAGGACCTTGTTTTGGGGCATAAGCAAAACAGAAAACCACCAAGCCAAGCTGGGGTGGATATTATGGAATTTCAGTCTGGATCTCAGTTTGAGAAAAGGCTGAAGTCATCCTTGTCATCTGGTGACTCAGACCCAAGTAAGCACCTGATGGGATAGTGAGGAGGGCATCTGGGTAAGAAGGCAGGGGAGGGATGTCCACTTGGGCATTTCAGGAAGAGTTCCCCATCCGTCTTCTGCACCTGTTCCCTGCCTGCACTGGCCCTAAACACCCATCCCAGGGCTCCGTGCTGCCTGCATTTACATTGAACACCTGGGCCGACGGGGAAAAGCTCCCTGAACAAGGCAGCGTGATGGTTTACATTATCCAACTGATGTTACATCTTTTCCTGAAAGCCTTGTCTCATGAGGGGGAAGGGAGTCGGTGTGTGGCCATGGGTTTTTGAAGCTGGGAAGGGAGGTAGGAACTTTAGAGGAACAAAGGAAAAGAGACTGGGCAGGGACAGAGCACGCGGGTAAATTCTGATAGCCTTGCAGCTGGCCGGAGAGTGAAGTCAAACAATAATAATAGTTGGTGTTTGAATGCTTGTCATGTGCTGGCAACAGGAGGTAGGTCTTCTGACAACTTTGTTAGAATCTACCCGACAACGTTGTTGGGTAAGTTCCATTACCGATCTCATTTTACAAAGGAGAACCTGAAGCACAGAGAGGTTAAGTCAGTTATCCCAAGTAACAGAGCTAGTTGTTGGAGACACTGACTCCAACTCTGTCTAGGCCCTTTGGAGCTACATTACTGCCTCTCTGTCCAGTGTCCATTGGACTCAGCTCCTCGTCACTGGATACTACTTATTTTCTCCTCGATCATTGCTCCAGTAAAAGGACCATTTGCTTTCACCCTCAGAAGAGACAGCCAAGGACTGTGAAGACAATTGTTAGCCCACAATGTCTTAGAAAGGGCAGAGACTGGAAGGTTGAAGAACTGACCACAGGCGCTCCAGCGAACTGAGTGCTACCTCAAGAGGTCACTGGTCCTCTCTGAACTTCAGTCTCTTCATCTCTAACGTGGAGGTGGGCATGCTTCATGATGGCAAGAATATTTTTTGGTGCCAAGATTCTAGAGAGTGCCCTCTCCCCCTCCAATTTGCTAGCTCTGCACTTCCAGGTGCTGTAATGTCTTGTGCTTCCATTTCTGCAGTAGTCCGGTTTCCTGTGAGGATTACATGGGACTGCGCATGGAAATGTAATTCATGCAAAGGCTGAGAGCTCACATGCATGAGGACTGTCTTTCTGCTGCAACACACAACCCCCACCACGCAACACAACGGCACGTGGAAATTCCCTTCTTGCTCACCCAAGAGCCCAACATCGATGGTCCTGGTTGAGTGTCTCTCCTGGGAAGCTCTAATCCTTCCATCTTCGGGGTCTACCTTCTCTGGGTCCTCTCAGATATCTTCATTCAGCAGGCGAATGAGGATGGAGAACGGAGAAGGTTGTATATTAGTGTTTACAGATCAGACCTGGAGGTGGTCCACGTCACTGTAGTCACATTCCATTGCCCAGAACTCTGGCCACTGGGCTGTCCCCGACCGCAAGGGAGGCTGGGAAATGCGGGTGGCCATGTGCCCTGGAGGGAAAGGGACATGACTGTGAGAACAATCCATCAGATCTGCCACTGACGGTCGCGATGGTGAAGAGGAAGGTGCCACTATTGGATCATTTTATAGAAGGAAAAGAGAGCTCCCTTGACTTACCTGGATGGAGAAAGTCTCCAGATAATCATCATTTCCATGTGTGCACGTGTGTGAGTGTGTGTTCCCCAGAAAACAAAACCTGAGGCAAACACCATGTCATTAGGAAGTGAAACCCCAGGCAGCAGAGGTGAGGGAGGGAGAGCCGACAAGAGAGTCCAATCTGAACCAGTTGGTATGACAAGCAGTTAATTGCTTGATTTTAGGAGCTCATCTTCCTAAAGCCCATCTGAGCAATTGCTTCTCAGGACCGTCTCTCCAAGCAGGAGAAAGGAGGAATTTTATCCAACGATTCATTCCACAATGCACAGACTCTTCTGGTCATGTCTGGTCAAGTCCCGCAGCATCGACTGCTCCCCGGGCAACAGAAAATCCCAGAGCGGGAGGTGCAAGGTGCCCAGCATGGGTTTCCAGAGAGACGCCTGCAGAATTTGGTTAGAACTCATGAAAAGGTGCCTGAGGCAGGTATCATCTTTGCCAAGCTCAAAGAATCCTGAACTGGAAGGCACCAGAATCCAAAGAGACAACCCGGCCCCCGCGCCGGGTTTGCCCACAACCACATCCTTGCCTGAAGCGGAGCGTGATTTCTGCTTTGCACTGTATCTGACCTCTCGAGAGTCTGAGTGTTTGCTGGGGCCCATGCACACTTGATTCTCTGAGGCTGAGGCCCTGTCATCCTTCACAGAAACGGGCCCTTCAACAATGTAAATACCTTCCATGTCTCCCGGAGGCCCATCCTAGCAAGGTCTCACCGGGCTCCTCGTAATCCCCAGGATGGCTGAGGCTTTTAGGGTTAACGGGGTGGTTTGTCAGGTGGCCTGACTCGCGGCCAGCTCTGCGGGGACTTGCCTGCGGTGTGCTCCCAGGTGTCTCTTAGAAACCGTGGGCTGGACTCAGTGCCCTCAAAGCTCAGTCTCGGATGTCGCTGGGAAAAGCGACAACGACAGAGGTGGGATCCAAAGCCTTGAAGGCATGGGCCGGCGTGGCCACAGCCTCTGACTGTTGTAATACCTGGGGGTGAGGAAGCACAGAGCCCCAGGATCCCAGTGACCCGGCTTGGGGGCCCGCGGCTGCAGCTAACTACCAGAGTGACTTTGGGGGAGTCGGTTCATCGGCTTCCATCACGCCCTTCGGTAGCTTCCAAAGCCAAAGCTTATGAAGTCTGCAAGACACGCCCTGTCCTCCCAGCGCCTACCCGGCCTCCCGCCCAGGCACCGCCTGGAGACGCCCTGCAGTGTGCCGGGGCTCGCGAGTCTCATGCTTTTCACTTCCTCCTGACTTCCTTCTCCCCTGAGCCATCAGCGGGGGCCCCAAGACTGGGTCCTGGCCCGTGGATGGGAAGGAGTGGTGGCCGTGTCCAGCCTCACCCTTGAACTTCTCCTGAGCCCTCCCCGATTCCCTTTTTTGCCCCCTGGCCGAGATGAGCGGGAAACTCCAGGATCCTAGACAAGGGTCGTGGGTTCCGGAATGACCGTGAGCAGCCGACCACCCAGTCGCTGTCCTGCATGGGACGGTAACAGGAGAGGAGACTCTGTGCTGGGTTAAACTCCTAGAACGATTTGGGGATATTCCTTACAGCAGCTAGTCTACATCGACTGATACACACTCAAGAAATGAATCGAACCTCTGAGTCTGTTTTCCATCTCGGAAATGGGGACAAGACAGAGCTTGCTAAGCCACCAGAGGTGGTGAGCTCCAAGGGTTACCTGTAATGCTGGCCTGGAGTCAGACTCGTCCCTGGGCTGCCACGATCAGGGTGTCTCCGAGGCTGCCCCATCGGGCAGGGTCAAGCTAGGACCAGGTCACGTGGTGAAGCATCTGGACAGCGCCCACCGAGCCCACAGAAGACACCCGACCAATGTCCATGTCTGTCTCCTGGGAGGCCAGTGTTTCTTCATTTTCAGACTCATCTCCAGCTCCCCTGTCCCACTCTGACACCGAGAGCAGCCCCTGGGTCCCTCGTCTACCTCTGGCTTCCCATCGGGTTAGCAGGGAGAGGCATCTGGCACTGATGGGCGGGTGAGACAGGTGTCGGGGTGCTTCTGCCTCCCACGCCTCACTGCATTGGTGCAGCCTGGCCCTTTGCACAAACTCCTCTCTTCCCCAGCTTGGGGCTCCTGGCTGCGGGCCCCCACATCCTTCCCTCGCCCCCTCAGATCTAAGGTGTTGCCCGTCCCAGCCTGCTCAGGTCTCTGTGAACAGTCCCTCCCGTAGAAGTCTCTGCAGAGCCCAGGCCGGTGCCACCTCCTTCTTGGGGGGCCCAGACTGTTCCCCTGGCTGGCACCACTCAGGGTTCTTGTTCACTCTGCCTGACCCAGCAGCAAAGGCGTTTAGAACAGAACAGAACATCACTGAGCTTACAGAATCCTCCGGAGCTGAGAGACGGGGCAGAGAGACCAGGTAATTCAGCTCTGAGAACCAGGCTGGCCGGTGCAGCCTCGACCCCCACCAAGCCGTGTCCCCAGACTGGGATGTCTGAGTGCCCACCTCTCATGGGCGGGGCTGGCGTCACTTGCCTACACCGTGGTGACAGGGGAGCCTGCACAATGAGCATTTGCATGTCAGTGCTTTGCAGGACAGTTAGGGCCCTGGGTGGGACACCTTCTGATCTGCCTTTCCTCCTTCCCCAGCCGGGCCCTAGGAGGCTGCAACATAATTCTCCGCATGGTATTTTGGGGGCTCCCCCGCCCTCACTCCCAGTTGACTTCAGTCAATGAAAAGCACAAACAAGAAATCAGGGGCAGCCCTGGCCGGTTTGGCTCAGCGGTTAGAGCGTTGGCCTGCGGTCTGGAGAGACCCGGGTTCGGTTCCCGCTAAGGGCACGTACCTCGGTTGCAGTTTGTCCCCGGCCCTGGTTGGTCGTGCGGGAGGCAGCCACTCGGTGTGTCCCTTTCACATCGATGTTTCTTTCTCTCTCTCTCTCCCTCCCCGCTCTATCTGAACAAAAAATGGAAAAATGTCCTTGGTTGAGGATAAAAAAAAAAGAAATCAGGGGCTGAGAGGAGAGGAGCTGGGTATCTGTGTGCCTCTCTCCAGGCTCACGGTTGGCCGTTTGTGACCATCTGAGAAAGGCCTCAGCTCCCGTTTGCAGTTCTGCAGTTCTGGTCATTCCTGCGCAGCCCCTCAGTCCCAGAGGTGGTCAGAACCCCCTTGCCGCCCCCCCCCCATGCTGGCTGCTTCACCACGCCTGGTAGGTTTCCTTCGTAAATCACCCCTCCTTAAACACTTTTCAGATCCACCTTTGAGAGGGGCATGGGTTTCTTGCAGGCACTTTGATTTATACTGTAGCGAAAACAAACAAGCAAACACACCAGCAGCCCATTGTCCCCCACGCTGAGTGAGCAAGCTCTCCCTCCAGGCCTCGAGGGTGGGTTTGGATTGTGTACCTGCATCTTCCCCGCCCCCCAAGAAAAGAAACATGTTCAAGTCCTAACCCCAGTGCCTGAGGAGGTGACCTTATTTGGAAATGAGCTGTAATCAAGTTAGGATGGAGTCGCACTGGATTAAGTTGCCGCAATGCAAGGACTGCTCCCCTCGCTGGAAGAGGGGACCCGGACGCAGACACACAGGCAGAGGCGAAGGCCCTGCCGCGATGGAGCAGACACTGGAAGGATGCAGCCACGAACGGGGGGCACTAGCAGGTGCTGTCAACACCAGAAGCTGGGACAGAGTCGTGAAAAAGATTCTCTCTCTGCGTCCCCAAGAAGGAACCAACCTGCTGACTCCTCGAGTTTGGGCTCCTGGCCTCGAGAGCTGTGAGAACCCCCACAGAGACCCACAGACACCCATCCCCAAGCGAATGAGATGTGCTCCCACAGCTGTGTAACACTGCGGTTAAGAGTGTGGTCTCCAGTTCAGCCGGTGTGGCTCAGTGGTTGAGCGTCGACCCAAGCACCAAGAGGTCGCCAGTTCGATTCCCGGTCAGGGCACATGCCCAGGTTGTGGGCCCGATCCCCAGTGGGGGGCATGCAGGAGGCGGCCAGTCGATGTTCTTTCTCATCAATGTTTCTACCTCTCACTTCCTCTCTCTCTTGGAATCAATAAAGGAAAAAAAATTGTTGTTGTTGTTGTTTTTAAAGTCCCCCAGAAGAACCCAGGAGCTGGCCACTCGGCCCCAGCCCAGGGGCGAGACAGGCTTCTCGGAGGGCGCAGTGCTTCACGAAGGCTCGGCGTGGGAGAGGATGGCAGCGGAGTCTGCTCAGAAAGAAGGCTGGGAGGGAGAGAGGACAAAGTTTGAGGTTGCCGGGCAGAGCGGAAAGGGCCACGTGCTGGCCTCCTCTTCCCTGGGGACTGGCTGTGTGACATCAGGTAAGAATGACCTTTCCTGGACTACAGCTGCCCCGCCAAACGGGGGCATCAGGAGCGCGTGGGCCCGAAGCAGAAGGCTGGCCGAGGCCCTCCCAGACCCTTCTGCCTCAGGATCCGCCTCCTCCTGAGTGTTCTGCGGGCACGTGGTCCCCAGAATCCAGACCCATCTCACAGCCTCTCGCAGCTGTGGGTGGCCATGGGACTAACCTCTGGCCAATGAAAAGTCAGAGGAAGTGTCATGTGAGACTGTCGGAAGTCTCCTGAAAAGGGAGGGGAATGAACTGGCTGTCACAGACAAGAGAAGCCTCGGGGGTGTGATGACTAAATATAAGGTGGGATCCTGGATGGGAGCCTAGAACAGAGACAGGACGTTAGGTAAAAACTAGAGAAATCTGAATAAGGCATGGATTGTATCGAATGATAATGTATCAATATTGATTTATCAATTATAACAAATGTACTATACTAATGCAAGGTATTAATAATAGGGGAAACGGTGTGGGGTATATGGGAAGTCTCTGTACTAAATGCACAATTTTTCTATAAGTCTAAAAATGTCCTTAAAGTCTATTTTTAAAAAGAGGGAAGGCACAGCCTTTCTTCTCTCCTTTTGTGCTGTGGTCAGAAACTTGGATCTGATGGCTGGAGCTCAGGCAGCCCTCTTGGACCACGAGGACGAGGCCCATGCTATAGGGAGGCAGAAAGGAGCTTGGACCCCTGTCAACCTTGTGGAATACCCTCTTTTCCTTCTTTTGTGTTAAAGAATAAAATACTGTGCATTAAAGCGGCCATTCACTGCTTTCTTTTTGTCCTAATTCAGTGGAACCTAATCCCAGTGAAGACATCTTATAGCCCTTAAAATGACTTTAGGACTCAACAAAGTTCCATCTGGGAACCTTCCCATACAATGCGATCTTCGGAAACAAGTAGCATGTCGCTCCTCGTGTCCTCCCTGTTCTCCTGGTAAGTGTTCAGTGGCAGGTTCGCTACACAGATTCATGGCTCCCGGGTGGATGGGAAGAGACAATATGTTCCATTCCAGCTCCTTACACTCTGCCAGCCCAGTTCGATGGCATCTGGTATTCTCCACACTGCGGGGGTTATAATTCCTGTCCTGTCCATCGAGACAGCGCCAAGGGCAGAGCGTGGTGCTCGCGGGGGACCGGCGGGCGCGTGGAGCTGATCTGACTTTGGCGACACACAATAGAATGAAATACATACAGTCAGCACACTGTGATTCACTCTCGGCCTGCCGCCTTGACATTTAAACAGATGTCAGAGTAGAAAACACGGCGGGAGGAACACATTAGGGTAAATTATTGCATCTGAAAAGAGGGAGTATCGTAAAAATGTTAAAAGAGAAAGTAAGTATTTATGACTGGACTCACTGGTAATTTCATCTTCCCTTTGCCTCCTGGCGTGAGGTAATTAGAGCCCCAGCCATGGGGTAAAGCCGCATGTTCTAACGGGCTTGGGTGGGATTGAAAAGTTTCCAGCACGCTGAGCTATCCTCCGTGCCAAGAACACTGCCCACCACCCACATGGCGTGGACAGGGAAGTGGCCGCGAGTCCTAGCAATAAGGATCACTAGTAGCACACCCATGGCATCGTGGTCCAGAGGCATCCTATCACTGGATCCCAACTGTGCAATGACCACTGCACCCATTCTACAGATGAAGAGACTGAGGCCCGAGAAAGCAAAGTGAGGTTCTGGGTGGCGAGTGTCTGAGTTTGCCTTGCGGGAACACATTAGGGTAAATTATTGCATCTGAAAAGAGGGGGTATCGCAAAAATACCCACCTTCTGACTCCTGAGCCGTCCCTTCCTCTGCCTTTCATCCTGTTAGACATCAAGTGTCCCAGCAAAGCTCCTCCTCGTAACCAACCCATGTGACTTCCCACGTGCAGCTTGGTTCCAAGTGACTTACTTGCATTTATTTAACACCAACAACCTAAGTAGGTAGACACCATTATTACATTTTTTTAAATGAGGCCTCCTGCACTTTACTGATGGAGAAACTGAGGCACAGAGAAGTTAAAAAACCTGCCCAAGAGCACCCAACAAGGAAGTTCCAACGCCTGACTGGTGTTAGGGTTGTTACTCTTAACATTTACTCCAAACCGCTTTGTACAGTGAGGAGCCCAAGGAGAAAATGCCATTTCATGCCCAACAGAGCCATTTCAGGGTGGGTGCACACGCTCCGATTTTATTTTCAGTTTAGAATTTTTTAATCTGCTTCTGAAGAATCAGCTCCTCCTGTGACTGGGGGAAACGATCCTCAGAGGCAAAGTGTCAGTGTCGAGTTGATTTCTGGGCGTCTGCTGGCTGGTGGTGGGCAGATTAGCCCAGTAGCCCTAGAGCTGGGATCAGTCCATGCATTTTGCTGAGTTAGGTAGGGCTTGTGGCCGAGGGGCTTGGCACTGCTTCCCTGGGGGGACGATGGGTGGCCTTTTCGAGCATCTTTGCAGAACACATTGATTCTTTTCATTTCCCCAAACTCTGCAGCCACATTCTTGCCTGTGAAGTACCCTTCTCGCCTTAAAGGTGTGTTGAAAGCTGCTTCTGCTCACAAGCCTCAGTTCTGCTGCCTAAAATAATACTCCAGGATGCTGGCAAGGGAATAGTACACTTCCTGCGAGTGTTCAATTCGCATTCTCCCAAAAATAACACCGAGACTGTTAACACCTGCACTTTCCAACGTTTCCTCGCGACAACAGGGAGATTAATGGGTTCCATTCAGAACGGACCTCTCTGACCTCATCTATGAAGTCGGGGAACTCAGGAAATTGCTTGCTAATCCAAATCTTGATAATCCCAGAATTCTGACATTCTTTCCCCCCTCCCCCTCTGCAGCCCTAAAATGCCCCCATCTGAACCACATTACGGCTTTCAAAGTTTTGATAAGATGCAAAGCCGATTATTCTCCACAAATAACTGCTAGGATGGTTTGTGTTGATTTGGTGAGTGGGGAGATCAAAAATGATGTGATTTATCAGGAGGAAAAGTGGCCTGATTAACCTCGAAGAGTTGGTACATTAGCAGGAAGACTGATATAAAGAAAAAGAAAAAGAAAAAGGAGAGATGATTACAGTTGCCCAGATGGCATCTCTTTGTCATGTTGAGAACATCTCAAGGGAACGTGGAAATTTACACCACGATTCCTCGTGTGAGGTGTCTCAGGGGCCAACAGAGTCCAATTCAGTTCACATCTGTCCAGCCCCCGGGCGCCCTGGTGTAACAAATCCTCTGTAACCTTCTGTGGTAGGTACTGGAGGGTCATCTTACAGGTGAAGTAAATGAGGTTACCCAGGGAGAGACAGGGTTCGAACTCAAGTGGTCCTGGCTTCCAGTCACGTTCATTTCCTTCTGGTTGAGTATGAACTCCTCGGGGCAGGCCCAGGTATTTAACTGGGCACCTCCATCGTGGAGTCTATGCCCTGGCACGCAATAGTGCTCCTTAAATGCACATTGAAAGTCCAGTGGCCTGTGCTGTCCCTGACCCCTCCAGCCAGCAATGACCATTCCCTCTACCCACCTGGGAGGACCTGTGGTCTCCACAAGTTTTCTGAAACTTACGTTCACCTTGCATGTTACTTACCTCTCCTAGAGGCGCTTCTTGAACATTTCAGTATGTGTACGTGCAATGCATGCCTGTGATAAAATATCCAGATGTTTAGAACGGTTAATGGAGAAAATTAGTTCTCCCTCCAATGTCTGTCCCCAGGATGGTAGTCATCGATGCTGCTCTCTAGTGCTTCACCTCCCAGACACTCATAGATTTGCACTTCCGGCCACCCCTCCTCCCCGTGGCTGAGGAGATCATGCAACAAGTGCTGACCAAGCACTTGTGAGCAGAAGTGACAGATGGCTGGAGTAGTTCATTGTTCGCTCAAGACCTCCAAAGCTGCTTTGGTCTGGTGGCCAGCAATGTTTGAGATGGAGTATGTTCCATCAGCCTTGATCCCTGAGCAGAGAACCCCTATCGTCCCATGCTGAGCTTCTATGGAGGAAAAAGAAACCTCTGTTATTTAAGCCACTTAGATTTGGGGGGCTGTTTGTTACTGCGGCACATCGTAACCTCTCCTGACTGAGGTACCCAGGCTTTAGGTTCTTCTTCTAGGAGGCACCCACTGTTACCATTTTCTTCGTTAGCCTTCCAGATATAATCAAAACATATACCAGAAATACATTAATAGCCTACAGTATATGCTGTTGTCTGTCTTGATTTTTTTCACTTAATACATCTTCAAGATACTTCCATATCAATACACAAATATCTGTTTTGTTTTTTAACAGTTAAATTATATTCCACTCAAAGAATGTACCATAATTTATTTAAACAGCAACACTGGTTGGACATTTAGTTTCCAATCTTCTGCTAACACAAACAGTGTTGCAATGAGTAACTTTGTATGTGTGTCATTTCAAACTCGTGCAATTCTAGCTCCAGGTAAACGAGGTACTCTATTTCTTCATTTATAACATGGGAATGATAACAGTACCTACCTGAAGAGGTTGCTGTGTGGGGGGTAAATGTCTTAGTGAAGTTAAAGTGCTCAAACAGGTAGCAAATGCTCTAAGAGTATATGAATTAAATAGGTAAAAATGTAAGTATTACCATTTTTATTATTGACTTTCAGGTAGTGAGACAAAAATAAGCAAAACAAAGCTCTTAAACAAAATTGTATTCAGTGAAGAAAGGGATTGAAAATGTTAGTGTGATGTTATTATTAATATATATGCATTATTGCCCTGGCTGGTTTTGCTCAGCAGTTAGAGCATCAGCCAGTAGACCAAAGAATCACGGGTTCAATTCTGGTCAAGGACACGTACCTCGGTTGCAGTTCGGTCCCTGGCCCTGGTCAGGGTCGTGCGGAAGGCAACCAGTCAATGTGTCTCTCCCACATCGATGTTTCTCTCTTTCTCTCTCACACTCTATCTGAAGATAAATGGGAAAATATCCTCAGGTGAGGATTTAATATATATATATTAATATATATGCATTATTATTATTATTAAATAAGCTACATACAGAATTTCCTTTGCATATTCTTATACTTGTTCATTCTCTTATTTGACAGTCTACTTTTCTTAACAATAGCTGTGTTACCCCTCTTCTAGGAACAGGGCTACCAAGATGAATCCCACACAAGAGCAGGTGCAATGATTGTCTGCGCCACTGTACGAAAGAGTCAAAAATAAAAACGATGTTATTCTGTGTGTCACCCAAGAGCTTCCTCAACATTGCTCCTTTTTGCAGATGTACGCAAGCGTTACCGCAGTCCATTTAGGACATTTCATGACCTCCGAAGGAAAGCTGTGCCCTTCAGCTGTCATTTTCCTGTGTCCCTGTCCCCCCAGCCCAATCTACTCTCTGTCTCTATCAATTGGCCTGTTCTGGACATTTCATGTACGTAGAATTATATAGTATGTGAGCTTTTGTGACAGTTTTCTTTCAGTCAACACGATGTTTTCAAGGCCCATCCATATTGTCGCCTGTGTTCAAGCTGCATCCTTTCTATGGATGTGTTGTATGGATAGAGCTCATGTCGTGTATCCATTTCTCAGTTGATGGACATTCGAGCTGTGTCCACTTTTCGGTTCTTCTGAACATTGCTATTATGATCGTTTGTGTACAGACGTTTATGTAGGCCCATGTGTTTGGTTCTCCACACTGGATGGTGGAACCCCTGGGTCATCTGGTAATTACGCTGAATTGTTTTAGGGGCTACCAGATAGTCTTCCAGAGCGGCACCGTTTTATATCTGCACCAGCAGTACACGAAGGTTTCCATTTCTCTACATCCTCGCCAACACCCGTTATTATTTTGTTTTTTACAGTGATTTCTCTTTGCTTCCCCGAATCCTGAGTGAGGACAGAGCTTCAACCTGACAAAGCCTTCTTGACCGAGCAACCCTGTGTTTACATCCCTATAGGCTGTGTCAGTTTGCAAAGCGTCTTCAGATACAGCCACTCATTTAATCCTCCCAGTACCTGTGAGTCAGGTAAGGCAGGTGTTCTCCTTCCCACTTTATAGGCGAGGAGACTGAGGCCCGTGCAGGTTCTCTGAGTGTCCTAAGTTCCCACAGTAGGATCCGAAACCCAGGTGGTCTGATCCCCAGCCCACCCCCGGGAGCCTGTTTGAGGCACGCTGTGCCATGAACTAGCCAGGTTGACCAGTTGCTCGTTGACGACTCGGACGAAGAACCTAAGGCTGCCATTTTAATGCCCGGGCTTCATCAGGAGTCTTAAATGAGTTCAGAACCATTTGGTAGAGAGAGCTGTGCTGAGCTTTTTTGTAGTGGTTTCCAGCAGAGAGGGAAGAGGTCACGCCACTGAGGCCTACGAGCTGCGTCTATTGTTTAGCATCTCAGGGCCCCGGCGCGTTGCAGGAAACCCACAGCAAGGTGAAGGTCGAGCTTGCCAAGTCTTTGAAAGCAGTTCCTCCTGCCGGCCGGTTCCTCACAGAAGCCGCAGCCCACCCAGACTTCCCTGCACTCTCTGCAGCACAAAAGGGGAAAACAGTTTTTGGACCCAAGGTGGCCCCGAGGTTGATGTCCCGCAGCAGAGGCGGGGACTCCGGTGATGCTCCCGCTTCGAAAACAAGCCAAGCAGCACCGGGAAGTGCATGAACCCTCAGCAAGAAGTGGCTACTGAAATGCAGCCCCTTGATTGGATGCAATCCAACCGTCTGTTGAAAAGTGCCAGTTTAGAAGGATGCTTGATGACCAGACAAAATGTTTATTGCATACGAGCAAGCGAAAAAAGCAGCCTCTCAATTGGGGTGAAATGTCTTAGGACCTTTGACAATATCTAGAGACATTTTTGGTTGTTATAAGTTGGGTGTGCTACTGGTATGCAGGGGCCAGAGGGATGCCCCCAGACATGTGACAGGCACAGGGCAGCCCCTCACTGCAATGCTTGTCCAGTGCAAATGACACTAGTGCCAAGGTTGAGAAATCCGCTATATAATATACATCATAGGATTCCCATCTTTGTTGCATACACATGTTATCTTTTATACA
This sequence comes from Molossus molossus, assembly GCF_014108415.1. Taxonomy (NCBI): domain Eukaryota; kingdom Metazoa; phylum Chordata; class Mammalia; order Chiroptera; family Molossidae; genus Molossus; species Molossus molossus. The sequence continues at coordinate 20,167,328 of NW_023425357.1, forward strand.
TGATCAGAAGAGTGCTTTCCTTTCGGGTAAAGGAAAAGGTAAAATATTTTGGCTCCTTCGTATAGTTCCCAGTCTCTTCAACTAAACACCATGCCTTACTTTGCAATCAGTTAAAAAGTGAAATAAGACCAAACAGAGAGGCGAGGCCCTGTGGACGGGAGAGCTGCTCGTCTGTCTCCAGCTCGGTCTAGCTTGGCCATGAGCAGCCTGGGCTGTGTCTCCGAGTGGTGCTCTCTGTCTGAGCCTCGGTGCCCTCTTCTGCAAAGCTGACTTTTCGTATGTGTTTCACGTCTTCCCGCGATCATTTCCCCCTGTTCAAACTCAACGTAGCAAACATCAGTGGAGCATCCGCCGTGCAGAAGACACGTTCTAGGAGCTAAGAGGTCCATGCCCGGGGCCCCGTTCACAGCCTCGGGACAGGGGCTGCCCTGTGCATAGCACTGGGCGACAGTCAGGTTCTACATCTGTCAACTAGGTCTGATAATAATTAATCTCAGGGGGTTGTTAGTGAGGATTAATGGACTAATGCAAACATCTGTCACACAGTAGGCCCGCAACAAAGGTATCTTATTTCCCTGAAGGGTATCCTACAATAGTCCAAGCTAGTGCTTGTTTTCAATCATTGTTTAATTCATGTATTCATTCAGTAAATGTTACTTTGAATGCCTCTCTGTACCAGGCTCTGCTCTGGTTGCTGACAGGTCAGCAGCAAGAACAAAATGTTATTTCTGATCTCTGTTAATTGTCTATTATTGTGTAAAAACTTACCTCAAACTTAGTGGTTTAAAACAACAAATGTTGCCCTGGCCGGTTCGGCTCAGTGGTTAGAGCGTCAGCCTGCGGTCCAGAGAGACTGGGTTCGGTTCCCGCTAAGGGCACGTACCTCGGTTGCAGTTTGTCCCCGGCCCTGGTTGGTCGTGCAGGTGGCAACCATTCGATGTGTGCCTTTCATGCCGAAGTTTCTCTCTCTTCCTTCTACTCTATCTAAAAAAAAAAAAAAAGTCCTTGGGTGAGGATAAAAACAACAACAACAACAAATGTTGATTATCTCACAGTTTCTGAGCATCAGGGACACTGGAAAGTTCAGCCAGGTGTTTCTGGTGCTCAGGGTGTTTCATGATGACACAGTTGAAGTCAGCAGGGGCTGCCGTCTCATCTGAAGGCTCAACCGGGGGTCTACTTCCCAGGATGGCTCCCTCCCGGGTCTACGGGAGGGAGGCCTCAGCTCCCCACCACAAGGGCCACTCCACAGGGCTGTGTGAGCACCCTCATCACATGTCAGCTGGCTTCTCCACACTGGGTGGTCTGAGACAGACCTAGGTGGAAGCCACCGGGCCTTGGATGACCAGGTCTCCCAAGTCACACAGTTAGTTCCATTTATTCTGTTAGAAGCAAGTTACTAAATCTCCCTCAGGGGGAGAGGAGTTGGCTTCCATCTCTTAGCAGAAGGACCATCAAAGAATTCGCAGAAATGTTTTTAAACCACCACACTGTCCTTAGGAGATGACAGCCTGGTGGGCATTTTTAAACTAAAAGAAAACTGAAAATGCAGAACATTACACAGAGGAAAAATAAAGAGCACATGGCCCCCACGATCCTACCGCCAAAGATAATCTAGTCATGTTCATGATGACCCCCAGCCTCATTGAAAAATAGTTTATAGCCAGTAAAAGAAGCCCACGTTGAGAGTGCAGTTTGACGAGTTTGGCAATTGTGTACATTTATGTAATCACCATCACAGAACATTTCCATCTCCTTGGCGCTTCCTGGGCCCCTTCCGGTCCATCTGCAGCCCTCACCCCTGGCCCCAAACAACTACTAATCTGCTCTTTATCACTATTGATCGGTTTTGCCTATCCCAGAACTGAATCTAAATGAAAGCAAGCAGCAAGCATTCTTTGAGCCTGGCTTCTTTCATTCAGCACGTTGTAGAGCGTTTTCTATATTGTCACAGGCTCGATCATTGTTTCTTGTTTGTTTGTTTGTTTGCTTGTTTGTTTTTTAAAATTGCTGAGAAGCATTGCATTGTGGGGATGTACCACACTGTGTTTACCCATTTACCTATTGATCCTCTCCTTTTATGATTATTTTCTACAAATTCTTGGGATTTCTATGTCCCGCCGTCAGTTTATAACAACATGTATTTTGTTATTGAACAATGCCATGGGTTTGGGTGGGATGGCAGAGTCCAAGCGCACCTCTCTGCACGGTGTATACTTCTTGAGATCTTAGGCACTTAAAAATATATGTTTTTCTTCTCTTAGCTGATGGAGATCGTGTGTGTGTGTTGAGGGGGGAGGGTGCTGAGATGTTCCAGGTATTTATTTATCTGTGGGATGCATAGGTTGGTCACTACCTGATAAAAGTTGCCTATGTTGGAAGGGTTGAAGGAGGCATTCTCTTTGGGGGAAGGAAATGTGTTTTGTAGGGTGTGGTTGATTGCATTCAGTGTTGTGAGTGTGTGCTACCCAACTTCCTCTGTGCTGACTGCGATGCGGCCACTCTGAATGTCTCCTTTGGGACAGTTGTCACAACCTGTAATATCTCATTGGTTTGTTTCTTTGCCTCTTGACTGTCTACCTGGCCTGCTGCCCCAGCCCCAGAGGCCATGAGTGCTGGCTGCTAACAGCTCTCGGCTGCCCTTTCTCTGCAGAAGTGCTGCGGCTGGACGGGAGCTCCCTTGGCTGAGAGCTACGCACCTGCCAACCCCCAAGACCTTGGCCAACGACTGACTCAAGGTCAAAGCAACTCTGTGATGCAGCTCACACTCCAGAGCTCCCCCTGAGACCACCTCCTCCCTCAGCCCCGCCCCTGTCCTCCCGCTCCCCCTTCCTCCCCCACCTGAGAGACCTCTCCCTGCAAAGCACTGTCACAGGATTCCTGGACATTCACCGTAAAGTACCTGGTTGGTTGCACCCTCCCCCACCATTTCCTACGGTGTGTTGGTGAAAAAGTCTTTGAAACATCCTGAGCCCCAGAGTCTTAGTGGGAAAATGAACAAAATGGATTTCAAAATGGTGTGACAATCAAAAGGGATAATGTCTTAGAAACAGAGATGACCAGCCCGGCCTCTACTGCATGTCCGTGGGGGAGACTCTACGTGAACAGGTGGACAGTGCTTCTCTGCTGGGGGAGGTTCTGTGAGTGAGTTTCATTTTCTTACTTTGCTCATGTGTGTGTTCTCATTTGTCTTCACTCTGGCTGTTTGATTTGTATACTGTATTTTGAGCATCTATACCACTAAGAAGAGAGCAAATCGAAACGTGCACATGAGAGGGATACTATGAGAAGGAGAACCATTAACCAGGTTCTAGGAAATCAGGTATAATTTATTAAGTTTAGTAAAATTCTGATTCATAAATCAGGCCAAATTTATAAAAAAAAAAAAAAAAAGTGGATAATCTGCATGTTTAGTAACTGTAACACTTGAACGATTCTTTCTAGCACATTCTTGTGGCCCACCACACAGGGGATCTGAACTCATCGGCATGTCAGAAGCTGTGGCTGAGAATGTTGGATGGACGGGAGAGACCCTTTAGGGGAAAAAGGCAGAAAGGGGGAGAGGCAGGCTGGTCTGGGTCCAAATTGGGACTAACAATGTTAATACTAATGGCAGCTAGAAGTTTTCTCAGCTTTTACTTTATTCCAGTCATGGTTCTTAAGCACTTTCATGTATTAACTGCTTTAACCCAGGAGCAACCCTCTGAAATGGACGCTCTTATCATCCCATTTCACAGAGGGGAAAACTAAGACTCAGAGCAGGGAAAGGAGTCAGGTTGTGAGTGACAGGGCCATGGCTGGGACCCAGGCCACATCAGCCTGGGCTCTTTGCCACACTGGGATGCCACATGGCCCAGGGAGCAAACCTAGATCTGCTGCTGGGGATTGTGCCCAGTTCTCTGGGTCTCAAACTGGGACTTAGGCACATGCTTAATGAGTCCTGGACTCCATGGAACTTGTGTTAAGAATTCTTGGAAATGTATACAATTTGCTGTCTTCTTTCCAAGCTATAAAAGTCCAGCTAATGGAAAGGGTGGACTCAAAGAATTTAAAAAACCCCGCAACCTCAGGGAAACTGACTAGCGTTGCTGTCTTGTCTTCCTGACAGAGTTTCCTGGAGTTTGTAACATGTCACCTGGGTGTCAAACAGCACACGTCAAACCCCAGGGGCTTCAGCCAAATCGAGCAGTCTGGGAATGAAGTCAAGGGAGAGGAGAAAAGGTGAGAACATGAGAGTCCTCAGTGCCGGATGCAGATCAGTCAGAATCACCTGCAGGAATCAGAATGCTCGATCGAGAACCTACCAAATGCTGGGGTCTCTGTTAAGCACTTAATAGACATAATTTTTCCCTGATCTATCCACAAACTGAATCAGGTCAGAAACAGTATTTTTGCATTTCCATGGTACTGAATGAAGGTGAAGAAGTTGAAACTCAGAGAAGCTGAGTAACTTAAGGTCACACAGCAGGTGCATCAGTCAGTACGGTTGAGGTTCTGCTGCAGTAACAAATAGCCCAGGCATCTCAGTGGTGTCAAAGAATAAAGGTTTAATTATGTTCATGCCATATGCTCATTGTGGGTTGTTAGAACACTGAGATCACTCAGGGACCCAGGCTGATGGAGCAGCTGCCATCCTGGACTCGGCTGGTAGCTGTGACAGAGGGAGCAAGGGAACTCTCAGGGGTCTCATGACAGAACTTAAAGTGTGGCAGTCATAACTAATTGGCCAGAACTAGTGTTGTGGTCTAGGAAATGCAATCCTGCCATGTGCTTAGAAGCTCAGAAGGAAGAATTGGGGAGATGGGCAAACGTTTTCATGCAGCACCAATAACTCCCACTTGTAGTTAAGAGGAACCCAAACCTGAACCCACCTGTGCTTGACTCCAGGTCACTGTGTACCTTCTGAAAAAGTGGGCTCCCAGAAATCACTTTCGTGCATCTCATGGGGTCCTCCTCGGCCCCTTCTTCCATGAACGTACCAAACCACCCCATGCTTCCCTATAAGCATCACCTGATGGACCTCAGCTCTGGATAAAGCTTATCTTGTTTGCTATTATAACAAGCCATTGAGTGTACAGCCAGCTTCTTCCCAAGGTAAAAACAAAATCCTTTCAAGACGAGAAGAACAGTTCCCTAGAGAATGAATTTCTAATTCAGCCCATAGGTTAGTCATGTTCAGGTTCAGCTTCCGCAACAAAGAGACCCCTCAGGACAGTGGCTCACACAGTGGAGGCCTGGGTCTCCCTTAGTAGTGGGCAGATCAGGGTGGCTAGCTGTGCTCCATAGGGTCACACAGGGATCCAGGTTTCGTCGGTCTTCCTCCTGCTATCATCTCCTGGGGTGGCATTCTTGCCCACACAACGGAGGCAAGCATCATGCCCATGTTTCAGCCTGGCAGGAAATACAGAATGGAGCACGGGTAATTCTTCATAAGGAAGTGATGTGCAATCGCACACCTCCTTGGTGAGCAGTCATGTGACCACACCCAACTGAAGGAGAGGTGGGGACGTTGAACCTCTAGCTTGGTGGTCACATGTCTTACTTAAACTCTAGAAGGGCTTCTACTACTCATAGGAAGAAGGGATGAGCCCTACCTCCTTCCTGTTGCCTCCACCGCATTCTCCTGTCGAACCTCTCTGATACTGATTTCTCATCAGCCTGGTTTCCATCCCAGCTTGCTGCAGAGTAAGACATGTTCCAACCTGTGCTCCCTTCCACGGGTGTATTAATTGGCTTGGCTGCCATAACAAAACATGCAGCCTGGGCAGTTCAAACAACTGTAGGACATTTATTTTCTACAGTTTTGGAGGCCGGAAGCCCAAGATCAAGGTGCCAGCAGAGTTGGTTCCTAGCTGATAGACAGCCACCTCTCCCTGTGTCCCTCAGGTGGTGGAGAGCACACTCTCTCCTCTTCCTCTTACAAAGCCACTAATTTCATCATGAGGGCCCCACCATCATGACCTCATATAACCCTAATTACCCCCTAAAGGTCCCACATCTAACCACCATCCCAGTGGGGGCTAGGGCTTCAACATATAAATTGGTGGGGGTTACACAATTCAGTCCATAGCAAGGAGGCTCTACGAACTTCCCCAGGGCCAAACCCTATCCAGCCCACTGCCTACCAAGCCCCTGCTGTGCTAGGATCCAACACACGCACCACGTGACTGCATTGTTCCTTACCGTTTCCAGTTGGTATTTACATGATTGATTACATGGTCAGGGGCGAGGAATGGAAACCAGCAACCCCAAGACCAAATTACACCCAGGTTGATGAATAAACCTCTTTTTAAAGCCCAGACCCCGAGGAGCTGATGTATAGGAATGCAAATTTGTTATAAGTCAATGACCATCTCCTTGGCAGCTCCAAATATCTCGAGGGCTTCCCAGCCCTTTCCAATATCCCGCTGCCAAATTAAACACATGCATCCTAGTTGGTGACTGTGCACCCAGACATTCAAGGGGACAAAAATAGAAGAGAAGCCAACCACGGTGCTCTCCCAGGCAGCCGGAGCACAGGGGCCGGTGGAGAAGCCCTGGGCTGTGTGAAATAGTATTTACAGCTCAACCTCCCACAGGACTGACGGACCTTCTCTGGGGGATCAATGGCAGCTCAGAAAGGTTTCCACCTCTTTGTATAAATGCAATTTCACACTCTGCTCAAAATGCCCCGGGAACTTGCAACAAAAAAATGGGCACTCAGATGGGATCCCCAGTGAACAGCTACTGTGTCTCACCATCAGGCAGCTTGGAAAAATTACCTTTCTTGTCCTTTCGGGTGCTCCTCTGACCAGGTCGGTCTCCCAGAACTGAGGTGAGCACGCACTCTTCCAGATGAATGGCCAAGTCCCTGGTCACCGTCCCCCGTAGCTTATGCTAGGCCGTGTCACGATGCATGATGTCCTTGCTGCTCCGGAACCCTTTCCTATTTAAACTTTCTCTGCCTTCCCAGTTCAGCTCAAATGCTGCCTCCTCCTGGAAGCTCTCCGAGACTACCCATTCAGCCTCATTGTCATCTCTTGTCACCGTCTTGAGTCGTCCTTGCTGTTCCATCCAGCCAGCCAAGCTTAGCTCCTCACTAGCTACATTACCCTGAGCAAGGTACCTACAATCTCTCACTGTGCCTCAGTTTCCCAATGGCTAAGAGGGTCCATGGATGGATGGCTGAAGCACTGAGACCATGCCCAGCCCTGAGCTGGTGTGGGTCAGCTCACAGTTATGCTGTGGCTCCCGCCCAGGCTCTCCCGGCCCCCGTCCTGGGACTGAAGGCCGCACAGGAGAATATGGTAGAGGATGAGGCAGGAGGAGTGTGGGTTTGGGGGCTCAGGACTCAGGGGTTTGGAGTCCAGGTTGAGGACCTAGGCTGTTATCCAGGGAACGGGGCAGGGATGTGGGGGGGACTGCCACGCTCAGAACTGCAGTTAGCAAGACAGAGGGGAAGCGGGTCTGAGCCTGCGGTGAGGATGGGGCACGGCGCCCATGCAGAGTGCCAGGCGCAGGCCCTGCACGGAGTCGCTGCCTTTTGCACTGGAGCTCACTGCCCTTGACACTGAGCAGACCCTCCTCACACGTCACTGTGGATGGGAACAGAAGGCCCTGCGTCTCAGTGCCCGGGGAGGAACGTGGGTGGCTACTGGCCAGAGCGCAATGCCAGGCTCCTTCTAGAGCATTTCTTGGCGGAGCAAAGTCTGCGCCATTCCTGGTGCACATAAGACAGAACCCTGACATTCGCTAGGCACACACCCAAGAACTTGGGGAGTCTCTGAACTTGGGAATGCCACCATTTCCAAGACCTGCATGCAGCTTCAGGGAGGTCCAGAGGAGGAAAGATGAGGCAGTGGCCCTGGCTGCTCAACCTGAGTGAGACTGTGTGACCCGGGGTGAGTCACTTAACCCCTCTGGGCATCTTCATTTTAGTTTGGTTCTCCTGGAAGCAGACCGTGCGATGAGGATTTGAATGAGGAGTTCCTTCGAGAGGTGGTCACAGGGAGCACACCCAGGGAGCCGGGGGTCAGACCAGGAGGGAAGGAGCCAGTGCAGGTGTGTTGCTAAGCCAATTACCAACATGGGTCATTGGCGCTTAAACCCACTAAGAACTCTAGAAGCCAAAGGCAAACACACACCCCAGGGCACCCAGAGTGGTGGTGAGGGGGCTGGGGTATTTATATCCTCATTTTGGTAGTCATGGGCGGGGGTGTCTCTGCAGGACATTCACCCCTCAGCCCTCGGGGTTCAGGGCGTTATCCCCAAGTCACACAGACAGGTGCTGGCTTTGGGGCTCCGGTCCAGGTGCCCGAAAGGGTCAGGATGAGGGCTCAAAGCAGGGCAGCAAAAGTGTCTGCCACAAACATATGAACTAGGGTTAGTCTCAGGATGAGTGTGAGAATATTCAAGAGTTTGGGGCATGTCAAGTGTGTGACTTTCCCTCATTTGAAAGGTGGGAGGAGGACAGCTGGGTGTTTATCCCCCACGGAGCTCCCTGATGGGTCACCAGGACTCCTGCTGGGTGGCCATCTGCGTATGTCCTGCTCTTGGTTTGTAGAGACCCTGCCCCGCACCTCAGGTCCAGGCTCTGTGCCCTCTGTGATTTCCCCGCCACACTTTGTAGAGAGGACCCTTTTGTTAAATTCCCTCAACTGTTTCCTCCAGGCCCGCGACTGACCACTAGCTCACCCATGCATGTAGTGACCACTTGTCATTATCTTTGGCCACACAAGCCCCTACCTGTGTCTGGGGAACCTCCCTCCTCTTGCGTTGTGAAGGGACGAGGCAGAGCTCAGGACGGAAGTGGAGTCACCATCGCAGCCTCCCTGCCTCGGGGTGAGGGCACAGGGCCTGGGCTCTGCCCGCCAGACACACCCGCACTGGACATGATGTCAGGAGCGTGGTCATCGCTGGTTCTCTCTGACGCGGTGGCTGGGCACGGTGGGCAGGGCTGTGCTGCCCGCATCCCCCTTGAGAAAGAGGACTGACCCCTCCCCCGGCTCTGAGAGGTCATCCAGCAGATAAACTCTCTTTGGGAATGTCCGCAGTGGGAGAAACACCCCTTCCCCAAAGACGCACTGCGCCCTGTCTGAGTCCGCTCCCCAGGCTCCTGGAGGGGTCAGAGGCAGCAGCGAGCACAGCAGGGACGGCGGGAAGGCTCAGGGCCCGTGCGGGTGGATTTTATCAGTTCCGTCTGCACAGCTTCTGCTTCTCCCGCCCTCCCGGCAATCATCAGCCACGGCAGGGTCTCCTAATAAACTCCTCTGCTCCTTTTCTCAGCTGGAGACGGTTTCTGTTGCTTTCAGCTAATAGCTCTAAGTGAAATTCTCGAATGGTAACCCATCTACAACAGGATTTTCACAGACGCCCATACGTGGATTTTAGGGAGAAAATCATCCTCCTCCAATAGAAATTGGCTCAAGGATGCATGATATTATCCATATGTAAATGATGCACATAATTATTATCTTATGGGACCGCTGTTGTATATTCGTCATTGACAAAAAAGGTTGTTATTTGGCTCGTGACTATATCTTAGATACAATGTATCAAGTTTTCTGAGTTCCTGCTCATAGAGCAGTCTAATGACGGTGAGCCCTTATGTAGTCACTCAGGATCCCAGGCTCCTTCCACCTTGTAGCTCTGTCCTCCCCTAGGATGCTGAGAACACGGTTAGGATATACGCTGCCTTAGCTCCTGGCCCTTCCATTCCTTCTGCTCACAGTCTACTGATGAGGACTGCTCACGTGGTCCCACCTCTTTGATTAGTGGGCGGGAAAGTGCAGCTCCTGGCTGGGCAGCCACCTCCCAACTGCCACTCTAACTCAGCACGTCAGTGGACAATTCGCCACCTTCATCACACTTCGGTTGATAATAACAGCAAGAGCACAACGGGAAAAGGGATCTATTTCAACATGATACCCCCAGCACAGGTATTATCTACTGAACAGTGGCTCAATGCAGATTTGTTGAATGAATAAATGAAGAAATCAAGAAATGAATGGATTAAAAAAGAAAAGAAAAAAAAAAACCATCAGACTCTGTTAAGTCCAGGGAATATTTCTAGGTTGTTTTGACTTTTTGGAAACCATTCTCAGTATGGTTCTCCAGTCGAGAAGGAAAAAAGAGTTGGCTGGATGAAGATGCCATTTTTCTCTGACAGTGGAAGGAAGCGTTTTGACTGTTGTCCAGGATGTCCGGAGCCGGGCGGATGGATGCCTTCCCCAGCCAGGCCTCCTTCCCAGGGGCGGTGTGTTTATTTGGAAGAGGTCTGTTCCTGCTGGAGGACAGGTGTTCCGAGCGCGGCCGACGTGATACGGTTGGAGACCCGGGTCCTGCACTCGCTCGGCGGCCTGGAAATTAATGGCTTTTCTTGTTTTTCTGGTGGGAACTGGGTGTTTCCCAGCAAAAGGTAACGCGGCCTGTGGAATATAATTTCCTGAGAAGCACTGGATTTCCCCCCATATTAGTCATCGTAGAATGTATATTATTTTAACTCTTGGACTCAGATCTGGGTTTTGGAGCACTCAAAGCAGAGTGGAGGATTGCCGGTGGGGCCATATGGCTGACGGCTTAGGAAGGGGCAGCTCTTTCTTCCTCTCTTGGAGATGAGGCGATGCTCCCTGAAGGCACGGACAAGCCTTCTCCAGGTCCAGGACTCGGTGACTTTTCAGAAGTGGGGTCCAAGCCCTTGGTCTGTCGCCAGCGAGATGGGAGTGGAGGAGAGGGAGGTAGCACTCGGTCAGTGCTGGCTCAGAGAGGCAGTCAGTAAGGGGAAGGAGGTCTTATGTCGTTTTGAACACATATTCTGTGCACGGCACAGGCAAAACTCAGCTATGAATGGCAGGGAGACACAGATTTCACCAGCTCAGGGGAAGTGGAGACACAAGCTTTGTAGAAGGGGTGGATGCCCCGGGATGTGGGGAACTTTCCAGATGAGGACAAGGGTGGCCAGACATCGGGATCAGTGAGAGCGAGAGCCTGAAGTCCAGAAAGAACAAGTGTCCTCACAGAGTTGGAATTGCCCCCCCCCCCAATCTCAGCCCCCACTGCAGCCCTCCACGTCCTGCCAAGTGGCTGGCTGTCGTGGTGGGAGGCCCCGGGCAGCTGCTTAGCAGGGGTGGTGCAGGCCAGGAAAAGGCAGTGAACTTGAGGGTCCCCCCTTATCTATGGGAGAAAGCTGGGAAGATCCAAGTGAAGGCGGAAGGCAGTAGAGGAGGCCAGGGGGCTATCAGAGGTGACCCTGTCTCAGCTCAGTGGTGGCCAGCTGTGGAAGCGGCCAAGTGCAGCTGCGGCCCTCTCTCCGGCCAGGCCCCTCTGGTCCTGAGTCCCTTCCCATAGGCGGGGGCCCCGGGGGAGCTATGAGCAGATGTCCCCTGAGTGGCTGTGCATGACACAGGCATGGAGGGTGGATCTGGCCACGGAGGCCAGCCGAGCCCCTCCTCCCGACTGCTTGGTGTCTGGGAAAATCCTGTTGACAGTTGGCAGGTAAGATCACTGAGACAGGTGAGCTCGCCAGGTGTTCGAGGGAGGGCGTTGGAGCCAGATGGCCTGGATTCAAATCCCCCTGCCACTTTCTAGCTGCGTGTTATTGACTAGTCCCTTCCAAGCCTCATTTGTAGCACAGAGAAAAGTAACAGTATCTCCCCAACAGCGTTCTGCAGTTTCCACAAGAGACACACATGCCAGGCACGTCTGAGCCATGGTTTGAAGCTGTTACAGCTGACACTTGGGGGGGCCAGCGGATCCTCCGCGCCAGGCACGTCTCCTTTTCTCTTCACTGCCCCTTCTTCTGGATGTCCCCCTTGATGTCCCCCCCCCCAGTTTTGTTTCCTTTACCCCAACCTCTGTTTAAACGGGTTCTCTCAGAGGCGCTGTCAGAGGGGGAGGGAGTCAGGGGGAGGGGTGCAGCCGGTCTCAGCCGCCAGATCCGCCCTCCATGCCTGTTTCCCGAACAGCTACTCAGTTCTTAAAGCCCAGATGCAAAGCCCCAGCCTCCGGGAAGTCCTCCCGGACTCCCTCGAGCAGCCAGTGGCACGGGAATCGGTGAGAAATGCTGACCCCGAGGTGCTGGCCCACCTGCCCACCTGGGGCCACGTGAACACTCTGCTTCGGGGAGGGCTGCCAACTGCAGCTCTTTCTAACCTGTACCAGCGAAACCCCGGAGACTAGACGAAAGTAACTGAAGAACTATGAGGGGGAAGCATCAGCGGTGGCGGGATCCAGGAGGAGTGTGGGCGACGTGCCTTCTCAGCTCCGCTGCAGACCCGGCCCGCCTTGAGCCTCACCTTCTGTGACGTCCTGGCTTCCTCCCCAGCACCTCCGTGCTCTCCTTTTGCATTACTTCCCTTGTCACTCTGCTCCTGACCTCCACAGGAAAGGTCCCGTACGACTCGAGCGCCCCGCTCTGCAGGCGGGTGGCTTTCACGGGGACGCCTGAGTCCCGCGCTGCAGGTGGCCGGGTCTGCGTGAAGCTGCTCTTGGGGGGGCATCCCGAGTGATCCAGGAAAGAATTCTCACCCTCAGGGCTCAGCCAGAGACAGCTCGTGAACAGAGGGGGCCCGTGCTCCAATAAAACTTTATTTACAAAAGCAGAGGGCGGGCTGGATTTGGCTGTGGTTTGCTGGCTCTGGTTCCATGTGTGTCTTTTTAAGTCTATCACGCGGATGCCAATCCAGCCTCAACGGCAACATGTCTCACAAGACATTTTCCTCCCGTTTTTAATTGTCTGGTGTTTCTCACAGGTGCGCTGGTGCGCCCCAGCCCACGCGCCTCTCTCCAGCTCTCCTTCGCCCTTTCCCCAGCCTTCGAAATGGGCATCAGGTCGGCCTCGCTGGCTGGTTTCTCTGACAACAGTCAGTAGCCCTGATGGTTTGGCCCAGCCGTTAGAGCTTTGGCCCGAAGACCAAAGAGTTGTGAGTTCGATTCTGGTCAAGGGCATGTGCCTCGGTTGTGGTTTGGTCCCTGGCCCTGGTCAGGGTTGTGCGGGAGGCAACCTGTCGATGTTTCTCTTTCACATCAGTGTTTCTCTCTCTCCCTCCTTCTTACTCTGTCTGAAAATAAATGGAAAAATATCCTTGGGTGAGGATTTAAAACAAAACAAAACCAAAAAACAGTAAACAAAGGCTCAAGTCGCTTTGGCCACTTGTTGAAAGCCAGGCTGTGAGTAAATGACGTGGCTGGAACCTAAGCAGGGTCTGCACAGCCCCTAAGCCTCGGTCCTGACGGAGCTCTGCCCAGATGTCTGGACTCAGGACACCCTCCTCCTAACCTTGCCGCCTGTCTCCTCTTGGGACTCAGCTCCGTGTCCTTGCAGGTAATTTGCATCTGCGGCTCCAGAATGAGCATCAGTGACAGTCATGGCCCAATGCCTTTCTGGGGCCCCAGCGTGATCCCACACGGGACCCCTTCTACCTGCCCCAGGTGGGCTGTTGGAGCTGAGGTGTTAGCCGGCTGAAAGGAGCAGGTAAGGAGAGAGACAGGACCAAACAGGCCGCTGAGCATGTTCTCGGTCCTTCGCAAAGTGCTGTGCCTGAGACTTCTCGCTGCCTTGCATCCATACTTGCCGAGCGAGGGCACTGTGGGGCGGCACTGTCACCGTCTTAGGGACGAGGGCTGAGGCTCAGAGACGCTAAGGAATCTTCTCAGTGTGGTAGCTCGGGGTTCCAGCCTGCACCCAGGCCCTGCCCCACACACTGCCTTCAATTACTGAATAGTGTTCCCCCCCAAATCATATGCTTCCTGGACATGTGACCTTCTTGGGAAGCGAGGTTGCTGCAGATGGGATTAGGTAAAATGAGGTCCTACTGGAGTGCGTGAGCCCTGAATCCCATGGGACCGGCGTCCTTATGAGAAGAGGGAGGAGACACGGAGACAGACACACGGAGGGAAGACAGCCCAGTGACGACCGAGCAGAGACTGGAGGGATGTGTCTACAAGCCAAGAAACACCAACGACTGCCAGGAGCTGAGAGGAAGGTACAGAACAAACTCTCCCCTAGAACCTTTAGAGGGAGCTCAGCCCCGCCGATACCTCGATTGGAGACGTCCGGCCTCCAAACAAGAGAGAACCCATCGTTGTTGTCTTGAGTACCTAGTTTATGGTACGTTAGTACTTGCCGTGATGGACGACGCGGCTGAGCTCTCTGTGCCCTGCTGTGTCCTGTGGGCCTGACTCGGTTCCGTGTGTGGGGAAGCCCCGGGTTGGGTCTTCACCCTCTCCTGGCATGTCCCATGGTTGATCAGGAGACTGAAAAGGGGCAAAGTGAATAGGGGAGAAAGAAGTCAGGAGGAGACAGAGATGGGAGAAAGAGACAGAGAGATGAGAGAGGGAAAATAGACAGATAGATAGATAGACAGACAGACAGATAGGAGAGGGAGAGAGACAGAAATGGAGGGAGACAGAGAGATGGGAGAGGGAAAATAGACAGATAGATAGATAGACAGACAGACAGATAGGAGAGGGAGAGAGACGGAAATGGAGGGAGACAGAGAGATGGGAGAGGGTGAGATGGGGTGGGGGAGGGGGAGGGAGAGACAGAAGGGAGAAATAGCAGGGAAAGGTAAGTGAGAGATTGAGAGAGGTTGGGACAGATGGACAGACACCAGACAAGTAACAGATGTTGAAAAGGAGACAGAGAGGAAGAAAGACAGAAGCAGAAGGTGCAGGAACTAGGGAAAGGGACAGAGAGAGGAGCTGTAGAGGTAGAAGAAAGACACAGAGAGAGACTGGAGAACAGGCAGGAGGGCGGGGCTGCGGGGACTGGGAGCATGCTCCCTGCAGACCTGCCGAGCCTCAGCTGTGCCCTTCACCACGAAGACCATCCCCACCACATGCACGCCCACGGCAGAGAGGGACCTGAGAACGCGGCGTGGGGGTGGGGACAGCCACTGGGACAAAGGGCACTTTAAGCCCCAGCCCCCAGAACTGCAGGCTCTGTGTATTCCCAGTGGGGTGAGGTGAACTCCTCCACCCGATAGAAGGACATGGTTAATGTTCTCAAGTCCATGGGCCTTGGCCCTCGATTTTAATGAGGCATTTAGCTGGAAAGGGACAAGGCCTTCATGTTTCCCCACAGATCCGGCTGCCAGCTTTATCGTGATCCCCTGCAGGACACTGCAAAGACACGGACTTGAGAGAAAGGGGATGAGGGAGGGGCATATCAGAATCATGGGTTCCCCTGCCCCAGGTTTTATGGGATCCGAAAAAGTAGTCCAGCTTGAGGGGCTTCCGTGGGGAGGAGTGGGCTTCATATCGAGCAGAATTTAACCCTTCAGAAGCTTCCTGAATTCCTTCTCTGCCACATGGGGACTTGGAGGGAGGGAGTCACTGTGCCAATGCAGCTTTCACTGCACATGTCAGGACACCCAATTCAACCTGGCTGAGTAAAAACAGAATATTGGCTCAGGTACCTGAAAAATCTAGAGGCACTGGGCTTCAGGTCCGGCTAGATCCAGGTGCTGTGATGTGATCAGCATGCTGTCCCTCTCTCCTTTCCTTGTCTCTGCTTTCCTCTGGGAGAAGTTCATCCTCACACAGTCCCTCCCAAGTGGTACAAAGATGATGACTGGCAGCTCCGGTCCTCCTGCCAGCTCAGTTATCCCCTGAGCTCCCTGCCTGCCACCCCTGTCCCAGGCTTGATTCTCTTTGGAGTGCCTTGAGTGTGCCGCCACTCTGACACATGGCATCCAAACATGAATGGCCTGAGAGCTGGGAAGGGCCCTCAGGAGGAACGTGATGAGTCAGGCAGAGAATTCAAGAAGGCTCCACCATCAGGGCTGACAGCCTGCGGGCTTTGGCTTAGCTGTGCTGATGGCTGAAATATTGAAGCAAATAGCCATTGCCCTGAGTTTTCTTTTTTTTTTACCTTGAGTTTTCTGAGTGCTTCTCCCCTCACTGTCTTGGACACCTTGACCCTAAAGTTGGGGTTGCAATGCCTGCATTAGCAGGTGTCTCCAGGAGACCATGTCATGGCAGTGGATGAATAATTTGAACATCAACCCAGATGCAGGGACCACCAGAGCCCTAGGACTGGGGAGAAGGATCGTCCAAGGATGCTGCCAAGCAGACCAGTGCTGATGCTGGGCACTGAGCAGCCACGGTGAGAGTGGGGTGTGTAAGGACAAGGGTGGCACGAGCAGGCACCACGTACCCAGCCCTGAGCCACCTGCTCCACACGAGCCAACGCATTTCACCCCCACCACGCCTTGGGCTATGGCCTTCCTTCCAGCTCCCTGAGGGAGGTCGAGACTCCGGGAGGTCAGCTGAATTGCCCAGGTCACCCAGAAGGTAGGTGTCCATCTTGACACGAAGTGCTAGGGTCTTCCTACTAACTCGTCTTTTGGGTGGATTCTGGGATTGAGGCTGAGAGAGGCTGGGGGTTGTCAGAGTCATGCTGCAGTTTTCTGTCTCTCTCTCACCTTCTCCTCCCCTCATTCTGGACCTTCCAGGACACCTGTCACTGTTCCTGCTGACCAGGGAACCAACCCAAGCTGCCCCGAAACTCTGTTTCTCCCCTCAGGTCCATTCTGTTGGCTGGGTGGGGTGGGAGAGGCCCGTCTCCTGTTATTTAGTTATCACACTGTTACAATACAGTTATAATAACTGATAATGCCCCTGTCTACTAATTCCACATCTGTGTTATTTTATTTTATTTTATTTTATTTTATTTTATTTTATTTTATTTTATTTTATTTTATTTGTACGTACCCCTAGCAGGAACCGAACCTGGGATTCTCTGGTCCACAGGCCAATGCTCCAACCACTGAGCCAAACCGGCCAGGGCTGTGTTATTTTTCCATGAGTTGACCTTTTCTTCTCATTATGGGTTACATTTTCCCAATTCTTTGCATACTGGAAAAGTTTGAATTGGATATCAGATTCTGTGACTCCTACCTTGTCGGGTGCCAGATATTCCTACACAAAACGACTTGGAAGCAGCTGGATCCATTTAATCTTCGAATGACCCAAAAGCGACCAATCGCAATAATCATTGGAGCACCTAGAAGGTTCACAACCTGGGCTGAGATTTTTTTTCCTTCTCAATGAATCAGCAGGTAGGCAATTGACTGATGGTTTGAGACCCGACTCCGGGTGTGACTCTGAAGTCACTGCCAGGTCAAGAAATCGGCCCGAGAGGTACCTTTGCACACTCACTGAGCTCACGATTTGGGGGAAACTTCTTTTATGGTCAACCAGCAAACCAAATCACAGATATCTCTGTCCTACCTGCTGTGGGCATGGTGCCACAGTGACTTCCTTACTGCCACGGAACCAGCCACCATGGCCACCTGTGGGCGCTCTCCAGGAGCAGGGCATAGAGCGTGAGGTGGATTTCTGCCCCAGGAGCTGACAGCGAGGCTGCCCCCACCACGGACAACGCTGCAGGGCGGTGGAGGCGGCTACTTGACGCTTGATTAGAACAGATCTTCAGAGACGGGTGTTCGCGTTGCTCTGGAAAAGGTGGGCTCTGAGGCTACAGGGTGGTTTCAGCCACGCTGAGCATTTATCACACAGCTAAAGCGCTTCCCTCACCCCAAAGCTGATTTGAATCCCACGGGGGCATTTTTTTTCCCCTAAGTTAGAAACATCCTTTTCTTGTCACTCCCCACTACTTCCGTGTCCACTCAATATTCTTAGGATTGTCACTGGCCAACGAGAAAGCAGGCTCCAGGATGGGACTCTTACCCAAGGTGGTGCCCACCAGCCGGGGTGGAGACGAGACGAGAAGCGAGTGTGTCCGACTCCTGGGCCCTCTCTCCTCCACCTCCCGTTCTGCCTCTTTTCAAAGTGAGTCACAAGGGAGACAGCAGCCAGAGAGCCAGGAGAGGTGGAGGGAGCCTCTGCCCCAGCTGCGCCTTCATCAAATGCAGCATTGTAAAAGATCACTTGGCAAAAGATGAGCAATAAATTAAATTACTCAGAGAACACACTCTGCAATCAAAGGCATTGTCTCAGAAGTGGGGCGCTCGCCTCTCCAAGCTGGGCCCAATTAGCTGTTGCAAGGGGACTCCATTTCATGGGGACGAGGCTCAGGAACCCCCCAAAAGTGACCCACGGGCCACTTCCTGGTCCCCGCCTTCTCCCCAGCTCCCCTCCCGTGGTGGTGGTCCCCAGCCTCCGTTCAAGGGGGCCGTGAGGAGGCCTGGTTCAAACGGCACTGTGCCCAGAAACCACAAGTTTATGAATCCCAGAAGTTTCGCTCGCTCAGGTCAGCTCAGAGCTTGGCTGACGTTAGAAAGGACATTTTTCTCTGTCAGACAACAGAACGCAGCACAAAGACGCCAGCTGTGAGGCCTCAGAGCCCAAGTCTCTAATTAAAACAGTGGAAAATTAGATAACTTCACAAATTCATCACTGCCGCCACTGGCTGTCAGAGGAAAGGCTTGGGGGTGACCCCCACCTTTTGTTTATATGCTAACGGGGTCCCTGCGGTTGGCCTTTTTGTGTCTGAGTGTGAGTGTGTGTGTGTGTGTGTGTGTGTGTGAATGTGTGACAGTGTGTGTACTTGACTGTGAGAGTGTGTGTGTGTAGAATGTGTGAGTGTGTGTGAGTGTATGTGTGTGACAGTTTGTGTGTTTGACTGTGAGAGTGTGTGTATGTGTGTGTGTGTGTGTGTGAATGTGTGAGAGTGTGTGTATGACTGTGAGAGTGTGTGTATGTGGGTGTGTGAGTGTGTGTGAATGTGTGAGAGCGTGTGTATGACTGTGAGAGTGTGTGTATGCGGGTGTGTGAGTGTGCGGGTGTGTGTGACAGTGTTTGAGTGTGAGAGTGTGTGTGTGAATGTGACTGTGTGTGGATGTGTGTGTATGAATGTGTGTGAGGGTGTGTGTGTGAATGTTTGCGTGTGTTCGTTATCTCTCTTCCTCTTGGCCTAGCCTTTCTGCTCTTTCTTCTCTTTTTCTGTCTTTCCTTTTCAGTCCAGTACATAAAATCATCAGTCTAATGGTCAACCAAGAAGAGAGAATTTCATCTCACAGTGATTTTCATCACCTCTGAGCTTGAAAAATATTACTCTTCAAAGCAATCTTATTCAAGATATTATTTAATTCTCCCAAAGACCAGGCAGAGTGGTTTCATCCATTCTGTTTTATAAAAGAGGAAACGGGGGCTAGGTGAGCATGGCTACCCGGTCCAGGTGACCCAGCTGAGCGCGGGCTTAACCCAGCTCTGTCTGACTGAGAACATGTGCTCTTCACCCCTGCAGATCTGACCTCACACAGACACTGCCACTTTTAGGTGTCCCGCTCGGTGCCAGAAACTCCCGGGATTAACACAGCAGCAGTTGTGATAACTACCATTTATTGTGCTTTACAAACACCGTCTGTTTCCCTCACCCCAAACAGCACCGGTTAGGTACTATAAAAATCCCCACTTTACAGAGAGGGAAATTGAGGCTTAGAGATTGGAGCAGACAATGTTAGCCTATTCCTCGCTCCTTAACCCTTACAATGGTCCACACCCAGGACTCTCAGCCTGAATTTTCCTCTGGTCACTGGAGCTTTCTCTGCCCAGCATGTTGGTAGACCCTACATGCTGGCCGCTAATGCCCCTGGAGCATAAATACCCAAGCTCCTTCATGTCGGGCAAAGTAACTCGGAGGTGTGACCTACATGATTTCACAGGGGTTTATAATCTAGTGCGGAGACAATTACTAAGTATACGCATCAATATGTGATATAATATGAGCTAGAAACACATACAACAAATAAGTGAAAGCAGAGTGGAGTTTGCTCCAAAGAATGGGGTGTTGCCAGTTTGTACGGGGTGTTCAGAGAAGGCTTCTTTGAGGAGGCACTGGTTGGTATACAGACATGAAAGAAGCAAGTAAAGGGGCTATGAGAAGATGTTATGAAAAAACATTCTCGGCAGGCAGAACAGAGCATCACCCATCACCATCACCATCATCACCATCACTGTCACCATCATTGTCATCATCATCACCATCATCATCATCATCATTGTCATCATCACCATCATCACTGTCACCATCATCATTGTCATCATCACCATCACTGTCACCATCATCATCATCATCAACACCATCATTGTCATTATCATTACCACCACCATCACCATTGATGTTACCATTATCATTGTCATCATCATCACCATCATCATTGTCATCATCACCATCATCACCATCACTGTCACCATCATCATTGTCATCAACACCATCATTGTCATTATCATCACCACCACCATCACCATTGATGTTACCATTATCATTGTCATCATCATCACCATCATCATTGTCATCATCACCATCATCACCATCACTGTCACCATCATCATTGTCATCAACACCATCATCATCATCATCATCATCATCACCACCACCATCACCATTGATGTTACCATTATCATTGTTATCATCACCATCATCATTGTCATCATCATCACCACCATAATTACCATCACCACCATCATCACCATCACCATCATCATCATTGTCATAATCACCATCAGCATTGTCACTGTCACCATCATAACTGTCATCACCATCACCAACATCATTGCCATCATCACCATCATGACCAACATGACCATCATCACCATCACCATCATCACCATCATCACTGTCACCATTCCAATTCTAATTCAGTTGGTCTTGGGTGGGGCACAGTGGCTTTTTTAAAAGCTTCCCAGATTATTCTAACATATTAGCCAGGGTTGGGATATGTTACCCTAGACTAAAATACCATATAGGAAAAATTTTATTTTAAAATTCCATACTCACAAAAACTTTATAGGGATGATTTTCTTTGTCATCCCATTTTACAAATGGAAAAGGATTTAGAGAATACGGGAGTTGAGCATGTCTACAAGCCTGTTAGTTGCATGGTGCCCATAGGAACCTGGCACTCACCCTATTAGCTGTTGTTCCATGTGGCCACTGAGTCAGAGGAAACTTCAAAGCATAATATGTGCCCAGGGAATACCTGTGGACCAATTCAGGATCTCCAACTTCGAGCCTAGAACACCACCACCGCCCATCTTTGCCCCAAATTAGTAGGTTGTCTTTCAAAAAACAGAGCCAAACACAAGTTGTCAGAAAATCTATAAAGATGATAATGTCATTATAGCTGTTACTATGGTTGCTGTTTCTCACATGATTGAACCCACTTGGTGTAACATCCTAAGATGCATTATTACATCTGTTAATCAGCAACAACCGTATGAAAAGGCTGCCAATCATTTCCCTGGTTTTTGTTTTGTTTTTTTCAGTAGAGCAAACCTAAGGCTTAAGAAACTTGCCCAATGTCACACAGCTAGTGAGTGGCAGAGCCAAGATAATGAACAAACATTGGCTTATTGGGACCCCAGCCTCATCTTCCTCATCCCTCTCCCTTACACCTGATTCTGAGGGAAAACACAGCTTGAAACTGGAGGCTCCGGGTCTGAGCAGTGATGAATTTGGGCCAGGACTCTCAGTCTTCTGGTCTGTCCATCAGTGTGCTTCCTCTGCTGATCTCGTAAGGCTATTGTGAGACTGCATTTTGTACACTTCCAAGTGCTAGACACATCATGCCCGGTTTTGTCTTATGTGGCCAGGCCTGCTTGGCCCAAGGTAACTTCCAGCCGCTCTGCTCCCTGGCACCATGGCCACTCCCCACTGGCGGAGGCCTCTGGACAACATTTGGTCTTCCAGCACCTTCGTGGTTCAGGCCTGTGTGCAAAGTGTCCATGACCCTGTATGCTGTCCCATGTCACAGCCACCATTCACCGTCATGCCAGGTGGCAGGTCAGGTGAGCACAGAAGACAGGGTGGGAGGACGCTGGGGTTGGAGGCTGGTGGTCAAGACAGTGATGGGTCCAGAATCAGAACCTCGGGGACACTCGCAACAAATGCATGTTCTGGGGCCCGCTACAAGAGATGCCACGGGAGATCTGTGTAAAGCAAAGTTCCTCAGGTAATTCTGTGGCCAGCGGTTTTGAAACCCATTAATTTAATGTTTATTTACCCAACAAGGACTTATTGGCCCCGACTTGGTGGTGTGCTTTGAGTTCTAGCTGGTTAAGGGGTCAGCTACGGAGCTGCAGTGAATGGAACCACATAAGCATCTTCCATACCTTTAGCAGGTTCTTTAATCTCTGTGGCTTCTTCATCAGTGACAATAATAAAGGCTAGCACATATCCTAGGAGCAACGCATATAACATGCTTAGAGGAATGCCTAGCACCTACTATGTGCTCAATCAATGCTGGCTATTGTTAACACTGTTCCTGTTAATACAAGCTAGAGATTTATAATTGCGTGAAACAAGTTCTGTCCTTGATGAACAACTCATCATGCTAGTGGTGAGACACGGACCTGCAAGGTAGAACAGAAGCATGTGCACATACACCACAGGAGTGCAAAGGAAGGGTTCATCAACTCTGTCTATGGAACAAGGAGGGCTTTATAGTGGAAGGAATATTTAAGCTGGGTTTTGAAGGATGCGTAGGAGTTCATCGGGCAGTTTAAACAGTCAGATGGATGAGCCCGGTCATCTGTTTGGCTACAGGAGACTTAGCCCAGTTGCTGCTCTACTCCCTGCACTCCTCTTGCCATGAAAGTTGATGCAAACTCCATCCCCAAGTGGGGGCTCGAGGACTTGTTTTATTCAGAGAGACAAGTCCCTCACTCTCCCAGTTCTAACCTTGCGTGAGCTTGGTAGGCTGCATCTACCAAGGAGGCTTCTGAATTGAGGCAGTGAAGTCTAGTGGTTATGAATGATGAAATCTCTGGGTTTGAATCACTCCCTGACTTTGTGATGCTGGGCACCTCAAGTAACCTTGATTCATTTCCATTTCCCCATCTTAGATAACAGCTTCTACCTCTCCAGGCCACATGAGACGAGAAACAATGTCTGCATGCTTAGCACAGAACAGAGGACAGAGAGAGTCCAAATGAGCTGGCTTCAGAGTGCAGACGAGCCCTGGAAACAGTCAATGGTCCACACTGCCTGCTCCCGGAAAGGTGGTTTGGTATGTAAGTCAGGTGAGCAGGTAACATCGAGGGAGCCATTCTGCCTGCCCAAACCCAGCCCCGCAGGCCCCCTGCCAGGCCGGCGTGAGTGTCAGGAAGCCGGTGGCCGGTTCGAGCAGGCTGTCATTGTGCCTCGTCCCATGAGGTGAAAGCATTATGGGTGATGCCGAGGCTGGTGCCCCCACCTCTCAGCCCTTCCTTTGAACTCTGACAGTAATTTCACGTGTACATGTGGCTGCCAAGCAGTGTGTCTGATGTCCTTTCCGGCTTTTGTAATGTCATTTCCCGTTGGGGATGGGGAGATGCGTTCTTGATGGAGAAGAGTCACTGTGTTGGCATAACTTCCCAAGAGAGGTGGGAAACCAGCATGGACCGGCCTGCTGGTTCTGATGTGTGGCTCTGCATGCTGTTGAGCTCTCCATTACCCCTCCCCTCCCCTCCCCCTCCCCTCACCCTCCCCTCCCCTCCACCCTCCCCTCCCCTCCGCTTTCCCCTCCCCTTCCTCCTTCCCTCTCCTCCCCTCCTTCTTCCCTCCCCTCCCCCTTCTCCTCCCCTTCCCCTCCTCCCCTCCCCCTCCCCCTCCCCTCCCCCTCCCCCTCCCCCTCCTTCTCCTCCTTCTACCTTGGCCACTTTGGGGAAAATGCATCGGAAAATGTACCTGTGGAAGCAGAAAGCCCAAGGAGAAGGCCTCATCTTTAGGGAGTGCTTGGTGCCTTGTAAATGGATTGCTGGTGGATTTCACTTGAGACTCGAATGTAAAAAGAGACTGAGAAATCATACATGCAAAGGCTTAAATCATTGATATGAATGGTAGCATATACAGAGACTGTGATATGATACAATTAATACAATTAATAAAATATACAGGGAGGGGCAAAAGTAGGTTTACAGTTGTTCATATAAAAAATAGTACAATAGTTAATAAATAATAACACAAGGATAAGCTGGTCTTGCGTACTCACGGCTGTAAACCTACTTTTGCCCCACCCTGTAGCACACAGTACAGTGTATGGTAATAGGAGAATCTATATCAGGGTTTATACAGATTTTTTAAAAGGCCAGATAGTAAACATTTTAGGCTTTATGAACCGTACTGTCTCTGTCCAATTACTCAGCCTCACCGCTGAAGCAGAAGGGCAGCCATAGTCAGTCCATTAAAAAATGGGTGTGGCCCTGGTCGGTTTGGCTCAGCGGTTAGAGCGTCGGCCTGCGGTCCAGAGAGACCCGGGTTCGATTCCCGCTAAGGGCACGTACCAAAGTTGCAGTTTGTCCCCAGCCCTGGTTGGGTCATGCAGGAGGCAGCCACTCGATGTGTCCCTTTCACATCGATGTTTCTCTCTCCCCCCCCCCCACTCTGTCTGAACAAAAAATGGAAAAATGTCCTTGGGTGAGGATAAAAAAAAAAGAACGGGTGTGGTTGTGTTACAGCTCAACCTGATGTATCCTCCCGAGAGAGCTCCTGGTTTGGGTGGTGTGAACATGATCGGACTGAGGTCTTGGGCGGTGGTCCAGCATGGCCGAGAGCTGGTTTGCCCACCCCTGGTTTCGCGCGCACCGGCTTGGGAGTCAGGACGTGTTCGGTGGAAATCCTGGCTTCACCACTCACTGTGAGAACTGAGACCTCTGAGAAGTGATTTCAGCCCTCAGAGCCTCAGCTGTGCCGCCTGTAAAATGGGCACAAGGACAGAGGGAAAGCTCTAGGTTGTGGGGAGGTTAAGTAGATGAAGTGTGTGTGAGATGCTGAGCACAGTGCCAGGCAGGAGGAGGGCGAGACCCTGGTTGCGGAGGATGATTACGACGATGAGGAGGAGGGCGTGGGGTCTGGACCTACCTCGCTGCTGACCTGGGGGACCTGAGCCAATCCGTGCCCCTCCCTGGCTTCAGTTTTCTCACCTGGCAAGTAGGGAGGTTGGATTGGTGGTTCCCAGGCTTCCTTTTCACTCAGTGTCCCTGGGACCCTGCAGTCCATCTGTGATGCCAAGTTACACGGTGCATGCCAGCGAGGCCGGTGCTCTCCCAGCCACTTCGCCATGGGTACAGCACGCAGTCAAGGGCTTCAGTCACCTGAGCACCTGGACTTCGTCAAAACCACCATCAGGCCCTGGCCGGTTTGGCTCCGCAGTTAGAGCATCCGCCTGCGGCCCAGAGAGACCGGGGTTCAGTTCCCGCTAAGGGCACGTACCTCGGTTGCAGTTTGTCCCCGGCCCTGGTTGGTCGTGCGGGTGGCAGCCACTCGATGTGTCCCTTTCACGTCGATGTTTCTCTCTCTCTCTCTCTTCCTCTCTCTCCCTCCCACTGTATCTGAACAAAAAAAGAAAAAATGTCCTCAGGTGAGGATAAAAAATTAAAAAAAAAAAAACTACCATCAGGCCTGGTTGGAGTGGCTCAGTGACTGAGCATCAACCCATGCACCAAGAGGTCACCGGTTCGATTCCCAGTCAGGGCACATGCCCAGGTTGTGGGTCAAATCCCCAGTGGGGAGCATGCAGGAGGTGGCCAGTCAATGTTCTCTCTCATCGATATTTCTATCTCTCTCTCCCTCTCCCTTTCTCTCTCTCTAAAATCAATTAAAAGAAAAAAAAAGCCACCACCAGACCCTCGGTGAGGCTCACGTGAGTCACTCACACACTTGTCTGTGTTCCCGCAGAAACTCTCAAGCGTCTACCATGAACGGCGAGATGCTAAAGCATCGCATGGGAATAACCACTTAAACTCGTACCCTTGGAGGACTCGTTATCATGAGAAATCTCCTTTTGGGAGGAGTACGTCTGCTCTGGCTGTGGTCGCTGCAGTGGATTGAATTGTATCCCCGCAAAACATCTGTCTACATCCTAACCCCCAGAGCCTGTGATTATGAACCTTTTTGGAAAGAGGGTCCTCAATGATGTAATTAAGTTAAGGGATCTGGAGATGAGTTTATCCCGGGGTAGGGTGGGCGCTAAATCCAAGGGCACAGGTGCTTCTAAGCAACAGGTGAGGAGGGGACCGGGCTCAGAGAAGCCAGGTGACGATGGAGGCAGAGGTTGAAGCGATGCAGCCACAAGCCAAGGAACACCTGAGGCCACCAGGGACCGGAAGAGGCCGGAAGGAGTCTCCCTGAGACCCTCCAGAGAAAGGGGGCCCTGCCGATATCTGGATTTTGGACTTCTGGCCTCTAGAACTGTGAGAGAATCCATTTACGTTGTTTTAAGCCACAGTTTGTGGTCATTTGTTGTATACGCCCCAGGACACTGACCCCATCACCAACCACAGTGTTTCTGGGGACAGCGCCGCCTAGATTGTTCTTTGGAGTCAGTCACACTTCGAACACGATGCTCATGTCCCTTGAGGAAATTCCATCGCCTGATAAGTGGGAATATTTTCCCAGTAGAGACGCTGCAGGTCCGAGCTCATTAATGAGGCTTGGTGTCCTGTCTCAATGCCTGGGTCAGGGCTGGTGCAGAAAGGATGTTTCAGATTCTGCCTGCTGCCTGAACCAATGAGTCCAGCCAAGTGTGTGATAAGTCAAGAAGTGATTTCTGGCCCCGACTGTCTTGGCTCAGCGGTTAGAGCATCGGCCCGTGGACCGGAGAGTGAAGGGTTCAGTTCCCGCTAAGGGCACGTACCTCGGTTGCAGTTTGTCCCTGGCCTGGGTTGGGGCCGTGTGGGTGGCAGCCACTTGATGTGTCTCTCTCACATCGATGTTTCTCTCTCTCTTCCTTCCTCTCTCCCTCCTGCTCTCTCTGAAGATAAATGCAAAAATGTCCTCAAGTGAGGATAAAAAAAAAAAAAAGTGATTCTGTGTGTGTCTGTGTGTGTGTACGTGTGTGTGTGTCTGCACACACAGGCTGCGTATTTTATTCATTAGGGATCAAAGATAAGTTTTATAAAGTTATAAAGCTACATGATGTAAAGGATAAGATGATACTATAGATCATATATAATCAATTAACTTTTCACCACAGATCTTTTCATTCTGTTTGCTTGTTCTTGTTTTGATTCTGGTTTGGGATTTATCATTCATTCAATTTTGCTCAACACATTGTTACCAAGTGTGATCAGAGGCTTTGGGGGGAACTCATCTGACTACCCCACTTTGGAAAATTAGCTTGGTCTTCTAAGCCTGTTTCCTCATTAACTAGGACAGGTGTTGGAGGCACAGAGGAGCTGTCTCCTGGCACGCCCGGAGCTGTGCCCCCCACGCAGGTGTCCCAGGCCTGTCCTTCCTGGTGTGTTGAGGACGGAGGACACATAACCCACTGAAATGACACCTCTGGTGTTTTCACACCTATACGTGTCCTGAAAGCAACCTCCCCCCGGCATTGTTGGGAAACAAAACGTTTTCCCATAGGTTTTAGATAAATTGATGTTTACCCCTTTCTGCACCCAAGGATACCCCTTCTCCAGGACTCTGAAACAACACAATACACGACACCCCAACCCACCCCGTGATGAAAACATTCTAACCTGGAGACATCACAGGCTAAGCTGGCTGGGAGCTGAGGTTTCGTCCTGGCAACGGCATCAGCAGCGGGTGAGTGGAGCTGCCCTCCGTTCCCTCGTCCCCAGGCCGCCAAGGGCCATCTGCCTAAAACAGGCAAAGTTCTCGGCTGGTGATGCCTCAGGTCTGCTGTGGGGAAGCGGGGAGTCACTGCTCTGCTCTGGCGTTGGATCTCTCGGGGTTTGGACTTGGCTCCCCACCGTGAGGTGGTGGTTTAATTTCTGTGAGCCCCGGTGTCTGTGTATCAAGAGCTTAACAGTGAGAACCTCACAGGGCTTCTGGGAAGACTGGATAGGACATGATTCAGAAAGCAGCAGAAATAATGATGGGCCCCTCCCCTACGGTGAGAGTCAGAACTGCCCAGTAACACCTGCCGGTACCACAGCGAGTTCCCCATCAGGGGAGGCATTCAAGAACTTATGGGGGAGCTTCAGAGAGGACTTGTGCACAAAGAGGAGTGTTTCCCAGAGGACTGTGCGGTCCATCCTTCTATAATCTCGCTCACCTTGCAGGTGTTATTACAGCTCCTTCTCAGGCTGAGCCTGCTGTGCATAGGGCTCTAGTGTTCTCCTGCTCAGTCCACAGTGACAGTGACCCCAGGACATAGGCCACAGCCTGCAACTGTGTCCTACCCATTTCACTCTAGAACCACATCTAAGCAGTGTTCACTACTGGCCCCGAAATAAGCAAGTGAATTGCATAGTATTTTATTAGAGTCACTTTAAAAATGCCAGCCTCACTTTACAAACTCCTCCTAGCCGATCTGTGTGCTTTTCTCTCCACGGCAATCCCCTGGAAGAGAGGCTCTCAACCTCGGGCCCCTCGGTGTGACCCCCTCTTGGAGCTCAAGTTTTGAAACTTTTTTTGTTGCTACTAAATGATAACAGCTTCCTCATTCTTTATTCATCACACACACTTATGGCAGCCAATCAGAGCATGAGATAATCAGCACAGTTGTTGCCAAAAGCAGTGAAACTTGACCTAAAGTCACTCTGATTTTGGTTCATGTACAATTTCTCTTAGGCTTTGTGAGACTATGAAAATAGCTCCTGGGTCACCAGCGTAATCTGCTTTGAATAATGGAGGGGCAGCCTGTCTTCCTTCTTCCCTCTCTCCCTTTCTTCTTTCTTTCCTTCCTCCCCTCCCCATTCCCTCCCTCCCTCGCTCCTTCCCTCCCTCCCTGCTTTCTCCCATCCTCTCTCCCTCTTTCTTTCTTGCCATCAATCATCATTCCTTTAACCAAACATTCAGTTGGAAATGTATCCTCGAAATCACCCATCCCTCCATCCATTTGCTCAATAAGTCTTTACTGGGTGGACACCTGTGCCTGTGTCAGCACCTGGAGATCCAGGCTGAATATGCTAATATCCTGCTCTCATAGGATGCTTCCTGGTCCTGGGGATCAGGTAAAATGCTGCATGTAGCAACCAACATTTTCAAAATGATGAGACGAAGGAAATTCTGGACCCATGGGAGAACTGAGGGTGCAGGAATGGGGAGAGTTGGCCATGAAGTGACCAAGGGAGTGGAGCTTGAGTTGGATCTTGAAAAGGGAGTTGGAGTCCAAGTGGGGAAGGGTGTTTCCGGCAGCGGGAACAGCATGTGCAAAGGCTGGGAGGACTGGCAGGGCATGGGAGGTTGGGGAGTGGTTTGGGGGTGGGAGAGTGTGTGCGTATGACTGGAGGGAGTGGGAGGCAGAAATCAGATTACACATGCCCTGCTGAGCTGCGTGGCCGGTTGTTTTCGAATCAGTCAGCAGCTGTGGTCAGATGGGCCATGGCCCGAGAGGATACTCCTGAGTCAGGACAAAGTCACAGGCCACAGGTCCCTTTCAAGGGCAGCTACTGATGTGGGATGTGTGCAGTCTACCAGAACGCAGGTTCCAGACTTTCCCAGCTGACTCTAGATATCGCGAGTTCAGTACATTTGGAAGCAGCTCATAGTTAATACCTCTAACAAATAAACAGCTCACCTCGTGCCATACAGGAAGTTGCCTCCCTGCAATGTGCTGCAGTTGGAAAGACACATTAGGCATGCCCAGTCCCATATTTGAGGTCAGTACAGCAAAGACAACTTTGCCCACCAGCCTTTTAATCCCGTGCTCTCCCCACCCCCCTCCACAGTTGCTAGGAGGGTCAGGTGACTAGTTCTGGCCAATGAACTGGGAGTTCATATAATGCATGGGCTTCCAGGGGGAGGCAACAAAAGGAACTGGGGAATTGTCTGGTGGGCCCCTTTCCTGCTTGAAGACCTAGGCAGCGGGGGTTTGCAGACGGTGCAGCTACAAGATGGTGGTGTTGCCAAGAACTTGGGTTCCTGAATGACCACCTGGAGCACAGCACCCTGCTGACCCTCATTGGATGCGGGGATCAGTGACAAATAAACCTTTGTGTGTTAAGCCATGGAAAGTTGGAGTTTAATCCATTCCCCAAACATAATCTAGCTTATCCAGACTAACAGAAATTGGTGCCAGAGGGGCATGCTGCTCTAGCAAAAACCCAAAGCAGTCAGCGTTGGCTCCGCGATCGGCAGGAGACAAGGTAGCGTGCTGCACTCCAAAGGTGGGACTATAACATGCAGTGGTAAAACCTGCAGGAGCTCCGGACGCAGCTTATAGACAGGACGAACTTGCAGCTTGAGGGAAAGAAGCTGGAACGTGATCGGTCCCACTTGGCACAGGGCAATGAAAAGGAGACAACTCAAGAAAACGCCTCGCTTGCAGCAACAACGAAAGGGAAATCAAAAGTCTTGCACAGCTGAAAAGCCAGCTGCATCTCAACTCCAGCAACAAAATAGCAAAGCTGAAAGAACCTGAGAGACAGAGATCCCGGAAAACCTTTAGAACTGATTTTAACTCATTAAGTTTTCTCGGTTCCATAGAGTGGTACCCGGTAAATCCTTTCAGTCGGCAAAACGACTCATGGCAGAGATTACAGGTGAGACCTTCCCGAGGAGGTCCAACCCATTCAGTCCGGAAAGAGGGGTGTGGGAGGCGAGAAAGCAGAGACTATTGTCTGCGCACGGTGTCTCCACATGCCCGCGGGCACGTTGATGGGCTCCTGAGGTTAACTGCAGTCAAACGCCTTCAGAGAAAGTGCTGCCTATCCCCAGCGCCCACTCATAGGTGGCCCAGGAGGATGAAGAGCAAGGAAGAGCCTTCCAGGGGCTTTGGAGAAGAGTGACAGGGAGCTCTGGTCAGGGTGGCTTTTCCACTCCAGGGCGGCACCCTCTAGGGCTGCCCAGTTAGACTTGAGCAATGCCCGAGACCAGAGACGGTGTGTGCCCTGCACAGTAATGCCAACCGAGGTTATCCTGTCCCTCCTTGCTATGCTCCCCACTCGGTACATCAGGGATGGATGGAGGACAAACCGCTTTTTAATTCAGATGTTCCACTAAGAGTTTCCACATCTGAATCTTCCAGAAAGACCACCGTGCCCACCCCCCAAGGTCCTGGGCTGGGAGCCGGGATCAGTTCCAGGTGGGACTTCCAAGTTGTCCTGCTTGCGGAGGTGAATGTGTTGTCTGTGTGGGAAGGAGAGAGCAGAGGGCAGACTGTAGCAGAGATGGTAACACTTGCGGTTACATTGAGCTCTGACTGTGCAACAAATGGCCCCAATGCTTAGTGGTTTAGAATAATTATTTCTTACTACGCTGTCACCTTTGTCAAGGTCGAGACTTCAGAAAAGACACAGCGAGGTTGGCTTGGCTCTGGTCCGCGATGTCTGGGGCTCCGCGAGCCGCTGGGGCTAAGAACTGGTGGGGCAGGCCGCTGGCTCCCCCTCCGCACGCGGCTGGCTCCTGCCTCTGCTAGCTCGAGCTCCAGGGAGGCCGGGCTCCTCACCGGCCGTCTCGGGGCTTGCAGTGGGTGGAAGAGGGACTTCAGCGCTCT
Organism: Molossus molossus; assembly: GCF_014108415.1. Classification (NCBI taxonomy): domain Eukaryota; kingdom Metazoa; phylum Chordata; class Mammalia; order Chiroptera; family Molossidae; genus Molossus; species Molossus molossus. The sequence continues at coordinate 20,198,650 of NW_023425357.1, forward strand.
GGAAGCCCGGCCTGGCGTCGCCGCTGCTTTTTCCAATCGGTCAAGGCAGTCAGAGCCCACCCAGACTCAAGAGGGGGCCCTCAGGTCCCTCTCCCAGAGGGAAGAGTCAAATAGCAGAATATCTTACTGGGTCTGCATGACCCGACGGGGAGCCGGTGTCTTAGCTTTGCCCACACAGCCTCCGTGGGGCAGGGACACAGCGACCGCGGCCCCCTCTCTACTTCAGGCCCTGGGCTGCAGCTGGGACAGCTCCAAAGGGTCTTCTCTTCCCAGGACCCATGTGGCACTACAACGGAGGAAGGCTACAATGTGGATAGATCTTGAAAACGTCACACCGAGTGAGATGCGCTAGACTCCAAGGTCACGTGGCGTATGATTGCATTTATGTGAAATGTCCCGAGTAGGCGAATCCTTGGAGTCAGAAAGCAGATCTGTCGTGGTGATTGCTAAGGGTAGGGGGCTTCTTTTCAAGGTAGAAAAGGGTTCTAAAATGGACTATGGTGGCCCGGCTGGTGTGGCTCAGTGGTTGAGCATCGACCCATACACCAAGAGGTTGCCGGTTCGACTCCCGGTCAGGGCACAGGCCCAGGTTGTGGGCTGGATCCCCAGTGGGGGGCATGCAGGAGGCAGCCAATTGATGTTCTCTCTCATCGGTGTTTCTATCTCTCTCTCCCTCGCACTTCCTCTCCCTCGAAGATCAATAAAAAAAAAAAATTTTTAATAAAATAAAATTGACTATGGTGGTGATTGCACATATCTCTGAATATACTAAAACCTGTTGAATTGTGTGCTCAAAAAATAGCATTGGAGGTAAAACTACCTCTTGGTTATTGATTAAAATAAAGGATTGACTTTCTTTAAAAAAAAAAAAAAAAAAGCAATATGTTATCACAACCTTCCTCTCATCCTCCCTTTGGTCCACGGAACAAGATGGAAATCGCACGAGCTGAGGCTCTGGGGTCCAGTCCCAGGCGGCTCCACGCTGCTGTGTGACTGCAGGCGAGCTCCTCGACCTCCCTGAACCCTGGCTGCTGCCTCTGAGTAAAATGGAGTCATAAATAACAGCACCTGTCTCGTAGGACTGTTATGAAGATGAAATACAATAGTCCGGGGCCGAGCTCTGAGCGTGTCTGGCCAAGAGCGAGCTCTCAAGAACGGTGCTTGTCACGCCTGTGGCTGCGTTTGCATTTTAAGGAGGTGCATGTTGAGTGCGGGGAGGTGATGCTCACAGGGACTCCGAGCCAGGCCATTCCTGTCCCTTCTTAGAGATGCCGGCTGCTAGCCCAGCTGGCAAGGGGGCCCTGGCTGATGGGACCAGCTGCATCTCCCCAGGCCCAGCCGGGCTCAGCCGCAGGGCCCGGTGCCTGCACGGTGCGGAGGCCAGCTCTTCAGCAGACCCTGCCGCTGTGGTTGGAGAAATAAACGACATGCTGATGACTTAATCCTAGAACAACGGGAATTTTCTCTTTCTTAAGGGGCAATGACAGGAAGCTGGCAATGTGGCCCTGGCTACTTTCTTGGGGGTAGAGGGCAGAGTGGACTGTGACACAGGACTAAACGGGGTCGGGGGATGGCCTTTCCCTGCCTTTTCCTCGGAGGCTCAGTGTCACTCTGAGACCACTGCTCTGTGCCATGGGCTTGGCTCCCGCCTGATCCCAGCAATCCTGCTTCCCCGTGTCCTGGTTTAAATCTCTCCTAATGATCTTTCTAATGTCATGTGAGAAAACTGAGGCCCAGGCACACAAAGTGACCTCCGAAGGTCTCACGGCCAGAGCTGTTACTGGGGACCTGTCTCCCGCCCCTCCTGAGCCTCCTTCCCCCTCCTGGGCTGCCCTTGTTTATTCCAGGAACTGGCTGTACAATCGAAGGCCGAAGCACTCAGCAACAGTTGGTCTGACTCTCTCTTTTTTTTTTTTTGGAAAAGGACACCAAAGCTCAGAGAGGTTGAGTAACTTGCCCCAAGCCACTCAGCTAGAGGGCATGACGAAAGGATTCAGTTGCACACTGGGGCCCTGGGCCACGGTTCCTGAGGCCTTGGCCCTCGCCTGTACCCTTAAATCACTTCATGGTGGATCTTGAATCTGGCTCAGGGAGTGCTTTGTCTCTCTCGGGCTGCGTGGACCCCAGTATCAGCCCTCTCCCAGGGCTGTCCCCTCCATGTGCCGGCTCCATGAAGAGCAGCTGGGGGCCTTCTCAGCTGCGAAGGCGGCTGTGCTGTGCAAAGATCTCAGCATCTCTGACAAGTGAAATGCTCGGTGCTGATTGACAAATGAGCTGGTACCTGAGCGTCTCAAGCAGAGTAATGACACCGAGTGTTAGCCAGAGGGCCGACCAGATAAAAACAAAAGGCTGGGAAGGTCTAGGGGCAGCTGGCTGGGCCCCTCCGGCTCAGGGTCTTCATGCAGGACACGGAATCAGTCACCCCTGAATGCTAAGTCGGGACCTGCAACTGCATGCTGGGTGGTCCCGTGCTGGCCGCTTGTCAACTCCCACTTCTCCCACACCTCTTTCCCCTTCCCTGGGTCTTGCTGATGTGACAGTTCCCTCCCGTCAATCACTCGGCAACTCCAGTATTTATTAAGCCAGACACTGCCCCAGGCTAGCAGTAATGACAACAATGGGACAACAATAATAGTAAGGGTCTTTAAAACTCGCTGTTCGGGAGTATGACTGGCATTCGTAATTCATTTAATCTTCACAACAACTTTTTTGAAATAGATACTGTTCTATCAGCTTTTATAGATGAGAAGCCTGGGTTACAGAGAGGTGAAGCAATTCATGTAGTAAGTGTTGGAGACAGGATTCATTAACTCACGAGCACATTTGTCTGGCTCTAGACCAGTAAAGGACATTTGGGTGGAAAGGACACAGTTCTTGACCTCTAGGCTTTCTTGTTCTTAGAAAGAGACACAAAGGAGAAATACTGCGTTTCCTTCCACTGCACATTGCAACATCTGCAAATGATAGCTGGAACCCTGGCAACCATTTTGTGACATTGAGGAAGAGGTGACCACACTGAGGATGGAAGATAAGCAAGAGAGGGAAATATGGGTTCTTGATGATAACATTGAATTAACTAGTCCTGGAGTCACTGAGCCTCCACAATTCTTTTTCTGCAAGACAATACATTTTCCTTAGTGTACAAACTGCCTTGAATTGGGTGTTGGCTACTTAGAGCCAAACTCCTATTTGATTCATAGACTGAGAAGGGAAACACCTTTTCAGTAAGCCTCCTGCAGGGAGCTTCTCCACAAATATAAGAGCTCAGTAAATGGAGGTTATCACGATGATGGAGATGAAGAAGAAGGTGATGATGATGTTGCTCACGGTTCTGCTTTTCCTCGCAATTTGGGAGACCTGGCTTTTAGAGACGGCAGACTTAGTATTTCCAGCTCATTTTCATTCAGACTTGAACAAAGTGACCTCATAAAAGGCAAAGGATCCAAGGAGCACCACTGTGGGTTGATCTTGGAATGCCAGCTGCTACCCTTCTACCCCTCAGAACCATAGCGCGTGCGGGGGCTCGGGGCTGGGCAATTACTGGTGTTAACACAGTCAGTCCTCAAATCCATCCCGTGCAGGAGGTACTATCCTAATGCTCCTTTGACAGATAAGGAAACCGAGGCCCAGCGAGGTTAAGCGGTTCACCCCAGATGACACAGGGGGAACTGGTGGAACCGGGATCTGACTTCAGGTTTGACAAACTGTTGAATCTGGAGAGTGAGGGGGAAATGGGGGCGTTCATCAGAGCCGATGGGAGTGTAAATCGCTGTGATCTGAAAGGCAGCCACACGCAACATGTACACAGATGTGGCCCAGAAATCTTTCCTCAGAAAATCCATCCTGTGGAAGGAAGAGCTCCAGTGTATTAGGATGTTTACAGGGATATCTGTTACGGCATCACATGGCATGAGAGCAAAAACCAGACAAATAAACTAAGCAGCCTGGACGCAAACAGACGTCCCTCTCGGGGGAGGGGCAAGTCATGGTACATCCAACCTATGGGGTATGAGCTGCTGATGCAGAGGGAACTGGAGAAGCATCAGGAAGGCTGTCCGGTGAGCAGAAAAATAAGCTGATGTGCAGAGTCATGTTTATGGTTTAATCTCATTTGGGTAAAAAAAAAAAAATAGAGGGGAAATCTCTGTTTGGGTATATGTGGTTCTATTTCATTGTATAAGCATATGACAGGCATGGAAGGAAATGTGGGGACAGCACTGCAAAGTACTCCTTTGACAAGTACACGATCCATGTTTAAAACTACAGGAAGACAGATGGAGAACACCAAAATGATCATGAACCATTTCCTTAGACAACTCATTAGCATTCTGTAATTAAATGTGATTATGGGTGTGTGCTAAGGAAAATTAAGATGGCTCCCTGACCTGTCCCCAGCTCTCACACCTTTATGAACCCGTCCTCTGCAGTGTGGGCACAACCTGTGACCTGCTTCTAACTGATAGAATATGGCATAGGTGAAGGAATTTTGCAAATGTAAGAAAAGTCCTTAATCAATTGATTTCAAGTTCATCAAAAGGGTGATTATCTTGGGTGGGCCTGGCTTAATCAGATGAGAGCCTATAAAAGAAAGACTGAGCGCCCAGCCGGTGTGGCTCAGTGGTTGAGCGTCGACCCATGCATCAAGAGGTTGCTGGTTTGATTCCCGGTCAGGGCACATGCCCAGGTTGTGGGCCTGATCCCCAGTGAGGGGCATGCAGGAGGCGGCTGACCAATGTTCTCTCTCATCGATGTTTCTCTCTCTCTCTCTCCCTCTCCATTCCTCTCTAAAATCAACAAAGAAAAAAAAAAAAGGAGAGAGAGAGAGACTGAGTTTGTCCTCGATATTGAAGATTTTCTCTCCTGTTGGCCTTAAAGACACAAACCACCATGAGTTCCATGGCTTTAAGAAAAAACAATTCTGCCAAAAACCTGGGGGAGCTCAGAAGTGAGTTTCCCCAGCTGAGCCTCCGGTGAGGATGCAGCCTGGCTGGCACAGTGACCGCAGCCTTGTGAGATCCCCAGCAGAGACCCAGCAAGCCGCATCCAGACTCCTGAACCACAGAAACTGTGAGATAATAAGTGTGTGGTGTGTTAAGCCACCGAGTTTGTGCTAGATTGTTACACAGTAATAGAAAAATAATACGATGCTAACGGCTAGAAAATTGAAACGGTACAGAAGGAAAGAACATACAAAATCCAGGTCTGTCTCCTTCATTCCCCACCCCCACCCCCTGCCCACAATCTCTCTGTGGTGTCCAATGACCCCTTTAAGAACAACTTGCATGCACATGGGGGCCTCAATAGTGTGGAGAGGGTTTGTTTTCAAATATATGCAAAAGATTCCCCTCATTTGCCACCATAGAATATGTAACACACCTTGCCTTAAACATATTTTTTGTATTTAATTTAACAATGTATCTTACAACCTTTTGATTTGTTTCCTCGGGCCCCCTGAATTCTCTCTCTCTAGTGAAAATGGGTCTGAGCAGATCTCTCCCTCCGTCCTCTCTGGAGCTCTGGACCACAAGGAAGCCACCTTCCCACTGCAATTTCCTCCTGGTGAAGGTTTGGCAGAACCGCGGGTAACTTTGACTCTCAAGTCTCTGAAAATGATTAGGTCAGCTAATGGAGGCTTAGAGCCTATAAAATTCACGAGGCTGTCAAATCATTTCCAGACACGGGAGGAGGGAGCAATAGAAAAGCCCTGAGCTGCGAGACTGCCTCCGCAGAGGGAGGGAAAGACGATGCTTCGGGGAGGCAGGAGGATGAGGAAGGGAGTGGCCCCGCTCTGCTATTAGGGTACTTGGGCAATTTGAATATATTTATTGGATTTTTTCCACTATAAAAAATTATACGATTCTTTAATAAGCCCAGGGATTCAGAGGTAGATAAAAAGACAAGCTAGGAATTCGTGAAAGTGCACCAATGTGTGCCCAGGAGTGTAACTAACACACTGCTTGTGATGGGACAAACAGAAACTCCCTGGTCCATTAGCAGAAGACAGCACAGTGCATCCACAGGTTAGAGCACCAGGCAGCTGTGAGAAACAAGGATGGGGTGGCATCTCAATGCAATGAAATATTACACAGCACCAAGAATGCAAGATTTACAACCACCGATACAAACACAGACACATCTCGCCTACATAGGTTGAAACAAAAGAACACACACTGCAGTGTTCCATTTATAGAAAGGCATAAACACCGCCAAGCTGATCCTGCTGCTGGAAGTCAGGATATTGATTGTCCCTTGGGGGACAGTTATAGAGAAGGGAGAGTTTCTGGGGGCTGGTAATGACTGTTTTGTCATTTGGGTGCTGGTTACCTGAATGTGTTCCGTTGGTAAAAATGTATTCGGCTGTACACTTATGGTTTCTGCAGTTTTCTGTAGGTGTGAGACTTCATCTAGAGTTTTAAAATACGGTACTTCTTGTCATGACAAAATGTGATCATGCTTATAATTCAAACGTAGCACATTGTTACATATGATATATTTCAAAAATTTTTTTAAATGTCTATGAATGATTATAAGTCAAAAATGAATTATTTTTATTTTAAGAAAATGAAACAGTTTCAGGAACTAATAAAAGAGAGTAGTAGATTATACTGTTAAAGGAAAACAGGAGAACTGCAGCCATCATGTATGCTTGTGGAGCAGGAAGAGGCAGAAAGCAGAATCCAGGAAGCACTGGTTTCCTAGCAACAATCCCTTTCTCACATTTCATTGGCCAGAACAGTGTCACATGACTATTTCTAGCTGCAAGAGAGCCTGGGAATGGTAATTTTTCAATGAGTTCTGCTGGTAGGAGAAAAGCACAGAAAGGATCTTGAGTACACCGTGGAATATTTCCTCTACACACATATATAATAAAACCCACCTAGTGAGCCCATTTTCAGGGGTCACCAAGGAAGAGGAAAGAAGATGACTTTTGGTTTCAAGACAGGGATCTTCAAGGGCTGAGCAGGCCTTGGCTGACTGCCTGAGTATCTATCAGCTCTGCAGGGACCTGCCAGGACTGCTTGACTACTCAGGGTCATTAAGAATTAAGGCAATTATGGACAATTAAAAAGAGGAGGAAAAGGAAACTGCCATTTCTCAAGTACTTCCCATATGTGAGGCTTGTGCCTCTCATGAGGTTGCACAGCATCCTGCAAACTGAGGAATTATCACCCTGTTTTGCAGATGAGGAACATGAGTGAGCACTATATTGGGGTTATTTTATGCAGGTCACTGTGCATGCTGAGTGCTTTGCCTGCATCCCTCTAACTGTAGTTCTGGGCAGCACTATTGTTTTGGTTTTCATGACTCTTGCACAAATGAGCTCAATGTCAAAGGAATTGACCCTGACTCTGTACCTCTAAACCTTAGCTTAGACTGTCTCCCTCACTGCCTCCTGCCAGAGACAATGTGGCAAGTCCATGTTGAGGCTGGTGACTGTATACTAGAAGACTCCAGAAGAAACAGCATGCCCAGCCCCACTGCCATGACCCAGCACAACTGGCCCTGCCACCATGACCTGGTACTCCCGGCCATCTGGCTCTGCTGCCATGACCTGGCACAATGTGGTTAGGGTTGAGCCTTGCAGTCATCAAACCTGAGGGGATATCCCACCTTCAAATGGGGCATCAGCAATCAAGACCCAAGTATAACAGAAGAGTCCAAATAATCCACACAAGGGACATTCCTAAAGCATCCAGCTCAGGAGGTCAAAGAAGATCTACCTCTAGGTCCTACAAGACACTTTCTATATAAGGCCACCCCATGAAGACTGGGAAGCATAGCAGTTCTACCCCATATACAGAAATAAACACAATGAGACAGCTAAAATGGGGAGACAAAGAAACAACCCCCAAATAAAAGAAAAGGAGGAATCACCAGAAAAGTATCCTAGACTTGGGATCCTTGACTAAAAATTTCAAAGCAGAAAATAATCTTTAGTTTCTCAGGCAAGGAACTTCTGAGCAGGTGTGATCATCCCTTCCCCTACACTCCACCCCCTTCCTAGAGAAATACTGGGGATCATCTGTACTAGCAGATGGGAATATATTTGAGGTTGAGGAGCTGGGGCCACTCTTTTTGTCATACCTCAAATGGCAAAGGCCATGATTTCCCAGTAAGGGTCTCTTCGTATCAGATTCAGAAGGCATTTAAGGATTTGGGGTGGAGAAAAGGGGTCTGGGCTGGATAAAAGGCAATGCTGAGTGGGGAAGACCAGAGCAAGAATGAGCCAGAGAAAGAGACCCCTCTTGTCTCTAAAATGTACTATAACTGAAAAATGACATATCAATTTTAGTGGCAAATGAGCTGAAGCCTGAAATACTAACCTGCCCCCATAATATATTAGCTGAATTATCATATCCATAGATTGATTTCCTCAGTTCCAAGATCTATATGGTTGTACTGGCTTCTTTTGAATACCTCCATCAGGTTTTCTCCTAATGACATGGGATTACAACTTCATTCACTGGAGTTGATCCTAAAGCCCATAAATGAGGTGAAAATAGGATTCAAGGATATGCTCTAGAGTGAAGTCTGGGCTGGCAGGGAGCTAAATGTGGTCCTAACTGATGGATGTGGCCTATATATCCCCTCACATTCCCCGTTCTGATCTCTCATTCTGTGTTCCCACCGAATGGTGAGTTTACTATGCACAACAAGGGAAGCTCAGGGTAATGCCCTCTTCTGGTTGATCAGGTAAGATGGGAGCATGTCTCCTTGACTCACCATTGTATTACGGATCTGCAGGGTACCTGCTGCTAAACAGACTGCTAGTTGAACTACCATGAAGTCATCAGAGAAGCAGTTTAGGAAGCTTGGGAGAAGCTTGGTGGTCATGAGCTTGAGTCCACCAATCAGGGACAGGGCTTCCACAAGCTCTTGGGAATTTTATTTACCCACCTTGATTCTATAAAACACAGGTGCTTTTATTTTCCCTCCTTAAAATTCTGGTGCTCCCCTATCCCCAACAATGCCCTTAGGATAAAATCCAACCTCTGTAGGCTCTCCACTATTCATTCTTATCCTTTCCTAGTCAGCCTTATCCCCATTAGGTTAAGTTTCATTGGGTAGAGATTCAACTGTCTTATTTACTTGAATCCCTATTACCTAGCATATGTTAGGCACTAAACTATGTTGAATAACTACATAAAAGAAATTTTCAAGTATGCAAAAAACAAACAAAAAACCAGTAACCTGGAAGGGATTGATGGTAGATGAGAAAAAGTGGAGGACCAAATCAGTGAATTAGAATACAGGGTAGAAAGAAACACTTAATCAGAGTAGCAATTAGAAAACACACACACACACACACACACACACACACACAATTTTTTTTAAAGCAGGAGGACAGTTTAAGGCAGCTTTGGGACAATATGAAATATAACAACATCCACATCATGGGAGTACCAGAAGGAGAAGAATCTGAGCAAGGAATTAAGAATCTGTCTGAAGAAATGATGAGAGAAAACTTCCCTAACCTGGTGAAGAAAAAAGTCACACAAGTTCAGGAAACATAGAGTCCCAATCAAGATGAACCCCAAAAGACCCACACCTAGATACATCATAGTTAAAATCGCAAACATTAAAGGCAAAGAAAAAATCTTAAAGGCAGCAAGAGAGAAACATAAGGTTATCTGCAAGGGAGTTTCCATTGGACTGTCAACTGATTTCTCAATAGAAACAGTTCAGTCCAGAAGGGAATGGCATGAAGTATACGAAGTAATGAAAAGCAAAGGACTGAATCCAAGCCTACTCTATCCAGCAAGGCTATCATTTAAAATTAAAGGCAAAATAAAAAGCTTCTCAGACAAACAAACAAACAAACAAAAAAGGCTAAAGGAGTATATTACCACCAAATCAGCACTGCAAGAATGCTTTGTTTTACAAAGAAAAAAAACAAGAGAGAGAGGAACAAAAGTATAAGAAAAAAAGTGGGTGACTGGCCAGTGTGTCTCAGTGGACTGAGCATTGTTCCATGGACAGAGAAGTCCTGGTTCAGCTCACTGTCAGGGCACATGCCCAGGTTATGAGCTTGATTCCCAGTGAGGAGCATGCAGGAGGTAGTTGATTGATGTTTCTCTCTCACATTGATGTTTCTATCTCTCTCTAAAAAATAAATAAAAATATATTTTTTAAAAGATTTTAAAAAATGGCAAAAAAATAAGTATATGTCAATAATAACCTTAAATGTAAATGATGAAATGCTTCAATAAAAAGACACAGGGTAGCTGAATGGATAAGAAAATATGACCCATACATATGCTGTCTACAAAAGAGCCACCTTGGAACAAAAGATTCACACAGACAGAAAGTGAAGGGATGGAAAAAATATTCCATGCAAATGGAAATGAAAATGAGTATTGGGGTAGCAATACTCATATCTGACAAAATAGATTTCAAAACAAAGGCCATACATAATAAGAGAAGAAGAAGATCACTACATAATACTAAAGGAATTAATCCAACAGGAAAATATATGCACCCAATATAGGAGCACCTAAATATATAGACATAGACATAGACATAGACATAGACATAGACATAGACATAGACATAGACATAGACATAGACATAGACGAGATAGAGATAGAGATAGAGATAGAGATAGAGATAGAGATAGAGATAGAGATAGAGATAGAGATAGAGATATAAACTCTTGATGGACTTTAAGAGAGAGATAGACAGCAACACAGTTATAGTGGGGGACTTTAACAACCCACTGACATCACTGGATAGATCTTTCAGACAAAAAAGTCAATATGGAAACAGTGACCTTAAATGACACACTAGATCAGTTAGATCTAATTGATATTTACAGAACATTTTTTCCAAAAGCAGCAGAATATGCATTCTTCCCAAGTGTACATAGATCATTCTCAAAGACAGACCATATATTAGGGCACAAAATAAGCCTTAACAAATTCAAAAAGACTGAAATCATATTAAGCATCTTCTCAGATCACAATGGCATGAAACTAGAAATCAACTACAATAAAAAACTCAGAAATACTCAAACACGTGGAGGCCAAAGAGCATGTTATTAAACAGTGAATGTGTTACCAATGAGGTCAAGGAAGAAATAAAAAACTTCCTGGAGACAAATGAAAATGGACACACAAAACCCCCAAATCTATGGGACACAGTGAAAGCAGTCCTGAGAGGGAAGTTCATAGCATTACAGGCCTACCTTAAGAAACAAGAAAAAGCTCAAATAAACAATCTAATCCTACAACCAAAATATTAGAAAAAGAACAATAAGAAAAGCCCAGAGTAAGTAGAAGGAAGGAAATAATAAAGATTAGAGCAGAAATAAATGACATAGAGACTAAAAAATCAATACAAAAGGTCAATTAAACCAAGGGCTAGTTCTTTGAAAAGATAAACAAAATTGATGAACCTTTAGCCAGACTCATCAAGAAACAAAGAAAGAGTACCCAAATAAGTAAAATCAGAAATGAAAGAGGCAAAGTAACAATTGACACCACAGAAATTCAACAGATTGTGAGAAAATGCTGTGAACAACTATATGCCAATAAGCTGAATAACCTGGGCAAAATGGACAAATTTCTAGAAAAATACAATCTTCCAAAGCTGAATCAGGAAGAATCAGAAAACCTGAATAGGCCAATAACCACTGAAGAAATGGAAGCAATAATTTAAAAACTCCCAGCAAACAAAAGTCCTAGACCAAATGGCTTCACAGGTGAGTTTTACCAAACAGTCAAAGAAGAACTAACACCTATCATCCTCAAACAACTCCAAAAAATCCAAGAGGAAGGAACACTTCCAAGCATTTTTTTGGGGGGGGGGTCAGCATTATCCTAATTCCAAAATCAAATAAAGACACTACAAAAAAAAAGAGAATTACAGGCCAATATCCCTGAAGAACATAAATGCTAAAATCCTCAACAAAATATTAGCAAATTGGATTTAGCAATACGTTAAAAAAAATCATACACGATGACTAAGTAAGATTTATTCCAGGGACGCAAGGCTGGTACAATATTTTCAAATTGATAAATGTGATCCATTACATAAACAAAAGGAAGGATAAAAATCACATGGTCATATCAATAGATGCAGAAAAAGCATTCAAAAAAATCCAGCACTCATGTTTAATAAAAACTTTCAGCAAAGTGAGAATAAAGGGATCATACCTCAACATAATAAAGGCCAAATATGACAAACCTATGGCCAACATCATATTCAATGGGCAAAAACTAAAAGCATTTTCCTTAAGAACAGGAACAAGATATGGATGTCCACTTTCACCACTTGTTCAACATAGCACTGGAATAATACAGCGATCAGACAAGAAGTAAAAAATCAAAGACATTCGCATTGAAAAGGGGGAAGTAAAAGTGTCATTATTCACAGATGACATGATATTGGACATAGAAAAACTTGCCCTGGCCACCTTGGCTCAGCTGTTAGAGAGTCTGCTCACAGACCAAAGAATCTCAGGTTTGATTGCCAGTCAGGTGCACGTACCTCAGTTGCAGGTTCAATCCCTGGCCGCTGTTGAGGTCATGCATGAGGCAATAAATCAATGTGTCTCTCTCACACTGATGTTTCTCTCTCTTTCTCCTTTCCTCTCTCTTACTCTATCTAAAAAATCAATGAGAAAATATCCTTGGGTGAGGATTAAAAAAGAAAAACCCTAAAGACTCCACCAAAAAAACTACTAGCATTAATAAATGAATGTAGCAAAGTAGCAGGATATAAAATCAACATGCAGAAATTGATGGCATTTTTATATACCAATAATGAACTCTCAGAAAGAGAAACTAAAAAAAAAATCTCATTTAGCATCGCAACAAATAAATAAGATATCTTGGAATAAACTCAACCAAGAAGGTAATATACCCCTACTCAGAAAACTACAGGACATTAAAAAAAGAAACAGAGGAAGATACTAACAAATGAAAGCATATGACATGTTCATGGGTTGAAAGAATCAACATCATTAAAATATCCATACTACCCAAAGCAATCTACAGATTCAATGCAATTCCTATTAAAATATCTATGATATATTTCACAGATGTAGAACAAATATTCCAAAAATGTATATGGAACCAAAAAAGACCCCAAATAGCCATAGAAATCTTGAGAAAGAAGAACAAAGTTTGAGGGAATCACAATACTAGATATCAAATTATACTACAAAACCACTGTAATCAAAACAGCCTGGTACTGGCACAAGAACAGGCATATCTATCAGTGCAACAGAAAAGAAACCCCAGAAATCAACCCACATCATTATGGTCAATTAATATTTGACAAAGAAGGAAAGAACATATAATGGAGTAAAGACAGTCTATTCAATAAATGGTGTTGGGAAAATTGGACAAGAACAAGCAAAAATATGAAACTAGACCACCAACTTACACCATGCACAAGAATAAACTCAAAATGGATAAAAGACTTAAATGTAAGTTGTGAAACCACAAAGACCCTAAAAGAAAATGTATGACATCTGTCATAGAAGAATTTTTACCGATACATCACCTAGGGCAAGAGAAACAAAAGAAAAATAAACAAATGGGACTACATCAAACTAAAAAGCTCTGCACAGCAAAAGAAATCAGCATCAAAATGAAAAGGGAACCCACTGCATGGGAAAATATATCTGCCAATGATACATTGGATAAGGGGTTAATTTCCAAAATATATGAAGAATTCATACAGCTCAACAAAAGGAAGACAAATAACCCAATTAAAAAATGGGCACAGGGCCTGAATAAGCCACTCCTCCAAAGAGGGCATACAAATGGCCAAGAGACCATGAAAAAGTGTTCAATGCCATTAATCATCAGAGAGATGAAAATGAAAACTATAATGAGGATCACCTCATACCTGCCAGAATGGCTGCCATCAACAAATCAACAAACAACAATTGCTGGTGAGGATGTGGAGAATAGGGAACCCTAGTACACTGCTGCTGGGAATGCAGATTGATGCAGCCACCTAGAAAACAGTATGGAATTTACTCAAAAAATTAAAAATGGAACTATCATTTGACCAGGTGATCCCACTTCTAGGACTATATCCAAAGAAGCCCAAAATACTAATCAGAAAGAATAAATGCACTCCTATATTTGTAACAGTGTTATTTACAATAGCTAAGATCTGGAAACAGCCCAAGTTCCCATCAGCAGATGAGTGGATAAAAAAGCTGTGATACATTTACACAATGGAATACTATGCAGCTATAAAAAAAGAAGGATTTTTTTTACCCTTCACAACAGCATGGATGGACCTGAGGAGTTTTATGCTGAGTAAAAGAAGCCAGTCAGGGAAAGACAAATATCACATAATCTCACTTATAAGTGGAATCTAAGAAACATAATAAACTGATGAACAAAATAGGTCCAGAGGCTTGGATTCATGGAACAGACTGACAGATCTCAGAGAGGAGGGGGCAGAGACAGGAACAAATTAACCGAAGAACTTAGATTCATATATGCATAACCGATAGACAATAACTACAATGTGGTACAGGCCTGGGGGAAGGGGGGCAGGGGCTGGGAGGAGGGGGTAAAGGGGAAAAAGTAGGGGGACATCTGTAATACGGTCAACAACAAAATTTTAAAAAGACTCTATAAAAAAAGAAAGCTGGGACTCGGAGAGGTAGAGGAAGTCAGCCAAGGCCATGTGGTTAGAGGGCAGTGGGCCCAGCATGGAAACCCAGGTCGGCTTGACACCAAGCAGCAGATTGTTCTCACTGCACTCCCTGGATGCAGAGAGTCAGCTTTTCCTATCCACCCATTCCCCCCCCCCGCGGAGCCCATCTGAGCAACTCCTCAGCCCTGTGGACCATGGAGTCCTGCGCTCTGCTCAGACGAAGATCTCCAAAGTTTCTAGCACAGCTAGTCCTCAGACGGTCACGCGCAGCATCTCCTATCCTTGCCCTCCCCCCTTTGGTCATTCATCCAACACAACTAGCCCAAAGGGCTCCCCCAAAGTGATCTGGAGCTCTGGGTTCACAGTAAAGACATTACACCTCCATCAGGCCTCCCAAGGTCCGGATTGTCATGATGGCATATTTGGTGTGTGGACATGGCGTGTGTGGTCCGTGCTGCCCATCACAGCCCTCCTTGCTGAAGGAGGCACTGAAGCCCCCGGGGAGGGCCCCTGTAGACTGCCCACAGCATCTGCCTGCTGGCCTATGTTCTGGGCACTCCTTGTTAATGAGAAATCCCGGTCTCCTGGCTTCATTATCTTTGCTCCTTTGCTAAAGAATCCAGTTCCCAATCAGCATCCTGCCCTGGCCCCTCCCAGGTTGTTGTGCAATATACAAAGAAGATAGCTCTTTCTAGGATGATGTATGGGCCCCTTGTTGGGGATCCCTTCAGTTCCTTCAAGACTTGGCTCCTTGGGCCAGATATTGCTGAGGTCATGGCCCTGGGAAGGTCACCAGTGGTCAGGAAAGGATGATGTTTGGTCTGTCAGTGGTTCTCCTGCTGGACAGACCCCGCATGCTGGGGCTCTGCTTGAGGAATTAGTGAGATTTGTCATGGGGTTGGCGAGTGAGTGGGGGAACATTGCTGGCCAAGTCACAGGTTCACTTTGACTCAGTGAATGAGTGACCGCCTTATGGGTAACAGGCATGCCCCATAGCTCCAGCATGCCCTACAGGACCCAAGCCCTCGGCCGTAGAGAGAAACTCTCAAGGCAGGCAACTGGGTTCAAGTCCTAGCACAGTGCACAGCCCATAGCAAATGATCAATAAATAAAAGTCGAATGAATGCCTGTATGAATGAACTTGCTGGATGACCTTGAGGTGGTGCATATCCATGTCTTGGGGCTGCCCAGCATCACCCCACCTTCCTTTGATCAGAGTACTCTGACTTGGCCTGTGTTCTGGACATTCCTTGTTAATGAGAAAGCCCTGTCCTCTGACTTCATTATCTTTGCTCCTTTGGGAGAAATTATTCCTACCAATAAAGTCCTGTACAATTATGGTATCCTGCCCTCCCCATGTTGTGGGGTGGACTGTGACTCACGCCTAGGAAGTAGGTCTTTCCCTGCCTAGAATCTGGTCTGTATATATTAGCAAGAAAGGACCACCAATGACTGGAGTCATTCATTCCAGGCAAGTGTTTCTTGGCTGAAGAAGCACAGAAAAAGTCGTCAGCCATTCTTGGGAGAGGGAGGGGTGGCATGCATTATCTCCTACCCTCATCCTCTCTGCTTTGGTCATTCATTCATTTATCCAACAAACACCAGTTATGCCCCCTGTTCATGCCACATTCCACAGGCCCTGGCAGAAAGTCAGATCCACAGTCCTGTGAGTGACAGACGGGCCACACAGAGTTAGATGGCAGAGGGCCAACTGGAAAAGAATGGCTGTGTATGCCTTGGTCAGTGTGGCTCAGTTGGTTGAGCATCCTCCCATGCATCAGAAGGTCGCAGGCTTGATTCTCCGTCAGGGCACATGCCCAGGTTTCAGGCTCGATCCCTGGTCAGGGCACGTGAGGGAGGCAACCGATTGATGTTTCTCTCTCATGTTGATGTTTCTCTCTCTCAAAAAAAAATCAAGCCCTGGCCGGTTTGGCTCAGCGGTTGGAGCGTCGGCCTGCGGTCCAGAGAGACCCGGGTTCGGTTCCCGCTAAGGGCACGTACCTCGGTTGCAGTTTGTCCCCGGCCCTGGTTGGTCGTGCGGGTGGCAGCCACTCGATGTGTCCCTTCACGTCGATGTTTCTCTCTCTCTCTCTTCCTTTCTCTCCCTCCCGCTCTATCTGGACAAAGGATGGAAAAGTGTCCTCAGGTGAGGATAAAAAAAAAAAAAATCTATAAAAAACATATTTTTAAAAACAGAATGGCCGTCCAGGTTCAGGGAGCCAGGTTCGGGCTGGCGTCAATGAAGGGTGGACCATGAGTGAAAGGGACGGAAACCATCTCCTCCATCCCAAGTAGGTGAAGGTCATGGGGGGTGTCCTTGGGTGCATCGTGGGCGGAGGTAGCTGTGAAGACAGGAGACAGCTGGAGAATCAGGGTCTTTTCCCTCTCAGCTCTGTCCCTGCTCCTGTACAGATGCACCTTCATACGGAGACTTACAAAAAAGCACCAAGAGACCCATGGGTGCCAGACCTAAGTCCCCACCCCCACCCTCGTTTCTGGAAACAGCGGCACAGGAAGTGAGCATTTCTGCACACCCAGTCCTGCGGAGCTGAGTGAGTGCCCATGGGAAAGAATTCTCTTTAGCTCGTTGTTTTCTTCTGGCATAAGCAACTCTTTCAAAGGGGGATTTTCCTAGCCAGTTTTGTTATGTGCTGTTTTGTTTTTCAGGGGGAGGGCTAGGTGCTGAGTAACAGGCTCTTTGAACCTCAGTCTTCGATAATTATAAATTGGCTCTGTCTTCCCTGAGGACTGCGCGCGCGCAGTTCTTGGAATCGTCCTGCTCGCTCCGTTAGGTTACAGAAAGTGCAATGCTGGCGGTCTTTTCTGGAGAATCAAGATCTGAAACCAACATTATCTTACTCTCTCATTGTTGGCACGGCCAGAAAACCCGGCCCTTGCCAAGTGAAACATGTCAGACTTCCATCAAGTCCCCGAAGGTGGGAACCTTCCAAACTGGTGAATTCCAATTTCACCTTAGGAAGACCCAGAATGCAGTGCCAAGACACAGTGGATATTTTAAGCAACCTTACACATTAAGTAGAAAACAAAAAACAATAATAATGAAAGGAGATCGGTGGTTGAAACCCCCCACAGGGTAAAAGCAACAGAGGAATGAAAAACAACATACAAAAAGATTCCTCAGAATGCACCATGGGCCCTTGTTCTCCCAGTTGTGGCCGCTGTTTCTGCTCTAAACAGCCCCCTCCCCACCTGTCAGTATCTTATTTAATCTCATTAGATGCAGGTTAGACACCTGTCTCCGCTACCAGGTCACAAGTACCCTGATGGCAAAAGGCTTCAGGTCTGTACATTTTCCTGGGTGCCTGGCCCATGGCCAGGTCCTTGGCAGGGGATCAATACCTGTTTGCCTCAATTAATTTGCTATTTTTTAAACAATCATCTCCTTATTGACATGATTCTATTTGTGACCAGTGTGCCACAGCTGTGAATGTGTGTTTGCACTGACGGGTGTGTGTAGACCTTTACTATTTATCAGCCACTAAAGGTAAAAAGGGATTGATGCTCTGACAACCTTTAAACACACATGAACCACGAGAACGCACCGTTAAAGGCCAACCCAGCATCATGGAGAAGTAGAAAGACCAGGAATCTGGAATGCGTTAGGTGTTTCTAATTAAACATAAAATTTTACTCTGAACTTCCTGGCAGCCAAGACAAAATGGAAATGATTCAGGATCATCAGCGTCTTCCTGTTATTCAATTCAAGGAGGACGTTAAGGAGTAGGTTCCTATTTAAGGTTGGTGGAAAATGGTTTTGTCTTCTATTTTGTTAAAGATACAAAACAGTCACATATTCAAATCGGAGGTCACCCAAAGTTGATAGGAAAAAAAGATGTAGGGAGGACAGAAACACAGAGAGCTCGAGCCATCAGACCTAGCTGGGACTGTGTATTAGTTATGATGCTCGCTGGCTGCTGTGACAACTACTCCCCCCCCCCCCCCCCCCGTGTTTCAGGGCAGTAAAAAGCCACTTCTTGCTCATATGTGAGTCATGTGCAGGTGGTGTCCTTTGGGGACCCAGGATGCTTCACTTGTGGCCCTGCCGCCCTCTCGCCTCCACCGCTCTCTTCTAGCTGTTGTTTGGAGAAGAGGAGAAGGAAGCAGTCACACCCACTTCTGAGCCACTGTGACTAGGCAGTGACATCCACTCACATGTCACCATGAGAACTTGTCCCTGAGCCCCCTTAGAGGCAAGGGGCTGAGAAATACAGCTCCTGGGTCGGCAGCTACCCCCAGTGACAATTCCTCTAAGGAAGGGGGCTCGCCGCTATACATCCGAGTTTCCATGGAAACACTTTTAAAACCCATGTGCTGGATCCAGAGATCCCAGCTCAGTGGGTCCGGGCGTGCGAGGGCACCTGGAATCTGCAAGAGCCCTTCTCCGATTCTGATGGGTGGTCTTGACTGAAGAGCCCTCCGATTGTCTCTCTCCTCTATCAGACGTTTCTCTGACCACATGCATTGGGCTGGAGAGTACCCCTGCCTCCCAATTCACGTCCTTCTCAAAACCTCCGGATGTGGCCTTATTTGGAAATAGGGTCTTTGCAGATGTAATTAGTCAACTTAAGATGAGGTCATACCAGAGTAGGGTGGGCCTTTAACCCCATCAGAATGAGGTCCTTATAAGAAGAGGAGAAGACACAGAGACAGAACACAGAGGAGAAGGCCATGGTACCCCCAGGAAGAAGGCCGGTGGCCACAGCCAGCCAAGGATCGCTGGCCAGAAGCAGCCAGAAGCTGGAGGAGGCAAGGGAAAAGTCTTCCCTTGAGCCTTCGGAGAGAGCGTGGTCCTGCTGTTCGGACGTTTGGCTTCCAGACTGTGGGAGAATAGATTTCTATTGTTTTAAGCCCCTCAGTTTACGGTAATTTGTTACAGCAGTCACAGGAAACTCATACAGCATCCGACACCATAGTGATTCTGACCGGACTCAGGCACGAAGAGTCTGGGAAACTGGAGCCCCGTAGCGTGTAGGGTAGCTACCCAGGCTTTTGGTCCTCACACTAGCAGGGGCCCGGAGGGCTGTGCTTGAAATTAGATACCAGGCAGCCAGACTGGATTTGGCCCCCACCGGGGCTGTGAGAACCTGTGAGTGCCTTCAACCTTTCAGTTCCTTTTCCTCAGCTGTAAAATAAAGGGTTTGACCTAGAAATGGGCTTCTCAAAATACAGACCACGAACCACCAGCGACAGAAGCACCTGGGGATATTGCCGAAGGTGCAGCTTCCTGGCTCCCCCCAGGCTCTGAATCAGAATCAGCAGGGAGTCAGGCTGTCAAGGATCCTGGTTTAAGGGGGTCTGACACCCACCTTACAAGGAGTGTCCTGCAGACGTCTCAGACTTTGGCACTCTTCATCCCTGGCCCACAGTCATGGGGAAGCACTTTAAGTATTTAAGCAGCTAAATGTTCCTCTTCTCTATCTGCCTCTGGGGCTGAACTCTGAATTCCTCCATGTGGATATGCTTAAAAAGATGCCGATTATGGGGTGGAAGGGGGAAAAGAAACTTCTTATTACATTGGAATAACAACTTCAGCTGTGCGTCAAGCAAATCTGGAAAGGCATTTTTTAAACACAGACTCATTATCCAGGCAAAGAAGGTTAGTCGTGAACAAAACACATGAACCCAGCAGACTCCGAAAGCCAAGTCAAACTTTCTTTTTCTAGAACAGAAGTTTACGACGTCATCGTGAGTATTTCTCTCGTTCCTGCGTTAAGGAGGTTTTGCCCAATTTAATATTTACTAATTGTTTCCACACCAGTTGGGGAAAGTTGCATTTCCTATCTTTCAAAGTTTACAGGGAGATAAAGAAATCTTAAAGAAAAAGATACATGCATTTAACCGTGTTCAGTCTTTTTATTAATCCATTAGAAAGTCAACAACATACTAAGTACAATGTTGGCACCCTCTGTGAAAGATGGTCTGATTTTCTACTTGGCCTCTAGAAGACTAAAAAGAAATTAGTTCTGATAAAGGCTAATACAAATTGAAATTCTTAATACGCAAATGACATCAATCCATAAGAGGAAGGCAATTATCTCGACGGAAAAAGGCAACAAATATCTTCAAGCAGTTCACGAAAGAAGGAATTCAAACAGCTAGCTGACACAGAAAAATGTCCACCGCTGCAGCCATCCAGGTAAACAAACTGAGACACAGATGTCCTTTCTTTCTGCCGGCCACACTGGCTAAGGATTTTTTGAAATTATGATACTCAGCATGAGATTTTTGAGAGAAGTACTCTTATTATATGTCGCCGGTGAGTTTGTAAATTGATAAAACCTTTATGGAGGGCAATTTGATAAAAGGCATTGAATACACACCTTCTAAGGCAGTCGTATTTGTAGGAATTGATCCAAAGAAAATATTCAGAGATGCAGCTACAAATGTAGCTATAAAGATAAAGAAATATTTATATATTATATAATATTATATTTATATAATATATTTATTTAATATAAATAAATGTAATATTTATATAATACATTATGTATTATATTGTGTATATACTATATTATATAATGTGTAAATTATAGAATATTATGTTATAATATATAATAGAAATAATATAATATTCTATAATATATACTTTATTATATAATATGCAGTGTACATAATATATATTATATTATATCATATCATATCATATCATATATTATATTATTATAATATATATTTATTACAGCATTATTCATCTATTCTTGAAAAAATGGCAGTTATATAAATAACTAGTAACTGGGAATTGGGCAAATACAAGATAGGCCATGCCCACAAAGAAATGTTTAAAATCATGTTCTTTAAAAAATATTTAAAGGTATAAGAAATGTTTACAAAATATAGTCACCGAACAAATATATACAAGAAAAAATCGGTTACAAAGGAGTACATGTGTTATTGATTTTAAAATTAAATATTTTATTTATTAGCCTTGGCAAAAATAAAAAAAATAAAAACCACCCCTTGAAATGAATCTGAACGTCAGCCATGACGATCTTTGACTTCCATGCTCGGGTTATTAGACGTGAACGGGGTCAAGACCGCGGGAAGAGCATTGCTGTATGCAATTTTTCATTTTAGCTTAGGTGCTTATGTACGTTTTCCAGATTTTCTACACTGAACATGTGTTGGTTCTTTTTTTTTTTTTTTTAAAGATGTGTGAAATCCTCTTGTCTGGTCCCTGCTTTGCCTGTGCGCTCAGGTGGGCCTCAGACCCAGACTGGACTATTTGAGGGAAGATGGGAGAGGGATCCAAGACATAATCGCTGCTCGACGGCAGAATAAAAAAACCGTGAAGGCTCTTCCTGGCCTAGCTCACCTCTGCTGGCGGGGGACCAAAGGCGCCACTTGCACAGGGCGCTTCCCGGAGGAGAATCTGCCCGCCGCCCCGCCTCCACCCCACCCCCGCCGGCTTCAATGGGCTTGACATGTGGGCTTTTCTGGAAATACCTCTGAACAAAGGGCTCTGTGGATTTCGATATTGTGATTTATAATAAGAACTATATTCTTTGGCCTTTGTCCCTGTTCCTGGAGTAGAGCTCCTCACATCCTTGGAATTTGCTAAATGGGGATCAACGAGGTGGCGCCCCTGGAGCCCCGGGGGTGGGGGCGGGGCGGCCCTGCGGCACCTCGCTTTCAGACTCTGGCTTCCAGAGCTGAGTGGAGGAATTTCTATTGTGTTCAGCCCCCAGTTTGTGGTCCTGTGTCATGGCAGTCCCGGGACATGCAGATGGAAGGACACCCACCAGGGCACTTCTTGCACCTACTTGTGCGTCTGTGCGCCAGGGGAGAGGGGCAGGTCCCTGTGCGCAGGAGACCTCCTGCTCAGAATCCACCCGGCTGTGCCTCCCAGCCGCCTGCCCGGACCTAGAAATAGCTCTGGCCCGAGCGCCCTTTTTTGGGTAATGGATTGAGCTTGTGGTGCCTGCCACCTAAACAGCTTCACCAGCCAGGAGGCCGCGGGGAGCCTGGCTCCTTCCCTCCCTGCCCCTGCTTATCATGATGGATAGCCACTCGGGAGGGGATGGAAACTTAGAAATGCCCTGCTCCGCGCAGCTCTGGGCCGTGCCTTGCTGGTTTTATTCGCAAATCCAGGGTCGTAAACTTTTAAAAATAGGTGCAGGGCTGCCAGTGTTATTAAAGGAGACACTGATTTATTGAGGTGCACCGTCATCTTCTGTAGATGGTTCTGAAACGTGCTGGAAAGACTCTACTGGTTGTGAGGGTGATACATTTCTTTTATTCCTCCTTGGCTGTCAGTTTTCTTCCCCCCGAGGAGACGGTGATGTCCTTGGGGACCTTCTGGGTCCTGCTCTTCATGGGAGGCGACCACGTGGCGGTCTCTGAAGGCTGACCCGATGGCTTGAGCTGCAGCCGTAATCCTTCCCTGGCTCAGAGGAGCAACCGTCTAGAATCAGTTTTTGGATTGTTGTTGTTTTTGCAATTTTTATTAATTTATTTTTGTTACAGATGGTTAACACACCCCCCCACCCACACACCCTCCTCCTGATCCTGCCCCTTGCCCCCCCAGAATTGTTGTCTATGTCCACTGGTTACACATACACACATATAAGTTCCTTGGTTTATTTCACCCATCCCCCACCCCCACCCCCCCTCCTCTGAGGTTTGTCAGCCTGAACCATACTCCCACGTCTCTGGGTCTATATTGTTCATCAGCTTATTCTGTTCATTATATTCCACAAATAAGTGAGATCATGTGGTATTTGTCTTAGAATCATGTTTTTATGGAGTGCGTCAGAATGAACGGCTCTGTAAAAGGGGATTTAAAAAAAGGGGAAGGGAGTAGAACATGTGCCACTCTAAGAATGCTGCTGTTAAAAGTATATTTAGCCAACTCTATTTGGATAATAGTGGAAAATAGAATTTTGCCAGGGACTCAGCTGACCCTTTTGCAACTGAAATCAGATCCACTCATCGGAGTGAAAATGCAGACGCACTTCCATATCATCCTTGTTTTTTCTTTTATGGAGGCAAGAAAATGTGGAGACGGTCCATAAAAAGAAGGTTTCACTTATAATCCTGCTGCTTAAGGACAACCCCTTGACACCCTGGGTATAACTCCCTTTCAGTTTTTTCATACATCTTGTGCGTATACCTAAAATAAAATTTGCATTCCGTACTGTTTATAACCCTCTCTCCCCACTTATTGTACAGGGGTTGACTAGAGTAGTTTAACAATTACGAGTACGCGAAACCCAGACTTTATTCTTCTGTTATTATCATCTTTTCCCATACAAAGAACTGTAAATCTACTTTTGCCCACCCCTGCATTGTGAACATTTTTGTAAGCATTATGTATTATGGCATCATTTTATTTATTTATTTATTTATTTATTTATTTATTCTCACCCAAGGATATTTTTTCCATTGATTTTTAGACAGAATGGAAAGGAGGAAAAGAGAGAGAGAGAAACATTGATGTGAGAGAGATACATCAATTGGTCGCCTCTCAAACGACCCCAACCAGGGCCAGAGATCAAACCCACTACCCAGGCATGTGCCATGGACCAGGAATCAAACCTGCAACCTTTCAGTCTGCCGGCCAAGGCTCTAACCGCTGAGCCACACTGACCAGGGCTATGGCATTGTTTGAAATGCATGGGGTTCTGCTACAGAGATGTACCGTCACTCACTTCAGCAGCCCCGTATTGTGGCATATTTGGCATAATAATCTGCTTCAGGACTAATTTTTTATTCTTAGGGTTGAGCAAGAGGCAGATGCTTTTCCCCATAAATTCTTTTTTCCTCTCTCCACTGAGCACATGGACCACGGTCGATGCCAGTTTCTGTCCTCCTGCTGAGATTAGATGTGGTCAACAGAGAATGTTCCCTCACCAAGTGGGAAGTCATAGGCTGTCATTTCAGAGCTTTCCAGGCAGGGTTTGGAGCATGCTGATGACAGAGAGGGACAGGCTCCAACAGCCTGTGGGTCCCGAGGAAACTGCGACATGCTATCTGATAGAGGAGGAACAGCATTTCCGAAAGAGAGTGTCTGTGGGTATAGCCAAAGCTCCAAGCAGGGTCTGTAGGCTATCGGGACCGACCCCTTATGGAGCGTTTCATTTGGCAATTACATTTGAATGCCACTGGCAGAAGTCCCCAAAGTGTGGCTTAAACACGCCTGCTATATTCTTTTTCTGAAGTATTGAGAGGTCCCAAGGTGGCAGCAGAAAGTGCTGTTTCGGCTGAGATTTTGTCAGTGTTCTTGGACTTTCCTTTATTGTTGCCTCGTGGCATCGAGATGACTGTGTCATCTCCACCATTGCATCTATGTTCCAGGCAGAAAGAAGCGGGGAATGAAGGGCAAATAGACCGAGTCTATCTGATGCGACCGGGACTCTGCTTGTAACTCATTGGCCCAAACTGTGTTGCTTGACCACACCCATCTGCAAAGGAGGGATTTCCAAGCTCGTGTGTCTTCAGGAAACCCCACGGCATGCCCTGTACATGCTCCGACATCCTCTGTGTGGGCAGAAAATAAATGGTGTTCAAGACCAAACCAAACCCAAACAGGAAGAGTAGCTTTTCCAGAATGCTCCCTCTGCAAAAACAGGGTCCTCTTTGATTTCAGTTAGGGGTTCTAAGGGTGGTGACGTTGTCAGGAAATGCACCTGGTAGGCAGCTCAAGGGTCAGGGGTGTAGAGAGATGAGCTCCCAGGCAGACCTGGAGTCAACCCTTCCCTCCATGTCTCTCTAGGGCCGGTTACTTTGACTCTCTGGACTTACGCATCTGCGCCCAGAAGGGTGAGCGGTGCCCCTTCTCTCTGACCCCCTCAGTGCTTGCCCACCATGCTTGTGCGTTCAGAGCTCCAGCCTGTGCACAGCACGCTCATGATTCTTGTAATGCTGCACATTTACTGACATTTTCCTTTAAGTCCATGCAACTTTTACCAGGACAGATTGATTTTTTTCAAAGAAGGTTTAAATCGATCCGCATGCAGCACCCCAGGAGCACCTGCTACAGGTAGACAGGTGACTCTCCAAAAGTAAACGTGTCAGGAACATGTGCCGCTCGTACTGGATACAAATGCCCGCGGCAGCTCCGGGTCTGCTCTCTCCTTGGCGCGAAGGGAGATTGTCGCGTTTTAGGGGCTAAAGACCTATCAGCATCCCCCTGAGGCTTTCTGTCGTCAGGGGAGGCCGTGTGAGGAAAAGGGTCTGTGTCCTTAGCCAACGTAACGTAACACCACTTCACCTAGCGATCACGGTCCCCACGCCCAAGTGCCCTGTGTCCCTGGGGCTGCCCCCCTGCAGACCTCAGTGTAGGAAATCGGTCTTTCCTTGAGCAAATTGTTTATCCAAACAATTGCACTTTCCTCAACTCTGAGCTTTCCCTGGAGCCATGAGCTGTCCTCCTCACTCCCCACAGTAACCCCTTGGCCCCTGAGACCAGAACTGTAAGAATATGTCCAACCTGAGACCCTGTTCTATGTAAGAAAAGCCTTTGAAAATGCTGGACACGTATCTGTTCTCATCATTCCTCCCCCATGTAATGCATAGTCCCGTAAGAGCACATAATCTGACCCAGTTAAGTTGCTTGCCTGGCCCCCAGAGAGAGCTGAGTTTGAGATTCCTGATTTACATAATAAGCAGTCTTTGAAAACCACTCCACAGGTCACGAATTCATACTTAGTGCAGGGTTACCTTCCAGCCCACCGTCATTTTTTCGGAGGACACCTCGCTCCCCTCCCGCGACCCGACACCACGCTTGTCTGGTGTTGTTTTCCATCCGTCATTCCCAGTCACCTTCTCCAATTCCCACTTGCGAGCGGAGGCCAGTGACCATCCGCCGAGGGAGGCCTCTCAGATTGGCATCGGGGAGCAGGAGGGGGCGGCGAGGATGACCCCCATGCTAGTGTGCTAGCTGCCTTCACAGGGTACCACAAACCGACAACTTAAACAACACAACGTGATGCTCACAGCTCTGGAGGCCAGAAGGCCAAGGTTGGGGTGTCGACTGAGTCCGCGAGGGGATCTGTCCCGGCCTCTCCCGTCCTGCTGGTAAGCTGGCGATCCTTGATGTTCCTTGGCACCCCCTCCCCGCCTCCATCCTCACACGGCCTTCTCCCTGTGTGTGTGTCTGTGTCCAAACTTTCTCTTTTTATTTTATTGTCTTTATTTGCTTTTTAAAATATGTTTTTATTGATTTCAGAGAGAGGAAGGGAGAGGGAGAGAGAGATAAAAACGTCTATCGGCGGCCTCCTGCATGCCCCTCACTGGGGATCAGCCCGCAACCTGGGCATATGCCCTGACCGGGAATTGAACTGATGATCTGGTGCACAGGATGATGCTCAACCTACTGAGCCACACCAGCCAGACCAAGTTCCCTCTTTGTATAAAGACACTGATCATTTTGGATTCGGGACCCAGTTATTCTACTATGACCTCATTCTAACCTAACTAGTTACTATTTCTAACAACCCTACACCCAAATAAGGTCACATTCTGAGGTACCAAGGGTTAGGATTTAAACATATGAATTTGGGGGGACACAATTCAGCTCACTGCCAGACTGAAGTGTCATGGAAGGCAACCTCCAACCTGTAAGCTGGGCAGGAATTAGCTCAGCTAAAGAAGACATGAAGAGCACGCCAGGCAGAAGGGACAGCATGTGCAAAGGTCCTGAGGATGCAGAGAAGAACAAGAAGTGCTTTCTGGGATAAACAGGGATAGAAATGCTTAGAGAGGTGGGCAGCTGAGACCAAAGTGTTTACCAGGGTACATCAGATATGCACACCGTGTGATCCCATTTGTAACCTCACAGACACATTCACATATACCCAGGGCAAAAACACAGCAGAAGGAAAGATCCCTACATGTTCCCAGGATCGTTCCTGGGCGGCGTGGGCCAGCACTTGGGGCTCGGGGGTTGCTGAGAAGCAGGCAGAAAAGACTCTGGTTCCCCAACCCCGGCACTCCCATGAGGACGCATTTCCCAATGCAGAACGGAACGGTCTGGGCTGAGCAATTACGAAAACTTTTAAAGGCTTATGCAGCAACCCCTTCCAGAACGCTTCATTTCAGCCCTCCTCGTAAACAGATTGTAAAGACGCAATCAGCCCAGAGCCCACTCCGCTGTGATAATCTGATGTAAGCCAGGCACTGATTTATATGCGCCAGTCCAAACAAACATACCTGTAGACCATCAAACTGGAATTTCTTCCATACTTTCTTCTTATGCATTAAGGAACTGCTTTTATTTCTCTTTTGCCGGAGGGAAGTGGTATATTTATTTTGCGGAAGGAGGAAAGCAGCGAGCGAGATGCTGGGTGAAGAACGGGAACAGAGCTGTGGGCTGCGTGGGGGTGAGAATCCCTCTTCAGACAAGCTCGGTGCAGAACTGAGGACCTAAGCGGGCATGATGTCCAGTGCACGGCACGTTTATGTTTAACAACTACTTACATGGCTCTTATTACGCCAGGCGCTATTCTGAGAACTCTATAAATATTAACTCAGGAACTCCTGTGTCCCCTTTTCGGACGTGGGTACATTGGCGCACCAGGGGCATCCATTTCTCCCTCATCGAGAGCTGGGTTTTGCTTTGCCTCCTGCCTCCTCCTCCCGTTACTTTTGAGCTCTCAAGATTTCGGACTGAATTTACCTTCTTGGTCCTGGCTGGTGGAAACGTTGAATTCAGCACACTGTCTCCTTCACCTATTCATCCTTCTTCTCCCTCACGTCCCTTCTTTTCATGCTTCTCCTTCTCTTCCTCCTCTCCTCCTGCTCCTTGTCCTTCAAATAACATGCTTGCCATGTTGGGTGTGTCACAGCATTGGCTTTAGTCCTCACTGCCCCTGACTTCCATGACTTTTGTCATGTGACATTGCAGTTTCCCCTGCCCCAAAGAAACAGAGTATGTTTCCCCTCCTCTTAACTTGGAGCTCATCCATGTGACTTTCATTGGTCAGTAGTGAGGCAGAAGTGTGACAGCATGCCGGTTCTGAGCCCAAGCCTTAAGGGATCTTGCACGTTCTCTGTTGTTCTGCCATTGCTGTGTGCGCATGTCCAGGCCGACCCCTGGCCCCAGAACGAGGAAGAGAGACCCATGGAGCAGAACCACCCCAACTGAGCTCAACCTGGGTCAGCCAGCTCTCAACCAACCTTGAACTTGGGAGCTAAATAAATACTTCTCATTGCACACTGCTCAGGTGCGTGGCTGGTTGGTATGCCAGGTTTTTGCATACCATAGGTAAATGCTACAATGTTCATTGTAGAAAACTTGACAAATACAGAGACGTGTGTGGAAGACAAAGTCAGCAGAGTTTCACCACCCAGAGCTTAGTCTCTGTGAGTATCTTGGTACCTGTGCCATTTTGCCCTGGGTGTACATGAACATGTCTCTGAGTTTACAAAATGAGACGACACTGCACGCATATCTTATGTGTGCTGGTTACCTCTTAGGACTCAGCTGCCTCTCTCTCTCTAAGCATTTCTGTCCCTGCTCATTCCAGAAAACACTTCTTGTCTTCTTTGCCTTCTCAGGACCTTTGCACATGTTGTCCCTTCTGCCTGGAGTATTCCTCATCTCTTCTTTAGCTGAGCTAACTCCTGCCCATCTCCCAGGTCCTATTCCACTTGGATGTTGCCTCTCTGATCCTCCAGACTAGGTTGGGTACCACTCCTTGGGGTACTCACAGCTCCCTATCTTTATGCTTTTCCTTAACTGCCTGCCTTGTGTGTGCCTGGGCGCTGTCTGGCCCTCCCCCAGACTGTGAGCTCTGTGAGGGCAGGACTCTGTCTGTTTCATCCAGGGTCCCTGGGGCCACAGCTGGTACACAATTAACACTTGTGAAATGGAGTTGTAACACAATAATGTTACAATAATGTTGACACCACAAGATAATGTGAGCAGATTTCCCCACGTCATTAAAGGCCAACTTGCTTTTTCAATGGGAAGTTGCCCTGGGCTGTAAGAGATGCTTGACATTTCACATGGCCACAGAAGATATATCTGCCTGTTTTCTTGAGCCAGGGCTTGAGGAGTACTTATAGCAGATGATGGACTCTTTTCCAGATGAATAGTTCTATGGCTGCACCCTGCCATCTCCCACTCCCAACCATCCTAGCTGCCAACTCTTGCAACCCGGACCACCACTTTCATCATAGCCCTTCCCCTGCTCAATAAACTTCAATGGCTCCCCAGTTCCCTGACAGAGTGCGTATGTAGCCAGGCTCATCACTTGGACAGAAGGTAGGAATGGAGTCATGGTCAAGGTAGAGACTGAGAGGAGGAGAGATGGGCAGGACTCTCCTTGGCTCCCCTTGGGCACTAGCCCCTGCTCTGGTCTCCCTCAAGACTGTGTGCCTCTTGAGAACAGAGAGCCAACCTTCTCTTTGTCTCTTATCAGGGCTAGGAGCCCTCCTGCCCATCTCTCGGGTCCTATGGATGTTGCCTCCTTGATCCTCCAGACTAGGTTGGGTACCACTCCTTGGGGTACTCACAGGTTTGGTGACTGCAAAAATGACCAGCTGCCTCTTACAGGCTCCTGGCCTCTGCTAAATGCCTCTGTGCCAGGGGTCCTACTATGACACGCCCGGGGTCCTGACCATCTGCAGCCAGAGGCCTGGCTCTGCACCCAGTACTCCTTTCTGGGCCCCTGGGTGGCCTGGCTTCTTGTGTCTGGTTGTCAGGAGGCATGAACCTAACTTGCTTTGGTCTCACCCACTTTGGTTTTTAGCTGTCAACCCCTTAAATCACTGAGTTTGCCTTCCTGGTGGGACGGGTGTCATCCTGTCTCTGCCGTGATGGGCGGTTTTCCTGATTCTTGCATCTAGGCACCTTCAGGAGCACAGCCCTGCTGACTTCTTCATTCCACACTTCACTTTTCTGCTGTTTCGATCTACCCAGTTTGTGGCCACTGGTTACAGCAGACGCGCGAAATGAATGCAGACACCAAGCTGTGTGTTGCCGGGCAGGTTACTTAAGCTCTCTGAGTTGGCCTCCTCCTCTGTTGCTGGGCTTAGTACGGCCTTGTAGAATTGTGGTGAGGAACAGAAGGACCTAACACTATTCATATGTCATAGTCGGCGTCAGAAAAATTACCTCCTCCGCATCGTCACTTCTCTGTGTCTGGAGGAGGTGAGCTTGGTTTAGTCCTCAAATGACCCGACCCTTTGGAAACACACTGGCCCTCACATGGGCATTTTCAAGCCCTGCTGGAGGAAGGATCAGTTACTGTAGCCTTTCTAGAAAGAAATGAAATTATAGCCACCCAAAGCCTCAAAGTGCCACTAGCTTTTAATTCAAGAATTCTGCGGCATTCCACTAAAGAAAAGGACCGCGTCCACGCGCAAAGATTCGCCTGCAAGGAAGCTGAGCGCAGTGTGATTCTGTCCGCGCTCAAACGAAGCACACAGATGGCAGCAAAGCAGAGTTTGTAAGCTGGGTGGGAAATGCCTCAAACCGAGTATCAATTAAACATGGCGTTGCTTTCTCTTTTACACCAGAGGCTGGGAAATGCTTTCTGCAAAGGACCCACAGTAAATATTTCAGGCTTTTCGAGTCGTACAGTTTCTAGCTAACTATTCCACTCCCCTGTTGTTGTGGGAAACCAGCCACAGACCACACATACGCGAAGGGGCTGGCTGCGTGCCAATAAAACTTTATTTACAAAAACAGGCCGTCGGATGCTGACTCCAGTCGTAGATGGAATATTAGCAAACCACGAAAGCTAATGGCGCGGGAGCAACCTAGTCCTACGCGGGGAGTCAGTGCACGCTCTGAGGCTGTCTGGGTCTAGGATCCCCCACGACATGAAGATTTGAGCACAAGGAATTTATTTGGGAGGTGACCCCAGGACACACCAGTGGGAGTCAGGGCAGTGGGACAGGGAAGGGAGGTGGTCAATAAAAGGGGCATTTTCTAGGATGTTCCCACTATGTGCCCCTCGGGCGCAGTGTACCAGGACCCTGGGAGACAGTGCCGGCCACACCCAGCCCTCTCCGCCGCCCAGCAGGATTTCATCCATGAATTCCCTCTTCCTCCTTGTTGAGGGCTATTTTGGGGGACAGTGAAAGGCTGTCATTCCAGCACTTCTATTTGTCCCATGTGTGGACAAGCGTCCCCAGGAAAGCCGGGCTTGTGCAGAAGGGGCAGGGTTCCCGCTGGCAGACTTAGGTGGGGGCAGGGAATGCAAACCAGCAGAAGAGGCGGCCAGACAACTCTACATGGTGTGAGACCACGTCTGTTCCGATGCATAGCACTTGGGTATGTTTCTTCCGGAACAGAAAAAGCAGGCAAGGCGGAAAACTCGCACACCGATCAGCCAGCCGCGAACCACGGTGGGACGGGGACCAGGGAGGCGCTCCTGTCCTTGACGCGCTCCTGCGTTCAGTGGTTACAGAGAGTGCGCCTCGTCCCGGTCGCGCAAACGTCAATAAAAACGTACAGGCAGGCTGTAGGAAAAAATACTAATGATAGGGTTTGTGGTTATCAAGCTAGTATTAAGTTAATAAAGTTAATGCGAAACAGGCCGCAGAGCAGTTCCATTTTTACGGCCTTCTGCGTGTGTGTGTACACAGGTTCTGTGGATGTGTGTGGATGTGCATGGATCTGTGTGCATGTGTGTGCCTTCTCCGTACACTCATCCGAGTGTCTATCATCTATCTACCTAGGGAGGAGAGAGAACATCATTGGTATCTGGCAGGACACATGGCCCTGGCCGGTTTGGTTCAGAGGTTAGAGCCTCGGCCCTCGGTCCCCGATCCCCGGTCCCTGTGGGGGTTGTGAGGGAGGCAGCCAGGTGATGTGTCTCTCACATCAATGTTTCTCTCTCTCTCTCTCCCCCTGTCCCTCCCTCCCTTCCTCCCTTCCTCCCTCCCTCCCACTCTGTCTGAAGATAAATGGAAAAATATCCTCGAGTGAGGATTTAAAAGAAAACAAGTGAACGATGGTTTCTTTGGACTTTCCCCTCCCAGAGTTATTAGACCCTCCAGCCTCTGCCTCGAGGTGTGTGGGGTGTCTGAGAGGCACCTGGGCGGCCCGAGCCCCGGAAGCAGAAGCAGTGAGGTGCTCCTCTCCATGAGGGCGAGGGGCACGTGCCCCCGGGGGCTCATTGTGTCAACTGCCATGTGTAGAGGGACCCCTCCTGGAGGAGGCTTTGTTCCCAGCCGGCACTCAGGCTGAGGATCCGAGGTGGCTGGAGGTGCGATGCGAGACGAGAAGAGGGTGTCTGCAACTGCCGCCTGAAAGCCCCTAGTCCCCGTTCTGTTCCCTCTGTTCCCCGGGGGAAGGCAAGGCCCCGGGCTCTAGTTCACAGCCACACCCCCAGTGCTGGGATATAGTAGATGCTCAGTAAAGCGCAGTTCCCACCACAGGCCTCTCCTCCCCCTGGAGAACAGGATTTGAGGGGACTGTTGGGGTCGAAACCATGCAGGAAAAAGACTTTAAAGTGGGCTAGCTGGCCGCGCGTCGCACTTCCTGCTCGAGTTCAAAGTCAGCCCTGCCCCTGGCACTGCCATTAGGAGTTTAGATTGTTCCAGAATCCCGCTGCTGACTGTTCAAAAGGCTCCCAGCTGCTATCAGGAAATAGCTCAGGAAGGTCTCCATTAAACACCAAGAAACTGAGATGCAATCAGCCGGGCTGGAATTCAGGAAAGTGCTGGCTCTGGAGTTTAAGAAAGAAAGAACACATTTCAGGGCGAAAGGAGGCCAATCTGCCAGCTGAACCCTTTTTCCCCTTCCACCTGCCGGGCAAGGCCAAAGCCGCTTCCCCTGGCCCGCCGGGAACTTCAGGAAGCAACGGGCCTCCAGCCCCGGGCACAGCCCCCCCGCGGCGGAGCTGGGATCCACCGGCGACGGACAAGAAGGTCCCACGATTGCTCCTTCTGGTCGTTGGCATCGGCCCGTCATCTTTCAGTTGTGGTCTCCAGGGCCAAACATGAACCAGGATTTTCCATTATGGTTGCAATTTTGGCTTGTAATTTTATCACTCGAATCTAAATCCACTTCAGAAACGCCATAAACTAATTGTCACTGAATAAACTGAAACTTTTGAGGAGTTTATAAAAGTGATTTAATGAAAAAGAAAAAAAAAAAAAAAGTAAGATAGAAAACAAATGTTGCCTACAGAATTGCTGGCAAAAAGGTAAAAACTCTCTGTTTGTTTTGAACGCGTGCCCTGGTGTCGGCCGAGCCCTGGCTGCCGCGGCCTCGGAGCCCGGTGGCGGCCGAGAGGTGGTTTGTGTTGGGCCCCGGGAGGCTCATTGAGGGCACGTCCGGGACCAGGGCATGGGTCGGGTCAGCTGCAACTCAATGGGGACAGATCAGATCATATCCTCATCCAGCCGAACACACGGTCATCTCCTCGATTAAAAATACTAATAACAACAGAGTGAACGTTGGGGTTAAGTCAATGCGCGTTAATTACTAAGCTGCGACCGTTTTCACCGTGTCTGAAGCTAAACACTTCAACGCGTGTTGTCAGTTTACGTTAGGCAATAATTTGAATGACTACCGGTTAGCTGTTTCACTTCATTCATATTAAGAAACAATATACAAAGGGTATAAAGTGATCAGCTCTGTTTATGCTGAGAGGAGGTTGTAAAGGCGGCGCACGGGAGCAGGGCAGAGGGAGAGATTGTTCCTGGCTTTGGATGGGCTTCTGTGGATGGTTTATGAATGAAAATCTTTGGAGACGTTTCTAACTGCAGGCAGCCTGGGGAGGGTCAAGCAGAGCGGAGCCCACCAAAGCGTTGCCGGCACGAACAGGGAGACCAGAGAGCTTCCTGCAGGGCGAGGCTGGCGGACCAGGGAATGTCTGTGAACAGAGATCCTTCCGGCTCTGGGATCTGTTGAACTCCGACGAGAAGACTCTAGCGGGACCCACGAGAGCTGGATTCCAGCATTTTCCATGGGGCGGGGGCTTTTGTGGGATTCTGAGCTTCCTGGTTGGTTGAGGAACGTGGGGTCCGGACCTACCTCCCAAGTTGGCCTCAGAAATACCCAAAGAACCTCTTGGCTTCAAAACCCCGACATGTCAGGTCTTCTGTGTAAACGAGACACACGGGTGTCAGAAAGAAGTCTAGGATGTCCGGCGCTGCGGCCTCTCCCGTGGCTGTGGTAAAATGACAGCAGCGACAACAAAACCTGCAAAAGTGTTTTCTTTAGTTAAGCCTCACAGAATAGGAGGTAAGGAGAAGCAACCCCACTGTCCAGCAAACATGAAGAGAAACAAGCCCTGGCCGGGTGGCTCAGTAAGTTGGAATGGCTTCCCGTGCACCGAAAGGTTGAGGGTTCAATTCCCCATCAGGGCACATACCTGGATTGCAGGTTTCATCCCTGACTAGGGCACATACAAGAGGCAATCGATGTTTCTCTCTCACATCAGTATTTCTCTCTCTCTCTCTCCCCCCCTCTGTCTCTCTCTCTCTTCTCCCTTCCTCTCTTTAAACATGTCCTTGTGTAGATTTAAAAGAGAGAGAGAGAGATAAACAATATGTGGCATATACATCCAATAGAATATGATCAACTTCAAAAAGGGAGGAAATCCTGTCACATGCCACGGTGTAGGTGAACCTTAAGGACCTTATGCTGAGTGAGATGAGCCAGTCACAGACGTGCAAATACTGTAGATTTCACTATATGAGGTCCCCAGACCAGACAGATTCACAGAGACAGGAAGTAGAACTGTGGTTGCCAGGGGCTGGGGGGTTAACATTGGATGGAGACAGAGCCTCAGTTGGAGAAGATGAGGAAGTTCTGGAGGTGGCTGGTGGGGACAGTTGCACAACAGTGTGAACATGTTCGATGCCATTGCCCTGGCTGCCCGAAAATGGCTAAAACAGCACATTCTATGTCATGTGTTCTTTGCAACAATAAAAGAAAAACAATGTAAAATAGGTACAAAGTTGAGATGAAATGATGCATCCAAACAATTTCGGTTTGGTCGGAAAATAATACGTGCTCATATATGTAAGTATTTGTTATCATTATTGTTACTGGTGCCCCATACATGCTTGTGAAATGCTTTATGAGGGAGAGAGAGAAAGATTTCATTTCTATTGATCTACAGCAGGGTGCACCTAGGGTGGTTTATAGTATTAAATGGATGAGCCAGGTCTGGAAAATGAGAGCGTACCAGAGGGTCTCACCTCGGTCCCACCCCAGGAGTCACAACTCCTTAAGCATTTCTGGGGCATCTGGCACATTCTCTACAGCCTAAAGTTGTGGTCCACTGGACCATCTGGTGCCGTTAAGGTCCAGGACACAGGACCTCCTCGTGTGTTGCCTCTTACATTTCAAACCAGCTCAACTGTCTTTCAAACACTCTTGCACTTTGCTTCATGTTCCGCGATGCTGTGTGGAACAGGCAGGAACACTTATGGATGAGGAGACAGAGGTCGCCGGGTCCTTCCCTCGCCAGAGTTGTCCCCATCTGGGAGTAGAAGCCGCCTACCACCCCGGTTTCTATCTCATTGTGGGGCACAGTCTCCCAGTGGCCAGGTGTTTTTAGTGAGCGGCTGCCCATTCTGGCTGGCATTGCACTAACATAGGGAAGGAGCAAGAAAGGACGACTTTGTGCTTTAGATGTTCCTCCCTCTAATGACAGTGCTGGTTTCCTGGTGGATGAGCAAATTCCTACAGACACCTTCTCTTAGGGGACTCATGTCCCCCTGGAACTAGACACACTGAACCCATAATCTCCCTCTCCCTGTGCCTCTCCTCCCCTCCCTTCCCCATTGCCCTCCTCGTCCCCTTCCTCTCCCCCTTCCCCTGCCCTCTCCTTCCTCTCCCCCTCCCTCTCCCTCTCCCTCTCCCCCCTCCCCCTCCCTCTCCCTCTCCCTCTCCCTCCCTCTCCCCCTCCCTCTCATTTTTGAGTGGCTGCCAAGAGAGACAGAGACCCAAGGCTGAGCACCAAGTCCAACTTCTGTGTTTACTAAGGGGCCAAGAATCTTCTCTTGGAGAAGGAAGAGCACCAGGTTTCTATTTTTTATTTCTTTCACGTGAAAACCACCAATGTGGCTGGGCCATCTGCACCCACTTTACCTAGCACCCCCCCCAAGACCCCGCAAAGGCCAACTTGATTGTCCAAGGATCAAGAAGGCTCATGGGATGCAGGACTTGGAGAGCTAACGCCGAGATGAGCTGGTCACCCTTGTCCACGGGCCAGTCTTCTGACATCTCCAGTTTTCCTCTAGCTTGAAACAGACGCCTGCAGCCCAACGCAGCCTGGACCGTCATCAGAGCCCTGCCCGCTGGACCCTAATAGGATCTCTGGCAGTTAAAGACGGCATCTGATCTTATCACCTTCTTCTCTGGCAAGGCTGGCTCCCCCAGAATAACTTTTATCTGGAAATAAAATAATGCAGTTAATGTCCTGGCTCTCGAAAGCCCTCTCGGGTGATCTCAGCGCTAATGATTTAACGAGTGTCCTCCGTCTGCTAATTACCTGGAGCATTTATTAAGTCAAAGGCATTTGGCTCAGAGGCAAAGGCAGGGATCTGCGAGGACCTGGTGCCGTGAAGGGAGTCGTCCGAGTCATCCGCGGGCACGGGGAGTTGTTCCTTTTCTTTCTCCACTTGGCTGTAGGATGGCTCCGTTCCCCGCACCCCACTACTTCCCGGGGCAGGAAAAGTGCACGCCACTCGCAAGTGTCCTGGCTGCATTTACGTCACCTAAGAATTCTCTTTCTCTGGCTGGCTCTGGCATCACCCGGCCGACAGGCTCCAGGAAAATCGTAAACCCTGTTGAATGGCACCGTGGTCACGGCCTGTCCCATTGGAATACGTTTGTGCTTTTTGTCTTGTAATTGTCAAAATGGACTCGCCGGGAAACGAGTCGCCAGCTGTGTGCAGGCTGGGCTCTCGGAGTTTCGGGGGGAAGGCAGGCAGCAGACTGGGGGGAGCCCCAGCCAGCGCCTTCCACATCCTGCCTCACCTCCTTCTTCATCTGTAAAAGAAGCCTGCGACCCTTTTGGAATGGCCCCAACAGCTCCGTGAGCACTTCCAGAACCTTCTTGTCCACACTTAGGGCTGAGTGTATCACACAGAAAGTGTATCCCACAGGAAACCCTTCTCTGTACACCGCGGGCTAGAGCGTATCACCCAGGAGAGGAACTGAGCTGGGCTCCGCCGCTGAATAGCTGTGTGACCTTGGGAGAGGCACAGCGCCTCTCTGAGCTTCCCTTTTCACGTCTCTGAAATGAGGGGAGATTGGACTCGTCGGGTGTTTTCCACTTTGTCTCATCCTGGGATCATATTTTCTAGGAAAACCTTTCCAGGAGATGACGTTTGTAAAAGGGCTGAACACTGAGAACTGCTGGAGGCAGACAGTCGGTGGCTTGGCCCGTCTGCTGAGGGCCCCTGCCACCATCCTACGGGGGCTCTAGGGCTCTTCTGTTTAGTTAATATGGTGAAATGCTCTCCGAAGAGAGTTCGAGTTTGCGATTCGGTGTTCTAGGATTTGCCAAAACCTGCATCGGCCTGTCTGTCCAACCTACCGCCTTTCTCTGTCTCTCTGCCCCTCTCTGCATCTACCATCTGTCTGTCTGTCTCAAATTCATCTTCATTTCTTCCCCAACTTTCACTTGCCTGAGAATTGCCTGGCGATCTTTTTTTTTTTTTTTTTTTGTACAGATAGAGTGGGAGGGAGAGAGAGTGAGAAACATCGACGTGAAGGGACACATCGAGTGGCTGCCACCCGCACGACCAACCAGGGCCTGGGACAAACTGCAACCGAAGTACGTGCCCTTAGCGGGAACCGAACCCGGGTCTCTCCGGACCGCAGGCCGACGCTCTAACCGCTGAGCCAAACTGGCCAGGGCTGCCTGGCGATCTTGTACAAACACGGACACGCCGTCTCCGATTCCGAGGTGGGGGCGGGGACCCGGAGTTGTGCGCCTTTGCGACCTGCTCCAGGTCATGTGGATGCCGCTGGTCCTGGACCGTCCTCTGCAGCTGCTAACCACACGGTCCCTTCATGTCGGATCCCAGACGCTTTGGGAGAAAGCTAGGAGTGTAAAGAACACAGTTAGCACTACCCATTTCTTACATGCACTAGGAGCGACAACCAACGATGGACTTGTGTCCAACTTACTTGTCTGCAATTTGGGGAGCCTAATAGTATTTGCATCATGGAATACTTGCAGTTACTAAATTGGGGATTTCCCCCCTTTATGGTTGAGGCGTAAAACGCTGACTCGTTAGTAGTCAGATTGGGTCCACATACCCTAGGACGCAGCCACATCTCATCCTGGGTTATGTCACCCTGCAGAATTCTCACACAGGTCCACTGGGACGTGTGCAAAGATGTCCCCTGGAGTGTTGTTTACGGGGAGAACTTAGGTACTGTCACTGGGACAGTGGCCAGTACAGTGAGGGGTGCCTGCCACAGAGTGCAAGACACCAGTTAGGGACACCCCGCACCACGGATGGGTCTTACTACTGTGCTGAGGGGGGAAGAGGAGAATGAGCTATGTCACCAGTTCTGCAAGTCGTCTGCACACAAGCCTCGTGCAGGCCACAAGGACACATCGGAGCAGTGGCCTGTGAGGCAGAGGGGCAGGAAGTTGGAGAGAGGGGGTTGGAGAAATAAAACAAGAGAGGGACTCACTGGGGCCGGGGAGGACAATGCCCTCAGCACCCGAGTCCAAGGAAAGACTGCACAGTAAAGGAATACACATGAAGTGAAAAAATAAAAACAAAAATGCTGGCCTGGGCCTCCACAGACAAGTAAGAGGACTCCTTTCGCCACAGACTCTGCACCTTCTGTAACTTCCTGGGGGGCCTCTTCCCAGCAGTGCAGGATGACTGTCGCCTGCTCCCCTGCCCCGGGGTGTCCCCAGAGCAGGGGACTCCGGGCATGGTCAAAAGATAAAGAGAGAGAGAAAAGAAACAAATCATCAGGGCTTCCCTCTCCTTTGTTCTCCTCACCCTCTCATGGTCAGCACTGGGCAGGACTAACTGTCTTTGTGGAGTTTTAGTGCCAAGTCCATCTGTGGGTGACACAGACCAGTGGTCCATGGATCTGGCAACACCATAATCAACCACAGCACTTGATGGGGGAAAAAAGGAACTAAACTAAATTCCCAGGGCCCACTGCATGCCAGGCTCTCCATGGGATTAGAGAATCTGAGGATTCTTTAAAAAAAACAAACATTTTTACACAAGTTTTTCAGGTATTTGGAATGAAACCCAAGTTAGAACAAGGAGTGTAGCCCCAACCTGAGTCTTCAGATGCGGAGACAGGACTCTCCTTCGCCCCCTAGTGGCAAGGATGAAATGCACGCGGCGCTCCCTGCCTGGAGCGCTCAGGGGCAGGTGGAGGCCAACAGAAGCCTGGTCTGCGGCTGGTGTCCCGTGGATGCAGGTGAAACCACGGCCCCGTGCAGGAACGTGGCGTCCCTTGCTTTTCACCCTGTCCCACAACTTATCACCATCAGCATTATCCGACTTGATCTTATTTGTATTTTCAGATGTGCCTTTCCTGAGTCCAGAGAAATGGCTCTTGTGGTGGAATTTTAGCCGCTGTGGCCAGACTTCAGGGAGCTGGTTTGCTGGAGACCTTTTCTTCCTTTCACTCACATCTGTTCAAGTCTATGCTTAGGTCAAGTTCCCTGACTCCTTGTCACTCCTCAGAGGCCTCTCAGATGGTACCCAATGAACAGGATATTGTTGCACTTACATCTCAGCCAACAGAAAGAGCGCGGGCGCTGAGCAGCCAGGCGCCAGAGAAAAGTTTCTGCGTGTTTTAT
The DNA here is from genome assembly GCF_014108415.1 of Molossus molossus. Classification (NCBI taxonomy): domain Eukaryota; kingdom Metazoa; phylum Chordata; class Mammalia; order Chiroptera; family Molossidae; genus Molossus; species Molossus molossus. The sequence continues at coordinate 20,239,002 of NW_023425357.1, forward strand.
CTTGAGCAGTGAAGGGCTCCCACTCTGTCACGTCCAACCGCTGTGGAGAACCAGCACGAACTGGACCGCGCGGGGGGCTGCCGTGTGCAGGAGTGTGAGCACACACGGCCCCTGCCCTCCGGGAACCTAGAGTCTATCAGGAAAGATAATATAGTCCAATGACCACGAACACAGATTATTAGATTCAGAAACGCTGATTAAGTCTACAGAGACGGTCGGGAAAAGAGCCCATAGAAGGGGGAACAGCATGTGCAAAGGCCCTTCGGCAGGAAAGCCCTGTGGTGCTGAGTGTGGCTAGAGGAGAGGCCAGGGAGGGAGGCAGGGCCAGTCCAGCAGGGCTCAGTGTCCATGGGAAGGACTGGGGCCAGGTTCTGTGAGTCCCAGGTGTCATGGGCACGGTTTCAGCAGGGGATTGACGTTATCCATTTTTTGTTTTCGTATTTTTGTTTTCCCTGATGTCAGTGCACGTGGCTAAGAGAGATCAAATAGTCCTGGGAGCCTTTGAATGAGAAACACTGGCATTCTGCTTACTCCAGCCCATCCCCAGTTCTATTCCCCAGAGCAACCATTTTGGTTTGGGGTTTTTTTGTGGGGTTTTTGTTGTTGTGGTTTTGTTTGTTTGTTTGTTTGTTTATGTTGTCATTCTGCTCACAATAGTGGAGAACATCAACCATCAATCAATAACTACATTTATTAGTAAATTCATTCCCATCCCAAACCCAGCATGGCAAACTCAGGAAAGAATCCACAGAACAGCTGGTTAGTCAAGTCTCTTCTGTGGCTCTTCCCTGCCCTCTGGGGAGGCCTCTGCAGGGCCCGCTGGGCCAGGCTCTCCATGGACGGGGTGCTATGAACCTCGAGGAGACTTGGACTCGGGAGCATTCCCCAGTCCCGTGTGTATAGGAAGCTGGCGGTTGGAACTGACTGCGAGTGGGTGCGGGGACCTTTTGTTTTAGAACATCAATCGTTGGAAATCTGACAGGAAAATACATTTCCCAGGAGGACATCTATTCACGTTCATCGGAAATGGCAGTGATAGGCCCAGAGTGGAGGGAGGGAGGGGGGGAGAGGATGATTCATTCATTCATTCAGTTATTCATTCATTCATCCATTCATTCATTCAGCAAGTGTTTCTGAGCACCTGCAGTGTCCTCTCTGCTGGAGATGCTGGCAGTGACTGTCCTCGGGAGCCTATACTCCAGCGCAGGCAGACAGGCGGTGCAGACGCCGACGAGGAAGCCAGCAGTACGCCTGCAGGTGTGGGTTGCAGGAAGAAAAACCAAGCAGCACAAACAGGACAGGAAGTGGGTGGTGCTCTTTAAATAGGACTGTCCTGCAGCTTCTCTGAACAGGTGACATTTGTGTGGGAGCCAGGAGGAGGGGCAGGTGGCCACGATGACGTGAATTCCTGGGTCTCTGCACTCCTAGCAGACAGCTCCACAGCGGGGGTGGGGGAGGGGCAGAGGGCAGCGAGGAAGGGGGCATGTGGGGCAGGGAGCAGCAGGGGCCAGTTCAGGAGGTCCTGGGCCATTTTAAGGACCTTGGGTTGCAAGAGAGCGAGAGAGAAAGAGAGAGAGCCGGGGGCTTGCGCCTCTTGGGTTCCCACGCCCAGCTTCCTGCTGCCTGGGCCACCTACTCCCAGCTCCACCGCTGTGGCCGAAAGGACTTGACATTTCTTCCTGCAACATTACATGAAGGTGCGGAGCCCCCCACATGGGTGTCCTTTGGCTTCAAGAAGGTGAAATTTGCCTTTGCAGATGGACATGGACTGGAGGGCCAGATGAGCATTGAAATATATACGTTACATATTTTTGTAAGTGCCTCTAACCTTTTTAAGATACAGCAACACTATTTTATTTTTATTTTATCGTATTTTTTCTTGCTGTTTCTTTATTTTAAATTTATATTTATTGTTGAAAGTATTACAGACATCTCTCCTTTTCTTCCCCATGGACACCCTCCTCCCGCTCCCACCCCCCACCCCTGCCTTCAGCGAACAGTTGCCTGTGTCCATTCGTTATGCATATAAGCATGTAAGTTCATTGGTTTATCTCTTCCCGCCCCCGCCCCCTTCCCGCTGAGGTTCCTCAGTCTGCATCTATTTTGTTTGTCAGTTAATTCTGTTCATTAGATTCCACAAATAAGTGAGACCATGTGATACTTGTCTTTCTCTGACTGGCTTATTTCACTTAGCATAATAATCTCCAGGTCCCTCCATGCTGTCTCAAAGGGTAAGAGATCTTAAATAGGTTATATTTAAATCTATTTCTATACAAATACACTTATTTTTTATGATACATTAATCAATTACATATTGTATCACATATAATATAGAAATTATATTATATAATAAATTATAACTACAGTTATACACTATATATTTATATTTTATATAAGTATATGTTTATATAAAGAAAATTATATATTTTATGTTTATAAAGTATAATTATAATATAAATATTGTATTTACATAGTTAGATTAAATAGCATATTACATAAATGTATAATATACAAACTATAAATTATAGTTTATAAACTATACTTATTTCTTATAATATGCAGTACAAAAATAAATATATATAATATACACAGATAAATATATATAATATACACAGATAAATATATATAATATACACAGATAAACATATGTAACTTTCAACAGAGACCATTCTGCATCGTGACGGTCATTCCCACCGGGCGGGGCTGCCTTTTCGGTCAGCCCTGACCCCAGCCAGCTATCTTTCCCTAACAGTGTTGAATGGATAGAAGCCATTCCTAGCGGGGACACCTGAGATCCCAGGGCCTGAGTTCTATCCGAGCCCAGGCATGGGTCCAGGGTTCCTGGTTGACCTTGAGAGTTGGGTCAGGAATGCCCCCCCCCCGCCCCGCCCATCTAATCCCAGGGTCCCTGTGAGAGCTGGTGGGAAAAACACATAAAATGCCCCTCCGAGGTTTACAAGGTTTACGAGGCCGTCAGTTCCTTTGGGCAATGCCCCCAGATAAGAGAGTATTAACATGTGAGGGAGGACTCCTCTGGAGATGCAGCTCCCAGAGAGAAGGGAACCTCCCCCTCCCTCCTCCCAGCCCCTCCCTGGTCCTGTTCCTAGCAGCCCTGCACCCCTTACTGATGGGGTGGACCTTCAGGAGCCCCAGCCCTGGGCTAGGCCCTGGGAACTCGCGGAGAAGATAAGGCGCTCCCTGCTTATTCTTCTGACCCAGGAGCCTGACAGACCTGCTTTGGGAACTCGATAAGCATTGTGATAGAAAGTAACCAGGGTAGCAACACTTAAAAGCACCCTGGGGGGTGGGGGGGAGAAGTGCATATTGAAATATCCAGAAAAGTGTGAAAATCATAGACATGCAACTTGATGGACTTTTTCTAAATAAACACAGCCCTGGGACCAGCCTCTGCAGCCCCCAGGGTCCCCGCGCCGTCCCAGCTGTGCCTCCCACGCTCTGGGCTCCTGATTAGGCTTATCAGGCCAGGTTCAGTCAGGGAGGCAGAACCGCCTAGGGATGTGGGATAACAGATTTATTACAGGGATTAGACCCTGCACGATTGTGGGAGGAGTCGGGGAGGGTCGAAGACAAGGCCCACCCCGGTCTTCCAGAAGCTGGGCTGTGGTGCGCGGCTAGCAGGAGAAGCTGAGCGCAGGCTTGCACGTGGTCTCCAGATTGGAACCCAGCAGGAGCAATGGAGAAGCCCGTGGACAGCTGCCTGTGCAGCTGGTGGTCTGGGGGTTACTATTGGTCCGTGACACGGGCAAGAGGGAAGGAGCTCTGTGCCTTTTCTTCCCAGGGCAGCTGCCAGGACTTCGGGGAGCAATGGCCACGATTCCACTTCTACCCTTCAGACCGAGGGCACGTCCCTCCTTCTGCCAACTCCCTCCTGGGAGAGCCCAACACCTACCCAGATCGAGGCACCTGCTCGAACAGGCGTCTGTGCCGGCTTCTTTCACTCAGCATTTTGTTGGTGACCTTCACCCATGGTGTCGTATGTAGCAAGAGCTGTTCATTCTCACGTTTGCATAATATTCCATTGCATAACTATCCTAGAATTTATGTATTCGTTCAACTGTTGAAAGGCATTTAAGTCGTTTCTAGTCATTAGCTGTTACAAATCATGCTGCCTGCGTATTCTGGTGCGTGTCTTAGGGTGGACAGACCTGCACATGTTTCTTGGATATATGCCTAAGTGTGGAACCTCTGGGTCATAGGCTAGGCTCATATTCGGCTTCAGTAGATACACTCAGGTCCCCAAAATGGTTGCACCATCCTCTTATTTTTAGTGCTTCTTGTGCTTACTTGGTGTGTGTCTTGAAACCAGGCTTGTGTCAGATGCCCCAGGGGCTGAGCACATACAACAGGAGGAATGAGACCCTAAGTTACATGTAAACTCATTTACATTTTTTGTTTACTTGTTTATTGCCTGCCTCTCTCTCTCACCCCTACCTCCCACCCCAGACTGTGAGCTCTATGAGCCTACGTTAGCAGAATGATGCACCCCACAAAGATGTGCAAGTTCCCCATCCCCAGAACCTGGGAATGTGTTACCTTACATGGCAACAGGACATTAAGGCTGCAGGTGGAACCGATCAGCTGACTGTTAGATGGGGAGAGCGTCCTGGGTTTCCAGGTGGGCCCAAGGTAATCGCAGGTTCTTGAAAGCAGAAGAGGGAGACAGAGAGAAGGCAAAAGAGCATGAGAAGAACTGAAGCTGTTATTGCTGGCTTAGAAGACAGAGGAAGAGACCAAGAGCCAAAGAATGCGGGAACCTCTAAAAGCTGGAAAAAGCAAGGAATTGAATTCTTTCCTGGAGCTTTCAGAAGGAACCAGCCCTGCTAACGCCTCGATATTAGCCCAAGGAGACCCAAGTTGGACTTCTGACCTCCAGAGCTGCAAGAGAACAGAGGTGTGTCATTCGAGTCACCAAATTTTTGTTTGGTGTTTGTTACAGCAGCAACAAGAAACGGATACTGTCTTGTTCCCTGCTCTGTCCCCAGGGCCTGGTCCTCAGTAGATTCACAATAAATACTTACTGACTGAGTAAATATAGTGAAGGGAACTCTTTGCTAAGAGCCTTCGGCCAGGCAACCTCTTGAGACCCAGTTAGGGTTGCCACACACCGCCAATAAGAAGACAGAATGCCCAGGTAGTTACAGCCGATAAGAAGACAGAATGCCCAGGTAGTTACAGCCAATAAGAAGACAGAATGCCCAGGTAGTTACAGCCAATAAGAAGACAGAATGCCCAGGTATTACAGCCAATAAGAAGACAGAATGCCCAGGTAAGTACAGCCAATAAGAAGACAGAATGCCCAGGTAAGTACAGCCAATAAGAAGACAGAATGCCCAGGTAAGTACAGCCAATAAGAAGACGGAATGCCCAGGTAAGTACAGCCAATAAGAAGACGGAATGCCCAGGTAAGTACAGCCAATAAGAAGACGGAATGCCCAGGTAAGTACAGCCAATAAGAAGACGGAATGCCCAGGTAAGTACAGCCAATAAGAAGACGGAATGCCCAGGTAAGTACAGCCAATAAGAAGACGGAATGCCCAGGTAAGTACAGCCAATAAGAAGACGGAATGCCCAGGTACGTTTGAATTCCAGATAAACATCGAACCATTTTTATGAAAGTATGTCTGGTGCTGTACTAAAAAAGAAACCATTCATTGTTGAGTTGGAGTTCAAGTTTACCTGGTGTCTTGTGTTTCATCAAACAACCCTATATGAAGTCATTTCTCAAACAGCAGAGTGTGCCCCGAATTCACAGCTCGTCGGGGTCGACCCAAGGCTTGAAGGTAGACCTGTGTGATTCCCACGACCCCTACTCCTCCCCCCAGCATCCGCTGCTGCTCAGCGGTGTGATGGAAGTGAGCCAAACACATCATCTCCCAGCAGCCCTCCCACCTGTGCTCTGAGGAAGCAGGTTTAAGGGTCACCTCTGCTGAGCACCACCAGGGGCCATGCAGCTCTGGGGAGTGTGTGGTGCCCAGTCTGTCTGGTCCTTCAGGAGGAAGTCGAGCACTGAAGTGGGACCCTCGGCCAGACAGTGGAGGCTCCGAAAGACCTTGGCCGTGTGTGTCTTCCTGCCAAGCCGGCATTCCCCTGCGCAGGGGTCTGAGGAAACCAGCTAAGGAAACAGGAGGCAAGGGAAGTCCTTCCTTCAGAGGGACGCTCCAGGAGGCAAAGCCACCGGGATGCAAACTGGACAGAATCTCGCCGTTCTATTTCGGGGAAAACAGTACAAAAATAGGGTCCACATGGAATTCTCTTCCCCCCGCAGCGCGCTGGAGGAGGGAGAGTCAGGTCCTGATGCCCAGCGACCCCTGGCTTGCGCGGACTCACAAACACCTCCAGGAAGCGCCTCATCAAATGCGCTCACGTCCACGCACCGGCGCACAAAAATAACCGCCGACAAAAGCACCAAGAGCATCGGGAACTTGCTTTTGCAAAGGGCTCTCCGTTTTTGCTCATTAGTGAGGACTCCAAACCACCTCCGATTTTTCAAAGGAAATCAAAATGCAAGAGATCAAGGGATTTGCCCAAGGTCACCGGAGCACAATAGATGCTTCCCAAGTCTTGCAGTTTCCAGGCAATTGCTTGCCTTGAGAAGTTGGATGGCCTCTCCTTTAAAACTTTAAATACAGTAAACATGTAAAGCCCCTGCCCGGCCCAGCCTCCCCATCCAGGTCCCTTGATCCAGGGCAGGAGTATTCTAGAATGCTGCCAGCTTGAGATAGATTTTGGTACTTGTCAGCTCTGTGTGACTCATGTTCCTGGAGTTGGAGAAGTGATTTTTGAATCATTCCCCAAAGAGCAAGTGAAGGGGTGAGTATTGTCAGGCTTCTGGGAGCAAAGGAGCTAGCGACGAAGTCCAGTTGGGGAATTCAAGGAGAGCTGGACAAAAGGCCATGTGCAAAGTTGAGGGCAAGGTGTGGGGACTGTAATGGGGGGGGTGCTGTTACTACCTCAGTACCTGAAAAAACGAGGGAGAGGAAGCTTGGAGAGAGGGCAGCCCAGCCAGAGCTGGGACACAGCCAGACCACCCGATTGCGGCCAGGTCGCCAGAAGGGTGAGGCAGCCCCATACCTGAACAGGGTTGGGGATCTATAATCAAATACTGTGGGGGAGGGAGGCCCAAGGGGCTGCCTTGGGGTAGGTACGGTGGGATTAGGTTAACCAAGACAATTTACCCCCCTTTCCCCAGTGGCTGACTATAACCTAATTGACCGACAGTCAAACCTTGTTAACCAGATCCTTATCTCCTCGGGAAAATTGCGATTCTGTGTCACAATCTAGACCTTGATTGTGAAGAGTAGATACAATACGCACTTTATCAGGCCCAGGCACAGCTGTAAAACCCAAGAGCTCGGCTTGATGTGTTCTCACTTGAGCTCCTCCAGGGACTTTGGGCAGAGGCTGCTCTGGCAGAGGGTGTAGAGGGCAGTGCTGGGGGGCTTGGCTTCCTGAGGGCAGAAGCTGGGGTGACCGGCTCTCGGCTGCAGCCCGCCCAGCACACAGCCCCGGCTCCAGAGATGGGTGTCCAAGGAGGGAATGGACGCGGGCTGCCACCGTTTCCCTGACAAACCTCCTCCAAGTAGAGAAAGCACCACTCACTACTGCAAGGATCTTCCAATTGGGTTTGAAAGGAGGTTCATTTGTCTGGGAAATTTGGGTTGCTGACTCCGTGTCCGCGAAACGCGTTGGAAGGTCAGTTCCGAGGGGCGGAACGGTTTCCATGGCGACACAGCTCTCTCTGAGGTAGCCTTGCTCCAGGCTCAGCTGAGTCACTGAGATGCGGGCAGTGACTCACGCAGGGGTCAGAGTTCACAGGGCATGGTCCACCCTGTGAACTTCTTTGGGAGTCCTCATTCATGATTATTAGGGCCCTTCAGGTGGGTGTTGGGGATGGGAAGGGTGCAGGTTGAACCTCACTAAGAAGGAGTTTTCTCAAGAAAAAGGGGGACTACAGACTGGCTTCAGAGAGACGTGGGATTAGATCCTGTGATCCTCCCGGGTTCTGGGGCCCTGGCAAGTTAATTCACTTAAACAGAGTCGAGTGTCTGTGTGCTCCCCCACAGGGCTGGCGGGAACAGTCAAAGAAAGAGATGGTATTTGTAAAGTACCAGGCAGATGGTCAGCATTCAGTAAGTGCTGGGATTAGAGACAGTGTGGTTTCTTATCCTAGGACAGAGCTGTCCTATCAGTTGAAGATAGCCTTCGTCTGTGCAAATCCCTCATCTTTTTGTCTCAGCAACTTGGGGTCCAGCAGAGATACTTCATGTGTTCATTTCCATCTTCCCAACTCGCCAAAAAGAAAACAGATGCCGGGAAGGAAGCCAAGTGCGTATGAGCTGTTCTTTCCCCAAAAAACATTACAGCATCTCCTCTGCAGGGTGATGTAGGGATGAGGCCTATGCCATTGACATCTCATAGCTGCCAACTATGCCAGGAATCTGGTTCCTGTGGAAACCTCTGGGCTCCGTCCTCAAAGCCTGCTGCCCTCCAAATCCAATTACCTGCAATCATCAGTGACTTTGGACGGGTCCCCAGTGGACTGTTCAAATCATTCGTTGCTGGAAGCAGTCCCATCCGCACACAATGTGGACTCGAGCTCTGGGGCCTCAGTAACTGCTTCAGCAATTTCATGAACCCCGAGGTTGGGGGTTTCCAAGTCCTTACTTTGTTGATGGCTATTAAGAGAATTACGGTAACAAGACCATCTAATCCTTACCTGGCAGGGGAGTTGCCATGATCACGAAGATGGTTTTCCTAGGGCGAGGCTTATCCACTGCACTCCGGACGTGGGAAATTTGACTACAAAATTTGTGGTAATGGGAGACTGCGTTCACGCTCTCCCCTGGCTAAAAAAAACAAAAAAAAACAAAACAAAACAAAAAAGCTATCTAGCATGGTCCTGTAGCCATTACATGGACAATTGGGGGGCTGTGAATTGATATAACAACTTGGTTGGCTTCCGTTGTCAGTGACCTGGCGTGGTTGTTGGGAGAAAGAAATTGGATGAATCATTGTAAAGACGGTTGGGGGAAGCTGGTCAAGCCAAACACGTTTCTGAAGATTTCCTAGCCTCTCCACCCACCACCCTCTTGTATTTTGGTTTCAAGGGGAACGTGTTGCTTTTTGTTTCACTTAGTTGTACTAACAATGACCATAAGAGCTGCAGCAACTTGCCCTGAGCACTTGGGGTGAGTGAGAGTGGTACCGAGCTGCCAGGGACAGCACATGGCAGAGACCTGGGGGAATGCGCTGGGGTCGGCCAGGAAGGCCGTCCAGGGGACATGGGTGTGTGTGTGTATGTGTGTGTGTGTGTGTGTGTGTGTGTGTGTGTTATGCAAACTCGCTTCTTTTAAGATATTTTATTTGGAAATGACTTCAGATCTTCAGAAAAGTTACAAAGGAGTACAAAGATTTCTGGTATACCTTCCCCTGAGGTTTCCCAAGCGCTAACGTCTTCCCGTATTTGCTTTGTCACGTCTGGTAACCATGATGGCCCCTAGGGACACATTTTACATCACCGCAGTATTAACAAAATGAGGAATGTATGCCTGATATAACGCTTTCGTCTACTTTAGAGAGCTTGTTGGAATGTCACCAACTGTCCCATGAATGTCCTTTATAGGCAAAGGGGGAAGAACACACACACACACACACACACACACACACACCTTTTCTGGTTCAAGATCCAATCACAGCTTGCATTCAGTTGTCTCTTTAGTCTCTTCTATTCTGAAACATCCTTGGTCATGTTCAGTCTTTCATGACTGTGACATTCTGAACGTGGAAGCCTCGGTATCTCGTTGAAAGGCTCTTCATGTGGGTTTGTCTGATGTTTCCTCGTGGTGAGACTCCGTGTAGGAATTTTTGGCAGGAATAAACCAGAAGTGACGTGTGTCCTTGTCAGGGCGTCCTGTCAGGGGTCCATGACGTCATCTGTCCCATTACTGGGGATGGGGAAGGTGGTCCCTCTCTGTAAAGGCACCGATTCCCCTTTGCAGTTGATACATTCTGTATAGAATTAGAAAGATACTTTGAGACTATGTGAAATCCCTCTACTTACCATACTTCCACCTCCTAGTTCTAGCTTCCGTTGGGAATTCTCGCTTGAAGTATCGCAAGAGTGGCTTCCCAATGATGAAGGATGTCTTAACCCATCATTCCTGCTAACGGTTTTCATTGCGGTTCTAGCTCAAGAAAGCACTTTTTCTTCTCCCTCATTCATTTCATCAATACGGATCCAGGAGCTTTTATTTTATTCTCTGGGTTACAACCCGTTATTACCAGCATTCTTTCTGTTGCTCCAATTGTCCTAAATTTGGCCAGCGAGAGCGCCTTCAAGTTGACCTGTCCCCATGATCCACTGAGCCCTTCCTTATGTCTGTCATGACAGGATGTCCAGGCTCACCTTGGATTTTCCCTGTCCCATCTTGGAGCAAGCGATTCTCCCTTCCCCTCCCACTTCCTTTTTTATGATACTTCCATCCACCTTAATGAGCATTTACATCACCTGGTTTGCACCCAGGTACTATCTATGTTTTCATGCACCTGCTGGGGCTCTTTTCAAGCAACAGACCATTCAAGGGCCAGCAATTGGGAGGGAGGACTGAAGAATAAGGTGAGTCCAGACCGGTATTTCAGATCCTTGCAGATAATCCAGTGTGTGGTTTTCGGTCTAAGTGGCATTTTAATACCCAGGGTTCATTTTAGCCTCACCCATGACCTGCCTCCATTTTATCCCAAGCTCCTGCAAGTGAAGCCCAGCTGGTGGACATTCTTCTTCTTGTAAATAGTCATTTAACTTGGAGAACAGAGGATTAAAACAATATAGTTTGCAATGGAGCAACTGCAGCTCTCCGTCAGGATAATGCACGAGGCCAAGAATGCCTGTCTCCAGGGAGTGCCCCAAACCCCCAGGGCTCAACGTGCTTTCAATACTTTGTTTTGCATCTGAAAGTCTCGATGAGCAGACAGAGGGAGAAACTTCACAAAGACAGGTGGTTTAGCAGCCAAGGATCTAAGCTGCCTGCCACTTGCCCACAGGGTATCCTTGTGCAAACTAAAAAGAGGTGCCCCCCCCCATGAATATAGCCCTGAGTCATGTACAGGGTGTGAGCGCAGTGAGGGCTGGGTACCTGCCTGCCACTGCCCCCTTGGCTGGGAACCTTGTGCAGTGAGCCACCTATACAACAGCACCCAGCAGCCCAGGGTCCAAGAGAGTCCTGGATGTTTTCTTAGTGCCTTCCACAAGGAATTGTGTCAGCCCACCAAGAATAAGAAAGGGCAATGTCATGGTTCAATGTCAGCAATTGGTTGTATACACATGTCAGCTCCTTGAAGTCCTTGCTTTCATGAATTGCTGTCACTTAGGCAGCCTCAATCCTTGCTAAGGAGAAACGACGTTAGGAGGACTCTCTTTGGGCACCTTGGCTTTGTTTGTACCTCTAGGGTGGTGGCAAGAGTAAAGAAAAGCTCAGTGAGAAACCTGCCTGGAGGAGGTTCTTCCATGGAAGGTAGCATTTCTGGAGCTACCATGATGACTCGGTGTCCGGAGCCTTAATCAGCTGTGACACAGACACTGGGGTGGTGTCAGTCACATGTCATGAGTGTCCGAGAATGTGGGAGGACATCTTGGAGGGCAGAGACAAACTGTGAGGCGAGAAGGAGGGAGTAGAGGTGGGAACAAGGAGTTCAGGCAAGGGGGGCGGCCCCTCTGTGTCAAGCCTGTCTCATGTTGGCATTTTTATTTCCATTTCATAGACGCAACTTTGTGTTTTAAACAAATAATTACACCCCAGAGTAATCATGTGACAAAGCTCTGTCCTGATTGTATAGGTTGTATTTTAGTCTTGCTATGGAATGCATTCTTTACATACATAATATTATCTCACTTTTTTTTGTAGGAGTACTATATTTTTATGTTGGTTTTTTTTTGGGTTTTTTTTTGGTACGTGCCCCGAGCGGGAACCGAACCCGGGACTCTCTGGTCCGCAGGCCAACGCTCCAACCACTGAGCCAAACCGGCCAGGGCAGGAGTACTATATTTTTATAGGTAAGGAATGTAGGTATTAGAAATAGGTGCAGATATATTTAACAGAAACACAAAATAACAGTGGTTGTAACACATAGGGCTTATTTTTCTCTTTTATAAAATAAGTTTAGAAAAGGGGAGTCCAGGGTTAACTGTGGTTCCACATTCATCAAGGACTCAGAGTACTTTTGTATTTTGTTTTATCATTCTTAGCACCTTATGGTTCAAAATGGTTGCCGGAGCTCCCACCATCATGTTTGCATTCCAGGCAAACAGGAGGTAAAAGGAATTGTGCTACTGTCTGTTTATCTCTCAAAGAGCTTTCCCAGATATCCTATCCAATAATATTCACTTACATTTTATTAGTCAACTCTAGCTGCAAGGGAAGCTGGAAAATTATAGTCTCTTTATTAGGCACATTACCTCCTGAGATAAAGATGGGATTCTGTTACTAAGCATATTAGGCAGGGTAGGCATAGTGCTAAAATAAATAATCTCCAAATCTCAGAGATTTAATAAAATAAATGTCATTTTGTGCTCACATCACAGCATAACACAAGTTGAGGTAGGATGGGGGCTGTGGATGTCTACTCCACCAAGTCACTCAGAGACCCAGGCTCCTTTTGTCTTGTGGCTCCTCCCTCTTCTAGGTGCTTGGAGGTAGCAAGTGGAGAAAGACAATGAGGATGGGCCACAAGAGGTCTTTATGGTCCAGGACTGGAGGGAACACACCCTACTTCTGCTCCCGTGACATTGGCCAGAACTTGGTCACATGGCCACCTAAACACGGGTGACTGGGAAATGTAGTCTCTGTGTATGCAGAAGAAGGAAGCACAGTGGCCATTGGGTAGACAATGCACAGTTGGCCAGGCTGCAGAAAGGGAAGTCCTTCACCCATGCAGAACTAGAATTAAAACCCAGGGACCCAAGAAGGACGAGCCAGCTTCCTCAGCAGCAGGGAGCCAGGAGCCCAGGGCTTCCCTGGGATGATGCTCATGGCTCAGTAACATCCCTTCCACTGTAGCAGGAAGAGTCTCCTCCCCGGAAACACGGGGACCAAAACAGCCTCCTGACAAACTTCCTCTGAAGGATACAATTAGTGGAGCTCTCCAGACAGGGGCTGGAAAATGCAGCCTCCCCCCCATGACCTGAATGGATCATTTGTGGCTCAAATGACAGACAAATGCAATAATTAGGCCTATTTAGTAAAGAGGGGTGAAAGGTCAAAGTGGGAGGCCAACCGTCTCCTGTTACCAGCCTGGTGACCAAGTCGGGTGATGTTTGTACAATGAACCGACACTGGCCACCACCGCCCTGCCCGACCGGCTGCCTGCGCTGCCCAGGGGCTTTCCAGGGCTGGGTTCAAACACCAAGCGCTTGGTTTCCAGGAGGCCGACACCGCTTACGGGATTCCAGGCCCTCGGAGGACTGCACCCCTGACGAGGGCCCCGGGGCTGAGGCACCCGCGCTGACCAAGGCTTCCCACTAAGGAGGCTGCCACGGTGGCCAAGTCCGCGGTGGGGTCAGGGCGCATGGACTCGGTACCCCACCAGGCAGTGGGTCAGAGCCTCCTCCCATCCAACACTCTGAGTCCCCAGCTTATCTTTCTCTCTCTTTTTTTTTTTACCTAAAAATCTGATTTCGCTTTATTTTAATCCAAAGCAGATGATTCAGCAGTTTCCCAGCCTCTTCACAGCTCCCTGCCCGGGAGGATTTTCTGAGGGTCCCTCAGGCCTGAGGGCTGCTGGGATGGGCGGGGGCCGGCCTGGACCCCCTCCCTGAGCAGGGCGATGCATGGGCACGAGGCAACGACAAACACGTGGGGTGCTGGCTGCCCGTCTCCCTCCCTTCCCCTCCTCCTCTCCTTCCTAACCCCCATGCCATCCCCCTCTCCTTCATCCTGGTAAGGACAGTGGGGACTGACACCCTTTCGGATGACAGAGCCAGCACTGTCCCTTGAGCCTGTACCTACAGCCGGACTCAGAGAAGGGTCCTTAAAACACCTGAAAAGGTGGGAGGGTTCCTTTGCAGCCTGTACTGGGCATCTCAGCCAGAGGACAGGAAACTGAGAGCATCCCTATCCCTCACAAGCCCCTCCTCTCCTGCAGGCTGGGGGGGGGGGCAGTTCTGGTTGGTTTCACCTCCAAAAACCACTGACGGTGAGTAGGGCAAGGGGCTCATGACTATAGGGTCAGACAGGTCTTAGCGGGTGTCAGTGGGAAGTCTTCCGCTCCCTGGGACTCAGTTTCCCCATCTGTGAAATGGGCTGACTGCAGGGCTCATGTCCCAGGGTAGACGTCAGGATCAAAGGCAGGCAGTGCCTAGTTGGAGGAGGGGATTCTCAATTTTTTTTTTTTTTTTTTTTATGATTCTGCGAAGCCCTCACAGGACAAAAATTGGTTCTTTTTGCTTTACGGAATGCCCTTGTAAATTCTCCTGCCTTTCCCTCCTCCTCCCTACCTGGATGCTCGTGCTTAAACAGACGGACTCCGCTGGGGAGAAGGGAGAGGTGGGGAGTCCTGTCCTGAGAGAAGGCTTCCTCTGGCCTGGTCCCTCAGGAAGGACGACCATCCCGACATTCTGTCCCTATTGGCCTGGCAGCGGCCAGGAGGCAGGAGGCGCCAGGCCAGAGCCGGTCTCCACCCAAATTTGGCAGGTCCTGCATCTGAACTCATGAGCCTTCGGCGGAGGTGGCGGTGGGGGAAGGTGTGGGTTCGTGTGCTCTTAGCCAAACACAGCTTCCTGGTTCGCGGGACAGAAAGATTAAAAGTATATGTATTTTTAAAAGCTCCCATCTCTTTCCTGCCTGTCGCATCATGTTTTTGAGAAGCAGCACTGGGGTGAACCAAGGTACAGGGATCAGAAGCCCATGGAGCTGGGGGTGGGAGGGCCGAGGGGAGGCGAGCACACAGAACATCCTGTCCTGGCGCGTGGGGGACCCAGAGGCACTGGAAAAAGCGATGAAGGACACATGAGACACTTGTCCAAGCTCACTTGGCTGCCTGCCCCCCACCATCCAGGCAAACTCCCCACTGAGACCCAGAGAACGGTGGGGCTGACAGCTGACGGAGCGGATGACCGGCCCCTGACCAGGAGGGCTGGCACCGTGCACACGCCTTTGTTGGAAGGGGGCCTGATCTGTTTGTTTGTTTTTGTGGAGGAGGTTCTTACACGCCCTCAAATGCCCCTGTATTCCAGGGAGGGGCTATTTTTGTTTTATTGTACAAATTAGAGCCCAGGTGTTGGAGCCACCAAAATATATAGCCCTTGAAATGAATGAGAGCCCTGACGATGAGCTGGGCCGAGGCGACAAAGGCAACCTTGTCCAAAAACATGACGGAATTCAACTCAAGAGGTGCCGGACGCTCCTCCGGTCAGTGAGGCCTGGGCATCTCCCAGAACATAGCAGTCACCGGAGGGACTATTTCTGTCCTGCTAACTGGCCACCGAATTGGCATCTTGTTTCCAGGGACTCACCTTGAACCCCATTTAAAATCTGAACGCACCCAGGAATCCTCATCTTTGGGCTCATAAGGAGCCAGAGATCGGAGGAAGCTGGGCATGGGAGGACTCAGACCAAAGCCTGGGAGACGTTGGGCAAGTCATTAGTAATAAGCCCCTCATCGGGGGCTTGTCATGGGGCTCAGGAGAGGAGATGACAGCTGCCACTCGCTGCCCCCGGAATGCACCTGTGCCACTAAGTGTCTCTGTCTATGACCTCCGCTACCCATCTCACCCTCACCAGGACATCAGTGCAACCGTTGCCGCCATTCTACAGATAAGGAAACTGAGGCACAGAAAAGGTGATGGCTGAAGGCCACGGAGTAGGTGGTGAAGGCAGGCACCCAACCAGGTCGTAACCCAAGTACTAACCGCCATTCAAAACACAGACACTCTTCCCTCTGTGCCTGGCACGCATTTGTTGGAACCGTGTCATACGTCAACCCCCAACTGCTTTTGACCCACACAAATGGCAATTCCACGCAGTCCAGCCTGACAGGGAGCATCCCGTGAGGGGAGCCCGTTAGCCGAGCAGGGCGCGTGCCGGGCGCAGACACGCCGGGCCAGCTGGTGGCCCGAGCGCAGGGTGAGTGCGTGGGCAGGAAGGAGAAAGGGATGATGGTGGATGCCTCCGGAGGACGTGCTGACCCTGGGAAAAGAGCATCATTTGCAGAGAAAAAAAATCAGCTGGGGCTAGAGGACAGAGCCGGTTTTTGTTTTCTGGGGTTTTTTTAAAAGATATATTTTATTAATTTTTTTAGAGGGAGAGAGAGATAGAAACATCCATGTGAGAGCGAAGCATAGATCAGCAGCCTCCCGCACGCCCCACACTGGGGACCAAGCCTGCAACCTGGGCATGTGACCTGACCGGGAATCAAACCAGGACCTCTCAGTCCATGGGACAATGCTCAGTCCACTGAGCCCGGCTGGGCTAGAGCCAATTTTTAAGTTAAAGATGGAGAGGACCATCTCATCTTGGATGTGTAGGTCCTATATTTTGCTTAACCTAGCCTCAAGAAATCAGCTTTTTCAGGGTGAGTTAAGAAATATTAATACCAATGACACATAGCCAAGCTACACACATTGATTTGGGTTCCTTGCATGTTACATGAGTGCTGTATTCTTACCCAAGTCTTTGGAATTTTGAGGAAATAATCTGATACTTTTGTCCCCATTTTAAAGCTGAGGAAATCGAGAGATACTGGCTGAGCGTTAAGCCAAGAAGCTGCATCTTAAAGTTCCTGATCTCTCCTGCCAATGAATTGTAACCGTTTGCTTCTCTATTATTTCCCCAAGCGTTTTGTTTCCGGCGCAGTAACTGAAATCAATTAAAAGGCTTAAGCTGGTACCTCACTCTTAACCTAATGCAAATTAGATTTAGTAATAATCTGATTTCGGCTCTCTTGTCATGGGTAAAAAAAGAAAACTCCTTTTTATCTGTGAGATTTTGGGTTTGGTGCCTAATTAGTTTGGTTCTACCATTATTGCATTTTAAAAGTAAAACATGATTGTATAATGAACAGTGAAACCACAGACGAGATGGTGTTGCAATTGGAATCACTCAGATAAGCAAGAAAGTTGTACCAGATGCTCGGATGCCTGGGACGGGGAGGGAGGAGGCACAGCCGAAATCAGATTTAGCAGATGTTCTGATGTCTGGGGTTGTCCCAAACATTCCATGTTTAAATGCCTGGCCCGTCCCTCAGTTCTTCACTCGATTTGAAAGGAACATGAGAAAGGGGAGGGCCAGAGTGATGCAAACTAATCAGAGCCCTGTCCCAGCACCCAGCCAAGGCTGCATTCTCCCTCCTAGCCCAGTGCACGCCGGGCGGTGCTCAGCGGCCGTCATCCCCACCCACCTCGTGTCTCCTCGCTTTCTGGTTTCCACCCTGGTGCAGACAGAGATTGCCCCGAAGACTTGGACACCGGTCCTTGCCAGGGGAAAGTTCCAGGCCAGCTGCTTTATCTGGCAGAGGTTCCGATCCGAGCCCCAGCTCATCCTGACGACGGGATTCTAACGGGAGGACAGTTCCTGGGATCTAGGAGGCTCCCCCTCCCACTGCCCACAGTGCTCACAGGAGGAGCTTAGTTCTCTTTGAAAACACAGAAAAACTTGACCTGAGGGCTATGGTTACTCTGGAAGATGCCTGCAGCCAGGAAGTAAGCTGAAGTCAGTAAAAGACGGTGGTGGGGAAAAGTGTGCAAAGGAGAGCTTTGGTGGGAGGTGGATTTAAATTGGCCCCAGTCACAGGGATGTCAATCAAATTCCCAATGCCTTTCCTTTCCCCTCCCCCCTTCCCCTACATCTATCAGAATTTCATACCCAAAAGTTAAAAACCTTCAGAAAAGGACAAAAATAAAAGAACTTTAAAATAAAGATCTTCCAAATAAAGTACCTTAAATATATAAATTTAACTTACTGCATATCAATGGTATAAGTATCCAGGATATGCATTATCAAATGAAACAATATTAACTAACTAACATTTTTATTAGGCCAGCATTTATTGAGCACCTACTATGTGGCAGACACTGTACTAGGGGCTGGAGACAGAAGAGAGGATAAAACAAATGAAAGTCCCTGCCCCCACGGAGCTTTCACTGGGGAGAAGGGACAGAAGACAAAAAAAAAACAAACAGGATGCCAGACGGGGATGTGTGTTTTGGAGAAAAGAGAGGAATAGGTAGAGGCAGGGCGATGGGTATTTGCCGTCGTAAATAGGTGCTCAGAGATCATTGCCAGGTTGTCTTCCATGCAGCTTGAGATGCCCATTTCGCAGTCGTGGGAACTGAGTCTCAGTGTTAGTTGAATGGACACCCCGAGGTCATCTACAGAGTGGCAGGATTCAGGTGGAATCTGGATTTGCCTGAAGACAGTGACCAAGCTCTTTGCTGTTCATTTATTACTCCGTATATCGTGTTTTTTCCTAATCATTTCCCTCGCTCGCTCATCTCCTAGCACCCTCCCAGCAGAAATTATTGTCCCTTTTATGGATGAGGAGATGGAGGCCCAGGAAGTAATTTGCTGTGGTCCCACCAGTGCTGGGCAGCAGGCCAGGACAGGCTGTCCCCGAGTGTCCCACCAACTCTGCCTGGCTGGGGCCACCGGGTACATCTGAGAGCAAAAGACCCTCATCTCTGGCCAGATCTTTAAAAAGTGACAGCGTGACCTCTGACACGGTCTGGTCGGCAGAGCTCCATCCAGCCCGAGCGGGCCATAAAGCCGGGAGCATGCAGATTTCAAGGGAGATTGAGGCGTTTATCACAGGAAACCCTCCCGAATTGCTGTCAACTTCAACCTCTGCTACCCTGCGTGATGGAGGTTTTGATCTGTGCCTCTAGACTCGGGGACAGAGAAGGGGACCAGACCTGCCAGAGATCTTCAGGAGACAAGCAGTGGCCACTTGATGTCTCTTTCACTCATCTGTTTGTTTGTTTTATTTTTTTTTAAAGTGTCAAAATGAGCCTGTTGTTCTACTCACCGGAGCTCGTTTCTGACGGGCAGGGCTGGCGTGGAGGAGGTGGTGGTGGCCTCCCGGAGCCTCTGGGTGTGTGGCATTTTGCAGTGTCATCATGGCAGGCGGAGCCTGCAGCTGGCAGGGTGATGTGCACTTGACCGTGGACAGCCTGAAGCTTTTCTCAGGACGGCTCACCGACGCCTAACCCAGCCTCCACTTTGAGACATCTCCAGGGGGGAGCTTTCTTCCCTTTATATAGTCAAGTACCCCCACCCCATTGTTTTAATTAAGAAAGAAATAGATGCTTGCTTTAACAACTTCAACCAATCTAGACAAACACAGATAAAAAGTACATGCCTCCCTCTCCCGATTCCACACCCTGTAGAGAAAACCCCTGTTGGCAGAAGCTGGACTATCATTTGGAATTTTTTTGTACAGTAGCCCCCCTTTATCTGTGGGGGCTACATCCCAAGACCCCAGTGGATGCCTGAAACCACTGCATATACTATGTTTTTTTCTTATAAATGCATGCCTAAGATAAAGTTTATTTTATAAATTAGGCACAGTAAGGGATTGCCAACAATGACTAGTAATAAAATAGAACAACTGGAATGATGTACTGGAATGAAAGTCAGTGAATGCAGTCTCTCTGTCTCACAATAATACCTTATGGTGCTGTATTCACCCTGCTTCTTGCAATGAGGTGAGATTATAGGATTCCTACATGATGAGATAAAGGGGGATGAAGGATGTAGACATTGCCTGCTGTGGCCATCTGAGGACATGTCTGAAGGAGGGTCTCCTGCCCCGGGTGACCCTGGGTCATTGAGCCATGATAATGCTTATGGCTGGATGTCAGGAGCAGACCATGGTGGTGGTTGGAGAAAATGAATAATTTGGGACCGGGGCTGACTGCAGGTAACGGAAACTGTGGAAAGCAAAATCACAGATATTGTGGGGCCGGGGGGTGGGGGTGGGGCTACTGTATTTGTTCAAGGCTTTTTATTCTGTGCTTTCTCCACAAAAAGGGCTTGCTGTATACGTATTGTTCATCAACTTGCTTTTCTACATAATAATGTACCATGGATAACTCTCAAAGTCAATATGGAAAGGTTATTCTTTTCCAGAGTATTGGATCAATTCAGTGAAAAACAGTCAACGCAATTTCTGAAAAACATTTTCTTGGAGCAATGAGATTCGTATAACCAACCTGTTTCTCCTTTTCTTTTGGCTGCCAGGAAGCTCAAGGTAAATTCCATTACTAGCTGAGGTCGTGCATTCCCTTCCCTGTGCTCTCCTAGCATGATGTAGGTGACACTGCTCAGCGCCTTCCATGTTGTAACATCAGAGTTGTTTTGTACATGTGTCTACTACCTGCTCCAGATTATAAACTTTTTGTAAGGAGGAGACATGCATGTTTCATCTTCATGCATGTTTCATCTTTGTACTGTCTGCCTGCATCCAGGACCTTCAATGATGTCCAGTGGTGCTCAGCGATGCCTGATGATGCTCAGTGATGCTCCATGATGCTCCATGATGTCCAGTGATGCCTGATGATGCTCAGTGCTCAGTGATGCTCCATGGTGCTCAGTGATGCTCCATGGTGCTCAGTGATGCTCCACGATGTCCAGTGATACCTAATAATGCTCAGTGATGCTCAGTGATGCTCCATGATGTCCAGTGATGCCTGATGATGCTCAGTGCTCAGTGATGCTCCATGGTGCTCATTGATGCTCCATGATGTCCAGTGATACCTAATGATGCTCAGTGATGCTCAGTGATGCTCAGTGATGCTCCATGATGTCCAGTGATGCCTGATGATGCTCAGTGCTCAGTGATGCTCCATGGTGCTCAGTGATGCTCCATGATGTCCAGTGATACCTGATGATGCTCAGTGCTCAGTGATGCTCCATGGTGCTCAGTGATGCTCCATGATGTCCAGTGATGCCTGATGATGCTCAGTGCTCAGTGATGCTCCATGGTGCTC
The DNA here is from genome assembly GCF_014108415.1 of Molossus molossus. Classification (NCBI taxonomy): domain Eukaryota; kingdom Metazoa; phylum Chordata; class Mammalia; order Chiroptera; family Molossidae; genus Molossus; species Molossus molossus. The sequence goes on from NW_023425357.1 coordinate 20,259,997, forward strand.
ACTGATGCTCCATGATGTCCAGTGGTGCCTGATGATGCTCAGTAATGCTTGATGATGTCTAGTGATGCCTGATGCTGCCTAGAATGAATGCCCAAAGATGCCCAGTGATTCCCAGTGGGAAGGGGTCTTTCCACAGCCCCAGTACCATCCACTCTGAGCACACTCCCCCTGCCACAGAGCTAGGAAGGCTCCTGGTTCTCTCCCATCTCATTTCTCTCGAATCTTCTCCTCAAGTGCCACAGTCCCCAGTCCCACACTCCCCTGTTTGGGCCCCGCTCATACTGATGGACAGTTGCCATTACTCCAAGCCATCATGTTTAGCTCTTGTAAAGCCTTCCTGACAAATCTGTTCAGTTCCTTCCTTAATCATCCCTGTTGCAATTCCCTAAACAACCTCCAAGTTGTTGACATCTCCAGGATGTGGAGCCAAGGGCTATACACAGAATCCAGGTGCAGTTTCAACAGCCTCAGATAAAGGGGGGCTGAGGGGACAGTTGCCCCTTCCCGGGCCAAGGGGATTCTTCGGCCGAGTCCACACCAATTAAGCCAGTGGAGAGAAGGCCAACTACCAAGGTCATTTTCGCCCGTGTCGATGATGGTGCGGATAACTCTGGCCAGGAGATGTCACGTTCCTCAATGTTCAGATACATCTGTTTGGTTGGCGTATGTTCATTATAGGACAATGAGAGAATAAATGGGTACAGAAAGGAAAAGGAGAGAACACATCTGTAATGCCAGCCCCTCGGCACCATCCCTGCTGGCCCAGGGCCTCCCTCTGTCCAGGGCAGGTGAGCATGTGGGTTCTGGAGTCCCCTGCCTGGGCCCGGTCATTGCCCCTCTCTCCCGTGTCCTCACTCTGACTGGGAAGCTGACGACAGTGCCCCTGTCATTACATAGAGATGACAAATAGCTCCAAGGTAACATAACAAGATACACAGTGTCTCAAAGGCTCCTGGGTGAACAAACGTGTCTCTTTCCAGAGGGCATTCCCCACGCGTGTGTCATTCTGAAACGTCCATTGTACTATTTATAGTGTCTTGCTCAACCCGTGTTTTAAAGACCTCGCAGTAGACTGTGAACTTTTTATTTCAATCAAGACTCTTCCTCAAATTACAGGGAAAGGTATTTAATATTGCAGAGGCTGAAAGTAGCATGTAATGCTTTCTGTAGTGTGGCACTTTCAGATGGCTTGGTGGCCATCCCTGCAGCCCAAGTAGGCCCACACCATAATTGGGTCCCAGCGATCTGGGTGAATGAACATACTGCTGAACCTCCTTCTGGAAAGTTCTACCCAATGGTACACCCCAGCAGTGTGGGAAGGTGTCTGCCCCAATGACAGATTGTTTAAAGCTATATTTCCCCAAATCATAGGCCCTCGCTCTTGGCTGCGTTAGAACCACATGGGGAGATGTTGAAAAGAAAAGTACTTTTTAAACAACTCCCCAGGTGATTATGGTGGGCAGTCCGGTCCAAAAACCACCCAAAAGGTAGAAGGTGATTTGTCTGCTTGAGCATCCTTCTGAGAAGTCATCAAGTGCTTATTGAGCACCTACAATGGGGCAGACTCTTTTCTGGGTCTGGGGCTCCAACAGACAAAGGCCATGTGCTCATGGAGTGTACACCCTTGGCCAGCTAGTACACACGCACTGTGTCAGGGAGACATCCCTGTTGTCTGCAACCCAGCTCAGAGGGGCACTCTGCTTGGGATCCTGCTTTGTTTTTTTGTTTTTTTAATTTTTTTTTTTTTCCTTATTGAGATTGGGGTGGGGGGGGGCGAGAGGGAGAGATAGAAACGTCGATGAGAGAGAACATCAATTGGCTGCTTCCTGCATGCCACTGGGGATCAGGTCCACAACCTGGGCATGTGCCCTGACCGGGAATCGAACCAGCGACCTCTCGGTGCATGGAATGATGCTCAACCACGGAGCCACACCAGCTGGGCGGGATCCTGCTTTGTATTTACTTACTTATTTTTGATTTCTAGGCCAGCCTGAAACAACCAACCTGCAGGAAGGGATGGGCCACAGCCTGGAGAATTCGGCCCTTCGGAGTCATCCGGGACAGAGCTGAAGCCCTCCAGCTAGGAACAGGGCCCAGGCTGCTTCAGGCAGGGTGACCCACCCTGTCGTCATTCTCCCCTCCTTCCCAGAGGCCCTTATAGGTGAGATGAAAGATGAAGACCTTCCAAGCACAGACATCCCTCTCCCCCTTGTCACTTGGCCGCAGAGAGCAGTGGGCGGGCCTTTCTGGGGAGCAGCAAAAGGCAGTCTGCACCCCCTGCAGAGCGCGAGGCAAGGACGTGCTGACCAGGTCCCTTCTTTCTTGCCACTCTCCACCCCAGCAATTCATGCTTTTGGGGGCTGGTCCAGAATCCATGCCTGCCAAACTGAGACTTACAGGCCTGGCCCGACGGATGCTGTTCTATCAGACCAACCCCGTGGCAGGACGCACACAGCGCGTGCGTTAGAGTAGCTCAGTCATTGGCTCATTCCCTCATTCATTCATTCGCTCATTCCTCTCTTCACTTCTCCACCCCCTGGCTGGCAGGACCAGCAGCTGTCTAAACTCTCTTAACTGGTCAGCATCAGAGCTGGGCTAAAACGTGCTGTGCATGTAGTAGGTGCTTAATAAACACGTGCTGGTTGTCGAGGGAATCAACTCATCTCATCTGGGCCCTGAACATTCGTGAAACCTGTTCCCTGGGCCAGGTACCGGGCTCAGGCTGGGGTTCAGAGACAAACAGAAGGTTGGTGACTTGGCAGAGTGAGCGCAGGGAAGGGAATGAGGATCTGAATTAGGACTGTGCCTGGGCAGAGACCTTGGGACTTATCAGCATGGCAGGAAGATTTTGTGGACAGCCGATATCAGCCAACACTTCACTGTGTTCCTCTAGAGGAACAAAGGCACCGGGCCCTTGTGGTTCCCCGGGACTCCAACTGCGCAGCGAATCACTTTCCTTCAGGAGTTTGGAGGCACACGAGCCACTTTCAAGTAATTTGCGTTAAGTTTTCCTTGAGGAAGAAGGGAGCTCAGCTCAGGTGAAAGTCGGCCCTTTGTAGAACCGAGACAGCCCTTCCCCAGCTGCTGCGCGTTCAGAATGGCCGGGAGCACATGAGCGAGGTGGGGCCGGCCACAGGCTCAGGCCGCCCAGGAGCTGGGCGTGGGCCCTGGGAGTCTGATTCCGATGCCGGGACTCAAGGAGTCACACTCTGGGAGACACCCTAGGGGACCTCGGGGAATTATTTGCATATGAGGGCTTCCTGGGGGTCTTTTCTGGGAGGGGACAACCAAAGGAATAGCTTTGACACGGTCGTTCTTGCAGACGGTGAAAACGGAGCCGCAGGTACGAGATGGTTGCTTGAATGGACACCCAGCATCTATGGGAGAATGAAGGACACACAGCCCTGTGATAACAGCTCTTGCTCAGTTTCCCCTGGAATCTCCCCAGAAGCTTACAGCTTACTGCTCCTACGTGTATGAGCAACTCCACAAACCCTTCTCATGTCTGAAATGACGGGGTGGCACTTGGTGTGCCTTCCATCCCTTGCAGCTCCCGTGTTCTAGAATTCAGTGCAGTCATCCCCACACTGGGCCCTAGTCAGGGCGAGCCACAGGGATCAGGCCCTGTGTGGGCCCTGCAGTCACAGTAAGTGAACATGATTTCATGACAGGAACAAATCATTATTATTGTCCAATGGAAGGCAAAGGGGCCCGGGCATTATTAAAACCATGCTCTGGAGGGCTCTCAGCTCCTGTAGGAAGACATCAATCTCTCCTCCCCAGGGCTGAAGCCTGGAGAAATCCATTTTTAATCACCAGTCGACATTGACTTAATGTGCCATGGCTACCTTATCACATTGTACATGTCTACTTAAGATATTGAAGTTAAAGTGATGTCCTTCATTTCCTCATGGCTTCCAAAGTTTGTGTGAAGGTTAGCCTGCTAGTCTGCACATGCATTCTCTCTTTGATTACTCACTTGGTCTCTAGTCCCCTCAAGGCCGATACCCTAGCTTCGGTATGTCATCACTGTCGTATGCTCATTGACCACAAGTGACAGCGCTGATTTGCATTTGTGCGGCGCCCTTTGCTTCAGATGAGGCTTTCAGACCTGTGAGCGCTGCCATGCTGGCTAGCACTGACCGAGCCCTCGCTGCCGCGTCATCTCCTGGCATTGGCCCAACAACCCAGTAGGCAGGTGCCACTATATGCCCATTGGTGGAGGAGGGCGAGGCCTGCCCATGCAGCTTGTGAGCAACAGAACCAGGAACCCACCCTACGTCTGTCTGCCTCTTGAAGCTGCCCCTTTAAACGTGGTGCCTCTCTGGACAGATGCCCCGCCCTGGATGCAGCGGGAGTGGACGGATGGCAGGCACTTAGGGTGGATGGGAGAAGATGGCGCGTTGCCAAAGCATCACCCTCACTCTGAGCCTCTGGGGTGGCCCTAGCAGGCATCCTTTGGTCTCCTTTGAAGACAAGCATGTCCACGTTCAGGATGAGCGACCCAACCAAGATCACCATGTTAGTAGGTGACAGTCCACATGGAAATCTCTGACGAGACCCGAACCCCCGCTGAGTGCTCCTCTTTCTAGATGACCTGTCCTTGTGCCCTGTCAGTGGGTACTACTGTTGGGCCCGCAGGGAAGGACACGGGCTCGGGAGCTTGTTATGGTCACACAGGCCTGAAGGGGCGGGACCGGCTTTGACCTACAGAGTTTGAGCGCAGGTTCTATGGGCTCCAGTGACATGTGATGCTGCCTTGCGATGCGGAGGCAGCTCCCCCGTCTGCTTCTCGGGAAGTCCTGAGGACAGGGGAGAAGCTAGCTGTCAGCAGGTGTTCTGTCTCTACTCAGGGGTTATTTGATTTGAATGACACCTTCCCCCAAAGGCAGCGGGATCGTTGGAAGGCATCACGACTTCCCCAGCTCTGCCTCCTCATGGCCACCGCCAAGTGGCTTCTGGTGGATCATATTTCAGGGAAGGAGCTGCCTCTTTTGAATCTGACAAACTTTTGTTAACAGATATATATATGACATATATATGTATGTGTATATATATGTATATGTATTTATATATATATATATATATATATTTTTTTTTTTTAAGAAAAGAAACTCTATGGATATTTCTGGTTAGAAGAGCATGATGTATGAGGATGGTGACCAAGATCACAGCCTCTGGGGCTGGACTGCTAGGTCTGCCCCCTGGGTCCATGGTTCCCAGGCCTGGTTACCTGAGACCAGCTATGAGCCTGTCTCATCACCTGCAGAGTGGGCGAGACAGTGCTTCTCCAGGTGAAGGCCGGCATGAGGCTTAAGGTAGCTGTTCTACAATAAGTGCTTAGCAATTGTCACATGAGTGTGAGGTTTATTATTAATTAATTAACCTATCAACAAGTGTACTATTTATGCCAGGTATTTTATTTATAAAATGAACCCACATACATTGCTGGGGAGGTTATAAAATGGAATCTTACCTGAGAAAATGCCTCTCTGTTTATGTACATCCCCCCATTTTTTGGCTATCCCAGATATGTGACTATGTAGTGGGTTTTCCCCCTTCTTTTCTCTCTTTCTTTTTCTTTTTTTTTTTTTTTTGGTACATGCCCCTAGTGGGAACCGAACCCAGGACTCTCTGGTCCGCAGGCTGATGCTCCAACCGCTGAGCCAATCGGGCCAGGGCCTCCTTTTTTTCTGAATAACTGATTCAATGTAGACGACAACATTGTAGCATCAGTTCTTCTCAAGCCCTCAGCAAGGCAGTCACGCGTATTCCGTCCCTGCTTTGCAAAGCCTCCAGGCACAGAGCGTTATTTTAGCGTCCTGTTTGCATCTCAGGATTTTCCAAGAGAACTAACAAAATACTTCATCGTAAGTAATGTGTTGACTGTGCCCCGGGTGCCAGGGTGTGCCAAGCAGTTTCCATGCCTTCTTTCCGTTCATGTTCACAACAGTGCTGGGAGGCAGACACCCCATTTTATAGCTGAAGAAACTGAGGCTTTCCGGCGGGTGCCCCCGGAGCCTGGATGCTGAGGTCCGACGTGCTGCTATAAAAACACGAAATTGCAGACTGAAGGCCGTGAATATCAGAGAAGAACAGGCTGCACTAATGTTTCCTGGGGGGAAAAGGAACTGTGTCATTCCTAATTCCATCAGACATCTTGTAATGCATAAAACCACGGAGAATAAACCGGGGCGGCTGTCCCATTCTCCCCCGACCCCAGCCATGCTCACTTTGTAACTCTTTCAAGTGTGTGAAATATGTTTGTTTCGGATTTACACAACTCATTAAATTATCGAAAAGTTTCACTTTTTCGGGGAACTTTCTTTTGTGATGTCTTAAGTGTCAGAGAGAATAGTATAGTTTTTCAATGTTTGCAAAAGCAAAAAGTTTCTGTTACATTGTGTCAACAGTAAGTGCTCAAAAAAAAAAAAAAAAAAAAAAAAAACACCTCAAGTTTTGTGTTCCTCCCAGAATTACAAATGGAAAAGATTCAGGACTGATTTTGGAGCTGAGTCACAGGGATCCATTAATCCAGCCCTGGGACCCGGGTAATCCTAAGGGGCTCCGTAAGGGCTCAGGGGTCCAGAAATGTGTGGGCTCTGGGAACGCCTGCTCCCAGGCACAGGCCCCATGCTGTCTCTCATCTCATTCTCGGCCACCTTTGTCCCCTGTCCCAGAAAGGGACGCCACTCACCCCACCACAGAGCAAGCTCAGTAGAGTCCGAGCAGGACCTACCTCATGTCCACAAGGAAAGGGGCTGGCCACTCTCCTTCCTCTGGTCACTATCGGGTCAATATTTAGAATCCACCAGGAAAAAGGTACTTGGGTTAACAAAAAATGTCTAATATTTTTTACCTAATTTCAGGAAATCACAAATAACCATTCCAGAGCAGCTAGTCTATTTTTTTCCACAGAGAAAGGAAGTTTGCACACTTTAAAACATTTTTTTTTTTTTTTACCCTAGAGAAATCGTAAAATAAATTATGGCACTTCCAAAAGATGGCATATTAGGCACCTATTAAAATTATGTTTATAAGGGACTTTAATGAGTGGGGAAAATGCTTGTGAAATATTGACAAGTGAGCACAGCACAGTATAAATTTTTTTGGATACTGGCTTTGTAAAGGGTGTGTTGTAACACACACACGCACACACACATTTAAAAAAAAAAGAAAAGAAAAGAAATGTACTACGTTAATAGTGTTTCCTTCTGAGTGGTGCAATTTCATGTCAATTTAATTTTCCTTTTTAAACTCTCCTAAATGTTCTCCAACGAAAGTATTAGATGTATAACAGAAACCAGAGACTTATTAATACAACATTGTCTCTCTGAAAGAAAAGATTGTAGCGAGCACGTTGTCCGGAGGAAGGTTTCGGAAAGATCTTTCAGGACGTAAATCCAAGTCTTCAGGTTTTATTCCTACTTTTGAAAAACAGCAGCTCCCATTACATAGGCTTATTTATTTCGCATTTAAGCACCGAAGCGGAGGAATCGGACCCGGGTTTCCGTGTCTGCTGGAAGACACGTGGATGGTTTCCTTTCAGCTCTATGGAGAGCTCTGAGTGCTTCCCAGCTTAATCTCCTTTCCATGTCCCCCTCTCTGCCTTTCGGTGTCTAAGTCCAGAGGATCGAGATTCACCTCCAATTTGTGGTGTTGCCCACAAAGAGAGATGAGCGAGCCCCATCTAGACTAACCCCTTGTTCGATCTAAAAACAAGGCAGGTTGATGCAGGCCTTGGGACAGACTCTCCAGAGAGTATGAGATGGCCGGTCACTCAGACCCTCTTTGCAGGACATTCCAGGACAGAGGCGAGCCCAGAGGCCGCCTAGCTGGAGGGTGACCCTGATCTACCTCTCCTGAGCAAGGGTCGTCACCCCACCCCCAGAGGAGCCCCTTGCCAGCCCCAGCTCCCTCTCATCCACATTTTTCCCAAACTGGCGAGTCTGGATACAGGCCCCGGGGTCAGTGCCAAGGCGGGGCGCAGCTCTGCAGAGCTCACGCAAGGCCCTCTGCCTGAGGATGGAGTAAACAGACTCTCCTTAAAGGTCACTTCTTCAGGCTCTGGCTCGGCGGCCAGAGGAAGCTGCAATCATTTTTCAGGCCTGTAAATGCCAAAAGAAAAATGCACTGAGTCACAGCTTTCCTCCATGCCCCTGGTCGGCGAAGCGCCTTCTCGCAAGGCATTTCCTTGCCAAATAAAGCTTCTTTTTTTCCGCCTGAACCCAGAATAGACCTCGAGTAACCTTTGCTCAGGGGTCTTGGGATGCAAGCTTTTAAATTTAGTTTACAAGCCGCGGTGGTTCCCAGCGAGCAGGCCCCAGTCCCAAAGGAAACCTTCGGCGACACCCATGCCTTCTCTTTATTTGCTGGACTAAAATATCTCGGCCCAGGAAGGAATCTTTACATTGAAAGAGATCACGGCGTGCGGGGTGTGTGTGTGTGTGTGTGTGTGTGTGTGTGTGTGTGTGTTTTATTTTTGTTGACTGTTGCTTCATTTGGTTTGAAACACAAGGAAAGGTTTTATTTCTAAGGTCCAATCTTCCTCAGATTAGAAGCAACCTACCCGTAGCTTAACCTGTTACTTGTATGTACCGAGGACAGAAAAGTGATCAAGAAAGCAGAAAGGGTGGCCGAGATGACATTTAAGGATTCATTTCACTGGAGCTGAAAAGTGTCCCACCAACTAATTGTGTCTTCCCCACTGCCCAAATCAGACATCCATGTTGTGGATGAAAATGCCACTTTTTTTTTTAATGCATATGCTCCACCCTGGCCAGTTTGGCTCAGTGGTTTAGAGTCGGACTGCGGACCACAGAGTCCTGGGTTCAGTTCCTGCTAGGGGCACATACCACACACACACACACACAAATGCATATGCTCCTGGTAGAGCCCAACTATTTAACTGTGTTAGACTAATTCATACTAAAGTGTGACTGATGTGAAAGCCTTTTTCTCAAAGACCCGAGACTAGATACACAGATAATAAAGTTTTAGACTGGCCGGTGTGGCTCAGTGGTTGAGCGTCGACCCGTGCACCAAGAGGTCGCTGGTTCCATTCCCAGTCAGGACACATGCCCAGGTTGTGGGCCCGATCCCCAGTGGGGGGCATGCAGGAGGCGGCCAATCGATGTTCTCTCTCATCAATGTTTCTATCTCTCCCTCTCATTTCCTCTCTCTCTAAAATCAATCAAGGGGGGGGGGGGATAAAGTTTTAAAGAAAAACTTGAGACCTAGGTAGGGAGCTGGGAAACAGGTATCAGCTCCTCAGAAAGGGGGGCCAGAGAGAGGACAAATGAGGTCATTGCGAAGTATGCCCATGTCCCGCTTACGGGCATGTCTGCAGATAGAGAACCTCATCTCCAAAAAGCAGCTCCCAGTGGGAAAAAATAGAGGTGAGAGCTTTGGATTAATTTGGGGTTTATATCAATTAAATTCTAACTTTAGACATGTTTGCCTAATGTAACCCATGAGCCAAACACCAATGGGCCAGTGACACCCTGAGTCCACTGGGACATCTCTGAGGCTGGGCTGGCCTCCTTCTTCTCAGTAGCCCGAGGAGCCATCAGATACCCAAACTGAATGGGTAGCTGACTGTGGCTCTAGTTTCCTACTACTAAAGAAAGTGTCTGGCCCTGGCCAGTTTGGCTCAGTCCATGGACCAGAGACTCCTGGGTTTGGTTCCCACTAAGGGCATATACCTCAGTTGCAGTTTGTCCCCAGCCCCTGTTGGGGTCGTGTGGGTGGCAGCCAGTCAATGTGTCTCTCACATCAATGTTTCTCTCTCTCTCTTCCTCCCTCTCTCCCTCCTGCTCTATCTGAAGATAAATGCAAAAGTGTCCTCGGGTGAGGATAAAAAAGAAAGTGTCTGTAAGAGAAACTAATGTTATCTATAGTTTGAGACAGTGTTTCCTAAGTTAGATCTCTAAGCATCTGACATTTCCTTTGTGAGCTTTGGAAGCGGTGCGGTTTCTCTGTGTCTGAGATGCAACACAATCTAACCACTCGCCCTGCCGCTGGAAAGCCCTGTGCCTTCTGCCAGTTACTTAACCTTTGGTGTTTCAGTGACCTTGACTGACTGGAACAAAGACAGATGTAGTAATACGTGTTTGCACCATTGTTGAAGGCTTCAGATGGCTTGTGGGAGGCCTGCACGGTTCCTGACACAGCGTGGCTCTGCTGGCTTTTAAGGGTTAAGAAGGCGTGGCCATCTCAGGCCATGGTGAGTGCCCATCTATTGGCATATTTAATCCCTGTGACAGGACAATCTCTTTTGAGGGAAACATCTGCACTGATGAGTATTCAGTAGATGAATGGAGGTGTGGGACCTGTGGAACCTCAAAGATCTTTGCAACATCAAGATCAAATCTTAAACAACCGCACCCATTTCCTGGTGCATAAATGACTGATACACACTTGCAAAGTAACTTTCTCAAAGAGAAAAGAGCGGCAATGAGATGCCACTTTCTACCTGCAGCATCGGGAGGTTGAAAGGATGGTGTGCTACACACTGAGATGCGGGAATGGGAACTGGGACCCAGCTGTAGCTGGTTTGTGGAAGGACGATTGTTAATTCCTTGCTAGATGCCCCTTTGCTCAGACACGTCAACATCTTATACGTGACTAGCTTATAACCCAGTTATCCTGCCTCCAGAAATCTAACCCAAGGAAACACTTAGGCAGATGTGCAATGGCTGTTCATTGTAGTGTTGTTTATAATATGTAATAGCAAACTTGGAAAAAGTCTAAATGCCACACCAGGAGGTTGTGGAATACTATGCAACTATGTATAGATGATATAGACCTGTCTTTATTGACATGGAAATACATCCAGGCCATATTCCTGAGCTAAAAGGAAAAGCAGAGTATAGTGGCAGGTAGAACACAATCTCGTTTTTATAAAACAGTACACTTTCATCATCACGGATAGAATTTGCATAGACAAATGTTTCATGATGAGGTTTGGGTGATTATTCCTTTTTCCTTCCTAGTTTGATGTTTTGTTTTGTTTTTTGTTTGTTTGTTTTGATTTGCAACTTTTAATAAAATTTTTTACCAGAGTTTTGAAAGAGGAGACATGTTCTAAATTTGAAAATGAAAATGAAATCACCGTCTGAGCCCGGCGGAAAGTCTCTAAGCGATCACATCAAGGCCTGAGCCACCTAAGAAGATGACATTCCAGGACAGGGAACTTTCAATGACGACGGAAGACAGTTGATGGATGGCAGAGCCCGTGGCCTATCTGGGCTGATGAGGTGATAACCCCTGATGCGGCCTGGCTCGCTCGGGACCACAGACCCCGCAGTCCCCGGCCTCCCTCAGAAGTAAACAGGAAGCAGGACCAGCGCTGAGAGCCGGCGGAGGGCTGGCCTGGCCCAGAGCGGAGAGGACCTGGCCCCCCTCGCTCCGCGCGGCTGAAATTCCCAGGAAACAGGCTGCGGGCGCGGACGCTGGACACCGTGGGGGCCCGAGCTGAGACCTGGGCTGCTGAGCTCCCCCTAAAGGAGTGGGAACGAGGGGGCTGAAGCGAGATAGTCAGACAGAGGGACAGAGAAGGTCAGCAGCCGGCAAGGGGAGAACCAGATGACCGACCCACTTTATAGCAGAGTCCTTTCTCAGGAAACAATGATAGGAATGGGGATAGAAATGCTGAAAACTGCTGACCACGCCCCTCAGTGTGGGGACACTGGTCATGATCACTCATGGCCACACCGAACAACTGATGACACCCACCAACCTAGACTCAGAGGCGGCCTGGGCTCTCCCTTTTGGGTCCACCTGGCTGGGCTCAGGCTGGACCCTGGAAAACCCGATTTTCACTTGTTCTCCTTACCACGTGGGTTTGGAAGGCAAGTGAAGGTCAGCATGGGCATCAAATCATTTTAGAATTTGAAATACTGCACCAGGGCACGGTGTTACGTTTATATTCCAGATTTACTTGGAGTAAATTAAACAAAATCTCAGGTTCCTTCAAATTTAAAAAAAAAAAAATTCACAGAAATTATCTGTTAAAAAAAATGTTCCAAAATGTCTCACGGAAAGTATCTTATTCGTATGGCTTATTTCATTTTCCAGTCATTCATTTGTTCATTTGCCATTAATTATTGAGCTCTTCCTATGTCCTCAGCCCTGTCCTATCCCAGAGGGTAGTACAGCAAACAAAAGACAAAAATCCTGCCTTTGGGTGGTTTATTTTCCACAGGAAACAACCAGCTTTCGTGGGAAGTGTGCAGAAGCTAGGGCCCCACAAAGCCACGCAGCCCGTGATTCCTGGACTGATCAATACTGAGCCAACGGCGGGACCGGGTGTCATTTTTCCAGGGGAGAAGGTAGAACGAACGCTTGTGAAAACATGACAGTAAAAACCCGAGGCCCAGAACTGACAACGTAGCATCAAGCTTCCAGGCCCACGCAACACAGACAAGCACACAGGGATCCCATAGCATGGCTCCAGGGGTCCTGGCTGAGAAGGGAACACAGCTCCCCCAAGCAGCGTATTTTGTGTGCTTGTATGTGACAAAGATGAGCGGCTCCAGGGACTGTTCTGTGACAAAAGACATGAACACATCTACGTGTTCCAATCTTAAATGAAGACTTATCAAAATAGAAGTTTTACAGGGTTTTGCCTTTTTATTACCACTATTTTTGTCGTGTTATTGTTCGTGCAATAAATATTTGAAGTGACTTTTAAATGAAAGCTTTGAGCATCGCCATCTCTTCTGGAATGACATTCACAAAAGTCAGCCAACTATGTATGGGTCAGGGACTCTTCTCAGTGATTTGCATTTATGAACTCGCTTGATCTTCTCAACTATGATTATCCCCATTTTACAAAGGAGGAAACCCACCAAGGCACACAGAGAGGTTGAGTAACTTGCTCAAAGTCACACAGCTGGCAAGGGGCAAAGCTAGGATTTGAACCCAGGCCGGCTGGTTCTGCCATATGTGTATGTAATCCTTTTGCCACATGGCCTGTAACTGGGGATGCAGGAGAAAATGATGAGAGTCATTAGGACGTGAAGCCTGCTCCCTGTCGGGCTCTGCTGAGTCATCTGTGTTCTCACCTCTCATTAGCCCACACTTAGTGGGGCTAAGTTCCAGCCCCATCCCATTTTACCAATGAAGGGGGGACCTCAAGCAACCCACCCCAGATCACAGACCTAGTGAGTGGTGGGGGCCCAGCTCACATCAGGTCTGCATGACACAATGGCTGTGTCCTTCCATGACCGTTCAACACCTCCATGCAATAAAACATAGAAAAACAAAATAGCATCTCTGTGTTAAATAACGGTTTCATGTTGATTCTGTGAGTCCTTGAGTCCTTAGAGAGGAGAAATGTTGGGAGAAAGAAAAAAATCTTCCTTATAAAAAAAAAACCAACTTAGCACTTGTCCCAGGAAGAACCAGTTTCAGAGACTGTATCTTAAAATACTGAGGGGTGCTGGGAGTCATGGAGCATCCTTGACTCGGGGTCACAGAGACACCGGCTCCGGGGAGCCTCTCCCCTGGTCTGCACAAACCCAGGAGAGCATTCATCAGGAATGTTTACTGAATGCCTACTGGGCTACACGGTGAGCATGTGCCTGGACCCAGCAGACCTCAGAGTTTCCCAGTCCTGAGTGCTGCCTGGAGGCTCCCCCCTGCAGAAAGCCTCCTCCTTGCCCCCCTTATGATGTCCTGCTCCAAACGTAGGTAGTGAAACTGGTCTCTGTGGGGCCAGACTCCTTTCTCCCTCTCCCTGCAATGTGCCCATAGCCTCTGGATTGCATTAAGCTGCATAAATAACAAGTCTGTTGTCAGATTTCCCCCTGGTGAGGAAAGGGCAGATGGGGAAGCCGGTAGGGCACGACCTTCGTGTTTCTCAGCGGGAGTCAAAACGCCTCCCATGCAGGGGACGGAGAGCAGGGTCTGTGTTATGCTTGCACTGGGCCCTGACAGGCGAATGTAATTCCTGTGCGCGCTGGAGGGGCGCTGGGATTTGTTTTATAGCCTGGTGCGTTTCACTCTGTCTGTTCAGCAGCCAACATCTGGTGGAAGACGGAAGTCTCATGCCGACTCTTCCAGGCTTGGGCCGCTCCTGGGTGTGGGCAGCCCTCGTTGGGATGGGGCAGGGAGCGGGTCCTGTGGCCTGAAGCACATGCACAGCAAGGCGCCTGGCACAGAATCAGGCAAGTGTCACTGCCCCTTGATCCCAAGGACATGGGGCTTGACTGCCTGGGAGCTGGCACGTCCTCTTCTGCCACTGGTCCTGCTGCGGGCAGTCACGTAGGGAGGTACACGAAACCTGAATCCTGGACGAAGAATGCAGGCTCCGGCCCCTCACCCTGATCCGCCTCCCAGGCAGGGAGACTAGTCCTGACGGTCACTTGCTGTGGTTGTTTTCAGGGTCCTCGCTGGTATTTCTCCAGTTGTTAAGTGACTGTAATATAGTTTAGTTGTTTGGGAAAAAAAGGGGGGGATGGGGACCAGGGAGACATAGGAGGAGAAAGGGAGGGAGAAGGGAAGGGACAATGGAAGGCAGGTTGATTCCTCGACATGTGGGGCCTGTGCTTCGCCTTTTAGAACTCGCTCTCCACAATCCTCTTGGGGATGGGGCTGTTAGGCCCATTTCACGGACGAGCACATTGAGGTTCAGCGAGATCGGGAAACTTGCCTTGATCATACCCTCCCATGGGATGGAACCTGGATCTGGAGTAGAAACAGTAGCCAGGTCACATTACTTTCCTTTTTTTTTTATTAATTAATTTTTGTTACAGATGTTTCTCCTTTTCCCCCCACTGATTCCCCCCTCCCCCTCCCTCCCTGCCCTGTCCCCAGTTTGCTGTCCATGTCCACTGTTCATGCACACATGCATATAAATTCTGTGGTTTATCTCTCCCCCACCACCCCCTCTTCTGGGGATTGTCAGTCTGTACCCCACTTCCGCGTCTCTGGGACTACCCCCTTCCTCAGACTGTTATGTTCATTATATTCCACAAATAGGTGCAGCTCACATTCCTTACAGGTATTCCAATGACTTCCTCCCTCTCCTCCATCCTGTGAATATCCGCGTGCTCCCCTCTTTCTGATGTCACAAGCCACGGCAGTGCCCATGTGAGCGAGAAGAAAATGTTTGATGCCTTCTACACACTTACCATGGTTCGCTAATAATGTAACACCATCATCCCCCAAGGAATGGGCTGAGGGGATCGATGGAACCTCCAGGGATGGGACAATGTCCTTCCTCCCTGCCCAAGATAACAGAGCTTCTCCAGCCTCAGTTTACCTCCACCCCGGATCAAATGTTGAGATTCTCTCACAGTAACAGTCACCACAACCCCCACCTCTCCAGTTCTCATGGAGGCTTTGCATGGATGGCCCCATTCAATCCTCAGAGGAACTCTAGGCATGGGGTCTCTTCGCTGTGCCCAGTTTCCAGACGAGGACACTGAGGGCCGGTGTACAAGGCAGAGGCCTCAGGGGCCAGGGAGCTGGACTTTGAAGGGTGATTCCGATTAAAAGATGAACCCATTCTCACTTGACAGTATTTTCAAAGAATGTCTAATATCAAAATTCAAATGACGCCCTCCCCACTGCCCCCAGAGGGCTGCTTCAACGATGGCTCGGAAACCACCCACCCAGCCTCCGGGCTTCTCTCTCTTACTCTCCTGTTCAGCTGTCTGTGCTTTCTCCTCGCTCTCTGAGAAGCTGATGTACTTCTCTGCTCCTGGTCTGTCTCTCCCTCCAGAGGACACGGCTGCTGTCCTTGGTGGTCATCACTGTGTCCTTCGAGCCTGGGCCCGTAACCCTCATAGCAGGTCAATAGAAATGGACCGAATGGTGGAGGCATGTGCCACGGTGCACAGTTCCAAGGCTCGGCTCACCCAGGTCCTCCCAGGGGGCTGCTCCCCCAGCCGCCGGGACTGAAAGTTCCCCGTGACACGGGGATGGCCCGGGGCTGCCCTTCGCCTTGCTCTGATTTGTAGAAGTGCAACCTTAGGAGGCCCGCAGAGCACATCTGCCCATAGATCAAACCTCGCCTCAGAAGTGACAGCCTCCCATCGCTCACCTCCCCGCGTAAACCTGCGCAATGAAGACAGATGGCCCGGTCAGCCGCCGGCTGTGCCCGGAGCGGAGGGGAGCCTGCAGATGCTGCCATGGGCGGCCTGCGCCACACACCCCACCTGGGGCTGTGGTCTGGGGTGTCACTGGGATGGAGACTTGTCTGGTCAGCCTGCATCCCCTCCAGCACCCTGGGGGCAGCGTCTCTACTGGACAAGCCTGGTGAGTCCGAGGGGTGGGATCCTTGCATGGCGCGTGCCCTGACCCAAGCCAGCTAGCCCTGCCGCAGCCAGTAGGCAGGGTCTGATCCGGCTGACTCCTCAGTAGGGAGGTGTCCAGGACTTGGGAGCCCTCTTGAGACTGGGAGATGGGCTGAGGAGGGGTCAAGACTTCACCCTGGGGTGTTTGAAGGGAAGGTGCTAAAGAATCTTGGATTCCCACCCGTCTTGGCTTCCCATCCACCTTGTGCCTGCAGAAAGGAGCAAAGGGAGGTCTTCACAGGGGGGAACTCTCTGCATATTTGGGGGGGGGCAGCTACAAGCAAGCATCACTCAGAAGGGAGAGGTCCAGAACTATCTCTAGGCAGGAAGGGAGCTGCCTACTAAGACGTGGCCAGCATTTGGGGCACCAGGCTGGGTGCAGAGCAGCCTCTCACTGCTCACCCCAGGCCTCAAGAGGGGTGCAGACCACTTGCTGCAGGGGAAATAATAGTAACGGGAGAGTCCGAAGGGTGGGTGAGCAATGCGCCCTGAAAGGCAGGTATCCATGCACCCCCAGACCAGCAGCTGCTGTTAGCACCCCAGCTCACAGACGGTGAAACTGAGGTCTGAGGGGTGACACGACAGCCCTCGTGCCCACAAAGCCTGTGGCCTGAGGTCCTGCCGCTCGGCTCCTTCCAGCCCCGTCTCCAAGGCAGATGCGCCAGAGCTGGTCCCTGGGAGAAGCAGGGTAGCATGTGGGTGCTTCTAGACGCTTCTCCCAATCGCCTGCGGTGCAGAGGCGGCCCGTGTGCGTGTGGCACAGGCAGGCCGGGCAGGCCGATGCCTGTGTGGTCCGAGGGGGCTTCGTGTGTGTGGTCCGCCACCAGCCCAACGCTGATCATCTGTCCAAAGGCTGCTAACTGCCTGCCCGATGACCAGTCTGTTTACTTTAGTCCTGTCTGCACCAACTGAACTCCGAGCGCTGTCTCCTTCCAGCTGGACCTCCTCAGGGGGAGAGGGAGAAAGGGAGGGAGGGAGACGAGAGAGGAAGGGGGGAGAAGGAAGGAGACAGAGAGATGGGAGAGGGAGGGAGGGAGGGAGGGAGGGATCCAGAGACAGAGGAGAGAATCTGGAGAAAAGAGAAGGAAAATGATGTCCATGGGGCACCCTGCAACATATAGGCTGTAGATGGGGTTCCAGATCAATCAAAACACCATGTACGGGGCATTTCACCTCCCTCCTGTCGCCAGCACCTTCCAACCTCCCTCCGTGAGCCCTGAACCCCTATCTCACCCACCCTCACGACACATTAGCTCGCACAGACCAGGCTCATGAATCACCTGGGTTGAGGGAGGCCAAAGCGCTGCTCATGTCCTTGACCACTGACATAAAGTTATCCTTGTCTGTGCACACGTGTGTGCAAGGAGAGAGAGACCAGTGGTGTGGAGGTTTGGGTGGGTGCTGGGGGGCTCCTGGGCCCTCAGTGTCTGTCAGCCCCATGAAGAGATTTCCAGCCTCTGTCCACCTCTTAGGAGTCCCACGAGGGTGAACCTGTGAGCGTCCTCTGGAGGTAAACACACAATGTCATGTGTCGCGGAGCTGAATGGATGACCAGCTGGGCGCATTTCATAGCCGCCGCATGTGTGTCCTAGTGATTTCCCCTCTGGAAATCCCGATACTCAGCTCTAGTTTATGTTTCTTCCAGTTGTACATTTTTCATCGATGCTTTACTCCTTTTAAATGTTTACGTCCTGTAAATCGTCTCCATGTTGTGTATAATGCAGAGGGACGGAAAGAAGAGAGCGAGACGAAGGGACAGGGTGTTACGGACGGCGGGTCCCGGGAGGCCTGGTTTCAGTGGGTGTCAGATCAGAACCTTGTGCCCAGGAGATGAGATCTGCGAGGTAGGTAAGAGGGTAATCGGGTGTCCGTCGCAAAAACGTTGCGTCCTTCAGAACATTCGATTTTGTGTCCCAAAAGGAACGCTGCTGATTACTTTGCTGCGTCCCATTTACGGAGAGTCCCTTCCTCCAGGTCACACGGATGCAGTCAGAAATAGGGTCCCTGTGCAGCTCTGACCGCCACCACTGTCCTCCAAACCAGGTAAGTTATTAAATACACAACCAGAAGAGAAGCAGATGGCTCCATGAGGTGGCTTGTTTTAACTAGAGGGGACCAGGCCCTTTCTTTTCCATTGAGGTCAAATTCACAGAACAGAACATTAGCACTTTAAAGTGAACAGTTCTGTGGCATTTAGCACATTCGCCTCATCGCTCAAAGGAAACCCCCTTCCCAGGAAGCCCTTTCTCCCCATGTCCCTTCCCTGTCCCCAAATCTGCTTTCTGTCACTGAACTTGCCTAGAAAATCGGGTACTTCTCATTCGCCCAAATTGCTAAAAGAGAATAGCTCAGCTGGTTTGTTTCCGTTACAAAGACGGCACTTGCTCCTGAAGAAAATGTAATCATTACAAAAAATATAAATAAGACAATTTTTTAACCGTGCCTCCCAATTTCTCGCCCTAAGTAACCGCAGGCAGCATTTGGTGGCCCCCAGCCCTCCGGGGCCCAGACGTCTCTTTGTGTCAACACTGAACCACATGCCCCGTTTCGAGTGGGACCGTCTTAGGCTTCTAGCTTGGAACCTGATTTTTCTAACCTAACAATACATGTCAGGGGCGTATTTCCATGTCAACGCACACAATTCTCCCTGATCTCGCATGTCTGCCCAGGGCCCCTTCCTGCAGACGTACAGTTGGTTTAACCAGCCCCTGGGGATGAGTGATTAGGTGTAAGCATCCAGCTCTCAGTCAGACGGATTGACTTTCTGGGCTGCGTTAATTGATTGGATTTAGGGGGCTTGCTCAGGGGCGGGGAGGGATTGAGGGAGGATTTAAGAATTCTATGGAAAAGTTCAGGACTTACTGACACCACACAAATGAGACCCGAGTGACAGGCAGACACACCTGCTCAGTGCACCTCTGCAGATGTGGGTAAGCAGCAGACACGACCAACCACTCCAGAGAGCTGCCAGGGACGCGGGGTCTGCCAGCAAGTCCACCTGAGAAGGCAGGGTGGGCCACGTGTGCCCAGCGGGGGGCAAGTCCCCGCCATGGGCTCCTGGTTGCTCTGTAGGTAGGAAGCAGCCCTGGGAATGAGGGGGGAAGGAGGAAGGCCGGTATCCCTTCTGGGGTGCTGGCTGGTGCATGCGTGGGTGCGTGCGTGCGTGCGTGCGTAGCAGTCAGAAAGAAAAGAGGAATTCCCCTTGAAGGGTGGGATGTGTCAGTTTTCCAGAATTCTCCTTAGAACTTTGCAACTCAATTGGACCTTTGCCTTAGCTAGGAAAGTAGCTGCCCATGGAGATTTCCTTAAAGCCAATGCTTTGGTCAGAATTTTCTCAGGTTGTACTCTCTCTCCCTCCAACCCTTCAAATTCTCTCAGGCTCAGATAGTCTGGGCTCCTCCTGGAAGGCCTCCTGTGTCACCCCGGGTGGTCCAGGGTGAACCCTCAACCGTGCCCCCATCTGACCACTCACTCACGGAGCCTGGAGCCTTCCCGTCCTGTGAGTTCCCATTTTCTGCATATTCCCGACTCCCCAGATACACTGTAAGGTCCAAGGTTCAGGGATTTCTTAGAACTTGGCCGCGGTGATTTGCACGCGAGCGAACACAGTACGGTGTGTGGCTGAGTGGACAATGAAGGCTGGAGGTCAGCATCACCCTGCACTGCAAACCCTCCGCACTCACAGGCCTCGGAGGCCCCTCCCGTCTGGGTTTCCAAGGACACTCAAGTTCAGAGGCTGAGATTGTTTACTGGGCAGGGACAAAGGGGAGGGAGGGAGACACTCACCTCAGGCACGAAATTGACGGGGGCTCTGAAAAACGCAGTCACCAAGAAGAAAGCTCTAAAACAACACAAAAGTAAATCCTGGAAAAGCAAAATACCAAATGTTTAAATAAAGCCAGGACACAGGCTCAAGACCTGGTGAGACATGCCTACGGTCGGATCCTATCTTTATTTAAAATTCGGATATTTTGTTTATCATGGTTTTTTTTGGTATTCATTTTGATTTTTTTAAAAATAGGATGCATCTTGATGACTGAGTTTTGTGGTGCCCCCTTCAATGCCGTCCATGAGACAAGTGTTCCCCCCTCATCCTGGTCCTGGCCCGGCCGGCATGTCTGTCCAAGGTCATCGGTAGCAGAGTCGGGATGTGAACCCAGGGTTCAGATGCCAGAACTTTCCTGTTCAAATGCTGGCCGGGAATTGTAACTGCCAGCTACGCCCCCGACTCTGTCTATGACATCGATGTTGATCTGCCTGGGCACCTCGCGTTACTCAGGTGAGCAAATGGACAGAAGGAATGAAATGGGCCAAAGTACCCACAGGCACCCGAGGTGCTGGAACACAGAAAGGGCTCAATCATTCTTTCTGTTCAATCCCCACCCCACCCACCCCGCCCCAGCTCTGCTGTTTGTCACGGGATTTCATTAACTGTTTGAGGTTAGCGGTGCACTTCAAACTGACCGGCGTTGAATTTCTATCAATTCAGGGGCTTGTTCTCCTGGGCACCACAATGGCTCCATTTAAAACTCCTAGGTGAACACCCCTGAGCAGAGTTTTTTGGAGAGGGGTCACGAATTCTACGTGACATATACACTGCCCCGTACATTCATCACGATGTGGATGACAAAACAGTTTCCCCTTTTTACCTAATGTCTGATTTTGTGAAAACAAAACGTTCCCCAAACCCAGATCCCCCAGAATCCGGAGAAGGAGAAGCTTTTAGGCTACGTGGGAAGGGTCATTTATAAATTGATTTCACTGTTGAGCAAATAGTTTTGCCAGTCTTTTATTTTTATTTTTTTAATGAAATGATAACATTCTTAAGCCAAGCTCACCACTTCCTCCATCCCCCCAAGGCAGATCTGTTTTGCTAAGATATAGGCTTGCAGTATCAACCAGGCTGTCTGCAGCCCTGCTCCATGGCTATCAGCCTGCCGACTTTAATTAAACCGATTGACCGAGTCAGTTAGAAAAACAACAACAGTGTAATTTCTTGGTGGCGCTGAGCAGTTTTCCGAGCTGAATTTGATCCACCATGACAGCCGTTGGGGAAGGAAGCCGTAATAGTGACACAGAGGCCTGAGTTGCTCCACCCCATCTCAGCCAAATGACTCTGGGGCTGACTTGAGCTTCTCAGAGCCTCGGCCTCTTCATCTGGACTGTGGGGACCCCAGACCCTCTTTTCAGAAGGTTCTGATCAGATAGAATGGGATGCGCAGTGCATTTGTCTCAGGGCCTGGTAGGAGAGAGAATCAATGTTCCCTCTGCCCTTCTCTTCCTCACCACACCAACCCCCACCCCCAATTAGAACAGATACTGTGCCGAGGGGCAAAATCATCTCAGGGGTCCAGAAAAACTGTCTGCCTAAGACAGAAAAGTTTTTGTTGGACCTTGATGTGGCTGGGGAGGTTGTGAAACACCCTTTTGAGAAAGTATCAGTTCATAACACGTATTGATCATCTAGTATTTGCAGAGGCCCCTGCTAAACTACTGCAGGAAATCCTAAAACCTATCCGAGGTGACAACCACTGCCCCGGGCTGCAGCTAGTTCTGGGGGGCGGGGGCTGCGTGCAGGGCTGGCCAGCCTAAGCTTTCAGAGCCTCACTTTCATTCCAGTGTCTCCACTTAAGAAGGTGCTAAACCTGCCCAGCTGGTGTGGCTCAGAGGTTGAGCGGTTGACCCATGCACCAAGAGGTCACCAGTTTGGTTCCCGGTCAGGGCACATGCCCAGGTTGTGGGCCTGATCCCCAGTGGGGGGCCTGCAGGAGGTGACCAATCAATCTTCTCTCTCATCAATGTCTCTCTAAAATCAATTTAAAAAAATAATTTCTTTTAAAAAAGAAGAGTCTAAACCTGACTTTTCATGTTTCTTCAGGAAAACTTGTAGAAATAGTTTACAAAAGTAACACATGTTTATTGTAGAATATTTGCAAAATCCACAACGGCACAAAAGGGGGAAAAGAAACACGAAAATGCCACCACCAGGAGATCATCACTTTTCACATTTTGGTGGTAGTGTGGGCAAGTCACACACACACACACACACACACACACACACCATTGTGAAGCAGAGTCAGTAAGCATCAGCTGTTGTTATTGTCATTTTTTTCCTCTGTCCCTGTAAAAACAGGTTCAAATTGTGCATGTGTTATCTTTACAATATTTTCTGTCTTTAATTGGTTGAACATCTCCCAGCCCTTCAGTATTTTTCTACAATACATTTCTTCATGGCCACAGAGTAAAAAACTGTTTTAAAACTCTCAGCTGTCCCCAGAGCTCCCTTCCCTGGACCTCTGTGTAGCTCAACCTTCCCGGAAAAATCAGAGGGGAGATGCGGGCTTCTCCCCACTTCAGGGCTCCACATGTTGGCTTTGGGGAGGCTGCGGGGTACAGATAGTTTAGCTAAGTCAACAAAAACCTG
The DNA here is from genome assembly GCF_014108415.1 of Molossus molossus. Lineage (NCBI taxonomy): Eukaryota > Metazoa > Chordata > Mammalia > Chiroptera > Molossidae > Molossus > Molossus molossus. The sequence goes on from NW_023425357.1 coordinate 20,282,725, forward strand.
CCATTTCGGGAATGCAGCTCTCTAGTCTAAGCTCCTACGTCCTGTGCAGATGCCACCCAAATGCAGGAAGGGACCGAGCGGGGCTGCTAGTACATGGAGCTGTCCGGTGCGCAGCTCAAATCAGGGGAACAGTAAAGACATTTGGGGGGCTGCCTTCCCCTTCCAAATAAGACTGTGGCATAGTCTCAGACCCAAGCGGGGGGAGGGGAGCTGAATTCCAGGGGAGCAGGCTGCACTCCCGCCAGGGTTCATCATTCCCTGCAGAGGCTCGGGACCCAGAGCAATCAAGGCACGGAAATCGAATTCCAGTTTATGTGTGTGCTGTGGATCAGAGGGCGAACCCTTTAACAACGGTAACAACAGCACTAACGCTCAACACTCACTGGGAGCCAGATGTTGCTCCACAAGCTCTCCCAAGAACTCATCCAGTTTTACCACCACCTCTGAGGTGCGGACATCTCTGCTCTTGCAGCGGCAGACTGACTGGAAATGGCCAGATATCTGTATCGTCCCAACTTGCCTCTAATTCCTCCTTCCCCCCGCTCCCAGGGATCCATCCTTGTTTATTTTACTTAAAAAATTATGTTGGCAATATTACTCTTTTGTCCCATTGTAATAAAAACAGCAAATGTTTGTTGCCCAAGTTTCAAGCCCCACAGAGAGAAATGACTTAGAATGAAGGTCCCGCGTGGACCCAGAGGACACCACTGCCCGTGAGTGGGACTCCTTTCCAGGGAGACAGCGAGTCAGAATGACGACGGGAGTGGGCATTTCTACCCCGGCTGTCCTGGAACTGGCCCTTCACTCTATTCTCTCTGGCCAATGTTCTCTCTGATCTGGATGGATTCAACCAGCCGGGAGGGGCAGGAGGCTGCCCAGGACAACCTGATGACATTTCATGAAGGAATTTGTGTCTCATTTCTGTGATGTTCAATCTGACCACCCCTGTCTCTGCCATGCCAGCTGGGCTCCGACCCCCCTCCGGTTCTGTAGGTGGGCACCAGGATCCACACCTGAAATGGAGCCGCCCCCACTGTGATGGTCATCCCTACTGCTGACGCTGCCCGCGGGCCTTCCTTCCCTCTGCACTGGAGGTTCCCAAACCCCGGTATGAAATGTTCCCGATTACAAGTTGATCCTCGGGGTGAACAAACCCCAGAGTCCGTGGTCCTCGGCTTAATAGGCTGCTGCCTTTTTTCTCTCTAGCCTGAAACACAAAGTCCCAAGTCCCTTACCCCACCTTCCTCCCTTCCCAATCACAACACCGGACGAAATGGGATTATCTGTGATTTTAACTTTCTTCTTAGGAATTTCCTCCCTCTGCTTTTCAAATAAAGTTTTAACATCACAGGCACAGATCGGGAATAGGATCGAGGTTCAATTGGACCACCCCCTAGGGAGTTCTTCCTTTTATCGGGTAGGGAAATGGGAGCCCAACTTGCTGGGACGGCGTGGGTCTGATGAGGGCGGTGGCGGCAGCGGTGGCCCGGAGCTGCCCCGTCCGGGGAAGAGGAAGGCGCTGGGGGCGCGGAGCTGTGCGGGGATCGGGGATCGGGCACCCGACCTTCCCCTTCACCTGCCGGCCTGGACTGTGGCCGCGACCGGAGCAAACAGCCCCTGCGCGGCTGGCCCCGGGAGGGGGCGGGGCGGGGTCGTCTTAGTGCCGAGGGTCCCGGCGGTTTCGGCCTCGCTTTGCGGGGAGGGTTAGGGAAGGGAGAGGGGCTGGGGGAGGAACGGTCGGGGGGAGCCCAAGCCCGAAAAGTGCAGGAGAGCCTGGGGGAGAAGAGGCGAGGGGCGGGGGAGAAGGGCGAGGACTGTTGCGAGGGGAGTTGTGAGGATGCGGGGCGCGCAGTGCTCCTGGGGGGTCGTCGGGCGGGAGTAGCGGAGCTGAGGACCGCGGGCACCTGGGGGCACCTGGGGGCACCTGGGGGCAGGGGAGGCGGCCGGGAGAGGGGGAGGCAGGCAGAAGTGCCCAGGGGGAAAGAAGGGAGAAACCGGAGAGCTGGACCCTCCGGCGGGGCGGGGAGGGAGCCGGCAGGCAGTGGGGAGCCGCTCCCGAGACAAACGTGCTTCCGACCCCCTTTGGCCTGCCCCCCCCACCCCCCACCCCCCGGCTTCTCCTGGCGTCCCCTGCCCAGCTCCTCGCTCCCAAAGCTTTCAGAAGGCAACGCTCCCCACCCCGAGCTGCCGCGGGGGCCGCGACCCCAACTCGCCCCAGCTCTGCGTGGCGGGGCCTCCCATGCTCTGAGGGTCTCCGCGCCCTCACCCCACGGACCAGGAGCCTAACGACAAGAACGAGGAACGACGGCCAGAGTGTGGGAGCCACAAGCCTGGGCGCTCTGCAGGCCGAGCCCCACCACTCAGCCCAAACACCCAGAGTCCGCAGGGTCCCCAGGCCCCGCTTACAGCAAGGGGATTGAAACAGGCTGGGAGAACGTTGAAGTCTGAGCATCTGTGGCTCCCAGCCAAGGAGCCAAGCCCCAGCCCCTCCCCCCCCTGCCCCCAATCCCCGTGATCCACCGAGCGAGCTCACTCCCAACAGGTGAGCGGGCAATGACACCTGGGGCCGGCCGGGTTGCATAGGCAGCGCCCTGATGCCTAATACGCCCAGAGTCCAAGCCTGGGCCTACTGGCTGGGAACCCCCAGCGAGCACCCCGAATCTGAGTGTCTAGGGCTTGCCTTCCGGTGGCCCTGGGTCAAGAGTTCCCGGGCCTCTGAACTCCCCCCTTCCCCATCAGAAATGGGTAGAAGCACGTGCCCGGGCCCACCTGAGTTAGCAGACCCGGAATACTCCCTGTCTACACAGCCCTCAAGAGAGGGCCGTTGGGAGCCCTGGAGAGACTGGGGGTGGGGATGAGTCCAGTGGGCATCCTAGTCCTGTTATAGCCAAGGGGCTGGGTTGCTCCCCAGGTCTTCCAGCTGTTCCTGCACTAAGTGCTTCAGGGCAAACCACTGGTCATAACAAGAGCAGCTACTACTAATGAAGTTACCAGGGTCTTAGTGTCCGGTCTCTGTTCCAGTCCTCATGGTAGCTCTGGGCACCAGGTCCCACACTGCTGAGCAGGGCTCTGGGCCTGCCCCATGGCATCTGCACCCCTGCACAAGACAGTGGGCTGGGCCAACCCAGGACAGGGAGCAGTGCACCCCAGAAGAGGTCGCAGGAACCTAAGTGTTTCTGGAGCTTCCACTGGGGCAGGTGGGGTGTGGTGGTGAGTGTGGCCGGGTGAAAGCTGGGAGCATGCAGCACAGGGATCTGGGGCCTCAGGACCGTGCCCCAGAAGCTGCAAAGAACTAAAACTGTGTGAGGCTGAGGGGGTGGGGAAGGGGGGAAGGGAGCAGGGAGAGAGGGGGAACAGAGGAGGGGTATTCTACACTAAGTGTGGAGGACGGGGGAGGGGAGAGGTGATGGATTAGAGCAATCCAGCTGGAAGCGGATCCTGCGGCCTTGTGGGATCTGTGCTGCTCTGGGGTGTGGGGGAGGGGAGAAGAGGAGGGGCATATCTGGCCTCAGTCACAGCTCCCTAAACCCTGAAATCCAGTTGCAGAGAATTCAAGGAGGTGCTGCCAGGGTGAGTGTGCATGTCCTCCAGGCTCCTGGGAGCTGCACAATGGGACTCAGGAGTGCACTCCTGCACGGGTCCGATTCCGGGCCCCCTTTCCACACCACCTCAATCAGTCCCCATAAAGCAGCGGCAGAGGAGCTCCATTTCTCACGAGGGAAAACAGGCCCCACGCCACTGAGCAGGGAGCCTAAGGGCCAGGGCCTGACTCCTTTAAGGCTGTGAGTTGGAAGAAACGAGCCAGGAACTGGACAGAGATGCTCACCAAGGGCTGCCGGGTTCACACCAAAACAACAAAGCCCCTCGTATTAGATGTTCCCTAAATGCCCAGACTGTGCTCAGCACCGTGTGTTTATCCTTTCGGATTTTCAACAGCCCTGGGAAGTACATTTTACAGAAGGGGAAGCTGCGGCTCCACCTGGAGAACACTCCTGTGCTGATTCTTTGAGCATCTGTGCAGGTGCTTCTTAGAGAACCCAGGTTTTGCTTTTTCTGATCTTGCTCTATCTCTACTTCCCCGCCGCCGGGGTGGGCAAGGCACACAGGCTGGCAGATGTCCAGAGCCCAGGTCTCAGTGTTAGCCCCACCTCCAGGGAGCCTTGCCCCTCCCTCTCCTGGATGCACTGTGGCAGCCCTCGGGAGAGGAGTGTACCTTCTCCCTTGTGGGTGGGTGGAGTAGCAGTTTTAAAATAACACCCGGAGACCCTAGGACGCCAATTAGCTGTTGTGTGTTAATTTGCTCTTGGCCAAGTCAAGGCACCTTGGGAAGAACCCAACACAAGAATATTTCAAGTCAGTGACATCATCCATTATGCAGCTTAATGGACCCAGCATCTGAGTTCCAGCTGGCCTGTCTGAATGGGTGTGGCATTTTAGGGTCCATGAGATTCGGGGCCAGTGTCAGCAGCTCGACCTCTCGACCTCTCGACCTCTCGACCTCCGGGAAGGGAGCCTGGCACATCAGAAGGCTCCTTGGGACGTCCCTCACCATGGCTGGAATCCGGGCTGAGTTTTGGATCTTAACATTGCGCGAGCTGCCCAGAGGTTCCCAAGAACATTCAGAAGAAACAAATGTAGTCATGGGTATTTCCCTTGAAAGGCAGATGAACTACATCACATCCTTGCTTGGGAAAAGACAGAAGGGAGAATTCAGTACTGAGTGTTTCCTGAAGATGTAGTGTAATTGGCATCAGCCGGGGCTAACGGAATATCCTCAGTGAGTGTGAAACATTTTCATCAGTAACATGTAAGTGATAGGGGGTATTCCTTCTGTTCCGCTTATTCTTATAGGTAGCAAATCACCCAGAACTCACTGGCTAAAACAACATATTGTTCTGCTCATGAGTCTTGGCGTCAGGGATGTAGGAATGGCGCCCTGGGCGGATCTCACTGGGAGTGTCTCATTTGCTTGTGACCAGATTTTGAAGTGGACATTCAAGAGGGGGCACTTTTATGGCTGCCAGTCAACGCTTACTGCCGTCCAGGAGCTCAGCTGGGCTGTGGGTACAGCACCCACTATGGCCCCTCCAGCATGTTGGTCGCAGTGTTTCTGGGCAGCCAGCTCCCGCCAGAGCCAGCGACAACCCACTTTATAGAAGGGGAAGCTGACCAGGCAGGAGCTGCGGGGAGTGTCATGGTGCAGCCTCGGAAGACACACACAAGCACTCACACTGCACCCATTGCACAAAGTGGTCCCAAAGTCATGGGTTCACGGGGAGGGGACATAGACCTGACCTTCCCCTGGTGGAAGAGCATGAGGGATGGGAGCTGCGGTTGTGGCTGCCTTGGGAAGATGCAGTCTCCTGCTCCTTCTGCTGGGAAGCTGCGCGCACATCCTGGGGAGTCTTTCTAAGGGCTCAAGGAATTAGAAACCGTAGAAATGCGTTTGGAACAACGTTGAGAAGATTTGATCCACTTACAGACAAGTCCCCTGAGGTTCAGGCAGGGCTAGATGGAAGCCACAAACCTAGATAGAGGTGGAGCTGGGAGCAGCCCCGAGCCCAAGGGGAGGCCGAAGGTGCATTTGTGGGTGACGCAGGACTTCCAGAGTCAATGGGTAGGTGGAAGGGGGACTCAGGCTGGTTCACCCAGCTGCAGGCAGAGTGGCCTTGGGCACATCATTGAGCAAACCCCTGGCAATGCACAGTAACACTGAGTGAAGCAAAGGTTGATTGAGTACCTACTATGCACCAACATTGTAAGTGTTTTCATGGGTTAAATCATTTAATCCTAACAACATCGGATGAGGTGCAATCATTATTTTCACCATTTCCCTGCTGAGGAAGCTGAGTCACAAAGAAGTTTAATAGTTTGACCAAGGTCATGCAGTCAGCAAGGGGTGAAGTCGGGTTTGGACCCCAAACACTTGCACTGCGGAGCTCTGGTCTCTGCCAAACGTAGCTGCGGCCTTTGGACGGTGTTGACTAATCGAACGAAACGCTGGAGCTTGCTAATGATGAAGGTGAGAAGTGAGCTGTCTGACGTGTGACACAAACATGGCAGGACTTGGGCAGCCACCTTTGCAGACTGGTTTCTGTGTGGAATCCTTAGGTTTCTAATAGCAACCGGTTCTCTCCGTGCTACCTTTTGCTTAGCAAGGGCGCATCTGTCTTCTGCATGTTTATCTAAAGCAAACTAGTGCTCTTCAGACAAGTTCCAGCGAACTAACAAGCAATTTTGTGTTCCACAGCAAGAGTGTGGAGGTAGGAGGGTCACAGAGGCTGCAGCCACTCGACCATACTGTCAGGGCTCTGGGCCTTTCGATCTTTCTGCTCTGCTATTTCCATCCGTGCATGTGTGTGTGCGCGCGCGCGTGTGTCCTCGTGGTTGCAAAAGGGTTGCTTCACCTCCGGAAACATGTAATGATGGCCAACATCCTCACAGCCTTCCTATTTGTCAGGTGCTCTTCCCACGGCTCTGCATATATTAACTCATTTAATCCCTCCAACAACCTGTGAAAAAGGAATTATTTTATTACAAGGGCACTGAAACCCAGAGAAGATAAGTCACTCTGGAGCCAAAGTCGCAGGCCTGTAAATGGCAGTGTTGAGTATGAAACCCAGGAGTCTGGCTCCAGATAACCAGACAACCACCGCACTCTGCCACCTCTGCCCAGTGGTATTTCACACATAAAGAAGGGCAAAGAGAGAGGGTTTCCCAGAGACCCTTTGTTTATGCCTCATCGACTAGAAATGTGTCACTGAGCCACCTCTAACTACAGAAGAATCTGGGGGAGCTGGTGCACTCTGATGGGCATATTGGGGTTCTGTTAGTATAGATGGGTGAAGAGAGCCTGGCTGGTATGGCTCACTGGTTGAGTGTCAACCCATGCACCAGGAGGTCGCCGGATTGATTCTCAGTCAGGACATATGCCCAGGTTGTTGGCCAGATCCCCAGTGGGGAGTATGCAGAAAGTGGCCAATTGATGTTCTCTCTCATTGATGTTTCTATCTCTCTCTCCCTCTCCCTTTCTCTCTCTCTAAAATCAATAAAGAAAAAATGTTAAGATGGGCCCTGGCCAGTTTGGTTCAACCACTTTGGTTGAGTGTCAGCCTGTGGACCAGAGAGTCCTGGGTTCGGTTCCCGCTAGGGACATGTACCACAAAAAAAAAAAGATGGGTGAAGACTGAAGACTGAAGGGGGAGCTAGCAAAGGCTGCCATGCAGGTCACTTATCTTTCTGGGCCTGGTTTTCTCCAAGTTCACCCTATAATGGAGGATGGAGCCCAGAACTCGAGTATTCAAAGAGGTTTGGCCTCGCAGAAAGGGGCTGGGTCAGCCCGGTGGCTCCGGTGGCTGTGGGTCAGGACTCAGAATTCGCCATCAGCCGTATGTGTTTAGCAACATCAGGTGCAGTCTCAGCAACTCCTTTCCTGGATCCATCTTAACGAGAGCCAGGCAGACAACTGGTCACCCTTGGCTGGAGCATCGGTGTTGGCGATCAGCAGTGTGCTCGCTTGTTCAGTAATTTGTAGCAGGCAATGCTGTGTTAGCCAGGCACTCCTTGGAGCTCAGCGCTGCCAATCAGGAGAGCCCAACTCCCTCTGCTGGGGTAACTGGGAGCATTTGTCTACACTGGGTTCTAGAGTTTTCCCAGCAGGGTTGAGCTCAGTGGCCCAGCAGAGCTGAGTGGCCCAATGACCCACCCTCTATTGGCTGCCCTCTGTCCCCAGTTCCCTTCCCCACGCATCCACTGATGTTTCCTAAGCTCATCAGCTAAACAAACTTCTTCACTTGAATGCTTGTCTCTGCATCTCTTGGGAGGGAACCCAAATTAAAACAGTCCCCAAGGAATCTGGCCGCCTCCTCAAGCATAAAGTCTTCCCCAGACCAGCCCTCCGTGTAAGACGCTCCGAAGAAGTAAACACAAGTAAAGGACCTCAGACTCATGGCGACTTGCACAATTAGGACTGCCCCATGCGAGACTCAGGGAACATCCCAGAAACCATCGCCCTGGACATTGCCCAGCTGCAGGTCCTTGAGTCATCGGAAGGATTTGGTTTTTAGCAAAACAAGATACACCCGCCCACCTCCACCCCAACTGTCACTGAAAGTCAAAGGCGGGGATTTGTGAGAAGGAGCTTTAGCTAGAGGTTGGAGAGGGGTCTTGACGGGGAAAACCCTGTGGGAGAATCAGTCATTGGTCTCAGGCAGTGCTCACTGGGGCCTGGGGAGCAAAGGTGGCCCCCTCAGCCAGACCGGGTATCATGATGAGCTGGTCTAAATCTTCTGGAAATTCATGAGCTGGTCTCTGAGTTTGGGTACTGTTGAAGGACATATGGACAATGGATTTTCCGTCCTGAGAATGGCAGAGGCAGAATTCACACTCCTGGTCTGAGCAGTTCTGAATGTCTGCAGTAGGATAGAAGAACAAGCAGTGGGATGAGGGCTGGGTTGGGCAGAAATCTATACTCTTGGTCAACTTAGGAAGGGAACTTACTGTATTGCATAGCTCAATAGCCAGCCGACCAGGCTCAGGAAAAAAGAAAAATAAACAACAACAACAACAACAACAAAAGCAGGATGTGGCAGAGTCTAAGAAACAAGAACTATCTGATGGTCTTTACAGGTCACCAATACTGGGGGTTATTGTATTTTTTAAACATATATATATACATACATATATATATACATACATACATATGTATGTACATACATGTATATATAAACACACATGCATATATATATATATCTTACCATTAATTATATGTGCATGTGTGTTTAATTCTGATAACAATCCTGTGAGTAATAGTATTATTTCTGCATTTTAGACAAGAAAACTGAGGCACAAGAGAGTTTTAAATGACTTTCCTGTGGTTAGCAGCAAGCAAAGTGCAAGGCAGCAGGGTTAGGATTTAAGCTCAAATAGTTTGATTTTGAAATAGTATTGCTTTTTTCCATTAAAATAAGAGTCCAAAAAATAAAGGATCTGGCTATTAGCTCCATAAAGATCTTCAGAAGTCTTTCTTATTTTGCAAACTTCTTTCTTTGAGGTCTCATGGCCCAAGAAGGCTGCTGGAGCTCCATCAATTATATCTATATTCCAGGTGTGGGGGGGAAAATGGTGGTGCTAGGAGGAGGAAGACAAAAGGCAACGCCTTCAGTTGAGTCAACACTTTAAGATATCTTCTTGGAAGTCGTACACATCTCAACAACAATAATGAACAGGTCCAGAATAAATATGGTAATAATACACAGAATCCCTTGCGCCAACCCCTTTTCTTTTTCTAGGACCAGGTAGTAAGAACCAAGTGAAATGATAATAAAACCTGCCATACTCTGGTTAACACTTAAATTCCTACATGTAAAATTGCATTGGGTGACCAGTTACCAGAACAGCTCTCCAAATGCAGGCATGGCGCATAGTTACTAGGAGTGAGCTGCTGGAGACCTTCTAGTTTCTGCATTTAGATTTAATGGGCATTAGCCATTCTCTGTGGCAAGGCTTGCTTTCAAGTTCTTATTGGTGTAATTAAGTGAGGTAGTTTGCAAAGAAGACACGCCCCTGTTTACTTTTACACCCCAGGAGACCCCGCAATTACCTCCTCCAGCCCTGGGAAGGTGTAACATCCAGATGAGGCCCCATGTCCTGTTTCATGAATGCAGAACACAGCACACCATCAAACCCAAATTTAAGCACCAAATCGTTTCAAGTAGATGTCTGGTGTTTGTTTGTGTTCCCATTGGGACAACTTCACCCCTCGGGGTCTCTGGGACTTTCGGGAACATGGGGATAGGTGGGTGCTGGGCTGTTTGGCACCGATTTCGGAGTAGGCTTCCCCTTAGCTGTTTGCTTTTGGCCTCCGAGCCTGGGGGATGAAGGCTTTGCTAGCCACCCACAGACAGCATTCCGAAGTAATTTTGAGTCTCGACACTGCCTCTAGTTAGCTGTGCCATCCTGGGAAAGGTGGTTTACCCTTCTGAACCTTAGTTTCCTGTCTGTCAAGTGGAGATGATCACAGTTAGTAAGTAAGAGGTGTTTCCAGCCATTGTCGTTGTATTAGCAATGAAGCTGTGCAAACACAAAGTGCAGAAGAGGGGAGCTGAAATCGGGGAGCAATCCGCTTTCTGCCCCCAGAGACCTGTCCTCCGCCTGTGCATGTTTTATTCCCCATTTTGCACTACCTCCCCTCTCCCAAGCTGCTCCTTCGAGGCAGGGGCATCAAGAGGGAATTGTTCCCAATTGAGACCTGTCAACAAAAGGGACAGCTGATGACATGAAGGGTGCACGTGCCATGCGGCGAGCAGAGGCTCAACTAGCTGATGAAAAGCACTTACAGCAAGGCCCCCAGGGCCGGTGCACAGACCTGTGCGCGGCCTCAGAATCCACTCCCCTGGGTGTTTCCATTTGATTTCCTTGGCTGAGAATTCAGTTCTTGGCCTAACCACAACCTCATGAAATAGTAACAATCTCCCCACTGGAGATCTTGTGTGTGTGTGTAAACATAATTTTCTTCCAGAAAGTTCTAAGAATGCTGTGGTAATATGGTTTAAGAATATGTTGCCGTGTGCCAGGACCCAGGCCAGGCGTGTCTCGCGAATCGTCACGACACCCTATCAGGCTGGGGTTGCTTTACTCCCATTGTAGAGATGAGGACACTGAGGTCAGACAGGAAAGCTGCGGCTCATCGGGCTCACCTGGGTGGAGTCAGGCCCAGTCCCAGGCTCCTGCTGCCCCTTGGCCACAGGAAGGGGTCCCGCTAAGAAGGATAGTGCCCAGCCCTGATTCTGGAACTTTCCCTGGGAGTTCTTTCCTGTCAGGACCATGCCTGCAACTTCTTCATTATGAAATGAGGATAGACCCAGGCTCCCCACGCATCCGTGGCGGGTCCCCGAAGCCCACCACCGCCCGCCTTTCGGCACTAGAGAGCGCAGGCCACTTTCGTCCCTTGGCAGTGCGTCATGTCCTCCATCTCTCACCTTTCCCCCTCTGCTGGCCCCAGGGTCTCGGGGCTTTCTCTAGCCTTCTTTATTCCTCTGCCAGAGGCTATCAACGGTCCCATGTCACCACTCTCCCGGGACAGGGTGGCACCTCTCTGGGCAGTCTTCTCCTGGCCACTTTGCACCTGGAAATCTGTACCAATCCTCAGGCCAGAGGGAAATTCGAAGACCACGGAATTCATCCTGTCCAGGACCGGAAGAGTCCCATGTAATGCTCTAGAAGGGATTTAGCGTAATTTCTGTGGTGATGCCCTTAGAAACAACATTGATTGTATTTCATGTCTGGATGGATTTCCTTTCCTTCTGAAATCAAACCCAGCCTCGCTGTGAACCCCAGATCTGCCACTTAATACTGTGTGACTTTGGGCAAGTAACTCAACCTCTCTGGGCCTCATGTCGTCATCTTAAAATGAGATCAACAACAACACCTGCTTCCCGGGATCACTGTGGAGACTGTGTTGGTTCGTGCTCATGAGCCGAGTGCAGCGCCTGGTACACAGTGAGCACCGGGGACTTGCTGATGTTTCTTTCTTTGTCTTCAGCCCATTTTCAGGCTTTGAGAGACTTGAGTGCCTCTTTGCAAACGTAAGGGACGCGGTCCCTTTGTAGCTTTCGTGGCCCTTGAGGGTCAAGTCGAGGCATATGTCAACGTAAACCCTACATAGAGTTTCCCTTTTGAAAAGCAAATTGCCCAGAACCCTGTCTTCTCGCTGCTCTGCTGTAGAGAGAGCGATACCAAGTCAAATCAAACCCTGTTCCATCCGGTCATTAAAGAAACCATGGGATTTTTCTGGCATGAAAATACTATTGCTCAAAATAAACTGGAGAATATGAATACCAAGAAGTTATGGTTGCACCCTTGAAAGGCTGCTCGCCAGGGCCCCCAGACCCAGCCCAGCCTCGGGTGCCCCAGCAGCACCCTGGTTTCCACCAAGACACTTCCTCATGACCCCGCAGCGGGAGAATCATCCCCCTGGCTTTGGTCCTCCAGACACAGTTCCAGAACCAAGCAGGTGCTCCTGGTGTTTGGAGAGGAGCCGGCGCCTCTGGAATACACAGAGGGTGACAGGGACATTTCAGCAGTGGGTATAAAAATGCTCTGAGAGGTGGCATGGGGAAGTGGGATTTAGGGGGGCATTTGCAAACACGCAGGCGGCAGGCAGAAACAGAGGGCTCCTACGTCAGCGAGGCACACTGGGACCTGATGATTCAGCAACGAGCCGCCGATTGCTTCCCCAAGGGTGGGACGCGGATCCGAGGGACGAGAGGGGCTTCCAGGTGTGTAGGGCGACGGTGTGCTTTGAGTGCCTGTGGCAACCTTCCCTGCACCCAGATAATTTAGCAGTCGTCTAAAAGGAATTCGTCTACATTGCCGAGGATGCTGTCCTCCAGCTGATTGCGCTGATGGTGATGAACGAGCTTGTCCCAGGGGGCACGTCCCTTGGCCCCCGTGAGCTGCAGAAGCGTGTGAGGGAGCAGCAACAGCTCTGGGTGGAAACCGAGGGGCCTGGGACTCGGTCGCGATTTCAAGTTCCAGACCCTCCTGGTCCTCAGTTTCTTCATTTGTCCCTTTGAGATGAAAGCTTTGAGACTCCAGGATCTGGGGGTAAGGAGTTGCTACAGAAGAGGAGGCTGGAAGGGGGTGATGGGAGACGTACCTGAATGGAGATGGCAGCTGTGGTCACAGAGGGACACTGAAGAGTGAGGGGGAGCCCTGGCCAGCAGAGATTAATTGGTTGGGCATCATCCCATGCCCTGAAAAGTTGCCAGTTTGATTCCTGGTCCGGGTTGCAAGCTGGATCCCCAGTAGGGGGCATGCAGGAGGCAGCCAATCAATGTTCTCTCTCTCCCTTTTCCTTTCTCTCTCTCTAAAAATCTATTAAATAAAAGAGTGAGGGGGAAGAGGATGTCATCACCAAACCCTGCCTTCTAAGTCCAAACCTTAGTTGTAGAAGAAGTCTATCTTTAATTCTTTTTTTTTTTTTAATCCTCCCTCGAGGACATTTTTGCATTTATCTTCAGACAGAGCTGGAGGGAGAACGGGAGGAAGACAGAGAAACATCGATGTGAAAGAGATACATTGACTGGTTGCCACCCACATGACCCCAACCAGGGCCAGGGACAAACTGTAACCATGGTACGTGCCTTTAGCGGGAACCGAACCCAGGACTCTCTGGTCTGCGGGCCAATACTATGACTGCTGAGCCAAACCGGCCAGGGCTATCTTTAATTCTTTATAACTCAACCTAACCCCAAGTTCGAGCTTCTGTTCCACTGAGTCTCAGTACATTCTGGGGTTTTCCATTCACCTTGGCCGGGCAATCTCTAAGAACCATGGGCTCACACGGTGCTAACGTGAGCGGCGGCACACCTGTCCTTAACGGTGATGTCCGCGTCAGTCGCCACCCCGATGGACCCCTTTCCTCTCCGTGTGCTCCTGTAGGTGCGGTAGCTATTTTCACACCAAGCCTGGGGATCACTGTCGTTCTGCGTCACCACGTACTGAGCCACCCACCTAGATTAGTCCACGGTCACATCCTGCCCTGGGTCTCACTGCCTGTAAGACAGTCCTGTGCCTGATTGAGGAAAAGGTTCAGCGTGTATAACAGAGACCCACAGGTCAACGGTTTCTTTCTCTCTCGTGTAAGACACAGGCAACCCGGATGGACTGTCACCACCACGTGAAGAGTGTCAGAAGCGGGGGTGTCGGGTCTCTGGAAGGCCAGGGAGTTGGAAGGTTCATCAGTGGGTGCTGGAGCTGGGATGGAGTGGAAGACAGTGGGACCAAGGTTAAAAGACCTCTAGGTGGTAGGTCCATGGTGACCTCCGACAGCACCGAGGGATGGTCCAGGTGCAGGACAACAAGAAGGAAGCGGTGGAGGCGGAGAGAAGCCGGGCTAGGCAGACATTTCTCTTGGAGTGCGATGACCGAAAAGAATGAAACCAGCATCCCCCACGGGGAGGGGTCTTCAGGGACATCATAGAGTCAGGAGATTCATGGCTTCACTCGTAAACACCCCCAGCCTTCTGTATTAAGTTCAGGCATTACCCGCCCTTCTCATCCAGCCCATTCTCAGACAAAGCCCCAGACTGCCGCTGGGGTGAGCGGAAGGACGCTCGAAATAGTCCCCTGGCTGCACCCATCTCTTAAGCCGAATTGCAAACCCTAGCTAGGGAAAATCTCCGTGCTGCTTTCCACATTTCTCCAGCTTCACCCCCTTGGTCTGTGCTGTTGATGACTGGGAGGCCTCGGTTCCTGGAAGGGTCCGCCTCTGTGTAAACAACGCTGCCACATTCTGATGTCAGGGCTCGGGATTTTATAACTTCCAGTTTCTAGCCTCTTCTATGGGACTTTCCACAGTCTGCCCCCTTTCCCAAATTTAGTGCGGAAAAGTGAATTCGAAATAACAGGGGTTCAGAACCGAAAGAACGTGTGTAAGGGCTCTCAGTTATTTGAAAAATTCGGTTCTGTGATGGCACTGATGAAAGGCCGAAAGGGAAATGGGAGCAATAAAAGGTTAAAGAAATAACGAAGAATGACAAAATAATCGTTGTTATTACGTGGGCCTTACTCACGGGCCAGGCACTGTGCTTAGTAATTCCTACATGTGACCCCATCCAGTCATAACAGTGTTGGGAGCTAGATGCTATTATTATGTCCACGTTACATATGGGGACGTGGGAAACTCTTGTTTATTTTCAGTTGTCCTCATTAATTGATAGATTGAAGTAATCCTCAACTTTTGCAGATAACTCATAGCTTACACACACACACACACACACAACGGTGGAAAGAGATGCTCTGTCCCTGTTACAGTCTATTTCTGTAACCTACCACAGACAGCAAGCCAGCAAGGCAGTGACCTTGACATTGGCTCTTTGTACCTTTCCTGGCCTCTGGAGACCTTGGTGAGCCTAGATAGATCCAGTCTCTCCCCCGTGTTTGCTCTCATGTTGGATGAGGAGATTAAAAGGTTTTTAGCGTGTGTGGGTGGATTTTCCTTGGGCCACCCAAGAAGTCACAGACCAGAGAATTAAAGGGCTCTCTCCTCAGTGTCTTTTCTAGAGGAGACTAGATGATGGAAAGTGAATGTGGCGTGTCAGGTGAAGAAACTTAGTTCAGACGGTTGCTGAGGCCTCCCAAGGAAGAGGTGGGAGCCCACGCTTTGAGTCAGCCTCCGACTGACAGCAGACGTGGAGGGTAGATCCCAGAATAGCATCACACAGAGCCCCGGTAACCCAGTGAGTATGCTCACCCATGGCTGACAGAAGAAGACAGAGGAAAGATAAGCATGTCTTAATCCCAGAGCCCCAAGTGGACTGTGAGTTTGGCACTGAGATACCTGTCCCTGTAGCATGTTGGAGGCAGTGTTGTGGACACACAAAGTGAAAAGCAGCAGATCTGGGTTCAGATTTTCCCTTTGGGAAGACTTCTGATTTCTACCAATCAGAGGAGTTCCATGCTCCAGGTCCTCCCTCTTACAACTAAAAACCCTGAATATACACAACAAACAAATAATAAAGACTGTGGAAGGTGGGATGAAGAAGGAAGGTTGCTGAGGGACCTTGGGACTCAAGGAATGACTCAGCAGTAAGTTCCCTGAGTTTCATTATTGTCTCCCAAACATCCCAGAGAGGGCACTGGAGAAGCATGGAGATCTGGAACCATTCACAGACATGAACACCTTGCTTTCTCTAGAATGATGTACCAGGAAAAGGGTGGACCGACAGAACAGAAAACAGTTATGACCATACCCACCCTACTCCAGCCAACCAACACCAGTGGAAAGACTCCCTCTCTACCTGCAGTTTCACAGGGCTGAGTGGAGAGCTCATCTCTTTGCCCTGTCACCCAAATGCCATGGGACTTTGGCATCTTCCCAAACTGTATCCAACCCAATCCAATCTCCCACCCAATGTTACTGGCACTGCTGAGCAGGGACCTAATCTTCCATGTCCTGATCAATAGAAGCAGGTGGTGCTCCGATCTTCCTGCTGGGGTGGAGTGATTGCCTCAAGGAGGGAGCTGGACCTCCACCCATCCAGCAGCCACTAGCCTGAGTGAGGCAGTGTGGGGCAGGGCTAGTCAGCACTCCAGTCCTTTATCCCCATCACTCTCCCAGCCAATGTGAGCAAGGCATGGTGTTGAGCCTCCACCCCATCAGTGAAGCTGAGTGAGGACAGGTAAGGCACGGCTAGCTGGCACTGCTTCCCCTCCCTGGTATCACTGGCACTCAGCAGCAAGCTGAACATCCACTCCCACCCTAGACCTACATGCTACATCCAAATAGAGTGACTGCTTGCTAACAAAGAAGATCAAACAGGATCCAGACTTTCACAACATAATCCCCCAGATGTCCAGATACACACAAAATTTACTCATCATCCCAAACACCAGGATCACTACAATTTGAATGAGAAAGACAACCAGGAGATTTAAAAAAAAAAAAAAATGAGATGACGTAGAAAGATCTGAAAAGGATTATGAACAGCAATCATGAATATACATGAAACACATAATGAAATTCAAAGTCTCGGCAAAGAAAAAGAAGACATAAAAAAGAACAGAAAGAATATTATAGAACTGAAAAATGCAATCACCAAAATAAGAACATCGTATGGGCTCAATAGCAGAATGACTATAACGGATGACAGAACACATGAACTTGAAGATAGAACAATAGAAATTGAATGAGAAAGAAAAATAGTAAATAATAAATAAATACATAGAGCCTCAGATAGCCAGGAGAGGAGAAAGAGTCTGGGGCTAGAAAAAAATGTTTTAGGAAATAATAGCTGAAAAACTTTGAAATTTGTTACAAGGTATAAACCTAACACAATAAAAAAGCTGAGTAAAACCTGAACAGACCTACACTAAGACATATCAGAATCAAACATGTGAAAGCTAAAGACAAGTAAAAAAATCTTGAAAAAAGCTAAAGAGAAATGACAAATTATCTCTAGAGGAACACCAATGCCATCAACAGTGATGTCCTTATCTGAAACTATGCAGGACGGGAAGAAGCAGCATAATATTTTTCAAGTGATGAAGAAGAAGAACTGCCAACCACAAATTGTATACCCAGTGAGACTATCCGTCAGGATTGAATGGGAAATAAAGAGAGTCTCTGGTAAAGAAAAACTAAAAGGATCCCTCTCTAGTAGACCTACCCTTAGAGAATGACTGACAGAAGTTCTCTGAGGATGTTCAGAAAGGAAATAAAAATGGAATGAACATGATAGGCTCTGCTGCTTCTCGTCAGCTTCTTAGATTGCGTTTTTTATTATTTTATTTTATTTTTATTTCTGTTTTTATCTTCTTTTGTTGAAAGTATTACTTAAATTGCATTTTTTAAGTTGAAATAAAAATCCTAACGTTATCTGAAGTGGTGCTTAATAGGTAAAGAGAAAAAAAACTAAGACAATTTTATTTTAAAAGTAGGGAGGATACAGGGCTCTAAATGGAAATAAGTGTTCAAAACTCGACTCCATGGGGTAAAAACTTGATATGAGAAGACTGTGATAAGTTATGTGGGTATACTGTAGTATTTAAAGCAGCCCTGAAGAAAACTATGACAGCCATATACCCCAAAACATCATAAGTGAATCAAAGTGAAATAAAAAAAATGTGCAAATATTTTACAAGAAAGCAGGAAAAGAGAGACGGAAGAATGAGAAACAGGTAACAAACAGAAAATAAATAATAAACTGGCAGACTTAAGCTGTAATGTACCCAAAATTGCTTTAAATATACATGGTCAAATACAACAATGAAACACAGAGACGGGCAGAGTGGATTGAAGAAAAAAAAAAAAAAAACCCCACAAAAATCAACCACACAACTGAGCCATATTCTGTCCATAAGAAACTCACTCCAAATATAATGACATGGGTAGGTTGAAAGTAAAAGGATGGAAAAAGATACATCATGTAAACAAACATGAATTTAAAAGAAGAAAGAGTAGCTATATAAGTATCAGATAAAGTAGCCTTTAGAACAAAGGCAACTAGCAGGGAGGAAGAGGAAAACTACATAATGACAAAAGAATAAATCCAGCAAATCTTTCCTCGGCTAGTTGGCATCTCTATTGACAAGCAACACGAACCCTTTGAACCTCTTCGCCTCTAAAACGGAGACAATAAACACTTTATAAAATACTAAGAAGCTTAAATGCTCAATGTAAAGGCTCAATAAATGATAGCTCATCCATCATCTTAAATAATGTGCATCACATCATCACCATTGAAATAATTTGTATCAGCCAGGAAAATAGGAACCACGCAGTTGGGTGTGTGTGTGTGTGTGTGTGTTAAAATATATACAGAACATAAAATGTACCACGTTAAGTGTATGACTCGGGCGTTAAGCACATCCACATGGTTGTGCAGCCATCATCACCATCCATCTCCAGAATGCTGTCATCATCCCAAATTGAAACTCAGCACCCATCAAACACATCAATTACTTTGACAGAGATCATTTAATATGAAGAATGTTTAAGCCACGTATTGGAAGATCAAATAGGCACAATGCAACCTGACACACTGCCAAGGTGGGGACCTCAGAGGGACCAGCTACCACTTCGAGGGCTGCAGGGGCAGAGGGAAGAGGTGGGGTTGATGAGAATTTGGGAGCTAGGAGGAGGGGTTCTGTGGAGCTGGGACACTGGCCCCTGAGGGAACAGCTGAGCTCTTACGTCGGAAATCCAAAGTTCAGATCAGCGGGACCGCCTCCCTCCAAAGACTCTAGGTGCCTCCCTGCCTCTTGCAGCTCCTGGGGGCCCAGGTGTTGTTTGGCTTGTGGCCACATCTTACTAGCTTCTGCTTCCATCTTTACAGGCCTTCTCCCTGTGTCTGTGTCTGAACCCCAATTCCCTCTTCTGTTAGGTCCACGAATCACACTGTATTAGGACCCACCCTAATTCACACACACGCCACAGCCCAAGCCATCACAGGTGGGTTTGGAGCTGAGAGACAGTCTAATAACCAGCACAGGGAGAGTTCTGATCGTCGGGGAATACAGGCCCCCTTCTGCCCACACAAGTCACAGAGACCTTTCAGAGCCCCAGCCTATCCACTTGTAAAATGGGTGTGGGGGTGGGGTGGGGGTGGGGTGGGGGTGGTGGGTGGGTCATTGGATTAGCAAACATGGGACGACCAGCTATGTGTGAGCCTCATTGACTCACGTGTGGGACACGCAATAGCAAGATTCTCGTCCTGCTCTTGAGGTGCGTAAGGTGAACGGTGGCAGCCCCGACCCAACAGGTGACACAAGGGAGGGAAGGGACACTCAAAGGCCGAGGGGTGCCTGGGTCACTGAATTCCTGGACTAAAATTCCCTTTTGATTTGACCGGGGGAAGACGAGGACGGCCTGGCTGGAGTGTGAATGGGTCCCTGGATTTATAGGATTGAGATGCCTTTCTAGACGCTTTTTGATGGGATTGAAGGATCCCAGACGGGCACAGAGCTTAGGTACACGATGTAAAGTGGTTTTCAAAGCGCCGGGGCTGCGCTTCCATATTCATCTGACCCAGAGTAATGTAAACTGCCTTCTCCACTAGCCCTACGGTTTATTTGTACAGTTTGGGCCATTTCTGTAAATGTTTGACCCGTTTGGAAATCCAATCCAAGGGGAAAGCAAATGAAAGGTTTTATTTTGTGGGATGGAATTCGCCGTCCACGGCGGTGACATCCGACCTACTGCGCTGCATTGAATACGCTGCATGCAACACGCCAGATGAAGACGGGACCCGCTTCGTTGTGTTCTGTCTTGTTTTGAAACATCGCAAAACCTAGGGAGAGAGAAAAATGCATGGCTCTGTGAAGAGGAAAGAGGTGTGAGACCCAACATGCAGGGTCCTGCCTGTGGGTGCCCAGTAAATCTCGGATGGATGGGCTGCCCTGGGGTCCGAGTGGGGTGCCCAGGAGAGCAGGTCCACTGAGGGGGCACACTGCTCCTCCTCCTGTCAAAACACAGTGAACCCCTTACAGGCCACATGCTTTTCTTTTTTTATCCTCACCCGAGGACATTTTTTGTTCAGATAGAGTGGGGGGGGGGGAGAAACATCTATGTGAAAGGGACACATCAAGTGACTGCCACCCGCACGACCCAACCAGGGCCGGGGACAAACTGCAACCGAGGTACATGCCCTTAGCGGGAACCAAACCCGGGTCTCTCTGGACCGCAGGCCGACGCTCTAACCGCTGAGCCAAACCGGCCAGGGCCACATGCGTTTCTTGTTCACTGAACACGCTGTAAATATGACAGGGGGCTTGCTAAGAAAAAGATATGCCCCTTTCTAAACGAATGACTAATTTGCCACCAACTTCTCTTTTTAAAAAATTAATATATAGCCCTGGCTGGTTTGGCTCAGCGGTTAGAACTTCGGCCCGCAGAGTGGAGAGTCCAGAGTTCAGTTCCCGCTAAGGGCACGCACCTCCGTTGCAGTTTGTCCCCATCCCGGTTGGGGTCATGTGGTGGCAACCACTCGAAGTGTCTCTCTCACATTGATGTTTCTCTCTCTCTCTCTCCCTCCTGCTCTATCTGAAGATAAATGCAAAAATGTCCTTGGGTGAGGATAAAAGAAAAATTAATATAGACTTTCATAAAGGAGGACTTGCCACTACTAGAGTATTAGAGGGAGAGAGAGTGTAAGCAGTGTAAGTTGTTACATACATAATAAGTTCCTGGTTTTCCAATTATTATGTTGTTGTTTTAATTTTCTTGGATTGGAGATGCACTGTAAACAGCAGAAAACTACAAATGAGAAAAGAAAAAAAAAAAAGAACACATCAGCTAGTTCCTTGCTTAAGAATTTATGGGTGATTTCCCAAACCTTTAACTGGTACAAACGGCCTGGGTCCTGGCCACTCACATGGTTGCTGTGCACGATGCCAGATCTGTGCCCACCAGATGGGACACAGTCCTGCTCCATGGAAGGTGCTACAAAGGATAATAGGCAATCACTCTGGCAGCTTTGAGCGTGGTACATGGCCCTTGGCAGGGGCCAAACTTCAGTGTAGGCCAAAGTCCCTGAGGATCTTGTTACAGTTCAGGCTCCGGCCCCGCCCCCGGAAGCCCTGGTTCCCTAAGCCTGGGGCGGGGCCGGGTGCAGGAGTTCCAAGGCCCCGGGGTGCCGGGTGCCGGCCTGGACTGTGACGCTCTGGGAACAGAGACCCCACCTTCGGTGTTCTCTGCACTGTGCTTGGCACACACAGCTAGAGACACGGCGAACATCTGCGAAGTGACTCGAGTTCCGAGAAGAGAATGTGCAGTGACTCAGCCAGGGTCCCAATGGGAAGCAGATGGACCACTCAGATTAGGAGACTTTCAGGAGGATCTGCCTAGAAAGGGATTTGTTTTTCCTACTGGTGGGTTTGGGGTGCAGGGGCTCCTGAGGGAAGACGAGGACGCTGAGGCAGGAGCAGTAAGGTGGCCACCCTGGTCCTAGCGGGCAAAGGGAAGCACAGGGACAGGACTCAGGAGAGAGGGCTGTGCTGCTGTGACCACATGAGAGGAACAGTGACCTTGGATTGAGAGACATGCCAGCCCAAGGTGACACCCCAGGGAGGGACTCCCCAGAGGGAGAGGATACTGCTCCTCCACCCACAGGTGAGCGTCTGCAAGGGCCACAGAAGGAAGATGCTAAATTTTCCTAACTTCTTCCCAAATCCACATTGAGCCTGTACCCTGCTATCAACCGCCACCACCATCATCTGCCTCAAAACTTCTTGTTTTTTTTTTTTCTTTAATCCTCACCTGAGGACATTTTTCTATTTATCATCAGATAGAGTGGGAAGGGGGGAGGGAGAGAAAGAGAGAAACATCAATGTGAGAGAGACACATCGACTGGTTGCCTCCTGCACGACCCTAACCAGGGATGGGGATGAACCACAACCAAGGTATGTGCCCTTGACCGGAATTGAACCCGTGACTCATTGGTCCGAGGGCCAATGCTCTAACCACTGAGCCAAATGGGCCAGGGCCTTTCATGGTTTCTTGACTGGTGTATTCTCACACCTTCCGAACTGGTCCCCTCCCTCTATCTTGCCCAGAGACCCCGATTTCTAACATCCTCATCAGATCGTGCCACTAGCCTATCAGGTCCCCTCCAGGGCACTTCTGCCTGCAGGACAGCCCGTCCCCATGCCCAGCCCCCGGGGCCTCCTCCAGCATCGGACTCCTACCTCCCCAGCCTCCCTCCACTCGTGCAGACAGCACTCAGAGCTCCCAGCAATTCCCCATCCTTGGGCCTTTGCACATCTGCTTCTTCTGGTGCCACCTCCTCCAGGAAGCCTCCCCAAAGCTGCATCCGGCCTCCTCCCTCTGAGCTTCCATATCATTTCAGTCCCTCATAACCAATGATCTCCCTTAAACAAAGTTCAAGTAGTAGCCTTGTGTTTACAGGTAGATGCAGATATTCAACGTAGGGACACAAGGGAGGTTCCTCTTCCCCAAATGTCAGGGAGAAATGAGACTTGATCAAACAAATAGCATCTGCATATCAGGTCCTCCAAGAAGGAAGTCTCTGGAGTCAGGCATTTCACATTGCCTGGATTTGGTACCAGGTGGGCACTTGCCGGGGGCATGTGCCAGGCTCGGCCCTGCTCACTAAGAATTTGTCTGGATTCAGTAAACGCATTGTCCTTCAGCTATTTTCCCCTCTTAGCGTGATCCCAGAGCCCTTAACCCTGGAGCACACAGTGGCCTGGGTGACTCACTGCAGGGTGACCCAGCAGCTGACTGATGGCTGGAGACCTGGGGAGGGGGTGTGAGGGCCGAGAGTCCTCAGCCTGAGACTCCCTGTCCCAGAGCCCTTGCCAGCCGTGAGACACCCAGATTGGCTTTGGATTGGATCCTGATTTGAAACACAGTGAAGCCTCTATTCTGCCGGAGCTGAACACCGGCCCTTTCGGGGGCATTCACGTTTCAGCAGGGTTTGCGGTCACATCCCAGCTGTTCAATTTCACCTAAATCAGCAGCCCACGGGGTGTCGATCTCAGCCCTGTGGATTTGGTGACCATCAGTGCCAATTACACGAAATGCCAGTCGCCAGGGCAATTCTACCTTCGCACGGGCCAACAGGAGAAAAAAAGTTGTTCCTGACGTTAATTGAAACCAAACCGAGCGACCACATGGCTCCTTTTGGGGGAACTGACCCCGCGGCCCCTTTCCCATCTCCGTTTCCTCCCGTGGTGTGGCGGCCAATCCCACCAGCACACGTTCTGATTTCTGAACAATTCACCTTTGTTCGATCCAGTTGATTTCTCCGAGTAGCTGGTTGAACCAACAGCCCCCGTGGATATAATCATTCAATGGGCAAACTGGATCACTTCTCGGAGTCCCTGATTGTGCAGGGGGGTGGGGGGGGGGATTATCACCTTCACAGGGGCACTTGTAAGCTCTAGGATTTTAAAAAGTCAAATCACAATAACTGGTATAAAGAGGGAGGTGCGGGGAGGGGCCGAGTCAGTGGGAGGTTGAGTTACTTCTGAGATCAGCTGACTTCTAGAACCTGTCCAACCTTCTTGCATGTCGGTGGTGGTGAAATTTATTGTGAATCAATCTGCCAGAAGTTGGTCCGGCAAGATTCTGAGTTGGGCTCATTCTCTGGTGTGTCATTGATTTTACTTTGAGCCAAGGCTTGGTTAATCAGCAACAAAAATTAGTTTAAGAGTGTAATCTTCATTCCTGAAATGTCCATGATGATGGACTGAGTTTTATCTTACCATCATGGGCTATAATATTTTTTAAAGGTATCTTTTCTGAAGAGTTCACTTATTTTAATTTACATTTGAGGCAGCTTTATAGTGATATAAATTCAGATATCAGGCAATTCACCCATTAAAAGTGTATAGTTCATTGAGTTTGGGTATATTAACCTTTCTTTTAAAATGTGGTAAAATACATGTAACATAAAATCCGCAGTTTTAACTGTCTTTAAGTGTAAATTCAGCAACATGAATCGCTTTCACAAGGCTGTGCAAGCATCTCCTCTATCTATTTCTAAAATTTTTACCCCCCAGAACCCCAATTTTCAAAGGAGCCTTTGTTGCCTCCCCACAGATGGTGAGAATATCCAGATGGAAAGTGAAACTATGTTGTCAACCTTCCTAAGGTATTAACTCCAAAGTGCAAACACCTGGCTCACTGGCTACTAGAAAGTTCTGGAAGGTGCTGGTTTTTTAACCTGAGCTCCCTGGAGGAAGAGAACTTGGCTCAGTGTCTCCAACTTCGAGAACAGTGGCACGTGTAAGTGCATAGTCAACGTGAGAGAGAGTTGCTCTTGGAAATGTCTTAAAATTAGGGTACTCTGTTGGAACCACCAAGGTGAGGTGTGGGACTGGGGACCATGGAGGCAGGCGTCTCCATGGTGATGTGTGGGGGGGTGGCAGTGGCTGGATCTGGTGTGTCCTGGGAGCAGTCAGGACTCCGTGCCAGTCACCACCCACTTCCTCCACCATCAACCACCATAGGGCCTTGCCTCTGTCGTAACACTTGATGGTTTTCTAGGACACGTTTTTTTTTTTAACTTTGGAAGACTTTTAATATGATAAGAAAATGCTCAAATCATATTAATAAAAATGCAAAACTATATATTGTTTAAAAGCATCCATATGTCAGCTGAGATGACCCCAGGAAATTCTGGTCCTTTCCCCGTAAACTTCCCATCTGACCGAGCCCCCTACTTCTCTCTCTCTCTCTCTCTCTCTCACACACACACACATACATACACACACACGCGTGTGTACATGCACACGCAGCTCCAGCCAGGTGGGCCTCCTGTCTACTCCCCAAGTATCTCAAGCTCACTTCCACTTTGCATTAACCATTCCTTTCTTCTGGAATGGTCTCCCCCAAATTTCCTTCTCAGCTTGCATGGCCCCTCCTCTGAGAGCCTCCCCTGCCCACCCCACCCCTCTCTCTCCACGTTTCATCCCAGCTCTCACCTAGACCTGACATTCCTGGTTCCCGTTCTCGGTTCATTTTCTATCCCCCACCCCCAACCAGACCATGAGCGTGTCCTGTTTGCCACCATAGTCCTAGTGTATTTTTTTTAAATACGTTTTTATTTATTTTAGAGAGAGAGAGAGAGAGAGAGAGAGAGAGAGACAGAGAAAAACATTGATGTGGGAGAGACACATCGATCAGCTTCCTCCTGCCAGCCAGCACCCTGACCAGGGATCAAACTCAAAATCTGGGCATGTGCCCTGACCAGGAATGGAACCAGTGACCTTTCGGTGCATAGGATGACGCTCAACCAGCTGAGTCACACCAGCCAGGGCCATAGCCCCAGTGTACGGGACACTCCTTGGCACGCGGTAGGTGCTCAGCTAACATCTGTGGGCTGTTCCAAAGTCACCGGTGAGCAGTGGGTGGAGTCCACGCCACGACCTCTCACCTCTTGGCTGTGTGCGCTGGCTCTCTCCCTGCCCCTGAGCCCCAGTCCTCACCCCTTCCCCTGTGGGCTGGGGCCCCCACTGCAGGATATAATAATGCTCCCTTCACACCGCAGGGCTCACAACAAAGGCGACCCCGTGGACGGATGTTTGGGCATTTGGGCTTCAACAAATCAGCACATTAAACAACCGCCGATGTGGGGGTTCCAGTCCTGCAGGAGCTGGCGAGCAGGGTGATTTATTCTGCGGCCGGGCTGCAAACCTCCCTGCAGAGGGCGCCTCTGGAGCCGCTCCAGCAGCCGGCTCTGCTTCCCAAGAGGGGCCATTCATAAGTCTGTGGCTCCAGCAGTGACAAGATAATTGTCACTGAGCTCCTGACTCTGCCTCCTCCAGGGTTCTTCCCGCCTGGATGCCTGGAGCCTTGGGGTGATCGAGAGACCCAGCTGCCAGCCGGGCTGTCCCTGGGGACAGAGAGACCCATATCTTGCAGGGCTGGTGCCAGTGACTTGGCAGCAGGCCGCCTGCCCGGCAGTGGAATCAGAACGTCTATAAAAAGGATTTGGAGGGCACAGCCCGGCTGGCTATTCCGCACTGGGCGTCTGGGGCTCCCGTGGCACGGGGCAGACCCTTTGGGAGGGAATGGCCTCCCCAAGGAAGACAAGAACCCGACACCACGGAAACTCCCGGCATCGGCCTGCTGGCCATGACCTGCTGGGCAGAGGTTCAGGGGAAGCCATGGTCCCACGGCACTCAGACTATGGGACACCATCGCCTTGCTAGTGTCCTAGAACTTGGACAGATGCTGGTGCCTCCCCAGAAACCCGGACTTCACTGGGACCGGGAACAGTGGAGAATCCCCCTTATTATGGCATATTGTGCAAAAAGGGTCCGCTGGAACTTGAATAACGAGACGTGGATGAGACACTCCCAGGGAGGATACGCACATAGTGGGAAGCGTCCTCGTTCAGGGCCCTCCGTGCTCCGAGCTGTCTGCACGCACCTCACACGCAGGCCGCCGTCTGGGGTAGGACTCTGTCTCTCCCCTTCTAAAAACGGGACCTCCACAAGTATAATAATAATAATAATAATAATAATAATGGCACCACCCACTGATGTTTGCACATTTTACCTCCTCCTTGACCTCGCACAGCATCTCCCATTTAGACAGGTACAGACACCCCACAATCAGCAGCCAAGACAGCACCCCCGAGGCTGCCGCTCAGACCCGATTCATTCCACAGATGTCTGCTTCCTCCGCGCCTGGCGGGGGCGGCAGTGAGCCCAGTCCCTCATCGGTCCCAGGGAGCTTGGCTTCTAGAGACACACATATAAGGTCCTCGAACCCTGGCAAGTGCTAGGATGGAGAGGTCAATCTGGGATCGAACCCCAAACCCAGGTATGTGCCCTGATCAGGAATCGAACCCACAAACTTTTTGGTGTGCAGGACGACACTCCAATGAACTGAGCCACCCAGCCAGGGTTGTCCTCAGTTTTTGATGCAAAATGTCAAGTTTGATGAGGTACAAGGACTCATCTAGTGTCACAGTGAGTGGAAATGACCGAGCTTGGATAAGATCTGCCATTCCCTGCGGAAACCCGGGAGACACAGCAATGGGAACAAAGCTGTCTTTGCTAAGGAAGTATTTTCTTAGGTGCCTATGGGTGCGTCATGCAGCTCTGAAAGGTCCAATTCCTCTCCCTCTGCCTTTTACTACCCTAGTATTCACAGCCTTTTAATGTCACTAGTTGCCATTTTTGCTAGTTGCTTGATTGTTTATCCCCAATATTTACATACCTGTTTGAGGCAGCTGTTTGGAAAAATACTTCGGGATGAATGTTCATTACCTACACCTCGTGGCTTCGTTCCATCAGGGCTATTTGGCAAACATCTAGGCAGCTCGGCCATTCAGATGGTTTGTCCGCATGTCACCAAAACTCCATGACACACTGGATCTTTCCTGGGCCCTCAGATGTTCGGGGGACGTAGACACAGCTGTACAAGAGAGCTGGCTATTCATCTACCATAGTCCTTTGGATCTCACTGGGGTCTCCAGAAAATCCCCTGTGGAGTCCGAAGTTTATGCTCCAGGTCGTGTTCTGGGGAGTTCAGATGCTGCCTGTTTGGGTTGTCATTTTGAGAAAAGCCACACATTTTGTTTTGTTTTAAACAAAGGAATTTGGGGATTTGTGGGGAAGCTGAAGAGAATCCTGCATCCTGCAAAAAGGGAGAAAACGTTTTATGGGGCACTTTGAAAGGAAATAGAAGTTGCAAAGATTGGGGACAATTTATCTGGGGGGTTTTAACCTTCAATTTTTAAGTTCTTAAATCTCTCTCTCTCTCTCTCACACACACACACACACACACACACCCTGATAAAACAGCTTAATGAGGCCAAAGAGAAAGCTTCAGGGAAAAAGAAATAGTTATCTCCACAAAGTCTCCAAAGACTTCAAACCTCTCCTACTCAAGCACAATGTGAACGTGTTTGCCCAGGTAAGACGTGCATGTTGTGTTTAGCTAGAATGTCATGTATCTTTGACAGAACGCCATGTATCTTTGTCATGTCTCGTTTCTTCCATGAAGAAGGTAACGTTTACAGCTAACGGAGTTATACTCGCCTCCGTGCCCAGTTTGTCTTAAAAGATTCAGAGCGACATCGGGGACGCTTTGCCCCACCAGGAGCAGTGTCTCTCAAGCTCTCCTCCTGCGCGTGCGTGTGTCTGAGGGGGGACACGTGGTTGGGGCTGCAGGAAGCCGCGTCCTCCCCTCCTCGCTGCTGCAAACTGGACTCCGAGCGGCCGAGCTGTGCTGAGAAGCCCGTCTCTTCCCAGCCTCTTCTCTTCCCTCCGCCTGAGTTTTGCTTTCAAGGGTAACTATTAAAGAAGAATTCAATTCGGAAAAACTGGAATTCTCAGAGCCAAGTATTGCTAGGCAGGGTCATTCTAAAAAAATGTATTTAAATGTGAATATCACTCAAGAAATACCGCATCTGTTTATAGGCTCGTGCGTATTAAAGGCGCAAAGTCATCTCGAGCGGGTGCCAAGATTTCCCGGAGTCCACACTCACCGACGCACGTGTTGGAAGGTTCGCCGTGGGTAGAGACATAGCTCCAACCAAAATGAGTGAAAGCAACTTTTCGGATGGCTCAGACTTAATAGTTAGGTTTTGGGGGGGGTCTTACGAATAAAGCACCCTTTATTTTGGCAGTGGGGGAATTGGTTCATGATATAAAGAACCCACACAATATGTAGCTCATGAGGCAACGCCCAAATGGGGGGCACTTAGTGATCGCAAAGAGCACTTTCACTTCCTCACGGAACAAAGATTTTCAAATGACCCCCCCCCCCCGAATAAATGACAGCTGGCTCTCGTCCAGCCAGGGCGCTGCCCCAGTGAGGGGGCTGGTACACTGTCCCCAGCC
Source organism: Molossus molossus (assembly GCF_014108415.1). NCBI lineage: Eukaryota > Metazoa > Chordata > Mammalia > Chiroptera > Molossidae > Molossus > Molossus molossus. The sequence goes on from NW_023425357.1 coordinate 20,311,549, forward strand.
ACCATGCTTTGCTTTAGGGCAGCCCCCTGGAAAGGAAAAGTACTGCTCGGGGAAGGTCCCCCAAGACAAGAGGGGGGCCTGCTGGCGTACCATATTCCCTTCGGGCCGATGACCGCTGTTTGCACTGTTCAAATACCGTGTCCCCCACATCCGGTGACACCAGCACATTCTGCGGAAAGGAGAGATTCAGGGGATTATTGGGATATCCCAACTTCGTCGGGGTTTAAAAACTCCACGTCACACAGAAACTGTGTCTCTCGACTGACTTCACGTGGACGCCTTTAACTTGGATCTCTGGTGTCATTCATGCCGTCAGAAGTATTGCAGCACTGTGTCCAGAAATGCTTGTAGTTACGCGAATGTCCGCCTCCGGGATCCTCATTCTGCCTCCCACACGGGGATGAGAAGTGGGGGCGGGCGCCCCGACTGTGCTTCATGGAAGGCGCGAGCTGGCTGACTAAGCCTGGCCTTGCTCCGGTCCCAGCGCAGGCCGCCCATGCTGGGACATCCCCCGGGCCCGTGTCCCCCACATGCTTCTGCCCATCATTCACAGATCAGACGGCACGGCCCAGGTTACACCTTTTATTACTAATGTCATCCTTTCACTCAGAAGTGTCCCGACTTAGATGATAAATTAAATGATTGCCCCAAATATAAATAAGTGTATAAATATACATCCCCTTATTTACATATAGTAAGCAGTGGCTACATTCATGTGTATATTTTTTCATAATCTTAGACAAATGAAGGAAACCTTGGAGCCCCCTCCCCACGTGCACACACCTCTCTCTCGCACACACACACTCCTTAGAGCCCTCTGAAACGTGTCCCCAGGATGCCTGTGTTCTTGTACAGAATTGCCCAGCCTGCATTCTGGTGTTGACTGGAACCTCCTGCAAATGGTGTGTGTGTGATCGTGAGTGTGTGTGTGTGTGTGTGAGTGATGGGGAGACGTGGGAGAAGGGAGCTGGCAAGGTGGGGTGGCACAAACGAGGAGAGCGGAGAATAAAGAAAGGGGAGGAGAAGCAATGCCACAAAAGTCCCATCTCTTTCGCGTCGTAAAGCATCGAGCGTTTAATTTGCTGCAAAGGGGGAAAGAGTCTGCCTCCCCACCCGACTCCTGGGCCAGGCTCCTGACCCCTGCCGCCGAGCCGCGGCCACGCCTCCGAGTGCAGGGTGGAGAAGGAGGCGGCGAGCGTCTCGTCTCCACCAAGTAGGAGCAGAGCATTCTCGGGGTTCAGCCCCATGTAGGAGCAATGGAGAGGGATAAGTTACTGCATTCGGAAGTATGGAACGAGGGTCTGTCGGAGGGGGTGGCAGACAACTTTGGCCCAGGGGTAGTGTTTGTTTCTGCCATCTGTCCGGGCAGGGGTCTGGGGGAGATAGAGACCGTTTCGGTGTCTAGGGGCTGGTATGCAGGGAAGAGCAGGGGCTGGGGACCGAGGGTGGGACCTGGCTGGCTCTTTCTGAGCGACTGTGGCCAGGTACTCATCCTCAGGCAACTCTGCCCCACCTCCCCCCAGATGTGGGTGGCCTGGGGGAGGGGTCTGTACGCCAGGATTCCCAGGCCACCCAAGGAGAAGGTTATGCCTAAAGCAAACCATCTTTCTGCTCTTAATGGACACAAGTCTGGTAGGGATCACACGTAAGGTTGAGGTCTGATCGAATTCCCAGCACGGGACAGTTATCAGTCACCACAGCCACGGCCAAGCTCTCTGTCACTCCTGGGAACCTTGGCTCAAAGCAGCCGTGGGCAGTGGCCTGGGACTCCGAGCCAGGGATGCCGCTGGTCCTGGTGACTCAGTCATTACAGACGGAAGTACACAGTGTAAAGCCATTAAGATGCCTTAGAACTGTTCGGGACAGTCACCCTGGGCCCCATCAATTACCAGTTGTCTAGGTGGACAGGCTTGATTTAACAGCCCCTCCCACCTAAGATTTTATTATCAAAATCAGCACATGATCATCCCCAAGACCCCCAACACACACAGCCTCAGAAGAGAGGGAAGGGAGGCAGAGCTCCTGGGCTCCTTCTCTGGTGGGCACCCCCTCTTCCCTGGACACCCCCAGGAGGACCCTGGCCCACAGTTCCCCTTTGCTTTGTCCCTGGGCCACAGCATCAGCCTACACGCAGCCTCTGGCTTTGGGAGAGTATCGCGAGGTCAGGGCATGAGAGTGACTAAGAAAAATGCCTTCGGTGAAGAAGAAAATGAAAGAGCAGGGAAGTGGCTGTTTAATATTTTTAAATGTGCGTTATGCCCTCACCCACCAGCATGGCTAAAATTAAATGTTGGCAAGGAAGCAGGCAGATGCTCCTGGACGTGTGCACTTCCCTGTGGAACAGGACTCAGGGGTGTCATGCCTGCAGCTAGCCCAGCCGTTATGCTCCTAGGTACACACACAACGGGAATGCAAAACCTATGTGCACCCAAGAATGTGCACATGTGCCCTGTTTCCACAGCCCCACACTGGAAACTGCCTAGTGGTCCCTCCGCAGGAGAATGGACAAACGAGTGTTGGTAAAGAGTTATATGGTGGAATACTACACAGCAATGAAGATGGACCAGTGCAATGCAACAGATGGATGTCACATGGTGAGAAGAAGCCACAGTACAGAGAACGCATTGCATGATTCCATTCACGGAATGTACCAAATAGTCAAAAGAGTTCCAGGATGTTTGTCAGGAGCCAGGAGAGCAGCTGCCTTAGAAGTGAGGTGCCTGATGGGGAGGGTCCCCAGGGGTTTCTGGGAGGCTAGCTTCATTTTACTGCTCGATGTGGGTGGGGATGACACAATGCTTAGAGCTTTATGTAATTACCCGATGCTTTTCTGTACGTCTCATTCAGAATAAAAACTTTAATAGCAATTATCTAAAAACACATTTATTCACCAGATGGTAGCAGGGAAAGCAGTGGACTGGCTGGGGGGCCGAGGCCAGATGCACATCTAACTTGCTGGGTAGCCATGGCAACAGGCATAGCTCTCTGCTTCTTCCTCTGAAAAATGACGGGTACACAAGGTCATCACCTTCGTGAGACCATGAGACGCTCTAAAACACGATGGATCTTTGCCCAGGACAATGCACGGTGCTTTGCATGCAAATTCTGGGGACTTGTGAATCCCCCTGAAGTCCACCCGGGGACACCCTGAGGGGTTCACGGACCCTAGGCTGAGGACCTCTGCACGGAGCAACCGTGGGGTGCTGGGGTTAGGAAGCAGGACCCAGAACCTGACAGTCTGAGTCCAGGCTCCACCACTTTCTCGTTGGGTATTGGGCAAGGGGGCTTCATGTCTGGGTGTCCGTTTCAGCTGTAAAATGGGGAGAATAAAGGTCCTGGAGAGAATGGGAGAAGTCGTGGAGATAAGGGACTCCAGAGACCGCTGTAAGAGTCAGCGGCTGCTGGGAGGTAGCCCGGAAGCCTCTCCAGCTCTGACATTCCAGGACCTATTATCTCCGCAGAATTCCACCCCAGGGCTCAGGACCGCCAGCCAGAGCGCGTCCTCCCTGTCAAGGTCAGCTTTCCTCTGGACCGGCGTGGTTGGCTCTCAGACTCCCTGGAAACCAGTCAGCTTGCAAATCAGGAGATGTCCTGTGTGTCTGGTGACAGCATCACGGGCCTGCTGCGTGCGGAGAAGTTTCCAGAAGGACATCGGCTCCAGCCCAGAGACCGCCGGACAGCCCGCGTGCCCTGGGCCGCCTGACTCCGGTTTTATAGCAATCAGCCCGGGGCCAGACGACTGCGTGGAGCCGCCCGGGGAGTCTGCGAGCTGAGCTGCAGCTGGGAAGCCCGGCTGCGTGCCTGGGATTCCCGGGGGGCCGCCAAGGCTGCGCTTCCCGGGGCGGGCGGCCCTGCTCTCCCTCTGCCCCGGTTTATCTCCTTTCGTGCCAATAAAAAAGAAATATTTGCTGCAATAATAAAATCGGCTCACAGATGAACTGTGTTCCTCCCTTCGGTATTAGGAAAATGTTTGCCTGACAGGGGAGCGACCCAGGATTAGGAAGCTCCTGGTGGAAGACCCGGGGCCCAGGGGAGAGAGGATGCCTCTCGGAGAGGCTGGGCGTCCCGGGGCAGCCTTGGGGGGTTGCTCTGCCCCTCAGAGCCCGGCCTTTGGACCATCAGCATGACTCAGCTCTCCAGCCGGAGCCTGTGCCCGAGCCCCACCATCTGAGGGTGGGCTGGGTCAGAGGCCAGGGTCATAACTATTCCAAATGTCCCAGTGTGGAAAGGGACCCCAAAAGCCGCACCGGTCTTATGGTGGTTATCGCTCCTGGAACTGGACACAGGCGGCGTCAACAAGAAGGCACCTCAGGGAGGCTCCTACGCTCAGAGTTGCATGGAGCGCTCGCCGCCCCTTCTGAGTGAGGGCTCCTTGATGCCCATTTTACAGGAGAGAAACTGAGGCTTCAGGAAAGTAAGCGCCTTGACCCCGGTCCCCAGGAGTGAGTGCAGGAGCTGGGATTTAACCCCAGGCAGAACTCGTACCCCTCCCCTCTGTCACTCAACATTCCCACAGTACGGATATGGGACCGTCGTAGTCATTCCCTGCTTGACAAAAGAGGCCCATACGTGGACGAGGACAGTTGTTGAAATGAACACAGACCTCAGTCTAATCGTGAGCAAACACCAGGCAAATGCCAATGGAGGGACGTTTTACAAGCTACCTGACCAGTATCCCCCAAACGATCAAGGTCATCAGAGACAAGGAAAGTCAGAAACTGTCCCAGCCAAGCAGACGCCCAGGAGACACGACGACTCAATGTCATGTGGGATCCTGGAGCAGAAAGAGGACTTTATGTAAAAACTAGGGACATCTAAAAAAGTATGGGCTTTAATAATGCAATAATAACAGACCAACAGTGGTTCATTCGTGGCACAAATGCACAACAGGAATGTGAGGTGTTCACAATGGGGGGCCCTGGCCGGTTTGGCTCGGCGGTTAGAGGGTTAGAGCGTTGGCCCGCAGACCAGAGAGTCCCAGGTTCGGTTCCTGCTAAGTGCATGTACCTCGGTTGCAGTTTGTCCCCGACCCCGGTTGGGGTCATGTGGGTGGCAGCCACTCGATGTGTCTCTTTCACGTTGATGTTTCTCTCTCTCTCTCTCTCCCCCTCCCGCTCCATCTGAAGATAAATGCAAAAAAAAAAAAAAATGTCCTAGAGTGAGGATTAAAAAAAAAAAAAACAATGGGGGAACTGGGTGTGGAGTATATGGGAACTCTCTACAATGTTTTCAATTTTCTGAACATCTAAACCGTTCTAAAAAAGTAGTCTATCAGAGAGTAAGATGACTGGCTGCCTGGATGGATGGATGCATGATGGGGAGGATGGATGGGTGGGGACATAAGCGGATGGATGGGTGGCTGGGTGTGCGTGGGAGGGAAGGAGAAGGGATAAAGCAAGAATCACAGAACGTTGGCACTTGCAGAATCTCCGTGATGACTACAGGGGTCTCCCCTATGGGTAGCCTCTCTGTAATTTGACATTTCTTCCACTCCAGTGTTGGAAGAATGAGAAGGATCAGAGGCTAGGGATGAACACAAGTCTCACCAAAACCAAGCACCGCGTGCCTCTTGCAGGTGACGGGGGCGGAGGGTGGACACCCCTTCCTGCGGAGGAGGAGCACCCCTTTCGTGTTCCCAAGAACTCCATCATCACACCACCGCCCCCACGGCTCCCCTCGAGTTGCACGGTCCCCTCTTGCTTCCAGTGTGGATCCAAATTTCGATAGGGCACCCAAGGTACAAATGCCAGGGCGAAGTGGGGACTAGGGGGCGCAGACAGGGGACCCCGGTCCTTCACCCTTTTGTCCCACAGCGCAGAGCACATGGCATCCTGGGATATTCGTGACACGGAGCTTTGCGCTGAGCACCTCCTTCTCCACACAAGGAGGCAACTCATACCCGGGACTAAAGAGTCTGTCAGCACTTCGGAAAAGTGTGACAAGATGAGAAACGGGAATCTGGTGACAGGCAGAGAGCACTGGGGGGCGGAAACAGAAACGACGTGTTGTTGCTACCAGGGCTGCCCCTCCTCTGAATGCATGAATTTGGGCAGCACAAAGGACCCCAAATGCTTCCAATCTGGTCCTCGGGGAGAAAGGATATTTGTGGTAACGGAGAAATTTGCCACCCAGCGCTGTTGCCTTTGGTGTCGTGTTTCTGTGGTCTCGAGTTATTCGTCCCAAATTGGTCTCTGTTAAGAAACAAGAAAAAAGAATTCCATACTATAAAATGAGATTTGAAGTGATCGCCCAGCCTGGGCTTACTATTTGGGGAAGTGGAAAAAAAAAAAAAAACAGGCAAGCAAAAGCAAAAAAAAATGTTATTAGATGGAAGAATTTCTCACAGGTCACCTCTTAAAGGGGCTTCTCGAATTCGGATGTTACGTGCCGGGCTTCCCTTGCCTGGAGCAAGGCTGGTCTTCCTGCCACACCTCGGATGTCTCTGTTCCCCCTACCATGGATATCGGGGTACGTTCTCAAGAGGCTGAGAGTTAGGGAACACCCAGGTGTGGACTCCGATTCAGAACGTCGTACACACACCGCGGAATCCCAGGAAGCCGGCAGAACTGGAGGGATGAATGGATGGATGGACAGACGGACTCCGGATCTCCCCAGACTTGTCTTCCCCATCCTCCCGTTCCCTCTCCGAGAAATGAGGTTTTCTCAGCCTTCTGGTCCAGGCCCTGGAAAATCCTGCGGATGTTCACAGTGATGGCCGGCTTGCCGGGAGCACAGGCAGCTCCCCTGCCCACCATGCACCCCGGGCTCTCCACCTGCAGGAGGGACAGCTGCAGCCCTTCCGCAGCACCAGCTCAACCCGGACCCTCCGGAGGTGCTCAGACTGGGGTCCAGCCCCGGCCCTGCTGTGTGAGCTGTCTAGTTGCTTGCATGTTGCTGCTTATGTACAAAATGTACACCGGGGATTCGTGGAGTGCAGGGGAGCTGACCCACGCCAAGCACTCACCAGGGCTGGTCCGAAGTGGCCACTCAACAAATACCCCTGCCCTTTCCCGGCAGACACGGTGCTGAAGGAGTCTAACATTTTCCCACACATTTTCCTGCAGATCTGGGCCTCACTTGCCTGCAGCTATGAGGTGAAAAAGCTGGGGCGGGGGGTTGAAATCTGGGAGTCCGGGCTCCTTGTCTTCCTCAAGGAGTGAAAAGCAAGGTGTGGGTGGAGGCCAAACCGCCCACGGAAGGACCGCCTGGCACGCCCTGGAAATGCCTTGGTTACCCCCCCCCCCCCATCCTTCCCGGTACTCAGGGCAGGTGACGCCCAGGGAGAAATCCCCGCTGCTGGTCCTGCCCAGGCCCTTCCAGCTCCACTCCGACCTGCATCTGCTGTGACACTGATCGGCGTCCACTGAAATCCACTGAGCTCCCCCTTCAGTGAGCTCGCGAGTTTCTGTGCCAGAGAGAGCAGATCCGCACGGCGCTTCTCATCCCTCCTCCACTTGCCCCAGAATGTCAAAGGCAGCCGGGTGTCTTTGTGCCAACAAGCTTTACGATGTGGCCAGTTTTTCTTATTGTCTTTTTCTGGGGAAAGGACAGACATTTTTGAGCTCAATAGAGAAGGGAGTGAGTGAAAGTTGCCAGATAGGTGCCCCAGCTCCCCAACCAGCTCAGCCGGAGAGGATAAATATGGATCTCAACATGGATACGAGATCCTCTTGGGAAGGGTCCATGAGAATGAGTGTTCCCTAGTCACTGACCAGCACCACACGCCCCGAGAGAGAGCTCACATGTCTGGGGAGATGCTTCTCCATCCCGCCACCCTCGCTACGTTATTTATCCTCTGCTTGCAGGAACCTGGGACCCACAGACAGAGTCAAAGGCTCAAGACGTCAGAGGCCTGAGGCAGTTATTGGTTGGTTTTCCTGGAACTAGTGAACTATTTGTTCATTCATTCAACAAACATGCCGTGCTATCTCCTCTGGGTCCAGCTTTGTTCTGAGATAATGGGTACTGAAATGCCTCTTCATCCGCAAAGCCTAGACCAACCTAGGAATGCATTTTTGAGGGAGGGAGAGAAGGAGGGAGGGAGGGATATAAATGGATGGATGGGTGGGTGGGTGGATGGATGGATGGATGGATGGATGGATGGATGGATTGGTGGATAGATGGATGGACAGACAGGTGGATGGATGCATGGGTGGGGGGATGGATGGATGGATGGATGGATGGATGGATGGATGGATGGATGGATTGGTGGGTGGATGGATGGACAGACAGGTGGATGGATGGGTGGGTGGGTGGATGGCCTTCACTCTCCAAGAAGGTAATCTTTGCTATGCCCACATGAAATCCAAACAATGATCCCTGTCTTTGTCTCTCGCTTTTTATTTCTGGAAAGAAGTGGCCACACTTCCCCACCGAGGTACAGACCCGGACTCTCATTCCTACAGTTTCTTATGTTCAACACAGACTGGACACCTACCACGAACTCCGCACCATCCCGGGTCCAAAGAAATAAAGTGGTGGGTAGGCTTTGCGCAGAGGGTAAGGCTCCTTCGTCCCAACCCTGTGGTAAGGTCTCCTTATCACGCCCCTGAACAGAGGAGGAAACTGAGACCAGAGAAGCCTTTGGTCAAGGTCACTCGTACCGCTTTCCTGAGGGGCCAGGTGCCGGTGCCAATAAGACCAGGCTAAGAGCAGGTGACATGCAATTGTGTGACCAGCTCTAACCACTTGGGATTTGGAGGAGAAGAGATGGGAGGGCTGGAAGAACCAAGGTATGATTTAAGGGGGACAGAGCCAAGGGGGCAGTTGGAGGTGGGTCAGGGCACTGCGGGCTCTGAAGAGCACAAGGTGAGAGGAAGAACTCAGCTAGGCCAGCAGCTGAGCCACCCTCAGATACCACTGGCCCCTAAGATCAGGCCTCCATTCCGCTCCCCTCCCCACCCCTCACCTAACACCACTCATCATCAACAGCCTCCGCAACAGCAATGACAGCTGGATAGATCTCACCCAGAACATGGCAGGGCACTGAGCTGACAGTCCTATGCACCTTCTCTTGCTCGATTCTCCTGAGGCAGAGCTACGAGGGAAGCAGCAGGTGACACCCTATTTTATAGACGAGACGCTGAGATGCAGAACAGTTGAAACGTTTGCCCAGATGCACCCGGCTAGACCTGAGTCAGGATGTGAACCCAGATGCTAGACTCTGAAGTCGGTGCCCTCGACGGCTCCTCCTCATGGCTCCATGTTCTCAGCCATCTCTACAAGTGACCCTTGGGCAGGGGCCGCGATGTCCCGGCGGGGTCCAGAAGGACAGGATCCTCAAGGAGGAGGAGAATCTTGCCCCCGAGGGTGCAGCAACTTGGCGGCACTTTGATCCCCGCAGCCCAAATCAGCACCACGCATGCCGTCTCCTGCCCTGGCAGCCCGTGCTCCTGGGCCTCAGTTTCCCCATCTGCAAAACCAGTGGATTCATTGATAGCAGTGGTTCTCACTCAAGGGTCATTGTGACCCCGGGGGCGTTCAGCAGTGTCTGGAGGCATTTGGGGTTGTCACGATGGAGGTGAGGGGTGCGCTACAGTGTCTAGTGGGTAGATTTCAGGATGCCAGGCAGCTCAGCACCCTACAACGCACAGGACGGCCTCACCCCAAAGAACCACCCAGCCCCAAATGTCAACAGTGCTAAGGAGGCAAAGCCCTGATCCTCGTGCGTCTCGAGCACCCAGAACCTAACAAGACCCCAGGAATGACTTCTCCACCAGATCCCTAAAAAGAAAAGCCTTTCTCCAATCTCCCAACTCCAGCCCCAGAAAACGCACCCCCAGTCTCACACACGGGAATCCCGGCGCAGCTGGGGCGACGGCTTGAGCGTGATCCAGACAGGAAAGCGACTTAATTTCCCAGAATGGACCCTGGTTTTACGACAATTTAATATCTGCACACAGTTGCAAATCCTTTCTTACTGCTGCTCAGTGCTGGGGCAGCGATATCCTTTTTTTTTTTTTTTTTTCTTCCCCTCCCTGCTGCCCTTAGATTGAAGCCCCATGAACTCTGGCGTGGGTTGTAAGAACGTCTTTATAAAGGGTTGCATGAGATTTCTTACTATATCGGAGTTCCTGAGGATGCTGTATCACATTACTAATTCCCTTAATTGCATGTCTGGGCTAAAAACAGACTTTCTTAGTTTTCCTAAGAAGTTACTTTCTTAATGACATTAAAACACTGTGGTAAATGAAGCTAAATGTTAACTGATGTACTTAAATCATGAATCAGTATATAGAGTGTTTACCTAAACTTGTTTACCCTTCTTGGTCACTCATTTGGTAGGTTTTGCCAAAACTGGGAGAGGGATAGTGGTGTCGGATTCAGTCTCTGGACATGACTCAAGAATTTGGGTTTTCTTTCGATTTTTAGCCCCGGACTGAGTGGATGCTGCAATCATGTAGTAATCAAAGAATTAGAAAGAGCAAAAGGCTGCAGGCTGGTTCGCTTCCCCGGATTTTTGCAGAGGGTGAGGACGGCGGCGAAACCGTGGGGGGAGATGACGTTTTCCCCAAAGGAGGAAAATCTTAACCTCGCATTGTTTGGTTCTTTCCAAGTCGATTTAAAAAATAAAAAGCAAAGACGAGGAGATGTGTGGTTGATTTATAGAGAGACAACAGCTAAGGAGCACCTACTAGACGCCAGATGTTCGTCTAAACACGCCGCGGAGTTCGGCTCGTGGGGCTATCCCCCAGACCCAGGCAGCAAGAAGCAGCATCTTCCCAGATAAGAAAGCTGAGACCCAGCAAAGCTGAGTACCTTCTCCAAGAGGACAGAGCCAGCCAGCGGAGGGACTGAGATGTCACCCCCGGCAGAACGATGCCAGCACCCCCTTCTTTATTACGCTGCCTGCCCGAGAATCTTAGCTATGAGGGTTTCGAAAGGAGACGTGCTTTCTGGTAATAGGATATAGTCCATCACTGAGACCCATCTGTAAAAACGTCTATTGCTTGTAAATCCCTCTCCATTAGATAAGTTATCACGTTGACTTCATGATGGTTTTTTCCCCCCTCCCTGTGGGTTCAAAATGCTATTTTGATTTTCTCAGTTCTCTCTCTCTCTCTCTCTCTCTCTCTCTCTCTCTCTCTTCTTCCTCCCTCTCTCTCAGCTATATGTTATTAGTAGATCATTTCTTTTTAAAATAGGTCAATGCATTATCAAAATCATCAAACAAACACTTCAGATCTGTGCATTTGACTCTCTGTGGATTTTATTTTTTAAAAACCCACGAGCAAATACTGAATTCTAGTTAATGATACATGGGCAAAATATCTGCAGTTTACTTTGAAATGCATTTAAAAATTAAGAAAGATGTATAGACAGAAGGATGGGTGGATGGATGGATGGATGGATGGATGGGTGGATGGGTGGATGGATGGATGAATGAGTGGTAAACCAAATACAGCAACGTGGTAATTACAGAGCTGGAGTTGTAGGTACATGGATGTTCACTGTTCAATCCTTCAACCTTTCTGCATGTTTGTAAATTTTCATTAAAAATATTGAAAAAAATGGAAAATACAGACACTAGATAGCAATTCAAGGGCACAAGTTAAACGTGAGTCTGCCTCCTCTTCATCCTGACTGTTAGTCAGTCTTCTAGTTTCCCTAGCAACAGCACTCCGGTTACCTGTGGTTGTGGGGTACTCACTCCCAGGGTTTCCCTGTGCCCACATCAGCATGCATGTGGCTTCTTTTCGATGATGATGGTTATTATGATATGATAATAGTAATACTAATGACTAATGATTATACAGCACTTGCTATATGCCATGTACTGTCCTAAATGTTGAACATATGTTGACTCATGAACTCTCTGGATGCCCTACAAGGTGGGTGCTATTATTATTTCCATTTTACAGAGGAAGTAAGTGAGGCCCCGACGGGTTAAATAACTTGCCCAACATCACCCAACTCATCAGAGGAATAGATGGCATGTCTGCTCTTTCACGCCTCAAAGGTTCTCGCCGACATGTCGCAGATGTGGTTCCATCTGTGTACTTTGAATCTGTCTCTTGACTCTCAATGGCGGCATCGCTTCCCATTGCATGGATATGCCAGGGTTTGCCTGACTCATCCCTCTGAACAAGCATGTCGCCTGTCTCCGAACGTTTGCTACTGCAAACAGTGCTTCAGTCAACACGTAAACCTGTGCCTATTTCTGAGCATGCGTGTGTGCTGTACCTGGGGGACAAATGCCGAGAGGGCGACGGCAGAGTCCAAGAGAAGATGTTTTCAGGTTTGCCAGGAAGGGTCAAATGTCTTTCCCAAAGGGTTGTAGCGACCCCCGCTCCAGTGAGGAATGTGTGAAAGCACCTCATTCCACACCCAGTCCCGCACACGTATCAGTCTCTGCTAATCCGATCCCTGGCACAGTGCTGCCGCCCCCGTGACTGGCGCCCCCTGTGGTTGTGCGGCACACAGCTTGTGTGGTCACACACAGCAACCTCGAGATAGTGATGAAAAGTCTATGTGTGGTTGAAATTGCTATTTCCTTCCATATAGATAGGCTAGAGTATCATTTCATAGGTTTAAATCCATTTCTGCTGACATTCTTTTGACTGGACCTCCCCCACCCCCACATTGTAGATTTAAGGGGTTCACCCACAGGCTTATTCCACCCTCCTGATGCACTCATTGAAGGTAGATTGGAAAGAAACATTCACTGAGAAAACATTTATAACTGCCCCGAAGCAAGAAAAAAGACTATAAAAGGAGACAGGGAGAACATAATGAAGAAAGAAGAAACTCAAGTTGGGTTGTGGAAGCCAACAAATCGCCCACTTGAATCTCATTACGGTCAAATGCTGTTGCAACATTTTCCAAAAGAAAGAGGGACATGCTGGAAACAGAGGCGGGGACTGTATCCAGAGCGAGTGTGCTCGGGTGTGTGTGCATGTGCGTGCACACACACTACACCTGCATCTTAGACTCGGACTGATACAATCCGGGAAGAAAACAAGCAAAAAAGAAAAGGGAAAAAACACACGGACATTATGCGGAAAGGCAACGTGCGAGGAAATGTTACGAAGGGATCTTAATCGTTGTGAGAGTTTTTGCAGGTGTGTCCTTCACATCTGGAACATTCTGACCCAGGACTCCTCTGTGTCCTCAGAGGAATCGTGTGGGTCCCCCAGTACCCTCTGAGTAATTTACTGGTATTTATGGGAAGGACACGGCTTAGCTGTCTTGTTCTGATCTAACTCATTTGGAACGTAACTTAGGACAGTGCTGTGTGCTTTCTTGCGAAACTGTTCCCTAGCCTTCCCCTCCCCCCCCCAATTTTCAGTTCTTGGGGACACTCAGGCAGCTCCAGAACCAGCCTCATCAGGGAGGGATGGGCCACAGGTCTGGGATAGGAAAGACCAGCCTCATTATTGTTGTTTTTTTTCTTTTTTTAATTGTGATGAAATTCAAACTTACATCCTGAGACTAAAATTAAATGGAAGGAAGGTCTGACGTCGTGGGTGGTCTTCCTCCATCCTTGGAGGGAGGGGCGGGGTGGAGCGGGAGAGCTCGTTTAGCAACATTTCCAATAGGGTAATGACAGCAGTAATGATGGCTGCCCCACTTGGGAAGGGGAAATCGAAAAAGCCTACACAGGGACAAAAATAAACAAGCGTGCAACGCTGGCCCAGGGGCCTGGGTCCGTTCTGAACTTGAGAAACATCAAAGCAGAGCCGGTTATCAGTCCTCCCAGGCTCCAGGCTCCACTGCGTCCTGCCCAGCGCTTTTATCAGCCCTGGATGAGCACAGAGGATGCCCGGCCAGCAGCCGCGAGGAGGACGGACGGACACGCCGGACCTGCCGTCAGAAGGGAAGGGATGTGTCCGGGCTGCGGCAGACGGCCGGGGAAAGAAGCTGAAATGGAACAGGACGCACGGAACCTCCTGCATTTCGAGTCCAACAGCGCCAGCTCCCCGGGGGGGGGGGGGGGGGGGCCAGGCTGCAAGCCCGCATGGTGGGGGGAGTCGCATCTGCGCTTAGCCCGGGAACACGGGCTGTGCCAGGGGCCGGCATCCTCATTCACAGGAGGGGCGTCCCGAGCATGAAAGGCACCCAGCGTTCAGCCAGTAAATCCGCTTTGAGTTTCTGCCATGTGCTAGGCATGGTTCTCGGCACTGGGAGGAAAGTGGGGAGGAAAGCAGAGTTTAGAAGACTCTTGAAGAAATCAAATTAATAAAAAAGACTTCTGAAGAAATCAGATTGAAAACATCTTTGCGGGGATGAAAACATCCTGGACCATGACTGGTGCTGGATGCAGGAACCTACATGTGTGATCAAGTGGCAGAGAAACAGGCACACACACACACACACACACACTCACACATGTACACACACTCACGCACCCATACACACTCACACATGTACACACGCACACACGTACACACACTCACGCATGTATACACATGTACACGTGCGCACACATAACACTCACATGTACACATTCTCACACATGCACACGCTCACGCATGTACACACACTCACATGCACACTCACGCATGTACACACTCACACACATGTACACACGTGCACGCACACACATACACACACTCACACATGTGCACACTCAGTCACACACTCGCATACACACACACACATGTACACACACACACACACACACACGGGACCGCACAGGGGAAACTAGATGAAGGGTACACTGATCTCCAAATTCTTTCTTACAATTACATTTAATTTACAATGGTCTCAATACAAATTTTAATTAAAACAAAGCCCAGCGCTGGCCCCCTGAGCCCATGTTCTGGGGGAGCCGCCGCGCAGCACTCTGAGAGGAGAGACGATGCAGGGGGAGCCCCAGCCTCCCATCAGGCGTCAGGCGCATGGGCAGTGGTCATGGTATTCGCTAGGATTAGGGACACAGGACCATCAGGGGCCTGCTAGACTGGACATAAATGGTGACAAAACTGGGTTTTACATTGAAGAGGGCTTAGTAAGGGAGCGTTGGCCGGGTGTGGGCCGAGCTCGCGGACTGGATGAGGGCGGTGCAGGGCTGTAGGCAGGCACCAGTGGGGAGCTGCAGAGATGAGGGGATGGAGAGGGGACAAGACCCAAGGTAGAGTGTCCGCATGGATAGGTCCCATGGGAGCTGTGGCTTAGCTAGGAGGACACAGTGAACAAGGCCACCCGGAGGACTGGAGGCAGAGAACCCACGGCCTCCCGCCTTCCTTATGATTCACTGAGCCCCAGTGGCAGCTCCAACTAGAAGCAGAGGCTGGGGCGAGATGGTGGGGAATGGGGAGATAGGGGTCCCTGCTCGTCAACCCCACCCCCACCCCAAGGCCAGAGAGAGGCCGGAGAAGGCGGAATGAGTCTGGAGGGGGAAGCAGAAGACAGCAGAGAAACCATGAGTCACAATGAGCTAAGTTAGCACCAAGACCAGGGCAACCCCCCTCGCCCATCCCATCCCAGGCGCCACTGAGGGCGGGCATGCTAAACCGTAACATCGGGGACAGGGGACAGAACTACAGCACTGAGAGGGAGCACCAGGGAGAGGGACCCGAGACCCTCTCCCCGATTCCCAGGGCTTCATAAACCACAAAGCAGGCTTGAGAAGGTCCCTCGCTCCCCTGGGTAGTGGAGGTTGAAGCAGATTCAATGTCCGACGTCAGCACAGCCCGGAGTCTGCCCCCAGCACAGTGGGGCTGCGGCTCGCAGACCACCTTGGAGACTCGGGGCTCAGAGAACCAAAGCCCCGGGCGCTCCCGCTCCCTGGTGCTGAGCTGGAGTTTTCTCTGTCCTGGGCCCTGGGCCACCCCGTGAACAGCGCTCACACATCCTTGCCCTCCTTACAGGTGCGGTGGGGGCAGCCCAAGGACGAGCTCTCAAAAGTAAAATTGAGAGAAAGTTGGAAGGTGCGTTCATTTCCTGCCATAAACTGTGACCATGGACAGTGGACTGAAACACAGGACTGTCTTCTCCCCCAGTCCTAGAGGCCAGAGTCTAACACAGGGGCGTCAGCAGGTAGACCCCTTTGAAGACTCGAGGGGAGGATCCTTCCTGCCTCTTCCAGTCCCTTGGGGCCCCAGGTGTCCCTGGGCTTGGGGCCCCATGACTCCCATCTCTGTCCCCAGCTTTCTCTCCCTTCATCTCTCTTCTGTCTCTTAAAAGGACACCAGTCATTGGGGCAAGGGCCACCCGGGTAATCCAGGGTCATCTCACCTCAAGATTCTAACCCCAGTCACATCCGAAAGACCCTCTCCCCAAATAAGGTCACACTCACAGGTTCTGGTGGTTAGAAAGTGGGTGTATCTTTGGGGTGCCACCTTTCTGTCCCCCCACCCCGAGATGGTTATAGGTAATGGGGAGCCTAGCAGAGCAGAAGAGGGAGACAGACTGCATGGGAAGAGACACAGAGAAGGGGCAGGGAGGAGCTCGAAGGCACCTGGGACACACAGCCATCTGTCCTGAGTCCTGAGATGAGGCTCCAGGGGCTCCCCATAGGGCCCAGTCCTGCCCAGACTGGGGTGCTGCCCTCGGCTGCTTTCCCACGGTGGCCGGTGTTGTCCTCCGCCCTGCGTCCGCGGGTTCAGATGGCTTCCCCGCGTGCTGTGGCCCACGTGGCAGACCAGCCCCTGGCAGGACCTGCTAACGTTAGCCGTCTTAACCATGATGTTTAACCGGGCTCCCTCCTCCACCCCCCGTGCCAGCCCAGCGCTTGGACATCACAGGGATTCTGCAAACACTTCCAGACCAATGAGGCCCCGGGTACAAGAATGAATGAATGAAAGCAAGAGTCTGAAGCCTGAGGCGTCCAGGGGCTCCTCATCTCGCAGGGAGCAACGTAAACCTTGGCCGAATACACCAGGCGCCCCCACCCTCGGCCCCGTGCAAATCCGCTCACTCCGCGGCCAGCACACACGCGTGGTTATTTTCTGTGCCCTTCGCACTTCTCCTTTTATGGTTCTTCCAACCCTGATCCTAAAACTCAGTCTGATTGTGTTCAGAGCCCGAGGCCCAGCCCTGGAGGCGCACACCTGGTCTTCATGCAGCAGGTCAACAGGTGGGGTGGAGGGCGTCCCACACTGGGCACCCAGAGCATGGGTGCCCACCATCTGGATCCCAGGGGAGGCACAGAAAAGTCAAAGATATGGATGGAGTCCATCCTGCAAGTAGTCAGCAATGTGATGAAGAGGAAGGAACCTGAGTTCCGCGTGGTATCCTGGTCCACGTGGTGAGCCCCGTCCAGTCAAAACGAACTGGTGGTGGCCGGAGCCCCCAGAGGTGAGACCGAATGCCCTGGGCCGCACTGTCCAGCGCGGTGGCCCCGAGCACTCGAAAGATGCTGTGCAAACTGAGATAAGCTGTAAGCGTGCAATGCACACTGTTTTCATTAATTAGTATTAAAAATTGAATATCTCGATAATGTTTATGTTATATGTTGGGTTAAAATATTTTAAAATTAATTCCATCTATTTTGTTGGTTTTGTTTTGTTTTGTTTTGTTTTGTTTCTACTTCTTTTTTAACGTGATTGCCAGAAAAACTTTAATAACATTCATGGCTTATGTTATATTTCTATTGGACAGCAGTGGCCGAAACACTTCCCTTTTTCACGTGTGCAAAGTCACGCGTGCTTCCCAGGGAGCATTTCTCCGCCCTTCTTGCTTCATTTGATCTCACAGCTCTGTGAGGTGAAGATGGCTTATCTGCCACGTAGAGATAAAATGAAGATGGAGAGACGGGCGATCACAGCGGGTTGGGAGGCGCATAGTCTAGAACCAGAGCTCTGCCCACGGTCAGGGCATGTCCCTGTCCTCCTCGGAGAGTCCACCCGCCCAAACCCGGGCCTGCCAAGGCCTTGCAGGGCACCCACTGGAGTCTGCAGGAGTCTGGGCTTCCAGGGCACGCTTGGCTCTGATCCCAGTGAGGGCATGACCCTGTTCTGCTCAGAGGCTTGATCCCGTAAGCCGGAGGGACTCGAGGGGGTTGCAGGATGACTTGGGGAAAGAAAACAGTACCCTCCTCTGCCCCCTGCCTCCCCCTGCCCTTCTGCCTCCCCCTGCCTCCCCTGCTCCCTCCACCCCTATTCCCACCCCCTCCCCGCCTCCCCTTGCCCTGCAGTCCTCCTTCCCCTTCGCTGCCCCCGGAGAGCATGGCCACATTGTCCCTCTGAGCCTGTTTCCATTAGGGTGACTGTTGACAGGAACGTGTCACGGCAGAAGATGGATGCTGGTTTGGGCCCATAAGTCCTCAGACCTCAAGCCAGAGGTGGCCCTGGAAGGCCTTTTCTCAGTAAATTACTGCATTTATTTAGCCCTCGAAGGGTTGTATACAGAGCCCGCCAGGCCGAGGAGGTGGCCACATCTGGTCGGGTTGAGGGCTGTCCCCACACACGCGAGAACCAATCCGGTTCAAATCCCCCACCTTTGGGCGTTCCTGCACATAGCAGAAGCACATCGTTATTCCTGTCCGTCTTACATGTGGTCTAATCATACATTTCACATTATTGACAGCAACGTAATGTAGCGAAAAGAACATGGGCTTGGGGGTTCCCGAATCGGGGTGCATCTTATGAGCCCCTGAAATGCTTTCAGGTGGGACTAAGAGCCTCTGTTACATAGCGCCACCCTGTGCCCAGCACTGCACTCGGAACAGCCTTTCAACTAGACTTTAGTGACCCCGTTTTCCAAAGGAGAGGACCGAGGCAGGAGAGGCACAGGGGTGGTCGGAAACGGTGCCCATCACGAGTCTTGTATGTGCCTACTACGGAACAATGCAGGGGCACCACTGTCCCCACGTCCCACCCTGAGAATGTGCGGAACAAGATGGCACATATCTGGAAGGTGCTGTTAAAATAAGCCCGCGCCAGAGAAATGGGGACTCCCCCGCATTGCTGGTGAGAACGCAAAACGGTGCAGCTGCTGTGGAAACCGTCTGGCCGCGCCTCAAAATGAAACACAAAGTCACCCTGTGACCCAGCAGTTCCACTCCTGGGTGTACCCCCGAAAGACTGAAAACAGGCACATGAACAGAATCTGGTATATAAATGTTCACAATTGCCAAAAGCTAGAAACAACCCAATGTCCATCAGTAGATGAACAGATGAACAACTATGGTATATCCATTCAGGGGAATGGTATATCCATTCAGGGGAATGGTATTCAGCCATCAAAAGGAAGTGCTGAGCCCTGGCCGCTGTGGCTCAGTCCCATGCCGAGAGGTCATGAGTTCCATTCCCGGTCAGGGCACGTGCCAGGGTTTCCGGCCCGATCCCCAGTGTGGGGCATGCAGGAGGCAGCCAATCTGTTTCTCTCTCCCTCTCCTTTCCTCTCCCTCTCTAACAATCAATAAAAACATTTTTTTTTTTAATTTTTAAAGAAAGCTCTGTTACACACTACAACGCGCATGAACCTTGAAAAGACGGTGCTAAGTGAAAGAAGCCAGATACAAGAGTTCATATTGTATAATTCCATTGATGTGAAATGTCTAGACTAGACAAACCCATGAATCTGCGGAGACGGAAAGTGAATTCGTGGTTGCCAGAGGCTGGGGGAGGGGGTGGGGAGTGGGGAATGACGGTAGGTTCGATGTCTCGTTGGGATTGAAATTTGATAGGGGTGGTGATCGCACCACACTGTCACTGTACCGAATGCCACTGATCAGTACACTTTCAATGTTCATTTGAGGGTATGTTTACTTCCCCTCGATATTTCTGACAAAGGTCAAAACCACCCTAGGTGAGCAGGAAGCCAGACAACCTGGAATCACAGCTTCCTGCGACCTGGAGCCGGAGGGCCCCGCACCGCCCACCAGATGTCCTTGCGCTGTTTTCCGCTTCCTTGTTATTGTTGTTTGTTTGCCTTTTTAGGGCAGGACCTTGTCCTTCCTTGTCGACGCCCGTGTCATCTGCGTCAGGGAATACTGAGCACTGGGCAGAGTGGCCAGGTGCTGGGGCTCTGGTTGGACCAGTGCCACCAGCTTCACAAACATCCAGCCCACTGAAGCCACAGCCCCTGCCACCGGGGTGTGGGCACTGCGGGTGGATGCTCCGGGCCAGAGAAGGTTCAGCACGGGACCATTTGCTCTTTACTGGGAATCGGCTCCTTATCTCAAGTGGCCTTCAGTCGCCGGGGCGTGAGGAGGGGAGTTGGCAAGCCCTTTCCCACCGACAAATCCCCTGGCCCAGTCCCCTGCTCAGGCCGAGCAAATCCCCCACAGGCAGCAAGATTGACACCTGCCCAGAGAGGGGCCCAGCCCCACCCTGAGCCCTCCAAGGGGTGGGAGGCTTCTACAGAAACAGCACCGGGCTCTCCGTTTCATAGCGCCCAGCGTGGCTCTCCCAGGGCCTTCAGCTGATGGGTTCAGAGCTTCAGAACAAGGTGGCGGGTGTTTCGAAACCAAACGGGTGATTCAATATCCTTGCTCCTTACATTGGCAAGAAAGAAAAAAAAAAAGTTATGTAGAGGTCTTACTACTCTGTTGGCAAAGGCCTGACGGGACCAGCATTTGCTCTGCCGCTGAGCGATGGGTCAATGAATTTACAGCTTTTCTTCGGGCTGATTTGTTCGCATGGACCAGGGCCTCAGACGTGTCCACTCCGACTGATCCGTGACTCTTTGTTGGGAAATTATTGAAGGAAATCAACCGGCAGGTTCACACGGATTTACGTGGAAGGATTTACCCACACGTTATATATAACGGTGAATATGCAGGAACAACCTAAACGGTGATCAGTCGGGTTAAATAAGTCCACCGGGTGGACGCTGGTGTTATGTCCTCCCTGCGGTCTGGGCTGGCTTTCCTGTTCACTGACAGGATCCCCCGTGTTCTCTGGACTCTGCCCTCTCCATCTCCCACAACAGGATTCGATTTTTTTTTTAATTTAAAAATATATGTGTTCCCAAATAATATTTAAAGACATGGCAACATAGCATGATAAAATACTAATGAGAAAAAAGGATCTAAAATATTTAATCATTCAAAGTGTATTAGAGAGAGACAGAGAAGAGAGAGATACACCGGGAGACAGACTAAGAAATAAAATCTAGCAAAATACACAGATTGGCCCTGGCTGGTGTAGCTCAGCGGTTAGAGCGTTGGCCCGCAGACCAGAGAGACCCGGGTTCGGTTCCCGTTAAGGGCACGTACCTCGGTTGCAGTTTGTCCCCAGCCCCGGTTGGGGTCATGTGGGTGGCAGCCAGTCGATGTATCTCTCTCACATCGATGTTTCTCTCTCTCTCTTCCTCCCTCTCTTCTCTATCCGCAGATAAATGCAAAAAATGTCCTTGGGTGAGGATTTAAAAAAAAAAAGTACACAAATCAGTTAATTCCAGGATGGCAGGAGTATAGTTGATTAATAAACTTGTTCTTAAATGCTTTCACTTTTAGTACACTTTCCATCACGAATGTGGTGTTTTGTAAACATGCTACGATTGCGGTACATCACATGTTCTGCATTGAAAGGTCCCAGGTGGGAGGCATGTCCTCCTGGAGGCAGATGTGGGTTGCGGAAAACTCTCGGGTTTTGTGGGACTGGACACCGGTTTCTAGGCCTGGTCTCCAAATAGCAGGTGTTGGGGGCCCTGCTCTTTGCCAAAACTTCTTGGTGCCCCACCTGTGAGGTGGAGGTAAACCCACGCCGCCTGGTCGGGACACCGCTGTGGGTGAACACTCTGGACTTTCCCAGGCTCCAGGAAGGAACCGCAAGTCCCGGGTCCGGCGGAGATCGGCGCCCACATCCTGAGCGTGGCCTCCCCCTCCTGGGCAGAACCTGCCCTCTTGTCCAGGCCCGGCCCAGCCCTCTGCAGCCCTGCCTGGGCCACCTTCAGCTGGCAGGGACCTGCTGACGGCCTGAGCAGGACTCCTAATCCTTCTTCCCACTTCTGCATCGGCCACAGCCGTGACCCCAACCTGCCGGACGCGGGCACCTGTGGCTCGTCCTCTCTCTGGGCCTGATGCCCCCACTGCCCAGGGAGGGGGTCACTAGGTCAGCATTTCCCAAACCACACCTGGGCTTTGCCACAGCTGTTTGCCATCACCCTGAACTTGTCAACTTATTATTTCTCTTGAAATCAACTCACTTTAATTTTTTGCATGTGTGTGTGGTACGTGCCCCTAGCGGGAACCAAACCTGGGACTCTCTGGTCCGCAGGTCGACGCTCAGCCGCTGAGCCAAACTGGCCAGGGCTAATTTTTTAATGAAATCTTTTCAAAGACAACTATGCAGTGCTCTTATAAATGGGAAGGGATCACCCACAAGGTAACCGTGCAAATACGTTCCGTGAAAACGAAATGCCGTCTCTGAGTCCTGGTGACACGGGAGCCCGTTGCGTTTCTGCTCCCTGGGCCTGTGCGGAGAGGGGGGGCAGCGAAGGGACACTGTCTCTTCACGGTCACCAGAAAGCTGGAAAGAGACGGGAACGAGAAATAGCGTTCTGGCTTATAATGAAATACACTCCCCCCTTCGCTGTTCCTGGTAGAAATGAGCCACGAAGGGTTCGACCCTGGGAAGGAGTCCACTCCCCACCAGTCCTGGGAGTCCCGGCAGGGTTCTGGGGCTCAGGGCCACTTGCTTCCCATCAGGCCCCAAAACAACAGAGGGTGTGAAGCTGTTTATTATTTCAAGTCAGCAGAATTAGCAGCGACCATGCATGGCACTTAGGCCCGTGCCACCTTCCAGAAGCCCAGCCTCCTTCAAGTGATGCAAACTGTTCTCAACTCTCTTATTAGTGACACTCTCAACTGCTGAAAGATCACAGGCCATCTGGGGCCAGACAAAGCCCAGAGACCTCGGGAGCCGCGGCGGGCCTTCCGGAACGGTCAGCGGCACGGCGGAGATGCCGGAAGCGTTTCCCTGGGTCCCGGCTCAGCCTACCCTGCTGTGAGCCTCCTGGCCTCCACGCGGGGACACCTGGAACACCCTGCATGGCCCCCTCTTCAGGTGGGAAGGTTCGGCCCATTTTACAGATTTCTAAAGGAGCTCAGAAAGGCTCCACAGCTCTGTGAGAAAGCATCATTCATCCATCCAGCATTTAAAAACGCATACTGAGCCTGGCCACTGTGGCTCAGTGGTTGAGCATCGATCCACGCACCAAGAGGTTGCCGGTTTGATTCCCGGTCAGGGCACATGCCAGGTTGTAGGCCCGATCCCCAGTGGGGGGCATGCAGGAGGCAGCCAATCGATGTTCTCTCTCATCGATGTTTCTCTCTCCTTCTCCCTTCCTCTCTCTCTAAAATCAATAAGGAAAAAAAATTTTTTTAGTAAATAAACATGCATACTGAGCCCTGGTCGGTTTTGCTCAGCGTTTAGAGCGTCAGCCCACGAACCAATGAGTCGCCAGTTCGATGCCGGTTAAGGACACATATCTCGGTTTCGGTTTGGTCCCCAACCCCTGGTCGGGTTGTGCGGGAGGCAACCAGTCAGTGTGTCTCTCTCACTTAGATGTTTCTCTCTCCCTCCCCCCCACCCCGCCACTCTATCTGATGATAAATAGGAAAAGATCCTTGCGTCAGGATCGAAATAAATAAATAAATAAATAAGAGGCATGCTGAAGCCCATATGCATCACACACTGTCCTGGGCTCTGGGGACACACCAGAGAGCCCGCTGGGCAAGAGGAACAGACGTTCTCTGGAGAGATGTAGACTCAGATACAGGACTGCCAGGTGGTGAGGAGTCAAAGGAAGGAAGGAACAGAGGGTGAGTGGCGGCGGGGGTGGCGGCGGCGGTGGGAGCGGGGGAGGACGGGGCACAACAGGCATTGTCCCTGCTCCCTCAAGCTCCCTCAATTCCCTTTGGCCATTTTGCATGAATCACATGGGTGGGCTGTATCAGTATCACTTCCTAGATGTGACCTTGAACTGTGTAAGATGTCACCCCTAGGGAGAAAGATGTCACCACGGGGGAAACTGGGGATCTCTCCGCGTTATTCCTTACAGCGTACATGTGACTCTCCAATGATCTCAGAATAAGAAAGTACTTTGAAATTCAAAGAAGTATCACTGACCAAAACCAAAGATAATAATTTCCACCTGCAGAGTGCCCGGAGACGCTAGAAAAGCTGATGGTTCACAGGTTCACAACCCCTTGGCCCCGTGTGTGGGTCTGATTCAATTTCACGGCTGCTTTGTGCCTCACTGATTACATCTGAAAAATGGGTTCAGAGGTGGGGTAGGAATCCAATGTGTGTGGGCAAGTGCCCCACCTGTGCTGTTCATTACTGTTACGACTCTGTGGAAGGTTCCAGAAGCCTCTGAGCTGGCCTTACGTGAGCATGGAGGCGTGTGTCCCATAATCCTCGGGGCCACGTTTCAGATGCAGGGCTCCATCCATCTCACAGCTGAGAGACAGGGACTTCGCCCTGCCCAGCCCTGGGGAGGCGGGACTCCAAGGCTGGGGTGCGCTTGGCCTCGGGGGTTCTGGCTCGGCAGAGACCACAGCCCCCGGAGAAGCTCTGAGACATCTCGTCCTCCGAGCATGGCCGGGATTCAGAGATCCCCCAAACTCTGCGCGTGAGGGCCTGGTGTGTCCTCCCACCACCCTGCAGAGAAGCTGGAGCAGAACCAGAACGGCGAGGGGCCGCCACGCCGGCCAGGGGTCCTGCTTCTCCGCCGGCTGCTCCGATTGCTTTCGGTCTCGAGCCCCAGGTTCGGTGTAGCAGAGAGGTGGGTATTTCCGCAAAGGGCTCCTCTCTTCCCTGAGAACAAACAGACCCCAGCTTGTCACAGGGCATGCTCAGGGCTCAGGGCCGGACAGGATGAAGGACACCGGTGGCCTCTGGAGGGTGGGGGCTCAGGCAGGGGCAGGCGCGTCCTTGGGACCACCCGGCTGCGGGCCTTGCTCGCCCCACTTTCCGGGAGCGGGAGCTGAGGAAAAGCGAGTCACGGGGCGCAGCAGAGCAGGCTGCGGCTGCCGCTCTGGCGGCATCTAAGACACTGTCCTCAACAAATTTACGTTTCCCAGGTCACTGCCATCGTCTCTTCTCGGTACTGCCGACCCGGGAGCCAGCTGGGCCTGCGGGCTCGTGTCCGAGCGCTGACACCGACTCTCCTAGTCTCTTACGCTTTCAGCAAGTCATCTGTGCCTCAATTACTCCATCTGCGAAATGGGCACAAAAATACCTGCCCCATAGGGGCGTTGCCACGGTGAAGAATGAAGCCACAAGAGGCTCCCCAGACAGTGCTAGGTTTCTGGATACTCTCTATGTATAAACTCACATTACTGAGGCCTGTGATGTGCAAGGAAGTAAGAGTTCCCGTGGAACAGCATCGTTACTCAGGACAGGTGACTGGGATGTACGTTTCCATTCATCCAGGTTTGAATTCCTTCCCGAAGACTTTTCCTTGGTTTTATCTCCACACACTCACTAAGAGAAAGCATGCTGACGTGACAGAGGTCGTGTTCCTGGCCTAGAACTGTTCGGGCCGGTCCCACTTATTCTCTCCGTTCGGACGGCGAGGCCCCGGGCTGGGGTGGGGGGACCAGGTTCCTCAGACCCCACCCGTGAAGGAGAAAGAGAGAACATGGCATCTCGGAAGTCTCTCGCACGCTGAGTGTTTCTGTCTCCCCGAGACCCGACTCCAAAGGCCCCCCCCAAGCACACCGCCCCCGGGAGGGTGGCCCCTGTGATGGAGACGACGCCTCTCCACCGATGCGTGGCCTCTGGACCACAGCTAGCCGCCGCCCGGACAGGGCTGCAGCGTGGACATCAAAACCCAGCAAGGCGAAGCCGCTGGCCCGTCGGGTGGGAGCTGTGAAAGCAGTCTGCATACAGCAGCCCGGACTCGGGGGTGGGCTGTCCCTGGCTGGGAGCCCGTAAGCCGCTCCACGCCCAGACTGACGTTCCCAAACCTCTGGGGGGATGCTGGGCACCTCTATGGTCGGTGCTCCCTAGGGGATCCTCTGGACAGTCAGGTTGAGACGTTGGGACGGGGCCAGGAGGCCGGGCTGGGAGCAGCAGGAGACACGGTGTCCCGAGCAGATGGGCACAGCCAAATGGCAAAGGCCAGGAGGATCCAGGTCCTGCCTCCCCGTCCTTCCCCTCCCCCGCGAGCCCTCCCACCAGCCTCTTTTCATCTCCCCTCCTCCCACCCACCCATCCACCTTCTCTCCTCTTCTCAGCTCCCACCTGGCTGCAAACAGGCACGGCCCTCTCCTCCTGCCCACAGGTCTCAACCCTCAGGCTCCTTCCCTGCCTCCCACCCAGTCAGTCCATCTGTCTCCCCTCTCCTGACCTCTCTAGTGTCCTCTCCCTGGGTCCCAGAGGCCACACTCCCAGGCTACAGACAGGGCCTCCTTCCGGGCCTGGCTCTCTCCCACGGTGATGCCCGGGAGGTGGAAGGCGTGCAGCCCGGCGGCAGCGCAAAGCTGGCTCCCGGCTGCTCGGACTGGGGAATAGCGCAGCACACGGAGCTATTGAAAAGCATCCTGCCCGCCCCGCCCGAGCTCCAGGCCGAACTGGGAGACCCTCCCTCCTATGGCATTTTTAGCTACACTTTCGCCTTCTGGGTGACAAGGGCCTGGACAGGAATGGCTGGGCTGCCTGCCGTCTCGCAGTGCTGCACAGTGGTCAGGGGTGCCTGCTAAGAGGGGGCAGTGACCCCTCTCCAGGAGGAGGAGGTGCTAGGTGGAATGTGCCTGCAATGGCCCTGCCCTGGTCCCAGAGCTGCAGGGGCCATCGCTCTGCGTCACCTCTCAGCAGGGCGTCACCAACACGGCTGCAGGACCCTTTCATTTGCTGCCGGTGCCTATGTCCAGTGTGACCTCCCGGGAAGGAATCAGGGTCTGAGCTCAAAAGCAAACCGCTCCTCTGTCTGTGTTGGGGGAAGGGAAAACAATCTCCCAAACAAGGGCCCCCGGGGGAGACGAGGCTTTATGAAGGGAACACGCAGAATCTTGCTGAGAGACAAGATGTGACTAAATGCCGTTGGTTGTGTGGGTCAAGTCAATGGACCACGGAGACAATACAGCGAATAAAAATACCAGCTTGCGCGTCTGAAGCCCCTCTCGAGGACATCCTGGTGTGGGCTGACCGCCTGCGGCCGCTTTGAAGGATGGAGGGAGGAAGACAGTGAGGAGTCCACTCCCCAAGCTCACGCTCACGCGGTGGCCTGGGCAGGACTTAACGGCCCTCCGGGCTGGTGCCCAGACATTTCACTCTGTGTGTCGGAGAGTTTAACAAGCGAGGGGTGCTCACTGAGGGGCAGAGTCTCATCCCTGGGATGAGCCTCAGCATGGTATCTCCTCCGTACGGAAGGAGAAAGTGTGGCCCAGAAATCAAGAGGTCCCCACAGCGTCGCAGAAGGTGGAACACTGCCCAGCTCCCACCTCCCTCACTACGGGGGACCCCAGCTCTGACCTGGTTCACACACGCGCGCACACGGTGGGAAAACACCCATCCCTAGAAGCCACGGCGAACGTGGGGAAGGGGTGGGTTTTTATATCCCCAATGATTTCTTTTTCTTTTGAATGTGGACATCTGGTGTCCTATAAATAAAATTGAAAATGTAAATATTGTAAAAGCCATTAGAGAGTGGTTTTAGGTTTGGTGAGAGCACGGGTCAGCTGCTACCTCGCTGCACCGTGGTGGGAAAACATCGCCCACACGCGGGGGTTCCCGGTGCGTAGCACATCACCCGTGTCACCACGGTGGCCAGGCTGCGCTTTGTCTGACTGAACAAACATTGAAACAGGGGTCAGTGGTCTCATATTTATCATAGGGCATGAACGGTTTGCAATAGCTACCTCCAGACATTTCTGCTTTCATTTTATACATGGAAAAAAATAATTGGTGAAGGGAGGAGAGTATCACACTTGTGTCATGAGAACGCACATTCCCATGCTCGCTGATTCAGCCCCAAGACATGCAGCCAGCCAGATTTACAATATCGGGTTTAAAATGCTCTCCAAGAGACGTTTTCTGTCCGAGACATATTAAATAAGCTTTATTTAATAATGCTCAATTGGACTTATCCAATTTAAATATTTGCTCTGATCGGCAACCATTTGATCCCGGCTTCGTTTCGGGAGACAGAGCCATTTCTCTGGGTTATTTTTCTTTGGTGCAAGGTTGATCCCGCAGGCAGAGCGGCCGCTCTCGAGTTCTGCACGTCCCTGGGCGCCGCGCCGTGGGTGGAAAGGAGCAAGGCCGTGAAAAGCCACGCCGCAGGCTGCTTTTATAGTGTTTACACTGCGCGTCCTCACGTCTGTCTGGCTGAAGACAGAAGATACCATTTAAAAAGACTCCTCCTAGCCAGATAATTATAAAGAGAGTTTTCAGGGTTTTTTTTTTTTGTTTTGTGTTGCGTTGTGTTTTTTTAAGTAGGGCACCAGAATATAAAGACCTTTCCACGGAAGTGATCTTTCTGAGCTGTATTCTGTCCTCTGCTTTGCCCCCTTCAGGGATTTCCATACACCAAAGGGACGGTCGCTCCCCCGGAGTCGGGGTTTTAAGGCAGCGGCAGGAGAGTCGTGTTAATATTTTAATCCAGTATGTCTTAAAAGGGGGAGTGCTGCTTTGATCTCTACTGACTTGGGTAATGTTTCATACAGATCTTTTGCTGATCGCTATTGCTGTCATGGTTTTGAGTAGTGTGATATTAAAAAACAAACCATTTGTTTTAGGGTTTTTTATCTCACATGCCGCCTTCAAAAATAGCCACCTTAAAAGCCCACAGCCCGGCCCCCTCTCCAGGTGTCATAAAGCCATTGATAAGGACTTCACCCTCTGTCAGCTTCACCCTAGGAGCCAGGCCAGTGGCGGGTGGGCGCTAAGGGAGCGGCCTCTATAAAGAGACGCTGCTGCTGGGAGCGCAGGCCAGCCCGCTCCACCGCGGGTGCACCCAGCCGCCCGCAGCCTTCGCAGCCTGAAGTGTTTACCGCTGGGGTGATTTACACGGTCCAGGTGTGCATCTGGGAAGCGCTGGGCCCTGAGCGAACACGATGATTGCCCCGCATGTGCGGACTGAGTCATTATTTTGTTCAAAGAGACAGTCAAAGAAAAAGTCCCGGCCCAAAGGGGTTCGCCCCTGTGATTTTCACACAGGAGGGCCGAGGAGGCTCTTAGCCCAGCACCCCCAAGTCCTGCCCAGATGGGGGGACTTGGCTGTCACCGAAACGGGGGCTGTCCTCCGACCTCTGTCTCATCAGACTCATTTCTGCTGTCAGTTTGTTTTTCGGCCTTTCGGGGGCTGCATAGACGCTCCACCAGCCTCCCCCCTTTGCCGAGGGTCCTGCCGAGCAGACTCTTCTAGTTCAGGGTTTCTCAGGTCCCCCCGGGACCCGTGTGCTGGGCGACCCGGAGCAGCCCTGCTGGGCGGGGAGCTCCTTTCACAACAGAACCTGCTGCTGTGAGTGCTGCTCCCATGTCCCTGCAGGTGGGATGGTCACTGCTTTGTCCCTGACACCTACGCTGGGGTAGCCTTGTCACCTGCACATGCTTCAGGAGATCAAAACGGGGTTTTTTTGTTGGTCAGAAAACGTATTTTACATTTTATTTTATCATACGTATCCCACCCTATTGAAAGGAGTTTGGACATTAATTACATATCCAGTTTTTACACTTGTACTAATCTTTCTCCAACCCCTTCGGATAACTCTGATGAGAAAGAAAGCACATGTATTTTTGCCTCATACAAATACACACACACACACACTGGCGGTGGCGAGGTGGGTGAGGATGCTTGTGGAGAAATTGAGAATGATTCTTTGTTTATGTTTTCATTTTTACAAATACCTTTTTTTACCGAGCCAGAGAATACCGGGCTGATTTTAAGAAGTCATTTCAAGTTAGCTGTTTCTCTCTCCTTGATGAAATGCCTCCAGAACCCATCATTTCCCCTCCTTCCACGATCTGCAGACAGAAAGCATTTGGTCAGACGCAGGCGGTAAACAGTAGGGGCCACCAGACCCAGGTTCAGCAAATGACAGAATTCCTTCTGCTTGGGCTTCGACAGCTAAGATAGCCTTTCAGCCAGTGATTTGAATACTAACAAATTTACTTCAAAAGCATTCAACTCCCCTCTGCTTGTGTTCCTTTCTTCTAGATTATAAATAGGTAAGCTTCCCCCGCCTAGAAAAACAGATTGATTTGCTGCACTAAACAGGGACACTGTTTAAAATTACCAGCCCGGGGGCGAGAGAAAAAACTCCAGCAATAAAACAAAAACTTTTATTTCCAAACATCAGGTGATGGTGGGCTGCCCGGGAAAATGACTGTTCTCCCTTTCCGCTCACAGCCTCCTATCGGGAAGAACCATGGAAAATACCATGCTGATCAAAAGGAAAAAAGATCCAATATCCAAAAAGAATATATATTTTTTTGCCTTTGCTATAGATTTCTTAACTGTGTGCCTCTGTGTATCTCTATTATGGATCTAAATAAGATGCCCGAACAGACGTTGGTTGGGGGGGATCAGACACATGAAAATACTTGGGAACACGGTCTGTTTTCAAGAATTGTCCGCGAGTGTTGAATTCCGAAACACACGACACAGCGCCGTGCCGTTAGGGCGCAGTTTCACTAAACGGCCGAATTCATTTATTATCGCCTCTGTCGGAACTGCCCCCCACAAAGCAGGTGACTATTGAAAGTTTTTTTTTTTTTAATTTAATTCCAAATCACAAGAGAGATAGAAATGAATGTCGTGCTATGAGGGCTGAACGTTAAACTGTAAGAGGGAGCTAGCCAGGGTCTGGTAAATGGCTAAGCAGATCAGTAGCCCTACTTTTTAACATATAAACATCTGAAACCCGTTTCCTGTTTAAGAAGAAGAAGGAAAAAAAAAAAAAGTCTAGGTGGATGACCTCGGGCACTTTTTTTTGATTAACAAATGTGAATTGTACATCATGGTGGGAAAAAAAAATGGCCCACGCTTGGTGGTCTTTCTACAGTCTGTATATGGGAGAGAGAGAAAAAAATACAAAAATAAACGTTACCTTCTCGCTTTCAGGGTGGGCAATGCCATTTCTACAGCGGCGTCCAGGGCTCTGGCAAATGTTAAGGCTGTCACCGCGGACAGAATCCCCATGGTCTGTGTTCCTCCACAGAGGCCGAAGGAAGGAAAACATTCCGGGCATTCCTGCTGGCTGTGCCTATCTCCAGGCCTCGGGCTCGGCCCCACAGACCCGTGTCGCCCCCGCCAGCTCGGAGGACATGGCAGTTCTGCACCCACGTCTTCCCCCGCCAGCCTTGCAGCGGCGTGGAAACCAGGACCGAGCTGCTGCTCACCCCGGAGGACACACAAAGTTGACTCTCAACCTTCAGGATGAAGCACCAGCTGCAGTGTGTTCGGCGGAAAAGAGCTTAGTGGTTCTGACACATTCTGACAAGATACATTTTATAGGGTTTGTGCTAAAATTTGATATTGGAAGTAGGGATTCCAATTTTATGTCTCGAATGATAACAATAGCAGCTGGGACCGCTAAGAAATGTGTGTATTCCTTCTATTTAACAGTTACATAATAAAAGCTATTTATGTCAAACACCTTATAAGGGCAAGATTTAGCCTGAATGTCAATATAACATATAATACTTTTTTATATTCAGATACAAGAAAACATCCATTATGAGGGCGACACATTATTTGGGGTTTGGGCTGTTAGTTATATGGGAGCTTTAACAATTTTAAGTCAGCATCTCCTTGCTTTAATTTACAAATCCATTGAGCTGCTTTTGAAAATATTTTTCAGCGTAACAAAAAAAAAAAAAATGCTGATGCATCATGATTTGTTTTTTCCACTCCTTCAGATGAAGAGACACAAAAAGGGGCAGAGTTTTCTGGTGTTTGACTTGAGTTTTATAATTTCCAAGCGTGTAAGAACAAATGGAGGCTCCTATTGTTTCCTGAAAGAAACTGTGGTTTTGGAGAGTCGCTGGCTGGCCAGGAGTTTGGTGATTCGGATGACCGGCCGGGGCAGCAGCTCTTAGGAAATGCTTCCCCCGGGGAGGCAGGGGCGCCCCAGCTGGGCGTCTGTCCGCAGCCAGATTCTGAGGGGCTGCAAAAGGCCCCGCTCCCTTGGTGCCATCACACCGACGGTTTCCAGGGAGACGGTCTCTCACCAAGCAGCCGCGGATTCTTGCTGCTGTGGGGACACTTGGAAATGACCACGCGGCCCTGTCAGGCGGGCTTGTTAGAAAACCCCAGCTTCCCTCTTATCTTGTCTGCTCAGACACAGAGCAGACCCTAACTGAGATGAGACGAGAACCCCAATTAGCAGAGCCAAGAGATTTCCATCCTTCCCGCACCCACCGCCGCGGGTTCAGCCCCCCACCCCCTTCACTTTTCTCGCACTTATCGGACGGGTGTGACTGCGGGTTAATGAGAAAAGCCCAGTTGGGTGGTGGCAGAAGTGGTCATCCTGACTCTCCATGCCCCCCGCTGTCCCAGCTCCTCCCCAGAGGGACAGGGACCCAGACCACAGCAGACAGCACAAAAGCCACTGCCCCTCAGGCGCTGCTAGAACCACTGACACCAACTTAAACTTGGCCCAACGCGAGTTTAATTTCCTTTGTTCTTGGGACACAACGTGGATGTCACGGCTCCTAAGCAAATGCGATCTTTAAAAATAATTGACGAAGCCTCTGCCTTCTCTCCTTTGTCGGGAAGTCGCCCCAGTCCACGTGGAAGGCACTTCCCTGTCCCCCCATCACGCGTGGGCCCCCGAGTTTCCCAGCAAATGCCAGCATTTGTAAAGGCGACCCCTCTCCTGGCTGGCTGACTGTGCTTCAGGAAGCCGGATTTACGTCCCACGATTATTGTCGCAAAGAATCATGCTCCGGGCAAGGGCTGGGAAACGCATCTGAGGACAGAGTGAATATCTGAAGTAGAAAGAGGCTGGTCCACAGGCTGCCACAGACGCCGGTTCCCTGAAACAGCAGCTTGACCTACATCTTCTCCCATCTCCTCGGCGACCCTGGTGCTGACGGCCCTGGTCCACGGGAACATCAGGAGACACAGGGAACGGAAACTAGCTCGGTTTCACAGGGAGGACAGGTGGGGCCTGGCGACCCCTAATAGCAATCAGGTCAATAACAGGTGCCTTTCACTGGAGGTGCTGCCAGGTGCCAGGTGCTTCGTGCTGGTAGTCGGCTGACCCCACAACCACGCCCTGAGGCGGCCTTCTTACTGCCATCATGTTACAGATGAGA
Source organism: Molossus molossus (assembly GCF_014108415.1). NCBI lineage: Eukaryota > Metazoa > Chordata > Mammalia > Chiroptera > Molossidae > Molossus > Molossus molossus. The sequence goes on from NW_023425357.1 coordinate 20,344,653, forward strand.
ACACGGGGGCAGAGAGAGGTCAGTTAGTCACTGACAACCAGGGTGCTGGAAAGTGACAAAGGGACAGTGTCATTCAGGCCATCTGCTGGCAGATGCCAAATTGTAGCCTTTGTGCTGTGATATCAGGGGGTCAATGTCAGCGGTCACAGCCCAAGTCACCCTGCCCAAGGCTAAACCCTAGCCCGTCCCCTGGGCAAGTTATTTCACCATCCTGAGCCTCAGTTTGCCCACCGGGAAAGTGGGGACAGGAACGTTCCCCCACTCGTGGAGTTGTTTCAGGACTGTGTGAAACAGCATGACAAGTGCACGTCACGTCAGAAGTGTGAGGTCTGGGACCTCAGCCCACGCTCTGGGCAGCCCGTCCTCTCGCTCGAGCGGGTCACAGCCTGCAGGGATTGCTCCAGGAAGCCACCTGGGGGCTTTGGCTGCATTCTCAAACAGCAGGGTCATAAAGCTCTTGGGAGCATACAGTGTAGCCCCAGCAGCAAGGAGTCAGCCAATCTGACCAGTGTCTGTCCCACAGAAGCCCTGGCCGGCAGCAGATGCCCTGGGGTGCCCACAGGGAGGATGGGCACAGCACCTCCTGCCTCACCATGGGGGGGGACGTGATTTGTCATCAGATGATGCCACAGGAGACCCTGCTGGCTTGCAGGCCACCCACCAGCCTTTCAGCCACGCTGGCCGCCCGCTGGTTTCTGTTGCATCTGTTTGGACAGCAAACCCCTCAGGGAGCCCTCCTTCTCCACTCTCTTCAAAGTCCACGGCCCTTGCCCTTCTAGCGCGTGTTCATGGTCGCACAAGGAGCCCCAGGAACAATAAACAGCCCTCATCCTGAGGCTGGCTCTGCTGGAGGCCTCGGGGGGCCTTTCGGACCCCCACCACCTGCCCTGCCACGGAGGCCAGGCAGTATGGCTGCTGGGGACCTGGGTGTCCCCCAGACCCAGTTCCAATACTGCTTCTGCCTCCTAGGAGCTGTGTCTACTCAGGCCAGTAGCTCGCCCTCTCTGGATCCCAGTTACCCTATCCATAAAAGAGCAGCCAAGATGGGCAACGTGCTGGTTTGCAATAAATATCAACTGTCATATTGCTGTTTAGGTCAGGCAATAAAACAAAAATGCCTTAAATGTGTTGAAAGCAATAACTCATTTTTTAAAATGGGATGCAGTCCGGCCGGTGTGGCTCAGTGGTTGAGCATCGACGCATGCACCAAGAGGTCGCCGGTTCGATTCCCAGTCAGGGCACATGCCCAGGTTGTGGGCCCGATCCCCAGTGGGGGACATGCAGGAGGCGGCCAGTCGATGTTCTCTCTCATCAATGTGTCTCTCTCTCTCTCTCTCCCTTCCTCTCTCTCTAAAATCAATAAAGGGAAAAAAATTTTTTTAATAAAATAAAATGGGGTGCAGCCATATCACAAGAAGGCCTAGAATGAAAGGAGAGCCCAGGCACAGTGGTGTGGCAGGGGGGTAGGTGCAGAGGGAAACCCCACCATCAGGGGACGGGGTTGGTTTGTGGCCACTCCTGCGCAGTGTGACCCTGGGCATGTTGCTCAACATTTCTGGATCTGTTCCCCCGACTGCAAACAATGATCTGTCCAGTTCTCCCCATCTTCCTTTCCTGATCACCAGAAAACCTTCCACCACTGAGAAAACACCTCAACACCAACATGCTGTTCTCAGTAGCACAAGCATATTCTTCACGTAACCCCCTCCCGCCCACACACAATTAAAACATGCGGTCATTCTGCAAACATAATGGTGGGGTTAGGGCTGATATTTTATCTTTTCTGTAAGATATCTTTGATTCATGTCTTGTATCTTTCATCCGACTTTTTCTATGAATTGCTTTTTCTAGACACATGCAGCGGCTGTAATAATAGATGTGTCTGTACACTTCGTACAACCTCACACCTCCCTGTGTGACCCTGCAGTGTGTGGACAACACCCTAATGGCGAGCCAGACTCCCCCAGACTGTTGCCCACTTTCATTATTTCACGTTTGTTATGCGTTTATCTCTGTAATGGGAACATTTTGCCCATAAAGCTTTCTACCATATTTTGGTTTATTTCTCTGGGTTAGAGTCACAGTAAAAATAAAAGAGTCAAAGGCGGTACGATGTCCCTTCGTACATTTTAATGGCACTCAGGGAGCCCCTTCAGGGGGACATGAAGCGCCGCCACCCCAGCCACGCCCCCTCGGTCTAAGTCCAGCGGAAATGGCCCCAGGTCTTTGCCTGTGAATTGGAAGGACCTGTGTGAACTCAGACTTTTACCGGGAAATGGACTTTGTGGGGAAGACTTTTTTTTTTTTTAATTGGCACGCGTTGGAGGAGAATAGTTTCACAGATGAGATCAGTATTAAGGGAATTATTTACAGAGATTATGAAGAAAACATGTCTTCTATTAAGGATGGATCTTAAAAAATAGAGTCAAAGAAAAAATCTAAGTTGGCATACCAATATAAAAATAGACACCCCCTGAACCCCATCAGCTCTTAAAACCCACACCCACAGGGGTGGGGCCGCCCACAGACGCCAGAGCTGTGAGGCACCTTGGATCAGCTCACCCAGCCTCTTTCTGTGCAGCATGCGGCGCATTCCTGGGGTCTGGCCAAGGTGCAGGTTCATGTTGGGCAGGTCTGGCTGGGGCCGAGACTGTCCGTCACTAACCAGCACAGCAGGACGCCTGAATCCTCTGGTCCGCGAACCGCTCAGAGTGGCCAGGGCTCGGAGCAGACAGACCACTGATTTCACCTGCTTGGTGGGCGTGGCTTCCCAAGCTCCTTGATTTGGAGCCACCATCTCAACTTGGACAAATCACCAGGGAAGATTTTTAAAGACCCCGGTGCCTAGACTGCCCCCAGGCTAGTTAAATCAGAATCTTTGGTGGTGGGGCCCAGGCATCAAGACAGTATTCTCAAAGCTCCCAGGTACTCCAGGGTGCGGCTGGTGTGGAGAGCAGCTGACTTAGATGTGTCCTTCAACAGCATAACATGATTGATTAGTGATGTCTGCCGGGAGAGAGGCGAGTTGGCCAACGCACCATGAGCCTGCCCTCACTGGACTAACCTGCAGAGGGTGAGGGACCCCCCTCAGGTCTCCCTGGTGGGTGGGTTATTGGGAACTAAGTCTTCAGACTGTTACCTTCAGTCTCCATTTTTCATTCAAGGCTGACACATACTGCTAGAGGTCCCCACATAAATACACTCTTCAGTTCAAAGTTCTTGAGCTCTTATCACACTGTTTAGCCAAGAACAGTTTGGCAGGGGTCTGACGTTGACCTTCTCGCTCAGCAGTGGTGGGGGCTGAGGCAGGGTGAGGAGAAGTCCATGAGAAATTGACCAGTGCTGGGAAATGGGGTGCATGCAGGTGAGGCCCCCTCTTTGGGATCCTGGAAGTTCACAAGGAAGGGTCCAGACCGTGGCGGACTGCCCCAAAGGCAGAGTTAACAGACCCCAGCAAATTGTGGCATTCAAATCAAGAACATGGTCAAGAAATAGGATATTTTCCCAAGTACCCTGAAGGTAGGAGTCAGAACAGAGGCCACATCTGGGGAGAGCCCAGCCTGAGAAGGGGCAGGGCTGACGGGGGGGCCTTGGGGTGCTGGGAAGAGAATGGTCTCTACAGGGGTTGTACACATATGGGAAACTCATCCCGCCGTACAGTTAAGATCTGTGCACTCTGTCTACTTCACTGGCTGGAAGTGAAACTTCTGGAAAAAAGGTAAAACCCAGACAGATAAATCTCTACCAAGCAAGATGGCTGTAGAAGCATCAGAAACCCAGAAACAGAAAGAATTTCCATCGATTGGTAAGAAAATGTCAACCCTGTAGAGGGGAAAACAGAGACATATATGAGCAAATATAAGGAGAAAAAAAATGAAAGGGGCAATTAACGGAAGATGAATCAATAAGAAAATCACATTAAATATGCTTACCGTAAAATATAATTACAACCCTCGGCTCTCTGCTGGATTTCCTTACTTTTTCTTTTTCATGGTTTAGTATTGCTTTTATGTTGAATTTTATATGCACATGGGGACGGCACCATAATCTTTTTAGGGTTTGTCTTAATCTGCTGTGGGCTGGATGAAATGTTCAGATTGATCGGGTGGTACTTAAGGACTCACAGGGAGTATTTCTTCTAAGGAGGCAAACTCTCAGAGGTTTTAGCAAGGAGACTTTATAAAGTAGCCAGGAATGGATGAAGTCGAAGCCCTAAACAAGGCTCACAAAGATGTAACCGAAATAGAATCAATACTAAACTATAAAGCTGAAATTACATTCAAGCTTTCTTCTCTTCGATGTATCAACTTCATTTTTTAAATAAAAAAAACTTTGTATTTTTGGAGGAGAGGACCCAGGGACGGGCCTGTTTCTCCAGGTGAGCTAAGCGCAGGCTGCCCCCGGAAGTGGGGTGCAGGATGATCAGGAAGCTGGCTTCAGAGAAGGGAGGGGTTCAGACACATTTATCTGCACAGGGCCAGACACTCCAGAGGGCGTGTCTGTGATCAGAGAGAGTACAAATGAGATGTTAGGTGGACCAGGGTATGTCTTGAAGAACTGTCCCTGCAAGAAGCAGTTGGAGCTACAGTGTCCAGGGCGGCCTGGAGAGCAGAGGGGCTGGAACTGGGTGTTCCTCGGAGAAGGGGGACAAGGGAGGTCCGCGAATTATCACGGGCACCCCTGGAAAGCCTCTTCGGACCCTGCCTGGTCTCACTGAAGGGTGCTCCTAGGGATCACGTCTGACTTTCATTCACAGTGAAATGTGATTTCTAAAATGCCCCTCACCCCTCCAATAGGGACGGAAAGGCAGGGACAAAAATTCATACCAAGGTGTAAATGACTACCTGCAGGCCCTTCCCAGAGCCAGGATGGATGAAGGAGGACCCTCCAAAGCAGAAAGAGTGGGCCCATGCCAACTCATTGCCCACTTTCAACGTCAGAGAATATACGCTGGGGCAGTGTTTCCTCTCCCGATTATCGTGGAAGATGCCTGTGAATCTGTGCACCGTTACACGTTCTAGTCCCTTTCAGCTGGGTGCTGAGGAGTGTCAGAAGACCGTGTGTAGCTCTCCAGTGCACTGCGATCAGAAGACGGACACAAGTGTTAACGCAGGTCCGGTGAAGGGTTGGCCTGTGAGCTCAGGCCTGAGGGGCAAAGCCTGAAAGTGGGAGGCGGTCCCTCCTCCTATTCCTGAGCCCATGAGGAGCAAGGGCTGCTCCACTGCGTGGCCCCCCTTCCTGTGCCTGTGTCACACTTTGGTCTGTCACCTCTGCTGGACGGTGAGGACAGCGCCAACTGTGTCACCCACGGATCTTCACGATCAGCAGTGGCCGGCACACAGTAGGCAATCAAAGCACGTGTTGAACGGACGGGGGAGCTTCGCGGAGCCTCCTACAGAACGGAAAGGTAGTGAGGTAGCTACAGGTCTGCTGGGAGTTTCCGCAAACAGAGGCAGTGTGAGGATGCTTTCTGACACGAACCTTTTCTGGCTTTGTAAAGCTAGCCACCCAGTAGAGAAAAAGGAAAAGTCTAGACAATGTGCACCACTAACTAATGTTCCCAGCCAAGAGCAGGGCCAGGACTCTTCCTGTCCAGTTACCGGACCAGCTCCTAAGAGACAATGTGCAGAGGGAAGGACAGTCTGGGGAAGAGGCTTTCTGGGGACAAAGGGTGTAGGTGGAATTTGGCCAAAAAACTAGTCTAGGGAAGTAGAAACAGACAGGACCACCACCGTGTATACCGTGTCTTTGCAAGAATTACCAAGACGGCGCGGCTCCGGCAGACCAGCCCTGCACCAGGTGCACAGCCCCACCCGCCCCGTTCGCCACGCTCTGCAGGGCTGCTCAGAGCAGAGCCCTGGAATGTGGAAACGAAGGACCAGGACCATGGAGCCCTTGCTCCGAGGTAGGGTTCCGCACTGAGCCCCGCTTCTCCCCTCTCCTCTCCTGAACTCCGGCTTTGGCCCTTGTGGAACGAAATCATGGTGGTGCTCCGCGGCGCGGCTGCACAGGGGCCATTTCTTCATCCGAAAGGCGGGAGCAGCGGCTTCTCCTCGCCCTGCTCATACCAATGTTATTTCCTTTTATTATAAATAGGAATTTTACGCAAAGGGGTGCAGCCTAATACCCCTCGGCTGCTTTGTACTTTAATCAGGGCTTTCCTGCTGAACATGTTTATCTTCCAGCAAAGAGGTGCTAATTTTATCTTGCAAAAGTGGGTATCTGCTTACGTCCCTTCTACCTTCGAGAAAGATAACCAAAAGCGCATTATGTCATCTAAATACAGCATCCTTGGAGATCAAAAGGCGTAATGTACACATCTGCCAAAGTTGATGGAGCGGCCATTGGCGGGCTCTTCCGCCCCGGGTGCGTGTGCTTCATTGATAGACAACACTTGGCCATTTCTATGAAAGAGACTCCCAAACGCTCTGTTTGTGCCAGTTGATTTCGGTGATATTGGGAGGTTTTGAAATGAGAATCCAAAATAGATCTGCCCTTCTCACCCCTCTGTGTAAGCCCTCGCCACAGGAAATGGCACACGTTCAAATTTTTGTAATGGAAGCAACGTGGGACTAGATAAGAAGCATGTCCCTCGCAGGGACATTTTGATGTTTAAAGTATAGTCAAAATGATCCATAGCCCAAATCCACCTGAGTGTTGGTCTTTTGACTCCGGTCCCATGTCTAGTTCTAGTTCAATGTTTTTCACGTTCTTGGATCCCATTCTGTTGTAAGAGTACATGTCCCAACACAGCATGTGTGCACTTCCATGCACATGCATGTACACACAGATGTACTTGAAATAAATGTTCCCAAAACTAGACGTACTCTTGCGAGACCCGCTGCACTCTGATGCGTTTTGTCTATTCCAGTCTAGCTGGACATCTTGTCCCTTACCCCTCAAAGTGTGGCCCCTGGGCCAGCAGCACTGGCATCCTCGCACAGAATGGGGCCCCGCCCTGGGCCGGAGCAGTGACGTTCTCCAGGTGGACATGCTCCCCAAGCAGGGTGATGAGCTGCAGTCAAGTTTGAGAAGCACTGATCTAGTCTATTGTGTTTTGTTGTTGTTGTCATGTTTTGGTTGCAGCTCTCTAAATGGACTCATCACTCATCTGTGCTTCATAACCTGGGTTTGACAAAGCGACGTTGGGACATGGAGTCAGGGTTCTTGGCTTCAGGTGACTTGGTTGTGAGAAGAAATTGGTGTTTGCCTACAACTCTGCCCATGGGACACGCCTTCCCCAGACACCCTCCAGTACTGCAGCCAGGGAGGGGATGTCCCGAGCCCTTGTTCTCCAGCCATCCTCCACCGTGTGCTCAGAAAGACAGTTCCCCAGGCGGTGTGGTGACACAAGCTTCGTCACAAACTGGAGTCTGGACACCCCTGCCCAGGGGTCTGCCAAGGGCCCTAAAGATTCAGAGCAGCAGCACCATGGACGCCTGGCACGGGCCATTTCGTTCCCTTGCCCTGCGACCTCAGGGAGCTCTCCCCTCTCCCTGGTGACATCATCCCCGCGCCCGCAGTCAGGACAGTCTCTGGGACAAGGCTGCGCGTGGCGCCATGATACCGAGTGACAGAAGGAAGTATCAGATCTCAGGGAAGAAGGCTGGCTCTGCCCTCCTAGAATCAGAGATGAGAATAAAATGTAAATACCTGAAACCTCTTCGGACACCCTCGCAAGCAGGGCAGTGGTCTGCCTCAGCTCAGGACAGGTTTGTGAGGACAAGATGAGGTTGCAGGTGTACGGGAGCGTGAGCTTCCCGGGTCGGAGCACCAGGACAGCGGCCCTCCCCGGGGTTCAACACTGCCGCAGCACCAACCAGCTCACACGTGTTCACCTTTTTGAAATTTTCAAAAACAATTTCTATTTTGGAAAAACAGACAATCGTACAAAGAAACAACAAAAATCACCTATATTCTCTTTACGGAGAAAAACCGCTTAGCACTTTGCTGGGTATCCTTTAGACCCTTCCCTGTGATTTATACGTGTGGCAAGTTGTATGCGTGCAATGGTTTCCGCCTTGTATTATTCTTCACGTAAACAGCATAACACTGAACACGTTCAGAAACACGCTTGTTCTCCACACAGTGTCTTAGAGATCTTTCCATTCCACAACACTTTCAACCTTACTTTCTAAAGCGATACTCAGTTTTCAATGGGGAGACGCCAGGTTGCTTTACCATGTCTATATTCACAGTCACTTCGGTTACTTCCTGTGTCTTAACTATAATAAACATGTTTGCAGTGAACATCCTCAGATCCACCTCTCCGCGCACAGGGGGGTATTTCTTCCCCCAAACTGATGTCTAACAGTGCAATGGCTGGGTTGTAGGGTTTATGGGTTTTCAATTTGAATAAACACTGTCAAATGGCTTCCAAAAACAATGTATCCATTTATGGATGACCAAGGGGGTAACCTACTTCCCACCCCCAATGCTGGCCCTGGTCAATCTCTTAATTATTACTAATTATGGGGGGCGAAGCACATCCTATTATTTTTTCTGTTTGCTGGTACATTTGCACATCTTTTCATATCGGGCATTTGAATTCTATGCCAATGGGCTGCCTCTCCTCAGCCTTCAGACGTTTTTCTGTTTGTATGTGTATGTGTATATTTATACCTTTTTTAATCTGACATTTGAGAGTGCTTTAAATACTGTGTCTATTAGTCATTTCTGAATTTTATGTTTTGCAAGTATTTTTCCCCGACTGGTCACTTGAATTTTTGCTTTGTTTATAGTGTTCATTGTTGCAGAGATCTGTCACATAGATAGTCAGATGTATGATTGGCTTCCTTTTTTTTTTTTTTTTTGCTTTTGCATGTAAGAAAATGTTCTCTCCACAAAGTTGTAAACATAGTCTTCTTAATTTATTCTAACGTTTTTATAGTTTAGTGTTTTACTTTTGCCAATCGTCTCAACACTGTTGACCGAGTGGTTGACCCTTTCAGAGAGTCCGGAGTGTCTTCTTTATCACATACAACGGCCCCAGGTACACGCGCATCACCGCGGGCTATTATTCTGTTCCATTAGCCTGTTTGTTTTACTTCCAGCTGTTTGGGGTTTTTTTTAATATTCTTTTGTATGAATGATTGCTAATTAAGTTTCACGATGGTCAAAGAATCTATTGTGTATGATTCTAATCTTTTTAAATTTATTGAGACTTATTTCGTGACCTAGCACAGAGGAAGGGCAGGTTTTTCTCTAAAGCGCCGGATTGCAAACATTTTAGGGGTTGCATAACGTCTCTGTTACATATTCTTTTTTGCTTTGTTTGGTTATATTTTCTGCAACCTTTTGAAAACATAAAAACCACTTTTAGATCATGGGCTCCACAAAAGCATGCCACAAGCCATAGTGGTCTAGGTTACAGGCCACCTTGGTCACCGTTCCACATGCACAGGAACGGAGTGCGTTCTGCTGTTGTCAGAGACGTGTTCTGTTGCAGTCAGTTGGATCGAGGTCGCTTAGGGAGCTCACGTCTGCTATACCTGTCATGATTATATCTGTCTGCTTGTTCTATCAGCTATTGAGAGAGGAGTATTGGAATCTCCCACAGGTTGTTCTCTTCTCCTGTTTGTTCTCAGTTTTTGTTTCCTGTTCTTCAAGGTTGAAATGTCCGTTACATGGCCTCATGAACAACGATGACATTGAACTGCTTTGTCATAACTGAAATGCAATTCATGTCTGTGTGATGGGCAGTTCTGGCTGCAACCGCCTCGGATTCTGGGTTGTGAAGTACGACTCTTCAGGGTGCGGTTTCCCCGGAAACCAATGGAGGGCACTTTGGTCCTCAGTTTTCTTAGGAGTGAAATGGGTTGTAATAAAGCCCCTGGGTTCACTGGGAAGATTAAACAGGATAAGACATGCAGGACCTCGTGTGATGACAGGCACAAAGCAGGTGCTCAGTGCACTCCAGCTGCAAGTGTTAGCAGCAGTATTGACTGGAATATTCCCTACAGTGACAGAGGCAAGTAAGAGGAGGCTTTTGCAAAGCATGTGGCTGTAATTGACCAGGAAGGAAAAGAGCTTGCTGGGGGCTTTATCATACAGGATGAGAAGCAATTCTGAGCAATAAATGGCCAGACTTCAACCACATGACATAAATTGTATTCTGACTTCCAGAAACTTTCCAAATCACCTTCCTCCTACTCCCTCTAACCACCGCGAAAGATAAGACCCCAGGCCCAACTTCAGCTCCTATATTCTCCAAAACGTTCAATATTAGGCTTTGCTGCGAGTGCTGATAAATATGAGAACCACAGTAAAAACAGAGTGTCCAAGTGGAAGGGACATGGATGTAAAATTGGGCACAACCAGCAAACCCTGATTGTTATGCAGGCCCATTTCCCCAACAATAACCACATCCAAGGCCTGCCTAGCACCCAGCCATGAGACTACAGTCACCCCGGAAGGATCTCAGCTCTTTCTACACCCCCCACAAAGACTAAAACATGACCATTATTTGAAGAGCCAAGCAGAACTAGACATTTCCATTCGCCTGAGGATAACATGGACATGCATTTTCCTGCTTTGGGCCAAATTTTTAAAAAGTCAATCTAGCCCTGGCCAGTTTGGCTCAGCGGTTAGAGCGTCGACCTGCGGTCCCGAGAGACCCGGGTTCGGCTCCCGCTAAGGTCGCGTACCTCGGTTGCAGTTTGTCCCTGGCCCTGGTTGGTCGTGCGGGTGGCAGCCACTCGATGTGTCCCTTTCGCATCGATGTTTCTCTCTCTCTCTCTCTCTCCCTCTCTGTTCCTGTCTCTCCCTCCCACTCTACCAGAACAAAAAAGGAAAAATGTCCTCGGGTGAGGATAAAAAAAAAAAAAAAAAAGTCAATCTAATTAAGATAGAATCGATTTGCAATAAAATGCATCCATTTCAAATTTTCTCTGGTCCGCAGGCCGACGCTCTAACCGCTGAGCCAAACCGGCCAGGGCCCTTTCAAATTTTGACAAATGTGTGCGCTATGCAACCTATACCCCAGTGAACATATAGTTTGTTTGATTCATTTATATCACCACAAAAACTCTCGGGGGCTCTTCCTAATCAATCTAGGCAACCACGGATTTGATGTCTACAGCTAGAGATTAGTTCAGCCCATTCTAGAAATTCATTTAAATGGAATCATATCGTACGTACTTTTTTGTGTCTGGCTTCTTGCACACAAAATAATATTTTAAGCTCCATCAAGATGGTTCCATATACCAGAAATGTGTTTGTTTTTCTTCCTGAGTGGTGCACTAGCATAAAGATTGGCCACAGTGTGTTTATCCATTAACTTGATGGACATCTGGGTTATATGCAGCTTTTGACTCCTATAAATAAAACAGCTCTGGCCATTTACATGCTATCTTTTTGTGAATGTGTTTTAATTTCTCTTGGGAAGAATACCTAGGAGCAACAGAATTGCCAGGCCATTCAGAAAGTGTCTAAGAGACTACCAAACTGCTTTTCGAAGTTTGCTATTCTACACTCTCACCAACAATGCATGAGACTTTCAGTTGCTCTTCATCCTTGTCAACACTTGGGAATTTCAGGTTTTTTTTATTTTATTTTAGCCATTCCGGTGAGTGTGTAGTTTTAATTTGCATTTCCTGATGACTGATGACGTTGAGCATCTTGTGCGCCCATTAGACATTCATACCTCTTCTTTGTGAAGGGTCTCAACCATTTGTATAACTGGGCCAACTGTCTTCTTAATAACAGATTGTAAGAGTTCGTTATGTAATTCTGGATACAGGCTATTTTCCTGATATGCATTGTCAGTATGTCTTGCAGTCTGCGGCTTGCTCTTTCATTTTATTAGCATTCTTAAAGGGCAAATTTACAAATGTTAAATTTCAATTTATCAATTTTTTATCAGTACATATTCTAAGACATCTAAGAAATCTTTGACTATCCCAAGTTTGTGAAAATATACTTCTTATGTTTCCTCCTGGAAACTTCATTGTTTTAGCTCTTGCATTTAGGTCTGTGATGTATCTTAATTTTTTATATGGTGAGAGGTAATGGTCAGGGTTCATTTTTTCCCCGTGTGACTACCTACATTATTTTTTTTTCAATCCTCACCCGAGAACATTTTTTGTATTTATCTTCAGATAGAGAGGGAGGGAGGAAGGGGGAAGAGAGAGAGAGAGAAACATCAATGTGAAAGGGACACATCGACTGGTTGCCACCCACACGACCCCAACCGGGGCCGGGGACAAACTGCAACCGAGGTACATGCCCTTAGCGGGAACCAAACCCGAGACTCTCTGGTCCGCAGGCCGACGCTCCAACCGCTGAGCCAAACCGGCCAGGGCCCCATGTGACTACCTAACTGCTCCTACCAGTTAAGGAAGTTCCCTTCTAGTTCTTAGTGACTGAGTGTTGAATTTTGTCAGATGCTTTTTCTGCACCACGTCATTGAAATATAAACAAACTGAACTGCGGAAATAGATTGATAATATTCCCCAGGATTATGTAATTGGGAATGGACAAGGGAGGCCTTCCTTTTGGTGGCTTTATTGCCTTAACAGCTAGAGGTATACGACAAATACTGTCGGTCGGTGGCCCAGAAGCCATTTGCAAATCCCTCTTACTTACCTCCTCGTATAATCACTTTTTCCATCTCTCTTAGTGAGCAGTGAGCAAATGACCCAGTTTGGGCTAATGAGCCACAAGAGAACGTACGCTGTACGACTCCTATGAAAGAGTTGTTCTCTCCAATGCAAGGAGAGAGGTCACTTCTCCATCTATCTGCCTTGGACAGAGTCATGTGAGGATACGATGCCTAAAGAAATACCTGCCACCTTGTGACTAGGCTGGAAAGTCACTGAGAAACTCGTTCCATCGCAGGAGGCAGAAGCTCGCACTTCCTACTAAGGGGCTAATTTACTTCGTTACTATGTCTGCTACATTAGTCTGTACTTTATTACTGATAAACCATCCAGGCTTCTCCTCCAAGCCTTAAACCCCAGCCCAGTCTAGAATGGACCTTCTCTAGAGCAAATCAATGAAGTATTTTCGTGACTGATTCTCTTCAAACATGAAAATCAGAGGGAAGACTGACTCTAAAAGGTGCAGGGTCCTGGGCTGGGACCTACCAAACGCAGTGGAAAGGTCCCCCAGCCTGGGAGTTACAAGTCTGGGTTCGCAGGCTGCCGGCCTCTCCAGGGTCTCTCGGCATCCTTCATTTTCTCCATGTTCCCTGCCCCTCCCCCTGCCAGAGCCTTCTTTCTGCCTGAAACAGTCCTCTCTACTTCTCCTCTTTGCTTTGTCTGGCTGGTCCTACTCACCCTTCCAGTCTCAGTTTAAAGATCACGCCCTTAGGGGGTCCTTCCAGATCCCCTAGACTCTCTTAGCACCCTGAACTTTTCCTCGAAGCAATGATCCCAACTGAAATGAAGTGAGATGATTTTCTGTAATCCATCTCCTCCACTGGAATGTAGACTCCCTGAGGTTGGGGATCAGGGCTGCTTGTTGGGGCCCTGTACTCAGCACCCAGGCTGGCGCCTGCCACACCAGAAACGTCCAGCTCACATCCCTGATTGATTGGACAGAGGATGGATAGATGGTTGATTGAATGGCACTGCCATCAACTTGCTGCATGACCTTAGCCAAGTCACTTCCCCTTTCTAGGCTGTAGTTTTCTCATCTGTCATGTAAGGAGCTGGAACTAGGTGGACCCCCCCGAGTTCTTCCACTGCCAACTCGTTGTCAAATTGAATCCAGATGCTTGGATGTGGTTTGTTTTTTAAATTGGCCCTCCCCCACCTATCCATTTACTTCCCACCACTGCTGGTGACCCTGCAATTATCCCAGAAGCTCATTCCATATAAGCATCCCATGGATGACAGCTGGAGCCGGTCGCCTTGACTACCCAAGGATGCCAGGGCTGGCGGTTTCCAGACGCAGGGAGGCTGCAGCGTCTGGTGGTTTCTCATGATGCCAGGCCCCCGGTCCCCTTGTCCTGTAATGGGAAGGCAGGAATTTTGGTGGGTTGGCAAGTAATTGTTGGAGGAGGCTGTACCTATATTTGCCTACATTCCATCACATCTGTTCACCATCAGGCACAGGGCAGATAAGAAGAGTCCTCTTTTCAGATTAAAGATCCCAACCTGTGTGATTTCCTGGCCACAGTGGGCTTTTATATCCGCACAGTGGGTGCTGCGGGGACTTCTCTTGAGCATCTGACGGCACATGAGAAGCTGCCCTAGAAACCCACAGCACACACACCTATGTATCAAATCCCCTTGTCATAACCCACAGTGGAAGCAAAGGCTAAGACAAGTTCCATCCTTTTTCACTTTGTTTTTTGTTTTGTTCTGTTTGTTTTGCTTTGCTTTTTCCACCCATTTCCTCAGGTCAGAGTCCCCGGCTCCTCCGCCCTTCCCTTCCCCTAGCAGGAATCACGATGGGAGGCGATCATTCGCTGAACCCCACCGTGCCAAGAACAGTGGACCTTCTGGACTCTCTCTCTAATCCTCACACTAGGGCCTGAGTGTGCATTCTCATCCCCAACTGACAGATGGGGACACTCAGGCTCAGAGGCATGCTCAGACTTGCCCAAGATCACACAAACTCAAAGTGGTGGGTCTGAGACTGGAGCCCAGACCCGATGCCCCCAAGGCTGCCCATGGGCACCCCTCCAGTCAGTAGTAATCTGTGGCGGGGGCTAGACAGGGAATCGGAACAAGCAAGCCAGCTGCTTCCCTTGCCTGTCCCGACACCCTGCAGGTGAGGCAGGGTGAGAAATGAGACGCAGCAGGACCTTCATCTGGGCTCCCGACCATCCACCCCAATGACCCTCCACTTGAAGCCAATTCTCCATCCTGCAATTATCATACATCTGTCTAAAATGGGGATGATGGCACTTTGTTAACAAATGGAAATGGATGTTTAGCAGGAAGAGAGCGGGGAGGGCAGGGAATGTGAAAATGAGATGCTTAGGGCTGCTACAACATCCTGGGACGGATGCTAAGAACACCTCCAAGATGCCGCCGCAGAGCACTGATGCGTTAGCCAGCTGCTGCCTCCATCCTTCTTGACCTGTGAGAAAAGTCGTTTCCCAGGCTCACCTCCCATTAGTCATGAGTGAGTTCCTTTCAGTGGGCAGCACTCCTAGCTGATACACAAACTGGGCCCCAGACCACCTTGAACACACTCAATGCCTTCCATGGCTGTCTGGGGAGATCTAACTCCTTCACCTACTTTCAGGGTCTCCGCTCCCCAAACTTCTGAACTTTACCCCAGTTCATCTCAGGCAAGCCACCCAGTCTAGTTGGCCTCTCCTCTGCAAAACCCCACAGCAAATTCCAGCTGCTGCGTCGTCAAGGGATCTGTACCCAGTGGGAATAATAGCCACTGTCTGTTCTCTAGCCACATTCCCAAATTAAAAACAAAACAAAACCAAAAAAAATCAGAGAGAGTTAGCCTTCCCACATTCCCAGCTCAATAAATACAATCCAACGATGGGAGATGAAAATCACCCAGCCAAGCATTCCATCTGAATTGGGAGGCTGCAGCCCAGATCTCCGGGTAACGCATGCTTCCCATCACCGCATCATTACCCAACCCTGCCATTAGGGAAGGCAAACCCGTACTTACAATCAAAGTGAACGGAATCTGTAAGCAGGAGGCAGCTCACTTCCAGGAACGGCCAGCCGGCAGAGCCCGCCCCATCCCCAAGCTGCCCGGCCAGCCTCCTTTCGTCACCAGCTCTTGGCTCTGTGCTCAGCCGAGGTCCCCGATGACGTCAGAGACCTAACATCTCCTTTCCCTTCCGCACGGTTTTCCCGCCTCCTGGTGTAAGAGGCATCCTCTCTTTCTCTGGGCATCTTCCTCTGGTCGGATGCTCATCTTTGCCCTTCCGATAAGGCTCACTCTGGCCTTCAGTGGGACTGCAATGGACCGTCGAGATCTCAGGGCCAAAGATTTTATACTTTGCAATGAAAATGCACATTGTTGGGCATCGCGTGGGGAAAGAGGAAACGGGCA
Organism: Molossus molossus; assembly: GCF_014108415.1. Taxonomy (NCBI): domain Eukaryota; kingdom Metazoa; phylum Chordata; class Mammalia; order Chiroptera; family Molossidae; genus Molossus; species Molossus molossus. The sequence continues at coordinate 20,360,631 of NW_023425357.1, forward strand.
TCTTCTATTTCGCTTCAAAGAGTGTAAGTCAGAGCAAGCAGCCTGCAGGGCGAGGTGGTGAAATGCAGCCAGGTCCTTCACATTGTGTACGCTCACCGACTAGCAAGTCCCCCTCCAGTGATGTCATCGGAGGAAATATCAGAGATTACACACAAATGTGTGCGCGTGGGTACACAATGAAGCATTATCGTGAGAGCCAAGCACTGGGAACCGCCTAGTTGGTCAACAATACGGAATTGTGAAATCGACGAAAAGAAAGAATGTGCAGCCATTAAGAAGCATCTTTGTGAAGAATGGCTAATGCCAAGAAAAATTCATAACTTATAGACCTGAATGAAAAATGCCGAGTGAGACATATAATAGAACAAGATACGTTAACTGTATAGCACTTACGTCATCTCAGTTCCCACATACAAAGAATGAAACCACCGTTTGCAAGAGTGCGCTCGGTAACCAACTTCTATGGCACTTACCACGTGCAGGGTGCTGTCCGAAGCACCCAGCTCGCTAAGTAACGTCCTAAGTGCATGCCTGTAGGCACTGTTACCACAGCGACCCTATAAGGCATATAGATTACTATGTCTGTTATTATTAAAATAATAATTGTTATTAATTTTAATAAACGTATTTAAAGGCTATTATTATATAAACTGAGGCTTCGAGGCACACCTAATCTATGTCAGACCAGGGAGTTGATGGCAGGAAGTCCAGCGTTTTCTCTCTATGCTACAGCAGAAATGATCATTTTGAATACATCAGAGGCTTGTCCGCAGAGAATGGGAGGGCGCAGAGGACAAAAGGAGTAAGCACACCGACAGGACAGCGTCCTGCACAGCAGGATAATGGAACCCTCTCCTTGTGAGGTCCAAGCAAGGGAGGAAAGGAGGAAGGAGGGAGGAAGAGTGGGAGGGAAGAACGAAGATGTATGTAGATGCAGGTTTAGATATAGATCAAGGGATAGATCTAGATAAGGATATCGATATGGATATGGATATATACACTGTATCTATATTATATACAGGTGCAGATATAGCTACAGATACAGACAGAGAGAGATTTAGGGATGGAAGAGCGAGAAAGAGTGATGTAAACCCTAGTGTGTCCCTGCTTCCTAGGAGGGCGCTGCACCTCGGGATCCACACCCCCCACCTACTCCTCTCCGTACCCTGGTCACAGCTGACGCGGTCAAGGCTTAGCACTTAACCATAGAAAAAATAATTCACAAACTGGCCAGCAACCTCTAACCTCAAAAATGCTTAAAAAGTTCACTTGATTCATGCAGGATCCAGAGAACTTGAACTTAAACACATGGAAGGAATTGGCCAGTGAAGGCGGAGCTGGAGCAGAGAGGGGGTGATGTGGAGGGCACTGAGGGGCTGCCACCGAGCAGTCCAGGGGACGCCACCCACACATGCTGGGAGGTGGGCTGGCTGGGCAGAAAGAACGGGGCTGTGGGCTGTGCAGAAGGTGGAAAAAGCGAACCTCCCGGGGCAAATGGAAGGGAAGACAGGCAGAGAGGAAGGAAGCGAACCCCACGGAGCTGTCCAGGCCCACGCATTCGGAATCTAAGCCCATTCCGCCCTAATTGCAGCCCTCTACACAAACAACGCGAAACACGGCTAATGCCAAATGTTACCTTTCATTAATTGTACAATGCACCCTTATTTTGTGAACCACAAAAGCACCTTGGAAAATAATTTCTAGGATGCCATCAGTGGTATGATGCGCCCGGGTTTCACAGATGTTAAAAAGGGGGGAAATGTACATCCTAGAATAGATACATTTCTAATCATGTGCCTACTCCCCATTCCGCTCTCCAGGCAGACATTACTAATCAATCATGACACTGTCTTCCACCAGCTCTGGATGTGGTCTCATCCATGCCCAGAACCACCTGCTGAAATGAGACCCATCTGTGAGCCCTGGTCTGGGCCTAGGGTTTCTCGAATGAAGTCATGAAGAGGTCACTCCCTTAGTGGGGTGGAGGACCACGGGACGCATCTCCACTTCCTGTGCTGGAGAAATAAGTCCATGGTTTGAGGAGGCCACCTAGGAAGTGACTTGAAGGCTAGGTCCCGTTATAAATAACGCTCCACTTAATCTGTCTCTTCCCTCGCCCGGGGGGACCTCTGGAATGGGCTCTCACGGGTGACTGTCCAGAATCTTGGGACTGCTCGTGGAACACCGCACACAGCACAGACAAGTTCACCAGGAGACAGTGCTCTGTTAGCTGCTAGCAATAGAAAAGTATAAGCACAAATACACACCTCATCTGCCAGGCTTAGCCACTCGTCTCTGCGGTTTGCCATTCAAGGTTATTTTGTCCTCTGCTGGCCAACAGAGACTAGCCGTTGCCTGAGGGTTCGGAAAGTCTCTGGCAGAAAGATTTGAGAGACAGTGGCGCCCAATGGATGTTGTACCTGCCCTCATGTCCCAGCCCCCTTCCATTCAGGCAGGTCCACATGACTACTGGTGAGGGCTGGGAGCGGCCCGTCACTTCCAGTGTGATGCTCAGAAGAGCCAGCACATGACCTTCAGGGATCCCCCCCTCGGTGACCAAGGAGTCTTTGTAACGAGGTGGCAGATCCACAGACGTGTGCAGACCCCCCACATACAGACAGGCCCCCAGCAGACCGGGTGAGAAGTGAGCCTTGCTTATGCTAAACCTCTAATTTGGGGACTACTTGTTACTGGGGCACAACTCACCTCTCTTGCTAATATACTGAGGAAATGCCTTTCTCTCGCTTAACTTTTTAGTAACGTGACTTCCATCTGAATGCGAGCTCTGGACATGGCTGGGGGTCAGATGTATCTGTTGCAGAGCTGAGCGAACCTCCTGGGGGGACGGAGACACCTCTGGGAGAGGACTCACCCCTCGGGAGGGGAACTGGATGCTACGACTCCGTGACAATGCTCCGTGGTTGGAGAAGGACAGTTCTGAGGACAGCCAGGTATCTGTCCTTGAATTTACCCCAAGTCTGTCCCTTCCCACAGCGGAAAGTGACCGGTCCAGGAAACACGTGATGAAGACTGCGGTGTGGGGTCCTGCGGGGACACGGACGCTTGGCTGTCCTCCTGGAAGCGCCCGGGCTTCTCCCTGCACCAGTGGCTTCCGAGGAGCCGTCCACGGGACAGCAGGGCTTCAGGTGCCTTCAGACCGGCCTCGGAAATGAGTGGCGGCTCTTCTACCACGTCCTGTGGGCCAGCGGAAGTCCCAGAACCACTGAGCCGGCCCTCGGTTATCGCGGTGAATCGGGTCCAGGCTCTGCCGTGATAAATGCATTTCCGCGGAGTAGGACGACTGTATTTCCCCGTGGGACCCCCCCAGTTGCATTTTTTAACTCAAAAGTCTGTGCATAGTCTTCAGCTCCCATGTCCCCCACCCCAGCTCTTGCTTAGCAGTCCTGCACCCTGACTGTGAGGTGTCAGTCACATTCCACTGTGACAAGGGGAGACACAGCACCCCAGCTCTCTCCTTTGCCGTCCGCCTGGCTCTTACCCCCCCACCACCACCACCACCACTGTCATGCCTCAAACTGTTCTTTATGTAGATTTTTCAATTTGGCTACAGATCCCACATGCGTATTTCTTGTTTCTCTCTTGTTAATCGTTGAAGGAAAAAAAATAGACAACACTCAGCTTGACCTTAAAAACGCGGAAGATGTCACCCGTATTGACAATCTGTCTCCCTCAACCGGTTAGCACTGGAAGGGTGCTCCCGAGGGGACGGGGCGCTGAGCAGATGGACGCTAAGCTGACCGTGAGCCTGGGAGCCAGCTCTGGGACTCTTCTCCGCGTGGATCTGTGTGGTCTTGGGGGCCACTCATCGGTGACCTCAATGCCTCTGGTTCCCAGCAGAAGTATAAATATCAATGCCCTTTTCTGCTTGAGGCTTCTCTCCCGCAGAAATTCAGATGTTGGACTAAAAATATTTGTTCCAGGGTGAAAATGAAACCATAGAAAGTCTCATTCGCGTAGGCTCAGGGGGTCTTCTTTTCCCCGCGCGAGTGGTTGGCGAGTCCCAGGGGCCGTGACTAACCACGGCAAGTCCAGGGTCGCCATCCAGCCGCAGAGGAGCCTGAGGCCTCCTCCCCTCCTGGGCCTGCTTGCCGTGGGTAGGAGAGGAAGCTGGCCCAGACAGGCCCTGCTCGGCCTTGGGGGCACGGCGGGGTCGTTCTGGAAGGATGTTTTACCTGCAGATGCCCACGCCCACCACGACCCCATGCGATCCAGATTCCTGGCTGCCGTGTCTGGGCCTTGGAATTTTTCTTTTTAGTTCCTGAAGTGATTTCTAGTGTGGAGCCAGGGTTGAGAACCCCTGAATTGGATTCATGACTTTAAAACTGTATTTTTTGAGAGCCCCATTTCTTTCAACGAAACTCGCACTAGTAGCCGTGTGTGTAGAGCTTGTACACATGCGGTTGTTCTGTGGAGCCCGGGGGGCCCAGAGCTCTGCCCACTGCTCTTCCAGCCCCAGAAACAGCCCCTGGGACCCCTTTTTGGCCCCTGGAAGCCCTTGCAGGCCTTGGAACCCCGGTGTTCTGCTGCAGACCAGACAATTTCCAAGACTGTTTAAAGAACTAAACTTCTGAAGTCACGTGAGAACGGTCACCATCTGGAGCGCTATCTGGATCATAAACTTCCTCCCAAATCTGTCTGCCTGACGGACCCTAGTCCCTGGCCTCCGCCGTGTCTGGCTGTGGAGCCAGGGGCCAACCTCGGCCACGGTCGGGGCGCGCGGCCAGCTCTGCCCAGCCCGGGCTCTCAGCAGCCGCTGCCCAGGCTCCGATTCTGAGACCAAGGGGGAGGCGCACGGGGCTCCGGGCACCGGGCAGGGAGTGGTTCGTCCCGAACGCCCTGGAGCCACGCAGCGGGTGCTGTGGGGGCAGTTTACTTGTGTGGCACAGGAAGTGCAGGGAATCCACGTCCAGGCTCGACGTGGGGCACTTTTGTCAGCAACAGTCCCGGAGCCCCAGTTCTGGCCCTGGAGTATGTCAAGCGAACTCCCTTGGGTGTACAAGGTCAAAAAACACAGAGGTGCCAATCACAGGCCTGAGGGAACAGGGCCAGAGCCGCCGACCAGTGTCAAGTGGCAGGCAGAGCATGAAGACATGGAGCTTTTCCTCAATGGCAAGAAAAGTCAGTGTCACATCACAGGCCAGAGCCTGGGCCGGGCGAGGGAGGCTATCCAGGCACTTGCCCGGCCGGCAACGTGGAAGGGGCCACCCACTCAGCAATGAAAAGAGAAAATAGTGTGATGCCATACTTTCCCAAAAGCAAAATGAATGCGAACAATACACAAAATGTGAAAATGTGGAACAGAGATCGATCCTCATCGCCCTCGTGGTCATCACCCAATAGCTATAATGGCTGAGGACTTAGCAGAGTGTGGAGCTTTTAACCAGTATTTCCCACGTTTAATTTTCACAACCATCCTGAGAAGAAATGTATTACTATTTTACATGCGCAGAAACGGAGACCTCGAGCGGAGAGTGATTTATCCAAGTGTGAGAGGAGGAGATGTGCCCCCCACTCCCCGCCCCCCGCCCAGAAAAGCATCTTCCGAACCCAGGAGGGGAGGAAGCCTCGAAGCCAGACAAGAGCAGAGTATCCCCGGGTCTCAGCCAGGAGAAGCTGGACATGAATGGCACCAGGGCCCACCACGTGGCATTGGTAATGGCTATCTTTAATTGTGATTATGATAACTTTACAGGAAATAGGATACCGTGTTTACATTCTATTCTGCTCTTGGCAAGTTGCTTCCACTTTGCACGTCAGTTTGTTCTGTTGTAAAACAGGAGGTGGGCCTAATTGATCTGAAAGCATTAAAGGGCCTATGCCCCAGGCATCCTCAGCCTCCATGACAGCTCCTGGCCTGGCTGGGAGTCCCCTTCCCCTGACTGTGAGGCTGCAGCTAGGCACTGCCCGGACCTTTCCCTGGGTCACTGGGAGTCATGCTCCAAGGCTGAGGAGGAAACGCCACCAGTTTCGCCTTCAGTCACGTTCCTTCTTCCGCCGTCGGTCTTTGCAGTTTACTGGGCAATCTTTGTAAAGCTTCGTCATGGAGAAGCCCTCCCACCCTTCACCAGCCTGGCTTCTGATGGGCATATCAGGGGGGCAGCCCCCTTGCTTAATGCGGATTCAAAAGGGCGAGTTTCTGACTCAAGCGCCTACAAGATACGTTTATTCTGAGCACAGCTGCAGAGCAGCACACCACATACCCCCTCCCGCTCACCCCTCCCGCGGAGACCCAAGGACACAGGAGGTACAGGAATGACAGACAGACAGACAGCAATCGGAGGACCGTGCTCCTCCGAGGGGTCTCTCGTCCTCAAGAAGGAAAGGGGAGCGAAGACATGGAAAGAGCAGGAGTCCCCTACAGCAGAGAGAGGGGTTTCTCTTCCCTTGGCTCCTTCCCACACCCACTTTATTCTACTGTTTAGGAATTTCCAGGAATCTGGCTAACAGACCTGACACCCGGGGCTTCGGTATATACAAAAGCAAATGGTCTTAAAATGAACAGAAACAGTGAACACTACTTAGTTCAGAGCTTTGGCCTGGAAGGTAGCTGAGTTTCGTGCCTGTTGAGAATGTTGTAGTTGCAAGTATCAGGTGCAATCTGAATAGACTCGGGCGGGGGGGGGGGGTGATGATGTGGTGTGGGGGACACTATCTGCTTTCTCCCCTTCTACCTGGACACAAGGCTGGGCCGCATTTTCTAGCATCCCTAGCAGTAAGAAGCCATCAAGTGCATATACTCAGCAGTGATGAGTTCCCCATCTACACCTAGCTTATCAGCACCTCCCACGTGCTGCCCTTCCCTGCAGGAACCCAGAGGGCCAGAGCCATAAGATGCAGACAGCTTGGTCCCTAAATATTGGCCTGGAGCAAAGCACCCTGAGATGCTGGGGTCATTGGTTATAGCACTTGGTCATCTCCAGCTAATGCACACACAGGCGGGAATGAGGGCATGTCTGAGGAACTGGGTTCACGGATCCACTGTCTGGAATATCCCATTAATGGGGCTCTGCTCAATTCAAAATTTCAAGATCCTGGGAAAAGATTTTGATTGGCTCAGCCTGAATCAGCTCACCTCCTCTGGACAATCAATTATGGGAAGGGGGAGTCAGGGTCTTGCAGGTCCATCAGGGCTGCTGGGGCCCAACCCTGGGTTCCAGGGGCTCTTCTTAAGGAAGGGGGGTTATGAACCATCAGCCACCCTAAGAGGTGTCTGTCTCCCACAGTTTCACCTAGGGATGAAATGATATTTGAATCTTTTTGTCCCTCCCTATCTAGTCCTTCTGTGTTCTTTCCCTGTGTCCTGAGATTTTACCTACCCTGCCATCAAGACAGAAATCTTGGAGCTGACCTCAACTCTCCCTCAACCCCCTTGCTAACTGGTCAACCAAGAACTCCCACCTAAATGCCTGACCAAGCTGTTGCATCTCTAAGGTTCCCATCCCACAGCAACACTCTCCTGCTTCCGATCACACCTCCTTGAGCCCATCTCTCAGCATGATCAAGTCCAGGGAGTGATGATGAAAATGTGTTACCACCAGTATGGCAAGGGCTGGACCCATCAAGATGGTGCAGCAACCAATCAGAACGTAAGCCATCAATATGGGCATATTGGTGCCTCCAGGATACCTGCTGAAGCTAAACATACAACTATCCTAGGATCCAGCACTTCCAGTTCTAGATACACACTGAGGGAAATGAATGTATATGTTCACCAGAAGATATATACAAGAATCTTTATAGCATCTTTGTTCATAATAGCCCAAACTGGACCCTCCATTAATAGGTGAATAAGTAAATAAGTTGCAGTATGTCCATACAGTAGAATACTATACTGGGAACAAAAGGAATGAATTACTAATACTGGAAATAACATGGCTGAACGTTGAGTGAAAGAAGCCAGGCACACAAGAATCACACATATTGTATGACTGCATCCGAAGTTCAAGAACAGGCCAAACTAATCTGTGAGTTTCATGAAAGTCAGAGTAGTGGTTTCCTCTGGAGAGTTGAGTATTGACAGAAGAGGGACCCCAGGGAGCCTCTTCTGCAGCTAGGCCTGGACGTATGCATATTTCAAAATTCACTGAGCTGTACCCTTCAGAACTAGTCGCTTCATTATATGTACGTAATTCTTCAATTACAAATAATAAATAATGCTTCTGTTTCACCACCTTCAGTGGCTACCATCACCTTCTGTCTTTAGCAAGGGACAAAAGTTCTTTGCCACTTCTCTTTGCTATCCTCGTCACCCACATCCCCTCAATACCAGAGTCTTCACAGTTTTCCAAACAGCCTGTGCTCATCAGTGTGTCTGTTTTCACACACTGTTCCCTATGCCTGGAGTCAATCTCTCCTCCCTACTCTGCCCAGGAAATTCTTCATTGTTCTTAGAGCTCAGTTCAACTGTCACCTCCTCCTTGAAGCACTCCCTGATCCTCCAGGGAAGAGAAGCCACTCTTCCCCCATGCACCCAAAGGTCTTTATGCACCTATACTGTGGCCGCCTTAACAAACCGCCCCAAACTGGCTGACGTAAAGCAAGAGAACTTTATTCTGAGAGAGGCAGACGTCTAAAATCAAGGTGTCAGCAGGGCTTTGCTCTCCCTGAAGGGTTGCGGATGATTTGTTTCATGTCTTTCTCTTAGCTTCTGGAGTTGCTGGTGAGCCTTGGTGTTCCTTGGCTTATATGTGTGTCATTCCCATCTTTGCTGCCCTATTCCACAGCCTTCTCCCTGTGTCTGTCTCTGTGTGTCCTTTTCTGTCTCTTATAAAGGCACTATCATCGAATTTAGGGCCCACCCTAATCCAGTATACTCTCACCTCAATCCTTACCTTAAACATATCTGCAAAGACACTATTTCCAAATAAGTCACATTTTGAAGTTCTGAATGGACTTGAACTTTGTGGGGGAGGGGGCACTTTCAACCCACCACACACCCTTTTACTGTGGGTCCCATTTGTGATCATGGCACGTCTGTCTCAGGTAACTCTTGCCTTTTAGCCCTTCTAATTTGATTTCTTTTTACTCAATGGCCCGCCCATTTACTTGAACACTCTGATGAGGTTTCCCCTCCGAAGGAGTATGCGAGGCACAAGAGCAAAGCGAGAACTGAGTTGCTCTCATGGCATCCAGCTCCCTTTACTTTAGCTGGGGTCCAGAAACTCTCAAAGCCAACAGCCAGAATGATTTAGTAAGTCTCAGGACTCCAAGGCTCTGCCACTGGGGAGCGTGATGGGAAAGATCAGGTCTTGCTGTTCTGTGTGGGCGGAGGGGCCTGCTGTGAACATGTTCCAGGACGCAGATGGAGGGCAGAGCTGGTGACTATTTATGAGTGTTTGTTCCAGCTGTTGGTTGGCTATTTGGTTCCTGGAGCAGCTGGAACCAGGCAGTGAGGCCTCAGAATTCCAACCTGCTTTGCAATTCCCAAGAAATTATGTGGCCTGCAAGTTGGATAATCCCTGAAAAGCCCGAATGTCCCCAGGAGCAATGGCAGTTGCTTTGTGTGAATGGCCAGCCTCACAGGCTCTGGGGCCACCTGCAATCCGAGGACCTCAGCTCGCCCACACCCCAGGGTCTGCAGGTTGTTTCTGGGAGTCTCCACGTATGCCTCACCTGGCCACCCGGGCCTCTCAATCCTACCCCGGTCTCCTTGCAGATGCCACTCCCTGTGCAAGGCCTGTTAGCTGGCACTCCTGAAGCTGAGCCTCCTGCACAGGTGGTGAATTTGCACTGCGCTGTCCTTCATGCAGAAACAGGGAGGCTTCTTCCTCTGGCCTCCTGTGTCCTCCTGAGACCCAGGTTCCATCCACCTTGTTGAGTCCCCAGCATATTGCCCCTGCCTTCCGGTTGCTGAGGACAGAGAGGAAGTGGCAGGTAGGCAATTTCCTTAGAAGAAGAAATGTAGAAGCTGCATGATTATTTACACTCATGTCCTCGAGGCACAAACTGGGTCACATGGCCACATCTGGTTTCAAGGGATGCTGTAATTGGGTGGTCATGGACGTTTTTAAAACTCAGGGGGTTCCTGGCTGGTTTGGCAGCAGTTAGAGCATTGGCCCGAGGACCAAAGGGTCACAGGTTTGATTCCTGGTCGAGGGTACGTACCTTGGTTGCAAGTTCCATCCCCAGCCCAGGTCAGTGCCGTGCTGGAGGCAACCAATCGATGTGTCTCTCTCATATCAATGTTTCTTTCTCTCTCTCTCTCCCTCTCCCACTTCCACTCTCTCTGAAAATCAGTGGAAAAATATCCTCCAGTGAGGATTAAAAACAACGACAAAAACCTCAGGGCATTTCATTAATAAAGGAAGAGAGGGAGAAGGACCAGGGAGCAGTTAGCATCATCTACAGCAGACCCTACACCAGACCTACTCCCAGCAGTGGGCAGGACAGCTAAGTGATGATGTCAATGCACACTGTGGTTTTGAACTCACTTCTCTCAGAACCTGGGAAAGGGGAGGGGGACATCTCTGTCCTGTTCCCTTTTAGAAGGCACACAAAAAATACTCAAAATTAAATCAGGACAAGTAATCTTGCATACTCTTGGAAGGTCATATTTTGCAACAAACTATACAATTTGGAAAGAGCTATCAAAAATTGTAATGTATAAATTAAGATTCATACATTACATTTTAATAAGAAATTATTTCATCTAGCAATTACATTTCTAAGAATTTACTCTATTGGCTATGTTCACATAAGAGGTTTTTAAAATGTGCATCGTAGCATCATTGGTAATAGCAATATGCTAAAACTAACCCACGCCCACCAATAGGAGGCTGGTTTAGTAAATTATGATATATAGTGGCATACTATACAGCTCTCAAAAGAATAAACTGTATCTGTGTGTACTGACATAGAACAAGCTTCAAGATACACGTGTTGTGTAGATGAGAGAGCCAGAGAGAGAAGGGAGCAGGTACATTCCCGAGTGTGTGGCCGGGAGGGGAGTGGCGAGCACGCAGCACGCACACTTCTCTATTCCCCGCCTATTGTCACGGCGCAGGAGGCTCTGGCAACGCTGGTGGCTCTGAGCACAGATACGGCATCTAGGAGAAGAGGTACACTTTCTTCCACTGTGTGCTCTTCCCTGTACATGAGGGTTTTAGCAGGCTTGTACATAAATCACTTCGTTTAAAAATAACAAGACAAATACATGAGTAAGTGGGGTTTAAAGGTTGACGGGGATGAACCCTTCTGTCTCAACAGTTCCCAGTGCTGCTGGGGTTGGCTTGAACCATCGCTGCCTGGTCCTCCACCAGAGCTTGTCCACGGCCTGGCCAGAGGCCCCCTGGCCAAGACGGATGCCTGGCTCTGGAAACCACCGTGGTGACTCCCCTGTTTGTGAAACCAGAATTCAGCAGCCGCCCGTGGAAACTTCCAGATCCCTGGACGTGCGTCTTTCCCAGCAGTGACTGTACTGCTACGCGGTTGTCACTGCAGTGTTTCCCGGGCCTCCACAGCCTAATTGCATCTGTTCTGCCCCGAAAACAGATATTCAAAGACTTGTCAGGACATAAACCCTCTCGATTCCACACTTGTAAAAAACATCAACAGCACAAACATGAAACAGCAGAACCAAAACTGGAGTGTTTGGGATTGTATGTGCCAAGACACCATGTAGCTTTTTATTTTTTAATCCTTACCTGAGGACATTTTTGCATTTATCTTCAGATAGAGCAGGAGGGAGAGAGAGAGAGAAACATCAATGTGAGAGAGACACATCGACTGGTTGCCACCCACACGACCCACCCGGGGTGGGGAAACTGCAGCCGAGGTACGTGCCCTTAGTGGGAACCGAACCCGGGTCTCTCTGGTCCAAGGGCCGATGCTCTAACTGCTGAGCCAAACCGGCCAGGGCTTGCTTTTTTTTTTTTTTTAATGTGGCTTCTTCTTAAATGGGAGAGGGGGATCTTCTGTTCTCTTCTTTTTGATTAACTGTCTTTTTTCCTTTTTCCAAAGTGAATATGTAGCAAATAGTGTGAAAAACAAGGAAGTTTAATAAATGTATTAAATATATGTATTGAGATATAATTCACCTGCCATACAATTCGCCCATTTACGGTGGTGTGACTCATTGGTGACCTGTGCAGCTGTCACCACACTTGATTTGAGAACATTTTCATCACTTCAAAAAGAAACCCCACGCCCTTAGCAGTCACGACCAATTTCCCCGTAACTCTAGGATTTGCCTATTGATGGAACCGCACACTGTGTGGCCTTGTGTCTGGCTTCTTTCAATACCACGATGTTTCCACGGTTCATCCGTGCCGCGGCCTGAGTAAGTGCTCCATTTCCTTTTTAATCTCAAAAATGTAATCGTAATTTAATAGCAATTTAGTGATGTATTTGCTCAGCGCCTCTCAGCTTCTGTCAAGATCCCACGACTGTTTCCCCAGATTCTCACTCTACCTGCAGGAGTGTGGAGGTCACCTGCCCATCAGGACCTCCCGCCCCAGTTCTTCCCTCCCTGCAAGGTTTCCGGACATGCCAGCTCACCTTCCACTTTTGACTATGGCTCCTACTCTAATTCTCCAAGTAAGAGCCTAGACCTCAAGACTCAGAACATCAATGAAAATTCTAGGCCAAACATATCTTTCCTCAGCTGGACTATGGGCATCTTGAAGATGAACCAAGCCTGATTCATCCCTACAGAGTAGACCTGTCACACACTGGGTCAATTAATATTTGATGACTAAATGGATAGATAAGTGGATGCATGCACGAATGACTTTGTCTTGCCAACTAGAAACACCTAGAAGGCAGAGAGACTTGACCTTGCTCCTCTCGATAACCCCAATGCCTTGCACATAGTAGGTGTTCAATTAATTCCACTCTATGAGTTGGCCATAAATCACAATAATGTCTTTTAAAGAACTTTGAACTTTTCCCCCTCTTAGTTGGATTTTTTCTGCAAAACCCTTTACTGTTAAAGGATAACATGGTACTACAAGCCAAACCTGGACTATCTGTTTAATCCTCCTTCCCCTAAATATTAACTCAGCGGGAAAAGAAGCCTAACTTCTCTGTATATTTTTCTCTGTGTATACTTTTGGCCAGAAGGCTGGAAAAACCAAGAATAAAGCAAGATGCTTAGAAATTCTGAGAAAAGACGGGGCAAAACCAACTGCCAAGGAAGGAAAAGGGGGTGTCAGGAGGGCAGGAACAGATGTGACACAGCCCTTCCAGAAGGGCCTGTCTGAGGATGTGCCCGGTTCACATGTGCACAGTTCTCTAGAACAAGCTACTTGCATCTCCATGACCTTGCGGGAGGACAGTTTCCAGCTGGGGCAGCTGCTTAGACCGACCTAAGCCAGGCTGCAGTGCCCTTCCCGATTCGAAAAACGCTAGCGGACCCCTCATCTGGAGCCTGCTCCAAAGAACACACGGGGCGGGATTGGGTTGACAGCTGCACAACTTAGCCAGTTCACTAAAGATCAATGAATTGTGCACTCAAACTGGGTGGATTTTATGGTGTGTATATTATACTTCAATAAAGCTGTTAAAAAGTAAACCACGGTTATCAGAAAAATTATATATATATATCTATACACATACATATATGTCAGTATGGATGTATATACATATCTACATATGTGTATATTATAGATACACATTTCTAGGTACTTATCTACATATCATAAACACGTATACGTGCATACATATACACACACATGCATGTGTGCACCTGGAATTTAGTGCATAAAGAATGAAGGCCTTTTCCAGTAGGCAGAGTCCCAGACTGAGAGGCAGGAGACAGAGTCTAGACCTGGCTCCACCAATAATGGGCAGAGTAACCCGAGCAGGTCGCTTTCCCTCTCGGGACCACGTCTCTTCCTTTTCTCTCTGGGATCGTTTCTCAGCACAGAAGCCAGAGCGACCCTCTGAAAACGTCAGTCTTCTTCTCGATCCTCCAACGGCTTCCCGTGTCTGTTGCAGTAGAGGCCACCATTCTTAGAATAATTTTCACAAGTTCTTACAAGGCCCCCAAGTAGTGCTGCCAGTAGAACTTTCTGCCATGGTGCAATGTTCTAGGTCTGCACTATTCAATACGGTAACCGCCAGCCACATGTGGCTATTGAGTTCTTGAAGTGTGGCTAGTGTGGCTGAGGAGCTGACTTCTGGCTTCATTTTACTTTAACTAAGGTAGATGCATGCCCTGGTTTGGCTCAGTGGTTAGAGCATCAGCCCAAGGACCAAAGAGTTGCAGGTTCAATTCCGGTCAGGGGCACGTACCTTGGTTGCAGTTCGATCCCCAGCCCTGGTTGGGGTCGTGCAGGAGGCAACCAATGTGTCTCTTTCATATCAATGTCTCTTTCTCTCTCTCTCTCTCTCTCTCTCTCTCTCTCTCTCTCTCTCTCTCTCACCCCTCCCTCCCTCCCTCCCTCCCTCCCTCCCTCCCTCCCACTCTATCTGAAAAATATCTTCAGGTGAGTATTTTTAAAAAATTAATGTAAATGTCAATGTTAGGAGCCGCATGAATCCAGTGGCTCCTGCACTGCCCAGTGCAGTCCTAGACCATCTGCCTTCCCCCCACTCCTCCATTTCTCTGCCCTCATCCCCCCCCCCCATTTGCCCTCGTTCTCTCTGCTTCAGCCACACTGGGCTCCTTGCAGCTCTCCACCTCTCCATGCATAGTCCTGCCCCAGGGCCTTTCCACCAGCTGTTCCCTTTGTGCAATTTTCTTGTTAATTCTGTTTCCCTGATCACTGCCTCCTCCCTCTGGAATGTCAGCTCCGTGGAAACAGGGCCCCTGCCTGTTTTGTACATGCATGCTTCCCAAGCTTCCAGAACAGTGCTTGGCACACAGCAGGTGCTCAGCAAATACGAGTTGAAGAAAACAATTGAACAGTGACTCCTGCTCTGGTTTTGCTTGTGGACAGGACGGTCTGATCACTCATGTGCTGCATCCAACCTCGCCTGGCTCCTTCTGGCTCACAGGGTTCTGAGTCCCTGAATCTCCCATGTCCAAGCAGATGGAGAGACTTTGACTGAAAGAGCCAGCCACCTGTTCCTGAGCATTGTGGTTTTATGTGACTCATGCAGATAATTTCACGGTTGACTCGGGTGAAATGGGCTGGCCACGGAGGGGTGTGGCCTGGAGAGGTAGTGCCCCCCCTTTGGAGGCTGAGTCCCCCCAAATCCCCTCTCCCAGCCTTTCCCCTCACCCACACTTTCTGGACTCTGCTGACCTTCTGCACTAGGGAGAAGCTGGAGTGGTGAACACGTGCTATTGCAGAACCTTCCAGCTCTTCTATCCCCATCCACCTTCCACATGTCTGAGAGAGAAGGCTGAAGGCTGGCTCTTTAGTGGGAAGATGCGGGTTTGGACTCCCACAAACACACGCAGCAAAAGGGGACCACAGACTCACTTCCCCGCCTGGACCAACCACATCGTATATGTTTCCTGGTCTACAGGTTGGTCTAGTTTCCCCCTTGAAATAGTTCACCTTTGACACTCGCCTTGACCCTGAATGCTCCCAAAATATAGAAGCATCCTAGACTTTTCCCCATAGAAACTCGGGTACTCTCCTTCGTTCTGGAGCAGTGTCCACGTGACAACGCCCAGCTCCCCTGAGACGTGGGGACGGCTGTTTGCCTCCTGGCCGATCAATCCCCTCATCCCTGCCCCCTGCAGCTCCGACAATTTATAAACCCCAGGCCGCTCGGCTCACTGGAGCAGCGCTTTCGTCTTGCGGCCAAACTGAATCTGTAAATGGTAGAGAGGCATTTAGATTTCTCTTCTGCCCAGCTGACAGTAGGTTTACAGTTGATAATCTGGCCTTTGTAAAAGCATTTGTCAGCCTGGATATTTCATTTTAAGCCCGACCACCCATGCAGAGGGACAGGCAGGAAGCGGCCCTTCACTTGCACCCCCAGTCAACTTGGAGGCTGGCTGCAGAATCACAGAATTCAGTCGCAAAGGGGGACTTTTTTGGCATTATCTCCTTCGCATCTCAGCAGCGAAAGCGGCCCTTGTTTATATGAAGCGATTCCTGAATGCTAAATTTGGAAATTCTACGTATTCCTCTAATCCACCAGGCCTGGAGCAGGATGAGGCCTCCTCTCAGAAGCGTCTCCACCTCCCCCGCGTTCCTTGTTCCTCAGGTCTCCAGTTGACTCTCCCACATACAGGGAAGGCCTGGAGTGCTGAGGACCGGGCGACCGGGGGCCCACACCAGCACCAACCTCGCACTTCTCCTGTGAGCCAAGGAGGCGCTCCAAGGCCAGCCGGCGGTTTCATTTCTAAGTGTCTGTGTCCACATGTATATAATATGGCTCCCTGTGGGCCAGCCCAGCCTTAGCCTTGGCAGGATCTCAGGGCTTCGGTCCATGGGAGTGGACTGGGAGGAGGGGGAGGCCTGTGCGAAGAGAGCATTAATTGATAAGGAATCTCAGTAGCTCGAGCTGGCATGATAGCAGGGAAGGAATGCAATATAATAAATAACACTCACATTTTATCTACGCTGCTTGAAGACATTTCCAAGGGAGGAAATAACACCATTTGGGGGGACAGATAAAGGAGATAGAGTCAGCGCTGGTTCATGTACAGAGCATGCTCCCCCACCCCCAAATCCTCTACCTGAGCAAAAATGCTGGAATTTGGCTCTGCGCCTTCCTGCTGCTGTTGCAACATTGCATCACATACCAGCTGCCTCCCCCAGGGTGCACCCATCCTCCCCGCTGCCAGGCCCTCTGCCATCAGAGCTCACACCTCTAGTGGTCCGAACTCCCTACACATGCCACCGCCAGGGAATCAAGGATGAGCTGGCTGATGGGGACATAGATGCCTAAACCAAGGTGGAGCTCCGAGCACCTTCCAAACTCCCCGCCTTCACATCTCTCCTTACCCTGGGGCTATTTTTGCCCCCTGATGAACCGGGCATGTTCCAGGCTCTAGGACCTGCCCAGAGACAGAAGGAAGAAATCAGTTGTGTGTTTGGAGCTTGGGGTATATGCCAGCGACTCACTTACATAGGGTCACTTTATCCTGTCTCCAGTTGGGGGGCTCCCAAGCAGAGCCTGAGACAAGGATTCTCACAGTAAGTAGATGCCCTAGGAAGCCATCCCAGGACACACCAGAAGGGGAGAACGAGGAACAGGGAAGAGAAGGAGCCAATACAGGGCGCCTTGTCAAGCCAGTGATACTGAGGGCCACCAGAGCATAATCCCTTTGGGGAGCTCCGCAGAACACAGCAGAGCGGGCACCCCAGAGTTTTCTATCCTCAGGAGACAGGGAGCTAGAGGAGTTACCCACTCACCCACTAACCCCCATCCTCCTTGGCTGGGAGGCACGGGCTGGGTGGCATTATCTCCCTGACACTGCTGGCCTACTGTGTGCACAGGTGGAGCCCATCCTTATAGCTGGAATAAGCCCTTGGGCAGAGAAACACAGGGTGGGCAGGGGACGGGGGGGAGCCAGACCAGCATTTGTTAAAATGCAACAGTGAGGGGTACGGATGGGCACAGAGAACTTGAGGTTACTCAACTAGAAAGTAATGAACCCACACCTAGCTGGTCTTACATTCTTTTTTTTTTAATGTATTTTTTCTTTATTGACTTTTTTTTAGAGAGCGAGGAATGGAGGGAGAAAGAGCTAGAAACATCGATGAGAGAGAACATCGAATGTCTGCCTCCTGCTTGCCCCCCACTGGGGATCAGGCCCACAAACTGGGCATGTGCCCTGACCTGGAATCGAACCGGCACACACCAGCTGGGCTGGTCTTACATTCTTAACCATCGCCCCTCTGCCTCACCTCTCAGATGGGAAACCTGGTTTGTTCGGCATAGAACCCTCTCTCAGACCAGGCTTCGGTTTCTGTTCATGCCTTATCAACTCAAATAAATGTCCGTGAAAGCTCCTGGTTTCTCGTAAGGGACACATATTTTATTTGGAAAGATTTCTCATGCGCCACATTGCAAATACAAATACTCCAACCCCAAAGACTAATGATACCCTTAAAGTGGCTAGAACCAAATTCTGTTGGGACTATCCAAGTTATATCCAGATTCAACAGAAGTTTATGCCAAAACATATTCTACCCTCTAATAAATTAAGCCTCTAGTGTGTAGGAGAGCGTTGGAGACTAGTTTTTATGAATGACTATATGGACACTGGGTTGGGCTGAGTATTTACTCATGGGGATATGTGTGGAATCGCTCCTCATCACCTATATAGTGATGATCGAATGCAATTTCTTCTCTAAGAATACACAATCTAACTAAGAATAGAGACAGAACTCACTAATATTGTTAATAAAGATATTACAAATCTGGGGCTGAGGGTAATGGTAGAGGGATGGATACAAAAATGGTTCAAACTCGTTTATCCAGTGAAATACGTTGGCATTACATTAATATTTATTTTTACAGACATTTACAGATTATTTTACATGATTTGCTATACCATTCCCCCTAATCAGATGATGAATTTAGCTCATAACAGAAATTATTATCCCATACTCTTTGATATCAGAAAAGCTCTAAAGGGATGCCTGCCTCCCCAAAGTCATTTGCTAATTATGCTCCTTTAGACCAACACACTGGTTGTACTGAATGTCACACAGAGCAGGTGTGTAACCTAGAGCTATTTATGAAGTGGTTTCTCAATCTGTTCATTTAACAGACATTCTTACAATGAATCCTTATGTAGAATTTCAATATGTGAAACAGATAAACATAAAGCTGTTTTGACAGAAACCAGATAAGAGGTTTCTTACTGAGACCTCTATTCCCCTCCCCAAATGCTATTTGCTCAGGCACCTCCATGCAACCCCACAGACTGAATAAAACAGCATGAAAACCACTAAGACCAAATTCTACATCTGACACAGGAGAAAAGTAAGGCCAAGTGATCTTAAATCATTTGGGTAAATAACAGAGCAAGCCTGAAGGGCAGACCCCAATCAGAACTCAGTTCTGTGAACTCTGGGCTGCCCCCTCTAGAGCCACAAATAAGCCAGGATACTTGGTAAAAACTCCAGAAGGGCCGTCCATCCCTTAGCATGGATGTAAGGGCTACTCTAGACCTTCCCCAACAAAGATTTAAAACAAGCCTCAAAACAAAGGATCAAGCTGATTTTCAAGTACCTTCACCTCCTGCCAAAATAAATTTCAGCCCTGTTTAGCTGAAGACAACTAAATCCAAAAACTCAATAACAAGCATTTGTAATGTTTGGCATCCAATCAAAAAACACTAGACATATAAAAACCAATAAAATGTGAACTACAACCAGGATAAGAATCAGTCAAAAGAAACCGAGCCAAAAATGACAGTAATGTTAGAATCAGCACGGGGGGACTTTACATGACTTTTATAGCATGCTCAAGGATTTAAAGAAAAACATGAACATAATGCAGAAAGAACTGGAAGATATAAAAAAGAACCAAATGGAACATTTAGAGCTGAAAATAAGATACCTAAAAATAGAATCTCACTGGGTGGGCTTTACAGCAGATTAATCATTGCAGAAGAAAAGATCAGTGAACTTGTAGACATAGCAATGTAAACCACATAAACAAAGCACAGTTTCACGGGACAATATCAAACAGTCTAATGTTCATGCAACTGAAGTCCCAGAGGATAAGAAAGAGAAAGGAGTAGGAAAACACTTGAAGAAACAATGCTCAAATTTTTTTCAACTTGGATGAAAACTATAAAACTACTGATCCAAGAAGATCAATGAAACTTAAGCAGAATAAATACAAAGAAAACCACACCAACGCATATTATTATGAAATTGCTGGGGGATAAAACAGTGATAAAGAGTAAAATTTAGAAGCCAAAAGAAACACTGAATTCAGAGGAATAAACATAAAAATACTCACGGACTTATCAGGAATGACAGCCATCATGGCTGCAGGAAGCTAATCAATAAGGACACCCAGCTAAATTAGGACAACACGGTTAAGATGCTGGCTGAAAAACCATGCAATGATCTATGCCAGGAAAGTGTGTGCCTCACATTGCCTCTCTGCTCATGAGATTCAGGCCCTGTGGTAGATAGAATCATTGTTCAACATATATTCCCTCCCTCCCCAACCCCAATCTCCAGGGAAGGAATGCAGTTCTCCACCACTTGACTTTAAAGCTTGGCCCTGTGGCTTGCTTTGGCTAAGGTATTAAGCAGACATCACACTAGCAAAGGCTTGACAAGAGCTCACACAGTTGGGTTTCCCTCTTGCAATCCTTTCTTTGACCATGAGAACACAGGCTAACCCAACCCACCGCTCAGAGCCTACCCCAGCGGAGCCCACCCTAGATCACCCAAACCTCAGCAGATGAGTGAACAAGAACTAGTGCTTATTCTTGCATGCCAGTGTATGGCCCTCTTTGCTTTAAAACCCACTCTGAAATATGTTTTTGTATTCATTATGTTGTCCAAATGTGTAACCTAAAGCAAACCGCTTAACCACTCTGGGTCTTAGTTTTCCTCTTCTGTATGTCAAGAGCATGTCAGATCGAATAGGTGGGTTCCAAAATTTTCACCATAAAAGGCTTATTATTTTTCCACTCAAAGCACATTTAGAAAAGATCTATTTTACATAAATAAACTGACTTTGTTAAGTGATAATTTTATAAATAAGAAAATAGAATAAAGGCATATATAACTAGGAGTAAAATGGGCTCAGGGACATGAAGGAATAGCCCACTGAGAGATATGTAATTAGCACAGGCAAAAATCTCACTAGGAAAGGTACATGGGATCTTGTAAAATAATAAAATGAGTCCTAGGAGCTTTCCAGACCACCTCCCAAGGATGTGTGTTGGGAATTCTCCCCGACATTTGTATCTATAAGCTCCACTTGGCTAACTGGGTGTGCAGAGAGGTCCCTGCCTCTCCAGAAGCAGCAGAGAGAAGCTCTTGGCAGGAAGACAGACACCAGTGCGTCCTCATCACCTCTCTCTGGCTCTGTGCTTCGGCTGGTACTCACTCTCTTGAAATCTTCACCATTCTCCGTACTCTGCCCCTTTAGCTCTCAGGCAAACCTCCTAGTTCATGAATTTGTGTTTTCTTTGTTGTCATTAGTTTGTTTTTAAAATGTCAGCCTCCCATTCTTCCCTGTCCTTTACTTTCTGCCCAGTATTTGATCCATTGCCTCCATATAGCAGCTGTCTCAGTGCGGGTCCCCTGAAGACAGACCCCAAGACAAGGACTTGAGTGCCCACAGTTTCTTAGGGAGGTGATCTCTGGAAGCACAAGTGAGCAAGTGGGGAGTGAGTCAGGGAAGAGACAAGCCAATAAAAGGTACATTAATGAGAGGGCGCCCACTGTACATAACAGGGACTCAATGCCACGGGATCCTCTGTCAAACCGTATAGAATGCACTTCAAAGCTGTCCTGCTGTAGGATGAAAAACCTGGGGTATCTATCCACCAAATCCCATCTTCGCGGATTGAGGGTTACTCCTGGAGGCCTTAAATCACAGCACTGCTCGGCAACCCTGCATGTAAGCTGGTAAAGTTCCCACAGTGCTGGAGAAAACTATCAGGCAGAGGGGAGAAGAGATGCAGAGGCTGAGATGGGAACCACCCAGCACAGCTGGAGGTGGACTTCAAGATGTACACCAGAGGTGGTGTCAACATCATCTGCTGCAAAGTAATGATCACTACCCACTATTGTCATATGCCAGATTCACAGCATTGTGCTACTGGCCTTCTCACTAATTCTACACGGTAGGTATTACTGTTCTTCCCACTTCATAGATGAAGAAGGTAAGGCTTAGAGAGGCTATGTAGCTTGCTCAGCCACCTAACTGCTGACTGCGATAGCCAGGATTTGGACCCAAGCCTGACTCCAGCCTCATGAGCACCAGGCCATGACTCTGGAGGCTCTACCAGCTCTGACCTCTGACCTCTGGCACATCTTAGCTTTATTTAAAGTATCACCTACTCTCCTTCAGTCCCACTGTCCACCCCTGGTGCTCTTTGCTCATTAGGGGATGCTTCCCACTTTAATCCCAGAGCCGTGAGAATTACAGGGGCTCCCACCACCAGGCCCTGCTCTGATGGACATACCCAGGCCTCCTGTTGCTCACAGAGGCCTTGCAGATGTGTGCAATTAGAGGGCAGGGGAGAGCCCACATCGGAAAACATAATCTGCAAAGGATGCCACAAGGGCTTTGTCAAGAATACCAGCCTCATGTGATCAGTGCTGGGAGCAGGGAGGGCGACCATCATGCCTCCCGGGACAAGCCTAAACCCTCCTCTGACCGCAGTTAAGAAAAGGCTTACAGGAAGAACAAAGAGCTAGCGGCCAGAAGACCCGCACGATCCTGGCTTGGTTGGTTGGGGTAATTCCAGGACAGACAATGATTAAACTGCTTACGGTTTTGGCTTTGAACCCACAGAGCTCAAGGCAAAAGAAGAATGATCTAAGAACCAGGCCCATGAGAAACCTTCAAAAAGGAATCCAAAGGCTGTGGCAAAGCCCCCCCACCCCCCCAAGCCATCTGTCCTCCCTGTCCTGGGTGCCTCACGCGTGAGTGATACTGTGGGAGAAGGGGTCCTGGAGTCGGCGAGACCCAGGTTCAAGTCCGTGTTCTGTTATTAACTTAGTTGATTTCCAAGGGCCTCCATGACAAAGTACCCCTGTCTAGGCGGCTTAAAAGAACAGGAATTGATTCTCTCACAGCTCTGGAGTCCACGAGTTCAAAATCAAGGTGTCAGTAGGGCCCAGTCCCTCCAAAAGCTCTGGGGAAGAAGGCTCCCTTACCCCTTCCGGCTTCCAGCACTGCTAGAAATCTTGAGCTTTACATTAACTCTAACCTCTGCCTCTATCTTCACACGGTTATCTTGTCTCCTGTCCAAATTTGCCTCTTCTTATAAGGACACCAATCATTTGATTAGGGCCCACCCAAATCTAGTATGACCTCATCCTAACTTAATTCCATCTGCTAACACCCGATTTCCACATAAAGCACATTCACAGGGACCAGGGGCTTAGGACTTGAACATATATTTTGGGAGGACACAATTCAACCCCCAAGTGACTTTGCATAGGTCTCTTAACTTCTCTAGACAAAAGCTACTTAAAATGTGTTCAGAGGACCAACGCTGGTCTGCTTAGAAATTTTTACAGCAATATAATGTGGCCCTGACTTCCAATATTCCCCCCAAATCTAGATTTTAAAAAAATATGTTTTTATTGATTTTTTTTTTTAAGAGAGAGAGAGAGGGAGAAAGACAGAGAAAAATCGACTGGCTGTCTCCTGCACACCCCCTACTAAGGATCAAGCCCACAACCCGGGCATGCGCCCTGACCAGGCACCGAATCAGCAACCTCTTGGTGCAGGGGATAAAGCTCAACCACTGAGCCACACCGGCCAGGTTAGATTTTTAAATTCCAATTCCTGATGGCTCGTTCCATAGCTTTACTATTCATGCCTAAGTACTCGGCTCTCACTGTCAGCAGCTCCCCTGGGGAGTCTGACTGACAGCAATACCAGGACTGGTGCTTGCTGTCCAGTGAGATGAATCCTTTGAATGGATTAACAGAGAGCTCTGTGGATGTGTGCATGTACACACACACATGCACGCACACACACATGCACACAGACGCGCGCGCGCACACACACGCACACACACACACGCACACACACCCCGTGTTTTTCCTACGAGCTGATGCTGGTGACCTTTATCCTGAGCCCCCTCCCCCAGGTAGCTGGCCTTTGCCTTTGGAAGCGTCCAAGGTATGCCTTGCCTCCCCCGTTAGCAATATAATGCATCAGAGCTCTGCATCCTGGTCATCATCTTTCTTGTGGGAAAAATGCAATCTTGTGAGGGACCTTGACAGTCAAGAAACAGCTTAGAAAATCTACAAACAGGGCTGTGACTAGACCTCATCATAGGTTTCATGGGCCAAATTGAAGACCAAGAAGCACCCCACGGGTAAACAGAAAGTAAACAACGCTCCCAGGAGAAACCTGCCTCCTGTGCCATGATTCGAGGGTAATGACACAGTGACCCAACTTCACAGAAGGAGGTGAGGGGTCAGAGCCTTGGTGAAGAAGCAGATGACCCAGCAGCTAGAAGGCCGGCTTGGCCACTGCTCCGGGTGCCGAAACAGATGAGACTCAGTGGGTCTCTGCGAGTTCCTTACTCACAGCCCAGCCAACAGTAAGAGCGTCAGCACGGTCATGTCATTTCCTCTAGGCCAAGTCCCACGGGCAATGTGCTGAGCCCAGATGGTGGTTTCCACACAGTGTGCTGTACTCCAGCTGAGGAGCCCAGGACCAAGGGCTCAGCACCCTTTGTAAGAAGCAGTAAACAAGATGTGGTCACCTTGACCTTCTCAACTGTCTACAGGACCAGCCACAGAAACAGCTCCGTGTCAGAAATGGCTAGGACGGGCTAGCATCTTGGCCTAATGCTCAGTAAGGACATGCGATGAGACTGGGGGGAAAGGGGGGGCATGGTTCTTCCAACAGAGCCCACCCCTCAGCTTAAGAAATAAAATTTGACAGACACAACTGCAGTTCCCTGGGTGGGCCTCTCTCCGTACTTGTACTGAATAGTCTCGTGCCAGTCGTTATACTTTCACTACATAACACATGTTCATGTATGTTAATAACACATAGTTGAGTTTGACACGCTGCTCAGCTTCATATAAATAGTATCACACCGGGTACGCCCTTCTGCTCCGGCAATTTCATTCACTATTACTTTATGGAAACTCACCCATGGTGTGTATGTAGCTAAAATTCGCTCGCTCTTCACCGCTATGCAGTATTCTATTACGTGAACAGATGACAATCCCTTCTGTTGAGGGGCATGTTAGTGGTGAGCATTTGTTATTACAAATTGTCCGACTAGAAACAGTCTTGAAGTAGTTCCCTTGCACACATTTGGGAGACTTTCCCTAGGGAGAGGTTCTAAGAGGGGTCCTCAAACCGGCAGCATCAGCATCACCTGGGAACTTATGAGAGATGCACATTCTTTGCCTCCCAAGACCCACTGAATCCCTGCGCACGTGAATGGGGGTGAGTGAAGGGATGAGTGTGTGGAGGACCAGAGATGCCATCTCTGCCCGCAAAGATCTCCTGAGCCAACAGCAAGGAAGAGACATGAACAGAAAATCACAAACAACCCAACTGAAAAATGGACAAATGATCTGAATACACGTTTCTCCAGAGAACATATAGGAATAGCCAGGGAGCACACGAAAGATGCTCAGCATTTTTGTTCAGTAGGGAGGTGCGAATCAAAACCACAGTGAGGTAATACTTGACACCCACTAGAATGGCTAGAATCAAAAAGACAGCAAGTGTTGGAGAAGATGGGGAGAAATTGGAACCCTCATCCACTTCTGGTGGGAATGTAAAATGGTGCCGCCGCTTCAGAAAACAGTCTGGCAGCTGCTCAAAGTGAAACATAGTGTCACCCAATGACCCAGCAATTTCACTTTCAAGAGTATACACCCAAGAGAAAGGAAAACATATGTTTACACAAAAACTTGTTCACAGATGGTTACAACAACATTATGTATAACAGCCAAAAGATGGAAACAACCAAATGTTCATCAACTGATGAATGGTAAGATCAAATGGGGTCTAGCCACACAATGGAATATTATTCAGCCACAACATGCTACAATGTAGGTGAGCCTCAGAAACATGCTGCCTGGAAGAAACCCAACACCAAAGATCACACAGGGTGGGATTCCAGGTACACGAAATGTCCAGAAGGGCAAATCCATGGAGACCGAAAGTAGATCAGTGGTTACCCAGTGGGAGGACGGAGGAAGGGGGAGTAACTGCTAAAGGGTGTGGAGTTTCCTTCCGAGGTGATAAAAATATTCCAAAATTAATTGTGGTGATGGTTGCAGAATTTTGTGAATATACTAAAAACCACTGAACTATACACTTTAAATGAATGAATTGCATGGTATGTGAATTATACCTTAATAAAAATGTGTGTGCGCACGCACACACGCACACGGCAATCACATTAGAAATGTCTCTGAACCACGTTTTCTGTTTTTTGAGCGGCTTGAAGAATAAGTAGAGGACACTGAGTAGACACACCTGGACCCTAACCCCCTGCGCCATGGATGAGTCATATCAACCGAGATGAACGCCTTTCCTTCTCCGCTCTTCACTTTTCCTCCTTTGCAAATACGCGTTAATGGAGCCTCGCTCCAACGGTGCTGTGGGGGTTAGACGAATCCAAATGCGGGCACTGGCCACGGGGCTTTGGCACGTGCTGGGGCTGCCTCAGTGTCATCAGGCGACCCCTGATGTTGCCAGCCACGGGCTGAGGGCCACTCAGGAACCAGAGAGAGCTACACCCCAGGGGAGACAGCCTGGAAAGCCCTAAGTTGGGGCAAAGGGGATGTCAAACACTGTCCAGAAGGCATTTGAGATGAAGTTGAAGACGCTCCAGCTCCTATGAACATGTTTGTTCCTGGCACAAAGACTGACAACACTCCTCAAATCAGAGAGGGTCAGAGAGGTCCTTCTGAGCGCAAGGAAAACCATGAAGAGAAGTGACACAAGGCAGGGGCCATTACCCTCCCACTTCAAAAGGCTGCATCTAAGCCAGGCCTGGTGCTACCAGGGTCTCCCACCCAACCCCCACCTCAGCTTGGAGGGAAAAAAAAAAAAAAAAAAATCCTTGGACAGGATCCATCTTTAACTCACTTGCTGTGTCTGAGGCCCAGACACACGCTGTTTAGACAGCCTGTTTCGGTGGGTGGTCAGGCCGGGAGACCCGCGTGCAGAGTTTACAGAAGGTCCTGGCACAAATGAACTGTTGACGACCAATTGGAAGGGCTCAGTGAAATCACAACATGTAAAATATGAAAAGGGGGCCCTCTGCCATGCGGGGGGTGGGGAAGAAAAAAGGAAAGAAAGGCCCATTTGGAAGGAATTCAAGCAACCACAATAAGGCCACGCACAGAAGTCTCGCCATCAGACACATGCGTCCCTCCACAAAAACCGCCCCCCTTCCCTCCCCACCAACACACACCGCCGCCTTTTTTTTTTTTAAAGTTTCATAGATTTAAATAGCTTTTCTGCATCAAATACAAGAAACAGACCGACATTTTCTCATCCCCTGTTATGTAGAAGGCTAATATTTGGCCATTTACGCTCCATTGGAGACCATCTCTGGGAGAACAAGGCCCCTTTCCAGGTTGGTGGCCCACCCGCCCGACTGGCCACCCGCACCCACCTTGACGGCCAGTGCAGGTCTAAGCGGGGAGGAGCCGCCCCTCTGCTGGTTGGAGCACAAAGGCTTGGCTAGGGCAGTGTGGAGCTCAATTCCCTAGTCCAACAAATCGAAAAACTCACCCTGCGGCGCGGGCGCGGGAGGGAAGAAGTGGGAAGACCCTCTCTGTGGGTGCCCAGTAACACTAGGGTGTGCGAGTCCATGAAGTGTAAATTCTAGAATCTGCCCACGGGTTCTTTTAGCTTTAAGAACTAGAACATTACAATGGATGTGAAGACCCTGGGGGACCCCTCCCCACAGAGCCCTCCTCCCCAAAGCCCCATGTCATTCCCAGTTCTTTTTCCCTCTTTTGCTCTTCACTGTTACTTTCACATGTATTCAAGAACCTATAGCTTTATTTTGTTTTGTTTTTTTTAATGGTATAAAAGCATCCTACTGACAGTTCCTGTTGAAACGGTTTCATTGTGCTCCGAAGTCCTCTGTGCAGTTTGTGCATGTGGACACCAAGTATTCCGTGGAGGAACTGTTTTGTGCTCCTGAAATGACCAGGGTGCATACCCACCCGCTCTCCTGTATGGTAGGTAGGCGGTGGGAAGCTTTGACTGTAGACTGTTGCTGGGATCATTTCTCCCATGTTTGCTCCGGCATATAAAATGCACATTTGCAACAATTTCTCCAGGAATGAAAAGTGCATCCTGGGACGACTCGTCTCCAATTTTACTAGCTGTTGCTAAGCTGTCGTGCAAGGAGAATGCTCTGAGGTCCATCCTCACCACGTAGACGAGACGCCCACTGCTCAGTGTACGGGTGAAACTTGGTGTTGTTACACTTCTAAGTGCTGTTGATACGATGAGTCCAAAAAGCTATTTCATCGTTTTTTAAATCGTCCTTTTCCCAGCTATGAGTGAGAATATGCACCTTTTCAGTGATATATTAACATTTGGTTTCGTCTTCTGTGATTTACCTGCTCATATCCTTGCATGCTGTTTGGTGAGGCTGTCTTCTACTGTTTACTGATTCGTTTTAAAATATTTTACAAACCTGAATAATTACACTAATGACAAACCCAAGGGCCTGAGATGCTTTCGGTGCCGTGTAAGCACATCACAGAGATGTCCTGCGCTCCAGCCCTCCAGCCCTTCCCAGGCGGGGAGCCAGGGAGACTGCGGCAGGGCGTGCGGGTGCACAACCGCCGTGATGTCGCTCGGCTGCGAGTGGTCACTGAAGATGGAAACACCTTCTTCCAGTCCGTGGCGAACCCTTCCCGTTCTGTTCACGGTGTGTTTAAGAGAACTGTGTGTTTTCATTTTCATAGGGTCAAATTAACCAACTCCTTAAAGGTGTGTGACATTGTCTGTTGGTTAAGAAAGCTCCAATGCCAGGAAGACAGTCTTTTAAAATTTCCTTTTAGGATTTTAATTTTGCCTTCCGTCCCTAGATGTACATCTAACTTTGTTTTCGTAGACATCTAATTTTCTTTTATTTTACTTTCTTTTATTTACTAGATGAACATCTTCCCTGACTTCGTGGGTGCGTTGATCGGTCATGGATTGATACGTGCAGCTGTCTGCAGACTGAGATCACCTAGGAGCTCGGCAGGGGTGTGGGAGCTGCTAAAACTGTCATCAGAGGGTGTTTTGGTCATAAAAACACTGAGAACCCTTGATCTGCCAGCAAAGTTTATTGCTTTTAGGATTATTTGGAGGAGAGACAGTTACAATTGCACAAAATTCTTTTCGGTCTTCTTTGGCCCTGCGTTACAGACTAATCCACACCCTACCTGGGGCCAGTCCTGCGGGGAGCCCCGGTTAGAACGCTCCCGGGCCACAGCTGCAGCCGAGACGCAGGCTCCGCGGGGAAACTGATCTTTGCTCCTGTGTTACTTCATTTATCCCCTCATCTCTGCCTGTCTCTGAAGTGTGGTACCTGCGTTTACAGATGCTGAGACCCTGGGGTTCAGGAGATGACAAGCCTTTGCTGAGGTCCCAGAGCCGGAATTCAAAGGTAAAGTGGAGCCCGACACAAGTGCTCCTTCCCAGTCCCAGAATGTCCCAGAGTGGGGCGTCTGCTTCTGGCGGCATGGCAATGATTTGAGCTGTGCAGGGAACACGTTTGTTCCCTCCGGCAGTTCAGGTCCACTCCCTCGTGCTCCGTACATCCTATACACCAGGTAGGAATTTCCCCGGGGAGCGTGTATCTCATACAGCACCTGGCACAGCGTCTGTACTGTACAGAGGAACAGTGTGTGGAATGAACCCACGAGGGAGAGGGGGTGAAAGGGAGGAGAAGCCTCCTCAGCGCTTAGTGACAGCAGATTGGAGGCTTGAGGCTTGGCCTTCTTCCCCAAAGACCCACCTGGGCCAGAGCTTTCCACCCTGCTCCCTCAGCGCCCCGTTTCCTGCCTGGGGTCCCCTGCCTGTCTGGGATGGAAGCAAGGACATCAGTCTCATCGGCTGTCACAGGCGGTGGCCAGACATGAGGCTCTGCTCACCTCACCTCCCCCACGCGCCCTAGGAGCACCAGTCCCAGGGTCCCCGGTCACGCAGCCCGGCCGCATGCCTGCACAACTTCCTGATCTCGTCGGTCTCATTTTCCTCATTTGCAAAATGAGGATAATAAAGTACCAGCTCCTAGGGCAGTGCTGAGACTCGGGGGGTCGCGCAGGCATGGCAGCACATGCTCATTTAACGCTGGCTCCATCATCGCCATTTAGTCTCCAAGAGACACTCTCCAGTCAGCCTGGCCAGCAGCTATCTATATCGGAGGAGGAGGGGGGATGGGCAGAGGGAGGGGAGGGGGGAGGGGGAAGGGCAGGGAGGAGCAGGAGGGGGGAAGGCAGGAGTCAGTTTGAGCCCTGTGAAAGAGTGGGCCTAGGATCTTGAGTTTTCATTTCAAATTCAGGCTGTAATTACACATATGGGTTGGAAAAGAAAAATATGAACTCCCAAGAGGGTCACGACCTCTGAATATGTTTTTAAATACATAGAGGAAATTTCCAATTTGATGCTGCTGGATGGATAATGTTCTTATTCTTTCCCCTCATGAAAATCTGGTTCATGACCTTCAGCCAAAACACAGTGCTACCTTGACACGTTGCTTTTAACATTAGGAAAGGGTTGCAGCTGGTACTGCTGTTATGGATGAGATGCCCGTGGTGTGAACGTGGTCCTGCCGCCGTAAATCAAGCCAGATGCACCTTCTGTTTATAGAACTACAGAGCCACCTTAGGAAGGAGAGGGAGAGAGGGAGAGAGGGAGAGGGAGAGGAGCTAAGCATATTGGCAATTTCCAGATTCACAAATGAGGGTGTTGCATTCTTTTCTATCAAAAACACATGGCAGGTTAAGCATCTAACTTACGAACAGAGTGTAACCTGGGCCACCAGGCCTGGTGGTCGGTTTCCTAGGCAACAAAACTATCGTGACCACACTGTAGCTAAGCGGGCCACTTAATCAGGTCCCCACATTATTTGTTCGGCTTTCATCAACAAAACTTGTTTTTTATTTCAAACATTTTTATGGAAATTTTTTTTCCAAAATGACTTGCACATTTCTCAGGGGGTCTGAGACATACTTTGAATACTCCCAAAGCCTCGGGCCACGGCTGAGTGCGGACCAGCGGCTGGCTTCGAGGCGTGCCCTCTCAGGGGCCCCTCCGTCCGTCTCAGCGGGAGCCCCCACATGCGCCCGAGCTGCCGCCGACCCTGGAGACTCCTCGGGAAACAAAACAGACAAGATCCCTGCCTTGGCCAGTGTAGTTCAGTTGGTCGAAGTATCGTCCCATGTACCAAAAGGTGGCAGGTTCGATTCCTGTTCACGGCACATACCTAGGTTGCAGGTTCGGTTCCCAGTCCATGTTTCTCCCCTCCCCCTCTCTTCTCTTCCTTCCTCTCTCTCTAAAAACAATGAAAAGCATATCCTACATACCCTCGGGTAAGGATAAAATAAATAAATAAATAGAAAGCCTGGGCAGGTGTGGCTCAGTGGCTAGAGTGTGGGCCCATGCACCGAAGGGTCTCCAGTTCCATTCTGGTCAAGGGCACGTACCTAGATTGCAGGTTCGATCCCCAGCCCCAGTTGGGGTCCTGCGGGAGGCAACCCATCAATATGTCTTTGTCACATTGATGGTCTTTTCTCTCTTCCTCCCTCCCTTCCACTCTATCTAAAGATCAATGGGAAAATATCCTGAGTGAGGATTAACACCCCCCCCCCCCCCAAAAAAAGGAAGCAGACAGGATCCCTGCCCACTGGATGCTGACATTCGCAGAGAGCCAGCAGGAAACTGAAACCACGCGGTGCTCATGTCAGCAGCTCTGTGCTCGAGACTCAGATGGTGAGACGAGCCACGCTCCTGGGAATTTCAGTGTATTTGCCTCTGTCCTCAGTTTTCCCTGCCTGCTGTTCCTTTGATGATCATAGTGATTATTTTTGATAATATTTTTCTTTCTCCTGCTGTTGTCATCCTTGGATGGGAGTTTCCGAGCAATCGAATCAGTGGCACCCAAGAGTTGGGTGTACTAAAGCCTCCCGCTCGCCCACAGCGCCTCGCCCCGGCTGCGCCCCGCTGCGCCCAGGGCCTTGGCTCCTCTGGCTGGCAGTGTGCGCACACGCTGGGAGCTGAAAGGTAAGAGGGCTGCCAGGGTGGGAATGCAGGCGGCTGCAAGAGGCGGACACGGGGTTTTTAACCCATTGTGATGGCTCCAAAGCCTTTTCAATTTGCTTTCGGAGACCTGCTAAATTCTGGAGGGGAGCGTCCTGGCTCGAAGGGCGTGGCTCTGTAGAAGGGTTTTGCTGGATTAACTGGAACCTTACTGGAGGAACGGCGGTGATAAAGGCACGTGGTCTCTTCTATCCCTTCTGCCCACGTGAACTGGCTGCCCAGGCCTCGCACCAAGGAGACACGCAGCCCTGTGACCCAGTTCTGAGGCCCCACTGTGCGCTGGGCACCGGAGCTGGCCATCCTACCTCACCCCTCTCCCACCTCAGCATTCCCATCTCTGAAATGGGAATATAGTCTTCGCTTCATAGGAACGCTGAGAGAAGTGAATGAGTTAATCCACGTAAAATATTTGCAACAGCGCCAGGACGAGGTAAGCGCCCAGTGACCGTTACCTGTCACTCTCATCATGGCGTTCAGTTAGGGAGCTGTGTGAAGCAGGCATTGATATCAGCCCTGGAGTGCCTACAGCTGACAATGCAGCACAGGTCCTGGCATTTCAAGAAATGTCTGCAGTGAATGACTCAATGAGCCTCACCAGTGACCTTTAAAACTCCTGATGTCCCAGCCAGAGAGACACCAAGCAACCAGAACCTCGGTGCTGGGAGCCAGACAGCAGAAGGCGGTAAGTCTTCCAGAGCATTTCAACATGTGGCCAAGCTGGGGACCAGAGGCTCTCAGAGGGGTCCCCGGATGCACAGCATCAGCATCAGTGGGCAGCTGGCTAGAAATGCAGGTTCTGGGGCCCCAGCCCAGACCTTCTGAATCAGAAACCCTGGGGTTCTTTCACAGCTTGTGTTACAAAACTCACAAGGCGTTGAGAACCCGAAAGTTCCTTCCACTGTGCAAAGACCTGGGAGAACAGGAATTGCAAAGTGAGGTTCCTTGCTGCCCCCCAGAGTCCAGCTCACTGTGGGAGAGTGGGCTGACCCTCCCTCCTACACCCAACTATCTCTTGTTCCTCCCCCAGCTGCACACACCCCCACCCCTCCACACACACCTCCCCATCTCGCTGCCTCCTTTACGCAGCTCACCAGGAAGCAGACCGTATCGCAGCCATTTTTCTCCTGTCTCAGCTCTGCCGTGTGGATGATAAAGGCAGCCCTCTGCTTGTGGAGACTCGGGCTAATTAGATCCAGATGTGGCCTAATTAGTCCGTCGGCAGGAGGGCCTGGGCCGGGCCTGGGCCGGGTCGCACTTGAGCCCTCCCAGCCCAAGAGGGGCATGCGTGTCGGGGAAGGAGGGCACAGGGCATGAGTGCGAATGGAGGTCTCCCTGTCCCACTGGCTGACGATGACTGCTGTGTGTGGCAGCCACTGAGGGCAGGGGACAGGCGCACCTGCTGACTGAGAAGGGGCACAGCCGAAACTGTGTAAGCTGTCACGGGGCAGTGGGAGAGGGACGCTGCCTGCCCTGTCCACTCCAAGCCCATCCTCTGGGCCATGTCTGAGACCTCCCAGAGGGGACTGTCCCACACGTTCCAGGCCCAGCTGGGTTCTCTGGAAACCAGGCGGCAGAGAGGGTTCTCCACTGGGCTTCCCGGTGATGCTCGGACCTCTGCAGGACATGTTTTCTCCCACAGGCCTTGCTCTGGAATGAAAGAGCATGCGTTTTCCTCTGCTCCTCAGAACCTTCTGGAGCTGTAAGCTCTCAAACTGTCACAGTCACCTGAAGGGCATGTTAATATGCAGACTGCCAGGGTATAAAGCCTCAGGTGTGCTGTGGCCTCGGCCTTGGTCTTGAGAAAGTGTCTTCCGGGAGTGAGCACCTAGAGAAGCAGCCATGCTGGGATCGGAACTGGAAAGCCCAGAATGGACCCTGGCCCAGCACTGGAGAGGGTCACTTCTCATTCTCAGAGTCCAAAATCGGTAGTGCCGACGGGGCTGGCAGCCCTCGTCCAAACTGATCCTCCTGTGTGCGGCTCTGCGCCTCCAACCACTGGTTTCCAAGGTCGATGCGTGCAGCTCAGCCAGGCTGGCCGGAGGTCAAGGAGCATGGAGGACCGTGGAGAGGTTAGACCTGGAAGTGGCATCCATCCCTTCTGCTCATGTTCCATTGATGCAACCTGGCCCATGGCCCCCCGTGACTGCAAGGACTGCTGGGAACTGTGGTCCGTGAGCCCAAGAAGAAAAAGAAATCGGCTGTGAACAGCTGGCCAGTCTCCACCACATCCGGTAAGACTGAACTTAAAATAACGCCAGGTGAGTTCCACTCCTAGGTATTTTTACCCAAAAGAAATGAAAACATTTCCACAAAAGACTTGCCACAAAATGTTCACAACAGCCTTAATCCTACCAGCCCCAAACTGTAGGAAACCCAGTGTCTACCTACAGGTGAGAGGATGAACAAACAGGGTCTGTCCACACAGTGGAATACTACTCAGCAGTCAAAAGGAATGGGGGGGCCGGTACATACAACACATGGACACATCTCAAAATCGTCACACCGAGCAAAAGAAACCAGAAACAAAAGAGCACATTCATGAGATTCTACTATATGAGATCCCCAAACCGGCAAAAAGCAGATCGCGGCCAGGATGGGGAGGGGCTGGACTGCAGAGGGGTGAGGAGTCTTTCTAGGAGGATGGAAATGCTTTGTCTTCATGGGCCGAGGTATATAGGTATATACATTCATCAAAATTCATCAGTCTGCCCATGTAAAATAGGCGCATTGTACCATAGGTCCCCAGTACAGGTGACCTGCAAAGAAAACTGTGGGTAGATATCTGTACGGAGCCGCCTGGCTCCATGGCTGGCTGTGCACCTCTTCCGCCCCATGCCCTGCGGGGCTCCCTGTGGAACCCTCTGACCCTGCGGCCAACACCATGCCCCACGTTTCGCAGCTCACTCAGCAAGTTCTTCTGCAATGAGATGAAACTGACTTAATCTCTCAGATAGAGGTAGCCAAAGGAGCCCCCCTAAATCAGCCAGAGCTGGGGGCGTTCTAAAGCCCGTACACCTCTCAGATATACCTGAAATGGCATGAAGTGGGGGCCCGCCAGTCTTATAGGACTATGGCCCCAAATCTGTTCCTTTTAACCAGATGGAGCCCTGCCCCAAGTCTCCAGCCAGGCCAAAGGGCACTGGAGCTCCGCCCACAGCCACCTGCCCCAGCACCCTCGCCTTGGGCGTCTGCTCTTCCCCACCTGCCTCTGACTCTTGGACTCATCTCCCTTCTTCTCCCCTTAACCTTGACACCCACACTTGGCTTCCTCTTCTTTCTTTGTAATTTCCACTTTTCACAATAAATATAATATCTTCTGAGTGCTCACGATGCCCCAGCACTTTCCTCCGTGTGGTAGACACCTTAACAGGCTTACTCTTTACAGCTGCCTTCTAAGTTTCCTTCTACAGATGGGGAAACTGAGGCAGGGGGCAGTGAAGTAACTTCACTTCCGGGGTCACCAGGTGAGAAGTGGCAGGGGCAGGGCTTGAGCTCAGGTTGGCTGGCCTCAGGGACACACACCCAGTAACCAGCCCACTGTGTACCTCAGAGAGCATTTTACCCACAGCACCTCAATTTCCCCAAAAGGCCCTGTTGTAGACTCCGTCCCCGTCCCCGCATTACTGACAAGGAAGCCTGCCCGGGGGGGGTGAAGATGTGCCCATGGCTGCACTGTAATGAGAAGAGGAGATGAGGTTTGAACCTGTGACGGCAAAGCCCCTGCCCATAGCTCTGAGTGTTCCCCAGGGATAGGGGCGCTTTCTCCCCGCTCTTCTCACTCCCAGCCCCCCAGTACAACCACGGCCAGGGCCCAGATGCTGACACCGACCCGCCTGGCACACTGGAGGGTCAGCAAGGCCACGTTACTGGAGCACCGAGGGCAGCAGTGACATACTTACAGAAGGGGGCTGGGCGTAATGGGCTAGGTGGGTGGGAGCTGGCACACGGGAACCTGAATGCTGTCATAAGCTTATTGGCTTCAGGTGAGTCAGGAAATACTCAGAGCATTTTAAGTAGGGGGTCAATGTGTTCTGGCTTCGAATCTGAGCACTCTGGCCAATACTGGGAAGAGGCCATAGGGAACAAGAACAGAAGAAGGCTAAAAATTTACTTGAAGTCAGCAAACTAGTAAATGGTAGAGATGGGACTTGAACCCAGGCAGTATGGCTTCAAAGACCTGGCTCTTAATAGTCACATGATTCTGCCTCCAGTTAACCATTCACCCATCTGTCCTTCCTGTCAGCCAGCCATCTACCCAACCAGCCAGCCATCAGTCCACTCAACCATCCTTCCACCCAAACATCTATCCACCCAGCCATTCATCCATCCATCCATCCATCCATCCATCCATCCACTTGCCATTCAACCAAACATCTACTCAACCAACCATCCATGATCCATCCAAACAAACAGCACTTATTATTGAGCACCAGCCATGTGCCAGACACTAGAGCTACAATAACGAACAGACTGTACATGCTCCTCATACTCTTGGAAATTTCAGTCTACATGGAGAGGCCGACATGAAAATTAAACCTAGGAGGATGAGTGGGAATGAGCCAAAGAGTGTAAATAAAGACACATCTGTTGGTCAGAGGAATTGGCTCCACCTGGAAGAACTGTCCTTGCACATAAAAGCAAGAGCTTGGCGTGAAGTGGCTGAGAATTTGCTCAAAAGTTCTACTGTGACAGGGCTGACCCAGGACCAGAGTTGTGAAATCATGCAGCTTGTCCATAAACTTCTCTCTCTGTTTGGAAACATCCAGCACCCACACCAGGAGCTCCCACGATATCCTCTGGATGCCAGAGCCTCCCACTCAGACTTCCTGAGCGCCAGAATTCTCTCCCCCTCATAGCCTACTTGCTCCCTGCTCCAGGATCTCAAGTCCCTGCCTGTGCTAAATGACAATGAGTGTTAGTGACTTAATCAGATAACTCCAGTCCCTGTTAATATGCTCATGATGATCACCCCATTACAGTAACAGAAGGTGAGGACACAGGGAAGAGCCCTCTTCTTCAGAAAGTCTTGAGGCAGACGTGCCAAATGGTGGCATCTCAGGCACTGTACTGGATAGGTTTTCTTTGACCACGCAACCTCCAGTGCTCCTGCTCCAGGAATCAGCCTTTCAGTGTCCTTTTGAGAACCCCTTGGTCACGCATCACAAGATTCAGGTATGGATGACACCAAGTTTCAGGGGTAGACACAGGACCCAGGCCCAGACAACCCAGGTCACAGTGATTGGTTCAGAGATGTCACATGACCAGGCCAATACACGTCAACTCCAGAGTGTTGCTGGGACAGCTGAGAGTGAAGCATACTCATCACATGGATGTCGCTAAACTGGTGGGTGGAGGTCCAGAGTTGCCAGAGGCCAGAACAGAGAGGAAAGCCCCCTGAAGATGAAACCAACCTAGAGCAAAGCAGCACCACGGGAAGGGAGAGAGGCAGACTCCTACCGCATTATTCAAACCCTCCATCCAGCTGTGCCTGGTCTCCTGGGATGGGATCCTTGTATTTTATAAATCATAGCATCTTTTCTTTTTTTTAACTTAAATGTGAAGTGAGTTTCTGTCACTTGAAATTGAAAGAATCTCGGCTACCATGACATAGGAGGAGTCACATAGGATCACACAGAGAGTCAAGTCCTGATGTCACTTCCCCCAGGGAGGTTCCCACCTCCACCATCTCCTCTCCCAGATAGATGCAGACCCCTCCAGGAGGCCTAGAGGTGCCACCCCGGTAGCTGTGCGGCCCCGAGCGTGGCAGTCACCCCCTCAGGCTCCATTCCCTCACCTGTGACGGGGTAAACACGGCAGCATAAAAGCCCTGCCCGGCGTCCTGGAGAACTCAGCGGGCGGCTTTCAAGAGGCCTTGCAGAGCCCGCCTGGATGTGCAAATGGGTGAAGGGGAGGAAGACACCCCTGGGGCTGACCTGCTCCAGTCAGCACAGCGACTGAAGCATTAGGCTTCACAACCCCAGGGCCTCTTAGTTTCTCAGTGAGGCCATGAGTCTGTCATATGTTCAAATGTAATTTAGGCAGTGTGCTGTGCACAGGTCAGCCTCCTCTCTCACAGTCAAGGAGAGAACTGTGTGCCTGAACAGGCTGGGGGGCTGGGGGTCGGGGGAGAGGCCTGGAACGCTATAACCAGTGTCCAAGGTGAACTATTTCAGGGAGGTGCGATTGCAGGTTATTTTCATTTAATTCCTTATGCTTTTTGTTTAGCAGTTTACCAATTTTCTATCATGAAGATATATTCCTTTTCTAATCAGACCAAAAATAAATTTTATTTTAAAGGAAAAGAAGGGATTACAAACAGAAGTTACTTGGACTTCGAAGTTGGCAGGAGAAAAGAAGTTGGCCTCTGACATAAGAACCAAGGTGGAGGGGGTTTTCCTCCTGAAGAACACTAAATTTCTGACGTTCCCATTGCCCTTTGGAATGTCAGTCCATGGTACTTTATCTAAAATGGCAGTGAACATGAGGTTTTCTGGCTAAGACGATAAAGAAAACAGGCAGCCTGGGAGACAGAAACAGACAAGGCCACCCAACTAAGATGATCAGAGTTTTCCAGTGACAACGTCTTCTGATGCAGAAGGCAATGTTTTACCTAAACCTAAGTTTCAGACTTGGAGCCAGGAGCGCCAAAGCTCTCCACCCCCATTCCCATGCAGACGTCAACAATCAATCACCACGCCCCTCCCACTGAGCCCAGGCAAAGCTTTGCCATGGCTTCTCAGGAAGTCACCCCAGTGGATCGAGTTGGCCTAGGGGATGAGACCTGGGTGCCTCCCCAAAGCCTCAGGGGGACACCAGACTTGAGGAGCAAGTGGTCAGCTGGAATGGTGCTTGTGACAGACATGCACTCGGTTACTGTTCAGCAGCTCTGGGTGGGGCCTGAGAACCTGCATTCTAACATATCCTCAAGGGATGAGGATGCTGCTGGCCCAGGACCCCAGTTGGAGCATCGCAGGATTACATCAAGAACCAAGAATGAGTTAATGTCGTGATTGAGGTTATTTAGAGGCTAGTGGTTCTCAACATTGACTGCATTCAAATCAGCTGGGGAATCTATAAAATAATCCAACCTGATCCCTTACCTCCACTCCCAAGATTTTGACTTCGTTGGTTTTGGGGAGGTATCAATGTGGATATGTTTTAAAAGCTCCTCAAGTGATTCAAATATGCAGCGAGTGTTGAAAACTACCGCTATAGACTTTTCTGAAGTATTAGATTTATATTGCCTTTGCCTTTTGTTTCTCATAATCTCTTTTTTCCTTTTTAAAATGTATTTGGTATAAATAACTGATGGCTATAACTTCAGCTCCTAAGATGGAGTTGGCGGTGGGCATTTAGTCATTCCTTTCTGAACGACTCGTTTCTCTGATGAGTGATGGAGTCCCAATGTGGTTGGAACAGGAACTACAGACACGTCTCATTTACTGCACTTCGCTTTTTTGTGCTTCACAGGTGTCATTTTGTTTTCCACATTGAAGGCAAGACCCTCCACCAGCAAAATAATCTCGACCCACTTTATTGCAATACCTCTGGGGGATACCTATACTGGATCTGATGGGGACTACTGAAATTATAACCAAAAAGTCTAAAGAAGGGCTATTTAGTCTTATAAATCTAGAATATACTATTTGGTCCAAGAACAAGGTGGATAAATAAGCCATGTTGAAACCCTTATTGTAGCAAGTGTAATAAAAGAGAAAGGGAGGAAAGAAAAAGGAGAAAGGGAGGATAGATGAAGGGATGGAGGAAAGACAGGAGGGAAGGGGTTGCTTCTGGAGCATCTCCAGCTGTGTTTTAAAGTAGAATCTGAAAGATACCTGCACCCTCTGTTCACTGCAGCATCATTTACAACAGCCAAGATATGGAAGCAACCTGAGTGTCCATCAGTAGATAAATGGATAAAGAAGATGTGGTACATCTATACAATGGAATATTACATGGCCATAAAAAATAATGAAACCTTACCACTTGTAACAACATGGATGGACCTATTATGTTTAAGTCAATCAGAGAACAACAAATACCATATGATTTCACTTATATGTGGAATCTAAAAAGCAAAATAAACAAATGAAACAGAAACAAATTCATAGAAACAGAGAACAAACTGAGGGTTGCCAGATAGGATGGAGGGGTTTAGAGGGGGTGAGTGAAAAGGGTGAAGGAATTAAGAAGTACAGTTGCCACTTATAAAATGTAATCGGGATGTAAAGTACAGCAGGGGGATACAGTCAATAATACTGTAACAACTATCTATGTATGATGCCAGGTGGTTACTAGACTTATCGGAGGGGTCACTTTATAAATTACATAAATGTCTGACCACTGTGCTGAACACCTGAAACCAGTATAATAGTGCATGTCAATTGTAACTGAATTTTTTAAATTTTTTTTAAAAAGAGGAGAGAAAAGGATTTATCTAAATAAAAATATTTTGAGATTTTTTTTTTTAAGTTGATATCATGCAGCTACAAGCGGATCTCTAGGTTGAAATGCCCTCTCCCACCCACCCAATCCACACCCTCCTGCCTTTCTTCACCCACATGTCTGCCACTTTTCTAACTTTGTACCAGTCCTGTGGTAACCATACCCTGGTGGGGTCCTCCTCATTCACTTATGTCATAGGTATTAC
The DNA here is from genome assembly GCF_014108415.1 of Molossus molossus. NCBI lineage: Eukaryota > Metazoa > Chordata > Mammalia > Chiroptera > Molossidae > Molossus > Molossus molossus. The sequence continues at coordinate 20,401,126 of NW_023425357.1, forward strand.
TTTTGACATCTCCACACGAGGTAAATGAAGCTCCCCGAGGCGACAGCTGGCAAAGCAAGGATTTGCACCGTGAAGCCCGGGTTCTTAAGAAGTCAAAGGGAGCCCTGGCCGGTTTGGCTCAGCGGTTAGAGCGTCGGCCTGCGGTCCGGAGAGACCCGGGTTCGGTTCCCGCTAAGGGCATGTACCTTGGTTGCAGTTTGTCCCCGGCCCTGGTTGGTCGTGCGGGTGGCAGCCACTCGATGTGTCCCTTCACGTCGATGTTTCTCACTCTCTCTCCCTTCCTCTCTCTCCCTCCCATTCTATCTGTAAAAATATCCTCGGGTGAGGATAAAAAAAAAAAAAAAAAAAAAGAAGTCAAAGGGAGCCCTGCCTCAGTATCGAGCCTGAGTTCCAGAGGCCAGAGCCTGGGCTGAAGGGCCCCAGCCAGGAAGTCCCCATGACATCATTCCTGGCCCCTGGGGGCAATGGACCAGGCAGGGTTGTGGGCAGCACGGATGGGAACCTGCTTCAACTACAGGTCCAGAACAGCTGTGATGAATGCATGGCCTCAAGTTCAAGGATCCGGAGAGCTGAGGCTGCTGGATGTGGGACTCTGCTGTGCTGTTGCTCCTTCTCACTGTCACCTACAGGCTACCTGTGTTCCAGGGCTTCCAAGGGAACCCAAGTCCAAGGGGCTGGACTATAGGGCCAAGATCCCCTCATGGGAGTGTGTCCAGCCGAGAAGACAGGAGGAGGGGGCCAGCAAGTCCCACAGCCCAGCCCCGAGGCCACACGTGATTGCAGGGCTATTTTAAAAAAGATACCAATCTGCACAAGGGCCTCGGCAGGCAGCCCCCTCCTCCCACGGGGCATCTCTGCAGGCCGGGAGAAGGAGACTGCTCCATCCCAATCACAGTTTCGGGGATTGAGACGTCTTTCTCTAAATAAGTAAATTAGCTCTAATACCCTTATTTGCTATCAACCTTATAAACTTAATGCAAACCAGATGGGCTTCGCTTCCCGAGCCCCCCACGCCGTATGGCTCAGCCTCCTTGGGTCCACCTTTGGCTAACTGGCTTCCTTAGCCCCTGTATCCCTCCCTCCTCATTCCCATGTAAACAGCCCCTCCAAAAGGAAAGTGCATTTGGACTGCTGCCCATGCAAGAGGCTTCCTGGGGGGCTCCCAGACCTTCCCGGGAAGCAAACTCAGGAGCTAAACCTAGATTACTCATTTTCAGGGTCAGCCCCAATGGCACATTTTGTTTCCTTATCTCATAATTTATTATTTTGTAATAAAAAAAGTATTGATGATTTTTCATCCTTATTGGCAAAAGTAATGTTTTTATTTCTGAAACATTAGAGAAGACAGACATGGAAAAAAGAACATGTAAAATTGCCTATAATATTCTGCAGAGATGGTTAACATTCTGGAAACCACCTTCCCAACTTTCTAGAGTAGAAGTCAGCAAACTTTGTCTGTAAAGGGCCAGAGAGTGAATACTGGGGGCTTCGTGGGTCATACCATTTCTGTTGCAACTGAACTCAGCTGCTGTAGCATGAAACAGCCATAGACAGTATGTCAAGGAATTGATGGGCTGTGTACCAATAAAACTTTATTTACAAGAAAACAGGCATTGGGTCACATTTAGCTCACAAGCTCTAACTTGCTGACCCCTGGTCTGGAGCTGTGCTGTACAATAGAAATAAAGTCTGAGTCACATATCTAACTTAACATGTTCTGTTAGTCACATTAGAAAAAGTAGACAGATATGTGAAATTAGTATTTACAATATATTTTATTTAATCTAATACATATAAAATATTTCAATGTGGCCCTGGCCGGTTTGGCGCAGCGGTTGGAGCATTGGCCTGCAGTACTGAGAGACCCGGGTTCGGTTCCCGCTAAGGGCACGTACCTCGGTTGCAGTTTGTCCCCGGCCCTGGTTGGTCGTGCGGGTGGCAGCCACTCGATGTGTCCCTTCACATCGATCTTTCTCTCTCTCTCTCTTCCTCTCTCTCCCTCCCGCTCTATCTGAACAAAAAATGGAAAAATGTCCTCGGGTGAGAATAAAAAAAAAAAAATATTTCAATGTGAATCACAATATAAAAAAAATATCAGTGAAATATTTTACATTTTGGGATACCCAGTCTTCAAAATCCAGACCTCATTTATACTCACCGCACATCTCAGCTCTGATTAGTCACATTTCAGATGTTCAATGGTCATGTGTGACTAGTGGCCACTGTACTGGATGGTGTGAGTCTCCACCCCACTTGGCCACCCACTTTTATATTTTACGTGGTGGCATGCTCCACTCATTACATACCTGGCTATTATCAATTAACCTCTCTGGGTTCTAGTTTCCTCATCTGTCAAGTGAAGGTCATAATGCATATCTCATAATGTTAGTATAAGAATTAAATGAGAAAATGCTTAAAAATCTAGCCTGTGGTTTGGCAAACAACAGCTAACTAGTGAGTGTAAAGTCTGAGGTTAGCTGTTAGCATAAAGGCAAAGCCACAGAAAAACATTTTCATGTCAGCGTTCTCATCATCCCGGTCACCAAAACTGCAAGGGCCTTCAGAGATCAATCATCCAGCCCAACTCCCAATGCTGGGAGGGGCCAGCTTGAGTCCCAGAGACATTAAGTGACATGCAAAGTCACTCAGCAGAAAGGCCTAGAAGCCATTAGTAATCATGAGTACATGAAGCATTTTAAAATATCATTTTTTGTTCATCAAAATCCAGCTAATTTTAAAAATGTTTTTCTTTATTGATTTTAGAGAGAGGAAAGGAGAGGGAGAGAGAGACAGAAACATTGATGAGAGAGAACATCGATTGGCCACCTCCTGCATGTCTCCCACTGGGGATTTGGGCATGTGTCCTGACTGGGAATTGAACCAGCAACCTCTTAGTGCATGGGTCCATGCTCAACCACTGAGCCACACTGGCCAGGCAAAATCCAATCAATTTTAAAATCAATGAACGTAATTTACCACATCAATAGATCAAATAAGAAAAACTATATGATAATCTTAGTCAATGCTGAAAAAGCACTCGATAAAATTCAACATCTATTTTTTTTTTTTTTTTTTTTTCCTCACCCGAGGACATTTTTCCATTTTTTGTTCAGATAGAGCGGGAGGGAGAGAGAGGTAGAGAGAGAGAGAAACATCGATGTGAAGGGACACATCGAGTGGCTGCCACCCGCACGACCAACCAGGGCCGGGGACAAACTGCATCCAAGGTACGTGCCCTTAGCGGAAACCGAACCCGGGTCTCTCTGTACCACACCGACGTTCCAACCGCTGAGCCAAACAGGCCAGGGCTCAACATCTATTTTTAACCAAAAAATAAACTCTCAGAAAACTAGGACTACAAGGGCACTTCCTTAACCTAATAAAGGGACCTACAAAAAAACCTATAGTTAATATCAGACTTAATGGTGAGAGACCAAATGCTATTCCTCACATTATACTGGAAGTCCCAGCCAGTACAATAAGGTAAGAAAAAGAAATAAAGGGCATAGAGATTGGAAAGGAAGAAATAAAACTGTATTATTTGCAGTTGATATGATTATCTATTTAGAAAAAAATCCCAGAGAATCTTTTTTAAAAAATCTACTAAAATAAATAAATGAATTTAGCAAGGTAACCAGACACAGGTCAAGATAGATAAAAAAAAAAAAAAAAATTCTTAAAAATCTAATATTTGACACATACCTTACACTTTATACAAAAAGGAGCTCAAAATGGATCATTAAGCTAAATGTAAGATGTAAAACTATAAAATTACTAGGAAATAAAATATACATTATCTGTGTCTGACAATGAGTGTTTAATATGTCACCAAAAGCATAATCTAAAAAATAAAATTAACAAATTTTACTTTATCAAAATTAAAAACATTTACTTTGTGAAAGACAATGTTAAGAGAATGAAAAGACAAGCAACAGACTTGGAGAAAATATCTGAAATCATCTATCTGATCAAAGGATTTGTATCTAGAATATATAAAGATCTCTTAAAACTCAACAAGAAAACAAACCTATTTAAAAATGGGCAAAAGAGCCCTGGCCTGTTTTGCTCAGTGGTTAGAGCTTGGCCATTGAACTGAAGGGCTGAGGGTTCAATTCCCAGTCAAGGTCACATACCTGGGTTGCAGGTTTGATCCCTGGCCCTGGTTGGAGTCATGCAGGAGGCAACCAATCAATGTATGTCTCTCACATTGATGCTTCTCTCTCTCTCTCTCTCCCTCCCTCCCTTCCACTCTATCTAAAAGTCAATGGAAAAATGTCCTCAGGTGAGTATAAAAAAAGGGGAGGGGGCAAAAGATCTAAACAGACACTTCACCAAAAATATACATATGGATTGCAAATAAGCATTGAAAAAATGTTCAACATCATTTGTCATTGGGCAAATGCAAATTAAAACCAGAATGAGCTATTACTACACGCCTATTAGAATGGCTAAAATCCAAAAACCCAGCAGGAATTCCCATTCCTTGCTGGGACCACAAAATGTTAAAGTCACCTTTGAAGACAGTTTGACAGTTTCTTATAAAGTTAAACATACACTCACTATACTACCTAGCAACCCTATTCCTAGATATTTACTCAATTGAAAAAACTCATATTCACACAAAATTGTTTATGTGAATGTTCATAGCAGCTTTATTTACCAAAACCTAGAAGCAACCAAGACGTCCTTCAACGGGTGCATAGATAAACAAACTGTAGCATATCCAGACGGTGGAATACCACTCAGCAACAAAAAGGAACGTGCTACTGGTTCATGCAACAACATGAAGTAACCTTAAATATATTTTGCTAAGTTAAAGAAATCAGATCCAAAAGGCTATATTACATATTCCATTTATATGACAGTCTAGAAAAACTATAGGATGGAGAATACACAAGTGGTTGCCAGAAATTGGGGCAGGGGAGAGTAATTGATTATAAATGGGCCACCCACGGGAATTCTGAGGATGTTTGGAACTGTTCTGTATGGCGCTGCCCAATGGATTAGATAAAAGACATTAATGGAAACATGGGTGAAATCTGAATAAAGTCTGCATTTTAGTTAATAGTAACGTACCAATGTTAATTCCTTCGCTTTGACAAATGTTCCGTGGCTGTGGAAGATGATAACACTCGGGGCAACTTGGTGAAAAGCATATGGGAATGCTCGGTATTTATTATCTTTGCAACGTTTCTATAAATCTACAGTTACTCCAAGATAAAAACTATTCTTTTTTTTTTTTTAAGTCAGTGAGGTTTGTTAGTCATTCCTTTCATTGTCCAACCTCTACATCAGTCTAGTTCGTCGTAGTTGCGGGTGAGTTTTCGCAGGTCTGACTCCTGTGCTCTCACCACACATGGCAACAAGGCGTGGCGGTTTCCGGCGCAGGTGAGACGAGGGCAGGTCTGAATCTTCCCAGCGGCTGAGGGGAACTGAGATGCCCAGGGCAGGGAAGGAACTTGTCCAGTGTCACAGAGGATGTAAGTGCCGGCACTGCTTTGTGACTTCTGCCTGATCCTCCCTCCACCCTCCACAGAACGTTCACTAACCACCTATTTTGAAAGTGCTGGGTCGGACCCATACATTGTTTCCAACGTGAATGTGATGCTCATCCGTGTTCTTCACCCAGCATTTCCAGTCCTCCTTCCTGTAGCACATGGCATGTAGGGTTGCACTTCCTCCCCTTTGAGGTTGGATGGGTCATGTGACTAGTTCTAGCCAATACATTTTGAGCGGAAGTAGCATGTGTCATTCCAGGCCAGAACATCTAATTAGAGGTGTGAGACCCTCCAGAACTCCCATTTCCCTCTGGCATGGGCATGGCAACAATCAGAATGGTGGCTGCTCTGTCCGCCTAGGGCACTGAGTGACCACAATGAGAAGACCCCTGTCCTGTCCCGCCCTGCACTGGGCACAAGGGGTGAGTGAGAGATGAGCCTTGTTCATACGAAGCCACTGAGATTTGGGGATTACTTACGACTGCACCATAACCTAGCTTATCCTGACCAATACAGTAAGAGCAGGCTATTACTAGATGTTCCGTCTGAAAAGTACAGAGGTGGAATTCCATGTCAAATTGGCGTGAAGAACTGGATCACTCCTGACGTCTGATTTTCTCACATTACCCATGCGTGCACTGGCCAAAGTGCTGGATACTTTCCTGAGAGCTGTCTCACTGAACCTGAAATTGCAAACGAGGAAACTGAGACCTCTGAAGATGAGCCACTCTGTGTCCCCCCGCGGGGTGCCCTCGTCCATCCTCCCCAGAGCCCTCTGCTCTGCCGCTGCCCCGACTGCTGCGTAGGTGTGCGGTGTGGAAGAGGAGGGATTCGGAAGAAATCTGCCCACTTGCCGTGGGATGCTGAGGAGGTCACCCGGGAGAAGGGGGCTTGTGGGTGAACTGTCAGCTTCCCCGGGACGCCACCTGCTGCTGGTGTGACCACGGGCAGCAGTTTAAATACCCAAAGACGCTGTTTCCCCCTCTTGCTCACAATGGACTACATGGGTTGTTGTGAGGATGAAGAGTTTGCACAGAGTGCTTAGCTCATTTCGTGGGCTGATAGCCCCCAAAATAACGGCCCCCATGTCCTAACCCTGGAACCTGTGTGGCCGTATTTGAAATAGGGGTCTTTGTAGATGAGATTAAGTTGAGTTGATCTTGGAATATCTAGGTGAGCCCTAAATCCAATGACAGGTTTCCTTATAAGAGAAGGACAGAGGGAGATTTGAGAGAGACACAGAGAAGTGGTCATGTGAGGACAGAGGCAGAGCCTGGAGGGATGGGGTCACAAGCCAAGGAGTACTTGGAGCCACGAGAGGCTACAGAAGCAGGAAGGATCCTCCCTAGAGCCTTCGGAGGGCGCACCTCCCGCCTTCCAGACCTGTGGAGGACACGTCTCTGTCGTGGTCAGCCCCAGTTCTGTTACAGCGGCCAGAGGAACGTGGACAGCCCAGTGCCCAGCCCCTGGCTCATGCTCAGTAAACAGCTGTTCTTTATTCAGCAGGTGTATCTCCACACCTGCCACAGGCCCCCTCATCTGGCACTGGGGACACAGCAGAATTATCATTAACAACATTGTACAGTATATTGTTCTCATTCGTCCTTGGGCCTTTTTACTGCACACCTTCATGGCCACGTCTAAAACACAGCACACCTTAACCTTAGCCATGCAGCACAGTGGAGATGGAATGCCACAGCCCTGCACCTTTCTACCTGGTGCCTCCTTCACCTCAATCCTTGGCACAGGTTGCCGGCTCTCCCGACCTGGGACTTGGGGACAGTCCTTCAGCTCCCGGCATAACGGCCTCGGCCCCGGGAAGCAGGAGCCCTGTGCACACACAGCCGCCAGAGTCAGAGGATGTCTGGAGTCTGAGGGTGGGTTTCCGGCCAGGTAAGCCTGGGATCCCGAGTCCATGGAGAATTCTGAGGCTTCGAGCTTCCAGGTTAGGATTCCAAGCTGCCCCTCCAGACTAGAGAGCTCAGGGAAACTGAGGCCTGTGAGATCGCACCGATGCTCATTAGCCAGGTAGAAACCAACACAGAGGGGTGACTGGGCTCCCCCTCCAGAGGCTCACACCCCCCTGAACCCAACCAGAGCCAGGCTGCGGGGCCAGTGACGCCGCCTCCTAGGCCACAGTTCCCTGTCATGTAAAATGGGCTTTTCCAGCACTTACCACAAAGTGCCGCATGGTGGGTGATAAACAACAGCTATTATGATAGTTACCATCCGACTTAAATCAGGAAGTACGCAAGGTGGGTATCAGCAGTCTGTTCAAATTAGGGACATCCTGGTTACAAGCCGAGTGTCCACCAGCTCTTTCCTCCTGGAGAAAAATTGAGTCAACGCCTCAGAATCTGAGCCCTGTGACCATGGGAAGGTGACTTCATCGGGAGCTGCCCCAGGAGTGGCTGAGTCCTCCCAGGGCCACCCGCCACCAAGCCCAGTGGCGACTTAATCCATCCCACATGGAGCCCTGGTAGGCACTGACCTTTGCCCATTAACCCCAGGCCCTGGCTGCCCCGGCGGAGAACTGCCGTCTGTCCCCGATAACCTCGCCGACATAACTCAACTGGCCTCTCGGAGGCCGCAGAGATGGGCTGATAACGCCGCCCGTCTGGGGTCAAGTTAGCGGGGCACGGCTGACAGCTCTCACTGCCTATTAGAAACAAAAGCCCACGCCGCCAGGCCCCTGCGCACAGACACCGCTGCACTCTGAACTGCCTTCGCTCTGGAAACCTGGAGGGAATAACGGCAGGCCCGAGCAGGGACTGACAGACTCCATCCTGGCAGACAACGGCCAAGCCCACCCCAAAAGAAGTTTACCGTGGGCCAAAAAGCTCCTACGCCTTGTGATCCGGCTGGGGAGACCAGCCATGGGGCTTGCCTCACTCGGTTTTTTCAGATACAAGTTGTGAAAACGGACCCAAGGGTCATACAGCCATGAAGCTGTTCTGCACCAAGCTGGGAGCCACATCTCAGGGGCTCCGGAGCTCACTTTGAGTGCAGCTTTGCTGCCCAGGTGGGAGCAGAACCCCCCTTCCCCCTTGGAGAGCTCTGGTGTCAGCCAGGCCTGGGTCCAAGTCCCAGCTTCACCACTTCCTCCCTGTGCAACCTCTGGCAAGTTGCGTATCCTCTCCTGGCCTCGGTTTCTCATCTGTAGAATGGGGGCAAGAACAGGCCTATGGTAGGGATTGGAGAAGCTCCCAGCGCCGCAGCTAACAGGTATCACTCAGCGGCATCTCCCACTCTTCCTGGCCTCGGTTTCTCATCTGTAGAACGGGGGCAAGAACAGGCCTATGGTAGGGATTGGAGAAGCTCCCAGCGCCGCAGCTAACAGGTATCACTCAGCAGCATCTCCCGCTCCTCCTGGCCTCGGTGCTCCCCGGTGTCTCCTCACTAAGGAGGCAGGGAGTCAAGAGGAGATCAATGAACCCCAGCTAACCCCTTGGGCCTCTCTCTCTGAAGGCAAGTCCTGTGCTCCGGGTGCTATAGAACAATGTCCCCACCCCTAGCCCGACCCTGATTCCCCCCATCTGGACCCCGGTTCCTGGCCTGTAAACAAGGGCCACCCACTTGTCCTCTGAGACTCTTCCACCCTGAGATGACCGTGAATGTGACCCTCTCCCTGCCCTTTCTAGGAGACCCAGCTCTGGAGAGAAAAGAGCACCCCAGGCGCACCTCGAAGCCCCCAGGTGTCTGCGGTGTGGTGGGGGTGCCATCTCAGGGTGAGAAGGGCGCCCACCTCTGGGAGTCCTGTTGTCCGAGCCAGTCCCCCAGGCTGGTCACGGAGACCAGCATAAACACAGGCAAAGTGTGGGCCAGTGCACACTGGCCGTGCTGGGGCCCCGTGAGGGGAGGCAGCTCACCTCGGCGCCGGGCCTTTGGGAACCGGAGTCATGTCTTGGATACCTGGGCACAGGAAGTGCTGTCAAGAATACCGGGAAGTGTAGGTGTGGCTTTGGGTAGGGGCTGGGAGAAGTTTGAGGAGCATGATGGGAAAAGCCCAGATTGCCTTGCACTGACCATGGACAGAAACATGAATGTTAAGGGGCTGTGGTGCGGGCGCAGGAGGAAGTGGGGAGTGCGTCGGAGAACACCCGAATTCGTTTGTCTTCGGAGCCTGCAGCCAGCCTGCCCCTGGCGCTCCTGGAACTGGAAAAGCACGAGATGAGGGAAGGAGGAGGAATCAGATCGTGGAAGTCGAAGTGCTATGAACGCATAAAACCACACCCAGCAGGGCCTCTGCTTCATGACCCACAGGAACTGACAGAGAAGGTGGTGTGTGGCTCATTCTGATTCTTAAAAAAACGGGAAAGGGGCACCCTTTTGGAACCCACTTTGCCAATCTGAATTAGGTAGTTCAGAGACTTCTGCGCTCAGTGCCCTCGGGGCCCAGCAGCAGCAGCAGCAGCAGTGCTAGGGAGCTTGCTGGAAATGCAGGTCCTGGGGCCCCAGGCAGACTGGGTCTGAGATCTGGGTGGGGCTGGCCATCTGTTAAAGAGCCCTTCTGGGGTGCTGACAACTACTGACTGCTGAGGAGCTAGCTGTGCTTCAGAGTCAGAAACACTGTGGGGTTCAGGGCGCCCCAGTCCTGTACACCTGCTATTGTCCTTGCAAATATGTTGGCGTTTCTTCTTCTATATCTGTTTATAACATTTTTTAACAACAGCAAAATATAGGTACTCAAGTAGATATACAAACACATATATTTAAATATAAATAAATATAGGAATATATATTTACAAATTTGGTATTTATAAGATTCTTTTAGAAATGTTCTCTTTTCTAGCAATTCAACTTGGGAGTGGTATTTTTTAAAAGGCTGAAGAGCAATGTTATTTTTTCAGATGCTACACATTCCTGTATCTTTGCTTTCTGAATGCTTTATTGAAGTATAAAATACACACAGAGAAGTTCATTCATCATATGCATATGGATCAATGAATCTTCATAAAGCGAACACACCCATGTAGGCTGACCACAGACCAGGACACAGAAGATGACTCATGGGCCCCTCCCAGTCACTACTGCCTAGCCAGAACCGCGATCCTGACTCTAAGGGCCCCATGTTTGCCCTCCCACCATGTCTCATCAAACAAGAGAAGTGTAAGGAAGTACACTGACGTTCTGACTTTTCCCATAGGGCTGTTTGGACACAGCTACACCCACATCCAATATGAAGTTATTGCAAAAGAAAATGTCTGCCCCACCTTACTGGGCACCCACTCGGTCACTGAACCAAGGAGCTGGCTCTGCGCAGCCCCTTCTCTGACCTGGAGCCCCTCTCTATTTGTCTGGGGCCCCTGCCCGTCCTGATCGAGGAGGATGAACTATGGTTCAAATGCTCAGTTGCGGGGTGCGGTGGCACATGGATTTCTCCGAGCTTCAGTTTCCTCACCGACAATATGGACGTCACAGCAGGCACCCTCCCAGGTGGCTGTGAAGATGAATACACGAGCCTGCGGCAGCCCTGGGAACCCCGGCCTCTCTGCCTGCTCGGAGCCCTGGCTCCCTCGACCGTGAGCTTGACAACACCACCCTCACCAGGTTGGGGTGAAGAATGGTATCTGTGAAAGGTGTGGCGCGAGGGTCACCTCCGTGAGGCAGGTGGAGGTCACCCACGGGGCAGCTGGGGAAGTCTGGCCCCCTGGCTGTCCACCCCCGACCTGGGAGATAAAGTCCAACACAGACCAGCTGGGCCGGGAAGTGTCAGCTGGAGCCTCTATGAGAGGAGATGTGTCATCGGCCAGAGGCCAGCTCCCTGGACTGCAGATAACCTGAGACCCCTCGGGGACGGAGCTCACCCACTGAGACGCTGGGAGACCCTGCTGGGCACCCTCTCCGTAGGAGTCCACAGCCCTCTCCCACCCCCCTCCCCGCCCCACTTTCAGCTGGCCACCTCCAGGGACAGGAAATACTCAGAGATACCTGTTTCATGACTGAGCCACATTATCAATCACCCCCTCCCTGATCACCCCATCTTCCCTCCACCCAGGACACTGGCACTTGGGCATTTCACCTGTCTTTTCAGATCTGCAGCATCTGTGGCCCAGCAACGCAACATCTAACAATTTTCCACCAGGAAGCAAGATGGCGTATTCACCATTGCCCATCTCGTTTTATGTAAGATGCAAAAAATAGTCTGGACACAACAGAAGTCTTACAATAATGGTGACGCTGATGATACTCTTGCCCATTGCCTATGGGAGGGGCCAATCTGTCAAAACAATTAGCTTCAAAAACAATATGGCTTTGTTTTATTTCATGACATATCTCACCCAAGTCCACAGAAGAACTGGAAACGGCACAAAGAACATATACATCACCTGTCCCGCCTCACCACAGAGGAGCATCGTTACTCTTCTGGGCAACAAAATCTCGCCCAGAGCTGGAGATGGCCAGGCAGCTACAGGACGAGGGGGCCAGAGAGAGGAGCGAGGGCATCTGGAGGCCCGAGCTGAGGGCAGCTGCAGCTGGTTTGACTAATGGACGGGCCCCCGCTTCGACAGGGCTTGCAGGCACCAGGCCAGATAAACGCATCGCCTGTCCAGGCCATTTTTCCTCTGCTATCTCTTGTTGAGGCCGTGCTAACACCCCGTCAGCCTGCCAAGTGATGGATGGCCTTGGGAAGCCACCCACCCCACTCCCTCCCGCCGACCCTCGGGGGTGGGGAGGGCTTTCCAGAACCTGCCTGCTAATCTTCAAGACTGTTTCTCTTTGGGGTGAAAAGTCAGCACCCCAGATTGGGGCTTCACACACTTCTACGCACAAACATGCCTACACACACACACGCACGCACGCACGCACACACTACTACTTTAAGACAGCCAGCTTTTAAAGCTTGGAACCCAGCAAGCCCAGCTCCCAGGAACTTGCCCAGGATCACACAACTACACATTTAGCTTATTACTAACCCTTTGCAAGTCTTTATGGGGGCCACTCTCAAGTTTTTAAAAGGCTAACATGCCAATAGAGTGATTGTGGACAAAGAGACCAGATGACTCAGACCCAACTATTTCCTGGGGAAAGCTGGTCAGTGGTTCCTGACCCCCCAAAATCCTCAAAGGCCGTCAGAAACAGCGGAGTGATTAGAAAGCCTTACACCAAACAGTCCGCTGTTAAGCCATAAACTTCCTGTGAAGCAAAATAGAATTCGCTTCACGTGCTCCAGTTATGAAATGAATGTGGACAGGTCACGTGGCCAAGCAGGGTAAACAGCCGGCTTTCCATTTGTCCGACCTCTCCTCGGACACATTCATGCCAGTCTCAAACCCCACCCTCACCCAGGCTATCTCTAGGGAAATGACAAACACCGGATAGACCCGATGGGACCCCGGAGCCCGGATGCCCACCATCCAGCACTGTTTATGTCTGAGGCTGTCCTGGAAGAAAAATGTGAGAACGCCTTCTCAGAACATGGTGGCCCAGCGCAGCCGCCCAGGTGCCAGGGAAGCCACACAATAGGGCACTGCGTATCGGAAGGATAGGGCTGGGCACTGCCATGGCAGACGGATGGGGCAGGCTGGGCCCTTCCCTCCGCTTTCTGCCCCGATGCTGCAGAAAGGCCCCTGGGCTCTGCTCCCTGCCCGGTCCTCCCATTGACCTCCCTCCACCGCCAAGTCGTGTGAGCAAACCCTTGTTGGCTTCAGCTATGAGAACATCGATCTGGGGCAATGGGCATTCAAGATGGACACAAAATAGTTCCCTTATGAGGGCTGTCGGTTCCAGTCCTCTCTAGAAGCAGATCTTTTATTCTATTCCAGCTCAGATGCTTGTGTTCATTCAGAGGCAGGGTGAGTTTCTGGACAAAGAGAGGCTCTCTGAACAGACAACGCTCCTAGGAATCATGTAACTTCCCAGGAATCGCCAAGAAAGTCAGACTCACATCTCAATAATAACCGAATTTTCTTAACTCAACCCAGAAAGGAAAAAGGCAGTGTTTATTACAACTCCACCCTGGCCCTGGCTGGTATGGCTCAGTTGGTTTGGCGTCTTCCCATGCACCAAAAGGTCACTGGTTCAATTCCTGGTCAGGGCACCCAAAGGTCGCCAGTTCAGTTCCTGGTCAGGGCACATGCCCAGTTTCGGTCTCAGTCCCTGGTAGGGGTATGCAGGAGGCAGCCAATCAATGTTTTGCTCTCACGTTAATCTGTGTGTGTGTGTGTGTGTGTGTGTGTGTGTGTGTGTGTGTCTCCCCCCTTCCCCTCATCTCTAAAAATTGATTTTAAAAATCTTAAAAAAAAAACCCACCCTGTGAAAAATGCTATTGGTTATATACTCACCAGCCCCTGAGGGAAAAGCTGGTTGCTCTCACGAACCAGGGACACTCCTCATGGATTTTCAGAAAACTAGCTTTTGGGAGAAACTTCAGATCTGTGTCCTGAATATGGGTTCTGCCTTCCTATTACCCACGTGGCTGCAGACTCTGTCCCTCTCTGGCTGGGTTTTCTCGTCTTCAAAATGGAGACAGAGCAGTGCCCCCCTCCCTCGAGGGGTGGCGGTGAAGAGCAAATGAAGTGATGCATATACAACTCTTACAGCCATGCTCTTGGCCTCATAAGTCTGCTGTGGGGAACACAGGTTGAGCTGGGTCTGACTGAGACCCCAGTAAACTAAACTCCATTTCTCTCATTCACAGAAGTGCGGGCTCCTCTCTCCATCTTGCTGTTCCCCCATCCCTAGGGGCTGTCCTCATCCACATGGCCCAGAGCAGCTCAGCATCCATCCACAGTGCTCCCCCAGGGGAGGGATAAGGGATGCCGGGAAGATCCGGAATTACGTCATCACCACCCACTGGCCAGCGCTAGATCACATGGCCATACCCAGTTGCAAAGAAAGCTGGGAAATGGAGTCTTTATTTGGGGCAGTCATTTCACTTGCTTAAAATTGGGGGTGTTGTTACGTAGAGGAAGGGAAGATGAACGTGGAAGGTAGTGAGCAGTCACAGCCATGACCCTATGAGGTAAGTGCTGTCACTGTCATTTCACAGATGACGACGCGGACGCTCATGGAGGTGAGGTAAATTACTCCAAAGCACATGGCTTCTTAAAACTGCCAGTCTTACCCACTGGGCTACCCACCCCCAGAGGGGGCATGTTTTCTCTGTGCCAACTCAGACTCTCGTGGCGCAAGCAGTGCGGTCATTTGGGGGCAGGGAGGGCATCGGGAGGCGTGGGTCAGCAGATGCATGCATTGGAGCCTCCCGGGCAGAGCTCGCAAGTGCAGGCAGAGTGTTCTCAGGAATGTGGCTGCCCCGGGTGGGAGGCGCCCCGGCGAGGGCTTTCCACACTGGTCATTTTTTTCACTGTCTCAAGGGATTAAGATAGCAGAGAGGGAGCATCTCCCTGGAGAGTGGCAGCCACAGCCCTGCCCCGGCCTTGCCCAGCAGTGTGCAGTGGGGCAGGATGGCCTGATCGGACACTGTCTAGTCCTGCTCTTTACACCCTCTGCTCCTGCTGACACTGGCTGGGGGTCCCTGTGGGCCTGGCAATGAGCAATACCCCAAAGAGGCAGGTACTGTTATGCCCCCACTCCCCAGGAAGGAAATTGAGGCACAAAGGCATGTATCGACATGCCCAGGTGACTCAGGTGGCCCAGGAGGGCCTTGGAACCCAGGTCGCTGGGCACCATGACATCAGCCTGGTCCCACAAGAGCCTGTCTTCTCAGACGAGGTGAAACTCCATGTAAACGCAGCTCAGGACACCCTCCCAGTAAATGCTTCCACGCAGTGTCTTTTACATAGCAGACAGGTCTTCAAGTCCAAGAGATCTGGGTTTAAGAAGAATCTCGCTGCCCCTCAAGCATTAGGCTTGGGTTGCTTGCGTATAAAGCGGCTGTACTGCCTCTGCTGGACACTCCGCCTCCCTGGGACCCAGCTTCCTCGCTTGTAATACAGGAGGAGGGTGACCACTCATTAGGGCTGTCGGGAGAAGCCACCTCTCAAATAGTAACAGCGACTGGCATCGTTACCCTTATCTGTATTTCCCTTTGCATTTGAAATGAGATAAAAGTTTAAAATCATTAAATGCAAGGCGAAAAGAGATGGAGGGAAACCTACAGATGACCAGAGACAGGACAGACTACGGCCACCTGAAACGGAGACCACGGTCACCACTGTTGACCACATACCCCGTGTAGCTGGTGATTGCAGGACCACGCAAATGTGGCACCAGCGAAAAAGAAATACAATTACAGTTTCTTAAACTTCTTAGATTTTTAAAGCCTGGTTCTTGCCCGCAGAGAAACGGGTCTGGACACAAAGAGCCCCAGCCGGGAGAGAGGCGTGAGGGAGGGGTTGAGACCGGCCGTCGAGGGTGCAGGCCACAGGCCAGGCCCGCTTCCCACACTACCATCTCCTCAAAGAAAACAGTGCCTCGGGCGGAGCCGCATTTCAGTGGGGCACTGAGCCTCAGGAAGGACACTGAAGCACTGGACCGGCGCAGGTCATGCCGCTCAGCGGTGGAGAGCTGGACTGCTCTCCCGTGTGCCCGCTCGAGCCCGCCGCGCCAGGGCTGCCAGACGGCACCCAGAGAGGCTGGGAGCCTCAGGCAAGGATCTGAAACAAGCGGTTTATCTGGAGGAGGCGGGTGATCGGGCACCAGCGGGGGTGAAGACGGGCAAGGCAGCCCTACTGGGAGCTTGGAGAGTAGGAGATTCGTGGGCAACTCCCGGTTCCCAGGGCATGCTGGGCAGGAGGATGTCCACCGCGGGTGAGGAGCTTCCATTCCCGCCCCTTCTGGCCTAGCCGGTGGGGGCGGGGAGGCTTCCCCTACAGCCTCCGGCGGCTCCCAGGCACAGGGCACAGGAGCCAGCCGCTGGATCGGGAGCCTTAAGGGCCAGGGGATGTGGGCAGGGCTGCCAGGCTGGGCCCCGTGTGCCCGCACAAAACCTCTGTGCTGGCACCCCACTGCCTCGCCCCCTTCCCCCACCACGTCCTTCTGCGTGTAAGTGACAGTCCTTACAACAAGAAAGAGTCAGGAAAGTGACTGTGAGTTTTTAAAAAGACACAAGAACAGTTGGCCCCCAATTTCTCCCCGGAAGAGTCAGCTCTGTCGTGTCGCAGGCAGGAGGGACCTGGACAGTTTCCTTCCAACCAGGTCCCTGCCTCTGGCCACACGCCCCCGCCATGCTTCCTCAGACACCTGTGGCCCATCAGGTGACACGTCATTATGTATTTGAGCAACTACTGGTGTCCATCAGCAGCCTGAGGCCCTTGCTGGCCAGCTGTGATAACCCGGGCCTGACAAGAGTCCCTGAAGATAGAAATTCTTCACCTCCTGGTGGTCAGGACTGGCTGGCCCCTTGTGGGAGCGTGCTCTTTTATTTTGATACATTCAGATGAATAGTGAAAACTTGCCCATAGGAGGGAGCGCCCACGACGCAGTGAGCACCTGGGCTGCATGGGACCTGAGGTCTCTGCACGAGCCCCCGTCTCCTTTCACAACCCCATAACCTTGAGATGATCCAGGCCTGTGAGCCCTGACCCCTCCTGAGCCTGGCCATCCACATGTCAACTGTCTTAGGTGGTCAATGGGCAAACGTTTTATTTTAATGAGAAATTTATTTTCATGTTGATTAGAAAAAATTCAGAATTAAGTATCATTCCCACCATTTTTTAGGAATTATTGAGACTGAATTTCCTTTTATATATTTAAATGTCTTCTATAGTAAACTTATTTATTTATTTTAATCCTCACCTGAGGATAGTCTTCCATTTATCTTCGGATAACTATGGGAAAGGGAGAGGGAGAGAGAGAAACATAGATGTGAGAGGGACACATCGATTGGCTGCCTCCTGCACGACCTCGACAAGGTCCGGGGACAAACCGCAACTGAGATACGTGCTCTTGGCCAGAATCGAACCTGCAACTCATTGGTGTGCAGGCTGATGCTCTAACCCCTTAGCAAAACTGGCCAGGGCTATAGTGAACCCATTTAAAGAAAAATATTAGTAAAATAGTACAGGGAGAACAAAAGCACGGCAGGGATAGATGAAATTAGGGTGGAGCACCACCTGGAGCACCACCTGGAGCACCACCTGGAGCACCACCTGGAGCACCACCTGGAGTGCCCTGCCCCGCCGTAGAATCGCCACCTGGGTCCCCGAAGCCTGAGCCAGGGATTGCTGGGCCCCGCAGAGGGAAAGCCTGGGGGTGCCGGGGAACCTCCCCACTGCACACGGCGGGCTTCTCACTCTGCAGGGACAGCTCTGAGGCACAATCTGGGCTGTGTTCCTTCTGGAAGCTCGAGGGAGGCTCTGTCCCCTCATCTTTCTCAGCGTCTAGAGTCACCTGCATTCCTTGGCTCCTGGCCCCTTCCTCCATGTCCAAGGCCAGCAGCAGTGTAACATCGAACCCTCTCCCTGCCCTGTATGGAACGTGACCTCGTGCTGCTAGGACACCCGCTCGGGTCCCCGTGGGCCCACTGTCAGCCAGTGTTCCTGGAGGCTCTTGGGTTTCAGCTGTCTGCAGGAATATCAGTTTTGTCTCGGAGTTGGCCCTGACCGCCTGCTCCCCTAACAGAAGGACCCTGAATGAGACAATACCAACTGCTCTTCCCCAAAGAACTCAGAGCCCCTTTGTCTCCAGTAGCTGAAGCCCCACTGGCACAGGACAGATACCCTGCTGGGCAAAAGCGGGGAGGCTGCAGTAAATGGGGGTCACTGTTGGGAGAGGAGAGCTTTTTCCCTACAACCCTGGACTTGGGAGTGGAGTCTGGCTGTCTGGGTCCAGAATCCAGCTCTTCGACTTCCTAGCTAAGTGAAACGGAGCAAGTCGCTTCTTTTCTCTGAGCCTCCATTTCCCCATCTGTGAAATGGGATAATAATATTTACCCACCTCCAGGGGTGATACTCAAAATGTCTAACAACTCCTGTAGAACACCCATTCCAAGCAGGGCCAGGCATGGACAATCACTACAGTGGACCTTGTGCTAAGAGCCGAGCACCAGCCTCACCTCCTGAGCCGTTTTGAGGCTTGAGGAGAGAGGCATTTAAACACAGTATGCTTTCAAGCAATGGTGGCTGTGACGACCTGTCATTCTACCACCATCATCCAGGTTCTATCATTGTGCTAATGGTTAGTCCCTTGGCTGGATGCAAACTGGGTCCTTTGAAAAGCAAGTTTAAATAGCTGCCCAGAAAGCACGCGTCGGTAATTCAATGCCTGCGACCATGCAACAGAAGCCAAGGCTGTGCTTGAGGGAGAGGCAGAGCTGGGACTGGCCACAGCTCCGCCAAGTCTGGACTTTATCTTGAAAATCAGAGCATGTCTCATTTGAGGCCTGCACCAAATTGCTCAACTAGAGCATCACATCTTGGCATCTGCTTGTCCCGACAGTGGACCACGTGGATGTGAGTCTCTGAAGCAGGGGTCCCTGAGAGGTCAGGAGGGCGCTGGTACAGGGAAACTGCCGCCCTCCTCTGGGAAGGAAGGGTGGGCTGCTGGCCGGGCTCGAAGCTCAGGAAGACACAGGGACAGTGTGACCTGGAGCCTAGAGAGGCCAACATCTGCAGATTCTGTCCGAGCTGAAGCCAGAGCCCAAATGTTCTGTTACCTATTAGGGGACGCGAACTCTGTGAAGGCCCGGTCTGGTTTTGGAAACCAATGTGGGTGACACTCTGAGTCACTCTTGGGAAAGAGTGTTGGTGGACCATGTTGCACAGGGAGGACCACTGCTTCCCATTTTGCTCCCCCACCTTTGCATCCTGTCTTGGGCCTGCAGGGGGGTGGGATGGAATACGGAAAGAGGACATTCCCTCACCTCGGGGATCTGGGGGAGAAACAAAACAGAGGACAACGATGGATGGGACAGACACAGCGTCATTCCTGCCTGGCATCACAGAGGCAGTCTACCAAAGAGGACTTCCCCTCCAGGCAGCCCAGGACGGAGGGCGGAAGTCTGAGCTGATCCTGCAGCTCTGTCCACAAGCAACTCAGAGTTCAAGCACCAAATCCACACGCAGTCCCAAAGCAAGTACTATCATTCGTGCCACAGAACCCTGTACATGCAGGGTGGGGCAAAAGCCGGGGTACAGTTGTTTGCATGGAAAATAATAATTAATACATAATACAAAATTAAACTGTTTTGCACACTCATAACTTTTGCCCCACGCTGTATATTACCTCAACTCAGCCTTCACAGGAACCCAGTAAGTACTATGCATCAATCTCATTTTACAGAGGGGGAAGCTGAGGTCCAGAGAGGTTAAGTCACTTGCCCAAGGACACGCAGCCAGTGAGTGGTGGAGCCTAGACTCACCAGCTGGCCTGTGTGATACTAAAACCCCTTCAACACTCAGAGGTGTAGATGAGCAGTGTGTCTTCTAGACATACATCCACTGAAGCCTGAGCAATGGCATTGACTGGAGCGAACAGAGAATGCGGTTGTGCGAAGCAGAGCTTATTCACTCAAAAGCGGAGATTGTTCCAAAGAAGATCCGGACACCAGGGCCAAGTCCTCTGACCACTGAGCCCCAAATGAAACCCTGTGGCTTGCGTGCCGGCCTGGCTACTGGCAGGAACGCCCTGGGAGACTCTCCCTTTCAGTGCCTAGAACGTCCAGCTGCCGGGGCTGGCATCTTTGTGCCTGGGAGCTTCATAATGTGCAGGGTTGAATAGTGTCCCCTCAAAATGCATGTCCATCCGGAACCTGTGAAGGTGGCCTTTTTTGGAAATAGGGTCTTTGAAGATGTGACTAGGTAAGATATGGTTACACTGGATTAGAGTGGGCCCTAAATTCAGTGTCTGCGGTCCTCACAGGAAGGCCAGAGAAGACGCACAGAGGGGGTGGCCCGGTGAAGATGCAGGCAGAGACGGGGTGACGCACGCAGCCGCACTCCAAGGGGCACCAAGGATCACTGCAGACCGTCAGGAGCTGAGACTGAGGCAAGCGAGGGTCCTTGCCTAGAGCCATCAGAGAGAGGGTTACCCTGCCGACACCTGGATTTCAGACTTCTGGCCTCCAGAACTGGGAGAGAATGCATTTCTGTTGTTTTATCCCCCGGGCTGTGACGCACAGTCTTGATGATCTTACTGCCTACGTCCTGAAGGTGTCCCCTCCTCTGCATCTCCCTTCAGGGCAGGGACCTTCTCTGTCTGGTTGGCAGCTGCACTCCCAGTGTTGGCACAGAGTAACTATATACTTTAGGGGAACGTCCACTGTGGACATTTATGTCTCATATATGTGACAGTCCAATGTGGATGTTCTTGATCAGCAATTCATCTTGCCACACAGTGATTCAGGAACCTAGGCTCCCTAAGTATGTGGCCTTGCTGTCCCTGGGAGATCTGCTGCTTTGGCATCCAGCCAGGAAATGGGGGACGACAGAGAGTATGGAGAACCCAACCCACTGCCTGAACACCTTAAGCAGCAGCAGCAGCAGCAGCAGCAGCAGCAGCAGCAGCAGCAGTCTTTAGCACTCACTCCTATTGGCAGGCACTAGTCACGTGACTGCATCTGGATGTAAAGGTACCTGGGAAATGTAGTCCCTGTACAGGCAGTCACTGCCTAAAGACAGTTCTACCTAACAGAAAGGGAGCACAGCTTTTGGAGGACAGGTAGCCATTGGTGCTTAATAAATATTTGTTTGATTCACTAATCAACGCTAATACTAATGAGTGAACAAACAAACCTGTTGGAAAGAGGCTTCATAATGGTGGTTGAAATGCTGAGCGGACCCAAGGACCCTCATGACTGAACAGACTGAGATACAGATCTGGGAGAGAGTTCTCTGCTGACATTCCCACCCCAGGGCCCCCTACTATGCTCCCTACATGTCACCACTGGGTGTGTCGCCTACTTATAGGGCCTTACCGGGGTCTTGGAGGCCAGCTAGCCAATCTGTCTTTCCCATCCAAGAATGAGGCCCGGGGTGACATGGGGACTTGCCCGGGGTCAAAGGCAAGTTTGTCAGTGAGGAGCCAGTCCCTGGATGCCTGACCCCCAGGCCAATGCTTGAGCCACTCAATAGCTGCTGGACCCTCATTGTTCAGCTAATTACTGCAAGTCCAGGTCTGTGGAGCGTCTGTATGGGGCACAGCGTAAACATTTCCTCTTTGGCAGAGCAGGAAATGAAGGGATGACGAGGTCAAGTGACTTCACTCGGCTCCTGCTGCCCTGCCCATCATCCCAGGCCCCCGCCCGTGCCTGCTGGAGGCCCTTCCCAAGGCTCCTGAGTAAGGTCAGAGGAATGGCCAAGCAGCTCTGTGGTCCCCTCTCGCCTCCTGTGCCTGGACTAGGGAGCCCTGCGGCTGAATCCTGCTCTGAGCGCTCTTAGGAAAGTTGCTCAACCTCTCTGAGCTTCCGTTGCCTCATCTTCCCAGTCCCTTCCTCACCCAGTTGTGAGGACAGAAGGACACGATGCGGGGAACACGTTTGGCAGACCCTGACAGTGGGTTCTCACCATTGTTTCCCTGTCATTTTTAAGTTCTTTTTAAAAGATTATTCACCGAAGTGTACACTTTAAAATGGTTAATTGTATGTTATGGAAAGTTTACTCCAATATAAAAAAAATTGTGTATTAGATTTTCCTTCTTCACTGTCCACTATCACACACACACACACACATTTGTTATCATGTTGAACTCACCACACGCCTGCAAAGGGGCGCCATGTCTCCAGCCTGCAGATGGGTAATCAGGCTCAGAGAAACAAGTTGCCACAGGGCAAGCATCCAGTGAGTGAGGGCCTAGTGTTAGCCGCAGCTCCCCTTCAAAACCCGAGGTAAACGCTGACTGCAGATCAATCTGAGTCCACCCATGTCCCACACAATTCATTGGCATTTATTAAGTACGTCTCCAAGGCACCATACCAGGCTAGCAGCCCTCCCCTCCCCACTGACTTGTATGCTCAAAGTAACTTCAAGATGAATTAATCCGGCACCCCATTTAACAGAAGAGTAAATAGACCAGAGAGGTTAAGTGACTTGTCCAGGGTCACACAGCTAATTAGTACCAGACCAGACACACAGCTGAGGCTTTCTGGCTCCCCAGCTAGGGCAGTTCCTGGACGCACTGCAGGCACCTCCAGGGAGCTCTGTGTGCCCAGGATGCCAGCAGGCAGGCTGGCAGTGATGGCTGTCGCAATCCATCAGACTTTTAAAAATCTTAAGATACCAAGCTCTGTTCCTGAGCTAGTAAAATCTAAGGCCCATGCCACAGGTCTCTCAAAGTCCTGAAAAGAGAAAAGTTGCTTTAAAACTCAATTGCCTGTGTATCGAATCAAGCTATTTTCCCTCTTGTGTGGACTGTGGGATTTTAAAATAGATATATCTGTATATTTCCCATTAAACTTCAAAAATAAGTTCAAAGAGGAAAAAAGAATGAGCCCTTCTGTGCTTGGCAAGAATTCCAAGCTGTTGGGAATTGGCTGTCCTCTGCTGGTCAAAGTAGGCACTGCAGTTTCATGGATTTTTAGCTCCGGTATTCTTCAAGAACTATCAAAGCCTCTTTTTCCAATCCCCAAAATGACCATGGCTTCTACGTGACAGTAGTTGTGCTTTTCACAAATTGGCTTGCATTCTACTCATCACTAACAGCTACTCAGAACTCAGAAATGCATTTAAGTATGATCTCTTTTGTTCCTTCCTTCATTCACCCCAGCACACATCTTTATTAGGCACCTACTATCTGCTGATTGCTGTCCTGGGACTGGACAGAGAAAGCCGTGGCCTGCATAGCTAACCTGTTCCAGTCGGGGCCACCGACAATAATCAAATGAACAAACTGGCAGACAAAGCAAATTAACGAGGAAGCCAGGGGGTTCTAAAGGCTGTGGAAATACATCATAACGGCAGGTAAGGGGCAGGCTGCCCGGAGCTCAGGTCTGGGTGCAGTGAGTGGTGGAGCTGCGCGGAGGCGTGTGCTCCTGGCAGATGGAACAGCCGAGGCAAAGGCCCAGGAGACGGGGAGTGTTTGACTGGTCAGCAGGAGAACAAGGGGCCGAAGTACCAGGATGAAGGGATTCAGGAGGAGCCACGGGAGATGCAGTCGGGGGACCAACCACACAGCCCCAAAAGCTTCCCATCGTGGGAAATTCAGCCTCACCCCCGCTAGTGGAAATCACTGCTCATGCTTGGGAGAACTGACTCCATGCTAAGCCCTTTGTACCGGCTCAGGGGCCTGGGCTTCCCTGTCTCCTGACTCCACCTAGTCACCCATGCGGAGGTGGCCCTTGTGGAAAGCTACAGCAGGAACTCACAGCCGGCTGGAAGCTTCTGGGCACTCGCGGACAGGGGCCGGCCTCTCTGGAGTATACTGTGCCTGGGCACCCCTGCCTGTCTGACCAGGCTGGGCCCGTTGTGCTGAGCAAAGGCCTCTGTGTCCAAGGCCACCGCTACCCCCACTGTTTCCTCTCAGGAAGGGGCCCTGCCTCCCCCTGGCTTAGGTCATGATGACAAATGGAGGACAGCTGACCCCTGGCCCAGGGTCAGAGGGCACAAGTGTGCACCCACAGCCAGGCAGCGTCCACAGGGCTGAAGCCTGGAGACGGACAGGCCCAAACTCCTTCAGGACGTTGGACCCTCTTAGGGGCGGGAAGGCAGGGCGAGGACTACCCATTATTAGGCTCCCCCGAAGCTGCCTTGCCCTCAAACCAGAGACAGTGTCCTTGGGCACTGCAGCAGCATCACGGGACCTGAGAGAATGCAGAGCTGGGGCCCACCCACACCCGAGTCAGGCTCTGCCTTACCACGCCCTCCTCCCTGGGGTCTTGATGCACAGAGCTAGTGAGACCCGGCCTCGGAGCTTAGAAAGGGCCGCTCGCCCTACCCGGTACCCAGCTGCTGCTCACTGCTGGCTGCATCGTGTGAAATGAGGTCTCACTTTCTCTCTCCGCCAGCAGTCCCTCCACACAGGGCACGAAGGCCAGCTCTGGGCTAGTGCAGGGTCCCCACCCCGGGGCAGCTCTGGGACAGCCCGCTGCCCTACCCCACCAAGGCCACAAAGCTCAAGTGTCTCCTTCCTGCCCTCCCATCGCCTCCCTGCATCCCACCTTTCTCAGCAGACTTGCAGCTCGGGACGGCTACCAGCCCTGCCCAACCCCCGTGCGGCAGTGGGGCCATAATTAGCTCACACCCATCAGCACTTTCCAGCAGGCCCCCCAGAGAGGAAAGCACTTCTCAAAGCTGACATGTGAACGTGCCGAGAGGAAGAGCTGCGCTGGGACAACCCGGCCCCACCAGCCTGGGGCTGGGGCAGCTCCTGGGACAGCTGGGAACTGGGCTCTGCCAGGCTGTGGGGACCGGGTGTGGCTGCAGCACTGGGGTGGGTGAGGGGCATGTTTGCAGCCATGTGCTGGATTCAGGGCCCCTGCGGGTGCCGCCCAAGACTCCAGGGCAGGAAAGGATGACCTGGCCAGCTGAGCTGGGCACCCGAAGGCCTGTGGTGAGCCAGCAGCTCAGGGGACGCGGCGCCCGCTTGCTGAGCAGTCACGATGTATAGACACTTGCCACAGGGGTTTTCCACCCTCACCCACGTGTTTTATATTTCATTATGACATTTTTCAAGCAGAGAAAATCAGCAATAAAAGCAAATGATTGCCATTACCCACAACTTCGACTATTTTTTGCGAAGTTTTCTGCTCAGCAGGTTGATTGTTGGATGGATATTACTGAACCACTGAAAAGTATCTTACAGACATGCAGACTTCTGCCCTAAATATTGTAGCAGACATCTCCAAAACAGACATTCCTCCATGGGATCACAATGCTATTAGCTCACCTGGCAACATCAGCAGTGATTCCCAGTGTCCGCACCCACGCCTGTCCTTCCTGGCAAGGAGGGGCCCCAGCGACTCAGCATCCACAGACGCAGGACAGGACCTGCGTGGCTGTGGCCAAGTTGGGACAAAGTGCTCTGAGGAGTATCAGCCACAGCTGCCAGAACCCCTCCAGCTACAGCTCCGACTTTTGCAGAGGCCTGGGGTGGGCTGGACAGGCAGGCCCGGGGGTCTCCACGCAGAGAGCTGAAGGGGCGGGAGGAAAAGTCAGCCAGTGGCAAGTTGGCTGTGTGCTTGTCTGTCCACTTATTCTGGCCTCAATATCTGAGGACTCCACTGGGCACCAGGCTGCCTCCCTTTCTCCATCAATGCTGACTTCAGGTAGACCCTCCCAGGCCCCATCCTGTCCCCCACAGGATGAACCCTGAGGGAGGGGCTTCACTGACCCCAACTGTTGCAGGAGAGCCTTAGTAAGTGCTCAGAAATGTTTGGAGATTGAAGGAGGGAGGGAACATAAATAACAATATGATAGCTGACACTCTCACCTTGCAATGAGCTACATACTGTATTAAACACATCACTAGCCCCATTTCACAGGTGAGGAAACTGAGGCCCGAGAGGTGGTGACTGCCCCACATCCCACAGCTAGTAAGTGATGAAGATGGTGGACACACCTGAGCTCTGGGTGGAGGTGAGGTGGGGAAAGTCTGAGGTGGGTGCTGGGGTGTGTGAGCACCAGGTGCTGGGGCTGCTGACACTTGCCTTCTCCCTTGCCGGGGAGCTGACAACTAAACTTGAAAGGTGGCAAGTGATAACCCAGTGCAGACAGCTGAGCAGTCTGCCAGGGATGGACTTTAACAGAGAACAGCACAAGGGCCTGGGGGCAGGTGCTCCTCAGTTCCAGGCGCAGGGACTGACCAGGCCCAGGCCCTGGCCCTGTTTCCCCTCCCAGGGGTTCTGATTTGCATGCAGCCAGGTCAGGACATGCAGACCAATTCAACGTTTGTCTGTCTGTCTATTTGTTTAACTCCTGCAAGGTAAGCAATGACTGGCCCCTGACGGCAGAGATTGGTGTGAGAGCTGGGATTTAATTCGAATGCCTTAGAAAGTTCCAGAGCAAGGGCAGCACGGTAGTGGTGGATGAGACTGAGAGGTAGGCAGGGGCCAGATCACACCCAGAATGCCACGTCGAAGACCTCGGATGTCACCAGGGGGCATGGGAAGGTCTCCAGCCTGCAAGTCTCCCTGTGCAGTCAGGGCCCACTCTGAGGGCCAGAGGAATTGACACCATCTGGGGACTGAGGGGAAGGGGTGGCAGAGTAGGGTCTCCACCAACAGGGACCCAGTCCTTGGCTGTAAGCCCACAGAAAAACTGGAGTCCCCCTATCTGTCCAACCCTCTGGAATGTGAGCCCCATGAAAGCAGGGACTGCCCCAAGGTTCACTGCTAGATCCCCAGCAAGTGGCCCAGTGTGTGCACATAGTAGGTGCTCAATAAACATGGGGTGAGTTGTCAGAAACTCAACACAGGACATGGTAGGGGCAAACATAGGGGCAACCACCCAGATGACAAAGAGGGAACCAGCCCCCCTATGGGACTCAAGCACTAAAAATGTTCTGGCTACCTCCCCCCTGCCCCCTTCCCCTGCTCCTTCCCCTCCTCCCCTCCTCTTCTTTCCTTCTCTCTCCCTTTCTTTCTCTCTTTCTCTCTCTCTCTCTCCCCCCATTCTCCCTCCCTTCACTCTTTCCCTCTTTCCTCTCTTCCTTCTCCTCCTGTCACCCTCCCTGACAAGCTGAGGCAGCTCATTGCCAGGACAGCTGACCCAGGACACGTGGCAGTATACAAGCTCACAGGAAGGGGAGATTGAGGGACAGGCCCATAACGGATACTGAAGGGGAGGGAATCACAGAGGTGTGGCGGGAAGAAATGGGGAGACGGAAATCCCGAGCACTTCAGCTGCTGGGGAACAAAGGGTCGGAGGAGAAACTGGCCCAAGGTCACCAGCAAAGGGATGCAAAGGGTGCCCTAGCTCCAGTGGCTCCGTGGTCATGAACATCAGCCACCCACCCCAGCCCAGCCCTGAGGTCCCTGCTGTAGGATTAATCTACAAACGAGAGCAGACACCCTTGGTGCTCCACCCAGAGGACATCCCTTCACTGTTAGAGCGTTGGTGTGTGCTTCCCCCAGGATCTCTGTGCCTCTGTGGGCGCAGAGCTAGGACTCTCTTCTGAGAACAGTACGCCTCCTGGGACCACTGGGTGCAGCCCGGGCAGCTTGAGCCATGGCTTGCGGCGGGACTCGAAGCCCGCTCTGCAGCATCCCTCCCCGAGGGGCCCCGCGGGGTCAGGCTGAGGCTGGGCTGGCCTGAAATCGCTACTGGCTGGTGTCTTCTCTTCCCTTCTCCTGCTTTCTTTACCCTTTCCTGGTTTTCCCCCGAGCGTTTTACTCATTTACCCACAAATTCCGCTTCAGGTCTGTCTCCTGGGAACCCAATCTAAGCCAACCGATTACCTTCCCAGTTAGCCTTTCGAGAAATCTAACAAAATCAATGCAGCTGCTTCCCAGGGAGAATGAATTACATTTACATAAATGTGCATACAGTTCCGGATCCCCCCAAAGTCTGCCCCCCTTGACACCCGGCACCCAGGTTAAGTAAGATCTGCCACTTTAGTGTGTGTGTCCACGGTGGAGGGTGACTGGCAACACCTGGGCCTGTGTTTGGCTCTCAGCCACCCACCTGCAGGTCGAATAACCTTGGGCAACTTCTCCTCTCCCGGCTCAGTTTGGGTGTAGTAACAGTGCCATCTTCACAGGACCCTCGCAGTGACTGGTTACAACGATCCATGTACCGTGTTAGCACAGCGCCCGGCACGTGGACAGCACAGTAGCAACTGAACCGATATGATTATTGCTGTTATTTTACCGGAGGTTGTTTCAAGTCCCTACTGATTTGCTTGTTATTAGAATAATTAAATATGCCAAGCCACTTGGAGGCCATTTAGAAACATATAGAAAGATTTGGTTCATTTCCAGGATGATGAATTCAGTAGTAGCTACTTCCCTGGCCTGTGTGGCTCAGGGGCTAGAGTGTCGGCCCTCGCATTGAAGGATCATGGGTTCAATTCCTGGTCAAGGGCACATACCTGGGTTCCAGGTTCAATCCCTGACCCCAGGCGCGATGCTTGTGGGAGGCAACCAATCAATGTGTCTCTCTCACATCAATGTTTCTCTCTCTTCCCTCCCCTATTCCCCCCACTTTTCCACTCTAAAAAGTCAATGGAGCCCTGGCCGGTTTGGCTCAGCGGTTAGAGCGTCGGCCTGCGGTCCTGAGAGACCCGGGTTCGGTTCCCGCTAAGGGCACGTACCTCGGTTGCAGTTTGTCCCCGGCCCTGGTCGGTTGTGCGGGTGGCAGCCACTCGATGTGTTCCTTTCGCATCGATGTTTCTCTCTCTCTCTCTCTCTCTGTTCCTCTCTCTCCCTCCCACTCTACCTGAACAAAAAATGGAAAAATGTCCTCGGGTGAGGATAAAAAAAAAAAAAAAGTCAATGGAAAAAATACCCTCAGGTGAGGATTAACACACACACACACACACACACAAAAAGAAGCAGTAGCTGGTTTACTTTCTCCTTTTTTTCCCCCTTTACATGTAACCTCGATGAAATCTGTAGACAAGTCCTGTGACGGACGATGTTACCAGACAAGAAACCCAGTTACAGAAAGTGGGGACAGGTAACCCGCCCGTCACAAACCTAGCGGAGTTTGTGAAGTGGGATGTCTTGGGACCCCTCCTCAGAGGGCGTTGGATGTGCCCATTCAAATGCTGTTGGGAGACCCCGAGGTGCTGCCCGCAGTGTTGCTATTTTTCTGGACACATCCTGAGGAGCGGAAACCTGGATCTGTTGTCTTAACTCCCATGTCTTCTGCTGGTCA
Source organism: Molossus molossus (assembly GCF_014108415.1). Lineage (NCBI taxonomy): Eukaryota > Metazoa > Chordata > Mammalia > Chiroptera > Molossidae > Molossus > Molossus molossus. Next base: position 20,430,275 of record NW_023425357.1, read on the forward strand.
TCAACCTGGGAACACAGCTGCTAAAATATCACTTCCGCCTCGTGGGTTCCCATGCAAACTGCTCCCAGAGCCGGGGAAAGTCGACGCTTTCCCTAGTTCACAACCTTTGCCTTTTCCTCTCCTTTCCAATTCAGGAACTGAGTGGAGTTCCTTTCCCCCCAGTGCTGGGCAGGAGAGGAAGCAGTTTCTGCCCACCACAGCCTGTGCAGGCGGAGACGTGGGTGGCCTGCTGGCTTCCTGCCTGCCCTTTGCCCCCTGTCACTCCTGCCACACATTCCCACTGCACCTGCCAGGCAGCCCACCTGGATTTCACCCACTCACCAGAGAGGAGCAGATGAAAGTGGCCAGGGGGTCTCCTTTAAGACAAAATGATGAGCTTCACTCACCAATGACACAGCCATCTGTCCCTCTCCACGGAGAAGCCACCAATTACACTGGGGCCCCTGTGCTCACAGATCATAGTAGGACATTTTTCACATGACCACCCTATTGCACCCCTAATGCCGGCTCAGTAGAGAAACACCTAGAGCAAAATAAAAAAGGATATCATAATGATGTCGGTAAGATGAGAACAATAACCAGTTACTGTGCAGGACCTACGGGGCCAGGCTCTATTATATATTTATATATTCCTCCTTCGTGTTCATCCACTGGCTAGATTCCAGTCTATCTCATCCCATGCTTGAGTCACCAAGGAGCTGTCATCCAGCTTGCATGCTTCTAGGAGTGTGGAGCTCATTCCTCTCCCAAGCCAGGAAGTTCTTCCACATAATGACCTGAAACTGGCATCCCTGCCCCTTCCTCCATCAGGCCTTTGGAACCAACCCCACAAAGAAGCCTGGTTATGACCCGTTAGACCCTAAATACAAGGGTCCTTCCTCCCTTTCGCTTCCTTCATCCCTTCTCTGGGGTCGGTCTCCATCCCGACCACCTCTCCCTGGTCAACAGGAGCCAACACTGACTGAAGACGTCCTTCATGCCAGGACTGGGTGGCCGTCCTCTCGGTCCTCACAATACTGCCATGGGAGGGCCACTGTTACCTGTTATACAGGTGAGCACACCCGAGTGTCAGAGAGGTGAGGCCGTGTGCACACAGGTGCCCGGCCAGAGTCCAAGGACCAGTCTCAACTCTTAGTCCTCAGCCTGGAAGTACTGTCATAACCCAGAAGTACTTCCGTGAACCTGGAAGCGCTTTGGCAGAGCCAGAAGACTAGGGAGTCTTTCAGGGCACCTACTAAAGGGTTATGAGCAGAAGGAGATGGAGGGAGTGTGCCTTAGAAACTGATGTGGAATGTTTTCCACAGCACACGTGTGTCTGCGCCTGCTCAGATCTGCCTGGAAACCATGACAACCCATTGCCCGGGGGCGGGGGGAGGCATTAGGGCACCCGGAGTCGGGGATGAAGGGGAGAAATCCTTTTCACTATTCTTTTTCACTGTTTGAAATTAGCTTTACCCTATATAATTATTACCTCTTTTGAAGTAGTTTTTAAAATGAAAAAAATTAAATATGAACCCCTGAAGGGCAGAGACACGAAATAATTGTCTGTCCCCGCGAGGTTTGATATCTGTTTGAAAGAAGAGGGTGGGAGGGAGAGGGTAGAGGAAAGGAAAGAGAATAGCCTAAGATAGCCTCTTGGAAGGTGTTATCCAAATTTGTATTCTGTTCAAATTTTATCACGTAGCAGCATGGTGCACTAGGCCGCCATGGTTCGGGGGGGGCCCTGGAATGCGCTGGAAAAGGACCTGTTTGCAGCTTTTATTTCTGCTCTGTCCAGCCCTGCAGATGCAGTGGATGAACGCCTTACGAAATCGTTACCTTTCGTGCTGACCACAGCAACCATCTCAGACACCAGTTGGAAAAGATGAGGGAAGTGTCTAATTTGAGCTGTGCTCTGGCCCCTGCCCACCAGCTCCACCCACCCACCCCTGCCAGGCCCCAGGCGGGGACCCTGGTCAATGCCCCAGCTCACTTGGCAGGAGCAACCTGAGCTGGTGGTGTTTGCTCTCAGGGTTTGGCTCCCAGCCCGGCCTGCCCCCCAGCCCTGCCAGGAAGAAGGGCCTCCCACCTGCGGGCCTCCCTGGGTGCCTGAGGGAGAGAAACGCTCTAGCAGCTCAAGCATTCCTCCCTGCAGGTGCCAGGTCCCTCCCCAGCGCCTCCACCCACAAGCCCTCAAGAACAGCAGAGGCTGCAAGTTTCATCAGTTCACGTCTCCGAGCAGACAGAGCCGGCAGAGCAACACCCAGAGGCGGGAGCCACAGGAAATGGCCGGTGGCTCCTGGGATGTGCCCTCGGGGCATCTCACACACTGCCCTGCCGAGGGAACTACAGGTCTGACCATGACCTGCTCCTGGTGTCCATGTCAACCCAAGAAGCCACTCGATGAGCGAAAAGGCACGAGTCCGAGGCTGTTTAGCTCAGTGTGGTTATGATAGCAAATAATGGGCAGCAGCCTAAATGTCCCCCAGGCAGGGCTGGGTGATGTGTACGAGAGTGAACCACAGGATGCGATACTTCCACAGCCATTAAGCATGTGGGCATGGAAGTACTTTTGTGGATGTGGAAATATGTTCTCAAGATGCTGCTCAATGGCAAAAGGAAATTACAAAATAGTGAATGTTACATGACTCTGATTTTGTAAAACACAACACACACAGAGAAAATGTCTGCAACATCATTTGGGCTGTACTCCAAAACGTTTACAAGATTCTTTCCAAGGGCAGCGTTACAGAAGATGCCTCTTTCCTTCTTTCTTTCTTTCTTTCTTTCTTTCTTTCTTTTTCTTTCTTTTTCTCTCTCCTTCTCTCTTTCTCTCTTTCTCTCTCTCTCTCTCTCTCTCTCTCTCTCTCTCTTTTTCTTTCTGTTAATATGTGCACTCTAAATTTTTTGTGAAATGATAACTTTTCTTAACTTTTTTGAGGTATACTTCTCAAACCATAAAATGCACTTATTTGAAGTGTACATGACAAGTGTGTGGACAAGTTTATACCACCCATATAAAAACCACCAGAAACTTCTTGCAAGCCCCTTTTAGGACATCCCTGCCCCCACCCCCAATCCCGGCCCCAAACAATCTTCGATCTGCTTTCTGGTACTCTGTCAGGTTTGTGTATGCTGGAGTTTCATGTAAGCAGAATCACACTGTATGTTCTCCTCTGTGTCTGCCTTCTTTCACTCAGCACAACGTTCTATGTATCAGTGGGGGGTTTTCCCTCCTTTTTATAGCTGAGTAATATTCCACTGTATAGTTTTGCCATACTCTGTTTCTTCATTCACCTCTTGAGGGGCATTTGGACTGTTTCCAGTTTGGGGTTACAATGACAACGCTGTTATTCAGGTTCAAATCTTTCTGTGGACGCATGTTTGCGTGTCTCTTGAGAAAATGGGTGGGAGTGAAGTTGCTGGGTGATATGGTAAATGTATGTTTAGTTCTATAAGCAACTATGTACCTGTTTTACAAAGTGATGATATAACTGTCCATTCCCACCAGCAACGGAAGTTCCGGTGGCCCCAAGTTCTCGCCCACAGTGGTGTCGCCAGGCTTTCTAATTTAGCCGTTCAAACGGGCGTGTGTCTCCTGGTTCCCATGTGCATCTCCCTGGCAACTAGTGCGGGTGAACATCTTTAAAGATTCATATGTCTTTCTGTGTGAAATGTCTCCTATTTTCCCCATTTTTTTTTTTTCATAAAGTTGCTGGCTTATGATTTTTCTTTTTCAGTTTATTTTTCTTTTTAAATATACTGGATACAAGTCCTTCATCAGACATCTGCATCAGAAATATTTTCTCCCAGTCAGTGACTAAAAGGGGTTTTTCCATTTTCTTAATAGAGTCTTTTGAAGAACATAAGTTTGAAATTTTGATTAAGTTCAATGATCAATGTTTTCCTTAGACGGCTGCTTGTGTTTTGTCTATGAAATCTTTGACTATCCTGAGGTTTTAAAGATTTTTCTCCTGTGTTTCCTCGTGAAGTTTTATAGTTTTGGCTTTTATATTTAGGTTTATGGCCCATTTTAGTTTAATTTTAGAAATGGTGTGAGATAATGTTTGAGGTGCATTGTCCCATAATCTAAGATCAGGAGCCCGTGGCGACCCTTGGTTTGACAGTACGCTCACCTTCCACCACCAGCTCCAAGGTGGCCCGTGGGACACTCATGCCCTCGACACGAGCAGGTGTGTCCGTGCTGCTCTGCTGAACCCTCACGTAGTGGAATGTCTGGTCCGTTCCCCCGCCAGGGTAGTTCAGAGGTGGTGAGACACCTTGATGCTTTAAGCCATTTCCAACGTCGCCATCCCTGGCTCCTCTCCCGCCTCGCAGGGAACGGTGGCTCTGCAGGGCTGTGGTCACGGTGGTCCCGGCAGCACAGCTTGACCACAGAAGCCTCAGACCTCCGCCTGTCATCAGGTTCACTTAATCCCCGAAAAGAACATGATAATCTATGGCATCCTCGGCAGGATTGAGGACATAAAGCATGATTTATTGCTCCTGAAGCATGTCCTTTTCGTTTCCAAACTGCCTTGGGGAACAATTCCTCACCATGTCAGCAGCTGGCTCAGGAGAGGAAGAAAGGGGGAGCATGAGGAAGAGGGAGCTGGGACTGCGCATGTGCCCTGGCCCCAGGGAGCCTCACCCGGGACCCCGCTGACCACCTCAGGCCAGGAAGATGTCTGGCCTCCAAGTCCTAGGAAGGAGACTCTGAGGACCTTGGTGTGACCCGGGCTCCTGGGCCCATGGGAGGGGCCCTGGGTCTTCCACACTTCCTGCCCTCCCTGGCCCAGCGGCCCTGGTTTTATTAGAACCAGTTGCAGATGAGTTTTCTAGAAACAACAGAGCTGACCTCATCGCCTCTCCCTGAGCAGAGGAAGCGCACACAGCGAGAGCTGGGGTAGGTGAGCGTCTCCCTGGGTCCGCCCTGAGCCCTCACCCAGGAGGACAGTCCATCCTCATTGCACTGCACAAGGAGGGACCTCCTTGACCACCCCACTGTGTTAAGATTTCAAGGTTCGCATTTCCCTGACACTCCTGCCCGGGTCCCAGGCCAAAGTCCTCGTTCTAATTAGTGTGGTCAGTGGATTTCTCAATTTCCAGTCAACCAATAATTTCTAAGCTCCCAAGTGCCCCAGGCCCCGGTTAACCTGTTGTGACACTAACAAGGACACAGTCCCTGCCCTTGGGAAGCTCCTGGCCAGGCAGGGAGTGGGCCCCTTCCCGCATAACTGCTGCCCAAGCAGTAGGAACGTTCAGCCACATCACCTGAGACCTGGCTTCTCTGGCCTGAGGGGGGGGGGACACCAACGCCTGGGGGATCGACGGGGCTTCACGGGGGAGACGATGGGGCTTGATGGCCTTAGGACAGGGTTCCTCAACCTCAGCACGGTCGGCACTCGGGGCCGGATACTTCTTGTGGGGGGGGGCATCCTGTGCATCATAGGGTGTCGAGCAGCATCCCTGGCTTTGACCGGAAACACGCACACCACCAATTTCTGACAACCAGAAACGCCTTCAGATATTGCCAAATGTCTCCTACGAGCAGAACCACCCCTGGTTGAGAAGCGCTGGCGCAGGGAACGGGACCTTTTCTAAGTGGAGAATAAAGGAAGAGCGTTCCAGGAGCAGAAACCACCCCAATGCGGGCACGGTCCAGGTCAGGCTGAAAGTAGGAGGCGTGGTGGTAGGCAACGGCAAACTATGGGATGTCTCACTAGGAAATACGGACTCTATCTTATAGGCAATGGGGAGCCACGGAAGGTTATTAAGCAAGGGAGTGACATGATCAGGCTTACTATTGTAAACAACCGCTCTATCAGTGATGTGGAGGCAGGGAGAGCTGTTAGGAGGCTACTGCAATGGTCAAGCGAGAGAGGACATACACAGACACAAAGAGGAAGGTCATTATACAGGGATGTCACCAGGCAAGATCTGTAAGGGCTACAGGAATTTGGACGAAGAATATGCTCAAACAATGATTGAGGGAAGTCCCAGCCAATGGAAGTTTGTGTTAAGCCTTGAAGGGGGTGGCCAGGAGGGAGTGGGCATTCCTTCAGTGAGGTGGGGCTGCAGGTTAGCCTGGCTGAAGTGAAGGGCATCACCTTCAAGATGCCAAGTTAAAGGACCTGGGCTGGGTCCTAGGCCACATGTGCAGAAGGCCATGCACGGTGGTTCAGGAAGATGTTGGAAGATGATGTGCAAGATGACTCATGCTCACGCATCCAACCGCCATGCTGCCCCTGGGGAGGGGAACCCAGGATAAAGCCCCTCACCCCCCCCCCAGGTTCTTACAGTTATCTGACCCCAGAGGACTTTGCAGATGCACACAGAACGAGTCAAAGGCTGCCCTGCCCAAGTGTCTCCCCATCAGCCAGAACAAGCCCAACAATTTCCTCAGAGCAGGTGTAAACCCCAAAAGGAGAAATCTGATTTCATGTAGCCAACCATGGGAATGGGAGTGAGACCAGGCGATGCAGAAGGCCGAGTCTGAGTACCTGCTTGCAGCCCCTCCCACCACACCACTCCGTGTGTCCCGTATCTTACCGCACTGGGCCCTGGGAGGTCTGGGAGGTCCTGCGGCCACATCCAAGAAAGGGGCCGGGACTTCACTGTGGCACACCCCACATGTCTGGCCCTGTGCCTGGAACTGATGCTCAAAGAATATGCATGAGGCCAAGCTGCTGCTTTGCCCATTAGACAGGCTCTGGAACCATCCCATAAACACACCTTCGAAAGACCAGCTTCTTCTGTGAAGCTATGTGAGGAGTCAGCACCTTTTTATCCAAAGGCAGAACTCTGCGCCTCTTTATCTGACCCGCGGAGACTCGGCAGGGCCCGAGGGTTCTGAGAAATGTGCCCACACAGAAGGTGGGAGAGAAGCATGAAGCATCAACACAGATTACCCGGCAGGCGGAATGGCTCTCTCGGAGCAGCAGGGGCATTTCTCATCGTGGACACCCCGTGTTCTGGCCCCAGGACTGACCTCCTCACAAACAAATACTTTTCGATTGAATTTTTGCTGCCGTTTTCTCCGCCGAGTCTCGCTGCTCTGATGGGTAATGCTTAATGACGATAGGAATGTGGTAGGAAATACTCGGGGTGTCCCCAGAGCCAGGTGCTGAGCTACGCTCAGGGGGCTCATCTCAGCCTCACAGCCGCACTCTGAGCTCACCCCTGTTGTCTCCTCATTTCACAGATGGGATGGAGGGTGTGAACTTCAGGCACATGCTGTGCTCTGCTGCTCCCCAGGAGCTCATGGAGGGAGGGGGCTCCCAACCCCCGGCCTGGCACACGGAGGGGGCTTGATCAGCATCCCTCTGCCTGACAAGCTCCAGCCCCGTCAGGTGCGGCCTCTACACTTGGACGTATTGAAGTGAGGACACCAAGGCACAGAGAGGTTAGATGTCTTATCCACAGCCACACAGCAGATGAGCAATAAGCTGGGAGTGATGTTCTCAACTAGGAAACCACAGTCACCCCAGCGGCGTGTACTCAGTAAACACATGCTGAGTGACTCAGAAGTGAAGTCCATGAATAGGGTGTGAGAGCCAGGGTGCCTGGTCACGATGAACGTCACCATCACCACCGTCACCATCATCATCATTAGTAGTACTAAGGCGAGGGGCATGTCCTTCTCCAGGCTGACTAGGAACAAGGCAGAGATTAGAGCCAGCTCCCGGATGCCCAGGCCAGTGATCGCAGCCCCACTCCGAGCCTTTGGTGTGCCCAGTGAGGTCCACCTGAGCGTGGTCACCCCGCTGAGTCCACTGGCAGCCCTCCCTGCCTCTCCCTCCTGGGGACCTGAGACCAACACCTTCCCCCCAGGGTCCCAGACTTCTTCCTACACAGACCCTGGGCCAAGTGTCTGCCCCAGTTTCCTGCCTGGAATAGCCCAAGGGTCAAGGTGACACAGACCAAGAGTGTGGGCTTGGACGGTGGGTGGACCTTTGCTGCACAACTTTGCTGGGCAGTTTTCCTAACCTCGTCTCCCTCGTCAGGGCAGTGGGGACAAGAACAGACTCATCTCGTAGGGGCATCGTTCCCTCTCCCGAGAACAGGGGTGCCCACGTTCAGCTCCAGCTCTGACAAGCTCACACCCGTGAGCTCCAGGGCCAATCCTGGGCATAACCAAGCTCTCTTCCACCAGAGCCAACACAGGGCATCTCCGTGGGCTGCAGGGATGAGGCAGGTGGGGGGCAACAGTGCTGCCCACCTGGCCAGGTTGCACCTAGGGCAGTGTCCCCAAGTGGTCACTGACATGGACCCAATCAATGGTCATTGCCTTGGCCCAGAGTTGATTGCCAGGGGCCCACTGGTTTGGAAGATTCATCTACACTGTTGCGTGTACTGATGCCGCTATTTCTTCTGTTGCTGAGCAGTACTCCACTGTCAGACTATACCACAGCTGGTTCATCTATTCACTACCCATGGATGCTTGGGTTATTGCCAGCATGGGGCTATTATCAGTGAAGCCAGTGTGGACATTTTTGTACAAGACTCTTGGTGACCTATGCACTCATTTCTCTTGGGCATCTCTAGGAGGGAAATGCCTGGATCGGGTTCCCATGTGCCTGTATCAGTTTAGCCCCCACGAGCCGTGTGTGAGAACTCCAGCTGTTCTGCCTCGTCTCCACCCCTTCATACTCAGGGCGGGGTGAGCTGTATCCCTGTGATGTTGATTCACATTTATCTGGTGAGGACTGATGGGCAGCAATATCTTATATGCTTCCTGGACAGGTTGTATCTTTTATGGAAGTGCCAATTCGAAGCTTTTGCCCAGCTCACCAAAAATATGCACTTGCCTGCGCTCCATTTCTTCCACCTCAGCCCTGCAAACTTCACAGTCAGGAGGTCTCATCACTGTACCCAGCCCCTGGCACAGCCCTGGCTCACCGTGGGGGCTCCCCAGATATGTGGCTGACAGAACCATTAGCTTTGCCCCTCAAAGCCCAAGCTGCCCCGCATTGCCTTCTGCCTTGCAGCTCAGATAAGAAAAGACACAGCCCTTTGATGGAGCGCCCAGGTTCTGAAGGCGAGACTGCAGAGAGGACTTCCAGCTGCCCCGTGATAACCGCCTCTGACAGCTTCCCCGGGGAGCTCGTCTTGCAGAAGACACAGGACTCAAGTCACCTCCCAGCCTGGTCCAGACACCAGGGCATCCCTGGGAGCTCAGATCTTCCTCGGAGGTTAGATCAAAGACCCCGCTCCTCTTAAGAGGCAGGCATTTGGATTGTGGAGATAATTGGGTCATGGGGTGAGTGAGCAGAGATAACTGTGGGGAGATTACTGGGTCACCTGAAACCCTAATTCCTTGAGTGTGTGGAAGATTCTGCCAGATCCTCACACCCTGGGAAGCCCCTGGTTTAGAGAACTCAAAGTGGAAAATCTCACCCAGGTGTCCAAAACCTAAAAGGATATCACAAAAAATCCAGAAACCCCGTGTTGGAGGCGGGAGTTCATACGAGTCCAATGACCCTGGCAGCCCATCTGATAGAATCTATTAAGTCTAAGCAGAAGTGTTATTTCTTTGTGTGGCAACACTACCCCAGGTGTATGCCCCCCCAGAAATACACCCACATGATCACCAAAAGGCACATTCTAGAATGTTCATAGCAATACTGATACTAATAGCCCCAAATGGGAAACTACCAAAATGTCCATCCACAGGGGCTAGTAAATAAATTGGGTTGTGCTAATGCAATGGATACCCCAGAGCAATGAAAACGAACACACTGTCTCTACACACAGCACAGGGGAATCTCACAAACATGATGCTGAGAAAAAGAAGCCAGACAGAGAAGAGTAAATACTCCATGATTCTATTTGTATGCACTTCAAAAACAAATAGCCTAACCTGTGCTGTTAGAAGTCAGGAGAGCGGTTGCCCCTGGGCTGGGGAACCAAGAGGAGGCACAAGGGGGCTTCAGGGGATGGGTCAAGTTCTGTGCTTTGACCGCTGCTGGTTACTGAACTAGGTTCAGGTTGTGAAACGCCACCGAGGCACCCCTTAGCTCTGTGCATTTCTGCACACGTATATTAATTACGCTGCCACCAGGGTTTCTTTTTAAAAGGGAGAATCCTTGGCATCAGAGACACCTAAGCTTACACCTGGAATCCACCCCTTGGCAAGTAACTTTGCCCCCTGACCCTCACCTCGCCTGTACAATGGGAGAGGAGCACTCTCTCCCCCCTTGGCTTGCGATCAGGATGCTGAAAAGAGAAATTGCGTGTGTTCGACGGACCCCTGGAAACGCCGTCGGAAGCCCTAGGAAGCCGGTACCCGCCGAAAGGAATAAAAGGAAAAGAAACGTTACAGTATTTGACAGGGTACCCCAGTTTTATTCAAGGACTAAGAAACAAGGATGAAAACAGGGCTCAACAGAACAAAGCGTGCCGTGCACAGAACAGACTTCCCTTTCAACCCAAAGACAGGCTATTTATTTGAACAAGAACTTGCACACGTCGCTTTTTATCCCTGTTGGAGCATATTTTATGTCACCACGAATTTCATGGTTATTAAGAGCTGCAAAGAAAAAAAATCCTTTTAAAACGGCCTGTTTGTAGCAAGCGGCAGGCAGGTTTTCAAAGCAACAAGAATGGCAAGGGATTAGAAGGGCCTTTGAAAGTTGGCGATGCACAGAACTGACTGAAATGGAGCACACGCACTGACCAGCACCCAGCCCTGCCACTTCTGGGTACCTCCCCAAGCAAAAGAGGGATGGGTGCTAACCAAAAGACACCTGCTGGAATGTCTGTTTGCAGCCGCCCTATCCAAACAGCCACTGATGGTAAGATGGATAAATGAATCAGGACATCTTCCCACTGTGGACTACTATACAGCAATGAACATGAAAAACACAGCCACACACCCACAAACATAATTATGAGCAAAAGAAGCTGGACACAAACATATACACACTCTATGACTCCATGGCCATAAAGCCCCAATTCAAACAAGCCCGCTGTGTGGTGATGGGGGTCAGCATAGTGGTTCCCGGAAAGGGGTAGTTATGGGAAGGGGGCACAGTGGGAACTTCAGGGGTGGGGTCATGTTCCGTCCCTTCACCTGGGAGCTGGTATCACGCCATGCACACTTAGTGATGGTCACCCAGTGCTGCATTTATGATGAGGTGCTTTTCTGTATGTGCTCTGTATTTCAATACAAAAGCAGGATAAGTTAAAGCACATTTTAAAATGTGGCCTGGAGAAACCTTGTGTGAAGAGTTGGAAGATCTACCTAAACCTGAACCTAAAGAACCCCTTGGAAAGTGAGGGCTAATGTACCCATAGTCCACACACACACACACACACACACACACACACTTATTAGGTAATAATTCTAGGCAGGTTATTTCACCTCTGTGTCTCAGTAGCCTCATCTGTCAAGTGGAGATAATATAAAATACCTTCGTCACAGAGTTATTGTGAGAATTGAGTGAATTAAAATATTTGAAGATTTCACAGAATAACTTTATAAGTATTAGCTATTATTTCCTACACAATGGAATAAAACAGTAGTGCATTTCTCCCTCCATGTCAGAGTAGGAGGCTGGGCTAGATCTATGTTCCCTAAATGTCATCCCAGTGAAACCATCACATTTACTAGATCGGCATGCCACCTGTATCTTTTGCTTACTTAATATATTTCTTTCAATCAACTTTTTGGAACTTAGAATTGTATTTAGAAGGGAAACCGTTTATCAGCAAAATAAAAGGGAAATCGGTCTCATAACTGAAAGGGAACCCTAAAAATCAACACAGCTCCACATCCTTGTCCACAATCTCAAACTCCAAAGCTCCAAGAAGAACACGATTTTAGTGGTTTGGTTTGGTTTGGTTTTTAATTTCTTTTTTTTTTTTTTTCCCCTCTAAATTTGGCGCATTCTCATTTGATGGCAAAACCTGACCTGCTCAGACTTGAGGCTTTTCTGGCTATTTATTCCACTCGGCATGAAAATCATGTTTCCCCGAAAAAAAAAAACAAATAGAAAAGAATAGACTCCATTAATGATATTCAATAAGTCACCGTATAAAGCACCACATTGCCTTTCTAAAATCCAAAAGAAATAAGGATTTCAAAATACTTCTGGCTCAAAATTGTGGCTAGAAATTTTGTGGTAGAAACGAAGTTAGGGAATAGATACATATGCACACACCCACATCCAAAGGAAATAGGAAAAAGCCTTACGCTCCCAAAAAGCTCCAGGTTCCGATGTCCACTGGCCTGGACGTCCAAGAGGGCCCTGCAGCGTGGCTGGCAGCTGATGGCGCGGGCATCCGACAGCTCGGCCGGGCTGTGCGCGAGCACCCCGCGGCCGCTCCACTGTGGCCAAGGTTCCGTGGCAAGTAGGTCGTCCTACACGGCAAGCTGGACGTCGTACATGTTGGACATCGTACGTGGCAAGCTGACGTCATACAAGTTGGACGTCGTACGTGGCAAGCTGACGTCGTACAAGTTAAACGTCATACGTGACAAGCTAGACGTCGTACAAGTTTGACGTCTTACGTAACAGGGTGGACGTCTTAACGTGGCAAGCTGCACGTCATACAAGTTGGACGTCACGTCGTACGTAGCAGGATGGACGTAGTACCAGTGGGACGTCGTACGTGGCAAGCTGGACGGCGTAGGTGACGGCTGGCTTCCCCCAGATCGAGTCCTGATAGAGCCAGGCGGAAGCTGCTGCTCTCCTGACGTAGCCTCAGACGTCATGCTGCCTCATTTCTGGTAACTCTCTGTGTCACATGGTCACAGATGCAAGAGGTGGAGACAGAGATCCCACCTGACAATGAGAAGAGAAGCAAAGACCGTGGTGGTCGTGTTCTAAATGCGCCATATTTGACAAGCTTTAGTGTTGGTTGAGTTTGTACAAGCTTGTACTTTTTTCTAATTAAAAAAGAAGACGTTTGCATAGCCGTTTTCTTTGCTGCATGGGCTATGAAGTCCAAAGATCCCCACTCCATCATCTACTGAGGATGTGAGGCCGAGTGAGTCACTGGGCCAGCAGAGTGACCTTCCCAACTTGGACGTGTGCTCCACAATTGATCTGACCCCTTTCCTACAACTTTGACAGTTCCCTCGCGTCTCCATCAGTTACACTTGTGCCCCATTGGAGGCTGCAATGCTGGCTGGAGGGAGAGACCCCTACCAAGTCCCCCTAACATGCTGTGCTGGAATGGTGACCCTTTGGGAATTTCCCTCCAGCCCTGTCCAGTCCCCTTCCTTCCCCACCCACCCCACCCCCACCTCCCTCTAGATTCCTGCGCGCTGGGAAGTCCAGAAGCCTCCAGCATCCTCCATCCTTCCTTCTTGTGCCAAACAAGGGCCCAGAGGGTGAGAAGCGCCTCAAGGCTGAAGGAAGATGGTTATCCTGGTGTTTGGAGGCCAGCGGCCCCTCTGAGACTCCGTAAGGACAATGCTGGGCAAAACAGCTTAGGAGTTCTAGGTGGTTTCCATGGCTTGGAACTTATAACCTTATTTTCTTTTTTTCCCATGTAGAGAAAACACTTTGGCTCCCGGCCAGCCTCTGACCAGCAGCTTCTAATTACCCATGAGGGGAGAAAAAAGCAGGCTGGAGACAAGCAAGGGGTGCTGAATCATGGAGAGCAGGGACAGGAAGCCCAGAAACTTCCCCCTCCCCAGGCCATGAGGACACTGTGCCGGGGAGAGGGCTCCGGTTTGGGGAGGCCTGGACCTGTACACTGAGGCTACGCCCAGCGGATTCCCTGTGACCTGGAAGTGCAGCCCTTCAGGGCAAAGGAAGACCATCCCTCCCCGAGGACGGTATTAGTCAATACACTAGCTGCTGTAACAAATGGGCCCTAAAGTTTCAGTGGCATCACACAGTTTATTTTTCACACTGGATATAATCCAGGGCCTGGTTAGCAGGGAGCACTCACTCATTTAGGGACGCAACCTCCTTTCATCTATGGTTCTCTGTCCCCAGGGGCGCACAATTTCCTCTCTCAGATCCTCCCTGGCCCATCAACAAACAGGAGGGAGAGAAGGGTGGAGAAGACACACTGTTCTTAACCATGGAGTTAGCCAATGCTGCCAAATATATATTATGTGAGCCACTTGTATAATTTTTAATTTTCTAGTTACCATAGTTTTAAAAGTAAAAAAAAAAAAAGAGGGGTAGCCCTGGCCGGTTTGGCTCAGCGGTTAGAGCGTCCACCTGCGGTCCGTAGAGACCCGGGTTCGGTTCCCGCTAGGGGCATGTACCTCGGTTGCAGTTTGTCCCTGGCCCTGGTTGGTCGTGCGGGTGGCAGCCACTCGATGTGTCCCTTTCACATCGATGTTTCCCTCTCTCTCTCTTCCTCTCTCTCCCTCCCACTCTGTGCAAAAAATGGAAAAATGTCCTCGGGTGAGGATAAAAAAAAAAAAGAGGGGTAGATATTAATTTTAATAATTTATTTTTAACCCAATATACCCAAAACATCAACATGTGATCAATATAAAAAATATATATATAACATTTTACATTCATTATTTCACACTAAGTCTTCAAAATCTGGTGTGTTCGTTACACTCACAGGTCTTAATTTGGATGCTAAATTTTCACTGGAAATACTTGATCTGCATTTATTTAGTGTTCAGAAAATCTCTAGGTGGAAAGGTCGATTCATCTACCAAGTTGGTGCAAATAGGCCTAGGAGTTTTCTTAACAGCTGAATCAAGAATCCGTTTTCTAGTTAAAATTAATTAAAGTTAAACAATATTGAAAATGCAGTCCCTGGGTCACAGGGGCCACAGTGCAAGTGCTCTGTGGCCACACTTGGCTCGTGGAGACCGTGTAGGACAGAACAGCTCTGGAACTTGGACCAAATCTACAATTACCCCTGGGATCCCTCATTACAGGGAAAATCTGTGAGAATTACTTCTTCCCCAGGCTCATTTGAGAAAGAAACAATCGTACTGGGAAAATAACGGAGGCGCTGAGACTGGTCATTATTCTTATTTTTCTGCGGCCGCGCCTCTGGTTTCCCAGGGCTCTTGTCTGACAAATGGCAGCCTTGTGCCCCCCAGACCCCACTGGGGAAGGCAGCCTGAACCTTTAAAAGAACAGACCCCGGTGGCCGTCAGTGCCTGGGGACAACCTGGATAATTCCTGGACAGTTCTCTGTCGGCGGGAAGACTATAGGTGAGACACATGGCTGTTGAGCAGAGTCAATACCCTGAGACCCCGCAGGCCAGGGGGCCACATGGCCCCGGAGAATCTGGATGCAATTCCGGTCACTCACAGGACGGGGCTCCAGGTCACCCACTGGGTCGGTTATGTAGGGCTGCTGCATGAGTGCCACCAACTAGGGGGCTCAGAAGGACGGAAATGCGTTCTCTCACAGTTCTGGAGGGCTGCTCAGGGTGTTAGCAGAGCAGGTTCTTTTTCAGAGGCTCTGAGGGAGAGGTCTTTCTCCCGGCACGTGGGGTCACTGGCCATCCGTGGTGCTGCTTGGCTTGTAGAGGCACCACTCCAAGCTCTGCCTCCGTCTTCAAATGGCCTCCTCCCTGTGTGTCTGTGTCCAGATGTCCCTCTTCTTATAAGGACACCAGTCAGATTGGATTTAGTACCCACTCTAGTCCAATATGGGCTCATCTTAACATCATCACATCTGCAAAGACCCCACTTCCCAAAAAGGTCACATTCACAGGTATGGGGGTTAGGACTTGAACATATATTTGGGGGGACCCAAGCCACAACAGCACTTTACAGTCATCTATTCATTGAACCTCAATCCACCCTAGGGGGTTAGTGACCCTGGGATCCCCATTTCACAGACAGGAAACGGAGACTGGGCAGTGGAAACCCAGCTTGTCAATGACAATCCTAAGTCTCCAAACCGGTCCTTCACCAGAGCCTGCTCACTCATTCACTCCCTCCAGTCACTTCCTGGGACTCTCGGGACCTTCCAGCTCAGAAACTAGGATAGTTCTTACGAAGGACAGTCCGTAAAACCCCAGGCAATCTGCTCGGGTTCAAGCCTCCTCCGTTCAATGACCTGGGATGCCAGTTCCGATAGATGACAAGCACTTCCGTATGGAATTGACCAGGACTCTGAAAAATGCCATTTGATATTTCTCTGCTCCTTCCGACCTCAGCCAGCCTGGAACACCATATGGAAAACTCCAGACACAACATGTGAAAACGAGCTTGTCTTCTAATTAGCTAATGAGAGGCCCGGGATGGCTGTCCTATTTCCAAAGAGGGCATGCGCCCACCTGCGGGAGCCCCTCCCCCCCGTCTCAGCATCCCTCCTCACACCTGGCCAGGGGGCCCTGAGGACAGCATTGATGACAACAGTGACTTTGCTGCCAGGTCCCGCCCTCCAGGCACTGAGGCGGGGGCAGAGTCAGGATGCCCGAGAGAGGGGATGGTGGCCCCCCACCATTCCTCAGCAAGCTGAAGGCTCTCCCCAAGTGACAGGGAGAGGAAGGGCCCTCTGAATGCACCCACGGCCTGAACTTGGGGAGGCCCAGGCTTTGATCACAGCCCGGCATGCGGGCTGGAACCCAGCCATTCTCCTGCATCTCATTAGGGGAGCCCCCCCACCCACGCCAGAACATCAGACAAGCCTGGCATTCTGTTTGACCTAATAAAGCCTGGCTAAATTGCCCTGTCTCATTCCCGGAGAAATGAGCCCTCCTCCAGTTACTCCCCTAAGAAAAGCCTCTTAGAAAATGCTGCAATGAGGGCAAAGGAAGGCGCTCTCTGCCTGCTCCGGAGCAGGACTCCTAAATCCCAGGCGGATCTCCAGACAGCCCGAGAGGAGTCTGTGCGGGATGTGGGCGCTCCCGGAGAAGGCAGGGCCTCCCACAGGCTAGGGGGCTCTTGTCTCCCACACTGGCAGGTGACATTGAGCATTAAGGAAAAATTGGCCTGGCCAGGTCAAGGTAGAGGTGGAAAGCATTTGGCTTTGGTAGGAAATATGGGGGAGGAGGGGGAGATTGAGCACCTTTCACAAGGTGCTGGGTTTCCCAGAATTAACGACAGATTATAGCCCTGCAGAATTTGGCCTGAGATCACCCAATCTGGATTTGGAAAACATGGTAGGATTGGTTTGAATGCTTCTCGAAAATATTTACTTCCTCCCTTCCCCCCCACACCTGATTCCTGACTTGCAGGAAGTTTTGGGGGGAGCTCTCCTGGGAAGGGAAAGGAAGAGAAGGAGGCAGGCCTGGGTGCTGGGAGAAGCTGGTTTCAGGAGAGACCTCAGCTGTCCCCGTGGAGAGCAGCAAGGGTTAGGTGACCCTTCAGAACCAGCCCCTGTTGGAGCAAGAGTTCAGGGCCTTGAAACCCCTACGTTGATCAGTCATTGGATGTGAACTGCCCCACACTATGGTAAGGTGTTATAAAATTATGCATAGCGTGCCCAGCCGGTATGGCTCAGTGGACTGAGCGTCATCCCATGGACTGAGAGGTCCCGGTTCGATTCCTGGTCAGGGCACATGCCTGGGTTGTTGGCTCCATCCCCAGTAGGGGGCGTGCAGGAGGCAGCCCATAGATGTTTCTCCTCACATGGCTGTTTCTCTCCCTTCCTTTCTCTCTAAAATAATAAATAAATTATGCAAAGCAACTGTATACATTGGTCTAAGAATTAGCTTAGAGTTGCAATTAAAGAAAATCTTACTAAACAGCATATTTTTAAAAGGAGGTTATTTTCATATATTCTTTTAAAGCTAAAGGCCCAATTTACTATGAAATGTCAGTCCATTTTAAGCAAATTCCCTTTTTCAGTTCGTAGCTTACCTGCCGAGACTACACCCACGGCAGGCATTGCTAATCAATCACAGGGCACACCAGACTCTAATTCACACTCCTTTCAATATGACGCTCTCTCCGACTGAAGCACCCTCTTCCTCCCTCCCCCCAGCTGGATTTTATTTTTTGTGGTACATGCCCCTACTGGGACTGAACCTGGGACTTTCTGGTCCGCAGGCCAACGCTCAACCGCTGAGCCAAACTGGCCAGGGCCCCTGGCTGGATTTAGTTTAAATTTTTCTCCAAAACTACTTTCCAGGCCATTGCCAGGCTGGTGATCTGTGCCTTCCCCAGGCTTGCCCTAGGTATCTCACCACACTGCAGGTGTCTGCTTTCTTGTCTGTCTGTCCCACCAGGTGTAAGCTTCATGAGAGCTCAGGTTCATGTCCTGTTCACCGTGACCCTCCAGGGCCTGGCACATAGTAGGAGCTCATGGTGAGCATTGCAGAAGTATCCCCAAGATCCCTTCTGTCCTGCTCTTTGTGATTTAGACGTCGATGTGAGGAGGGGTTGGTCCTACCCCAAGGTTCAGGTGAGATCAACCCAGGTAAGTCAAACCTAAACTAATCAGAGCATGGTATTCCTCTGGCTGGAAAAATTGGACCAGAAATGGCCACATGATCCATCTGAAGTGATGGGGAGACTATTGGAGGCTTCTGGGAAAGAAGAGGCTTCTCCTAGGAACCAGCTCTTTCTCCTTATGAATGGGTGGTATATGGAGGTGAGGCCTGGAACTTCTGCAGCCCTTTTGCAACCTAGAGGGAAACCAGCCTGAGAATAAGCTAGCACTTCAGAAAGAAAGAAATCAGGCCCTTGGTGACACCATAGCAGTACTAAACCGAACCAACGCTGAAGCCCACCCCATCTCCGGAACATTCCTTGCATGTATTGATCGGTTATTGTGTCGGCCAATACAACTGGGCTGAGCCCCTGGGTCCCACCTCTCTGACTCAGCCACTTAGTTCAAGTCACTTTGCCTGCTGATCCTGGGATCCAAAGGTCTTGAAAACAGACAGCCTGGGTTCAAATCCCAGCTCTAGCGCTTTCTCCCCACGGGACCTCGGGCAAGTCCCATCGCCAACTTGAGTCTCGGTTTCCTCAGACCTAAAACGTGGTCAATGCAAGTCCTCTGGACCAGGCGTTAGGCCTCGCTTCCCCTTTCACGCTGTCTCCCAGGTTCCCACTCCACCCGGCCACTGCTGATGGTCACAAAGTGAATGGACAACCCCAAACCCTCCAGCAGAGGGACTGTACCAAGGATCAGCACCTCTGGGGGTGGCTCTTTCTGGAACCAAGAGTTTTATTTTTTTCAGAAACGTTAATATAGCACTCACTTGATGCCAGGCTGTTCTACCTGCTTTGCAGATATTAACCTGTGTGTCATCAACAAATATATGAAGTGGGTACTGTGGCTACAGCTATGAGAAACACAAGGCCCAGAGAGGTTGAGTGACTTGCCTGACATCACACAGGCAGTGGGTGGTGGAGCCTGAGTTTGAACTCAGGAGGCCTGTGGCTCCAGTTGGAACACGTAGCCACCCGAAGATGTCGTCATCAGGTGTGTATTTGCTGTGTCTGGACACTTTACATGAAATAGCTCGTTTGACCTTCACGGCAACTCCAGGAAATAGACGTCATCATTACCCCATTTGACAGAGGGCAGAGCCACCTCTGAGAACTAAGAAAAATACTTCATTCATGGGTGGGTGAATGAATGAATAAGTAAGTGAATGAATGATGGTAGGCCAGACCTGTTGAATGGCCTTGGCTTGATCCCTGTGTCCCTGGCCAAGAATCGACTCAGGAAGTCCCAGTTGCCCCCAGAGTGTGCTCTTGGGACAAGAGCCTCATCCTGTCTGGGATCCCTGAGAGCGGCCCTGGGCACTGAGTTCCCAGTAGCTTCAAAGGGAGCCCGGAGCCAGCGGAGCTCCCAGGAGGCAAGGACAGCGGGGAAGCTGGCCCGGCCCCCGCTGCTGTGGACTCGGCCCCACTGTCAGACGTCAGAAGCGTCAGGCGGCTTTGGTCTCAGGCCTCGGCTGATGGAACCAGGGCAGCACGGAGCCAGGCGCTTCTGGGAACCGTGCTGGCATTTCCTTGTTTTGTCAACGCTGCCGAAGCGCCCCAGAAACCACATGCAGAACAAAGCCTGTGGGATGCTGTGGAAGGCGAGAGGATTAGGGAGAGGGAGAGGAGCCGGTGGCGCTGGGCGAGCCTCCTCCAGGCCTGGGAACTTCCCTGGGCCCCCTCTGAGCTGTCAGCTCCACCAGTGTGTCTCGGGACCTCGTGCTATAAAACCCACAGCCACCAGGCAGCAGGCCCACCATGTGTGAGCATGGGCTTGGCAGCCAGGTGTGCTCCAGGTGTGCCGAGCATGCACAGGTCTGCTCTGGGCCATCCTCAGACCTCCCCCCGCCCCAGGGTAAGGACCTTTGTCATCCCCATTTTACCGAGGAGACAAACAAGGCCTGGGGTCGTGCAGTCCCTGGGGGTGATGAGGCCGGGTTTGCACAAACCCACTTCATCCCAGGGTCTGTACCTGGGATTTTCACTTGCTTGTCTGTGTGTCTTGTGTCTGTGGGTAGCACGGCTCACAAAGGAGAAAGTAGAAGTATTCACGAAGAGTCCCTGCACCCTCAGATGAGAAAACTGAGGCCCAGAGAGGGGAGCTGATAGAGGGGAGTGATTTTTTTTTTTTTTTTTTTTTGAGAGCTTTACCCACAGCACCCTGTGACCCACGCCACACAGGTTGGAATCCGGGTCCTTTGTAACACGTGGAGGTGGGGTCACCCAAGTCCATCAGGTCTGCTCCGGGTGAGGCTGGAACCCTAGGCAAGCGTGGCCCTGAGCCCTGGACCCGCTCCCAGGATGAAAGGGTGGTTCTCAGGATGAGAGAAGAGGCTCCTCTGGGCAAGGGAGCCAGGATATACCCTCATGTGTACACAGCTTCATGATGGGCACACGCACACATATACACACCTTCTCTGTGTACCCACAACGCAAGGTCCCACCGGCTGCCCAGGCAAGGCAGAATGAGGGTCCTGGCAGGGTCAGGGGATGTTCCCAGGTGGACTGCTTAACCCCCAGACAAGGAGCCCCTCCCTCCCCCAGGGCCGCCCCCTCCTGGTGCACCGCCCGCGGTCTGTCTCCTCCCACTGTTTCTCCTGGCTCTAGGCAGCTCTCGGACCTCTGCGTGCTGGTGGCTTTGCCCCCGTGTGTGTGGCTCTCTCTCCACCTGGTCCTGACCACCTGAGCCCTACCGCCTTCTTTCTCCGAGGCCTTCTCGCTCTCCCCCTCACCCTTTGCTCGCCCTCCCTCCCTCCCTCTCTTTCTTCCTCTCCCACCACCATAGAGGCTCCTCCCGTGGACATTCCAGGACAATCCTCTACCGAGGCCCATGGCTGACCCACTTTGGGACCTGGCCTTTCATGGCCCTTGGAGCCCTGCTCGGCGCTGAGTTCCTGGAATCAGGAGGCGGCCAGGAGGCAGGAGCGGGCCCTGGATGGGAGGCTGCTGTGGGAATTTACAGGGAGGCAGGAAGCAGAAAGCAGCTGGGTCCTTCTCCCTTGTCCTCCGCATGGGGTGGGGGCCCCTCCTGTCTGGAGGGGTTTGCATCTTATCAGGGGCCACTCCCTCCGCCAGCCCTGGGGCTCGGGGCTCGCTGGGGAGCAGCATTCTTGAGCTACCCTGGAATGTACGCAGGGACCAGCTCTGCTCTCCTGGAGATAAACTGTGCCTGGTTGGGTCTGAGTCTTCGAAGTGTAGGCAGCCCCCAACCCGCTCCCCTTCCTTCCAGACGTGGCCAGTGTCCACTTCCAGAGCCCCGAACCTCCTGCAGGGAAGGGCTATAGTTACAAAGAAACCCAGGTCTCCTCTCGGCTGGAAATTTAACCAATTGTGTCTTCTCAGAAGTGGGGTCAGCACGACCCTCAGCCCCGGCCTCCTGGGCTCCCGTAAGAGGCGGCCAGCGGGGGAGGGCTGGGGGCTGCGGAGCCCACACGGGGGACAGAGACAGGCAGGCCTGAGAGACGTCAGAGAGACTGCCAGAGCAGCCTGGAGGCACCTGGGAAGAAGGGACAGAGGCTCGTGCTGGTGGCGCAGCAAGATGCCGGAGACAGAGGCCATTGGTCCTGTGTTTGTCAGCCTCGGGGACACATGGGAGCGACAAGCTGGGTATGTGACTGCAGCTCCACGGATATTTCCAAACGTCCTCTCCCTCTTCCTCACCAGGAGTGCAGAGACCCTCTCGGCAGAGGGCGGAGACAGGAGTGGCTTCCGACCGCCGCGCAGCCCAGTCTCACCGGCGTTGCCCATCACCACACCTGCCTTAGGGGACATCTGACATGGTGGTCAAGAGGGTGGGCTCTGGAGCCAGGCGGCCTGGGTGCAGATTCCCACTCTGCTGCTTACTGGCTGTGTGACCAGGGGCAGGAGGTTTAACCTCTCTGTGCTTTTGTTCACTTATCTAGAAAACGGGGATAATCATCTGCATGGTGAGGTTGTCATACTACTTCCTGCCAAAGACACAGACCTCGAGTCATGAGGACGCATCAGACTAACCCAAACTGAGGGACGTTCTACAAAATAACTGGCCTCGCCCAGCCCGTGTGGCTCAGTGGTTGAGCACTGACCCATGCACCAAGAGGTCGCCGGTTCAATTCCCAGTCAGGACACATGCCCAGGTTGTGGGCCCGATCCTCAGCAGGGGGTATGCAGGAGGTGGCCAATCAATGTTCTCTCTCATCAATGTTTCCATCTCTCTCTCCCTCTTCCTCCCTCTCTCTAAAATCAATAAAGAAAAAAATAAATAAATAAAGCTGTGGCCGGTTTGGCTCAACAGTTAGAGCGTCGACCCGCGGACCAGAGAGTCGCAGGTTCAGTTCCCGCTAAGAGCATGAACCACGGTTGCAGTTGGTCCCCGGTCCCTGTTGGGGTCATGTGGGTGGCAGCCAGTTGATGTGTGTCTTTCACATAGATGTTTCTCTCTCTCTCTCTCTCTTCCTCCCTCTCTCCCTCCCGTTCTATCTGAAGATAAATGCAAAAATGTCCTCGGATGAGGATAAAGAAAAAAAGAAATAACTGGCCTGCACTCTGCAAATGTCTCAAGGGTGCAGAGTCACCCCAAAATAAATAAATGAATGAATGAAATTTTCAAAATAAAAATAAAAGAGTGACCATCTGCACTGGGACATGGCAGCTCAGTGCAGCATGGGGTCCTGAATGAGAGTCTTTTTTTTTGTACATGCCCCTAGCGGGAACCGAACCCGGGACTCTCTGGTCCACAGGCCGATGCTCCAACCACTGAGCCAAACCAGCCATGGCAAGGGAGTCTTCTGCTGTAAAAGGGTCCTGGGGACAATTGGGTCTGAACAGGGTCTGAGGGCCAGGTGACAGTGATGGGTTGGTGCCAACT
Source organism: Molossus molossus (assembly GCF_014108415.1). NCBI lineage: Eukaryota > Metazoa > Chordata > Mammalia > Chiroptera > Molossidae > Molossus > Molossus molossus. Next base: position 20,453,429 of record NW_023425357.1, read on the forward strand.
TCTAATTCTGACGGCTCTGTTGTAGTTCTGTGGGGGAATGTCCTGCGTGCAGGACACTCACGCGGAAGTCTTTGGGACAGTAGGAGCTCAGGTCGGCCGTTCACACTCAGGAAGCCAGCTGCCCTAGGCCAGCAGCTCTTCGGTGGGTTTGAGATTCTTTTTATTTTCGTAATATAAGAAAAAATGAAAGAGCATAAATTTGTATCTGAAACAAACAACAATAACAATAAAACTACCGGAGAGATGAGCAAATCGTGTGGGGTGTTAAAGACCACTCTGAGACTTTCTTCTTCCTGATCACGGGCCTGAAAACCTTCGAGAGTGAGCCGGTGTTTTTCCGGGCTCAGCCCCAGCCCTGCCTGGCCCCACATTTGGGAAACGTTGAGGTACTAGGAAGACACTGAGCTGTAGTGTCCAACAGACCTGTCCAAACCCCAGCTCTGCCTTCTAGCTGGGCAGCCGTAGACAGCTTACTCACCCTCTCTGAGCCTCCATTTCTGATACCTACCTTCAAGTGATTGCAATTAATGAGACAAGTATTTATAATGCAATAGCAAGGTAGCTCCTTGAGAGGCGGTTGTTAGAAGCTATTTTTATGTCGGTCCTCCAAGGCCAGGACTCTCGTCCTTCGTTTTCTTTGTCCCAAACATGGGCCTCCAGGCCAGCAGCTTCCTGGGCCAAATACAGGCCACCTCCTGGCTGGATAAAGTCCCCCTACGGAGCCACTGAGCTCTGATTCAAGACCTGGGGGAAGTGGGGCCATAAACCTCCTGTGCCCCTCCTGTCACTGGAGATCAAACCGTTATCAGAATCAAAGCCACCCAACTGATGGATGAGCCTGCAGGATCCAGGGGCCCCGGCGGCCAGCCCCTTGCTGTTATATGGAGCCCAGGCCCTTCAGCCACCTCACCAGGAGCCTGGGCACAATTCAGTTTGGGCCAGAAGGTGACTGTTGGGTCCTCAGGAAAGATGCTTATCTCTCTCTGAAGGGAGGAAAGAGACGGGAGGTGTCACCCACAGGCGGGGTGAAGAGGCCATGCTGATAGGGAGGGCCCACCTCAATGGTGTCACTCAGCTGAAGTGCGGACGGCTGGAGCCCCAAATGGCTTTCAAACCCCAGAGAGCCCGGAGCTGAAATTTTGGCAGCAATTAACAGATTGACCAACTCAGAGCATTTTGTCTCCGGAGCCTTTGGTGGGGAGAGACCATGGACAGTGTCACTCTGACACCCTCTGGACTCAAGCCTCCCTGGAAAAAGACCCGAAACCCAGAGGATGGAAGATTCCAGAAGGACCTGGCCCATCGGAGAGCTGCCGAGCACTGCCTCGGGGGACCCCGGAAGGAAATCACGGAGTTGTCAGGGACGTAATTTTGTACCATGTCGGCGTCTGGATGCTTCAGACAGAACCTCGAGATGGAAGGAACTCAGTTGCTGTTGTTGGGCACCAGCAATTCACTGCACCCTCGCTGCCTGGGCTCACCCCGGACCCTGTCCGCGACCCCGGGGAAACCAGGACGGCCAGAGTGCATCCTTCCAAGTGTCATTGCGTGGACGTGCCCGGGGTTGTATTCTTAGTCATCACTGCTAGGGAATGGTTGTGATATGGTGTCAACTTAACAATCAAGTGACGGCACGTGGGTGGTGTGGCGTCTGGAAGGACATACAGCAAAATGTCAGTAGGGATGGAATCTGAGCCGGCAACGGAGGCTTTGTTGTTTTATTTTTGTATTTTCCAAAGCCTCTTGAATGAGCCTCTATCCCCTTTCCAAATGAAGAATCGAAATCTAAGAAACTCTTCGAGAGACACCCTGTGCAGCCAGGCGGAGGGCAAGGGGGCTGGTCCCCCTGGCCCTGCCTCTTAGAGAAACCCCGAGTCCTGCGGGGCCACACTGCCCCTCCCCCAGCCCCTTCAGGTATTCACAGCTGCTTAAACTCCTGCCACTGTGCAGAGTCACTTGAGATGATTGTATCTTTGCCACCTTATGTTACCAGCAGCTCCGAGACTGAGTTCCTCCGGGCAGTGCCCCCCCACACACCCCTGCGTGCCAGCTGCCCGCCCAGGGTCAATCTGGTTTCATGTGCAAATGTGCTTTTGGCTTCAGCTTCCCTTGGCTGAATGAATGAATGAATGAATGATGAATGAATGAATGAGAAAATGAAAACAAAACCCTCTAGAGGAACATTGTTGGGTAGGATGAGAGGAGGAAGCTTGGGCACGTAGCAGAGACCAGTTTTCCTCGCTCTTAGACTGGAAAGCCAGGAATTAGAGGCTTAGAGGGGAAGCAAAGGGACCCTGGAGGCAAGGAGGCCTGAGTTCAAATCCTGAGTCTGTCCCCCCACTAATTGTGTAGCCCTGAACAAGGTGCCTAATTCAGGGAGCCGTGGGCTATTCAGGTACAAAATCGGTTAACAATTTCTCTCTTGTGGGTTGTCTGCGAGGGTCAGAAAAGACGCTATGTGAACAACGCTAACATGTGACACGTGATCACTGAATGTAGCCATGAACGTGACGGAACATCGAAGCCCATCCGATCCAGTGGCTCTCAACGCCAGCTGAGAGCAACCTGGAAGAGCGGTACAAATATGAATGCCAGGGCCGAAGAGATAGCTACACCAGGCTGGGTGGGAAACGTCAAGATGAGCCCAGAACTAGTCCTTCAGGGCAGGCCAGCTTCGGGGTGTTAGGTGCAGGCTGAGTTCCCTGAGCCGAGGCCCCTGGAGGAGACACATTCCTGGAGCGCCCTGTGCCCAGTGTTTCCCTGGCATCTCCCAACAGCTCTGCCCGGTGCGTGCTCCTCCATATCCATCTTGTGAAGCTCTGAGGGTAAAACCACTTGCCCAGAGTCCGCAAAGAACCAGGATTTGAATTTAAAAAATCTCTAACTCAGAAGCCAATCTTTCTACTACCCCATATAGGCCCTATTCATATTTTCACAGCGGGAGAATCTTTGCAGGAATCTCTGGGTGGAGCAACGTCACCCCTAAAATCTCTTAGAATTAATTTTCACATCATAATTCCAAATTACCCATGATGCACAACACGCATGTGTGTGTGTGTGTGTGTGTGTGTGTGTGTGTGTGTGTTTCAGGAGCCTGGTCCTTTCGGCTGTGTGACATTGGGGAGGCTGTGTCCCCTCTTTGGGGAGACTAGAAGCACCTCTAAACACAGTCATCCGGGCATCATATTGGATTTGGGAGGACAAAAGCTGAGCATGTGAGGGTGAATTGCAAGAGCTCTAAGCTGGGCCAGACAGAGCATGCCACTTTTGCAGAAGGCGGGGTCCCTCAGGCTGTGCAAACCCAGTGTTCAACAGTGACACCATGTGGCCACCACCGGAACAGCAGCTTGAACAGCGGTGGGGTGAAGGGGAGGGGGGGTCAAGCATGTTAATCAAGTGTGTACTCTCCCTCCACCTGCAGTCTGCAGAGGTCAACTGACCTCTGCTTTGCACTGAGAACATTCCCAACGCTCTTGGACAAAGGTGGAGGTCCTCAACAAGTGAAACCAGACTTGGGATAAATAAGAACAAGTTGAACTTGATTACTTTTTATGAAATGTGATCATCGTTGACCTCCAAACTGGGGAAAGCTGATCAGACCAGTTCTATTTCATAGTTCGCACAATGGCTTTTTGGGAAGCACAGCCCTGGGATCCTACTCTCTGTCAATGAGAAAAGGATATTTGATTGGCACACATTTGATTAATACAGACATTCCAGGGGTGGACAGGGGGGCGGGTCTGAGCTTTGGGGACACTTGCCCAGTGCTGACTCTGACCACTTCCTCTTCTTCTTTTATGTGCGTGAGCTCCCCCGAGGGTCTTTCCTTGCCTGACCCTGCCAGGGTTCTCACATGGTTCTGTTTTCCTGACAACAGCTGGTTGCCAAGGAAACACAGTGGAGCTCAAAGTCAGAGCCTGTCTTCCCTGCAGGGAAATTCAACCCTTACTCATCTCTCCATCCACAGCCGCCTCTTGACTTGACCTCAGAAAACTCTGCCAAACCCCAAGCAAGGAGCCCCCTCCCTCGCTGGGACCTTTCCCTGGGGCTGAGCACGGCTAAAAGAAGGAAGCAAGGCTGGGCTCAGAGAGCCAGGACTGCAGAACCAGAAGGGGACCCCTCGACACCCTGTCACCCCAGCTCTTCCTTGTTCTTCCAATGTAAACTTTTCATCAATGTGTAACCTATATAAAGTGCATAGTCCTGAGCGCACTGCTCAATGAATGTCACAAACCGAACACTCAGTCACTAGCACCCAGAAAAAAGGAACAAATGCCATCAGCCCACCAGAAACACCCTTTGTATCCACTAGTGGCCACGCCTCTCCCCCCCATGCCCAGAGAGGTAACCACTCTCCTGATGTCTAACAGCAGAGACTGCATCCGTTGTTGAACTTGGCGTAAGTGGAATCGTGCCGTATACGCGCTTCGGAGTCTGCACTGTGTTTTCAGCGCTGTGTTGGTGAAAGCTACGCGTGCCATAACCTGTGACAACAGATTGTCCGCTCTCACCGCTGCGGCACAGTGCGGACTTCTCCCAGCACTACTGATGGGCAGCAGGGCAGTTCCCAGTGTTTGTCTAAAAGGAGCAATGCCACCCTGAGCATTCTCGTCCGTGTCTTTGGGTGAACATATGTTTACATGTCTGTTGCGTGTATACCCGGAAGTCAAGATTCGGGGCCATCGGGATGGACCTGGTAGCCACGGCCAAGAGTTTTCCAAAGTGCTCGCTGCAGATTTCACGCCCACCAAACGGTATGAGCTCAAGTGGTTCCACGTTCTTGTCAGGATTTGGTGTTGTTTCTTTTTTTTTTTAGCCACTTTCCCATGCCTTTCATTTTACTGAGGCCAAGGAGATGAGCCATCAGCCAGACCCCAAAAGCAGAGGTGCTGGCAGGAGCCTGGAGCCCACACTCCAGTCATGTCATCCTTTCCGTTGGGCAGAAGGCACCTGTTCCCTTCTCACGTTGAGAGAGTCTTGTCCAATTAAACCATCTTACAAATCAGAGCACAGCAGCCTCTCCCCTGAGAAGCAGCAGCAGGTTGTTAACCTGTCTGGTGGGGTAACGGGAGCTGAACATTTCTTTCCCAATCTCTTTCAGGTTTGTCTCTCATTGGACTCGGTCCCAACAGATGTATAAATGTTTACCTTTTCAGAATGTGCTAATCTGAAAATTACGTTTTTCCAGGATTAGATAGCTGGAGAAATCTTTCCAGAGATGCAGGATTTTCAAGTGATTGACATGATAAAGCCCTCTCCAGGGTATATGCATGAGCTCATGCATGTGTGTGTGTGTGTATGCATATGTGTGTGCATGTGTGTATTCTCATTGCCTAGTTTCATTCCAGATCCCTTTACATCAAGTCAAAGCACTGCAATCAAGAATCATCTGAACCTCAAGAGGCCCACACCAAGACACATCATCATCAAAATACGAAAGGTTAAAGACAAAGAGAGAATCTTAAAAGCAGCAAGAGAAAGCAGTTAGTTACCTACAAGGGAGCTCCCATAAGGCTGTCAGCTGATTTCTCAAAAGAAACTTTGCAGGCCAGAAGGGAGTGGCAAGAATATTCAAAGTGATGAAAAGCAAGAACCTACAACCAAAATTACTTTATCCTGCAAAGCTATCATTTAGAATCAATGGCCATATCAAGAGTTTCCCAGACAAGAAAAAGCTAAAGGAGTTCATTACCACCAAACCAGTATTATATGAAATGTTGAAGGGTCTTCTTAAAGAAAAAGATAAAAAAATATGAACAATAAAATGGCAATAAATACATATCTATCGATAATTGAATCTACAAACAAAATGAACAAGTAGAACAGAAGCAGACTCATAGATCCAGATAACTTTTGGTTGGTTGCCAGATGGGAGGGGGGTTGGGGGATGGGTGAAAAAGGTGAAGGAATTAAGAAGTACAAATTGATTATTAGACTCACAAACCTCAAAGGGAAGGGGGGAGAGGGGTGGGAAGAGAAAAATCCGAAGAACTTATATGCGTATATGCATAACCAATGGACACAGACAATAGTATGGGGAAGGCAGGAGGGGGGACAGGAGCAGGGAGGAGGGGGTCAACTTGGAGGGAAGGGGGGACATCTATAATACATTCAACAGTGAAGATAAGTTTTTTTAAAAAAAGAATCATCGGCCTGAGGGGTTTGAGGGCCTCAAACACTGGTCCTTTTATTCACTCATTCATTTATTGGCCCAACATTTATTTATTTAGCTCCAGATGCCTGGCCCAGAGGACGTCATGATGAACCTCCGACACAGCCAGTCCCGGCCATTGCAGAACAAACAGCCCAGCAGGAGAAGACACAAGGTGACCAGGCAAGTTCAGTGCCGTGTGAAAAGTGCTATGATGGAGACATGCGGGGCGCTAAGGGGGTGCAAAGGAGTGACCGGATCCAGAAGCTTCGCGGAGGGAGCTGACGCCTACGAGATGAGCGGGGTGAGCCAGGAGAGTCAGGAAGCATGCTCCAAGCAGAGGAAACAGCAAAGGCAAAGAGAGAGTGTGGTGCATGGGGGAACCTAACAGGCAAAAAGGCTAGAGCACTTATTTCTGGGGGTGTTGTTCTTATTATGCTAATTTAATGTGCTTTAATATGCTCATCTGCACTGTGCATCTCTAAGTGCCGGTCCCAAGCTCTTTGACCAAGGAATAGAGTTATAAAAGGGTAAACCCTTAAAATTTACAAAACACCTCCATGTGCTGTCTCTTTAAACTCTTCTGATCTGTACATCAGTAGCATTAGTGTTACTGGGGAACTGGTTAGAAATGCAGTCTCAGTCCCTGGCCCAGACCTACTCCAGCAGAATCTGCATTTTATCAAGATCCTGGGTAACTTGCATGTGCATGAGAGCTCGGAAGCCAGTTTTTTGGCGCCCATTTTAAGGCGAAGAAATAGAGGCCCAGCAAGACGGAAGTCTCACTGTTCATAAGTAACTGGTGGCTTCAAATCTCGTTGCTCCCTCTGTAGTCCAAGTTACTAGTCTTATGGATGAGAACACAGAGGCCCAGAGAGGGGATGTGCGTTGCTCAAGGTTACACAGCTAGACTGGCAGCCAGGTCTTCAGACTCCACATGCATCCATGCAGTGGGCTTTCCCTGACCCCAAATTTCCGGAAGCCGCCGTTCTCAGTGTGGTCGATGGACCAGCCGCATCGACGTCATCTGAACACTTGTTAAAATGCCTATTTTGAGGTTCCTCCTCAGACCTATTGCATCCAAATCCCTGAGGATGAGGTCCTGGAATCTGCAATTTAGCAAGCCCTTCAGATGTTTCTTAGACTCAATAGGAGAATTGCTGTGAACCTTGAAGGAATCCCATGCAATGCAATTCTTTTATCTATTCACTAGAGGGAGCCAGTGCCCCAGAGACACAGCCTCTCTGCTTCCCTGACAGCAGTTTCCCAATGGTTTTCACTGGCTGGCTGGTACCATGGCTGCTGTTCAGGTCACACCAGTTAGTGGTGCTCAGGAAGTGGAGCCCTTTCATTAACACAGGAGGCAGGAAACTCGAGTTCAAATACCACCACCTGAACCCTCACCATCCATACCTGTTGTAAGTGCACCCTGAGGCCTCACACAGCCTTCACTTCCCCGAGCTCCATTTTCCTCATCTGCAGAGCAGGGCTGTTGTACCCACGTGGCTTTTTGTGTTTGTTTGTTAATCCTCACCCAAGCATATTTTTTCCATTGGTTTTTAGAGAGTGGGAGAGAGGGAGGGAGGGTGAGAGAGAGACAGAAACATCAATGTGAGAGACACATTGATTGGTTACCTCCCACACGCACCCAGACCGGAGCTGGGGATTGAACCTGCAACCCAGGCACGTGCCCTAGACCAGAATTGAAACCTGAAACCCTTGGGTACACATGATTGGAAAAGAGATCAAGAAATGCTGACCAAGTCTCTATCTATATCATGATGATGTTGGTGGTGGTGGTGATGATGGTGATGGTGGTGGTGGTGATAGTGATGGTGGTGGTGGTGATAGTGATGGTGGTAGTGATGGTGGTGGTGGTGGTGATGGTGGTGGTGGTGGTGGTGATGGTGATGGTGGTGGTGGTGATGGTGATGGTGGTGGTGGTGATAGTGATGGTGGTAGTGATGGTGGTGGTGGTGGTGATGGTGGTGGTGGTGGTGATGGTGGTGGTGGTGATGGTGATGGTGGTGGTGATGGTGGTGATAGTGATGGTGATGGTGGTGGTGATGGTGGTGGTGGTGGTGATGGTGGTGGTGGTGGTGATGGTGATGGTGGTGATGGTGGTGATAGTGATGGTGGTGGTGATGGTGGTGGTGGTGGTGATAGTGATGGTGGTGGTGGTGATAGTGATGGTGGTAGTGATGGTGGTGGTGATGGTGGTGGTGGTGGTGATAGTGATGGTGGTGGTGGTGATAGTGATGATGGTGGTGATGGTGGTGGTGGTGGTGATGGTGGTGGTGGTGATGGTGGTGATAGTGATGGTGGTGGTGGTGATGGTGGTGGTGATGGTGATGGTGGTGATGGTGGTATTGATGATGACAATTAGGTTAATTATATAAATCATGATCCCTGCCCTTGGGCCAATGCCTCAGCTGTCTCATTCACTTTTCTCACTCGCCCTGAGGCCTTCATCCCCAGCATGAACACCTAAACTGTGTTGCCTCCGTGAGCTGGGACTCACAGTATTGCCTGTAGGGGTGGGCAGTGGCGAAAGCATGGGTTCAAGCCTTAGTCTTACTGCTTCCTTGGCATAGTACTCTGGAAAGCGATGTCCTGCATCAGCTTCTTCATCGGTAAAATGGGGGTAGCACCGTCCCTACCTTAGAGGGTTAGTGCAACAATTACATGAGGTGCTGGGCACAAACTACTGAGACCGACGCAGTAACAGGTGCCCTGCTCTATCCCTGGCCCCGCCGTGCACAGAATCTTGGGAAGTCTTACTTATCACTGCGATTGTAGAGATACAGGCGCCCCTCGCACTCCACGCTTCGACTTTCACGGCGTCACTGTATCGCGGTTTTTACAAATATATTCATTAAAAAGTGGATCGAGACAGTGAAAATGATACAGCATGCACTTGGTTGTCTGAGTCAATTATACACCCCTGTATTACAATTACAATTAAAATTACTGTGCGTATGGACTGTAGGCCTATGTATCCGAGCCCCCCAGGAATCCTTCAACGCCAGGTGCAACCGCTAGAGTCTGGAACGGATTAACCGCGAACAACGAGGGGCGGCTGTACCTACTGAGGAAACTTTCGAACCGCTCTTCGGCAGCACAGGCGTACCTTGGAGAAACTGCAGGTTCTGTCCAGACCACTGCAATAAAGGGAGTAGCGCCATAAAGCCAGCTGTGATCCGTTTGTAAAAAAAAAACAAACAAAAAAAAAAAAACGCAGTATCTGTGAGGTGCCATAAAGCAAAGTGAATAAAACTTGGTGCAATGAAACGAGGTATGACTGTCGTCACCAAACTCTGCAAACACAAGAACCACCTGTGCAGCGTGGCCAACTCTGGACGCCTGGCCCAAGCCCCAGGCGAGTTGAATGGGAAACTCCAGGGATGGCTCGGTGGTTTACAAAGTTCCCAGGTGGTTTCAATGTACAACCCACGTTCTAAATCACAGCTGCCCACCAGAAATGTAATGTGAGCTGATGACCGGAGAAGTTCATTGCAATACCACACTTCATCCAAAATGTTACCGTGTAAACATGCGATCCGGTATTAAAAGGACGAACGAGGTATTTTACACCCGTGTCCTGTCCCGAGCCTTTGAAGTCTCAGCGTATCACACTTAGGGCGCGGCTCAGTTCGGACTCGCATATTTCGAGGGACAAGCGACTACCATGTGCACACTCACCTGGCAAGACAGGCGATCCCCACTTCGCAGATGAAGGAAGAAGGAACTGAGACTCGGAGAGATGCCAGGACCGGCTCAGGCCCCGTGACTGTTAAGTGGCAAAGGAGACTGGAGCCCAGGTGTCCAGACCACAGCCTGGTGCCCCTTTCTTCCCACACCAGCTCCAGGTGGTTTCTGGCTTCCACGTCCTGTCTGGAGACTGCCCCCAACCTGCAAGAGGGGCAGCAGAAGCACCCCAGAGGCTGGATCACCCCCAGCCTGGAGCTCCGAGGTCCCTCCCCGTCATGGGGCTGGTCCGTTCTCAGGGATGATTTCTCTATCATCCATCCTCCCCTCTCCAGACACGCTCAGTGGCTGGATTTGGGCTTCTTTGCCCAAACTTCATACCTCACCCAACACAGTGCTCAGGGCACAATAGGAGCACTGGATGGGACCACAGAAACTAGGGGGTATCTCCAGGAACTGCTGAAGACAGCCAATCAGTAGGACAGATATTTTCAGAGGTCCCGAGAAAGTTGCACCTGGGGCAGCGGCCACTCTGTTCTCATGGCTTGGACATCCCCTCCTGGTGGCTTTCCTCAACAGAACCCTTTCAGGTCCTTGGGGACTCTCAGTGGCTCACCCTGACACCTCCTTGTGGCTTGACTTTCTCCACCCTTCAAGGTATGTCTCGGTTGTTTGCTAGTGTCTGTCTCTCCACTGGGACGGAGCTCCAGGCAACCACCTCCTGCTGACCCCCACCCCTGAGCCTCAGAGCTGCTCCTTAGACAGCTGTTACATGAATTCCTTGAGTAGTTGCCAAATTCAAGGAACCTGAAAAGGTCAATGCGGCTTCTAAAGACTCCCCAGTTTGAACAGGGACTACCTTGGGCCTGGAAGAGTCTGATTCCACGGGCACGTGGGAGAGGAAGCCAAGGTGTCGTTTCTGGCGTCTGATGAACAGCTTGTTTCTATTTTCTCAGTAGACGTTGCATAGTGTGTCACCTACATCCGTTCAGTGCAACCCTCTGTGGGGTCTTTGGTGATGATAAAATTCGATCAGGGACCTGGGACCCAGCTGTCCACCCCAGGTGTCTCCCAAGTGGAGGGGAAGCGTGATGTCTTACGTTGGGTAGCAACTAGCACTTCAGCATATTTATTTATTTTTTTCTTTATTGGTTTTTTAGACAGAGGGAGAGAGAGATAGAAACATTGATGAGCAAGAACATTGACTGGCCGCCTCCTGCATGCCCCCCACTGGGGATCGGGCCCACAACCTGGGCATGTGCCCTGACCGGGAACTGAACCAGCGACCTCTTGGTGCATGGGTCGACACAGCCACTGAGCCACACCAGCCGGGAGCACTCCTGCATAGTATAGACGTGTAGTTTCCCTAAAGCCCCTGCACGTCTCATCCTGTCCTGGAGTCCACCTCCCGGAGGACCTGGACGCACAGCTGGCATGACCACGAGCTCCCCAGGGGGGCGCTGTCCCCTTTCCAGCACCTCACCAGCCAGTGTTCCAACAGGCACTTTGTGGAGGAAGCCCTTTGGAGCCTTGTATCCTATGTGACATTTCAGAAGTATGCTCAGAAAATACATGCTCAGCCCTGGCCGGTTTTGCTCAGTGGTTAGAGCATCGGCCTGCGGTCCAGAGAGACCTGGGTTCAGTTCCCGCTAAGGGCACGTACCTCGGTTGCGGTTTGTCCCCGGACCTGGTTGGGTCATGTGGATGGCAACCACTCGATGTGTCCCTTTCACGTCAATGTTTCTCTCTCTCTCTGTGTCCCTCCCACTCTATCTGAACAAAATATCAAAAAAATGTCCTCAGGTTAGGATGAAAAAAAGTTCACGCTCAGAAGTGTCTGTTGGATGCAATAGCCCCTTGCAGAACCGAGGAAGACCCACTATCTCTGCTTTGGGGAAGTAAGAAAACTCTGCTTTCCAAGAAATGTCAGCACACCTCAGAACAAAGCTCAAAAATATTCACCAACAAACCCCAAAATATGTAGCATCCAACCAAAAAAAAATATATAGTGAACATGAAGACAGAGCAAGAAACAAAATGACTCACAAGAGAATAAAGACGGAAAAATAATGAACAGAGCATCTGTGAACTGGGGGACAACAAGCAGACTGTATACATATATAAATATATAATTGGGAGGCGGAGAGGAAACAGAAAAAAATATACTTAAAGAAATAATGACTAGATCTAAGAAACTCAAAAAGCAATAAGAAAACAAACAACCCTATTTTTTTAAATGGGCCAAAGACGTTAACAGACACCTCACCGAAGGAAGTGTGCAGGTGGTGAGCGAGCATGTAAAGAGATGCTCCGCATCGTATACCCTCAGGGAAGCGCAGGTTCAAACAGCAGTGAGGTACCGCTGCACACCCATGAGAACGGCCGCAATCCAGAGCCCTGGCCGCACGGGGGCGCCGGCGAGGGGGCGGAGCAGTGGAAACTCGCACTCGCCGCTGGTGGGAACGCAGAGGGCTACGTTTTGCTGCTTTGGAAGACAGGTGGGCACTTTCTCACAAATGAAATGTACTCTTACCATAAAGTCAGTTCCTGGGTTCAGTTCCCCATAGTGTCGCCTTTGCATGTGGCCTTTTCAGATTGGCTTCTTTCACTTTGTGATATGTGTGTCTTTTCATGGCTTGATAGTTCATTTCTTTCTTTTTTTCCCCATTTATGTTCAGATAGAGTGGGAGGGGGAGAGAGAGAGAGAGAAACATTGATGTGAGAGAGACACATTGATTGGTTGCCTCCTGCACGGCCCCAACCAGGGCCCGGAGCCGAACCACAACCGAGACAGACTCACAGATTCCAGGGAGAGGGGCATGAGCATTTGGGGGAGGGGGCGCCTTGTGCCTGCCTCTGCATTTGTTCATGCAAATACTTGTATGCAAATGCTCATAACAATTTTATTTGTAATCACCACAAACTGGAAACGACATAAAGTCAGCAATCATGCTCCTTGGTACTTACCCAGAGGAGGTGAAAACATGTCCGCAAAGACCTGCACATGAATATTTGTAGCAGTTTTGTTCCAAACTGCTATAAACATAATTGCCAGAACTTGGAAGCAACCCAGATGTCCTTCGGGGGTGAATGAGCGCATAAGTATTGGTACATTCAGACAATGGAATATTCTTCAATGATAAAAAGAAATGAGCTATGGCCCTGGCCGGTTTGGCTCAGTGGATAGAGCGTTGACCCGCAGACCGAAGGGTCTCAGGTTCGATTCCAGTCAGAGGTACCTATCTCGCTTGTGGTTCAGCTCCCGGCCCTGGTTGGGGTCGTGCAGGAGGCAACCAATCAATGTGTCTCTCTCACATCAATGTTTCTTTCTCTCTCTCTCTCCCTCCCACTCTATCTGAACATAAATGGGAGGGAAAAAAGAAAGAAATGAACTATCAAGCCATGAAAAGACACACATCACAAAGTGAAAGAAGCCAATCTGAAAAGACCACATGCAAAGGCGACACTATGGGGACAGTGAGAAGATCAGTGGTGGCCAGGGGTTAGGCACCCAAATAACCGGGGATGACCTCCCTGCTTAAGTTCTATCACTCGAATCACATCTGCGGAAATCCTTCCATATGATGTAACGACTCACAGATTCTAGGGAGAGGGGCATGAGCATTTGGGGGAGGGGGCTCCTTGTGTCTGCCTCTGCATTTGTTCATGCAAATACTTGTATGCAAACGCTCATAACAATTTTATTTGTAATCACCACAAACTGGAAACGACACTGCCCCGGGGGCGGGTAAACAAATTGTGGTGCATCTGTGCCGTGCACTGCTCCCCGGCAAGCAGAGGCATGAACTACTGATACATGCTGCCCAACAGATGCACCTGAAAATAATCACACTGTCAGAGAAGCCAGGCCCCTCCCCAAAAGCAATACAAACCATGTCATTTCATCTGTGTAAAATTCCAGAAAATGCAAACTAATGTCTAGTGACAGGAGTATATCAGAATTTGCCAGGGGCCAGGGGTGAGGGACCGCAAGGAAGACCTGGTGGGAGGGGTTCTAAAAGGGCCTGAGCAAACTTTTGGGGTGAGGGGTACCTTCACTATCTTGAGGGTGGTCACGGTTTTACGAGAGTATACATATGTCAAAGCTGATCAAATTGTACACTTTAAATACATGTGGTTCGATGTACATCAGTTATACCTCGGTACAGCGGGTATTAAAAGGCATTTCTCTGCAATGGGATACATACTTTCCGAAAGAAAGACAACATTAACACGCCCAATGTTAAATTGTTGAAAGCAGACAGTGGTGTTTCAGGTGATGATCGGACTATTCTTTCTACTCCTCGAAATACTTGAAAATTTTCATAATAAAAAATTGGGAGGAAAGGACCCAGGCTTTGGAGCCAACTCTCCGGGGAATCCAGTGTGATTCTGTCATATACTAGCGAGGTGAAGCAGCCAAGTGATGATCCGAGCACCTCCTTCTTCACTTGTGAAATGGACCTAATCACCACGCTGGACTCACTGACTGCGTGCGAGAGATTAGATCAACACACGAAGCAGGCTGACGCAGAGCTGGGATGTCGTGGGTGCTCACTTTGTATGGTAGCTGTCACTGTACATCTAGCTCCCTTAGCTGAGGGGCACAGAAACTGAACTGGAGAGGCCGAGAGACTTAACTGAGGTCACACAGCTACCGCCAGGTCTGAATCTGAGCGACCTCTTTGGGACACCGACTTCTGAGAACCCTGAAGTCAATCATTTATGGAAACAGCCCTGATTGGTTTGGCTCTGTGATTAGAGCATTGGTCTGCAGACCAAAGCGTCTTGGATTCAATTCCAGTCAAGGGCTCATACCTGGGTTGTGAGTTCGATCCCCAGCCCCAGTCAGGGTTGTGTGGGAGGCAACCAATCGATGTGTCTCTCTCACATCCATATTTCTCTCTCTCTCTTTCCCCCTCCCTCCCTTCCACTCTATCTAAAAATCAATAGAAAAATATCTTTGGATGAGGATTAACAAACAAAAAATATTGTTTATTGGAAACAGTGGCCAGGCCACCCACATACCCCACTCCCAGGGGATGCCATCCCCACTCTGGTCAGCAAAGGAAGCCAGAGCTAGCACCCAGATGTATTTTTAACGAGGTGAAGATGCACAATTTGCATATCTTTTTTTTCCCACAGTTTGAGGCTCAAGGTCCCAGTCCAAATTAGATGTTTTCTGTGTTTGTTTAGATAGATGAGATCTCAAGCTCCATGATCAGAACTCTTTCTTTAAAAATATATATATATTTTTTTTTATTGTTGAAAGTATTACAAATATCCCTCCTTTTTTTATCCCCACTGACCCCCTCCACCCCGTTCCCACCCCCACCCCCCCACCTTTACCGCACTGTTGTCTGTGTCCATTGGTTATGCATATAGTTTATCTCTTGCCACCCTCCAGCCCCCCTCCCCTCTGAGGTTCCTCAGTCTGTTCCCTACTGCCATGTCTCTGGATCTATTTTGTTTGTCAGTTTATTTTGTTCATTAGATTCCACAAATCAGTGAGATCATGTGATACTTGTCTTTCCCTGACTGGCTTATTTTGCTTAGCATAATAATCTCCTGGTCCCTCCATGATGTCTCAAAGGGTAAGAGATCTTTTTTATAGCTGCATAGTATTCCATTGTATAATGGAATGTACAATGTACTACTGATGGACACGGGCTGTTTCCAGATCTTAGCTATTATTAATAGCACTGTTGTGAATATAGGGGTGCATACATTCTTTCTAGATGGTGTTTCAGGCTTCTTAGGATATATTCCTAGAAGTGGGATCAATGAGTCAAATGACAGTTCCATTTTTAATTCTTTGAGGAAACACCATACTGTTTTCCACAGTGGCTGCACCAGTCTGCATTCCCACCAGCAGTGTACTAGAGTCCCCTTTTCTCCACACCCTCACCAGCACTTGTTTGTTGATTTATTGATGGCAACCATTCTGGCAGGTGTGAGGTGGTATCTCATTGTCAATTTAATTTGCATCTCTCTGGTGATTAATGACATTGAGCATTTTTTGACATGTTTCTTGGCCATTTGTAAGTCCTCTTTGGAGAAGTGTCTATTCAGGTCCTCTGTCCATTTTTAATTGGATTGTCTTCCTTTTATTGAGTTGTGTGAGTACTTTATATATTTTGGAAATTAACCCCTTATCTGATGTATCATTGGCAAATATGTTCTCCCATACAGTGGGTTCCCTTTCCATTTTGATGGTTGTTTCTTTTCTTTTTTTCTTATAGTTATTTCTTTTGCTGTGCAGAGACTTTTTAGTTTGATGTAGTCACATTTGTTTATTTTTCCCCCTTTGTTTCTCTTGCCCTAGGTGATGTATCAGTGAAAATTCTCTTTTGTGAAATGTCTGAGATTTTGCTGCCTACATTTTCTTCAAGGATTTTTATTGTTTCATGAATAACATTTAAGTTTTTATCCATTTTGAGTTTATTCTTATGTATGGTATATGTCGGTGGTCTAGTTTCGTTTTTTTGCATGTACCTGTCAAATTTTCCCAACACCATTTATTGAAGAGACTGTCTTTGCTCTATTGTATGCTCTTGCCTCCCTTGTCAAATATTAATTGAGTATAATGGCTGGGGTTGATTTCTGGGTTCCCTGTTCTATTTCATTGCTCTATATGCCTGTATCAGGCTGTTTTGATTACGATGGTTTTATAGTATAACCTGATATCCGGTATTGTGATTCCCTCCTACTTTGTTCTTCTTTTTTAAGATTTCTGTGGCTATTCGAGGTCTTTCTTGGTTCCATATAAACTTTTGGAGTATATGTTCTAGATCTGTGACATATGCCGTTGGTATTTTAATAGGGATCGCGTTGACTCTATCAATTGCTTTGGATAGTATGGACATTTTAATAATGTTGATTCTTCCAATCAATGTGCATGGTATATACTTCCTTTTTTTTTTTATCCTCACCCAAGGACATTTTTGCATTTATCTTCAGACAGAGCAGGAGGGAGAGAGGGGGGAAGAGAGAGAGAGAGAGAAACATCAATGTGAGAGAGACACATCGAGTGGTTGCCACCCACACAACCCCAACCTGGGCTGGGGACAAACTGCAACTGAGGTACGTACCCTTAGTGGGAACCGAACCCGGGACTCTCTGTTCTCCGGGCCAATGCTCTAACCACTGAGAAAACCAGCCAAGGCTATACTTCCATTTTTTAAATATCTTCCTCTATTTCTTTTTTTCAATGTCCTGTAGTTTTCTGAGACCAGGTCTTTTAGCTCCTTGGTTAAGTTTATTCCTAGGATCTTAATTTTTTTGTCGTAATGGTAAATGGGATTTTTTTTCTTTTTTTTCTTTCTTTTTTTTTTAGTTTCTCTTTCTGAGTGTTCACTATTGTGTATAAAAATGCCATCAAGTTCAGCCAGTGTGGCTCAGTGGTGGAGTGTCATCTCATGCACCAAGAGGTCACCAGTTCAATTCTGGTCAGAGCACATGTCCAGGTTGCTGGCTCGATCCCCAGTAGGAGACGTGCAGGAGGCTGCTGATCTCTGTTTCTCTCTCATTGATGTTTCTATCTCTCTTTCCCTCTCCCTTTCTCTCACAATCAATTAAAATATATTTTTAAATGCCGTTCATTTCTGGATGTTAATTTTGTATCCTGCTACTTTGCCAAATTCATTTAATAAATCTAGTTGTTTTTTGGTGGAGTCTTTACGGTTTTCTATGTACAATATCATGTCATCTGCAACTAACAGTTTCACTTCCTCATACCTCAACAGAATAAAGGCCATATATGACAAACCTACAGCCAACATCATATTCAGTGGACAAAAACTAAAAGCATTTCCCTTAAGAACAGGAACAAGAGAGGATATTCACTTTCACCACTCTTTTTCAATATAGTACTGGAAGTCTTAGCCTTAGCAATCAGACAAGAAGAAAAAATAAAAGGCATCCGAATTGGAACAGAGGAAGAACTCTTCCTTTAAAGTAGAATCAGGTTGTATAGTTGCATTCCTAAAAACACATTTATTTGGTTACTTCCATTTGTATTGAAGCCTAAGACCTCCAAGGGTCACACAAGGGTTGCCCAGGGGTGTATGGCATAGACTCTATGTAGAGGCGCTCAAGCTGTGCAAGCCAATAGATGACCACTGAGTCTGGGAGTGAGGGGAAGATTTTCTAGAGTTGGGGGAAAATTTTGTGCAGTCATTCCCCACTCAACCTATTGGAATATTACCACTTGATTTGCTAAGTGGTTTTATTAAAGGGAGCAGAGGGGTATAAAGGAAATCTGAATGATTGGAGAGGAAAGGAAGTTGAATGGTAATTACTGTGAAAAGAAAAAGAAACTTTGGAGGATCATGATCTTTTACTTGTCTCCTTCTCCACCTACCTACCCACTGACCTAGAACACACAGTAAAAATTCAAGTCTTGGTGACCATGACATGAGAGGCACATCTGCTGTGTTGAATTATTTATCACAAAGAATTCCTTTTGATGAAGTGACCACAATAGCTGCTTAGGACATCCCTCTACCAGCTATTCCAAGGTGGTACATGTGCCATTCCACGCAGTTTTGGATGCACACGGAGTGAAGAAATTGAGAGGAAGAGTTTGGAAACTTCCGTAGCAATTCAACGGAGTAGTTTTGTGTCTCTTACTAATATCTTTGGGGTTTAGATTTTGCACCTCTTTGTTATTTTATTTTTCTAGTAATTCACTTCTACTGTATTTTAGAAGAGTATCAATGTGCAAGGGATTAGAAAATATTTTTCATTTATAAAATAATATGCATAGTTTTTCTTAGGCATCAGCTCCAGGTATGTTCATTAGAGATCAACCACCGTTTTTTAACTTTGTAACCTGCAGTCAAATATATGGCATATATAATACAAACAATTTTCTATAGCATTCACCTTCAGCTGGAAAGTGCCTCTCCTTTAAAACAGGATAGACACTCGCCTTCCAAGTAAAAGATTACTGTGTATGTTTAGTAGAGGAAAAAAGATAAAACAGCTATCCTATGAATTTGTCTCTAAACAGGCCAAGGTATGTTTGTCACATGCATAAAACAAGAGTGTGACAATCATCCTGGTCTCGTCCCGCCCAGTGAAAAGTAAAGCATCTCACCTCCAGCACGAACATGCCTATCTTAGTTCTGAACAATATACAATTCATGCCATTTCAAAGGTAACAAATCCAATGTTCGCCTATTCTCTTAAATGTTGCAAAGCAGCCACTAACATTGTCTCTTTCAGTTTTATTTCAGGCATTTTTCTTTTAACACTCCAACGGTCCTGTTTATGAAGACAGTGAGTGAAAGCCTAACTCCAGCCCCACCCCCAAACTCCTTTGCAGAGGTCCAGGGTCCTACTCAGTAATCCAAGGACACCAGAATTCAGTCCTCCAGGAACATCCTGCCAGGACAGACAGGATTTTGACATTATTCCTTCACATCTCTGAGGAGCCCGCTTCCCTCCCTGATGACATTCCCATCTGGGAAGAGCGCAGATGGACTCTGGCCTTGACAGTCCTGCGGGCTGGCGCCCTCTGGCCTCTGCCACTTACTTGCTGCGCCGGTTACATCACTCCTCTGGGCTCTGCCAGTGTGCACTCCCACCAATAGAAGCAGCAGGGCTCCGGTGGGCGCAATGGCACGGGTATGGCATTCCGTGGGCCAGCAGGAGTCCCAGCCCCGCCCAGATTCCAGGCGTGTGGAACTCACTCCGCCTTGGGGAGAGGAGCTGCAAAGTCACACTGCAACCGGGTGTGGGTCAGAGAGGGAGACAGCGGTGGCCGTTTTGGCAAAAAATCGACGGCACAGGGATTGCTGCATTTAATCCTCACAGCAAGCCCTGGTCAGAGGGGGAAACTGAGGCATGGAGAGGTTAATTTCCTGTCTCGGCCAGGAACTGGAACATAAACCCAGAGTCTGATCTCTCACTCCCAACACTTGGGCTTGGGCTGTGTGCTGGGGACCACGGAGAGACACGTGCCCTTATGCTTGCCCCCAGCACTCACCTCCCAGTGACGACAGTCATGCAGAGGCACCTGGAAATGGTGGGAGGCAGGAGCGAATTGCTCTGGCCACCTCTGGCTGCCCCGGAGGAGTGACTGTCCAATTCCTCATACCCCTCCTCTCCCTTTTCTGAGAAAGTCTGTGGCCTTCCTCAGAGGCCCTTGAACCCTGTGCTCAGGTGTGGGGTTATAGACTGGCTGTCCTCTCAGTGGCCTTCCTCAGAACCCCATTAGTGTATACACTGGGCTCATAAAGAACTCAGGCTGGCAGTTCTCCGGAAGGAAGCAAAACATCCAGGCTCACAGCCGGGGCTGGCTGCAACAAGAGCCAGGTGCCCCGCTGCAGAGGGGGAGGCAGAGGCTCCAGGGTCCCAGGTGGGCTCAGGAGCTCAGGAGCACGCGTGTCTTGCAGAAGCTGTGCACCTGGGCCCTGCGGGTGCTCAGAGAGCTGCCTCTACCCCAGAGGATGGAGAGCTACACCATGCCAGGCATTTTTAATAACTGGCCCTTCCCTGCAGCTAATTTGAGAAGGACTGCCTCAGGGCATAGCTGTGTGCTAGGGTAGCAGAATTTTGCTTCTGGGCATTCTACACAGCAGTCCACCTACCAGACAGTACATAAGAATCACCTGGGAGCTTGTTACAAATGCACCTGCAGGCCCAATCACAGGAGGCCAAGGCTGGGCCCAGGTCTTTAACTTTGCAACCTGTGAGTTGCAACCCCTTTGGGAGTCAAAGGACCCTTTCACAGGGGTCACCGAAGACCATCGGAAAACACATATTTCTGATGGTCTTAGGAACCGAGACACCGCTCCTCTATCCATCTCCAGGCAGGTCCGCCCACATGCAGATACGCCCACTACAACATGAGGACCTGCATTAAAGGGTCGCGGCATTAGGAGGGTTGAGAACCACTGCTTTGGAGGATCCCACCCCATGATGCGGATTCAGCTGACCCACGCCTGTGCTTGGGAACCTCTGTGCTGTAATATACCATCCACTGCTTTGCCAGTCATCACCTCATTGTGCATAAACCTGCTCCTAGTCATCGCCTCACTGTCCATGCACCTGCTCCTAGTCACCTCCTCACTGTCCATGCACCTGCTCCCAGTCACCTCCTCACTGTCCATGCACCTGCTCCCAGTCATCTCCTCACTGTCCATGCACCTGCTCCCAGTCACCTCCTCACTGTCCATGCACCTGCTCCCAGTCACCTCCTCACTGTCCATGCACCTGCTCCCAGTCATCTCCTCACTGTCCATGCACCTGCTCCCAGTCACCTCCTCACTGTCCATGCACCTGCTCCCAGTCATCTCCTCACGGTCCATGCACCTGCTCCCAGTCATCTCCTCACTGTCCATGCACCTGCTTCCAGTCACCTCCTCATGTCCATGCACCTGCTCCCAGTCATCTCCTCACTGTCCATGCACCTGCTCCCAGTCATCTCCTCATTGTCCATGCACCTGCTCCTATCTTCAGCCTCAGCTGCACCAAAGGAATGCCTCATGATGAAGCTAGTATTCAGGCTGGCCCGTAAGGACTTGGTAGGATTAGACATGCAGAGAGAGGGATAGGACTGGAGGGAAAGCACAGATGTAGGAAGGTATAAGGAATGTTGTGGTGGGCTAGAGAGAGAGGCCCAGTTTGGTGAAAAATAGGTTGGCAAGCACATATCACACTCCACCCGCCCTCGCCCATAGCAAGCACTCTTACAGTGAGCCCAGAGGCAGCCATATAACCCCAATGATCACAGCGTGTCCCAGACACACAACCACTAGCCGATCACAGTTTGCCCATGAGCTATCAACTCAGGGCTGAAGGGTGGAGTGACTCTGCAGGTGAAAGAAAGAGTTGACAGCAAGAATTAGTATAGAGGTGAAATCGTCAGAAATTCATACCATTCCATCGGGTTGGGGAGAGAGGGAGGAGAAGCTGGCAATGACTTGGAGGTTTGGAGCCTTGGTGACTGGGGGATAGGTTGGCACCCTTCGCAAGAATAGACAAGACCGGAGGAGAATCAAGGGGGGAAGGGGATACTGACTTCAGTTTGGAAATATTTGATTTGTGTGCTCAGAAGATCACACAGGTGGAAATTTCCAGCAGGCAGTCAAACCCGTAGGCAGGGAGAGGAGAGGTCAACTTAGAAAGAGCCACTCACAGTACCGGATTTCAGATTATACTACAAAGCCATTGTAATCCAAACAGCCTGGTACTGGCACAAGAACAAGCATATAGATCAATGGAACAGAACAGAGAACCCAGAAATTGACCCAAGACATTATGCTCAATTAATATTTGACAAAGGTGGCAAGAGCATACAATGGAGTAAAGACAGCCTCTTCAATAAATGGTGTTGGGGAAACTGGACAGCTACATGCAAAAAAATGAAACTAGACCACCAACTTACACCATACAAAAGAATAAACTCAAAATGGATAAAAGACTTAAATGTGACTAGTGAATCCATAAAAATCCTAGAAGAAAATGAAGGTAACAAAATTTCAGACATCATACACAGCAGAATTTTCGCTAATACAATGCCTAAGGCAAGAGAAACAAAGGAGAAAATAAACACATGGGACTACATCAAACTAAAAAGCTTCTGCACAGCAAAAGAAATAACTATCAGAATGGAAAGGCAACCCACTGTATGGGAGAGCATAATTGCCAAAGATACATCAGATAAGGGGTTAATTTCCAAAATATATAGGGTACTCATACAACTCAACAAAAGAAAGACAAAGAATCCAATTAAAAAATGGGCAGAGGACCTAAATAGACACCTCTCCAAAAAGGACATACAAATGGCCAAGACACATATGAAAAAATGCTCAAAGTCACTAATTATCACAGAAATGCAAATTAAAACAACTAAGAGGTATCACCTCACACCAGCCAGAATGGCCGCCATCAACAAATCATCAAACAAGTGCTGGTGAAGGTGTGGAGAAACAGGGACTCTAGTACACTGCTAGGGGGAATGCAGACTGGTGCAGCCACTAGGGAAAACAATATGGTGTTAGCTCAAAAAATTAAAACTTGAACTTCCATTTGACCCAGTGATCCCTCTTCTAGGAATATACCCTAAGAAGCCTGAAACACCAATCAGAAGGAATATATGTACCCCCATGTTTGTAACAGCACTATTTACAATAGGTAAGATCTGGAAACAGCCCAAGTGTCCATCAGTAGATAAGTGGATAAAAAAGCTGCAGTACATATACACAATGGAGTACTACGCAGCTGTAAGAAAGATCTCTTATCCTTTGAGATGACATGGAGGGACCTGGAGAGCATTATGCTAAGCGAAACAAGCCAATCAGAGAAAGACAAATACCACATGATCTCATTTATTTGTGGAATATAATGAACAAAATAAGCGGATGAACAAAATAGACCCAGAGACATAGAAAGGAGTATGGTTCAGACTGACAGACCTCAGAGGAGAGGGCAGGGGGGATGGGTAAGATGAACCAAAGAACTTTTACGCATGTACATAGACAACGATGCTGGGGGGAGTGGGAGGGGGCAGGATGGGGAGGAGGATGTCTGGGGGGAAAAAAGAAACATCTGTAACAAAAATATATTAATAAATATTTTTTTGAAAAAAAGAAGGGAAGGAGACTTCCGGTCAAGATGGCGGGTAGGTAAATGCGGTATCGCGTCCCCCTACAACCACATCAAAGTTACAACTAAACTACAGAACAACCATCATTCAAAGCTGCCTGAAATCGAGCTGAATGGAAGTCCTACAACTACGGAATTAAAGCAGCAGCCACATCCAGACTGGTAGGAGGGGCGGCGACGGGCTGGTCCCACACCCACATGTGTCGGATAAAAATCAGGAGGACACCTCGGCTGGGAAGGTCCTTCCTAAGGACTGAGGGGTCCCCGTCCCACACCAGGTGCTCCGCTCAGGGTTCCAGTGCCAGGAAGAGAATCCCCATAACTTCTGGCTGGAAAAAACAGCGGAAACTGAGGCTCAGGGAGGCTAAAGCGGCTGGAGCCCCAGGCAGCTCCTTAAAGGGCCCGCGCACGGACTTATCGGACTCTCTCCCTCTAAGCTTGGAGGGGAGGCAGCTCGAGGGGCACCAGAGACATACAGGGAAGAACTGAGCTGTTTGGCATTGGAGCGAGGGCAGGAGAGGGGGCTTTCTCTGGGACAAACGTGTTGTCAGAGGCCTTTGTTCCTTGGTGAGCCCTTCCCTGGGGCGGCAGACAGTCGTATCTGGGACTCCAGCAACCTGGCTCACACTGGTAGCCCCGCCCTGGTGACTCTCTGAGGCCCCGCCCCACCCAACTTTCAGGCCCACCCAAGCTGTTGCCACTTGCTTAACCATAGGATTGGCCTGTCTTGGATCCTGGTTCAGGTTTTTCCTAAATTCTTTCAAACGAGCAGCATCTGGTCTGAGTGAGCCCCATACCTCTCGTTAAGTAATACACAGAAACAAACACAGGGAGGCAGCCAAAATGAGGAGACAAAGAAACAGGTCCCAAATGAAAGAACAGAACAAAACCCCAAGAAAAGAACTAAGCAATGGAGATAAGCAACCTAACAGATGCTGAGTTCAAAATACTGCTTATAAGGATGCTCAGTGAACTTAGGGAGGGCCTCAAGAGCATCAAAAAGGACCAGTGAGAAATTATGGATGCACAGTCAGAATTGAAGGAGGCATTAACTGAAATAAAGAATAATTTACAAAGCTTCAATAGTAGAGTACGTAAATTCAAGAAGCAAACCATCGATTTGGAATATAAAGAAGCAAAAAATGCCCAATCAGAACAGCAAAAAGAAAAAGAAATCCAAAAAAATGAGGAGAGTGTAAGGAGCCTCTGGGACAACTTCAAGAGTGCCAACATTCGCATCTTAGGCGTGCCAGAAGGAGAAGAGAGAGAATAAGAAATCGAAAACCTGTTTGAGCCCTGGCCAGTTTGGCTCAGCGGTTAGAGCGTCAGCCTGCGATCCGGAGAGACCCGGGTTCGGTTCCCGCTAAGGGCATGTACTTCGGTTGCAGTTTGTCCCTGGCCCTGGTTGGTCGTGCGGGTGGCAGCCACTCGATGTGTCCCTTCACGTCGATGTTTCTCTCTCTCTCTCTCCTTCCTCTCTTTCCTTCCCACTCTATCTGTATAAAAAATGAAAA
This sequence comes from Molossus molossus, assembly GCF_014108415.1. NCBI lineage: Eukaryota > Metazoa > Chordata > Mammalia > Chiroptera > Molossidae > Molossus > Molossus molossus. The sequence continues at coordinate 20,478,416 of NW_023425357.1, forward strand.
AATATCCTCGGGTGAGGATTGAAAAAAAAAAAAAAGAAAAGAAAGAAAACCTGTTTGAAACAATAATGACAGAAAACTTTCCTAACTTGGTGAAGGAAACAGACATACAAGTCCAGGAAGCACAGAGAGTCCCAAACAAGATGAACCCCAAGAGGCCCACACCAAGACACATCATCATCAAAATGCAAATGGTTCAAGACAAAGAGAGAAGCTTAAAAGCAGCAAGAGAAAGGCAGCTAGTTACCTCCAAGGGAGTTCCCATAAGGCTGTCAGCTGATTTCTCAAAAGAAACTTTGCAGGCCAGAAGGGAGTGGCAAGAAATATTCAGAGTGATGAAAAGCAAGAACCTACAACCAAGATTACTCTATCCTGCAAAGCTGTCATTTAGAATCGATGGCCATATAAAGACTTTCCCAGACAAGAAAAAGTTAAAGGAGTTCTTCACCACCAAACCATTATTATATGAAATGATGAAGGGTCTTTCTGAAGAAAAAGATAAAATGTATGAACAAACAAAATGGCAATGAATACATATCTATCAACAATGGAATCTACAAACAAAATGAACAGGTAGAACAGAAACATTCTCACAGATACAGAGAACATTTTGTTGGTTGCCAGTTGGGAGGGGGGTTGGAAGAATGGGTGAAAAAGGTGAAGGGATTAAGAAGTACAAATTCATTGTTAGAATGACAAACCTGAAAGGGAAAGGGGTTGGGGGAGTAGGAAGAAATAAACCAAAGAACTTATATGCATAACCAACGGACACAAACAATAGTGTGGGTAAAGGCGGGAGGGGGGCGGGAGTGGGGAGGAGGGGGTCAATGGAGGGAAAATGTGGAACATCTGTAATACATTTTACATTTAACAATAAAGATTTAAAAAAAAAAAAAAGGAAGGAAAAGCTACTCAGCCCGAAGGTAACAGGAATGCACCTTGCCATTGCTGGTGCCCAGTGTGCAATGTGAGGCTGGCAGTGGGCTCCCCGCAGCCTGGCAGCCGCTCCTGCGTACCCCCCCCCCCCCCCAGCTCCAGCACACAGGAACCATGCGGCTTCTCCACCCTCTCGCCCCCTACCCACAAATGACTTTCTGGTTTGCAGCTGCCTGGAAGGCAGGCCGGGCTTGGTTTCTTTGAAGGGAGTGCAAGTTGGTTTCACAGAAGGTGGTGTCCACATTCCAGTTTCTACCTGCCAGCTGCAGCCAGGTGACAGCTGAGAGGTGGTGGTGTGGCAGCGGCTGTGGCTTCATGTGGGTGGCCTGCGGTGGCTGTGACTTAAAATGAGATTGATGGGGCTCTACCAGTTCCCTCTGGAGATGCATCACATCTTCAACCCCATGCCTGCTGGGGGTACTGTGCCCTGGCCCAACGGCTGGTCTGCGGGAGGCCTGGCCTCTCGGGACCACCTGCAGAAGAGGAGGAAAGCCCCCAGCTGACTGTCCCCGGAGGGAAAAGCCAGGGGCTGCATTACTCCAGGAGGCCCTCCAGGCCTGCCCTGGGTGGGAGAGGGTGGGGTAGTTAAGCACCTAAATATGTTGGAGCTGAGATTTAAAATCTGGAGTGGAAAGGACTTGGGAAATGGGGAATCGGGGCTCAGAGAGGAGACGTGGTACACCAGGACCTCGCAGGGACGGGGTGGCTGAGCTGGGACTTGAACTAATCCCACTAATGTTCTTCTTCCCTCCCTCTTTCATTTCCTTTTTTCTTCCCTCCCTCTCCTCTTCCCTCTTCCTCCTCTTCCTTTCTCCCTCCTTGACTCTCACTCATCCATCCCTCCTCCACCTCCCTCCTCCCTCCTCCCTCCTCCCTCCCCCTCCTCCCTCCTCCCTCCTCCCTCCTCCCTCCTCCCTCCTCCCTCCTCTCCTGTGACACTGAATAAACACTTTCTGCAGACATTCACGACAGTGGCGAAAAAGCAAGTGTCTCTGTTCTCCTGGGCGGGAGGCCCACTTTTGGAGGACACGCCCCTCATTTTCATTGCATTTTCCAACAGAACTACATGCCATGGCTGACCTCAGCACCAGCAGCCATGTCTAAGGACCGCCTGCCCCGGTGCCGACCAATCAGGGTAGACCACACCCTGAGGAGACAAACCTGAAAGCTGAAGAATATTCCCCTGAGACCCCCTGGGACCTCTCCTGAAATCCCCACCTTTGGAAAGCAGATAAAAACCTTCGAGACTAGGGACCCAACTCTCTCTCTCTCTCTCTCTGTCTCGCTCGATCTCCACCAAGCCTTCTTTCTTTAGGCGGCTCTTTGCTTGCTTTCTCCTAAGCTCCAAGGGCCCTTCTTTTGCTCTGTAACGTGTTTTCTGCTTGGAAGAAATAATAATAATAAAACAGAGCTGTACTTCACATAACATGAAATTCACCATTTCAAGTGCAGTTCTGCAGCCTTTCGTGTATTCATAGCATCGGTGTATTTTCAGGGACCACAGGGTTCCGTGTCCAGGCTTTGCCACCCCGGTTTCACAGAGCCAACGGGAGATTCCGTGATAGAGCACCCAGTAGGTGACTGTCATTGCCTACTAAGCGCCAGGCCCAGGGCTGCATGTGGACAGAAACCACCTTCCCGAGACTCGCAGCCTGGGAGAGGAGCTCACTCTCCAGTACGAGAGAGAGCCAGAAAGAGCAGTTTCCTAAGGAACTGTTCTCGTGGACTGTGGGCGTTTGGACAAAAATGTTTCGCCAGAGCGAACACTCTGTCTCCTGACTCAGCCACGTGCTGGTTTTCCGGCGTTCACCTCGCCCTCTCTTTTTCCAACTTCTAAACTAAGACGTTCACATGATTGAACAGGGCAGGGTGGGTGTGCCGCCCCCTGGGCAGGAAACTGGAGACAGGTGTTGGGTTTCCACTTCACGGGGCCAGCTGGATGTGGGGGCACGGGGGCCATTCGTCACTCCAAACGCCAGCCCTTCCTCCTTTGGCCTCCGGAGAATCAAGGCGCTGGAGTGTGCGTGCCACCAGGACTCCCACTTCAGAGAGCTGGGCGCCAATGGCATCTCCAGAGCCCTGTGCCCACAGGGTGATGCTTCAGCTCCTGGTCCAGCCCGGTCCCGGGAGCAGGCACCAAGCTGGTTCCACACCTGATCCCTGAAACAGACTTTCTGCCCCAGGCCCACTGGCCGCTGAGCCGTGCCCGGCATGTGCGGGGCTCAGCTGCAGGCTTTACTTCTTTTTGTTTCTGTCTCTGTGCCCCAGATACTTATGTGGCACACAGCTGACCCCCTTAAATGTCTGTTGAGTGAATACATAGACCAGAGGCCCACAGCTCCCATTTGACAAATCCCAGAAGGAATAAAACAGCAAGGGGTGTGCGTGTGCGTGTGTTCTGTGAGCCACAAGAAAAAATGGGTAAAAATTCAGTCCCCTAAGGCAGACTGGAACGGACCCTCCAGTCTCCGCAAACTGATGACCCAGAACAGAACGGGAACATCAGTGTTCGCCAGCCTCTGCTTCATCAGAATAGTTCCCGTTTCCAGCAAAGACCTGATGTAGTTTCTGCCTCACCTAGAGCAACCTTCCGACTTGGTCCAGCAGAGAGGGGATCACTGTGTTCGGGGACCCCAGGTCAGCTCCTACCCAGGAAGGCACAGGAGTAACCAGGGGTGTGAGAGGCCAGAGGGCCAATCTTCCCACAGAGGAAAGAGGAGGCTCATCTGTGCAGCCGACACGGAGTGTGTCTGACTACACGTGGTCCTGCTGCCCCCATGCACACCTGTCGGGGTCAGTAGAACACTGACCTTTCCTGCCTGGGAGGAATGTCCATGAACTGTCCAGTGACTAATGCACATCATTGAAGACCCTAAGAAAGCCATTTATGGCCTCTGAAAGTAATGACGAGGGGCGTTTTTTGACCAAGGATGATATTTTCATTCTGTGACATCAATTTCAAACATGTGCCCACAATGTCCCCCGGAGAGTTCATTATGGGTTGCTCATCCATGAATTCACAGTACCGGATCCAGACAGACCTGGCCTGAACTCCAGCCCTGAAACCTGTATCTTACAGGACCGTGAGCACATGACGTGGTCTCTCCGAGTGCAGTCCCTGTCCTGGCTTTGCCTCTTACCCACAGGACCTTGGACAGGTGCGTCTCTCCAGGTTCAGGGTGTCCACATGTGATAGAGAGGTAGTAATAGTTGCCTGGCCGGTGTGGCTCAGTGGCTGAGCACCGACCCATGCACCAAGAGGTTGCCGGTTCGATTCCCGGTCAGGGCACATGATCGGGTTGTTCCCCAGTGCGGGGCATGCAGGAGGCGGCCAATCAATGTTCTCTCTCCCTCTCCCTTCCTCTCTCTCTAAAATCAATAAAGAAAAAATATGTTTTAAAAAGAGAGCGAGAGAGAGAGAGAAATAGTTATCACAACTCACAGAGTGCCTGCAGCCTCGCAGTCAGTGGCAGCAGTCACTGGGAACGGACCTTTGACACCAGCAGTCTCGGTGCAAAGCTTGGCTCTTCCATTTGCTCTCTGTGTGGGAAGCATGGTGGGTGCTCCTCTTACACTGAACCCTTATTTTTCTCCTCTGTAAAATGGGAACAACAATAGCACCTATCACATAGGACCTGGAGTAATCGACGGAGGTAAGCAGGTAACATTTTAGTGCAATGCCTGGTGTGGAACCTAGTTCCTTACCCTTTGATGCCACCCATCGCAGAACCCACTTCAAACGGCTGCTCCCATCAGCCGCTCCCAAGCATGTGTACTTAGGCCTTGAGAGTGACCCCATTCTCCGCACCCCATTCTGAAATGAGATTCCTCGTTCCCTTACAAACTACCCACCTTCAAGAAACCCCGGAAGCCAGCTTCTCATGAAAGCAGCGTAAGTGGTTAAATGATGAAACCCTCAAAACATCCATCAAAGGCCAAGAGCCAGCCAAGAAATGGCACCGAACACAGCTTTGAATGACAAGGTGAAGGTCCAGGGAACTTTGGCTGATGGACGCTACTGCCCCTGAGCATAGACCTTACTTCCTCTCCCATCCGTCTCTCCCACCTTCCACACCCAGCTGAGGTTCCGTGATTGAGAGCTTCAGTCGTGACCTTGGCAATGGTCTGAATCCCCAGAATTCCAAGGTGCTGGACGTGATTCTCTTGGCACGGGGCCACCTGGTGTGCTGTTGTTAGCCCAAGCGCTTCATCGGATTTAACTACCGTCTGCGGAGGCGAAAAGCACACGAGGCTCCCCTTCCTCTGGAAAAATATAATCAGAATTATATTTGAAAGCATGGTAGGCAGCTTCTGAGGAGCGTGGTGTGAGTCAGCCAGACCGAAGGCCACGGAGTGGAGTTTCAGGGAGGATTGGGGTTTCTCGCTTTTGGGTTTCACCTTTCACATTCACTTAGGCCACTAGGAGACGAAAAGTATCCTCCTCCTGTGCATAAGCAGGGCTGTTTGTGCTGCTGATAGATGTTTTTAACAGATCGCCTGTCTTTTGGTTGTCTTGAGACGTTCGGAAGCGTTTCAGGTGATTCTATAAATCACTGAATAGCCAGCATGAAGATGGGTTCTTTTCAGAGGGTGTCTTTGCCGCAGAGGATGGTGGCGAGCCCGCCAAGCCTTCACGCAGGGTGTCCCGTCCTCAGAGCCTGGATGGCCTCCCCCTGTGCGCTCGGCGTGGCAAGGGCGGCACGCACCTGTGCCCACAGCCGGGTGCGCGCTTTCCATGTTTGTTTGTTTCCGTGTTTTCTGCTGTGAGACATGATCAGTCCCATAAACTGAGAGAGGAAGACCAAACGAAGAGGAAACCCAGTGTCACCAGGATCCTTAGACACCATTTCATTAACCTTCTTCCCTGAGAAATGAAGAAACCAAGGCCCAGAAAATCCAGGGCATGACAGAGCCAAAGAGACCCAGTAAACAGTTCTTAATCCCCAGTCTCGGGGTGTAAGTTAATATGTGGGGGACTCCGAGCTCCCATGTCCCACGGGCTGTGCTTCCCCCCACTTGGGGCCAGCAGAGGGGCCCGGCTGCCAGCCTCCGGGCATCGCTGGCAGTTGGCCATCAGGTCCGCGTTCCCGTCCTGCTCGAAACAGACGCCCCCTCCGGGCTGGCCGTTTCGTTTCTCTCTGCAGCATCTCACTCATGGTGTAAAATTAGCTCAGCCATGAGTTTCAGGAACAAGTACCTGCAGCCCCTCCAGCAGCAAGGAAAAGAAACCAGTGGGGACTTTCCTCCTTCGCTGCCAGCAGAGCTGGGCCCCCAGCAAAGCAGGAGTGCGGGGACACCCTGCAGGGGCACTCTGCTGTCACCGGGGCCCCACGCATCACCTGGGATCCCAGGACGCAGAAGAAAAGTCCAGGCCTTTCCCCTCTGGTGGCCTCTGCATCCCAGGCGCCGGTTCACCATGGTGCGCGAAGACCCTGCTGTGCGGGGTGCTGTTGTAGATGTCGTTGCTGCTTTAGGGTACACTCCTGAAGTGACATTCCTGCAGAAGGGTGCCAAGTCTGAGCACTGAGCACCACATGGCAGCATTCGGTGAAGAGGAGACACGTTTGCCCCCTCCAGAAACCTCCTCGTGTCCCCTCCCAGTCACTACTCACCCCCCCCCCCAGGGTAACCTCCATCTAATACTGTGGATCAGCTTTGTCTGGTTTCGAACTCTGCACATGGATCAGACAGCGGGCCGCTTTGTTTCTGGGTTATTTTACTGCACGTTGTGTTCGGGACGTCCTCCGCATCGCTGCGCGTAGCTGTAGGTCCTGCGTCCTCAAAGCTCTGTTCTCTCTTCCGTGAACACACCATGGTCTGCAAGGTGACAGGGTATGGCACTACCATTTTCGTAGGTTACAAAACAAAAAGCAGTGAAACAATTGTCCGTTCCATACGATTCCGCCTCGTATTTATCCACACATTTTGTTTCTGGCAAATACTTGGGACTGGGTGGTGCTCTCTTTCTGGTTCTTCTTGTAACACTTGGAGTTTCATTTTTAAATTCATCTGTACACCAGTCTGAACGGCCACAGAGCCCTACACGGGGCATGCCCAGCTCCTTGCCCACCCCTCACCGTCGGTGTCAGATGCTCCCAACTCCCCAGCATAGAGGATCCTCATCCGTGTCCCCTGATGGACCCCGGTGGAATTTGGGGGAAAATATATGTTCAGGAGTGGAATTGTGGAGTCACTTGTATATTCTTGGGGGGCTGCGTTTTTAAAACATTCACTGCTCTGATACCCTGCAGCATGACCAGCAGCCCCAAAGGCAGTATATGAATTAAATGATGAGCCAACATCCTGCAGTTTCAGGGTTAGGGGAATTGTGAAGGGGGTGCCATGACCAGCCAGCAGGGGGTGCTGCTTCCCTTGGGATCCTCAAGGCCAAGGGTCCCAGGAGGTTGGAGAGGCCATCGCATGGCTGCTGCTCCAGGTACTCCAATGCCTTCTCAGTGACCCCCAAAGAGTCCATCTGGAGCTGGACTGACCCCCAGGGTCATCCATTGGTGGAAGAGGGGTTACAAAAGTGTGCTGGGCAAGAAGGGGTCTTTGCGTCGCCACATACTGTATGTCCTCTGCCCTCACTTGGCCACCAGGAAAAAGAAGCAGAAGGCAGCAGGATACCCTTGGGGCCATCTCAGCACCTCAGGCTTCAGCCCCCCACCCCCCAGAACCCAGCTCCCAGCCAGCAGCCTCCAAGCATCATTTTGCTGAGGCATGTCCCTTTCTATGGCCCTGCCCTGTTTGGCACCTGGATTTGGAATTGCAAAGGTAAAGAAAGAAAGCGAAAATGAAAAAGAACGTTGAACAAATATTGACAGCAGGGGCCTTGGTCTGGAGGACAGGTTGTCCCCTTATCCACCATGATAAGTGTTGCTCAGTTGAACCTTGGGCACAAATCTCAAATCTGCTGACAACCCTACGTTTAGACACCAGAAAACGTTCTCGTCTTTGCCTATGATGACCGAGTCCCATGCACGTGTCCATTTGTTCACTCAGCATTCACGGGGCACCCACTGTGCTGGGCAGGGTGTCAGCACAGAAGGTCCAGTGGCAGCAAGGCCAGAGCCTCAGACAGTGGGACAGGCCTGTGGCCTCATTCACAAAGAGTCTCCGGGTTCGAATGCTAGATGCTTCCACATGCACCGTCCTGGACATTAAAGGAAGACATCCACCATAAAGTGTTAAACTTCTGTTTGCTTTTGGAGCTCTGTTTGGGCCCGCCTTGCTAAAAATAAATAAATAAGTAAACCAACCATATGAACCAAACTGGAAGTGGTCCATATGCCTCATTCAACTCCTGGCAGTCCCTGGACAAGACGTGGACGGTCCTCAAGGGTTGGCTGCTTCTCTCTCACACTGTGTTCTTAACTTTTCCTTTTCTTTTGTTGTTCTTTTTCTTTTTTTGTGATATTTTGTTCAGATAGAGTGGGAGAGAGAGAGATAGAGAAACATCGACGTGAAAGGGACACATCGAGTGGTTGCCCCCCTCCCAACCCAACCAGGGCCGGGGACAAACTGCAACCGAGGTACATGCCCTGAGCGGGAACCGAACCCGGGTCTCTCTGGACCGCAGGCCGACGCTCTAACCGCTGAGCCAAACCGGCCAGGGCCCACACTGTGTTCTTAAAGCAACTGTTTGTATTAAATTAAGGCTCGAGGTGTACTCAGAGTCACGGGAACCACCACCACATGCACGCTCTTGTATCCTAAGCATTTCACATTGATCGACTTAATGGGGTCCCCATTTCACAGATGAGGAAGCCGAGGCACAGAGAAGTCAGGAAACTCGTTCAAGGCCACCTAGAAAACCGCTGCAGAAAGAGGGTCCCACCCAGGTCGCCTGGCACTAGGGCAACCTGTAACCTCTGTGCTTCTGGGAAAGCAACGCCCTGAGATTTCATGGCTCCTCAGAGCCGGGAGCAAGACGGCATTCCCAGAAACGACGGAGGCTTTATGACAGCTCCGCATCTGGTTTATAAACGTGAGTCGGGCTTTCCTTTTCACTTTCTGTTTGTTCCGGGAGCTTTATTTCTTCCCCACCCCGTATTTTTTTTTCTCCCCGGCCTCAACTTTGTGTTTTCTTATGCTTTCCAGGTTTTCTGCACTGAGCCTGTGTTATGTTTAGAATGTTTTAAAAAGATACTTTGTGTTAGGAGATGAATGAATACCACTGTCTCTAACCCAGGGGCCATGGGGGAGGGGGTGGACGAGGGAATCAATAGATTCAGTTGTGACATTTTCTCAGCATATTCTTTGGGCCAATGGGGCCTCAAAGAAAATTCTTTGAAAACATGGCTCTGGTTCAGCGTGCAGACATGATGGGGCCCCTGCCGGCAGTATGACAGATGAGGAAACCGAAACCCAGAGCGGCTAGGTACTGTTCCCGAGGCCACACAGCTGTGTCTCAACCTCCCCAGGACCAGCGCGGACCAGGGCGCAGCTGAGGAAGGCCGCAGGAACACAGCAGGGAGGGCAGCCTGGCCCACTGCCCCCGGAGTGAGCCGAGAAGCCCCCCGCCCGTCTCCTCCAAGGTTCTCTAACCAGCGTGAGCACTGCCCCCGCCCGGCTGTGCTCTGGTGAGTGACAAACGGACCCTAAAGCAAACTCCCTTCGCGGAAGGAATAGTGATCCGCTCTGCAGCCACAGTGCTGCTGCGAACAGCAGATGGTGCTCATACGCCCTCTCCAGGCCTCAGTTTCCCAACCTATACAACCAGAGGGCCACGCAAGAGAGTAATAATAACGTGCTCTTATGAAGGGTTAGTTCTATACCAGGGACAAGCTCACTGAAACCTCACAGGAGCCCTATACAGATCGATAAGCCACGGCAGAGTGTGGTTAAGTCATACCGGAGTGATGAGAGGACTGTGAGCAAAGCTGGGAATTTAACCAGGGCCTCTCACACCAGAGCCTGGGACCCCATCTCCACGGCATCTGACTCTGGGAAGTTCTGCAGCCCTGTTGGCTCTGCACTGCTCCCCAGTCTTCATCTCCACGGTCAGAAAGAAGTGGGTCCAAGGATGTCCCCGCGTGAGCTGGGACATTTAAGCGGCACCGTCCACCCTCCCCGGGGCAGGATGTAACGGTCCTGGTGCTGACCGTCTGCACTTGATTTTCCACGAGGGAAACATTGGGGCAAACCGGCTTCCACGACATGCGAGAGGCTAGCAGAAGAAGGGAAGGGGTCCCAGTGGCTAAGCCAGGAGCCTGATCCATCCTCGGGTCAGAACGTGGGAGCTTCACGTCGCCGCCTGCCGAACGGGACGATGGGACTGTGGAGAGACACCACTGCCGGCCAAGACAGAGCTCAGACCCCTCCCCCGCCTGAGAGAAGGTGACAGCACAGTTCCATGCAGGGAGCACTCTCTACATGGCCGCTCAGTGCCAAGATGTCCCACAGGTAAATCACTAGTCCTCACAACGGTCCAGTGAGGTGGAGGCTGTTGCTGTCCTCCTGTCCCTAATGAGGAATTCAAGGCACCAAGAGGGTCAGTGACCCTGTGGCTAAGAAAGTCGGTGGGGACAGACCGGAAAGGGAGCTGCACAGCAGGGCTCCAGTCCCTGGGCTCTGGCACCACACCACAGACCTCTCAAAGGCGGCACCACTATTGCCACCTGGTTTGCCAGGAACTGGGGCCACCTGTGTCATTCACCCGTCATGCATGTGACCACTGCAGAAAGCCCCAGAAGGAACGGGGGTGGCAGGTCTGCATTCCCACCCCGAGGCCCGCACCCTGACGCAATCCACTCTGCGTGGAAGGAAGCCGGGACGGGCTGCAGAAAGCCACCTCTGAACAGCTGCACAGCTGGACATCAGGAAGGAAATCAGACCGCGCCCTGCTGTCCCTCTCCGGGGCCAGGAGGCACTGACCCGCGAGGAACAGGAGACTGGAGGAACAGGCATCTTCCATAAATCCCGGAGCCTCGCTTCAGCGTCACTTGGACTGTGCAACATACAGATTTTGAGCTTCTCTGAAGGCATCAGCAAGGTGCCCGTGTCTCCCTGGAATGTAACAGAAGGGACAAGAGTCTGGAGACAGGTGGAAAATGTTTTCACCTTGCTGGAGTGGTTCTTAGTCGGGGGCCTTGGAGCTGCACCCCCTACCCACATGGTTCTCCAGCCGTGAGTCAGGCCTAAGAAAGGTCTCCCTGCAGAGTTGCCCAAGGGCTTAGAAGCCCCAAGAAGGCCAAGGGGCCCACCTTGCAGGCTAAACAAGGGCAAAAGAAAGTGGCCACCCCGCAGAGCATCCTCTGCAGGCTGGGTCGCTCCGGCTGTCACCCTCCCACAAGGCAGTGGAGTGCAGTAATAGGGCATCAGCCCTGGACCCAAGCTTCCTGGCTCCTGGCCCATCACTGTGTGGCCTCAGGAAAATGACTTCACCTCTGTGGACTTCAGTTCGGCTCCCTCCAATGGGCTAAAAGTAGTTCTTATCTCACTAGGGCATGGGTTACATCCATTGAAGCTATGAACTTAGCCTGGCACATATAGTAAGAGCTCAACTCATTAATTTATTATAACGGTGTGTCCCTTCCAGACCACAGCAGACCAGGATCCATGCTGAGGCCCAGCCAAGGGCTTTTCTGACTGTCCTTGGAGGAAAGGCCACCCAGGGTACACCCTCGAACCCTGGTCTTCAAGGAAAGCTGTGGGAGCTACTCACTAGCCTGACACTAGTATATGAGGCCACACATGCACACTCATTCATGCACACCCTACACAGTCACACTCAAATGCACAGGCGCACACCCTACACAGTCATACACACACATACAGGCGCACATCCTACACAGTCACAGTCACACGCACAGGTGCACACCCTACACAGTCACACACGCACAGGTGCACACCCTACACAGTCACACACGCACAGGTGCACACCCTACACAGTCACACTCACACGCACAGGTGCACACCCTACACAGTCACACACGCACAGGTGCATACCCTACACAGTCACACTGACACGCACAGGTGCACACCCTACACAGTCACACTCACACGCACAGGCACACATGCACACACAGAGGCACCCCAGTGGCTGCCTCTCCTCCCCTCTCCCCTCCTCTCCTGTCCTCTCCTCTCCCCTCCTCTCCTTCCAAGGGAGCGGGCAGGGTGGGGCAGGCAGTGGGTAGGGTGCCAGGGCAGAGCCCGATTGCTCAATGCCAGGACCACACTGGGTCTCAACGGTCAGGGACCTGGCTGTCAGAGAGCCTCGCAATCCAGCCGCTGCGGGCCACGGGCTTATGATATTTTTAGAGAAGTTGGGTTTCTGCCAAGTTCCTCTGCTTCAGATTCTTCCTGGAGCTGGTGGGTTCCCACCCACCAAGGTCCTTAGCCCCGCTCTTCAGCTTCTCTGGGGGCTTTGCAGAATCAGAGAGGCCACCACCTCTGACCCTACACAGGATGCCCAGCCAGTCAAAGTGACTCCCATCACACTTGCCTTCACATTGCCTTGCATACACCAAGGACCTCAGTCCCCAGGACCTTTGCACTGGCTGTCTGTCTTCATGGACATCCCTTCTCCCATCTTCAACACCAGTCCTTTTCCTTCCCAGCTGGTTTCTTCTCATGCTTACAGGGACTCCCTCGAAGGGCATTCACCCTGAGCACCCATCTGAAACAGGCACCTCACTGCTCCAGAGGGCACCCTACTATTTCTTTCAGATTTCCATTCTCTATCCACCCATTTGGTGGCTGATTGTCCAGAACGTTCGTCATGCATTTCTCTCTGTTGACCCAGTGCCCAGCACCACGCCTGGCAGTCAGGGAGCTCTCTTGGTACTTGGTGAATAAGTATGGAAACCCAGTCCAGCAGCCATCAGTCTGAGTTAGCAAACCCTTCCTGGGGCCCTCCTACTGCACGCCTCAGGATGAAACACACACACACAGAGAAGGAGAAATGAACGAATTTTCGGGCCACGCAAGGTGCGTGCGGATGGAGCCATTCTCAGACCGTGAGCAGTCAGCACTAAGCACGGTCCCCAACCATCTCACCGAAGCCCACAGCAACCCTGAGTTAGGGAGGGCTAGGAGTCCCCATTTTAAAGATGCAGAAACTGACGTCCAGTGAAGTTGCGCAGACCGCCCAGGCCACAGAGCTGGCGTGGGACCCCGCTCCCGGGTGTCCAGCCCGCTGCCCCCTCAGCTGCCCCGTGGCTTCTCAGCGCCTCTCTGATCTTGGCGCGGAGGGGCAGCCCCACCACAGCGCCGCAGAGAAAGCATCCACTCTCCTTGGACACCACCGTCGCAGGGTCATCGGCAGTGATTCTACAAGGTCAGAAAGGAGCGGGTGTTAGGAGCCCCCATTTCAGAGCCTGTGCTCAGGTACCAAATTCATCGAGCAACTCAGCCCTGCCCTGTGTCCCTCGCCGGTGCACCCCACTGACACTGGGAATTTGCAGCTTAATCTCAATCTTTGCAAACAGGAGAAGGAGGAGAGATGACCAGCCAGGGAGCCGAGCTGAGCAGGATCTGCCTGGCGAGGAGGTGGACTGAGGTCGGCCACACAGAAGAACAAGCAGAGGGCGCGGATCTCCAGGACAAGCCCGACACGGCCGAAGGATGAACCAAATCCAGGGATCGGCTTGAGCGTGGCCCTCACATTCCTTGCTAAGGAACAAATCATGACTGTGTGTATTTTTACCTAATCTTCATCATGCCAGTGGTACAAGGGCCATGACCATGGAGGAAGTAGGGGTGGACTTTTTTTTCTTCTTAATCACAGTGCAAAACTTTCCGCGAAGATTCCGGCTTTTGAGAGCATGTGCTGGGGCCCACGGGGCAGGCAGAGGCGTCAGCCGCTCCAAGACGATGCCTTCGTTCACCCCTCCTGACACGAAGCTGGAAGGCCGCGGCCGCGTCCCTGCGGGTCCCGCGTCGGAGTGGCCCTGCCAGCTGTGTGTTGTGACATCTCCAGGGTGGATTGGGCACGCGCGCAGGGTGCAGGGTTGGTTTCTCAGACTGCCCTTGAGAACGCTCGCCCAGAGCCCTTCTTTCATAATGTGGCTCACAGCATTCCCACAAACCGTTACAAAGTATTTTAGGCGGCACATTTCTATAACTGTAATGCTCCTTAAAACTTTTTTTTTTTTTTTTCAGTTTGCCCTTTTGCAAAATAACTGTTTGTAGCCTGATTCAGAAGCTCTTTCTCAGAATCGATCTCGGCCAGCATGGCTCGAGCCGACAGCACTGAAGAGATCTGCTGAGACCAGACGCGCGATGCCTCTGTGTCTGCCCCAGCGTCCTGCTGTGCCGTTCCAGCCCAACGCAGAAGCCACCGCCCCTGCCTCCGTCTTACTGCTGAGTATCCAGAGAGGGACACTCCAGACGTGCCCTCCCAGCTTCTCCTCCATAACAGGAAAAGGTGTCACCATTTGAAAGCAACCGAGAAAACAAGGCTTCCTTCTGATACCCCACAGGCAGGAGTCCCAGACACAGGGCTCTCCGAAGCAGGTCACTCTCGGGTCCACGTCGCTGTGAAACGCAGCCCCTGGGAACCTGTAACATTCCTCCACATGCAAAATCGAAGCACAGCGCGCGCGCACACACACACATGCTAGCAAACTCCTGGCGTTAGTTACTTCTGGCTTGGCTCTCTGAGGGAGAGCTTTTCACTTCCTGCATAGTTCTCTATTGTTTAAATTTTTTGGCAATACACATACATTTCTTATGTGAGCTTCTTAGATATGTGTGTGTGTGTGTGTGTGTGTGTTCTCTGAAAACAATAAAGGGAAATATGATTGTGCACCTAATACGCACGAGACCCTGAATTGGATGCTGGATGTCATACCAAAATGAGAAGTGGTCATGAAAGCAGTAATTACTGTTTAGTTGAGGGTTTACTACATGCCCGGCGCTGTTAGAACCACTCTGCACACGTGACCTCGTTGGATCCTTTAACAGCTCTTTGAAGTGGTTATTGCTTTTCTTTCCGTCTTACAGGTGAGGGATGAATGTGAATCGCAAAGTTAAGCCATTTACCCAATGTTCTCAGCGTCGGTGACAGAGGGTGGCGGCAAGGTTTGAACTCGGGGTCCTCCCCTCTGAACACCGTGATTCAGCAGCGTGTAGCTGGGGCAGAATGCAGCGAGAGGGGGTTTGAGAGGGGCAGCACTTGGAAGATACTAGGGGTGAGATGGTGTGAACCAGGATGGGGCTTAAAAACACCTGCATGTTCACCCTGGCCAGTTTGGTTTAGCAGTTAGAGCATCAGCCCGCAGACCAGAGAGACTTGGGTTCGGTTCCCGCTAAGGGCACGTACCTCGGTTGCAGTTTGTTCCTGGCCACAGTTGGGGTCATGTGGGTGGCAACCAGTCAACATGTCTCTCTCACGTTGACATTTCTCTCTCTTTCTCCTGCTCTATCCGAAAATAAACGCAAAAATGTCCTCGAGTGAGGATTAAAAAAAAGAGAGAGAGAGAGAAACACACCTGCATGTTCAAGCCCTGGAGACACATCTGGGGAGAGGGGTGATTTCCAAAGTTGACAGCGCTCTGCAGTTACAGTCTGAGATTCTCAGTTCTTAGTGATACACTCTAATTTTTTCAAAGCCACTTTATCGTACATCTACTTACACATCACCTGTCAACACAGGTAAATCAAGCATGAGGCTCAAGAATGAGCCCCCCTAAGTCCCCCGATAATTTGTGATAAAGCCATACAGTGATGCCAGCCTCTGCTGGGACCCCTGAAATCAGAACCCTGGAGACAGCACCCCCAGAACATTCAACCTCAGGCCAGGGAGTGTTGGAAAGGATGTTTTAAAGTACAGTCGGCATAACCTAAATCTCACGGACTCAGAAGCAGTGTTCCCTGAAACCGTGTGGGAAGTCTGACTTACAGCAGCAGGCTTGTAACACGAACACATTTGGTTTTGGGGGGGAAGCAGATGTCACCTAGAAATTTGGTTTGAGAGCATTGAATTCCACATCATTCATTTACTGTGTGACTTTCTTTCCAACTGCAGTGTAGCAACCAGGGTATTTTGGAGAAACGGAGCTACATGGCTGGCAAGAGACTCCACCACGGAGTTTTCAAGACCAGCAGCTCCGGGGTCTGAAGCAGGGCTGTGCATGCACAGAGCACCCAGCTTTCAAGCGGAGGTCAAACTACAAGCTGGGCAAAGCAAGGGGCTCCTCTTTTTTTGCACAAAAGGCACAGCTGTGTGCTGGTCTGCATTCACCCAGAGCGGGCACCTTTTTCTGACCCATCTTCCCAGCAGGGGTGCCATTTTCCAGCTCACGTGGGCGTCGGGTTGAGCACCAGTGGAGTGAGAGGGGAGAGGGGCAAGGCAGGCTTGAAGAGGCTCCACCTCAAGGTCGGGAGGGTACATGGAACTTTCAGGAGTTCCATACCTTGAGCTCGGCCATGAGCCCTTTGTTAAACATTGACATAAATGGATGGCAACTCCCATCTGGTATTCCCTTCCAAGCCATACCTGTAGTCTTGGGTTTGTACGGGGCTGTGTCAGGTAAGGATGACCCGGCAGGAGCAAGGCTGGTTGCCTCCAATTGGCATGATTTTGATGAAACAGTCCGCATGCCTGCTCACCTGAAATCCTTTCATCAAGAGCTGGTTCGTCCTAAAATCAAGAAAAGGCACCCCCTGTAGTTGCTCTCCAGGAGGGGCTGTTGATGTAAATCACATTGAGGTATAAGTGGCTGATGCTAGAACCCCCAAGAAGAAGGTGTGACAGAGGAAGGGGAGATGTCTAGGCAGTCCCAGCTGAGGAAGGGGGGCATCCCAGAGGGGAGAGGTTGGGGGAGCAGAGTGAGCCAGAGAGAGAAAGCGACAGGTACCAGCCCTGTGAGTCCAGTGTTGAACCTCTTCATCCATTCATCCATTCCATGGACAGGCATCGGTCTCTGCTACGTGCCAGCCACCCAGCCAAAGCTGGAAAGAGGGAAATTAGGATATTATTCTTGCTCTCAAAGAACTGTCATCTCCAAAGTGGTATAACAATAATGGATATTTATGGGATTTTCTGGGTCAGGCATTCACCAAGCACTTTTAGCTGCATTAGCTCATTAATCCTCATATTCATCTCCGGAGGCAGGTGCCGGCTTTTGTTGGTTTTTGTTTCGTTTTGCTAATCCTCACCGGAGGATACTTTTCCACTGATTTCTAGATAGAGTGGAAGGGAGGGAGGGAGAGACACATCAATCGGTTGCCTCCTTCACAACCCCAACTGGGACCAGGAATCGAACCTGCAACTGAGGTACGCGCCCTTGACTGGGAATCGAACTTGAGACCCTGAGGTCCGTGGCCGACGCTCTAACTGCTGAGCCAAACCAACCAGGACCAGGTGCTGTGTTGAACCCTCCTTCCAGAGAAGGGAAAAGCAGAGGCTCAGAGATAGAAAGCGGTTTAGCTGAGCTCACACAGCCAAGACCATCTGATTCCAATCTTGCACTCTTACTGACTCAGAGAGACATCCTTTTATTTGTTTATTTTTTATTAATTAATTTTTGTTACAGATGTTTCTCCTTTCCCCGCCCCTGATTCCCCCTCCCCTGCCCTCCCTGCCCTGTCCCCAGCTTTGTTGTCCATGTCCATTTTTCATGCATATAAGTTCTGTGGTTTATCTCTCCCTCACCACCCCCTCTTCTGGGGATTGTCAGTCTGTACCCCACTTCCACGAGAGAGACATCCTTTTAAAACAATGATTTTCTGGGGGGTTTTTTTTGTTACAAATGTTTCTCCTTTTTTCCCCCATTGACAGTGATTTTCAACCGGTATGCCGCTATGCCGTAAGAATTTTTAAAATAGCAACACCTGATTATTTAGTCAGGGGCACTGACCTCTTCTCCCTTAGATTGTCAAGTTAAAAAATGACAACAACCAACACAACAACAGCCCTCAAGTGTGAATGCCCTGTCTGGAATCAGAAATATATAGGTCATGTAACAGAGTTGCCTCTTTTTTTTTTTTTTTAATTCCTCACCCAAGGACATTTATTTTGCATTTATCTTCAGATAGAGAGGGAGGGGAGAAGGGAGGAAAAGAGAAAGAGAGAAACATCAATGTGAGAGAGACACATTGAGGGGTTGCCATTCACACGACCCCAACGGTACGTGTCCTTAGCAGGAACCGAACCCGGGACTCTCTGGTCCGTGGACCGACACTCTAACCACTGAGCCAAACCGGCCAGGGCCAAAGTTACCTCTTATAGGTCACATGACATAACAACGTTGCATCTGGTTGGTTAATTCTTGGTACTAGAAATCCTAATTTTTTTTTAAAAAGTCACTTTGGAGCGAAAGGGTAGATAATTACTAGTATTCATTTTTTTTTGTCACTCAATCAAAATTATACCTATTTTTTTGGTCAGATCAGCAGATCAGCAAAACATATCTGTTTGGTGTGCCACAAAATTTTAGCAATTAGTTTGTGTGTGCCATGAGACGAAAAGGTTGAAGATCACTCTAAAGGAATATTTTACCTGTAAAATGTGTCCAGTGTTGGGTAATTATAGGAATAAAGAGGTCTGAAACCTTGTACTGGATAATGAACTCGAAACTATCACTGAACAGAAACTCAACACGGAGTTTATATGACTGAGGAGTCGGCAGCTTGAGTGACTGAGCAAAGGTCAAAAAGTGGCTCCACAGAGAGACGGGGCCCCCCAAGGTGAGGCAAGGAAACAGCGGTGGCAAGTCTGAGCTTACATGATGTAAGGCCATCCCTTCCTTCCAGCTAAACTCAGGTTCAAGGTGAGATCACCCCGACACAACGAGCAATGGGCACACCAGGCTGCCTCTCAGCCTGGGCTGTTCCTAAAGGACACCAGCCCAAGATCCCAGGACGGCCGACTGAGGCTCAAAGAGGTTGGTGTTGGAGAAAAACTGAAGGCGAGATAATGCAGAGGACACCTCCTAAAGGGAGCTGGATGGGCATTCCTCCCTCCAAGTGCAAGTAACAGTACTAAGGGTAGCAGGGATCTCAGTAGCAACAGCAGTAACCATTACATAGTAACTGTTGCCGTGGTAATAATAGTAACCACAGGAGTGATCATGTGATTGGTAGTGACCGTCACCGCAGTGGAAGAAGTCAGGTGGCATAATACACAGTGGTGGTAGGAATATAGGAGCTGTTGTAGTAACAGCAGGTGCAAACACCCTGGGGCAGAAAAAAGCCAGGCATGGTCAGGGGCAGAAAGAAGGCAGTGAAGGAGGAGGCAAAGACCCCCTTCCATTGCCCTGGAGAGAAAAACATTTTCCATTTGAATTTGTTTTTAATATTGAGAAAATACACAAAACATAAAAGCATCATCCAGCCCTGGCCAGTGTGGCTCAGTTGGTTGGGCGTCATCACTTTACACCAGAAGGGTCGCCGGTTCAATTCCTGGTCAGGGCACATGACCCAGTTGCAGGCTCGATCCCCAGTAGGGGGCGCACAGGAGGCAGCTGATGGATGTAAGGCTCTCACATTGATATTTCTGTCTCTCTCTTCCTCTAAAAATCAATAAAAAATCTTTTTTAAAAAACCATCATCCATAATCTCACCACTTTTGCAATTATATAAAGAGGAGATAATTCTTCTTTTCACCCCCAATCAAATATGGGAACTTGACTGGCAGAGGATGTAAGCCTATCAAAGTGTATGAAGTCATTTGCATTGACATAAACTGTTCCAGACATCTCCTTTTTTATCACTGTCTCGAAAGTCCATGACCGTCCCGGGAGCACTGACAACAAGGAAGTTAGAATTGTGTGTCAACTGAGATCCACAGTCTCTGAGCAAAAATTGCAAGTCCTCCACCCTGTCCACAGGACATGGGCTTGACCCCCTGGTCTTCAGGTCACATATGCAGATCTGAGCTTCCTTGTCCTCGTTTTTATTTTCATGGTTACTTTCTGGATGGTTGGAATTTGGGGGGCATCTGACTTGCAGATCACAGTGTTGCCCCAATAAGAATGAACGTAACTGCCAGAGCCAGGACGAGCCAGAGTCAAGGACCATGTGGCTGCCGCACACAGACTCTGAGACAGACAGACAGACACAAGCCCCTCCGTCAAGGGACCCACCACCTACATTCACAGGACAGCCCTGGGCAAGTCTTTCAGAATGAGGTAAAGAAGGGTTGATAGTAGCAGGAAAGAAGTCCGTTCTGAGGGCTATTTTCAGCACGGGGTGGGAATGGGGCGCACCAGATCGTAGCCACAAAGGCAAATGAAAACTCAAAAGTAATGAAATAATCTAGCCAGTGAAAGCTAGATTGGGCAGCAGAAATTTTCATATTTTAGGTAATTTCTTCAAAGATCAGAACTAATTATGGGCAATCCCCTCTACCAGAAGTGTGAGGTCTGTCTTCTCAGCCTCGTGGTTAGTTCCTGTCATTCATTTCCTGCTCACATAATCCTTACGATAAACTGGAAGCCAAGTGCCCTTTCTGGTGTCTCTTCTCTTTTGTAAAACTCCATCCAAACCTCACTCATTCATTCTGAAAAAGAATGTCTCAATACTTTATTCTGATTCTATTTGATATTATTTCTGAAATACAAACCTCCAGTAGGGTGCCATTGAATATGTAAGAGAGCCCGGCCGGTGTGGCTCAGTGGTTGAGCGTCGACCCCTGCACCAAGAGGGCGCCGGTTTGATTCCCAGTCAGGGCACAGGCCCAGGTTGGGGGCCAAATCCCCAGTGGGGGGCATGCAGGAGGCAGCCAGTCAATGTTCTCTCTCAACGATGTTTCTATCTCTCCCTCCTTCTCCCTTCCTCTCTCTCTAAAACCAATAGAGAAAAAAAAAATTTTTGTTAATATGTAAGAGAAACTCAGACATAATTCTGAAAAAAACGGTGCTGTTCTTGAATCTCATTCCTATGTTCGGAGAGCGGGCGGTGCATGTGGCGGGCATCACAGCCTCTGCTGCTCTGTGCCAGTGACGGAGGTGAGATTAAAGCAGAGGTGAGCCCTGGACAGGGTGGCTCCGTGGAGAGAGCACAACAAAGGGTCACAGGTTCAATTCCCGGTCGAGGGCGCGTGCCTGGGTTGCAAGTTCAATCCCGGCGCTGGTCGGGGCGCATGCAGGAAGCAACCAATCGATGTGTCTCTCTCATGATGATGTTTCTCCTTCTCTCTCCTCATCTCCTTCCCTTCCAGTCTCTCTAAAATACAATCCAAAAAAATATATATATATTCTTGGGCGAAGATTTAAAAAATAATAATAATAAAGCAGGGGTGAATCTTGTAACCTAATCGAGACCTCTGGGGCCACCTGCCTGTCACCCCGGTGTTTTCTTTCCCCACCTAAGTATTCGCTTTCGGTCTTTCATGCATTGTGGGGACCAGCCAACCTCAGGAACCATCTTTATTTTTTTTTTAAGACCTACTCAAAACTTCCAACATAATTCCCCTCCAAGTGGTAAGACTATTTTTCATCTGTCTACTCATACTGCAACCAGCACCATCAGAGCCCCTGGGAGCTGGTTAGAAGTGTGCCAGTCCCAGACCTACTGAATCAGAACCCGCGCTTCAGCCCCGGGCGCCATGTGCGGGAGCAGAGCTGCGCGTTCACGTCATTGGTCCATTCACGCAACAGCCGTTTGAGCCCTCGCTGTTCTCTAAGGGCTGGCCTGTTTCCCAGGAAGAATGTAAAACATAAGATACCACAGTGTCACCCCAATAAATTCAATAAAAGATGGGGGAACATAAGATACCTTGCCTGCTGTCAGATGCCCACTGCCCGGGGGAAGGCAGACACCAACGCTGCCGGCCTCTGCCCAGTGCCACACGGAGGAGCCCTGGAGAGTGGGGAGCAAAGGGCACTGCAGAGAAGTCTTATTCGTCCACCCCACCAGGTCCGACGACCCCAGTGATGTCCCATAGCGCCCAGCTCTCGGCCATTTGGTAGGATTTTCTGATAACCCGTCTCCTCGATTCACAACAATCTCCCAGAGCTCAGGAGCTGTGTCTTATTTGCATTGTGTGCCCAGAATATGTGTGCAATTGAAGTCAATGTGTGTGTAACTGAATGACAGAGCCAAGGTTAGCTGTAATTACGCCCATGCCTCTTCAAAACCGGTTCCTATTACATCCAGTCCGGTCCTCACCTCTTCGCTCTTGTCTGCCCACAGCGGGCACCATTGAACCCCCTGAGCAGGGCCAACCCCACCTATCTCGCCCAGGGCAGACACTCCAGCCCAGGCCTCTTGAGTTCAGCACTAGTGCTTGGGCACCGCATCAGACTGACCTTGAGTACCAGCTGTGACCTTGTCATCAGGTGGACCTTGGGCACCTGGGTCTTTTCTTCCTTGTTTCTGAGGTTTTTCTCCCCACCTTGTATTTCAGTTAATAATGACAGGTGTCTTTCTTGCTTGGTCTATCTGACCCCCTTGTCTGGGGCCCTGATTTCTTCTTCGTAACTATCCCAAAGCTCCCCATTCACAGGTAGGTACAGCTGTTCCCTGACGACCTAGAACCCGACCTCCTGCTAGCAGAGCTCCCTGCGCTGACCAGAGCTGCCTGCACAGACACGGGTGTCCCCTGTTCCCCCATTCCTTCAGCTCTGCTCTGACTGTCAGGCCTTCCTGACTTCCCCTTGACTGGCTGCATGTTAGCCTATGATAACCGTTCCTTACAGACGCGGGCCTCCTGGCCTGGGTTTCCCCTGCCCTCCAGCATTGCAGCTGTGTTTGTGATCCTCTCCCCTGCACCCCTCAAGCCCATACTTAATCTCCCATTTTTAAGTATTCCATACTTAAGCACAACAAATATTTCTGGATGAATGAATGGACGGATGCATGGTGGTTGGATGGATGAATGGATAGATGGTTAGAAGGGGGGAAGATGGATAGACAGACAAGTGAATGAATAGATGGGTAAATGAATGGTTGAACAGATGGTGTGGTGGGTAAATGGATGGATGGATGGATGATAGATAGATAGATAGATAGATAGATAGATAGATAGATAGATGATAGATAGATAGAGTGAGTAAATCAATCAAGCTACCTCAGACCTGCAGGAGAAATTGCTGAATCAACTCAAAGGGACTCCTTTGAGTCCCTGGACTCATGTGCCTGAAACCAGGGTTTACAGAGATGGCCCTGCCCTCATGGCACCCAAATTCTAGAGTACTTGGACCCCAGTCTTCAGTGGGAGTTGGGTGGACAGACCACAGTCGAACTGAACAAGCCCCCGGTCATACCCATGCTCCCTTCATGGTCAAGATCACTGCTAGGATGGTTCCCTCGTCCATAAGGTGGGGACGATGATGCCCATTGTGCCCGCCTGTGTTCATTTCCTGGGGCCACTGTCACAGATGACCACAAACGGCGTGGCTTACTACCACAGAAATTGATCTCCTCACAGTTCTGGGGGCCAGAACTAAGGTGTCAGCAGGGCCATGCTTCCTCTGGTGGCTCCAGGGGACGCTCCTTTTTCTTGCCTCTTCCAGTTTCTGGTCCTGGTGTCTTCCCTCATCATTCCGTCTCTGCCTCCACAGTCCCATGGCTTTTACCTCTTCTCTGTGTCAACTCTCCCTCTCCCTCCCTCTTATAAGGACACTTGAAACTGCATGTAAGGCCCACCCAGATAATTCAACATAATCTCCCTACCTCAAAATTCTTAATTGAATCACATCTGCAAAGTCCTTTTTTGGCCATAAAGGTAACATTTCCAGGTTCCAAGGATGAGGACATGGATATCTTTGGGGGATATTATTTAGTCACCCCACTCCCCCGTGGGGGTAAATTAGGTCATGCCTAGTACATAGCAACTACTCTACAGATAGTCCCTATCTCAATAATAGCAAGTATTCAACATTGTACTGGAGGTGCTTGTGAGCATATGAGGAGAAAAAAGAAATGTTGTTCCTCCTGTGAGTCTGTAAAATGGAACCATTCACTGTCTCACATGTTTGTTCGAGAACAGCTGTACCTGATGCTTCGCACAGGCTCTTGGCTTTTTTGTGGCCACAGGCCCTGTGGACTCTTTCCTGAAAAGGGTCCGTCAACACAACTTACTCCCTGAGAAACCTGATTTGGAGGAATTACTGCTTTGGTGTTGGAGTACAGACGAAGCAGAAGGCTACCAGTCATCATAGTATTATTCAAAGTCAAGAGAATCTAAATCAACAAATGCAAAGAAGGAGAAACAGAACCCACTTTCAAGCCAGCTGCTGGACGCCAAGATGCATCATCTCCGGCCAAGACCTGGGAGCCATCCCAGGACCACGCACTTGAGTTGCAGATTAAAATGCCATCTGGGCCCTGGCTGGTTTGGCTCAGCGGTTAGAGCATCAGCCCTCAGACCAAAGAGTCTTGGGTTTGATTCTAGACAAGGGCATGTACCTCGGTTGCGGTTGGTCCCCAGCCCAGATTGGGGTTGTTCAGGGGCAACCAATTGATGTGTCCCTCTCACATTGATGTTTCTCTCTCTCTATCTGATCTCTCTCTCTGTCTATCTCTCTCTCTCTTCCTTCCACTCTATCTGAAGACAAATGGAAAAATATACTCTGGTGAGGATTAAAAAAAAAAAATACCATCTTATTTTTGCCCTGTGTGTAACCTAAAAACAAAAAACCACTTTGAGAGGTGTAGGTGGGAATAGAGGAAAGAGTAAGTGGGAGAACAGCATATGTTCTTCAATGCATTTTTGGTCATTTAAGAGCAACCTCATTAACCTCTCGGAGGCTGGAAGAAATTTTGTTTTCTTACAGACTTAAATATATACCAAAGATAGATGCATCACTGGGAAATTTGAATAGGGGCTGGACACTAAAGATGAGACTCAATTTCTTTGGTGTGATCATAGCATTGGGATTCTGGAGGAGGACGTGTATTCTTAGTAGACCCCACGAAAGTGCTTGTGTGTGGTATGTCAGCATGCCTGTGACTGACTTTCAAACGGATCGACAAATACATAAACACGGATCTATAAAGCCAATACGGCAAAATGGTAACAGCTGTTGAATGTGGGTAGTGGGTAAATATGGGTGTCCATCACTCTTAACTTCTCTGTGTGTTTGAAAAGTTTTCATAATAGAAAGTTGTAGGGGCGAGGAGAAAGTAAAGATGGTTAAGGGAACCAGAGAGTTCTACTGATCATTTTTTAAGATTCGAACTTGATGGGCAGAGGGCGTGGTTAGGGGAAAGTCTCAGCGACCAGAGGCTGTGGGAACAGAGACATCAAACCCGGGCTTCTAGGATGAGGACCAAAGAGGGAGCATGGGAAGGGAGCGAGAACTGTGGTTGGGCTGCTCTCTGGGCATCAGGATGTTAGCAGAACAAGAGCCAAAACACCCATGGAGCCGTGGGGCATGCACAGGTGAATCGCCAGGTACAGCTCGGGAAATCAGACGTCAGCCAAGGAACACGTCGAAGGTCGGTCAGTAGCAGGGGTGAGGACGGGGTTGGGCTTCTGAGACTTGGGGTCTCAAACACAGCTGCTCTGACCCTACGAGGTATAGGGACTCCACTCTGTCCATTTTAACACAGAAGAATTAGGAGGTCTGGATTTCCAGAGGAAAGAACCCCTCAAGGCTCAGAGAATCATGGACTTTTAGGCTGCAGTAGACATTGAGGTTGATCACCCTGAGTGTCCTTCCAGCCTCTGTCATTAGTCTAATCCAATCATGCGTCCCATCCCTCCACAGTGATTGGTTCGGGAAAGGGCATGTGACCACTTCTGGCCAATGAAATAGAAGACAAAGCTGGGCAGGGAGATTCTGGAAAAGTCCCCTCACTTCCAGGAGAGTGCCATGGAAGAGAGGGTCTCTCTTCTTCCTCTGGGTCCTGTCACCTGCATGGGATGCCTGGGGCCACTGCAACCATATCGTGACCAACGAGAGGACAAAGCCAATGCCAAGGTCGGCAGAACAGGGAGATGGAAAGGACCTGGGTCCTTGAGGACATCTCTGAGCCAGGGAACGAGCCGACCCTGAAGCCCACTGATAACTTCCTGTTATGTGAAGTAATAAATGTCTTTATTCTGTGAGTCTGTTGGATTCCATTTCGCTTACTGATACGAGACCAGGAAGCTGAACCAGTGTGGGCTGACACGGTGCTTTTGCCGGAGTTCTGAAAGGTGGCCTTCCCTCCAGGAAGACGCCCAGTGTGTGGCGTGGGATGCAGCTGGCTTCAACCCTCATGTGGCCCCAATTCCAGGAACCCCCACCCAGTGAACATCCCACACAGTGGCCATACAAGACATGTGGTGAAACCACCAGGTCCCACCTGCCGGGCTGCTACATCTGCAGGGACTGAGAGCTTACTGCCTCCAGTTCTGGATGATTCTGCCCTTTGAGAAGTCCAGGGTGGTGCCAAGGGTGCCGCCCCCTCCTCCAACTCAACCAGCCCTTCATATCTGTTTGTTCTGACAACTCGAATGTCCTTGATTTTTATTCGAAGTGCTGTTTCAGCGTGAGTTCAAGCCCCGCCCCACTTCCTTTCCAACCGGGTAACTCCTGAGCACACGCCTTGCTGAAAATCCTGGAGAGGCAGCCTGGCGTGCGCACCTCTGACCACACCCCTCCTTCTGGTTGGTCCGCCTAACCCAGAGGTGCTGGGGGAACCGGGCAGCTGGCTCACGGTTTCGGGGATCCCGTCGTCTCTTGGCTCAATGAGGACCCAAGGGTGAATGGATACAAGCTTCTCAAGAAACGTTCTCAGGAGCCAGATGTTCCTAAAGCGAACCCAAGACTCTGCCTCCCCTGGAAAGTGTGTGTGTGGGGGGGGGGGGGTTGGTGGGGCCCAGGGGGTATGGGGCGGGGTGGAATTCAAGGGTAAGGAGAGTAGTTCGGTCTTGAGGCTCCATGCAAGAGGTGACCAGGCCATCAGCTTCTGTTTCTCATCCAAAAAAGAGACATCCTCTTCCATCGCGGGGGAATTCCACTGCTGGGGTGTGCTAGAACACAGAGGGCTGCTCCGGCTTCGAGGAGACCCAGATGTGGACCAGGCAGTGGCGGCAGCCACGACAATCCACCTGCTTGATGAGCACGCTCACTGGCCACCTTCTCCAGCCACAAACACTTGCTGACCCTCTCTCAGTGCCAGGAGCCAGGACACCCCAAGGAGGCCGCTCAGTGCGGTGGTCAAACTGAACTCAGTTGGATCCAAGTTCAAGTACCAGCTCTGCCTGTTCCCAGCTGTGTGACCTTCAGCAAATGACTTCACGTCTCTGGTCCTATTTTCCTGTCTGCAAAAGGGGACTGTTATCAGTAGCTTCCTCCCGGGGCTTTTTGGCAGGACTTAATACACACAAAGCAATGAACATGCTCCCTGGTGCATACTAAGCATCCATAACCATGTCTAGTTACTGGTAAGAATGCATGGCACTTTACAGTTTGCAAAGCACCTTCACGGCTGTTACCTCATCGCCCCCAAAGAACAGTTGCGCTGGCTTAAAAGGCAAAGGAAACCTGTCCCGCAGCTGAAATTCAGATGATTCCTGGCCCCATTACCCCTGCGACCTCCCTTCCAGTTTTCTGCTGCCTCTAAAGTCATCGGCTCCCCGCCCAACTCGCTGAGAGGCCAGCAGTCAGCCCCAGGTTGAGTTTCAGTGTTGATATTAACTTGCTGAATGGCTTTGGCTACGTTGCTTTCCCTTTCTGTTCCCAGTTTCTTCATCTAAAAAGTCCAAAGCTGCATTATCTCCAGGGTCCCTTGCCTTCCCCATGCTGAAATTTGCTGCTAGAATTGAGGTCTGCCTAATTCTGTCTTAATACTGACGGTGGCCCTGGCCGGTTTGGCTCAGCGGTTAGAGCGTCGGCCCGCGGACCGGAGACACCCGGGTTCAGTTCCCGCTAAGGGCACGTACCTCGGTTGCAGTTTGTTCCCAGCCTGGTTGGGGTCATGCGGGAGGCAACCACTCAATGTGTCTCTCTCACACCGATGTTTCTCTCTCTCTCTTCTGCCCTCTCTCCCTTCCATTCTGTCTGAAGATAAATGCAAAAATGTCCTCGGGTGAGGATTAAAAAAAATACCGACTGTAGGCTCCCCCGTGCCAGACTCAGGCCAGGCACTATCAACACACTATGTCTAAGCCTTGCAGCAAACCTTGGGAAGGAAGCCATTTTTCCACGTCTCCAGCCCCATTAGATCCAGGTTCTTCACATTCCACAGAAAAATCTGAATTTAGTGCCCCCCCCCCCAAGAGGTTTACAAGGCTAGTGATGTGCTGAGCCAACTGTTTGCATTCTTCCTAGTTCAGTGATATCACATTGGTGGCTTAATCCAGTCACAGTGAGAGTGTTTACACCATGGAAATTGGCAAACCCTCTTTTTTTTTTTCCCCTATAAAATCAATTGTTACATTTCTACCACTTTTTTTGGGGGGTGGGGGGAACGTGCCCTTAGCGGGAACCAAACCCAGGACTCTCTGGTCCGCAGGCCAACGCTCCAACCACTGAGCCAAACCGGCCAGGGCACATTTCTACCACTTTTAAAGGTTCGTATTTCCTTGAAGTAGCTGGTCTTTAAAATTTCTATTTACTTGGCAATTATTTCACAAAACATTATTTTTCCCTTTTAATTAGCAGTTTTATTGCTTTATTTCCTCCCCCCAAACTTTTTATTAAAGTAAATGCTCCGAGAAGGCTGCCATGTTTATCCTGTGGCTTGAAACATCTGACTGCAACTGGATTTTCCAGTTAAAAAAAAAAAAAAGAGCATTGGAGAAGGAGGGGTGAATAGGTGGAGCGGAGAGGGGTTTGAGGGCCATGAAACTACTCTGTATGATGTTATAATGGTGGACACATGTCATTATCCGTTTGACCGAACCTACGGAATATATGCAGATAAGAGTGAGCCCTGATGTACACTGTGGACTTTGGGTGATAATGATGTGTCAGTGTAGGTTCATCGATTGTAACGAATGCACCTCCTGTGGAAGACATTGATAGCTGGGGAGATTGTGGGGAGGCTGGGGTTGAGGGCAGGGAGGACACGGGGCATCTCTGTACTTTCTGTTCAATCTTGCTGTGAACCTAAAACTGCTCTAAAAATACAGTCAATTCTTTTTAAATCAAAATGGAAAAAAAAACAACAGCACTGCATGATGTTCAGGTGTCCTCCCAGATCTACGGGTTCACAGGGTTTTGTCTCCTTTCTTTAATTAGCACCAGTGAAAACAGGCTTTCCTTGTCCTGGTTGTGGGGAAAACAGGTGGCCGGCCACTCGCCATCAGATGTCTTCCGTGTGGTCGCGTTTGGGGAAAGTGAGCTCCAGGAAGGTTCGATTCCTCCAGGGCAGTGGTTTCTCCAAGTGTCTGCAGCCACCTGCATCGCGGTCACCTGCTGAGTTTATGTAAATGCAGATCCCCGGGCCCTCCTGAGACCTTCAGAATTATACCCACTGAGGAGGAGGCCCGGGAAGAAGAGTCTCATTAAGACCTCTGCTTGCAATGGACCATTCCACAGCTCAGCAGTCCGGGTGGACTTTGGGCGCTGTCTCTCTCCACTCATGGTAACATGCCATGCCCTGACTCAGACAGCCCTGGGTGCCACCCCCCTCCACACACACACACACACACACACACACTTACTGAGCAATCGCCCACTTCATTGAGCCCCGGTGACCTCAGCTACAAATGGAGATGGTGCTCACCTCCCGGGGTTAGCGGGAGAATTAAATTAGACGTCCACATTGGAAAGCGCTCTGCAGGCTTTGAGCCCTGGGAACACGGGTGTGCTCTTGAGAGCATCACCTCCTTGCACATGGGGGCCCCCTCACTTTCCACCTGTCTCCTTCTTTGATCTCGTGCCAGCCTGAGGTTTAACTTAGGACGGGGATTTGGTCTCTGTGTTCGGAGGTGGAATGGGGCCCTGGAGTCTTTC
This sequence comes from Molossus molossus, assembly GCF_014108415.1. Lineage (NCBI taxonomy): Eukaryota > Metazoa > Chordata > Mammalia > Chiroptera > Molossidae > Molossus > Molossus molossus. Next base: position 20,508,130 of record NW_023425357.1, read on the forward strand.
AGACACTGGACCAGTCTCTGGCAGGGATTGAGTCAGCTCCGTCTTCCGAGGGTGACCCAGGCCACCCATGTGCGCCCCGTGTGCACTGAAATGCAGTGATCACCTTCCGTCGCCCTCTGGAAGGGGCCTTTCCCATGTTGAAAGCATTAATCCTCACTGGTGGCTAATACCAAGGGACTTCCCATGCACCAGGCTAAACACCGAACTTGGACTTTTCCCTTCATCTTTCCCTTTAGCCGCAGGGCCCTCAGGGAGAGGAGCCCCGATGTGCCCGTGCGGAGGTGCGAACACCTCTCAGAGGTCTAAGCCCGTGCCTGAGGCCCCCCAGATTGGAAGGGGCTGCGCCAGGACTGGGGCCAGAGAAAGCCCTTAATCGTCCCCCTACAGTGGTTTGCCTCCTAGGTCCTGGGCGCTGACTTGATAGATTTGTTACAATAAACCCCAAGACACGGCTTCACAAGGGAACTAGCATCTCCCAAAATCGAGGGTCCACTGTGTGCGAGGGTTCACATGGGTTATCTTACTTACTGGGGGTGCTGTCAGTCGGGGGAGACTGAGGTGGTAAGCCTCAAGCCATCCTCGTATCTCCCCGCCCCCGCCCCACAGTGACCTCTGTTCCAGCCTTTTCCCTCCCTGGAAAGTCCGGACAGGAGGACGCCGAAACTCAGGGAGGGCGAGGGACATGCCCAAGGTCACACAGCAAGTTGGTTCAGAGTCTGTCTCAGAACACAGGATTGTGCTTTCCTCTGCTGGTCCTTGGGTCGCACCCTGGCCCATCCAACCAGGTTCCTGCCACAGGGGCTAAGCCCAGCCAAGGAGATAAGCTCCGTTCCCGGAGAAGCTGTCCTCCAACACTCGGGCAGCGTGAGCTGATCCACTTCTTCATTTCTGTCTGTGTCAGATTCAGGGTCAAGGCCCGGAGCTGAGACCCCGGAGTCTGGAGCTGGGTGAGTTTGCTTCAGGCCACCCTGGGGGCAGGTCAACATCACCTGGACCACAGGTGTTCTGGCTTCTAATGTGGGATCATCCTGCCACGGGGAATGAATGGGATCATCTTCACAATGTTCCAACTCGGCTCCTGTAGCTGTGGCCTAAAATCTCGAGGACTCAAGTGGTCAAACCATGTCTAAAATATTGCTTCTAAAGGTGGAGACCTATTCCTCCATCTGGACCCACCCTAGTGCCACCAAATTAACACCCAGAACGTGTTCGTGTGGGTGTTTTTACAGGCATGAATGTCAGAACCACTCACCAGAGAAAATCCCCAACTGAAATGGCCCCAGGCCCCAAGCACCTTCCTGGGAGCCGGCCATGGACCAGCACCTTCCATAAGCAACATGGTCGTCCATGTCTAGGGACCTGAAAATGTCGTCACCCTCCATATATTCAAATGCTCCTTCAGCAGGTGCTGCCAGGCACCTGTGGGAAGCTGGGGATGCACCAGTGCACAAGGCACAGGCCTCGTGGCACTTACTGCTAGTGGGAAGCTGTCAACCGCATCAATGTCACATGGTGACAAGTGCCCCCGAGAAAAATAAAGCTGGAAAACTACAGAGACCGTGAAGACAGCGCTCTCTGAGGAGGTGGCAGCTGAGCAGACCCTGGATGTAGTCATGGAAAAGCCCCGTGAACAACTGGAAGGAGAGTGTTCGGGGAGGATGGAGCAGCAAGCAGTGCAAAGGCCCTGGGGTAGCACCAAGATGAACATGTTTGAGGACAGCAAGGAGGCCTGTGTGGCTGCAGCGGAGTGAGGGTGCAGGGGGATGAACGAGAAAAGTGACCAGGGTCTAGATGATATGGGCCACCCAGTAAGGCCACTACTCCTGGACATTATCCTAAGAGAGCAATTAAACAGAAGCAAAAATCCCCACACACGGGTACTTGTAGCATTACCCCGAGGATCAGAAATTTCCAAACCACTCAGATGACCACCTACATGGGATAGTTTAATGGAAAGTGGCGCACCGGCTCCGTCGGTGCTTTCGAACTCTCCGAAGACAGTCGTGAACTTGGTAGCGATGAGGACAACGTGTATGATATAATAAGTTCTAAAAATGATCTCCCGCCAGAATGAAGACCGAGAGCTGTTAGGTGTGTGTCGGGGGTTGGGGGGGGTGGTATGAGGAGGAACAGTTCTTTTTTTTCTTTTTCAAATTTTATATAATGCGGTTGCTGCATTATTTTTATAATTTAAAAAAAATCCAGGGGGGAAAATGTGTTCAGACCAAACCAATGGTGGAGTGAGGGGAGGGCAACGAAACAGATTGGTTTCCCTTCCTCATGATACCAACCCCCCCACTGACGTTTCGGGTTTTCTCACCACCACCTTCTGGAACCGAGCCAGCCCAGGGAACACGGCCTCCGGCCCCAAAGGGCCACGCTGATTCTTAGGAATGTGAGATCCTGTCCCCAATAGCCGTCTTGTTCAAAGCATAACTGGATTTCCAGAATGGGGGGGAGGGTGTCACATGTTCTTACAGGACAGCTGAGAAAGCCCCCCTCCCCCCCGCTCCCAGAAGCCTCCCTGGCTTCTGCCAGAAATCCCACCATTTGAGTCCCCATTCGGTCACCAGGGATTTCCTTCCGATCACTAGTGGAGAGAACCGTCTCTCCCCCACGCCCTGTATTCAATGTCAGGCCCAGCCCAGCTGCCCCAGGTCCCGTCTTGCGGCCTCGGACCTGCGGGGGCTAAGCAGCCCTCATGACTCTCCCACACCCCCTCAGCCTCGCCTGCCCCCTTTCCTAAAGCCCCTTACCCAGGTGCCAGCCCACCCAGCTGGCTGATGTTTCTTTTGTATTTTTAATCCTCACCCGAGGATATTTTTTAATTGATTTTCAAATAGGGTAAGAGGGAGGGAGGGGGAGAGAGAAAGAAACACCGATGTGAGAGAGACACATCGATTGGTTGCCTCCTGCAGGACCCCGACCAGGGCAGGAATCGAACCTGCAACCGAGGCACATGCCCTTGACTGGGAATTGAACCCAAGACTCTTTGGTCCGCAGGCCGACGCTCAACTGCTGAGCCAAATCGGCCGGGACTGGCCGATGCTTCTTAAATGACACTGGACATGCTCCTGCCTCTGGGCCTTTGGCCGTGCTGCTCCCTGCGCTTTAAGCATCCTGCTTGCCCAACTCCGAGCCCTTGACACAGCTCAGATGCCCCCTCCTCTGAGCAGCCCTCCCTGACCTTGAAGAATCCCAGTGCGCATCAGGAGCCTATCCTGGGTACCCCTGCCCACACCAGTCAGAGGTGGGGAGCCTCTCCACGTGGCCCTCGCACCCCACACCCCTGGAGTGCCAGCACAGAGGTGTGAGGTGAGGAACCTATGGGTGGGGTGAGCACCGGAGAGAAGGGAGCACAGACGGTGTGGGGTGGGGGGGTGCTCATGTGAGCTTGGGGACAGATGAGGGCCCCAAAGGACCTGTGGTGCCTGGGTGGATCCCTGTCGAGAAAGCTGAGGTGTGGGCTGGAATGTGGTCACAAGCCCGGGCTCGGTGAGGAGAAGCCCCTCCAGCAGGCAGCCAGCAGCAGGAAGTCACTGGGAGGGACGAGCCAGGCAGGCCACACCCAAGCCTGGCTACCAGAGTCCCTTTGCCTTGCCCATCTCGTGGGGCATGACCCCCATCAGCAGGGAAGGGACCTGGCGTCGGTTAAGTGAGGCCCCCAGGAAGTGGCGACCTCCGAGCCGGCTGACAGGGGACCCCCGCAGACCTGTGCACTGGGCACCGAGGGCCGCGTCCAGCAGCTGCAGGAAAGACGGGGTTTCCTGGGCAGGCTTCCATGGGATGACAGTCTTGGCTTTGTTTTCGAAATTGAAAGAGCATACAATTTGCGTCCTCCCCAAAACTGCTCATTGCAAAAGTAAATTCGGAACAGCCGGAGGAGAAGGCAAGGATGAAACCCAACATCGGACTCATTCCTGCGCCCTCCCTCAGAAGGATCTGGAGATTATAAAGAGAATCGGAAGGGGGCTCTCGGCCATGCCTGCACCCCGGAATCCCCCGGGGAGCGTTCCGAGCAGGTGTCCGGGCCCTCCCGCGACGACGGCTGAAGCACAGGGTTCTGTGGCCTGGGAGGTGGGCTGGGCCTGGCTGATGGGCTCCCCGGGGCGCGTCCAGGGAGGCCCACGGGCCCTTGAGCGGATGGCCAGGCAGCCAGTAGCCCTGCGTCTCCGCCTTCCAGTGTTAGTTCTCAGACACCTGCAGAATCTCCGGGGGAAGCATGGCTTCAGGAGAAGACCCCAAGAGAGGGAGGAAGGGGGGACAGGCGATAGAATCTTCTAAGATGTGCCGCAAGCCTAGATTGGGGTCTCAACATACCACTCCCTCTCTACGTGGCCTGGGCCGGGCAGGGCCCCGGGGCCTGTGTCCTTACTGACACATGAAGGCAAGTGATGTCCAGGGTCTGTCTCTGCGGGGCCTTCCAGCCCTGAGACTCTGCCTCAAGTACGACTGTCCTGATTCCGTGGGTATCGGGCAGGCCCAGACGCCGCCTTTGGTGCAAACACCGCCTCACTGGAGATCTGGTCTTACCCCTTCGGCTTGCTTCCCCCAAAATGCTGAGTCAGTCTTGACTCCCAAGCCCACCCTAACGGGACCCACAGGTGGAAAACCAACATTCAAGAGGTGAGGGCCTCTAATGAGTGAATCTCCAAAATCAAAAATAAAAAGCCTGGAGAACCGTTTCGTGTGAGTTCCGGAGTCTCAACGGTTTCTTATTTTTGTCTCCCTCTCTGTTCCCAGCTGGTCTCCGCTCAGCACACAATGGGTCCAATTAAATGAACAGAAACTGGCCTGGAAAGGGTGTGGTGAGGTATTTGGTTGAAGCCCATCTGCGAATCGAGGGGGCTGGGAATGGGGTGGGGAGTGAGCAGGCCCCCTCCCCCTCTTCGTGCGTGTGGTTTCTGCATCTGCTCAGGCTACAGGGATGGGATGAGCCTCTGTGTCATGGAGAATGAAATGCGGAAGTACAGGGCCGGAGGCAGGCCTGCAGGGGCTGAAATTGGAGAAGGGTGGTCCCCTGACCTCCGTGTGAAGAGTCGGGGATCTCACTAGGGCCCTTACTCGCTGTGTGGTCTTAGGCCACTTAGCCACTCTAAGCCTCAGTTTCTGCATCTATGTAATGGGAACAATGAGCTAATGTGGGGTGGTCAGCAGTGGTTCCCCACAAAGATGTCCACATTCTAAACCCCAGTAGCTGTGGGTATGCTAGGTCACATGGCAAAGAGGAGTTACATTTGCCTTGACTTTGCTAATTAGCTGACTTTTAAATAGATTGTCCTGAATTATCTGGGTGGGTCCAGTGGAATCATAATGGTCTTTAAAAGTGGAAGAAGGGAGGCAGGAGAGAGTCTGGGTGGTGCGAGGTAAGGACTCGCCTGGTTGTCACTGGCTTGGAGGATGCAGGAAGAGCCCCGGCCGGTTTGGCTCAGCGGGTTAGAGCGTTGGTTTTCGGACCAGAGAGTCCCAGGTTCAGTCCCGCTGAGGGCACGTAGCTCCCTTGCGGTTCCTCCCCGCCCCAGTTGGAGTCGTGTGGGAGGCAACCACTCGATGTGTCTCTCTTACATTGATGTTTCTCTCTCTCTCTCTTCGCCCTCTCCCTCCCGCTCTATCCGAAGATAAACGCAAAAATGTCCTCGGGTGAGGATAAAAAAAAAAGAAGAAGAAGATGCAGGAATAAGCCATGAGCCAAGGAGTGCAGGGGCCTCGAGGAGCTGGAAAACATGGGAGAGTGGGTTCTCCCCTCGAGCCTTCGGAAGGAACACAGCTCGGCCCACACCGTAGGTTTAGCTCAGTGAGACCCATGTCCAGAACGGATCCGGCTCCGGGCTCCGGAACGATGGGATAATGCCGGTGTGCTGCCCTAAGCCACCAAGTGGGTGCGACGTGCCAGCAGCAATTGGGAATGAATTCCCGTAGCTCATGTGCAGAGCAGCACCCCGCACACTGGGAGCCTGCAGGGATGTTAGCTATTCTCATGCCATCGGAGGGTGCTTTGGGGTCTGGTGCCACCCACCTCTCTGAGATGCCCCGTTTCCCAGGCCTCCAGCAGCCCCAGGAGTAACCAGTGAGGTGTGCCTTCTACATGGTTCTGGGAGGTGGCAAACCTGGGCCCTGTGTCCCCATGAGCAGACCCTGAGAACCGCCCATCCCGGCTCAGGCAGCAGAGCCCAGGCTGAAGTAGGAGAGAAGTCCGTCCTGCTCTGCTCAGCACCGGGTCAAGAACAGCCACCCTCCGCCCTGGGAGCACCAACTTATTCCTCACTTCGAGGGGCAGGGGACATGCGTATTTTTTAAAGCTCCCCCGTGGCTCCCATGGGCAGCCAGGGCGGAGAATTTAATCTAATCTGGAAAGAAGGCTGACCACAGATCTACGCAGCTGACCTTCATTGTTTAGATAACAATAACAAATGACTCAGGGCTGAACCATCTTACATGTTCGTTAAATCCTTAAACGTGGGTCATGGGTGAGCCTCCCCACTGCACAGAAGAAACAGAGGTTCGGGAACACGGAGAAACTCGCCCGAGGTCACTCGCGGAGCCCGGGTTTGAAGTGGTAGGACATCCACACCCTTCCCTTCAGCCCAGCATGTGTGATCCCTCCCCCCGCTCTCCACGAAGCTGCAGGGTGTGGCCACCCTCAGTTCCTCCAGTGCCCAGAGGCAGACGTGGGCAGACGTGGGCAGCCCTGCCAGACGCTCCCCTCCTGTTTACAGAGGCCAGGCTTCAGTTTGGACTTGGGGAGAAGGCAGGAAAACATCTCCTTGCGTCATTGAACGTCCATTCTGTCTTGGTCTGGGGCTTGCTTCCATAAATGCAGTCTTCCTGAGTCCAGCCCTATCACTAAGAATAGCTTTGAAAAATGAATTCCACATCTTCACAAAGATGCTTCATGTATAAAACAATGGACATGGGTTTAGTTCAGAGGGCTATATGTTTCTGAGAGGGTTGAGACCCTCCAGCCAAGACCCGGGAGCTCACCAGGGAAGAACAGTCAAGTTTACTCCTTGTCGCTGCCAGGGCAGACCCTCCCCAGGGGACCGTGGAGAGAGGGTGTCAGAAGAGCCTGGGTGGGACTGGGCTTTGGGCTGGCGGCTCGGGGAGCGTCTGAGGGAGCGGGTTCACTCTCAACAGCGTGCTGTTGGAATCAGAGGCAGTTGTCTGGTGGGGATCCCCTCGGTCTCCTCTGCAGGGGGAGCAGCACCGGATGAAGCTGTGACCCCTCACTGTAGCTGAGGGGGGAGCATGTTTGCTGCTGTGTGGGTACCACAGTCACCTGTTTCCTGTCCCTTTACTGTGGACTCCGGCGCCTTGTCTGAGGTTGGTGTTGACACCAAGCAGGAGGACAGCCCGGCCCACCGGGAGCCAGGACAGTGCCCAGGGGTTCGGGGGCCTTCTTGCAAGAATAATAAGAATGAACCCTTTTAAAAATAGTCTACAATTTCTGCTTTTCACATTGGCCTTCCTTCTGTGCAGGCTGTGGCTGGGTGTCTTAGACATTTCCCCGCTCCACACCTCAGCTGGCCCATTTGCAGAATTAAGCCATGTTTTCCAAAGCATTTTCTGTATAACACTAGTTTCCTGAGTTTCATGGGAGTAAGTGAAAAAAAAAAAAAAGGGTTGCTTGGACTACTGAGTTTGGGAAGCACTGGATTCTTTGGTGCTGGACTTCTCAGAGCCTTTAACATGCTCCTGTGCATTACACAATGCACAGAAAGCCCTGGCCAGGTGGCTCAGTTGGTTGGAGCATCGTCCCACACACCAAAAAGGTTTCAGGTTCAATTCCCAACCAGGGCACATACTAGGTGGCAGGTTCCATCCTCCATTGGGGCTGGTGTTGGAGGCAACTGATCGATGTGTCTGTTTCACATCAATTCCCAACACACACACACACACACACACACACACACACACCTCCCCCACCACCTAACTCTCTAAAAAAATAAATAAAAACATACTCTCAAATGAGATTTTTTTTTTTTTGTACGTGCCCCTAGCGGGAACCGAACCCAGGACTCTCTGGTCCACAGGCCAACACTCCAACCGCTGAGCCAAACCGGCCAGGGCAAATGATGAGGATTTTTTTAAATGCACAGAAAGAACTGTGTTACTTTCCAAACTTGTTTGACTACAAAACCTTTGGGTTTGTCCTGGCCATTTGGGCTCAGAGGTTAGAGTGTTGGCCCACAGACCAAAGGGCCATTGGTTCTATTTAGGTCAAGGGCACATACCTGGGTTGCAGGATCGATCCCCAGCCCCAGTTGAGTTCATGCTGGGGGCAACCAATCGATGTGTATCTCTCACATCGATGTTTCTCTCTTTCTCTCTCTCTCCCCCACTCCTTCCCTTCCAGCCGATGGGAAAAAATCAATGGGAAAAATAAAACAAATCAAAACCCTTTGGGTTTTAGGGGGGCTTGGGGAGTGGAGGCAGTGTCCTATGGGACAGAGTTCCTGGATTACTGAAATAAAGGGAGACTAAAACATGCTGTCCAATAGATAGGGCGTGGACTCCTGAAGAGCCCGGGGCATCCTCGCGAGACGTTCCCGTCGCAGATGCTCTTTCTCGCGCGTGTGTGCGCAGCTACTGCTCAGATAGACAAGCGGCCGCTGTGGTTGTTCATGAAGGACAAATCTGTCGGCTGGAGCAGACAAGAGAATGACTCCAGCACAGCTTCTGATCATTGTGGAAATTCCCAACGCGTGTTCAAAAATTCCCAACCCTCTCCGAGCCCTGAGTGATCGGATCTCACCCCGACTCGTCCTGTGCCCCCGGCTTGCTCCGCTTTGCCTTCGCGGGCTCCCCTCCCGCGAATCACAGGCCTTCTGTTCTGCCGCCACCGAGCGCTCCTTCCCAGCACAGCCTTCTCTCGGGATCTTCCTCTGTCAACACCCTCGCGCCTCCACTCACCCGGGGGCACCTGTCCTCACTCCCCGGGCCAGGGGAGGTCACCCGCGGGTTTCCCTAGTGGGTCTTTCCTAGTTTCTTTTCTAGCACCTTCCACGCCGTGATTTACATGGTGTAAATCTCAGTGTCTGAACAGGGCTGTTCCCACCCCTAGAAACAGGGCATTGTCTGTTTGCTCCCTGTTACATCTACAGCTCCAAGTACCCGGGTGTGACATGCAGCAGGTGCTCAGTAAGCATGTAAGTGAATAAATGAATGTGAGGCCTCCCTGAAAAGTATTTTGATACTTAAAAGGGTCCCAAGACTCAAAGCATAGGAAACCACAGGTTAAAAGGATGCATAAAAGTATTAATAGTAAAAAAAAAAGGGGGGGTATTAACAATAAGTAAGATGGTGGCAGCTGAGGGGTGTGGGGCTTTTGGGGAATGGAATGATGAAAATGTTCTATAGTTGACTTTGATGATGGTTTCACAGTCTGTGAATATACCAAAGGCTATTGAATTGTACGTGTTAGATAAGTGGATGGTATGCTACGTGAATTCTCTCTCAATAAAGCTATGACCAAGAAATAGACGAGTCTCGGTAAAAACTATGAGACGGTCCTTTGCACTATTCTTACACATTTTCCGTACCTTTAAAATTATTCTCCAATAAGTTTTTAAATTATTTTTTTCTCTATTGATTTTTAGAGAGAGTGGGAGAGGGAGAGAGAGACAGAAACATCGATGAGAGAGAATATCAATTGGCCGCCTCCTGCATGCCCCCCGCCCCCCCACTGGGAATCAGGCCCACAACCTGGGCATGTGCCCTGACTGGGAATCGAACCAGCGACCTCTTGGTGCATGGGTCGGCACTCAACCACTGAGCCATAGTGGCTGGACTCCAATAAGTTTTTTTTTTATCCTCACCCGAGGACATTTTTCCATTTTTTGTTCAGGTAGAGTGGGAGGGAGAGAGAGGAACAGAGAGAGAGAGAGAAACAGCGACGTGAAAGGAACACATCGAGTGGCTGCCACCCGCACAACTGACCAGGGCCAGGGACAAACTGCAACCGAGGTACGCGCCCTTAGCAGGAACCGAACCCGGGTCTCTCTGGACCGCAGGCCGACACTCTAACCGCTGAGCCAAACTGGCCAGGGCTCCAATAAGTTTTTTAAAGGGGTATATCAAATTCCTCTGTCTCGAGTAAACAGGATTTTAGGAATCCCTGTTCCCCTCCCTCGTCCATAAACATTTTCTTTCCATGCCTCGCTTATCACTGGAAGGAGCACTTGACATTCGTTCAACCTTCCTGTGAGGGAGGTTCCATTCATGTATCCATTGTACAGATGAGAAAACTGAGACCCACTGAGGGAAGCAGCTTTGCCGAGACAGCCCAGCAAGTAAAGAGAGGAGCCAGAACCAAACCCAGGATGTCTGACCAAAGAGCCTAGACTCTTTGCTATTGAACCGGCCAGACCCAAGTGCCAGCTTCCGGCGTAGATGTCAGTTATGGGGTGTGGGTCCAGAGACAAACCCTGCAGAAAATTAGGCAGGGTGGTGTTTTTTTTTTTAAGGGGGTCTAATTCAGTCTCTCACACATGTCTTGCCCACAGCACCTGGGCTGCCTTCTTACTGGAGGGGCCGCAGAAACCTCAGCAGCTCATGTTGCAACAGTGTGGCCCTGCACGTGGCAAAGCTGGGAGCTGCTCAGGAAGACGCAGCCCCTGGCTGCCAACACAGGTACCAAGACGGGGACCCGCCACCCAGCAAAGCGCAGCATGGACTCCAGCCTTGGAGCTCGGGGTGGCAAGACCCTTCTACAGCAGGAAGGCAGGGAGCCCTCCCTGACCCCCCACCGGCAGTGAGGTGAGATCCTGAAACCAACCTCCCCCACCAGTTCCCCTTCCATCGCCAGCGAAACGTGGGACTTCCACTAATGATTCCTTTTTGGGAGTCGCCTGTTCCTGAGGGCAGGACGTGGAGAGCTGGATTCAGGAAGTCTCCGGCCTTCAACTTCACGTTTTCGCTTTTCTTATCAGAAAGGTGTCTGACTAATCTCACAAGCCGGGCACCTCGTCGCTGTGGAACTACCTTGATGTTCACGTTTCCCGAAACCTTGCCCATCTCTCGCGTGTGTGTGTGTCAAGGTAGGGGCCTGAGGCAAAACGAAATTCAGAATGAGAAGAGCTGAAATAGAAACGAGAAGAGTCGGGACAGGAGCTGGTCACACGGCTCCGGAGCTGAGACTGTCCCTCCCGGCGGGGTCTCCACACAGGGCAGGGGCGTCTATGGGCAGAACCCCCCTCAGAGGCCTCCCAGGGAACAGCACCCGCCTATACGGACCCCGCTTCTGAGCCACACAGCCCTGGCTCCATCGCTGGGCCTCCTGACGCACGAAATCACTTCTCCCTGAGCCTCGGTTTCCCCATCTGTAAAATGAGGCAACAATAACACCCAACTCACCAGGTTATAAAGGATGGAGTCAGCACGCCCACCCATAAGTTGGCACCATTAATTCTAATAATAACTATGACTTATTGGGCACATATTTGTTCTATCGGACAAACAATATGATTCAACAGTTAGGAACTGTCCCCCCACCATGCCCAGTGCATTTCCTTACGTGATCAGTACGGCAATCCATTCAGTGAGGAAGGTCTTATTGCTCCTGAGGTTATTCGGGCCAAGTGGCCGGCCAGATTGGATCTAGGTCCGTGGCCTGCTGCCTAAACAACTTAGGGTCCCACTTGAAGACGGAGTACACAAGGCAGCACCCAGCCCAGTGTAAGAACCAGAGCAAATAGGAGCTTCACCTGCTTCAGCCCATGGCATGCCTGAAGCTGAGCCAGGATCCCCCCCAGACTGGGTGACCCCAGTGCCTGCACCTCAACCTCCTCCACAGGCAAGGAAACCCCAAGAGCGCCCACACGCCGAGAGCACGCAGCAGACCAAGTGCCTCTGCCTGTAGGGGCAGCCAGCAAATATGTCACCACCTGGGGTCTTGCAAGAGGAGTCAGAAAGGGGAGAGGATGGAGAAGAACAGACATGGGGGTATGGGGGTGCCAGGGGAATATAAAGGCAGAAGCATGGGGCTGAGAATGGGGTGCGTGGAGGGAGGCAGGGAGAAGCAGGTGGGACCAGTCGATGAGGGGCAGCCAGGAATGTGAATGCGGCAGCCACTGATGGTTAAGCAGAGGGCGAGAATTGGGCACTGGCCCCAAAAGAGACAGATTCTAGAACATTCTCTCTGGCTCTTGTGTGGATGATGGAGCAAAGCAGGCAGCCTGGAGACTAGTTGGGAGGTTGTCACGACTTTGTTTTAATGGATTTAAATGTATTTAGCCCGGTGCTAAAGCATCATAGGGTTTAGGGTGGGGCTGTAACATGATCATGTTTGTATGGCTCAATGATGACTGTCCCCTGTGAAGAGAGCAGATGGAAGGGGGGCCGCAGGTTTGCAGGAAAGTAGGTACCACACTATGACAGCCATCCAGACAAGAGATGAGGGGGGCCAGTATCTGTAACTGAGATACTGAAGCCGGGAGGAGGAGCCAGCTTTGGGGGTGAGGGCAGTGGTTGAAACAAGGAAGGTGGGTTAAGACATTTTGAGCGAGGTGCCTGTGGGCCGTCTTGGCAGAGAAGTCAAGGGTGTGTTCCTTAGACACTTCTGAAATCTATTGCATTACTATCACATTAGCGCTAAAGACATTGATTCAGGGGGGAAGAACAGCATCCTTCCAGAGGAGAGTCCTGCCCTGGGCTGGGAGGTCGCGGCAGTGTTAAGGGGCAAAGAGAAGAGAGGGAGAAATTGATTTTCCCCCGAGGAGCAATGGAGGGTCATACCCTTGGCTGGATTTGCCTCCCCACGTGGGATCCCCGTGAAGCACATTGCTGGAGGTGATCAGGAGATTTTTTTTTTTTTTTTTATCCTCATCCGAGGACATTTTTCCATTTTTTATTCAGATAGAGCGGGAGGGAGAGAGAGGAAGAGAGAGGAAGAGAGAGAGAGAGAGAGAAACATCGATGTGAAAGGGACACATCGAGTGGCTGCCACCTGCACAACCAACCAGGGCCAGGGACAAACTGCAACCGAGGTACATGCCCTTAGTGGGAACCGAACCCGGGTCTCTCTGTACCGCAGGCCGACGCTCCAACCGCTGAGCCAAACCGGCCAGGGCTGATCAGGAGCTTTTGAGCCGCTGTTCCTCCCCTCCCTCTGCCCATCATCAGGGAAACCTCCTCCTTTTCCCCCCTGGCAGCTGGCACAGCAGCCCCGCTTGGCACCTGCCTTTGTGGGGAGCCTTCAGCTCGAACACGGTGCTTCTGGCATTCCCCCTGCTCACTGCTCTCTCGGGGCCCCCTTCTCCTCTGCGTTGGGTGGGCAATGGAGGCGTGGGCTTCAACAGGCTTGGCACCCTGGGTGCTGACAAGCTGGGACCCTCGGGACACCTGGAGGACCCGCTGCGCTGCGCACTAACCACACCAGGGGAGTCCCGGAGCCCATGCGATACAGAGAGAGAGGAGGAGAGAAAGATAGAGAAACATCCACATGAGAGAGAAATGTTGATCAGCTGCCTTCTGCACGCCCCCTACTGGGGATCGAGCCCGCAACCTGGGCATGTGGCCTGACCAAGGATCGAACCGGGACCTCTCAGTCCATGGGATGACACTCAATCCACTGAGACACACCAACCGGGCCACCATTCTACTTTCTGTCTCCATGGATCTGACTCCTCTAGGTACCTCACATAAGTGGAGTCAGAGAGTGTTTGTCCTTCTATGTCTGGTATTTCACTCAGCGTAATGTCCTGAAGTTTCACCCATGTTGTAGCATGTGTCAGAATGTCCTTCCTTTTTAAGGCCAAGTTAAAAAAAAAAAAAAAAAAAAAAAGCCCTGGCCGGTTTGGCTCAGCAGTTAGAGCGTCGGCCTGCGGTCCTGAGAGACCCGGGTTCGGTTCCCACTAAGGGCACGTACCTCGGTTGCAGTTTGTCCCCGGCCCTGGTTGGGTCATGTGGGTGGCAACCACTCGACGTGTCCCTTTCACGTTGATGTTTCTCTCTCTCTCTCTCCCTCCCACACTCTATCTGAACAAAAAAATAGAAAAATGTCCTCGGGTGAGGATAAAAAAAAAAAAAAAAAAGACATTGATTCAGGAAGCATCAGCCAATGGCAGTGGCTGTGTCGTGGGAGTAGATGTGGTCACGTGAGAAGGTCCTGAGAAATGGCAGGTGAAGTAACAATCCCCATCATCCATAATCCTGATGGATACCTGATGATACCACCAACACCCCTGAGAAAGGGGAGTGTCTCTTGACCTTGGGGGCACTATCCCAGACACCTGGGTAGCAGTCATTGCAAACCCCCATACTCCTCACAGTACCCCTTCGGTGCCAGCTGGATGCCCTGCATGTCCTCACCTGCTGGCTCTCTCCGACCACCTGGTCTGCTTTGCCTCCTGGGCCGGAGTGCCCGGGAACCCAAGCCCCCTGGGAACAGCACTTACGCGCTCTGTCCCCTTACCCTCACAGTCGCCCTGGGAAACAGTGCTGTCAGTGTCGGCACTGGGTCCCAGACTGGCAGCTGGAGCCCTGGGAGATGGGGTCCTTGCCCCAAGTCACACAGCTGGTAGGTGGCAGAGCCAGGATTCCAGCCGGATGCCTGTCACCAAGCAGCACGCATTGTCATTATGTTCCTGCCTCCTGATAGTGGCACCTCAATCATGACACCAGCAACGGGCCCACATGTTTCCCGAGCCTTGACACTTGGCTGTCAGGATAGCAATGGCTGCAAGTTTTTAGCTGTTGCCTCCAGACCTTGGCCCATGCTCTCTGCAGGCATTTCATCCTCGCTGCCCCACCCAGAAGGTCTCCTCCTTCCCACCTCCCACTTCAGGTCCAGGGCTGGGCTTGACGCTTCACTGGAGGAAGCTTCTCTCTTCATACTCTAGAATCGGGGTTTAAAAATAAAGAAAAATAAAGCTTGGTTCAAAATTAGTCTTGGTTCAAGACTCGCTACAAAGAACACAAGACACAGTTTCCTGTGTTCTTTTCTTCAGTTTTTTTTAAGACTTCCAGAAAAGTTTCCTCTGCAAAACTGAGACCAAAAGCGTAAAAAATGCAAATGTGATGGTCCAACCCTGATCAATCGTCCTATGCACCCAGCCCAGGAAATCGAGAGAGACTCAGGAGAGAGAGAGCCACAGAAGCTCCTGATGGGAGCTGGCTAGAACTGTTCGGGATCACCAAGTCTGTGGATCCCTTTAGAGCTGGGGTGATTCCTTTGTCCCCGTGTCCTCAGCTTGACTCAGTGGATGGATGGATGGATGGATGATGGTTGGGTGGATGGATGATGGTTGGGTAGATGAATAAATAGTTTATGGATAGGTGAAGGATGAGTGGGTGGGTAAGTGGGTTGATGGGTGGATGGATAAACGATGGATGGGTGGGTGAATGAATGTGTAAATGAAAAAACTGTGGTCTGAAAACTATCACTTGTTGGCTAACAGAACCAATATAAAAGGAAATGCAGCCAAATGTTTATCGGTTCAGATTTAGGACTCCTGCAGACCCAGACCTAGACATGGGTCCTCACTCCGATCTCACGGGCTGGGTGACCTTAGGAAAGGGCTCAACCCGCTGAGCGCCCATTTCCTCATCCACAGGATCAAATTGCTACTCCTGGTAGTTCCTGCCCCATAAAGCTGAGGTTTCCTGTGCCACCTGAGGGCACAGGGACCCTGTGTGAGACTCAGCGCATGTAAAGGTTGTAATTAGCCGGAAGAGAGTCATCAGGTGAGGCAGTATTCCAAATCACTATCTCAGGAACGAGGAGGCAGCTTCTGTGGGATTCGGGAGGACAGGCCCAGACAGGTTGGTGGGAAAGAGGGAGACAGGAATCAACTCAACAGAAAAGACAAACTTTTCAACATCCTCATCCACATGCAATGGCACAGGCTCTGTATAAAATAGTAAGCTCCCCATCACTTCACACATTCAAGGCCATGAATGGCCAACTGTGGTGGATTCAAGATGACCACCAGTTATCCAACACCCATCCCATTAAGCATTGGGGTCTGTGTCCTCTCCTTCGATCTAATGAGTGCTGTGCCTTTGACCAGCAGAATAAGAAGAGATGGCACTGGGTTCCCTTAGAGAACTGAGCCCTACGAGTTTGGCAGCTTCCGCTCCCTGTCTCTCAGAACACTGGCTCTTGTTCTAGAGCCACCATGCAGAAAGTCCATCAACCCTCCAGGAGAGACAACATGGAGAGGCCATGAGGCTACAAGGAGACTGAGCTCGCCTTCCTGTATCCCCATCAGTGAAGCAGGCAAGTGAGTGAAGCCACCTAGGGCCCTCCAGAGCAGCCCATCAGGCAGCTGAGTCCCACCGAGGGACCCCAGTCAAAGCCATGTGGAGCAGAAGAACCAGCCAGCCGAGCCCTGCCTGAGCTCCTGGCCCACAAAGTTATAAATCATAATAAAGTGGTGGTTGTTTTATACCACTGAGCCTGGTGCCGGGTATGTTGCTGCAGTGGAGAACTGGTATACCAGTTGTTGGAAATGCCATGGGTGGAGGCATTCTGGCAAAGAAGAGGTGGCCTATGTGGTCCATGAGACACTGTGAACATGTACTGTTCACAAGACCAATAGAGTCAGACCCTTCAAATTTTACTCCCACTTTGGTTTGATAAAATCCAGATGAGCAGACTGGAACATAGACCAGAGATTGGAAATCCAAAACTAGTTGACTCAAACATTTCATTTTATCCCACTGGAAATGCACTCTTAAATGCCCCCTAAGGGAAGGGAAAGAGATGGGGAAAAGCTAATATAAAGTCTAACAATGAGACTTGTCACTCCGTGATGTCCAAGATGTCTGGTGCCCAAGTCTTCCCCATTCACTCATTTCATCCAACAGACACATACTGAGCTGAGCGCCTGCTGAACACCAGTGGTTTGTGATACAGGCTCTGAGGGTATAGCAGTGAACACAGACAGACATAGTCCTGTTCTCCTCGAACTTAGTGTCTTGTAGAGGAGACATGCTAATGAAGAAGAAAAACTCACACATGAGTATGTAAAGTGTTCATTGAGATGGTGTGTTATGTTAGTGTGTGTTGGGGGAACAGTCCTAATCTGGAGGGTGGTGAGGAAAAGTTTTGCTAAAGAAGTGGTACTTAAGATGGAATCTAAAGGAATCAGGAGTTAACCAGTCCAGCAGGAAAGGGAGCCGATTCCAGGCAGAGGCGATGGCCTGTGCAAAGGCCCTGGGGTTGATAGAAGGGGCTGGGATGTGCTGGGAGAAATCCAGGGCAACTGGAGGTTGGTTGGCAAGGAGATAAGGCTCGAGTCATCGGTGGAGCAAGAATGATCAGAGCTTTATAGACAACACAAAGGGTTTTGGTCCTTCTCCTGAGAGTAATGGGAAGCCACAGAAGGGATATAAATAATAGAGCATCATGTTCCTTGGCTTTTGAAAAGATCACTCAGATCAACTTTTTTATTTTTTTCCTCACCCGAGGACATTTTTCCATTGTTTGTTCAGACAGAGTGGGAAGGAATGAGAGGGAGGGAGGAAGGGAGGGAGGGAGGGAGGGAAGGAGGGAGAGAGAGAGAGAGAAAGAGAGAGAGAGAGAGAAACGTTGACGTGAAAGGAGCACATCAAGTGGCTGCCACCCACACGACCCAACCAGGGCGGGGACAAACTGCAACTGAGGTACATGCCCCTAGTGGGAACCGAACCCGGGTCTCTCTGGACCGCAGGCCTACGCTCTAACCGCTGAGCCAAACCGGCCAGGGCCAGATCAACTTTTTAATAACACCTCAAATAGCTGTTAAATAAAGGGCATCTTCCCTGTATCAAAACCCCTGAAACAGCCAGTGCTAGAAGGGCCATGGAGACCGTCTCAGCCACCGCTCTCCTGTGTAGACCAGACAACAGGTTCCCAAGCAGAGGCCAGGGCCCGGGCCTGTCCACCACTTCCTATCTCTGTTACCCTGGGAAAGTCCCTCAGTGCATCTGGGCCCCAGTTCTCTTCCAGAGCACAGAATGGAAGGGGGGGAAAGAGAAACTGGACAAATGCTACTTCAGCCAGTGATCAAGGTCAACACCACGACGCCAGGCACCCTTGATGTGATGTGAGAAGGCAATCTTCCTCCCCAAACCCGTAACCTCAGTCTAACCGTGACTAAACAGCTAACAAACCCAAACTGAGGGACATGCTACAGAACTCCTGACCAGCACCCCTTAAACCTGTCCAAGCCAGACTGAGAAACTGTCACAGCCCAGAGGAGCCCAAGGAGACACGAGGACAAAAATGTAACGCAGGATCCTGACTAGGATCCTGGAGCAGAAAAAGGACACTAAGTAAAAACTGAGGAAATCTGAATACAGTGTGGACTTTCGTTAACAACAATGTAGCAACATTGGTTCATTCATAGTAACAAATGTACCAGACTCATGGAAGACGTTAATAACGGGAAAAACAGGGTGTGAGGATTATAGGACCACTCTGGCTGTCTTTGCAATTTTTCTGTAAGTCTAAAATGGCTCTTAAAAATAGTGCTTTTTTAAAATGTGGATGTCCAAGTCCCATCTTGAGAGACTGATGCTGGCCTAGATGGGGCGCAGGGAGTGATCTTTCTTGGAGCTCCCCAACTTGCCAGGGGCCAGTCAGTGGCCCTGCTGCATACCGTCCAGCCTCCGGAGAAAGCGCAGCCGCGCTGAGCTGAGTGCCGAGGCGCTGCGCCCACAAAGACTGCGAGGATCCTTTTCCTGGGTGGGAACATGGAGCTAGATGCTCCGAAGTTCCTGTCAACTGCAAGATTCTATGACTCTAGACCAGTGGTTCTCAACCTTCCTAATGCCGCGACCCTTTAACACAGTTCCTCATGTGGTGGTGGCCCCCAACCATAAAACTATTTTTGTTGCTACTTCATAACTGTAATGTTGCTACTGTTATGTCTTAGGTGACCCCTGTGAAAGGGTCGCGACCCACAGGTTGAGAACCTCTACTCTAGAAGGACAAGGCCACCCGGTTCAGGGAACCTGGATTCTAGTGCAAGAAACACGGCCTTGGCTTAGTGACATCTGGTCTCCAGTTTCCACATCAGCAGAGAGAGGGCTGGATTTGCACCCTCAAAGCTGTGCTCCTCGCGCTGGCCAGTTCTGCACAGTGGTTAGAGCATCGGCCCACGGACCAATAAATTTCGGGTTTGATTCCGGTCAAGGGCACGTACCTTGGTTGCGGTTTGTCCCTGGCCCTGGTGGAGTCATGCGGGAGGCAACCAGTCGATGTGTCTCTCACATCGATGTTTCTCTCTCTCCCTCCCACTCTATCTGAACAAAAATGGAAGAATATCCTCGGGTGAGGATTAAAAAAAAAAAGCTGTGCTCTTCAGACAGAGCATCACGACAGGCTAGCACGCAGCACCCCTCTCCTGGGTGGGCTGCCAAATTTTGACCAATGTTAAATTTAATGTTTTGCCGTAACAGCAATACATTCTGTAGTGAGCAACAAAGGAGAATAAAGGTTGAGTGTAGGAGCCCTACATTCCGATGGCTGTGCCGTGGAGTCACAAGCTGTGTGACCTTGAGCAAGCTGCTTAACCTCTCTGGGCCTCAGTTTCCTCATCTGTATCATGGGTTTGGCAATAATAATGACCTCACAGCGTCGTTGCGCAACTAGAGATGATACAGGAAATGCAGCAAAAACTGTTGTCCATGAGCCCACAGGCTGCACTGGACAGGACTCTGTTTTCACTCAGTGATATAGACCAGGCTTGGCACATGGGTGTTCAGTCATCCTCCATGGGACTGTCCACTAATCCGCCAAATGTCTGTAAGATAAAACTAGTGTTCTGTAGCTGCTCATGGTGAAATTGGCTACAAGATATACAAAGGAAGGAAAGAAGATCTATTTCCTGGAACTGGGGAAGACACCCTACTGTCCATGATAGACATTTATTTCCCCTACACACTAAATCCCCCACAGAGCCTTTGCAATCATTGGTATACTCAGTGAGCCAAAGTCTTTTTTTTTAATCTTTATTATTGAGAATAGTACTGATGTTCCCCTGTTTCTCCCCCTCTGCCCTGCTCCACCCAGCTCCCGCCCTGCCCCGGGCCCTGGCATTGCCTGTGTCCATGGGCAATGCCAAAGTCTCCCTGTCTGTTTCCTCTGGGCTCAGAGAACTTGCGCATGCTGGGGTTTCCTCCACCCTGGGCCTCTGGCTCAGGGGGTTTGGGCCACAGCGAAATGCATGTTATTTACCAAATGTTATGTCCACTGAAACATTTGAGGTAATTAGTTCTCACCTGCTACACGGTTCAAAGTGGAACAGAGACTCTGCATCAGAGGAAGAGCATGAGGGTCAGTTCCGGAACATTTGGTTGCTTCAGAATTTATAGCTTACCCGCTCACCCATCCATCCATGTGCTTGTTCACTCAGCAAACATCTCTCGAGCCCCTTTGATGTGTCAGGGAGTAAACGAGACACCTTGTTGGCAACCGTTAGGCTGTTTCTGTAGTAAGCACAGGCTTTTCAAAAACATCTTTGGCATTTTGAAGGACAGTGATCTGAAATGAAACAGAAAGTGGAAGCCTGGATTAGAAAGTAATTCCTTTCCTCCCACACGAGCTAACACAATGAGTCTGGTAACATTGTTCAGATTTTCCACTTACACATCACCTTTAGGTCAAGCCCAAGAACTACATGGAAGTGGAGGGAAATTTACTTTGCTACACTAGCAGTGGTTTTGAGTGGAACTATCTTATTGACTGTGACAGCGCCGTGGTTGAATTTACACCAGACAAAGGAAGCACCGACTTTAACCTCAAAACGAGGAAGACCGTAATAGTCACCCCAAAAAAATAAAAAACAGAAAAATAAAAAAACAATCTTCTAAACCAGAAACCCCTAGTGGCTGCCCACTGTCTGGCCTGGGGACACGTTGTGGATTTTTTCCAAGGAGAGATACAGCAAGGCCAGCCCGGAGATGCCAGAGAGCTTGGCGCACGGAGGACTTGAAATGGGAGGGGATGGAGGGAAGGAAAATGCCCGAGAAGATGTGGCTGACAGAATCGAGTCAGGAGGAAGTGGCTTTGTGAGTCGTCGACCTCACAGCAGGCTAAGAAGCAGAAACTTAACTATGCAGGGCACAGATCTATTTTCATCCTTGGGGTTTTTACCCCATGTCCCCAAAGTACTCTGGGCAGCATACCTCCAGCGTGACACCATCAGGGCCCTGGACTCACCAGAAAGAACAGAAGAGAAGGCAGGTCCGAGAAAGAGAGAGACCAGGGTGCATGGACAGCGTGCCCCACTGTTGCAACCTTGGCCACGTGAGGCCCAGAGCCCCTCGATGTCTTTATCGGCTCACTAAACGCTAAAATAAAATAAACAGGGTTCTGGGTAAGTTCCCTCTTGCTGCTGAAACACATGACCCAAACTTAGTGGCTTAAAACAACACACATAATCTCACAGTCTGGAGGGCGGAAGTCCGACACAGGTCTCACTGTGTCAGCAGGGTGGTTCCTTCTGGGGGCTCCAGGAGGCTCTGTTTCTACAGCTTCCCCAGCTTCTGGAGGGCACCGAATTCCTCAGCTCACGACCCCTTCTCCATCTTCAAACCCAGCAGGGTAGCACCTTCCAGTCTCTCTCTGACCCTCCTGCCTCCTCCTTATTAGTGTCCCTGAGATGGCACTGGGGCCCCCAGATAATCCAGCATCATCTCCCATCTCAAAGTCTTTAACTTATTCACACCTGCAAAGTCCCTTTTGCCATGAAGGTCCCATCCTCACAGGTTCCTTCTGGGCACTAGGATATGGACATTTTGTCTACCACAAGTTGCTTCCCTCTTGAACTCTCTGAGTCGGGGGAAGAGAGGAGTCTTCTACAAAACTCACCACCAGTTACAATAGTAGCTAATGTTCGTGGAGGCTGTGCTTCCCCCGTTCCACAGTGTCCTGTCTACTCCGTCTGCATCCCAACGAGCGAGGTCTCATCCTTATCTCCTGCCCACAGAGGAGGAGGGTGAGGCTTGGGGTGAAGAGTGGTCATGCACCTACCCACGTTCACGCTGAAGTGAACAGCAAAGTTGGAAAGTTGAATCCACATCCTGCCAGAACCACATGGTTCTGGCCCTTGACCACACGGTTACACGATCGCCCTGGGGTCAGAGGCGGGACTCCCACTTACCTCGTCGAATCGCAATGAGTCGAAGACAGAGACAGACACCGTGAGAACGTAAGGAAAAGACAGACAGACGAAACTAAAGAGCTTGTCCCATAAATATACGGCAAGGAGCCCAGGACCAGTAGCCACCAGAGAAATGCCAAGTAAAACCAAACTGAGACATCATGACACCCACCAGAATGGCTGCCACGTACACTCCTGAGAGTACCAAGTGCTGGTGAGCAAAGGACACACCAGAAACGCTCATGCTCAGTGGGCATGGGGGAGACTGTGGGGAGCATGCAGCCAGGCTGCCCACGCGCACACCTGGGGCTCAGACACCTGAAGGAGTGCATGTACCACTATATCCAAGCAGCCAAACACTGGAAACAAGTCAAGGTCTCACGCACGGCAGATGCGATGCAGTCACACCATGGAACACAATACAGCCACAGACATGAATGTGTGATGCCAGTGACACACAGCAGGGGTGACGCTACATGACGGTAAATAAGGAAGTCATGCAGAGGAGCACTTACCGTATAACCCTGTCTGTGGAACATCTCCAAAGCAGGCGTGTGTTGAGGGGCTGCTGCTTGGTAGTAAAAGCATAATGAAGAGCAGGGATGCCCTGGACGGTTCGGCTCAATGGTTAGAGCATCAGCCTGAGGACTGAAGAGTCACGGGTTTGTTTCCAGCCAAGGGCACGTACTTCGGTGCAGTTCGGTCCCCAGCCCTGGTTGGGGTCCTGGGGGAGGCAACCGATCGATGTGTCTCTCTCACGTCGATGTTCCTCTCTCTCTCTCTCTCTCTTCCTCCCTCTCCCTCCTTCCCTCCCACTCTGTCTGGAAATAGATGGAAAAATATCATCAGGTGAGGATTTTTCTAAAAAAAGGAAAAGCAGGGAGATGGTTACCCTAAAAGTCAAGAGAGGGCTGTCCTTCCAACCAACACCTTCCCCCTCGGTGGAGGAGAGAAGAGTGTTCACTGGGCACAGACACAGGGGTTGACGCCAGCAAGCCCAAGGGGCAGAAGGGTGAATTTCCCCAGGGCTACTCTACAACCCCCAAGGTCCTTGCACGAAACATAACACCAGATAGGAGGAGGGTGGGGGGTGGATAAAACAGGAAAGGAATTAAGATCATAGCAAAATGACAATGTTCGGTGTCAGATGGGTCCTTAAGCCGGTTGATCACTTTGTAAGTTATCAAAAGTCTAGTCACTACGTCGTACACCTGAAACTGATATAATATCGGCAACTGTAATTGAAAAAAAAATTTCTTTTCATTTTAACGTTTCATCCCATCTGCCAGGCGAGGAAACCGTCAGGAAGGTCACACCAGTACCAATGTGGCAGAGGTGGGCAGAGCACACTGCCCGCCCCTCCTTCCCCGGCCCGCGCTGTGGGCACGGTCTGGAGCGGAGGATGCTGCTGAGCTTTGGTGCCCACGCGTGTTCATGCCTGAGACGGAGGGAAGTGTTCTCAGCTACTGTCACACTCAGGAAATGAAAGGCGCACTGGAAGGAATTACCTTGAGTTTCAGAACCGCCCGAGTCCCACACCTTCGCCCAGACTTCCGAAAAGCAGGCTCCTCTTGAGTACAACTGTCTCCGCTGGAAGCCCCGTGGCTGGGCGGGGCCAGGCGCGTGCAGCTGTTTGGAATCTGTCGGTTCCCTTCTGGCTGCACAGGAGCAACCTGTGCACAAAGCCCCCGGTTGCCTCTGGAGATCTGCAGGTCGGTCGCCGTCCGCCACCTACACCAAGCCCAGTGTCCGGGCCCCGGCCCAAAACATCTCCCCCAGGGCCCCTCCATCCTCCGTCTCCATCAGGGGTCAGCCAACACCCCACACACACTCGGTGCCCTCTGTCTCCATCCCCTGAACCCCCAGGTCCACGCCGCACCCTGCCACATGGTGCACGCAGTGCCCCGGAGGCATGGTCTCCTGGACAGTAAGCATTCGCTTGTTCATCACAAACTGTATCTTTTTTTTTTAGCAAAATACTAAATGTGAAAAAAAAATTTTTTTTAAGAAATTTTATTTATTTTTTTAATCCTCACCCGAGGACATTTTTCCATATTTTGTTCAGATAGAGTGGGAGGGAGAGAGAGAGAGAAACACTGATGTGAAAGGGACACATCCAGTGGCTGCCACCCACACGACCCAACCAGGGCCGGGGACAAACTGCAACCGAGGTACGTGCCCTTAGTGGGAACTGAACCCGGGTCTCTCTGGACCACAGGCCGATGCTCTAACCGCTGAGCCAAATCTGCCAGGGCTAAATGTGAAAATTTAATAGTCAGACAGACACTCTGCCTCTATGAAGGTGAATGAAAAGCTATCAAGTATTTTAGGGTTGGAGGGGGTCACGTGATCTCTTTCCAACTAGTCAGCTCTGTCCCTAGAGCCACAGACAATATGTAAGTGAATGAGCATGGCTACGTCCCAATAAAACTTTATCGACAATAATAAGCGATGGGGCAGAGTTGCTGACACCTGGTCTACGGGAACCAGAAGAGACCACACGGGAACCAGGACGGTCAATAGTAGAGCTGTCGTCACCCAAAGGTGGTGGTGCCCAAAGGGACAAGGGGAGGGAGTGGCGACTGGAGCCGGGAAGAGTCCACTGCCTTGGGAGAAACATAGCCGACTCAGGGAGACCATGAGAGAAAACTGGGGCGTCAGCAACACTGACCTCTCTCTCTTCCCTCGCTCTGACTCCCTCAGCGGCTCCCATTGCCTGAGCTCTGCTGGGAGCCAGAGGCAGAGGAGCCTGTTAGTGGTCCGTGGAGGTCAGTCTCCCATGGAGCAAGCAGGGTAGGTACTAGGGACGATGAAGGCATCCAGCGTGACAAAGTCAGCGTGTCTGCTCAGTAGATGCTCAGACGGTATTAAGCTGCCCTTTTGAAAATCTCTTGACACTCTTTTTTCAACGTCACACCCACTAAGCAGACTCCCAAATTGCTGTCCATGTCACCTGCCCACAGGGAGAGGCTCAGCCAAACACTCCACCTCGGGTGCCAGGCTGCATTCTCCCGTCATCGCGTCATTAGAATGTCACTAGAATCATCCCAACAGCTAACATTTATTTCTCCAGCACTGACTGTGTGCTGGGGCTTGTCTACGCACAGGTGATCTCGTTTACTCCTCTTTAACTACCCCAGGAGGTCAGGGCAATTGATCCTCACAGCATCCAAGTGAAATGGGAATGATCGGATAATTTACAGCCAAGGATACTACAATTCAGAGAAGGGAAGCCATTTCCCCAGTGTCTCCCAGCTAATCAATCAGCAACCGAGTCAAGATTTGATCTCAGCCCATATATATGGCCTTTGCATCGGCCCACACTGGAGCTGGGTAAGAATTCAGGCACTTTTCCCAACCTGTTCCCCCTTCCTCCTTCTCCTCTCCAAACAATACCCTCCCCTGCCCTCTAGGCCTGCCTTAGGACCACCGAGCCTGCAGCCCAGCACCCCCGGGGGACCCTGCCTCTGTCCAGTGATGCAAGAGCTCCAGCCAGCCTTGCAGTTGAAATATTCTGAAATGTACAGTAGACCAGGCCATCTGCTTCCTCCAAACATTGCCTTCTGCCTCTGCTGGGACCCAGAGCAGACACGCACGAACACCAAACAACAGTCACTTTATTTCTGGGCGCAGAATTTCTAACTGGCTGGATTGCTCAATGCCTCATTTCAGACGGAGGAGCAGGGAGGAGGGCAGAAGAGAGGTTTCTGAAGATGCTGCCGGAAGGGAAATGCCGGATGGAGAGGGAACATCTCTGTCTGCTAAAGGCACTGTGATTTCCCCCCCACAGTCTCTTCAGCAAAACAGCGGGGTCCTCCTCTTGTGTTTCTCCGAGAGATGTTTAGCTTCAAGATTTTTTATTGTTTCCAACTCCCTGTGACCCTTATGACTTATTAAAAGGGGAAGAAGGGGATGACTACTTGGTACCAGGCACTTGATATACGTGTATAACCCTTATCAAGCCGGGAGCCGTGGGGCTCAGTCTCAGAATTGTCCCTCTTGATAAAACAAAACTCCACAACCAGATGTACTTTCAGATTAGCTCAAGTCCCCTCTTTTCGTGTCTTGAGGGCCAAGAGGTCGATCACACAGCGAACTTATCACAGCGTTTGTCAAAAGCCTTTCCTCCCTCGTGCACCAGCATGCACACCCTAAAGCTCCCTGGCACTCAGCTGTGGTCCTCTTCCCTTTCCTGGCCCCGCCCTTTCTTTATCCTACAGAGTAACTGATTCTCCCTCCAGAAAGAAACAATTCCTCACGAAAGGGAGGAGAAAGCAAAAGCTCGGCTTATGATGAGGGTTTTGTCTTTGAAAGACTGGAAGGAGGGCAGAGATCTGTGAATAAGCTCCCAATAATTTCTGCTGCCAGATTTCTGGGTTCATTTCACCTCACAGAAACCCTATGAAATCCCTCTCGGTTTTTTTTTTTTTTTTTTTTTTTTTCACTTTTTATAGGGAGAACGGGATGGGAAGGGAACTCACATGTCTTGAGCACCTGCTAGGTGCCAGGCAGCTTTGAATACTCTGTTTCCTATAGCCCTTTATTCCTTGGGGTCCTCGGGGGGCCGCTCCCACCCAGGGCTGCTTTCGCCATCAGAGAGCCCAGACCTACACACATTCACCCGCCACTCACTTAATGAGCATGAACTGGGCACCACTATATTCCCAGCACCGGTTCAAGTGCTGAAATCAGAGTGCTATCAGGGCAGATGGTCCTTCCTTTGCACAAGAGCTGACAGTACATAAGAGATGACATTATAGTTACTTAACAATGCCATTATAATTACAGTAGTCCCCCGTATCTGCAGCTTCAGTTCCCTGCAGTCAACCATGGTCCGAAAATGTTAAATAGAAAATTTCAGAAACAAACACTTTGTAAGTTTTAAATTGTGCGCCGTTCTGAGCAGCCTGAAGAAACCTCACGTGGTCCTGCCCGGGACGTGAGTCGTCCCTTCCCCAGTGCATCCACACAGTAGACGCTACCCACCTGTTAGTCACAGGGCCGTCTGGGTTATCAGCGAGAGGGAGACCACACTCATATACCTTTAATTACAGTATATCGCTATCATCGTTCTATTTTATTAGTTATTGTTGTTCATCTCTTACTGTGCCTAATTTATAAATTAAACTTTGTCATGAATACATATGTATAGGAAAATACATGTAGGTGTAGGATTCAGTACTATCTGAGATTCCAGACATCCACTAGGGGTCCTGGAACGTATCCCCTAAGGATAATGGGGGACTCATGTATTTAATTATTTACATAATTAAAATTTATATGACAATACAAATCATTCAATTACATAATTAATTAAATTATCAATGTAATTATAAAGTTAAATAATTATAATGAAAGATAACCAAATAAGTATATAAGTATATAACATATCAAATTATTAAGTAGTTAATAATTATTAAATAATTGTAAAATTGTTTATGGTTAACATAATTATAAAAATTTAATCATTTATGGCATCGATATTTTATAATAAAGTAATTTAATTACATAAGTTATAAATACTGTACACTTTTTTTTCCCTTTATTGATTTTAGAGAGAGAGAAAGTGAAAGGGAGAGAGAGAAAGAAACATCAATGAGAGAGAACATCGACTGGCCGCCTCCTGCATGCCCCCCACTGGGGATCAGGCCCACAACCTGGGCATGTGCCCTGACCGGGAATCGAACCAGTGGCCTCTTCGTGCATGGGTCAGTGCTCAACACTGAGCCTCACCGGCCGAACTAAATACTGTACACTTTTTTAGCACTTACTCTGGGCCAGGTACTGCTTTCTTTAAGCTCTTTGTACTTACTTAGTCACTTAATCTTCACAATAAGTAATATTATCACCCCCGTGTTATAGATAAGGAAACTGAGGAACAGAAAGTGTAAGTGATTTTCTCTAGGACACACAGCTAATAAGCAGTGAGCTGGGAAGTGAACTGTGGACTGTCAGGGTCTGGAGGCCGCTCTCTGGTGCTACACATTCTCCCTCTCGATAACGGAGGCAACACTTTATGGAGCAGATGACTTTTAGCTGCTGGCACCTGAGTCAGGGGCCGAGGCTTTTCTAGCCGCCAGAGCTCACTCTTCCCGCACATGAGATGAGCCAGAAGTACCAAGTAATTAGCCGCCCCGGGGAAGCCTTTACCCAATAACTGATGGAGATAAGTGTATGAATATCCTGTTCCCTCTTCCCTGGGGGCCAGCTCTGCGGGCTGTGCCTCATGGTTTCCCGAAGTCCAGCAGCATCACCAGCTTGCTAAGGCACCTTCACTGGCTCATCCCCTTCCCCTACCAGCCTTTCTTGAGATGACCTCCCACATAGATGTGTCCTGGAATCCTTGTTCCTGGCAATGGCTCTGGGGGAATCCAAACCCAGACCATGCACGGCTTCTCAAGAATGACAGCTTGTGTTAATAAATTGCTGGTTCTTTGCCAAGCACTGTTCTAAGTTGCTTGCCTGTGTTAACTCATGGAGTCCTCACAACAAGCCCACAAATGGGGAAACTGAGACATGAGGGGTTTTACTAACCTGCCCTCTTCCACTCCGCTAGAGGTGAGTTCAACCTGGGCCGCGCTTAACCAAAACCAATGGCATAATCTTGCAGAATTTTGGAAGAGCCTTAGATTTGGGGATGAGAGGAGGGGAGGGTGGCCCTGCCTCGTGCTGAATGATGAACAGAAGGATGGAAGGAAATGCGAAAACTCCATAAGGGGCTCTCACCTTAGCAGCCAAAGTTAACCCCAACTGGAAAGTTCCCTGTATGCCCACCTTCACTTGTGGTGGGACAGCAATCTTTTTCACATAGTGACACATCAGAGTCATGCCCTGAGAAGTGATCAGTACTCTCAGGATGTAGCAAGAAAAGGCTACATTCTGAAGAAGGTAGGTGTCCAGCGCTGTGTTCCCCAAGATGGAGGGAGAAAAATCTCTACCTGTCCGGGACGCAAGGATTCAGGGCAGAAAGGAGCCAGGACTTGCAGGGAAAGGGCAGAAGAATTTTAAAAGGTATATACAATGAGTAGCAAAGGAGAAGATGCCCTGGGACCCCATGCCACTTTGAAAACATGGCTGCAGATTCCTTGACACGCTGATCATCAGAAGGTGGGGTCTCTGCCTGTCCTGAATCTGGGCGGCCTTGTGACTGCTTCAACCAATGGAGTGTGCCAGAAGTGATGCTAAGGGTCAGAAACAGCCCTTCAGCTTCCCCTTTTCCTATTGGTCTTCCCCAAGGCCGCCATATTGTGAGGGAGCCCAAATTACATGGCAAGACCACGTATCAACATTCCAGCTGTGCCCAGCCTTCCAACCCTCCCAGCCCCCACCCCCAGGCACCCCGGTCACGCTCAACTGTTCAGTTTTCCCAGGTAAGGCTGCAGACGTTGAGGAACAGAGGAAAAAAGCCAACGCCACTGGACCCGGTCTAAAGTCTAACCCACAAAATCCATAAGCAAAATAAAATACTTGTATGCCACTGGGGGTAGTTTGTTACACAGAAAGAGATGAGTGAAGCCATCCCCACCCTGGCAGACTCTATCTAAACTGAAAGGCAGGCCAATGAGAGCGGGGAAGAAATATGCACACTTAGGCAGCATGCATCCATAGACACACTGCAAGGCGTAACACCAGAGCAAATACGTTTGGGAAACACGGGATTAACTTAGTTGCTGACCACGAGCAAGACCTCTTAACACGCTGGTGTGCAGCGCACCTGTCCCTGAGGGAGGTATAGATTATGAGTGGGTCAAGACGCTTGCTGCTTCCCTCCTACTTTGAGTAAAAGCAGCCAGTCTTTCCACTGAGAAAACACCCCTCCCCCACTCTCAGCCCACTAAGTTGTGACAGTCATTAATTATAGATCATTCTTTAGAAAGAATTTCTAAATATTTCTGAGTAATTGGGTTGCAAAACTTTGTATTGTGGAGATTCTGAGTCACTCACACAAATAAGTTCCCACAATTGCCTCTTTGTGGAGAGAATTGCCCCCACAGTACACTGGGGTGCCTGCCCTTCAGCAGGATTCTCCCAGGATTCCCAGGGCCCAGCAGAGCCTGTGGATGCTTACCCCTGGGGTCGTCATCTCAGTCCATCTGGACATTGCAAAGAAAACAAAAATTTCCCATTCCAGATGTAGTTTGCCAAAGTGAATGCACTAAGTGGCACTTGGAAAGCGCTAGTTGAAATATCTTAATTTCTTAAAATGTTCTAAAATACAAAATGTGAAGGCTGTTTGTTTTCCAGAATGTCTCGTCCGCTATTCCCACTGGCTGACCTTCAGGTCCTGGAGAAAAGTCAGGATCTCAAAAGCTAGTTCACATCTATGGTCCTAACAGCATTTGCTAGAACTTCTAGTTATACCTGAGGCATCGTGACCCTGACTTCCCTCCTCGCATCTCCGAGGTTGCTGTAAGGTGCTGAGTGGGAAGAATTTGTCAACTATCTGCACAAGGGTGTCGAGCTCTGGGGAGAAGCAGACTGTATCAAGTTGGCCCTGAATCACAGGACAGATGAATCCACAGACTTGCATATAAAAAAAATTCCTACTTGCAGCTTGCGGGAATGAACGTGACTCACTGCAAAGATTTCTAAGAAAGTCAATGATATGCCAAGCTGCTGCCTTTTCCACATGGTGCTAGTGGCTAGCTGGCTTCAACTCGGCAACAAGATGTTGTCAGAAAGCCTCCCAGACTGAGCTGTCCCCCTGGGTGCCAACGACCCACAGTCAAGCATGGACCCGTGCCTCAGGTTCCTTGTCTATAGACTGAGAATAAGAACATCCCCAGGGGCACTGGGTTTGGCTGAGGCTGCAAGGTAATGGCCATTACCATGGAGACGAACGTGTTGGGTACCACCTCTCCACCTGGGTTGGCCGGAGCCTGTACCTCCCTGCAACTGGCAATTTGTCCTGGGTTGTTCAAAAGGCATGCCCCATCAAATTGGAAGTAATCTCCATGTTTGCCAAACTGGGTCCCTCATGTCCCCGCTCTATTCCTAGGACCTAGCACAGTGAGTACGTGTGTGAATGGAAGGACACTCAGCCCCATCACATATGGTCAACCCGACCCAGGTAGCCCTCCTCCAGGTCATTTCCAGAGCTTCCAGGAAGTGATGTCGATGCCAAACTCTTCCTTTCTCCACACCCTCTGCAGTCGCCAGTCTGCTCACAGAAACCCAGACAGGCCCTCAGATTTTAGTAAAAACATGGTGTGACCCCAAGTTTTCTCCAGAAAATTCTGTAGGAGTTGTAAGTCTCCAGACTTCTTTGCTATTTTTCTGGGGACGAATAAAAAACAAACAAGCAAAAAATTCTTAAAATCACAGTGCAGTATTATTTTTTAATTCCCTCTTTAAAGTACCTAGAATCTGGTGAAAATGATAAAGTATTTAACAGTGTCTTAAAAAAAAAAAAAAAAAAAAGGAGCACACATTAGCTTTTAAAAAGAGCACTTTTAGCCCTGGTTGGTTTACTCAATGGTTAGAGCACCAGCCCACAGCCCAAAGGGTCACGGGTTTGCCTCTCTATCAAAGGCACATACCTGGGTTGCAGGTTCGATCCCCAGCTGTGTGGGAGGCAACCAATCGATGTGTCTCTCACACATTGATGTCTCTCTCTTCCTCTCTCTCTCCCTCCCTCCCTCCCTCCTTCCCACTCTATCTAAAAATCAATGGGAAAATATCCTTGGGTAAGAATTAACCAAAAAAAAAAAAGAGTGAGAGTACTTTTATTTTAATAAAGAATAAAGGAGATCAACATATTTCTTAAATGCATACAAAAATAAATATTCATTCAGCATATTAAAGATGTGTACTTTGCCCGGCTGGTGTGACTCAATGGATTGAGCATCGTCCCATGGACTGAGAGGTCCCAGTTCAATTCCCGGTCAGGACACATGCCCAGGTTGCAGGCTCGATCCCCAGTAGGAGGCGTGCAGGAGGCAACTGATCCATGTTTCTCTCTCTCTCTCTCTTCCTCTCTCTCTAAAAAATTCAGTGAAAACATACTTAAAGATGTGTACTTTAACATTCATTTGAGCTACAAACTAAAGCCTATTTGTTACTTTACAAAATTTTAGAAAATACATAGGTCTGTTATCCTTAAAAACATAATGTTCACCTTGTTGGCCAAACGAGGAAAGCTACCTTTACTGGAGTTTTCCTATATTCTCACGTGAGTTCAGACACATCCAATGGCCCTATCGTGATTAAGCCTGACTAGCACTATGGCCACGTTCTTTGGCCTTTCCAATTTGGGATCAGAGACTCTTGTAGTTACAAGGCCACCAGGTTGGCTGAGCTGGGGCAAACTGTCCCCCAAATCCCAACTCCTCCCATTTCTCTGAATGAGGGCTGACAGGTGAGGCCCCTTGTTGCCCTTCCATTGTGAGATTCTAGTGAGGGATGATGGTGACCCAGGCTGTGTGATAAAGGGAAAAGGATACAAAAAAGATTCTTCTCCCCACTCCCAAGAGACTGGAAGCAAAGCAAAAGCTCTCTCCCAACCCCCCAAACCTGCCTGATTTCTGTACTCACGGTGGGATTCCCACAGCCAGATCCACAAACTGCACCACCAAGAAGAGGGGCAGGCGCTCGACACACACCGTGGGTGCCCATCTCTGCCAGTCCCGGTGCAGCACGGGACCCACAAACAAGAGGCACCCCAATCTAGCAAAACACAGTGTTTATTTAGAAAAACAAAGTCCAAGTGCTTTATAATGGTGAAAGTGGTTTTAACGGGACTGTGGAGATGCGGTCTACTGCAGACTGACGGGTCAGTGAGGGGACGTGACCTGCCCTTGCCGTTCAGCCAGGCAATTTTCCATCTTCTGCCCCTGGCTTTTGGTTTGCATCAGGATTTAGGGTAAACATTGTGACACACTGTGGGTAGTAAATGCATTTTATTTGCTAGAAAGTAGAGTCAGTTCTTCCAGGGCTATAACGGGGACTTCTCCATTGAAATCCCACTGGAGGCTCCGTTGAGGAATTTGGTGTGTGGTAGGGCTGTCGTGAGCCTCGGGGAGTGGTAGGGATGGGGGAAGGCATCCTCCCAGCCACAGACCGTCCCATGACCTGAGTAGTGGTGACAGGCTAACACATCATCCAAATCTCCCAAGGCCCTTTAGCCACGCCTACACTCTCAACACTATGGAGTGACCGAATGCGGGCACAATCAAAACACTCATACAAAATGCTCATCTTTTTTTAACTTGTGGTTTATAAAAATAAAAAAAAAAAAAAGTTTCAAAGCAGTTTACAGTTGGACAATGGACAATGGTTTTAAAATAATTTTAAAGCCATTTAGAAAGAAGAAAACGGAGAAGGATCTGGGATAACCTAATTACAGAAATGAAAAAATAAATTTAATTCTAAGCTTCTGCTGCAAAGCGCCAAAGGGAAAACTTTAATTGTATGAAGATAAAAACACACTATTTTATCTGGTAATGGAAATGCCTTCCTAGCACCAAATTCTGGGGAGAATATACATTCGTCAAACAAGCCAAAAGCTTTGCTTTCCCTTATTAAAGGAAGGTTGGTATTAAACCCTGAATCAAGCATATGAAATCATATATCTACAGCTATAACAAGATAAAGACCAAAAGCACTGTTGTACTCCCAAGTGGATCTTATCCAAATTTCTTTCCTGGAAGCAACTAAGTGCTAGTCAAATTGAATAGAAGTCTTTGGAAATCTCAATTATCCAAAATGCTGAAGAATCATAGCAACTAATGATAATTAGGGGAAAATAGAGAAAATGATTTAATTAGTCTCATTAACGAGTCCTCGGAGAATGCCCTTACTAAATTAAGAGCAGAGTGAGGAGTCCCACCCCAGGTCAGAGGGATCTATATCCTTAAATAATTACAACAGTAATTGTAATAATGAAACATGAGATGTGGACGGGGCGGGGTGCCCAAGAGAGGCTTAAACTGTGATCTGTTGGTTTTCTCTGAAAAAGGGTCTCTGGTGGGAGGCACAAATATCTGGAAACATCCGGAAGACCTGGTCTGGCTGGGGTTCCTCAGGGGCCTGCATCATGGACCCAGCAGCACAGCTCTTCCCAGCTTCTTCTACCAGCTGCCGGACGTAGAGTTGTTCAATCTAGAGGGATGGTGCACAAGGTCAGAGAGAGCGGCGGGAAGGGAGGTGGGACTTCCTTTGACCCTAGTCAGGGTCTTTGATTACCCCAGTGCAAAGGCAGCATTTAGAACCTCCACGAGTTCCAAATGAATGCACCCAGAATAGGGAGATGCAAAGAAAGGGCAAGAGGTATTCCTACAAAGACTCCTATATATGCTTTCTCAGTATTGGCCCAATCTGGCTCGCCAGTGTCCAGAATTCCACCATTAGAGCTTCATTCCTTTGACTAGAGTTAAATATGAGCTGGCAAAACCCTAATCTGTCACTTAGACCTTAAGGCCAGGCGGAATCTTTCTGGAAAGGTTTTGATTTTGATAAACCAACCAAACTAAAAAAAAAAAAAAAAAAAAGGCAGGGGAGACACAGATTGTGAGAGTCCTGGAACATGAGAAGATGGTTCAGAGGTGGCAAGAATCCGCTGCTTCAAGCAACAGGCCTGCTTCTGCACACGATGGAGTACCCTAGTCTTTGCTGCCTGTTCTGCAGCGCCAGAATAAACTGGGTCCTGATGCACTGGCTGGGAGATCTGGCCACAAGCTCTGAAGCTGCCTCTTCTTACCTGCACAAGAATGAGTTTGGAGCGCAAGGGGGTCATATCTGGAAACTCTTCTCCGAAGCACAGCACCACCCTGCTGTCGGGAAGCCGGCTCTGGTTGTTATAGAAGTGCTGCAGCTCTGCAAAGACACGAGGGGGAAGGGGCCGGTGTTCGCAGCTCCTCGGTGCTTTCACACCTGAGCTCACACATGCCACCGTGCCCACCTTTCCAGGGCCCCTTCTCCAGGAGTCCTCAGGCCAGGTGGCAGGAGAGATGTGACACTAGCTCCTGGCTGTAACAGGAAGAGAAACAGAGGGCTTTGGGAGCACAGAGGAGGGTTCCCACGCAGTACGGCAGACAGCCCAGTTGATTGATTTCAGATACCCTGACCTTCTAGGAGGAACACACACAGTGAGATTCTATTTATATGCCTCACAGAATAACAACAGCTGATGTGCAGCACTTCAGTGTGTGGGTGTTGTCCTGAGGGCTGTGTTTACAAGGTCAGCACACACCAAACTCCTGGAACCTGGCCAAGCTGCAATTTCTGACCCTGCAGGCATAAAGGAAGGAAATGCGTTCTAACCAGCTCCCAGGGTGTAGAGATAGGCCGCAGCAGAGCTGCAAGGTGCTAAATTCCTTCATGCTCTCAGCAGCTGTGCAAGGAAGGTGCAGGACTGCACCCCCCATTCTCCAAGCAGGGGAGTCGAAGCACAGAGGTTTCCCCAGGATCACTCAGAAAAAAAAGTGCAGAGCAGTCCGGCCAGTGTGGCTCAGTAGCTGAGCATCGACCCATGCACCAAGAGGTCACTGGTTCGATTCCCGGTCAGGGCACATGCCCAGGATGTGGGCCCAATCCCCAGTGGGGGGCATGCAGGAGGCGGCCAATCCACATTTCTAGCTCTCTCTCTCTCCCTCTCACTTCCTCTCTCTCTGAAATCAATAAAGGAAAAAAAAAAAAAAAAGTGCAGAGCAAAAATCAAATGCAGCCCTGGCCGGTTTGGCTCAGCGGTTAGAGCGTCAGCCTGCGGTCCACAGAGACCCGGGTTCGGTTCCCGCTAAGGGCATGTACCTTGGCTGCAGTTTGTCCCCGGCCCTGGTTGGGTCATGTGGGTGGCGGCCACTCGATGTGTCCCTTTCACATCGATGTTTCCCTCTCTCTCTCTCTCTCCTTCCCGCTCTATCTGAGTGAAAAATGGAAAAATGTCCTCGGGTGAGGATTAAAAAAAAAAAAAAAAAAAAAAATCAAATGCAGGGGGTGCCCCTGCCGCAGCCGTGCCTCTGGCCCGTCCCTACATGTCCCCACAGCAAAGGAGGCAGGATCTTTAAGATCCCAGCAGCAAGGTGAGGGCGGTACTGACCTCGAAAGAACTGACAGGTGTCGAAGACCTTGACCACCTCGTCGCGCTCCAGCTTGTTGGGCCTGTCCTTGCACAGCACGGCGTTGCCGCTGTAGAACACGCGGCCCTGGCACAGCCGCTTGACCAGCACACCCTGCCGGTTACTGTGCAGCAGCACGCCGCGCTC
Organism: Molossus molossus; assembly: GCF_014108415.1. Classification (NCBI taxonomy): domain Eukaryota; kingdom Metazoa; phylum Chordata; class Mammalia; order Chiroptera; family Molossidae; genus Molossus; species Molossus molossus. The sequence goes on from NW_023425357.1 coordinate 20,544,419, forward strand.
CAGGTGCCCAAACAGCTTCCGCGTCACCTGCCTCTGCCGCTCGCTGGGGATGGTGTCTGCAGGCGGGAAGCGCACCAGCTCCAGGCCCTCGGGCCCATACAGCTTGGCGCTGGGCAGGCCCGGCTGGCTCAGGGACAGGCGGCAGCCCTCCGGGCAGGTGGTGGTGGTCTGGCCCACCAGCTTGCCCCCGTAGTAGAAGCTGATGACCATCTGGGAGAAGGCTGTGGGGAAAAGGGGGACAGGTCAGGGGGCTGAGGGGAAGGGAGCTCCCTGCTCCTTCCTGTGCAGACGTCCAGAATCTTCCTCCCAAACTGGGGGGAGCTTCTTGTGTGCCCAGGATCTTTCTGGCATTCTGGGAAGTTCATGCACCCTTTCTAGAAATAATGATTTTATAAGCATGAATAAACACACAGAGTTACTAAGGAAACCAATGATGTAGAATCTAGAAAACTACTCTAGTGCTCTCCCTACTTCTGGGAAAGGCTGGCAGCTGCCACCATTCACCAGTCATCCTGAGAGTAATGAGGTTTTGACAAGCACATTTCTTTGGCAACTAGTTCCGCCTCACAGGCCCTGTCCCATGTTACACTACACATGATACAATGTTGTAAATAAGTAACATCGATTCTTAATGTGAAACCCAGGGACCCTGTGGCTATAATCTATATAAAATAAAGATTATATCTTTATTTTCACAGCCCACAAATTCAGATCTCGCATATCCTTCCATTATGAATGTAGACAACAGGCTACACTGTTCTAGAGAACAGAGAGCTATATATCTAGGTAACACGGCATAATGTATGTATATCTATTCTCTCAATCTCTGACCACCTCAAAACAAAGCCTCATTTAGGTGCTGATGGATCTTTAACACCTAATCCTGACAACCACCCCTATACCAAAGGGGTTCTAAGCCTTGGACAGGTGGCAATATCTCCAGAATCTCTAAACAGTCTATCTGATTTTCAATGAATTTGCTTTGATCTCCGACTTCCTACTTACAGCAAGTGACCCTGGTTTTCCTTTTCCAGGCAGTGAGGGGAGGCCCCCATTTAAAATAAATGTGAGTTTGCCCTGGCCGGTTTGGCTCAGCGGTTTGAGCGTAGGCCTGCGGTCCGGAGAGACCCGGGTTCGGTTCCCGCTAAGGGCATGTACCTCGGTTGCAGTTTGTCCCCGACCCTGGTTGGTCGTGTGGGTGGCAGCCACTCGATGTGTCCCTTTCACATCGATGTTTCTCTCTCTCTCTCTCTCTTCCTCTCTCTCCCTTCCACTCTATCTGTACAAAAAATGGAAAAATGTCCTCACGTGAGGATGAAAAAAAATAATAATAAAATAAAATGCTTCTAAAATAAATGTGAGTTTTAAAAAGTAAGATTTAGAGAAAAACAGGATGTTAATAATAGTCCAAGTGGTACCCAGATATGAAAACCAAGTGTGAAGGTGGGGCTCCAAGTGTGGGAACCTCTAAACTAAGGTAGGAGTAAAGACAAAAGCTAAATGTAGGGATCCTCCTAAAAAAAATCTGGGTTTTAACAGCCTTAAACCTGGAGAATGACATGTACTATCAGAGAGCTTGGTGAGATTGGGGAACCTTTAAATACCAATCCGGGCCTGACCCCTCGAGCCACATGGGCTGTGAGCTGCTCAACTCCGTGGTGCCCCCTAGATTTGTGCAGTGCACACCCGCACAGCTGTCAGGGGCAGCCTGTGGGTGGCCGCCTAACTCACCTGGGTTAATAATGCTGCTCTGCACCTATAATTCCTTGGACCCTGCTGCTGGGCTTTGCTCAAGAAACATTTGCTCAGTCAAATATTAAGATGCCCACTACTCTCCCCAGGTCCGCTTTCTCCCACCTTGGAGTTCAACGGCATTCCAGAACCAAGCAGGACTGGGAATCAGCTGCAGGGGCTCCAGTCCAACTCATCTATTTGATATTTGGGGAAACTAAGGCCCAGGTGGGGTCACCCAGCAGGTAAGTAGCAGCACCAGCATCCGACCCCACAACTCGTTACCACCCCTACCATCTTCCCACCCTCCAACTCTGCAATGCCCGCGTCACCTGATGCCTTGACACAGTCTGCTTCCTTCACTCCAAAACAATTCTGCACTTTGTCCCAAATGAATGGAACACTCCAGATGACTGTCACCACTCTGCCCCTTTGCCCTGTCATGGCTGTCGCCTGATTTCACACTAGTGTTTCATGAGCATGTGAACTGACTGCCTCAGAGGGAGCCCAGACAAGGTGTTCCAGAGATGTCCAGGCAGGGCCGCCCTAGTGACCCTAATGTCGTAGGACAGCGTAGGCTCAAAGGAGGTTCGAGCTAGCAGGGCCTGGGCCATGACTCGCTGCACCCTACAGGCGAGCAGTGGAGACCCGCAGAGCAGGAGCCGCTCATCAGGGCCTCCGGTTGCTCAGTCCAGCCCTTTGCAGTTCTGCAAGGCCCTCCGCCACCCTGTCCTGCTCCCATTACGGCTTCTCGCCCACGAGGACAGCCCTGCCAGGGGGCGGTCTGGCCACAGAGCACACACTCTGCAGCCCACTGCCTGATGCATTATCCCAGCTGTGTGACCTGGGGCAGCAGCGTCGCCACTCTGTGCCTCAGTTTCCCCATCAGCAAAGTGGAGGTAATAATATTTCCACTTCACTGGGTGGCTGTGAGGATTGAATGAGCCTGCATTTGTACTTAGCAGATGTCAACACCGTGCAAATTACTAATAATTATACCCATTTTCCAGGTGACAAAACTGAGTCATAAACAGGTTAAGGTGCTTCTTATCAATGGCACAATTGCTAATTGGGGAGCTTAGATGCACTCCCTCCCCAGCAGGCTGGCTCCACATCTGTGTTCTTTCTTTTTTTTTCTTTTTTCTTTCCAATATCTTTTTATTGCTTTTAGAGAGAGAGGAAGGGAGAGGGAAAGAAACATCGATGTTGAGAGAGAAACATCAGTTGCTTTCCATATGCACCCTGACCGGGGATCAAACACACAACCTGGGTATTTGCCCTGACCGGGAACTGAACCGGCGACCTTTCGGTGCACGGGACAACGCTCAACCAACCGAGCCACACTGGCCAGGGCACCACATCTGTGTTCTTAAGCGCCGAGCCACACTGTCCATTTCAAACACCACCCTTTACCCGAATTATTTCAAATACATACAGTTGAGAGCACAAACAGGCAGGCACAGACCCGTTTGGATCCCCAGCACAATGGGGCATTATTGACACAAATCTGCTGCCAAGTTTTTATATGGGAAAAATTCACCTAAAAATCCAGACCTCTGGTTCCTCTAAAAAAATGGAAAAATCGAGCCTGGCTGGGTCTGAAGGTCCACAGGGCAGGAACCACTACAAGCAGCCCAGAGGAGTATGGCCCCTCCACTTTGCCACAGTCTCCGCCACTCCCTATTGTCTTTCTCCTGACATTTCACTCATTATATTACCTGTCCCTGCCAGGCTGAGAACTGGGGACTCCTGACAACTTGTGTACATGAGGGGTGGGGTTGTGTGAACTGCACAGAGGTACCGAAGTTCACAACTTCTGGAGGAATATTGTAGGATTTTCTTTGCAGGAAGCAGGGGCTGAGACAGCTCTGCAATCGCGAGAGGAAGCTTCCTCCTCAGACCGTGTCTTCCCACCCAGGCACCGCAGCCTGGAGCCTGGCTCCTCTCCTGCCCTCGGGAAGCACTGGTCAGCAGACTCCCTGGGCCACAGCCCAGGGCTCACCAGGTCAAAGGCTCAGTCCCATGACCCAGGGCCTCCGGGAGCTGGGCCTCTGGTGACCATGCAGCTTCCCGGTGTAAATCTAAAAACAGACTTGAAGCCAGGTGCCCGGGTTTGAACCCCGCAACCCGGCTTACGAGCTGTGTGATCGTAGGTGAGCGATTTCACCTCTAGTCCTCGGTTTCCTCACCTGTGAAGCCGGAGCTGTAACAGTCCGCAGCTCACAGGCGGCTGTGCTGTGGGTAAGAGCTCGACTGTTTGCTTTAAAAGTTTCTTGCCTGGGTGAGAACCTGCCTCTGCCACTCAAAAACACTCATCCCGTGAGGGCCACGGGCAAGACACTTCTCTGTGTGCCAGGAGGCTCAGATCCCGGTCCCAACGTCACGTGATCCATCTTGATGAGTCAGGCTGTTCCCTCCTCACAGACCCGGCCACTGCTGGGGAAGACACCGGCTTCCTATGCGCTGAAGACACCATCATGAGCCTGAATGTCAATTCCAGGGGCCACTGGCAGGAATGCGGTCCACGTCCCCAACGTAATTAGACAACATTGCACAGAAGCCACCTGTGTCTTCTGGAGGGGCAGGAGCATGGATGGGACAGCCTGGGGCCACACCTCAGCTCTGTGGTCCACCAGTTATGTGACCAGAGGTTTCTGAGCTGGTGCAATGGGAACACTAACAACACCTACCTAGGGGCGGTGGGAAGCGATCATGAGATTAGGCCATGAAAGTCTCACTGGTGATCCTGGACCCGGTGAGCATTCACTAAATGTCAGCACCATTATTATCATCATCACCATCACCATCATCATCATCACCATCACCATCAAAACCACTGTCACCATCACCATCATCATCACCACCATTATTGTTATTATAAACTGAGGTGTGGGAGAGAATAAAACAAACTGACACCGGTGACGTCCATACTGATGTCCCACCAGAAAGTTTTAATCACACTATGTTTAATCCTCACAACACGCCCACGAGGTAGCTGTTATTACTCTTCCTACTTTACAGATGAGAAGACTGAGGTTCCGTCTGGTTCAATTACTCTGCCTGGGGTCACATGACAGGGGCAGAGCTGGGCCTTGAGTGTGTCTGTCCCCACACTCTGTCTCCCTTATAGTTAAACCTACAAGGGGCTCTTGGTCCAATCTGAGAAGAGGCTCAGAAAAGAGTAGCCATTGGTTCACTTCCAAACCAAACAGTAAAAAGGAGGAATCAGGGGCCCGACTTCCAACACCCGATCATGCTCATCCAGGGGCCCTCAAGAACCCACACAGGTCCTGCGAGTTTTGTCTTCCAAGGGCCCCCCCACGCCGCCCGGCCCGGAGCGCGTCGTACCTGAATGGTGCGCGTCATAGGTGCTGTACCCTGTCACCAGCGGCAAGCCTGCCGGAGAAACAGAAAGCAGATTCAGACCCAGCCAGACTCGGTTTTGTTCAGGGGAAGCAACCCAAATGCTCCCCCCTCTCCAAAAGTTTCTTAAAAAGCTACATATGGCGTGCTCCTGAGGCCCTGCCACAGGCTTCCGCTGAATTCGGTGTTTTTCCCTCTCGGCGAGGCGACCCGTGTTTCATAAACGCAGAAAGCCAGACCTCAACCCCACCGGCATGGAGGGGGCAGACTTCCTCTGTGCTGTGGGATTTCTGACCATGTGTCAGTGTGACATTGTGGGGCCACATTTCCTTCCCCCTGAAGGCCTGCTCCAAAAATACTGCTGGACCGCGTGCCCACCATCCAGGGCTTGACTCACAGGGAGCCCGGGCCAGACCCAGCTTTCTCCGGGGTGCCGCTGAGGACAGGAAGAGGGGGCTCTCTCAGGGCCCCTGATTTGACACCACTCCACCCCCTGGCAACCTTTGAGGCCCACTAGGTCAGCTATCACCCCCTGGGCTCCCACAGGGGACAGTGGGGGAGAGGCCAAGCAAGGAAGTAAAGGTGCTTAGGTTCCCGGAGGGAAGGTCATTCCAAGCAGTGGAGGGGGTGGAAGGTGAACCCCTCATTTAGCTTCAGGACCCTGCAGGGCCAGTCCTGGCGTCTTCATTATTTGGATGAGCAAACTGAGCCTCACATAAGATATGGAACTTTTGACAGGGGATTCAAATCCAGGGTTTTTAGTGAGCAACTGTCCACCCCCGGGCTCTCCTGCTCTCTCCAGCCTCTCTGGGCTGTGCTTGGCTCTGAGGAGTCCCTAATGTCCGACGAAACTGGACGGTGGACCTAGCAGACCTAACGTGGCCCAGAGCTGTGAATCCACTCTGGTCTTGGAGAGGTTCAGTGCACTCCCTCCCCCTCTGACCTTCCCAGAGGGGAAGGGAACGCGACACCTCCTGTGGGAAGGACACAAGCATCTTCCGGGGAGGCCGTGGTGAATGGGGCTAAGGGTGTGGCTGGGTTCTGCCGGCAAGGACCACCTCTCTGGGATCAGTTACCTTCAATAAAATAGGGAGCACAGCAGTACCCCCGCACCCGCCCCACCCCAGCTGCTATAAGGCTGGAGCCGTTCAGACAAATCCAATCCCCACACCACTTGGAGATGCCGGGGCTCCCATGCTCACCTGCGCTGGGCTGCTGCACCCACCAGTCTGGGAGGAGCTGACTCCTGCAGGCCTCGGGTGGGGAAGGGCTCCTTTTGACTATCCCCATGTACTCGTCCACAGAAGGCTGCGCGATTGGGGACAAGACAGAAGAGCAGGGGCGTCACTAGGCTTCCAAAGCAGCACCCCGGTGTTGTAAAGATGAATGGCTCATGCTTAACCAAAGCCTTATTGTCACCTTTAGCTCATGAGACAGATGGGAAGTTTTATTTTGCACCTTGAAAGATCCAGGAGAATCCAGCAGGCTTAGTGATCAAGTCACACGACTGAATGACTAGCCTCTTCAGGGCCCCTAATAAGATGATTGGCCTTTTACATGAAACCGCCCGATGCCAGGTCCAGGACCTCAACGCACCCTGACTCTGAATGGACTCTGCCGTGCTGTCGTGAATCTCATTCAATGCACCATGTCTAGACTTTCTATCGCTGACCCATTTCTTAAAGGAGGTTGGTAGATCCAGTTAGGAAACGTTTTTGAAATCTGCTTTTCCCGTGATCCCGGTGCACCAGTCCAATTACTGCACTCTCTTCGCTGAGTCAGCAGAAACGCCTCGTATGGAAAACGGGACCTTGTTAGAGTGGCACGAAGCCAGAAATTCAGCTGATCTGCTGCCAAAGACCACCCAGACACGTAATAGCTGTCATGTGCTTTAGAAAAGTCAGGCAGCTTAGAGTAGATTGGATTTTGTTATCTGCATTTTCTGACTGCCAAGCTGCTCCCAGGGATTCGAGCATTGCTGTGTTTTTTAAGTTTTTATTTATTAATTTGTTTTTGTTGCAGATGTTTCTCATTTTCCCCCATTGACACCTCCCTCCCCTTCCCCCCACCTTCATCCCCAGCTTTGCTGTCTATGTTCATTGGTCATGCATACATGCATGTAAGTTCTGTGGTTTGTCTCTTCCCCCCATCCCCTCCTTTTATATAGCACTCACATCACCTTTCACAAGGGCCATGTAGGCTTACTTTAGCTATGCAATGTCCTTGTAATAGCCATAAAGAACACAGTTAAGCCCTGGCCGGTTTGGCTCAGTAGTTAGAGTATCGGCCCGCAAACCAAAGGGTCTCAGGTTCAATTCTGGGTCAAGGGCATGTACCTGGGTTGCAGGTTTGATCCCTGGCCCTGGTCAGGGTTGTGTGGGAAGCAGTCAATCGATGTGTCTCTCTCAACATCAATGTTTCTCTCCACCCCCCTTTCCCTCTATCAAAAAATAATAATAACAATAATGGAAAAATATCCTCCTGTGAGAATTAACAACGACAACAAAAAAAGTTAAAAGGCTGAATAAAGGTAGAAGAAAATGGCATCCAAATAGCTTAAACTGGTATTCAAATACCCATTGCCTGAGGCCGCATTAAGCCTTTACTTACAACCTATTGTAGGTATTGTATTACCTACAATTCTAAAAAGCTTGGTTATATGGTTTTCCAACCCATCAAGGATGAAAAGCTGTGTGTGGAAGGCGGGCAGCCCACCGGCCATGAAAGCTGGGACAATAACGATGCCAAGGGACAACCCAAGCAGGAAGGAAAGCTTCCATTTTGTTCGCTGAAGCCTACTCCGAAGGCAAGAAGACATATGATGCATTACAGGAGACTGCCATTCGGAATGCTTAAACACGAAAAGTCCAGAGTCTGAGGGAACATCACCAGCACAGAGCAAGCACTCTGCCCCGCCCCCGGGATTAAGGAGCAGACACCAGGTGAAGGGGCTGACCCGTCGGGGAGGCTCGCTTCAGACAGGTGGCCCAGTCCTCACAGCCTACCTCTGTCAGGGCAGAGACAAGGTTTGCTGGGAGAGCCCGAGCTCTGGATGCCTTGAGCGGGCAAGAGCAAAGCCAGGGCTCAGCAGGACACACGCGGCTTCTGCGGTCAGGCCCGACCTCTGGAAACGCTGCCCCCACGTACCTCCTTAATGAGCTCGTCAATTTCGGAGTGACCGCACTCCATCTCGGGGACTTCATTCACACAGCCAGGAGTCGGCACGCCTAGTTTGCCTACGGAAAAGCAGACAAGCAGGACAAAACATGACCAAACCACTGAGGCATCACAATCGGCGCTGAGGCCATGCCCAGTGGTTCGTTTGTAAATGCTGAGTTGAAAGAAATAAAAGTCACTGTCTTCCCTGGTTTGGGAAAGGCCTTGAAATTTTTTTCCCATGCTTCTGCAGTCATCTGATCAGCAGACTCAAAAGGGAGAAGTTGGTTGTTGTTGTTTCTAACACTTGGAGGACAAAGAGCACTTGGGTCTCTTCCTTCTGTTTGCAGAGATCTAACACGTATTCACATCAGACACCCTCTACACCAGGCGTCTACCAACCTGCAGAGGTTCAATTCACAAGCTAGGGCACTCGAAGACACGCAAAGGTTTCCTGACAAAATGTGTTTAAAGGTTACAGTCTTTTTTTTTTTTTTTTTAAGTTAATTGGCAGGAAATGTCTTTTTGGCCTTTCCAAAGATACGCGTGACCCGTACACACACACACCACGCACACACACAGCCTACCACAAAGACTTGCCCAAGCTCACCGGGAATCACTAAAGACACACAAGCATCTCCACAACAAGCACTCTAAACCCAGCTGGTCTCCTCCTTGCTTTTCTACCTCTTCTCTGGCCAGAAACTCCCCTCATTAAGACTATCAGTGTGAGATGTATTATAACCAATAAACACCTGTTTATCGGAATTCAACAGTCCCAGTGAGCTACAGAATTGGCCTATTGTTTCATCCTCACTGAATTTTTATTCCATTTTGGTAGATTCCAGAATTCGCTTAGAAGCTGTTGATGAGGGAAATAGGGGCAGGTGGGGCACCCCCATGTAGCTTGCAAACCACTGAAGGACAGAGGAGAGGTGGGTCCATGTAGGTTTTATGCAAATACAACGTTCCTTTGCCCCCCCACTGAGAACCTGCTTCTTGAACATCCACCCTCGCAGGTGATGCTGGCTGCGACCCACGCTATATATAAACAAGTTGGGGTCATCTGCCAGTTCAAGCTCGGCTGATCATGGGAGGCAGGGGAGTAACAGAAACTTCTCTATTCCTTCACATCACAATTTACTTTGTGATGACAAAAAAACAATATCCAAAACTGGAAATACGGCAGAAAGATGACTGGCCTTTCAAAGCCATCCCAGAGGATTACCCAAGAGGTCTTCCCTAAGGGCGATTTCATTTTCCAGGGCAAGTTCAGTTTGTTTGACGTAGTACTGACCCTCATTGAGGCTTCAGGCTCAGAAAAGCCAGGCATGAATTTACAGGCAGTTCAGCTACAAATGACCAGCAGAAAGCATAACCCCGGGGCCACTGTGTTGCCAGGTCAGACACTCAGCCTTCTGTCCCTCACTGGCCGTGTATGCCAGCGTGTCATATTCTGTCGAACAGTCTTTGTCATCGTGCTGGTTCCCTCTTCAAGGAGTCACACAACTGTCTGACCCAGGCTCACTAAATATTTCTTCGGGTCACAATTTTAACTTGTTTTAAACTACACATCAACTTGTTTAACCTTCCCACATTGGAAGGGCTCAAACTCAGAATTTCTGCATAGCTCTAACCAGAGACTTCTATTTCTTTCCGACCTTACTGGCCTTCTCCCAAGCAGAAAAGAATATTCTAACCGCTACATCTAACGGCTAAGAAAATCAATGTGTTGACAATGTTTTAAACCAGAGATGGCAATGCGGGCTTATCTCATGGGCCAGCTCGGATCCCTAGCGGCTGCATCGTGCACCACCTGAGCTCCAGGCACCCTGATTGATTAGTGATGTCTGACGGGAGCGTGGGAATCAGGCCTTGGGAGATGCTCTGTACACCGTTGCTGTCCCTGCATTAAATTCTTCACAGATGCTTTCCTGGAATTTTAGAACTGGAAGAAACTTCAGGAATCATCACATCCTGCGTTCCCAAACAATGATCAGGATCTAACAATACTGAGCCGTAGCAATGAAACTAACAGTGCCGTCACCCACAAATTCACTCGAGAACTTGACCCTCTGTCCTCATCGGCCATCCCTTCTCTGTCCACCTTATTTTCCCCTAGCCTCCTTTGAGATTGCTAGAAAACAAAAGAAATTCCTTCCACGCTGTCCGAGGATCCCTGCTGCTGCCCAACCTCATCCTTGAGCCCCAGGGATAGCCTCCAACTCGCTCCTGGTCAGCAGAGCTGGCTGCCACCCAACCTCCCCACCCTTTCCTTCCATCCGCGCCACCTCTCACTCAGCTGGAAGCTGCCACTTGGTCAGCAGCTGGTGGGCGAGGTCAGCGGAAAGAGATCTCCGAATCTGCTTATACAAAGGACAGAACTATTTTGTTTAGCTCAAACCACTTGCCCAGACCCTGTGGGCGGCGGCTTCCCCCCCAAGCCTGGGCCTTGCAGCCTCTGTTGTTCTAAGTGCCCATGAAGGATAGTTACATTTTTGCTCCTCTTCTGGGACGATGCGGTAAACTTTGTATGGCTCGGAAATGTCCAGCTGGGACCGGTCTGTTACTTCCTCAAAATCTGGACTCTTGTTCAAAGCACAGCGTAGCCTTGTCTTCCATGTGGCGGGTTCAGCTTTGTCCCCTTCCTTAAATTTCCCTTTAAAAACTGCCCAGGCCTGAAGGAAGAGAAAGCAGCTCATGAAACACACAGCCAGCCCCTCGAGCACCGACATCCAAGGCCACAGCCATTTTGGGCCAGCAACTCTCATTCAAGGAATTTCAGGGCTCAGAGACCTCAATCAGACCACTTTCTTCGACAGATATACAAAAAACCCAGGCCAGGAAGGGGTCCCCCAAGATCTGCCAGCTGAGCTGAAACTGGAGCTCAGGCCAGGCACCCCCACAAAAATCCTTCCCTGGACCAGAGAGCCAGGAGGAGCCTGAGGTCAAGTAGCTCAAGGAGGAAGTGCACATGGTTTCACTAGAATGTTCAAAACAAAGAATAATTTGTGTGTGTGTGTGTGTGTGTGTGTGTGTGTGTGTTTTAATCAACCCCTAGCATGAAAATTTAGCATGAAAAGGAAACATTTGCAAAAATTCTGAGTGTGATCATCCACTGCCATGCTTTTAATAGACATTTTGTTTTGCATTTTGGCATTTAGTCTAACCTTCCCCCCACCTCCCCAGGGCACTGTTTAAAATGCTATGAAATGTTCTACCTCTCTCTTGGTTTTTTTTTTTTTCATAGCTCTGTTTTCTGACCTCTTTAAACCTTAGACTCTGAACTAGGAGCAAAGATTCAAAGCTGGAAATTTAAAAGGCAAATGTAGAATGTGGCATAATTTTTTTTTAAAAATCAAATGTGAATGGGCCCTGGCCGGTTTGGCTCAGCGGTTAGAGCGTCGGCCTGCGGTCCAGAGAGACCCGGGTTCGGTTCCCGCTAAGGGCACGTACTTCGGTTGCAGTTTGTCCCCGGCCCTGGTTGCGGGTGGCAGCCACTCGATGTGTCCCTTTCACGTCGATGTTTCTCTCTCTCTCTCTTCCTCTCTCTCCCTCCCACTCTATCTGTACAAAAAATGGAAAAATGTCCTCGGGTGAGGATAAAAAAAAATTTTTTTAATGTGAATGGGCATAGTTTTCATTTCAAAAATAAAATACAGCCCTAGCCGGATTGGCTCAGTGGTTGGAGCATCGGCCTGCGGACCAGAGAGTCCAGGGTCCGGTTTCCGTTAGGGGTACGCACCACAAAATAAAATACAGCACACATTGATCAGGTCACTACTGTCAGGTGAAAATAACCTTTGGCATGAGGTAAAATCAGACACATCTTCCAACCTAAAATAATACCACATCTAGAGGGAATTCTCAATCCCACTCAGGAAAAATGCAATGCCAAGGGACAACCTTCCCAAGGTGACAGTATGGGATTAAACAACAGCTGTCCTCAAGCTTGATGACAATCTCCTGGGAACTCATGAAATGCAGCTTCCTAGGCCTGCCCCTCAAGACTCATCCATTGGTGTGGGTTAGGTCTGTGGTTGTGCCTCTTTCGCCAGCATCCCAGTCACTCTGACTTAGGTGCCCAGGAGGCCACACCCCCAGAAACTCCAAAACTCCCCTAGAAGTCACAGCTCCATTTAAAATAGTCTTGGTTTCTTTCTTCTCAGAGAAGACAGGATCTCATCATTCACTGTCAATATTCCCTTCACCATTAATGCCCAGAGCTCAGATTTTACATCTCTGTTCGAGGCAAAGAACCTGTTAGAACATTCCTACTAATGAGCATGAGCGGCCATTTCCTTGTCAGACACTGATGAAAAACTCCCCTTTAAAAGATGTTTAAAAGTAAGTGGTTTTCAATTCTCTACAATCTTTTTTTTTCCAATCATATATTAACTACATCAGAGAAATGTAAGGGCAAACCATGTACACATGGAACAGTAATTTCAAATATGTATCGCATTAAATCACTGTTTCTACCTATCCTCATCCGAGGACATTTTTCCATGTTTTGCTCAGATAGAGTGGAAGGGGGAGAGAGAGAGAGAGAGAGAGAGAGAGAGAGAGAGAGAGAGAGAGAAACATCGATGTGAGAGAGACACATCAAGTGGTTGCCACCCGCATGACCCAACCAGGGCTGGGGACAAACTGCAACCGAAGCACATGCCCTTAGCGGGAACCGAACCCGGGTCTCTCTGGACCACAGGGCCGCTGCTCCAACTGCTGAGCCAAACCAGCCAGGGCTGGAGTCAGATCATTCTGTGTGTGGCTGGAGGTCTAGTAGCTTCCCTGGCCTCCACCCACTAGATGCCAGTAACACCCCCACCACCATTGTGACAACCAGCAATGTCTCCAGACATTGCCAAGTGTCCTCAGGAAGGTAAAATCATCACACACACACACACACACAAACACACTCTTGAAAACCACTGGGCTAATCCATATAACAAATGGACCTTGAAGAGCATGGATTTGGGGGCACTGTTAGGACCAACTCGTACGTATCCAGACTGCACAGCCTACAGGGTACTGTCATAACCACTGGTTTATTGAAGGCTCACACTCACTTCATGAAAGCAGCCAAGACATCATAAAGCAAAGCGGGGCCCATGGGCAGGAAGCGCCCTGTGCTGGCACCAGGCACCCCTCTTCCAGCCTGCACTGACTCCTTTTGAGGGTTCTCGGGCTGGCTCTAAAATATACCCAGCTGGGAGAGCTGTCAGGACTCTAAAGCTAACCCTACAGAGAACAGGGATTCTGAGTCCCCGCTGCAGCCTGTGCTTCCCGGCCGCAAGGTCCTCGGCTCTCAGCAGCAGCCAGCATTGAACCCGGGACCACCTTCCTGACTTAACATGATTGTCCCATCTTGTGTTTTAAAAATCAAAGGCTATTTTCTTTCCCCAAAGGCCTACTGAATTTGAAATATCTGTGCTACTAAGTAAGTCCTAACCCCTTCAGGACCATCACAATGCCTGGTCAATGAAAAACCACCAATGAATGATCGTCCCCCACCCCACCCCCAACTCGAGTTCCTCCCTCAACATTATGAAAAGGAGGCAAAACACTTTTGTAAAAAATAAATATGAGCCGATATCAAGGCCTCATCGGTATACCCAGGGATGGTACAAACTGAGCTAAATGTCTTTTCCAATCTCCCATCTCTGGTCTACCCCATGAAGCTGACCTCAGAATGACGCCTCTGGACAATGAAGGATCTCCGGCATAGTAGCTCCTTCAGACCCATTTACTACGGCAGGAAACAGACTGGTTTTCTTAACTCATAGATTTTGAAAAGGTTTTCTTTGACTGTGTGAAACTGAAAGGTTCTTCGCTTCCCGGGAAGATCCCTAGGCTGGCTCTATCTCACCGAGGCCTGCCTTCTGGCTTCTTCCAACAGCCGACCCATCCAGTGGGCATCGCGGAGATGCGCCCCCCAGAGGACGGCGTGAGCTAGCACCACTCAGGGAAGCTCTGCATGGCTTCCTCCCACCTGTATTTCGCCAGCCCAGGGTCTGCCCTTCCAGTGGCCACCCAGCTCTGGGTGGGTGCCCGTGTCTCCCTCCCACCCCCATTCCTGCTGAGATTGTACACTCATTTCAGATTGCCACACTGAGCGACTGCGTAATCAACGGAAACATTGGGAATCTTGCACATTTTTCTCAACGCTGTTGAAACGGCCATGAAGAACATTGCATAAGATGTATAAATCTGGGGCTTTATTTCATTCCCCCCCAAGCATAAGCTGAAGCAGGGAGCAGTGTGAAGGGACGGGCCCTACAGCTCCACCAGCCAGCCACCAGCCAGGGTTATGCAGCCTCCTGGTCCAGCCCCGCCTACTCTCCTCCAGGAACAAGTTTTACTGATGGGCCACCTGCGACTGTGCACCCCTCACTTCTGCTTAAATCTGTTCCTCTTGGCCATGGTCGGCTCCTAGGAGGGTTCTCAATGTGGAAGGAGAGAATGCACCCCCAGAAAGCATCTGGCAATGTCGGAGGGATTTTTGGTTGTCACACTGGGGGGACAGGTGCTGCTGGCATCTAGTCAGTGGAGGTCAGGGATGCTGCTGAATGTCCTCCAGTGCACAGGATGACCCACAACAGGAACCATCTGGTCCTAGATGTCAACAGTGCCAACGCTGAGGAACCCTGGCTTATCCCAGCTGACTTTGGATGGATAGATGGACCTTGAGCACTGCTTAAATTTAGCTAGAGTCACTCCCAAGAGAAGCTCACCATAATGCTAAAGGTAAAAAAACCTCTACAAGAGAGGAATCCACATTCCTGCCAGAAGGAGAAAGGAAACACTAGCAGCTCGCAAACCTGGCAGAGTCCAGGCTCCTGACCTGGGTCCTTGCTGAGGGAAAAAATCTGCTGGACATTCAGGCCAGGTGGGACCCCTTGGAGGTGAGTGCAAAACACCCACACACGTGCCCCCTTTTCTTGGAGAGGGCCGGCAACGCATCAGAGTCTCAGAGACCTGCAACTCCAGGTGACATTTAATAGAATTGCTACATGTGTAGCCCCACTGCAAACGTCAGAAAGAACGGAAATGCCTTATAAACCAACTCTGACCTACTTATGCTCCACGCTGAGGTCAAGGTATGGTCTTTAGTCATTTTTGGATTTTTGTGTCAGAAGATGGTCATCCCTGGCTACGAGTCTGAGCTTTACTCCCGTCATTTATCCAAGGTCTCTGGTCTGATGCCGGCCCTCCCAGCTCAGCCTCTCCAGTCCTCCTCCATGCTCACTCACTCTCCCCTCCCTACCCCGGGGCCCCCAAATGCCCACAGAACCGGCACACAGCAGCAGCAGTTTGCAACCTGGGCTCTGAGTCAGACTTGTGGCGTGTCGGTTTGCAAAAATGGAAGCCTGGGCTCACCTGGACCTAGGGCTACACACCTCTCAGGGGGTGGAACCTGCATTTCTGGAGCCTTAGAGAAGCCCACGGGGGACCCTGATGACCCACTGCACTGCCCTGGCTCCTGGCTCCTCGGCCTGGATCTAGGTGTGACGGCAAGACACCTCTGTTTATCGGTACTGCTAGGGTTTGGGAGCATGGCCTCAGGGCTGGGCTCAGGGTTCGAACACTGGCTCCATCATTCAAGAGCTGTGAGATCTTAGACAAGTCACTTCTCTCAGTGCCTCTACAGATCAAGGACAAGGACAGCACTTCCTCACAGGGCTGTGTGAGAGGAAAACGCAAACCCTGTGGGGCCAGGCCAGCCACAGAGCAAACTCGATCAACGCCAGCAGTCACGATGCAAATGGTAGAACCAGAGCTTGGGGTACTCGCTATTCTCAAGGGAAGCCAGATTAATTCTAGACACCTGCGGCAGGACATCCCAAATGACCTGGCCCCAAAGTAATGACAGATGGTGTCTCTCTCACAGAGCTGACCCCACCCTGCCAAACAGAACTTTGCAAGAAGTGTCCTTAATCTCATCAAAAAATGCCACGATATAAAACCATCCCCAAGTAACTGAATCATATAATAGCTGCAAAATTACCTGGAATGTTTCTCAAGACACATTCTGCACTTAATCAATGTTTGTTTGGTGGGGGGGAGTTGCTTGTTTTATTGTTGTTGTTAATCCTCACCTGAGGATATTTTTCCACTGAATTTTAGATAAAATAGAAGAGAGGGAGGGAGAGAGAGGAAGAGAGAGACATTGATGTGAGAGATACATCAACTGGTTGCCTCCTGCACGACCGTGACCAGGGCCAGGGATTGAACCTGCAACTCAGGTACGTGTCCTTAACCAGAATCGAACCTGAGACCCTTCAGTCCAAGGGCCAACACTCACCACTGAGCCAAACCGGCCAGGGCTTCAATGTTTGTTTTTGAAAATTGGATTAATTTTTCAAGAAAGTTGTCACTCAACACCTCCACCGGCTGGTGAGGGAAGAGAGAAGCTCCCTGCGTGGTCAGAGGAGGGAAGTCCAGCCTTTACCTTGAAAATGGAGGCGTCTACTTCCTGATTATAATCTTGTTTGCCGGCGTGTTTCCAAGGGATCCGGAACATGCTCTTCTCGTCGTTTTCCCAAATCAGCCCTGGGTACATGTTGCTGTCAATTTGCTCAATCAGCCACTGCCGAAGCCGCCGGCCTCCATTCCGGTCACACATCCTTGGAAAGAAAAAAGAAACAAAAACGAATTCTAAGAAATTACAAATAATGTCTCATTCATCAAGCACCCCAGGTACTCAACAGCCAAGGAATGCTAACAGGAAAATCAGAGGGTGGCAACAAGGTGCCAGCAGGGGAAGCCCGCCGATCCAGAGCTCAGGGCCACCTGCCATGAGAGCCCAATGTCTGTTTCCAGGACCTCAGACCTCTGAATGAAAACTGAAAGTCACCTGGGAACTTGGCAGCTGCCCTTCACCCAGATACCGGCCCCAGCTACGATTCCGTCTGTGCCCTTTCCAGCTTTTCCCCACGTCCCTTTCGGGCACATGCAACCGCATCACTCCATCTTTAGCACGAGATAAGGAAAAATCGCTTCCATGTTCTGGTCCCTTCAATGAGCACCCATCACTCTAAAAGCCCATTTCATTACTTAGTGCCCAGTCCGACCGGTGTGTGTGAGCAAACTGGACATCTGTGTCTCCAAGAAAGAGGAACGTCTCAGACTACACTTCTAGATTGTTCTTTCGCAGCTGGTTTAGTGATAACAGCATGAGTTTGGGAAGGGCAGGGCTGGGGTCCTGTTTGAATCCTGCCATCTCCCAGCTGGGTGACCTGGGAGCATCATTAACACTGAAGTGTCGTCTGGCTGGTGTGGCTCAGTGGTTGAGCGTCGACCCAGGAGGTCGCCAGTTCGATTCCCGGTCAGGGCACATGCGCAGGTTGTGGGCCAGATCCCTGGTGGGAGGCATGCAGGAGGAGGTCAGTCGATGTTCTCTCTCATCAATGTTTCTATCTCTCTCTCTCTCTCCCTCCCTCTCTCTCGCAAATCAATAAAGAAAAAAAAGAATTTTTTAAACACTGACGTGTCAGCTACACCGGCTGAAACGCTGGGACAACTATTGGTACTTGGCATCATTGCAGTGGGGGCTCAGACAGCACGTGCAAGGCCTCTGAGACGGTGTCTGGACCTCAAAGACTTCTCGAAATAACAGTTATTGGTATTATTATCCCAACTTTCTTCCTCAGGAATTCTTATGACCAATTGGGAGAGAGCAGACAAGTGTGAGGAAGTCAACTGTGGCTACAGACAAAGTTCGCCTGAATAGTCTCTTCCGGAAGGTACCAAATTGGGGGACCTCATCATCCCAGGGCGCCCAAAGACATCCCTTGGAAGCACATTCCTGCCAGGTCAGGCAGCTGACCCAACAGCCCAGAGAAAAAGAGAAAGCAACATGCCGTATCAACTCACAGCCCACGTTTACAAGAACAGGAGTGGAAATCCCCTAGGCAGTTGGACAGACGCCCACCCAAAAAAAAAAAAAAAGAAAGCATTTCTATTCTTCTAAAATGTGACCTCTTTAGCAAACAAGTCTGAAACAATCAGTAGTGACATAATGTCCCCAAGAATATGGTCACATCCAGAGCCACGCTGGTCTATAAGGCAAAAAGTGGGTGTTATAAAAACTCCAGCTACCCTGCAGGTGGCTGTGGGGTCAGAGAGGACGTCCAGGTCCCGGGGAAAAGGAAGTGAGGTCCCATGAGCTCCAAATGTAACATTTCCATCCAATCACCCCAGCTGCCCAGGTGTGGATTTAAAAACAGTGAAGTGTGTGAAATAGGAGTCAGACTTCGATTTGAAAACTGGAGACTCTGGCAAAGGCTTTCTCCTAATTAGACCTTGGTTAAGTCACCTGAATCTCTCTCTGGGGCTCTCCTCACCGGCAAAGTGAATGGATCGCAAGCGTTCCAGAATGCTGAAACAGTCCCTCGGGTTTATAAATACAGACAGATTTGCGAGGAGCACTTAATGAGAGAAATAGAATGACACCACCAAGCTCCCCCAGAAAACAACTTGGCAGGGTACAGAGTCCTATGGATCTTCCCTGTTGGAAAGGCAGGAGACCTCAAATGAGAAAGGAGCTATGTGGGAGACAAGAAGAGGAGGCCAGAGCGCAAGAGAGAGGTTCGTGTCTGTCTGTGGATCTATCAGCTATGTTCCTGCTTATCAGCATTTTGCTCAGCCCCTTAGGACAAGGTTCATAAAATAGAGTCCATGTTCCAGGAGCATCCTGAAATGAAAAGCAATATTTTGTTTGTAGGGGGGCATTTTCCCAGACAGTGATCAACACCTTCTCATCGGGATTTTTAATGGATTCACAACCCCGAAATTGTTAAGGACAATTGTCTTGAGGATTTAAGGAAAAGAAAAGAAAGTAAGAGAGATCACATTAAGAGGAAGAGGAAGTCATTGAATATAAAAGCTGGAAAAACTTTAGAAACATCCAATCCAGCCCCTCTTGGTTCAAAAAAAAAAAGGAAAAGCTGAGGCCTAGAAAGGCACCCCGACATCCAGACACCCAGGAAGGGGGCCTTATTTTACTCACTCTGCAGAGTAAAACCATGGTTAAATTATAAGATCTCAGCACATGGATAGCCCCGCCTGAATGTTCAATGAGATCACCTGAAAGATTCTAAGCACCATTAAAAGCCTAAGATTCTAATACAATGAAGATCCATAACGATCTATTAAACACTAACAAATTAATTCCACCAACTGCTGAGCCAGGAAAATTTTATAAGTCCAGTCACATGTTTATAACTTCCTCTTCCTTGATTTTTAGGTAATAATTCTCTTTATGGGCTAAGTCCTATCTGGAGCTAATCTACACCCTATAAATGGGTCCGGGGGTCAGGCTTCCCAGGTGGCAGGTGATATGAGGCAGCCCTGGGCTCAACCAACCCGATTCCAGGATGTGCCTGAGAGGTGGTGCAGGACTCACCTTCTCCCACACCTCCAGGGCCCCTGGGCATCTGCCCTGGCCACTGCAAACCCCCATCCCCACGAGACCCAAAAGCATCAAAGCCATTTCTCCCTCTGACCCCAAACTTGCTAAAATGACTAAACTACCCCTCATTCTTTACATGGGGAAACCTGCCATAATCCAAAAGGATACTCTCAGACCATCATTTAAGGACCAGCTCCTAAAATATGCTTAAAAATTTGTGCTAGCCCAGCCAGTGTGGCTCAGTGGATTGAGCATCGTCCTGTGGACTAAGCAGTCCCACTCTGATTACCAGTCAAGTTCAATTAACCGCCAGGGCACATGCCCAGGTTGCAGGCTTGATCCCCAGTAGAGGGTGTGCAGGAGGCAGCCAATCGATGTTTCTCTCTCACATCGCGCTCTCTCTCGCTCTCGCTCTCTCTTTCAAAAAAAAAATCAATGAAAACATATTTTTAAAAATAAAATAAAAAATTGTGCTATATCTCCCCACCCCGTATGTTAGGAGAATCGTTTAAAATTCCAGAAAACGCAGTCTCTAGTTTCCACGCCAGGAAGCCCTTCACAGCTCTGGGTAATAAATACATCTCACCTCCTCACCTTAAGAGAATCTGCCCTTTGCCTTGGGGTCATTTTACACCGAAATGCTTTTGTTAGTTGTGAACCCATACAGACTTCTTGCCAGGGGAGACTGGACTATGGATGGAAGCAAAGGACCTCAAACCCCACTCAGAAATCCTAATTGCCATTGATCAAAAGAAAAAAAATCCAGTCTGCCCCTTCACAAGCTAACTGACCCACACAAGCGCGGCTGGTTGTTGGGCAGGTTCACGGTTACCACCCTCCAAGTACCACTCCACGTAGTAGGATTTGAGTTGGACAAAGGGGGTCTTATAATAAAGGGCAAATATTTCCCTTCATTATAAGAGCCATTCTGAAGTCGTCCATGCAAATCAGATTTTTTTTTTAAATGAGATTTTTTTTTTTTAAGCCTCAGCCCATCTTTCGGGGCAGCCATACAATGATGAACCCCTTGGACCTTCGTTGGGATCAGGGGAGACAGAGGGTGGGAGACAGTGCAGGGGCAGGTCGCGCTGGCCCAGACACTGGGCGGCGGCGGCACCGGGGCCGCCCGCCCGGACCGGCCGCCGCGTGGTCCCGCCGCCCGCCCAGGCCACCTACCTGCCGCCGCGCGCCCTGCCCGCCGCCCGCCTTCGGCGCAGCCGCCCGCGTTCCCACGCTCGCCCGCCGCGCTCGGGAGATGCTGCCGGGGCCCGGCGCCGCGCACATTTAAGGTCGGGGGCGGGCCCGGCACGCCACGCGCCGGTCGCGCCAGCCAATGGTCGCGGGGAGGCCTCCGGAGCCCCGCCGGGGCGCGGCCCGCCTGGCTCGCCGTCTTCCGAGAAATCACTTTGCAGAAAGTACAGGGCGACTCTGGGTCCGGGCGTCTTCCGGGGTCCGCGCCGGGGTCGGCGGGGGCGCGCACGGGCGTGCCCGCTGGAATTCCCGGGGGGCCGCGGGGGCGCCCGCCGGCCCAGATTAAGGTCAGGGCGACGGTGGGGGTCAGATGGGGAAGGGCCGAGCTGTGGGGGGAGTCGGGGGCGTCAGATGGCCCAGGTGGGGTCGCAGGTGGAGGCGAAGGCGGGGGTGATGTGGGTCCTGAGGTCAGTCCCGCAGACAGTCGGTAGTTCCCGCAGAGTGATCCCCAGTACCCACCCAGGCCATTGAGTGTGGCCAAAGTTCCCGGAGCTGCGTGGGGGGCATCCCCCAGCCGGATGGAGCCCCGAATAACGTCTCCATGCGGTGACCAACAGTCCCCCCGAAATGCAGAAAGGACCAGCCACTTACAGATGGGATCCTACATGACCAGGCGCCTGCACTTGACCAGGAGTGGCGGAATGAAAGTAGAAAAATGCCCAGCTTTTAAAAAACAAAAAACAAAACAAACAAAAAAGAAAACCAAAACACTGTCCTCTGAAGACCAGAAATAAAAACAGGAGTGTTTCACATGTTCCTGCAGACTGTCCAGTGAGGGGAATTTTAATCATAAATTATTTTCCCCAGAAAACATCAGTTGTGCTGAGGCAGGATCCCCCTGTGTCTGTGTCTTCGGTTTCCTGGATTTAGTCGGCATTTATTGTACACATAGGAGTGTTGTGGGGGACGATATGAGGAGGAAAGTCCTGGACACAGAAGGGAAAGCTGTTTGCCCTTGTCCCTTCTGGGATATCTTAGAATAGAGGAGAATGAGAGTCTCCATGGACTTTTAGTGCCTAGTTGGCCGATCATATACAAGCAGCAATGTTTACTGGACCGTTTCATTCCATGGGCCTTTTTCAAGGACCTATGACAGTGTTTAAGACTGAAAAAATTGTATTGGCCCCAAATTACAAAAAAAAAAAAAGTACACTGCAAATTCGAAACTCACAAATATTCAAAGAAAGCTCCCCATGACATAACGTGTCAACTTCATCATTGTAATGTTTATTGGTAAACATTTCATTATAACTACGTGTGAGTTAGAAATCACTTAGTAAGAATTTCCACATACCATGATTTCTGGGAAGTCACAGCAATTATAAATTAAGTTCCCTGTCGCCAAAGAAGTTCCTATGAAAACTGTTTTTTGTTTTTTTTTAAGGTCAAATTCTTTAAGAGTATTTAGATAATGTGGGAGTATTTTAATATATTTGTTAGGATGTGGGATGAGCTTCCAGAACTCAGAGTGCCTGGGACGTAAGAAGTTCTTAAAATAGCCTGCTGTGTGTGGTTCTCCTCATATCTTTTCACAAATATGCCCCTTCAACCTACCCAGATGTACGCACCTACAGCTGTCCCCGCACAGAGATGAGTGCTCAAGTTTCCACACAACACCCCACTTAGGTAAAGATAGGAGCAAAGCATACAGAGCAGTCAGCTGTGGAAGAGTCACAGAGTATGTTATTGGCAGTAGGTGTCACTATATACATTACAGGAATCATTCACGATGCATGGGCTTGCATTAAAGCTGATCTTGAAACCCCATATTTTCAGTGCGGTGATTCCTTGCCACCTAGAAACCATTTCTAACCTTATCTGTTTAGCTCTGTTCTTACATAATGGGCATTTATTGAGCAACTACTATGTGCTAGATATGGTGCCAAGGACACGCAATTCAAAAAAAAAGTGTCTCGTGGCGTTGGTGGTATAGTGGTTAGCATAGCTGCCTTCCAAAAAAAAAGTGTCTCTTTAGTCATTCCATCTTTGATAGTTACCTGCCAGGATCTCCTAAGTCTGATGTGTTATCTGATTTCTCCAGCAGCCTACTCACCTTCCTGCCTCCATATTATGTCTCTTTATTCTACTCTTTGCTCTCCTACTTTTTGCCTTTTCATCTCCAGTGGTCTCCCCGTAGCTGCTACGGCAGGTCCAGATGGCCGTCCTGATATCGAAAAGCCATACTCTACCAACCTAATGTTTTACCATCGTCCAATAAGAACCTCCATTTCCGTGGACAGCGTCCTGTGGCCACAGTCAGAATGGCAGGTTGTGGAATCAGGTCTCACTTCAAATCTAAGCTCTCTGGCTAGAGAAATGTGTGACCTTCAGCAAATGATTTAACCTCCCTAAGCCTCAGTTTTCTCATCTGCATAATGGTGTGGATGATCATATTATGTGAAATTGCCAATGTTCAACTGTGCTGTTTTGTTTTTTAATCCTCACCCAAGAATAGAATATGCTTATTGATGTTAGAGAGAGGGGAAGAGAGAAAGAGAGAGAGAGAGAGAGAGAGAGAGAGAGAGAGAGAAACATCAGTGTGAGAGAGAACATTGATTAATTGCCTTCCACACATGCCCCAACTGGGGATCAAACCCACAACTTAGGTATGTTTTTGATCTACAGAAAGGGCACTTTCATATGGTTCAACCTAATCACCCCTGCCTCTCAAGATCAATGAGATGTGGCGGGGGGCAGGGTGGGACTTGGTAAGGGAGTTGGTGAAGGGATTTCTGGGTAAGAGCTTTTCCATTTGCGAGTCCCCACCTCTCCCCTTGCACTTTCCAAGCCCAAGCTTCACGAGAGGGTTTCCAGAGAGCTCTGAAATGTGTTTGCTGGGGGGACAGGCGTCAACTCACTCCCAAGAAGTCTGTGCTCCAGGAGGTGGGTTGTTTTTTATACTCTGAGTTTGGGGTTCTCTGAGAACACCCCAGGTTCAGAATTCGCTAGGAAGACTTGTGGACTCAGCATATGACTGCGCTCATGGCCATGATCTATTGACATGAGAGGATGCAAGAAAAGATCAGCACAGGGAATGGTGTGAAGTCTGGGGGTACCAGGCAGCAGCTCCCAGAGTCCTCTCCCAGTGGAGTCACACAGGATGTGCTCAACTCCCCAAGCAATGAGTTGTAATAACGCGTGTGAAATGTTGCCCACCAGGGAGACTCGGTGCCCAGGGTTTTTATTGAGGGGCTGCCACATGCGCACCCTCTGCCTTCCACAAATTCAGATTCCCAAACTCCCAGGGGGAAAGCAGATGTTCGGCATCATCCATGCTTCTGTATAAATGGTTTGGGCACAGGGAGCCACTGATCGGTTCTGGAGTGGTGGGACCCTCCCGAAATCCAGGTTCCCGGACATCAGCTGAGGGCCAACCTTGGACGCAGGTCTTTCTGGGGACCACAGTCTCAGGCCTGCTGTGTTAACTCTTTCCTGCACATGCTCCTAATGCTGAGGGGTTTTTGCCAAGCTAAACCTGCTACACTCATTCCAAAGGTGCCGGTGGCTGCGTTTACCTGCCATTCGCTACCTGCGTGTACCTGTCATTATTAATTTTCTCAGCTTCACTGGAGCTGAGGGCTCATGCTTAAGGACGAAGCTGCTACATGCCAGCATTCAGAGGATGGCAGGCGTGACGATGGCGGGTGACGGGCAGAGTCTTCCAGGAAGGGGAGGGGCCCCTCCTGGCTACTTGGCACCTCCCCAGTGATCTCTCCACCTGAAAACCTCAGATCTTCCCGGTCACAGAGCTCGTGCTGTCTTAATCAGAAAACAAAAAAAGTAGAATGAAAGCTCTTTTTCTCTTTTCAGCGTTAAAGGTCCCCATTTAATCTGCTCTCTGGGTCGCTGCTCCTTGTTGGACCTGCTGGCTCCCAGCTCGGTCAGCCACGTGGATCCCAATGTGCTTCTCTGTTTTTTCCTTCTTCCCAAGTTTGACCCCAGTGCCCTGAAAGTACAACTTGGAACAAAGGACAGGTGTAAATTTATTGTATGTATTTCTTTTTTTTACTCTCACCCGAGGACGTTTTTGCATTTATCTTCAGATAGAGCAAGAGGGCAAGAGGGAGGAAGAGAGAGAGAGGAACATCGATGTGAGAGAGACACATCGACTGGCTGCCACCCACACGACCTCAACCAGGGCTGGGGACAAACTGCAACCGAGGCACACGCCCTTACGGGAACCGAACCCGGGTCTCTCAGGACCGCAGGCCGACGCTCTAATCGCTGAGGCAAACTGTCCAGGGCAGACAGGTGTCAATTTTTAAAATTGTTCCTGATTGTTTATTTCCACAAGAGACCTTCTGCTTAAAACCACATCAACATGCCCTGGCCAGTTGGGCTCAGCAGTTAGAGCATCGGCCTGCGGTCCAGAGGGTTCGGTTCCTACTAAGGGCACGGACCTCGGTTGCAGTTTGTCCCCGGCCCTGGTTGGTCGTGAGGTTGGCAGCCACTTGACGTGTCCCTTTCATGTCGGTGTTTCTTTCTCTCTCTCTCTCTCTCTCTCTCTCTCTCTCTCTCTCTCTCTTCCTCTCTCTCCCGCCCACTCTACCTGAATAAAAAATGGAAAAATGTCCTTGGGTGGGATAAAATAAATAAATAAATAAATAAAATAAAATTAAGAGTTATGTTCATTAAAAGACAGTGGTAAGAGTGCAAACGTAACCCAAGGCTGGGAGAAGATATTCACAACACATATTTTCAAGAAAGGACATATCCAGAACATCAAAAGAGAAATCCTTTGACTCAAGAAGAAAAAGATTCCACCCCGAATTATCAAGCAGAGAGAGTTTATAACATGGCTCTTCTTTGCTGTCAAATATCATAGGTCCTTTTAAGTTAGAAAATGTAATATGATCACCGACTGCCATAGAAATGCACTTTGCTCAGTAATATTTGACTTGTTGCAATACTTAATTACCCACGTGGTCATTCACAAAAAGTCTCAGTGGTGATTGGTGGCTGTTGCTGTAAGAGTATATGGCCCATACTTCTATCTCTTGTGCTATCTTGAGTCTGGGAAGGCCTCAGGCTTTTTTAAATAAACATGATTTACTTGCATAAAGCTGATCAGTTTTGAGAGATCATTGATGCCTCGAATTGGTTTTTGCGAGTGCAAAAGAAATAGTAAATTTGAATCGGCCCCTCTTGTCAGAGTATGGAAATTAAATCTGCTTAACTTATGAAGTCCTGTTCATGCCCCGATTTATGTACTATCAATATGTGTCTGTCAATAAACATTGTGATACTCGAAGAAAGAAAATTGAAAAAAAATTGAACAGCACCAAGCAAATAGCCAAAAAGCGTATGAAGCCCAGCAGGTGTGGCTTAGTGGTTGAGCATTGACCCATGCACCAAGAGGTTGCCAGTTCGATTCCTGGTCAGGGCAAATGCCCAGGTTGTTGGCCAAATCCCCAGAGAGGGGCAAGCAGAAGGTGGCCAATCGATGTTTTCTCTCTCATCTATGTTTCTCTTTCTCTCTCTCTCCCCCTTCCTCTCTCTCTAAAATCAATAAAGAAAAAAAAGCATATGAAAAGGGTAATCAAAATTATTAAAATCCACAATAACACCTGAAACCAATATAATATCATATACCAACTATACTTTAACTTTTTTTAAAAAGAGAAAGGAAACCCAATAGGATATCACTAAACACCCACCAGAACGGCTGACGTTAAAAAGATTAGCCATACTATATGTTCATAAAGATGTGGAATAACTAGAACTTTCATTCACTGCTGGTTAGAGTGCAAATTGGTACAATTGCTTTACAAAACATAGGGCTAACCTATGTCTATCCTAAGCCCAGAACGTTCACTTCCAAATACATCCCCAAAGAAATGAGTGCATGGAGTCCACTAAAACACACATCAAAGAACCCCAATTGCAGCTTTATCCCCAGTAGTCCCAACTGTTGACCTGGAAACAGCCCAAATATCAACCACCTGGAGACCTGGTTAACCAACTGTGCTCCATCCATTCAATGAAATACAGTCTCCCTCGTTTATCGCGGTTAATCCGTTCCAGACTCTAGCGGTTGCACCTGGCATTGAAGGATTCCTGGGGTGCTCGGATGCATAGGCCTACAGTCCATACGTGCAGTAATTGTAATTGTAATTGTAATTGTAATTGTAATTGTAATTGTAATTGTAATACAGGGGTGTATAATTGACTCAGACCACCGAACGCGCGCTGTATCATTTTCAATGTCTCGATCAACTTTTTAATGAATATATTTGAAAAAACCATGATAGAGGGAAACCGTGAAAGTCAAAGTGCGAAGTGGCGAGGGACGGCTGTGCTACCTAACAACAGAAAGAACATCATGGCTACACTCCACCACAAGGATGAAGCTCCCGGACTTGATGCTGAGTGAAGGAAGCCGACACAAAAGAACACCTGAAAGTCTGACAACGTTCAAGAACAGGCAGAACAGAGGTGATACCCCTGGCTGGTGCGGCTCAGTTGGTTGGGTGATGTCCCATGCATGGAAAGGTTGCTGGTTCGAATCCCAGTGGAGGTACATGCCTGGATTGTGGGCTTGATCACTGGTGGGGGGCCTGCGGGAGACAGCCTATCCATGTTTCTCTCTTCTCCCTTCCTCTCCCTTTAAAAATCAACACACTATTTTTACACACTGAGGTGATAGAGATCAGAATAGAAGTCATCTCAGGGGTGGGGGCTGGGGGCAGGAATTGACTGGGATGAACCACCAGGGAGCATTCCCAGGGCTAGAACGTCCTACACCTTGATCTAGAGGTGTCTACATGGTGTGTACATGTGGGAAATTCATCCTGCTGTACACTTAAGGTTTGTACAACAAAAACGAACATGATGGCAGTTGACAAAGATGTTGGCTCAAGCCAAGACTCCTAATACTCCTTCACCAGGTCAGGAACGAAGACCCGATCATGTGCATGGGCAGCCCTGGGCCCACAGGTGCAGGAAGGTACATGATTCACCTGGGAAAACCAATTTGTACTAGAAAGTTGGCAGTTTATCCTGGCAGATAAGGAAAAGATTCATTGATTAGTTTACTCAAAACCAACAAATGGCTACAGTTTATCAGGCAGTTAAACACACAAGAGGGGTATGTGTGTGTGTGTGCATGTGCGTGTGTGTCTGTGTGTGTGTGTGTGTGTGTGTGTGAATTTTTTCATGTTAAGAGGCTATCTTCCAATATAAGTGAGGTTTCTTCAAGGTGGTGAATCAGGGCTGACTCCAGAGCCTTGGAAAGGAAGATATTCAGAAACTGGGTAAAACCTGTCTATTCTAAAGAGGTGAACTTTGACCCTATTTGCTTAGGGTAGTTTCTCTTTTATTGAATTGATTGTTCTCGGTATTCAAGGTGGATTTAGATGATAATTTACTGGTTGCTAATATTGCCCCAATCTATTTCTTTACTCTAGAAAGATAAGTGGAAAATTCGAGGTAAGTCTATATTTGTGTATATACTAATGCATTAGTTTAAAACATATTGTTCATTCATTTAGTGGATATTTATTGAATTCCTGCAATGTGGTATATATCTAATTCATTACCATGTTCCAAGGAGGGTCCAAGCATATAAAACTTGAATGAAAAGAAAAAAGTTGCCTTAAGCATTTGTTAATTCTTCTTTTTTGCTTTCCAAATGTAAATTTTATTATTAGGGGACGAGCTTCTTGGAGTAAAAAGATCCTTAGCATAGATCAAAATATCAGTAATATTTGGGGCTATTGCCAGGATATACTGGTTTACCAAAAATGTAAACTCTGATGTAGCATAGATGAATGACTTTTAATTTTAAGATGCACAAGTAACTTGGGGCTCTTATTCAGAAATCTGTATCAGCAGGATTCAAATCTGCACGCTTGACAGCGAGATCAAATACTCCTGAACAGGTCTACCCATATCCGTTTCCCAGTGACCTTCTCAGACATGCAATGAACTGATCTCTAACAGTTAAATAATTATTTACCTCTAAACAAATTAACACAATTTGAGGATTCTAAAAGACTTTTAAAATGGACTGCTGGAATTCCGTCTTTACAGTGGTTCTCAGGGACAAGACTGGAGACTGGAAGGGTCCTTCTTTGTAAGCGCTCTTCATGTCAGGTTGCCGTGGCGTGTGGTAGTTGTGTGTCAATGGGCAGGATTTGCTCCCGTGTTTACTTCAATCCACTTTAATAATCAGCGGTGCTTCAGTAATCTCTGTGAAATGGGTGAGGTGCCTGGGGAGACAGGGAGCTGCCTCTCCCTGGAAGTTGGATCACCTGTGAAAGATTTTTGCAGAAAGTGTTCTTGTGTCACCTGGGAGAAGGCACTACTTAATCCGTGATGTCCAAGTTCCTTCCAGTGTTAAGATTCTGTGATTCCAGTTCAACTTTTCTGCCACCTAAGGGATCTTTGAATAGTATTTCCCGAACCGAGGCAGTTAAATTCACACTGGGTCGTCATTTCTTTCGCTGTAATCGCATGGTTGGCTGTGATGTGCCACATAACTAGCTCTGAAGGAGGAATACAGAAGACAGAGGTGGGCCAAGACATAAAGCAAGAGCCTTTGATTCCCCGCACTGCACAGAGAATGAAGGGGAAGCATGAACTCACCGTGTGGTCCTGAGTGCGACTAGCAACAGCAACTTCCATCTGCAGTTTGCTTTCTCTGTGACAAAATGCTTGCTCTCAAATCTTCTCATTTGACTCTCAAAACAACCCTGTAAGGAGGGACAGGTAGGACTGTCCTCATTGGACAGATGGGAAAACTGAGGGCCAGGAAGACTAAAGGCTCTTGACTAAGTCCAAGGCACGTCCTAATCCTCCACATCATTTTACTGGGGATGGAGGTGCAGCAGGAGCTGAAGGGTATGATTCACACCTCTGTTCCTCTTCTGGGAAATGAAAGGGTTGAACTAATTAGGCACTGGAATTTCTTCCAGATCTAAATAAATGCCTGATTTCTCCTGGCAGAGTTGTTCTACAGACCAAAAAAAAATAAAAATGAGCCAACTGGAAAGTTGGTGGGGGAGAGACTGGGGAGGGGACACAAATGGCTGACCTTCCTTTAGGAGTTAGTCATTTCCTTCCTAGCTGCCTTCATAGTTTAAGCTCTTCCTTTTAACCCTCCTCGCCCATTCATGCAAACAAATGCATCATCACTTGTGAGTCCAGCTAGAGGTATGTGCAAACAACTCCCTCGGGCTCTGCTCCTGGAATGTGGATGAAATCTCTGTTTGTATGAGGGTCACGTTAGTTCATACCAAGCCTGGGGGTGGCATAAGCTCTCTTTCCTCTCTTAGCTCCAGCTCTTTGGGCTACTCCCGGGGCCCTGAAAGGTTTAAGATGATCTCTTTGTGGAATGATTTCCAGGGATTCTTTTTCAGATTTAAGTAAATGAACAACCTGATCGTTTCATGCAGGATGCGGGATTCCAGACAGATAGTGTGTGCTGTGTAGCTGTCTGAGACTCCCCTGCACTGAATAGGTGTGCTTACCCTTTCAAGATGTGGATGTCAGTCCCGCTGGTGTGGCTCAGTGGTAGAGCGTGGACCCATGCGCCAAGAGGTCACCAGTTTGATTCCTGGTCAGGATACATGCCCAGGTTGTGGACTCGATCCCCAGTGGGGGGCATGCAGGAGGCGGCCAATCGATGTTCTCTCTCATTGATGTTTCTCTCTCTCTCTCCCTCTCCCTTCCTCTCTCTCTAAAATCAATAAGTGGAAAAAAAAATTTTTTTAAAGATGTGGATGTCAGGTTTCTTTCCTTAGAGACTATTCTTATGCTTTTATCTCCTCTTTGGTTGCTTGCATTAGATTATTTACTATTTCAACACATAAATTTTCTTGAACGCTGCTGTGGGCTGAATGTGTGTGTCCCCTAATGTCCAATGTCACGGTATCTGGAGTTGAGGCCTTCAGGAGACCCTTGACCCCTTCCACCATGTGAGGTTATAACAAAAGGCACCATCTATGAACCAGAAAGTGCCCTGTTTTTTGTTGTTTTTTTTAATCCTCACCCGAAGACATTTTTCGATATTTTGTTCAGATAGAGCGGAGGGAGGGAGAGAGAGAGAGAGAAACATCGACATAAAAGGGACACATCGAGTGGCTGCCACCCGCACGATCAACCAGGGCCGGGGACAAACTGCAACCGAGGTACATGCCCTTAGCGGGAACCGAACCCGGGTCTCTCCGGACCGCAGGCCAACGCTCCAACCGCTGAGCCAAACCGGCCAGGGCCAGAAAGTGCCCTGTTATTGGAAGTTACAAAAGAAAACATGACTGAATAGAGACTATACCATCTTTATGGATTGGAAAGAGCCGAGACAGTTTTGAAGAACAGTTGGAGAACTTACCCTACCAGATGTCCAGTCTTGTCATAAATCTATTGGAACTAAGAGAATGTGACAGCAACGTTGTTAGAGGCTGAAATTAGTGAAACAGCAGGACCAGCCCAGACACTGTCCCCCTATGTACATGAAAATGTGGTATATGGTAGAGGAGCCATTAGAAATCAATGGGGGGGGGGGGGTCCTGGCCAGTTTGGCTCAGCAGTTAGAGTGTCGGCCTACAGTCCAGAGAGATCTGGGTTCGATTCCCACTAAGGGCACGCATCTCGGTTGCAGTTTGTCCCCGGCCCTAGATGGGTCATGCAGGTGGCAACCACTCGATGTATCCCTTTCACGTCAATGTTTCTCTCTCTCTCTCTCTCTCCCTCCCACTCTATCTGAACAAGAAATGAAAAAAGGTCCTCAGGTGAGGATAAAAAAAAGAAATCAATGAGGGGGGAAGGTGGGCTGCGTAATGTATGGTGGAGGGAAACTTACTATCCATACGGAAAATGAAAGGAAATTAGTTTCATGTTATACAACAAATACACAGCAAAATTCCATGGACTAAAAGTCTAATCGTAAAAGGCAACACGTAAAAATTCTTAGAAGAAAATATAGGGAAATAACTTTATAAATTCAAAGTGGAAAAGGATATTTTAGACAAGACACAAAAAAGCACAAACCATAAAGGAGATGATTAATACATTTAAACTTTCTATACCACAAAAAAAGAAAATGTAAACAAGACCACAGCCTAGAAGATGTATGCAACAAAGAGTATAAACTGTTACTTGAAAACTATAAGAATTCCTATGAAATATCAAAAAATAAATAAATAAACAGGCAAACAACTATAAGAAAAATATGCAAATGATATAAAATATAGAGTAACCATATGACCTAGCAATTCCACTCCTGGATATGTATCCAAGAGAAATAAAAACATTCATTCATACAAAAATTTGTACACAATTGTTCATAGCAACATTATTCATAATAGCCAAAAATGGAAATGATTTAAATGTCCATTACCTGATGAATGGATAAACAAAATGTGGCACATCCATACAATGGAATATTATTCAGCTTAAAAAAGGATGGAGTGCTTCCCTGGCTGGTTTGGTTCAGCATTTGGAGTGTCAGGCTGCAGACCAGAGAGTACCAGGTTCGGTTCCTGCTAGGGGCACGTACCAAAAAATAATAATAATAATAACTTGTGACTTTTAGTTTTATGAGGCCAGCATAATTCTAATTCCAAAACCAGAAAAAGACACTACAAAGAAAGAAAACTTCAGGCTAATATGCCTGATGAACATAGATGCCAATATCCTGAATGAAATACTAGCAAATCAGATCCAGCAATGTATCAAAAAAATTATTCACCATGACCAAGTGGGATTCATCCCAGGGATGCAAGGCTGGTACAATATTCACAAATCAATAAATGTGATACACCACATAAACAAAATGAAGAATAAAAACCACACGATCATATCAATAGATGCTGAAAAAGCATTCGACAAAATCCAGCATCCATTTCTGATAAAAACACTCAGCAATATGGGAATAGAGGAATCATATCTTGACATAATAAAGGCCATATATGAAAGACCTACAGCCAACATCATACTCAATGGGAAGAAACTAAAAGCATTTCCCTTAAGAACAGGAACAAGACAGGGATGCCCACTTTCACCACTCTTATTTAACATAGTACTGGAAGTCTAAGCCACAGCAATCAGACATGAAGAAAAATAAAAGGGATCCAAATTGAAAAGGGAGAAGTGAAACTGTATTTATTTGCAGATGACATGATATTATACATAGAAAACCTTAAAGACTCCATCAAAAATCTACTAGACTTAATAAATGAATTTGGCAAAGCAGCAGGATACAAAATTAACGTTAAAAAATTGACGGCATTCTTATACACCAATGATGAACTCACAGAAAGAGAAACTGAAAAAACAATCCCATTTATCATCACGACAAAAAAATTAAGATACCTAGGAATAAACCAAAGAAGTAAAGAACCTATTTGCAGAAAACTACAGGACATTGAAAAAAGAAATAGAGGAAGATATAAAAAAGTGGAAGCATATACCTTGTTCATGGATTGGAAGAATTAACATCATTTAAATGTCCATATTACCCAAAGCAATCTATAGATTCAATGCAATCTCCATCAAAATATCAACGACCTATTTCACAGAACTAGAACAAATACTTCAAAAGTTCATATGGAACCAAAAAAGACCCTGAATAGCCACAGCAATCTTGAAAAAGAAGGACAAAGTAGGTGGGATCACAATACCAGATATCAGGTTATACAACAACGCGACTGTACTCAAAACAGCCTGGTACTGGCACAAGAACCAGTGGAACAGAATAGAGAACCTAGAAATGGACCCAAGGCAATATGCTCAATTAATATTTGACAAAGGTGGCAAGAGCATACAGTGGAGTAAAGACAGCCTCTTTAATAAATGGTGTTGGGAAAATTGGACAGCTACATGCAAAAAAATGAAATTAGATCATCAACTTACACCCTACACAAAAATAAACTCAAAATGGATAAAAGACTTAAATGTGACCCGTGAATCCATAAAAATTCTAGAAGAAAATGTAGGCAACAAAATTTCGGACATCATACGCAGCAGAATTTTCACTGATACATCACCTAAGCCAACAAAAACAAAGGAAAAAATGAATACATGTGACTACATCAAACTAAAAAGTTTCTGGACAGCAAAGGAAACAACCATCAAAATGGAAAGGCGCCCTGGCTGGTTTGGCTCAGCGGTTAGAGCATCGGCCTGCGGTCCCGAGAGACCCCGGTTCGGTTCCCGCTAAGGGCATGTACCTCGGTTGCAGTTTGTCCCCGGCCCTGGTTGGTCGTGCGGATGGCAGCCACTCGATGTGTCCCTTTCACATCGATGTTTCTCTCTCTCTCTCTGTCCCTCCTACTCTATCTGAACAAAAAATGTCCTCGGGTGAGGATAAAAAAATAAAAAATAAAATGCAGTAAATACTAACACACAGAAATCTAGAAGAAAAATCTCTTATCCTTTGAGACGACATGGAGGGACCTGGAAAGTATTATCCTAAGTGAAACAAGCCAAGCAGAAAAAAACAAATACCACATGATCTCACTTATTTATGGAATATAATGAACATAACAGTCTGAGGAATAGGGTAGACCTATAAACATGGAAGTAGGGTACAGACTGACAACCCTCAGAAGAGGGAGGGGGGGGGAAGAGATAAACCACAGAACTTATATGCATGTATACATAACCAATGGACATGGACAACAAAGCCGGGGACGGGGCGGGGAGGATGGGGAGGAGGGTGTCAATGGGGTAAAAAAGGAGAAACATCTGTAACAAAAATAACATTAAAAATTTTTAAAAAAGAATGGAGTGCTGATACATACTGCAATGTGGATGGCCCTTAAAACATCATGTCTGATTCCATTATTTGAAACATCCAAAATAGACAAATCGGTAGAGACAGAAAGCAGATTGGCGACTACCTAGAGCTGAGGAGTTTGGAGCAAAGTGGGTAAGGGTTTTCTGCTGTTTGGTACTCTAGAACTGACTGTGTGATGGTTACACAGTTCTATGAATACACTAATAGCCTTTGAATTGTACACTTTAAATAGGGAAAATGGTATGGTATGAGAATTGTATCTCAATAAAGCTGCTTTTAAATATTTTTATCTAAATGGATAATTCATAGAAGAGAAAAAGCCAATAAACATGCAGAAAGATGCTCACTTACAATGGCAGAGAGGAAAATGCAAGTCAAAATCGTGAGGCAGAATTTCATACTCTTCCTATCTGCAAAAATCTCAATGTCTAATGGTACCAAGTCGGGCCAAGAAGGTAAAGAAATAAGGAGCATTAAACATGCTGATGGTGTAAAGTTAATATCACCTCATCAAAAAACTCTGTGCATGTCCAAAAAGGGTGATGTCACTCATACTCAAAGAGTCAAGAATTTCACCTCTAGGCAAAGACCCTGGAGAAATTCTCACACGTGTGCACAATAAGACACAGCGTACCTATATATGTGGGCAATGTCTATTCCAGTGAAGACATGGAAGCAAACTAGAGTCCCATCAGCAGGTGAATGGATACTGTGGTATATGAATGCAATGGAATACTATACTGCGGTTCAAATGATTAACCTTCAAAATCTAATTCTATGCCTGGCTGGTGTGGCTCAGTGGTTGAGCTTCAACCCAAGCACCAAGAGGCCACCGGTTCAATTCCCAGCCAGGGCACATGCCCAGGTTGTGGGCCTGATCCCTAGTGAGGGGCATGCAGGAGGCGACCAGTCGATGTTTCTCTCTCTCTCCCCCTCTCCCTTCCTCTCTCTCTAAAATTAATAAAGGGAAAAAAATTTTAAAGATATATATAATTTTGAGTCAAAACCTCAAGTTGCAAACTAAATACATGCAAATATCATGTCATCTAGTTAAAGTCTGAAAACATGCTCAACAGAATTATGTGTTGTTTACTCTACCCACGTGTAGAAGTAAAACGGAAAAGGGCACAGGAATAATGTGGTCCAAGTTCACGGCAGCTGTTACCTGTGAAGAGGAAGTGAAATGAGACCCACCTGTGAGAAGAGCCCAACAGCCTTGGCTGCCTGTTACATTGTATACAATCAAACTAAGCTGAAGCAAATATCTCATTGTGTTAAGATTGATAGAACCGGAGGTGATGTTCATTGAGTCATTCTCTTCCTTTATTTTTTATTTTTTATTTTAAGGGCCGGAGAGCACCCGCGGGTCTCGAACCACCCTCGCGGACAAGAGTGGTGAAAGTTCCATGCGAAGGAACCGCTGGGCTAAAGCCAGCCCTCTCTTCTTTTTCATATGCTTCAAAGTTTAACAGCTTATGAGAAACTGCATTTGGTGTGTATTGTTCCCCTGAAATGTTCACATGAACACACATGTAGTAAACATGGAGGTTGCTCTGTAAGCTCCTTGAGGTGGTGTCCAGAAAGACTGGAAGCCGGTCTGCCAACGTCAGGGTCCAAAAGAGCAGGGAGCGGGATTTAGAAATGAAACTGGGTGAAGACAGGAAACCTAGAGCCAGGGCACCAGCAGGTCGAGCCCAGGGCACGTAATGTACAGGTAGGAGTGTGTCTCGGAGTGAGTCAACTCAAAGCAGAAATCAGATGCAGGACAAATGCAGAGGTGGGAACCGGGTAGAAAAGAGAGAAACTCGGACAAGAATCAACACACTCACGGGGGAACACAGAGACCAGACAAATACTGCAAGGGGACACATCCAGGACAAGGAAAGAATTTCGCATTGGTCCTTGAACCAGGACTGACTTGCAACCTAATTGTTTAGAAAAGTCACACACGCAGTTTATGGTGAATGACCTGGAGGAAGACAGAAGAGGAAACATATCTTCTTTCTTTCTTTTTTTTTTATCCTCACCCGAGGACATTTTTCCATTTTTTGTATGGATAGAGTGGGAGGGAGGGAGAGGAAGAGAGAGGAAGAGAGAGAGAGAGAAACATCGACATGAAAGGGACACATCGAGTGGCTGCCACCCGCACGACCAACCAGGGCCAGGGACAAACTGCAACCGAGGTACATGCCCTTAGCGGGAACCGAACCCGGGTCTCTCTGGACCGCAGGCCGACGCTCTAACCGCTGAGCCAAACCGGCCAGGGCAAACATATCTTCTTTCTCAGGAGTCTAGAGACTGTCTCGTGAGGCAGATGGACAGGTGCGCAAATTGCTGTAACTCAAAGCAGAAAACGCGGTTAGAAGAATCTGAGCAGGACCCGAGCCGTGGGAACACAGAGGGAAAAAGAACTCGTCCTTGTGCCGTTCGCTTCCAAAAAGCCTGTGAAACTCCTTCCCACAGGCTTCTTCCCCAGCAGGTCGACCCCCGGGCATATAATATGGAGGTAGGAGTGTGTCTGGCAGGTAGACAGGCTGAACCCCAGCACCCCCACTGTACACTTGCAAAAGCTAAGATACGATGAGAGTCCACCAACCAGGCATGGAAGGGAAGGGAACAACCCGGGTTCTCTGCTGTGAAGGAATTGGGGCTTACCCCCTGCATTGCATCCACCCCCAATTGAAACGATCAGAAAAGACTTCCTGGAGGAAGCAGCATTTGAAATGGACCTTAAAGACTGAGAATGGCTTTTTACAAGTAGAGGAAGAAAAGACCCGAGCAGGAGAAGTCATGCCAGAGACCCCTGGGAGGGTGGAAAACCTGGTTTCTTTCTTGGAATCAACGGTACCCGGTGCACATAAGGAGAAGTGTGATCGGGGACGTGTCAAGCACGCAGGGGACAGCCGCAGTCACAGGGGGCTGGTGTCCAAGTTACAGGTAGGAGAGTAAGGCACACACTGGGAGGGGTTGGGGGCCGTGCTGAGAAGGGCTTTCTCCATCAGCCCTGGAGTGATGGTGCTGGGCAAGGTGCTGGGCGGGGCTGGGACACGGATGGAGGTGTCCCCTAGGAAGACGGTGGGGCAGGGAGCCTCAGGTTGGCGACAGGATAAAAGAATGTATTATGTCATTCAGAAAAGTTTTCCGTGGGTGGTTGGTGTCCCTGACCATGAACCTGGGGGTTTCCAGAGAAGCACTTCTCCTTCTCACACTCCCTGCGGCTGGCTGTCCAGCGTGGCGGGGCCCCGTCCACTGTCTCCTCCTCACACACGGGTCCCCGAATAGAGACTCCGTGCAGACTCCGAGCCGAGCCTGCACAGCAAATATTAATTTTTCATACCTTCAATTATTTAACAATGTGGTTTCCGCGCCGTGTGCCTTCGAAAGCCCTACACAGATTCCATACTAGGAAAAAAAAAAAATTTAACTCTTTGCCTCTGCGGGAGCACTCGGGCAGCCTTGGGAAGGTACTAAAATCCACTGAATCGTACACTTTTAAACGATGCGTGTTATGGTGAGTGAATTCTAACTCGATAGAAAACAACGAAGAAAAACAAGCTCACAATAGCGGTAGTGGGTCTGGGGATGGAAACGTGTCATGCCCAGGATAATGGTCAACTTTTAGCTACTGTGCCATTTCAGACGGATTATAATGAGCTCAAGTCACCAAACTTTCATTCTACATGTACTGAAGGACTGTTTTCACCCGAGGTTTTTCACTTCTCTCTTCTGGTCTCGACAGGAGGAAATTTAAATTATGTCATCCAAAAACATTGAGGTTGCCTGTCTCCTTGCTATTTCGATATCATCAGTAGAGAACAAAGAAGGAACAGGAAAGAAAATACGAGAGACCTCAGGGCAGAGAGGGTGGTTAGGCATCTTGCAGGTGACATTTAAGTTGAGACCTGAAGAGCAGAGAAACAGCCATGTGAGCCGGAGGGGAACAGGCATTTCAGCCACATGCAGTCATGTGGGTGAAAGTGGTCTGTCAGCTGCCAAGCTCCAGCCAGCTCTGACCCAGCAGCGGCTTCCAGTGTCTCAGAAGTGGCAGTGGGCAGGGGCATGTGGGTGTCAACCTTGAGACCGGATTACGTGAAACAGGAGCCCAAAACTGAGAAGCATCACTCCGAGTGCGGTAGGAGTTTCCTCCTGCCAGGAAACAGTGTCACCTGCAGAGTGTACATGGGAGAGATTTTAAGTCACCTCCATCCAGCGGTTTCCTGCTTAGATGATTCTTGAGAGTTAAAAAGAAATGTACCTGTCAGGCTCCACCCCAGCTTAATCCCATTCAGAAGTTTTCTAAAGAGCAGGGTGAGGCGGAAAATGCATCATTATCTTCAATTTGCAAGTCA
Organism: Molossus molossus; assembly: GCF_014108415.1. NCBI lineage: Eukaryota > Metazoa > Chordata > Mammalia > Chiroptera > Molossidae > Molossus > Molossus molossus. The sequence continues at coordinate 20,583,420 of NW_023425357.1, forward strand.
GGAATGCAAGCAAGTGACGGCGGCAAAAACTCACGAAAAAGTGAGATTTTGACAGCAAAAATCAGTGATCCTCTAGGAAGGTCACGGGGTGGGGATAGGAGGGCTTAACCTGTTTGTGTCATGGGTTCCAAAGTGAGTTGAATGGTGACCCCTCCCAAGAGATATGTTCATGTGCTAAACCCCAGGATCTGGGAATGCGACCTTGTTTGGAAAGGGGGGGTCTTTGAGGAGTGATTAAGTTAAGACTCTCAAGATGAGGTCACCCTGGATTCAGGGTGTCCTTATAAGAAGAGGACTTAGACACACAAGGAGAAGGTCATGTGCAGATGCAGCCCCGAGCTAAGGAAGGCGCCAGGTGGCGGAACCACCAGAAGCTGGGAGAGAGGCACGAAACGGAACGGGTCTCCCTTCAGAGCCTACTGACACCTTGATTTCAGACTTCCAGCCTCCAAAGCTATGAAAGGGCAGTTTCTGTTGTTTTAAGCCCCCCAGTCTGGGCGATTTGTTACAGCAGCCGCAGGAACGCCTTTAGCAGACTTCTTTGGCAATCTAGTGCGGCCAATGAGCCCCTCGTCGAGAATAACGTTTTTGAAATGTAGGTAATGAAATGCATAGGACTGAAAAAGAAACCACTGCTCCAGTGAAGGGCTCGGAGAACTTCTAGGGCTGGAGGATTTCTTGGTGCTTGTCCCTATCTGATAACAGAAGACACCCCAGGAACCCTGCTTCCACGTGTCTAGTCACTCCCATGTATCTGGCCCGGGAGGGGCTGTCACTCATGGCCATTTGTGCATTCTGCCACAGACACCGTAATGTCCTGAGGCTTCTTTCCTAGGAAATTCACACTAGAACACGATGCCTAGCGTCAGTGAAATGTATAGCCCCAGACTTTTAAAAGATCCCTGACTTTTCGTAGCAATCAAGGAAGAGGAAACATTTCTGGTAGCTGTCTTCTATTTAACTTGTATGTAAAAGGCACAAAAGTATCATACCACATTTATTTCAAGGAACAGGCACCCCAACACCAGGTTCTTCAAGAGGCCCAGGTGGTCCTCCAATAAGGATCTGCTCATTCTAGCCATGCCTAGACTGAGTCTGCACGGCCTCTGTGGATCAGTATTCCTCCCCCTGCAACGGGATCCAATCCTCACAATCGGGGAAGAAAAGATTGTGATGACTAGCCTTTTTTTTAAAATATGTTTTTATTGATTTTTTTTTTTAGAGAGAGATAAAAACACTGATGTGAGAGAGCAACATCAATCGGCTGCCTCCTGCACACCCCCTACTGGAGATCAACCCTGCAACCTGGGCATGTGCTCTAACCAGGGATGGAACTGGGACCTCTAGTCCATGGGACTTTGTTCAATCCACTGAGCCACACCGGCCGGGCATGACCAGCCTTTTGACAGATACTGACTGTTTTTGTTTCTAAAATATTCAAGGTAATCTTGCCCTACAAGCGCCACTACATTCAACCTCAGAAACCCAAAAGGACCAAAAGTGTTAGCATAAGATCACAGTGTCCTCTGATCTATGTCCTTAGCAGGAGGATCAGTCACCAGTTGGCCTTGGTCAAATACTTGGGAAGATCATTTGTTCAAAGAAAAAGAGAGAATGTCCTGGAGCAATGGCCAGACCAGCACTAGCTCAAATGGAAGTGTGGGATCTACAGATGCCTTCACCCCTGTCAATATTCTCCCATCCCTCAGCTCCAGAGAGCCATGGCCTCAAAAGGCCCCATAAACCTTACTGTGACATCCAAACCAAGTAGACAAGAGAGCCCGCCACAGACTGAGCCTCATGTCTCCATCCATCTCTACTTGTAGTTATGATGTGAACAGAACCCAAAATGGCCCCCAAGATTTCCCACCCTAATTCCTGCCACTCTGAAGGTGATGAGACATCGCGCCCTGATTATGTTATATTACATGGCAAAAGGGATTTTGCAGGTGTAATTTAGGCTACTCATCAATTGACTTTGAGTGAATCAAAAGGAAGATTATCTGGGTGCATCTAATCTAATCACGTGAGCCCTTTAGAAGCAGAGTTTTCTCCAGCTAGTAGCAGATAGGAAAGTCAGAGATCAAAGCATGTTGGGGCCACATGGAAAGCATGAGAAGAAATGTGGGTGACCTCTAAGAATAAAGACTGCTCTCGGGATGACATCCATCAAGGAAATGAGGAACCTCAGTCCTACAACCTCAAGGACCTGAATTCTGCCAACAACTGTTGTGAGCCTAGAAGCAGTGTTGCCCAGTCAAGTCTTCCATGAGAATGCAGTCCTGCAACACCTTTACTGCAGTCAGTGAGACCCTGAGCAGAAAGCCTGCTTGAGTGCACATGGACTTCTGAGCTACAAAACTGAGTGGACAAATGGGTACTGTTTGAAGTCACTGAATTTGTGGCAGCTCGTTACATAACAATAGGAAACTGACACAGGTAACATTCCATCAGGAGAGTGTTGACTGCTTAGCCAGATGGAGCCGGCAAATTCACAAAGGGGGAAAGTGCCAAGAACAGTCCACACAGCGTCAGGTACTGAGCACTCCCTTCATTCCAGGCCCTGTCTACTTCTGCTCCATCCAATATGGCAGCCACTGGCCATATGTGGCCACTGAGCATTTGAAATGTAGCTGGTATGAACTGAGAGGCTCTGTGAGGGTAAAATACACTAAATTTTGAAGACTTAGTATGAGAAAAAAAAATGTGAAGTATCTTTAATAATTTTGTATTTATCACATATTGTACTGATAATTTTATGAATCGACTGGGGTACATGAAATATACTAAAATTAATTTCACCTGTTTCTTTTTAATGTGCCTTCTAGAAAATTTAAAATTAGGCAGTGGATCACATGGTATTTCAACTGGACCGTGCTGATCTACGTATTATCTCATCTAATCCTCACGGCAAGCCTGTGAGATTGGTGCTACCCCATATTTCAGATGAGAAAACAGATTTTTCAGAGAAAAGTCAATAGGTCAATGTCACACAGGAAGGAAGGGCAGAGCGGGATGGGAAGCCCAGGTCATCTGATTCCCAAAGCCCTCTCTCTTACTGCTTAGTGAGTTACCCTCCTAACCAACAACAGAAATTTACATTTTCAGGGGGCACCTAATGCCTCGAACCAAACAAATGGCTAAGGATGGTGACAAGACCATAAGCTGATCACCTTAGGGGAGTATTTTGGGGTAGCGAAAGACCTTTAGCAGCCTTCAAATTATACTCTAGGAACTGGCTCTGATAATCTCAGGAAACTGGGTCTTTTCAGTGAGTGATAAAGCAATCATTAGGGAAATTTGGAGATTCTTGGTCTCCTTCCCCATGACATCTAAGGACATTTTATAAGAAAAGAAAGGTTACAGTCCATACAACATGATCAGTTTTTATAAATGCCTCTTATAAGCCCTAAACATATGAGTGACTAATATAAGTAAAGCATGCCGGTTTTCTATGTAAGTCCAAGCCAAGGTCCTTCTAGTCACCCAAAACAAAGCCACGGCGAGCCGGCCCCTGGGGGGCACACGCTGGGTCTCCATTCCACTTGGACACAGTCTGGGAGCAGACAGGGCGATGGGCCTGTGCTCCAGCAAAGAGTAGAAAAGTAGGACACTGTCCCTACGATTTCCCAGAAGTGACTGGGGGTCAGAGGTCATCTTCAACACCAGGAGAAACTGAGGGATATTTGCAACTATTCCAAAAGCGGCAACTTAACGATGTGGCCTGGCCCCTCATCATCACTTACTGTTCATCCATTTTGCACTGTCTACTCATCCCAAGACACTCTGTCATCTTTTACGATCTTTTCGGGTCCTGTTTCAACGTGTATTCAGTTTTCACTGCCCTCTGGAAAACTTTAATTCATTTTCAATTCAGTATTTATTACATTGAGGGTGTTGGTTCCAAGTTCCTCCCTTAGAAAAACTGTTATTACTGCCACGCCCATCATCAAGGATGCAAAACCGCCTCCCAGAAGACCGCTGTGATTGTTCTCAGGGTAGGAGGCTGGGGGAGGCTGCATGGTGTTGGTGGGGGGATCTCCAGGGTCGTGTTTTGAAATCTGTTCTGTACTGGTTTGGGGTAATCACATGTGACACTCTTTGTTACTTCTCATGAAATATTGCTCCAAAGATGCTGACCTCGCTGACCTGGACTGTGGCTCCTGGAAGTAGGCTCCCTCCTGGACATCCCAGGAGAGGCCGAGCTTGACCCAGGAACGTGCTTTCTTCTGAGTCATACGACCCCCAAGGGCGACTGCGGGCCACGAAAAGACAAAGCGCCCCGCTCAAGTTCTCAAGATCTTGACAAGCAGGTTATGGGGTTCCTCACCCTGGAGAAGGACCAACATTCTTGGTTTACAAGTTACGGCTCTGCCATGGAAGTCTTTGTATATTTTAATTTATTGAATTTTTTTCCTGCCAGCATCTCACGTGGCTAACTTTGGGTGCACGTGTCTTAGAGCTTAATGGAAACGGAGTTTCAGTTTGAGAAGATAAAACAATCCTGGAGCCTGGCCCCTGTGGCTCAGTGGCTTGAGCGTCTTCCCTCGATTCCCGGTCAGGCACATGCCCAGGTTGCAGGCTCGATCCCAAGTGGGGGGTTGCAGAAGGCAGCCGATCGATGTGTCTCTCCCACATCCATGTTCTAGCTCTCTCTTCCTTCCTCTCTCTCTAAAAAATCAGTAAAAACATATTTTTTCAATTGAATTGAGACAAAATATAAAAATCAATTTCCATGTAATTTCTTACGAACTGCTTGTTTTCATTTACTCAGTCCTTTGCTTCGCTATTGATTTATTTTAGGGTGACCCCCTATTAAAACTGGTTTTAATTTTTATAAAGATAAAAGATACTGGTAGGCAATCTCCACAATGTAGAAAACATAAGAACAAAAAGTAAAATTTCCTTGATATTCAACTCCCCAATATAAACACCATCATCATTTGACTAACATTTTCCAAACCCCTCGCTATTGTAAAGGATGTAGGTGGTAGGTTAGGTAGACTAGAGGGATAGAAAAATTATAGATAGGTAGGTAGGTAGGTAGATGATAGATGAGTGATGGAGAGATAGATAGAAAGAAAGATAAGATCAAATAGATTACATTTATATAAATAAAACAATTATATTTGCTCTTTTTTTACTCAGCAAGATGTAGGGGAAATATATATATATCTTTTATAAAATATATTTATATAGCCCTGGCCAGTTTGGCTCAGCAGTTAGAGCGTTGGCCCTCAGAACAGAGAGTTCTGGGTTCAGTTCCCACTAAGGGCACGTACCTCGGTTGTAGTTTGTCCCTGGCCCCAGTTGGGGTCGTGTGGGTGGCAACCACTCGATGTGTGTCTCTCACATCAATGTTTCTTTCTCTCTTCCTCCCTCTCTCCCTCCCACTGTATCTGAAGATGTGTACACACACACACACACACACACACACACATATAATATATAATATATTTTAATAAATAAAATAAATAAAAAATGTTATATACATATAAAAGAATATATATATTCTTTTTTTTTTTTATCTTCAGACAGAGTGGGAGGGAGGAAGAGAGAGAGAGAGAAACATCAATGCAAGAGAGACACATTGATTGGTTGCCACCCACAGGACCCCAACCAGGGCTGGGGACAAACTACAACCGAGGTATGTGCCCTTGGCCAGAATCAAACCCGGGACTCTTTGGTTCACAGGCCAACACTCTAACCGCTGAGACAAACCAGCCAAGGCTACATATTCTTTTCAAAGGCTGATTAATATCGCAGTGTGTGGGCAAACTACAGTATATTTAACCAGTCCCCTAATGTTGGACATTCTAGTTGCCTCAATGTTTCCCTCCACTACACGATGTTGTGATGATCATTCTAGCCTGCATGCCTTTGTGAACTTGTCCAGGTATCCTCTGGCATAAACATCTAGGTCTGGAATTACTGCGTCGAAGAATGTGCACTTGAAGTGTTTGTTTGTTTTTTGTTTTTTTTTTATCATCCCCCAAGGACATTTTTCCATGTTTTGTTCAGATAGAGTGGGAGGGAGAGAGAGAGAGAGAAGCATCAACGTGAAAGAAACACATCGAGTGGTTGCCACCCACACGACCCCAACCAGGGCCGGGGACAAACTGCAACTGAGGTACGTGCCCTTAGCAGGAACCAAACCCGGGTCTCTCTGGACCGCAGGCCGGCGCTCTAACCGCTGAGCCAAACCGCCCAGGGCTGCACTTGAAGTGTTTGAACATTTTCCCAAATTGCGCTGGAGAAAGGCTGTGGAAATCTTACACTCCCCCCGGCGTTGCAATGAGCGTGCCCCCATTTCCTGTGCTCTCAGCAGCCGAGTGAGGCTGCTCGCGGATCTGCCGACCTAATGAGCACAAGGCACCTTGCTGCGGTTATTTGATTGTCCTGAGTCGTGGTGAGGCTGAGCATTTTTTTCATGCACTATAATTACAGGTCATTTTATCTATTTTTATTTTTATTCCTTACGTCCTTTGCTCGCAACTAGAATATTTATTTTTTATTATTATTATTTTATAGGTTTTTAAAATGTACCTTTATTCTTTGTCTGTCATATGTGCAAGCATGCTTTCTCGGGTCATTATTTTTAATTTCGTTAATGGTACTTTTGTTTGACTGTACAGAACCTTCTTATTTTTAGGGAATCAAATCTATCAATCTTTTCTTTAGTACTTCATGTCATTTTCATATAAGAGTCCTTCACCCCAAGATGATAAAAAATTCATAGAAATTTCCTTCAAGTAATTCTAGGATTTATTTTACATATAAACATGTCATTCTCTCCTGAATTTATTCTGATATAATAAGTAGGGTATAGCCCTGGCTGGTTTGGCTCAGCAGTTAGAGTGTCAGCCGTAGGACTCAAGAGTCTTGGGTTCAATTCTGGGTCAAGGGTACATACCTCGGTTTCGGTTCAATCCCCGGCCCCAGTTGGGGTTGTGCAGGAGGCAACTAAGTGATGTGTCTCTCTCACATCAATGTTTCTCTATTTCTCTTCATTCTTCTCTCCCATTCTATCTAAAAAAAAAAAAAAAAATCAATGGAAAAATATCCTCAGGTGAGGATTTAAAAAGAAGAGGAAGTAGAGTATAGAGCCCACTTTTCATCCCAAATGTTCATCCAGTTGTCTCAACATCTTAATTTCCCTCACTGACTTAAAACGCTTCCCCTAATGGTTCTCGTGGGATAGTAAGTTGTTTCTGCATTCTCTCTTTCTCCTGATTCTGTCTATTTATTCCTCCCTTGTTATCAACACGATTTGGATTAGTGTGGCTTTAGACACCTTTCCTGGGACTTTGGATCCATCTCTCCCCTCCCTGACTGCAGCCAAACGCTGAACAGACACCTGCAGCAAGTATGTGAGGACTGTTTTTTGCAATTACAGTTTACTTTCAATATTACTTTGTATTAGTTTCAGCATCACGGTTAGACAATCATCTACTTTGCAAAGTGTGTCTCCCCCTACCTCGATATTGCCAGTACCCACCTGGCGCCAAAAGTAGTTATTAGAATAGTACTGATTCCATTCCCTTCGCTGTACCCTACATCCCCACGACTGTTCTGTAACTACCAAAGTGTACCTCTCAGCCCCTTCACCTCTTCCACACAGACACCGCCCCCCTCCCCGCCCCACACTGCCCTCCCCATCTGTGAGGACTTTGAAAAGTCAATAACAGCAGGTGGATTCAGGAAGGAAATAAAAAGTCAAAGGACAACTGTTAGGGTGATGAGCTCCCTGAGTTTTTTTCCTCCTTATTTCCTGACCTAACTATAGGAAAGTGAATCCTGAAACAACACGGGGTGTGAACAGAAAAAGCCCTAAGAGAAACTCTTATTCTGGCCAGAGGATCAGGAAGGGGGCCTCCTGAAAGACAGAAAGTGAAAGAAATCCTCTCTTCTTTTTACTTTTCACTGTCCTGGCCCTGCCCTAAAGCAAAGCCCATCACAGATCTGCACTCCCCCGGCGCTGCCCGGCGCGGTTTGAGTTCAAAGAACACCAACACTGAGAGAACGCGCCTTCTTTATCACCAGAGGGCCTGGGAAAGGGAGTCCTGGTCATCCAAAGACGGTGGGGACTCCTCATTATTTCTCTCTCTCTTTTCTCTTGTTGCTTCTCCCGGAGGCAGATCCAGCTGCCAGAATTGTGCAATAGTGCCGGGAGGCTAACGCCCTGGCTTTCTAGCTGGAGTACCTGGAAGGGGGCCCTCCAGAGAGGCAGGAGCTGGAGGAAGGGGTCTTTTGAATCTGTGGACGAACTCCTGGGTTTACCTCCAAGTTGCACGCGTGTTGAATCTGTGGACAAACTCCTGGGTTTACCTCCAAGTTGCACGCGTGTTGAATCTGTGGGCGAACTCCTGGGTTTACCTCCAAGTTGCACGCGTGTTGAATCTGTGGACGAACTCCTGGGTTTACCTCCAAGTTGCACGCGTGTTGAATCTGTGGACGAACTCCTGGGTTTACCTCCAAGTTGCACGCGTGTTGAATCTGTGGACAAACTCCTGGGTTTACCTCCAAGTTGCAGCATGTATAATTGACCTGAAGGCACAAGCAAAGGTGTTGAGAACTGAACTACAGTGTAGTCCGACACCCATGCCCCAGTCTGGCCGCTGGGCAGTATACATGTGGAGTGACCAGATTACGAGTGCAGAGGCTTTGGAAACTAAACTGCCCTTGGAACCACAGCCCACAGGCGGCAAGTCAGTACTTTGCAGTCTGACCTTGACCAGATTGACAATCTGCTAAAACATAAAAAGAAATGTCCTCCAGAGGAATTTAGCAGAAACCAGGGTTTCATAACGTAATATTCCAAATGTCTAGGATACAATCCAAAATGACTTGATATCCAAAGAATCAACAAAAGCTCAAAAACTATACTGAGGTGACTCAGATGTTAGAATTATCACAGCCTTCAAAGCAGTCGTGGAAACCATGTGCCGTGAAGGGTGAACTCTCAGAACAAAGTAAAGGTAGAAGTTCTCAGCAAAGAAATAGAATCCATTTAAAACATCATGTATTAGAACTTTGTCGGATTAGTTTTCCTCTCAATGGTAGCACTTTTGAAATAACTAAGGAAAAGATCAAAAAGAAAAGAAAAAAACCCTGGCCGGTTGCACAGTGGTTAGAGCATCAGTCTGCAGAGCAGGGAGTCCCGGGCTCAGTTCCAGCCAAGGGCACCTACCTTGGTTACAGTTCATCTGTGGCCCCGGTTGGGGTCATGCAGGTGGCAACCAGTCGATGTGTCTTTCTCACATCAATGTAAGTTTCTTTCTCTTTCTCTCTCTCTCCCCCTCCCACTCTGTCTGAAGATAAATGTAAAAATATCCTCGGGTGAGGATTTTTTTAAAAAGAAAAGAAAAAACATTTGTTATTTATTTATTTGTTTGTTTGTTTGTTTATTTATTTGGCATTTATCATGGCTACATAGTCCACATTTTTTTTCTGAAACACTAAGCTAAACAAATTGAGACATACTCCAAATAAATCCATTATCATTATACAAATCCTATGCACAATGTGATCTGTATTTTGTTTCATGCTTGTTAGTCAAGCCATAGTTTATGCCATTCAATAAGTTCAGTAATCACCAACCAAAAAAAAAGAATCATATAGAAATTTAAAAGCTAAAAATTTCAATAACAGATATAAAAAATGCACAGCTCAATAGCAGACTAGATTACAGAAGAATTGGTGAGCTTTAAAATAGGTCAATTGGACAGATCTAATTTCAGCAGTAGAGAGAAAAAATAATTATAAAAAATGACCTGAGCCTCAGATCCCTGTGGGACAATATAAAAAAGTCTAACATTCATGTCATTGGAGTCCCAGAAGGTCAGGAAAAAGAAATCGGTGCAGAAAAATGATTCAAAGAAATAATGGCTGGAAACTTCCCATATTTAGTGAAAGACATAAATGTATGGATTAAAGAAGTACAAAATTCCTAAAAGAGATAAATCCAAAGAAATCCACATCTTGGCATATCGTAATCATACTGCTGAAAACCAAACATAAAGGAAAAATTACTGGAAGCAGCCAGAGAAAAGGCATCCCTTACATATAGGGGAACAGTGATCTAAAGGACTGGGGATTTCTCATCAGAAACACTGGAAGCCAGAAGACAGTGGAACAACATTTTTTTTTAGCACTGAAGGAAAAGAACTATAACCCATAATTCTAAAGCCTATAAAAATGAAATAAAGGCATTCTCAAACAAAGCAGAACTATGATTCATTGCCCATAGACCTTCTGTAAAGGAAAAGGTAAGAAAGTTATTCAGGTAGAAGGAAAATGGTAACAGAGGTAAACTTGGAACTTCAGGAATAAAGGAGACGCAACGAAAATGGTAAATACAATGAATTATTCTTCTTAGGTTCTGTAAACTATGAATGACTGTTGAAAGAAAAAATACAACATTTTCTCATGGGTTTTTCGATGTATGTAGATATCACACTTCTGCAAGTAAAACATAGGAGAATTGCAGGAATATCTATGGTCATAAGTTTTCTACATTTTTAATTGAGTTTTAGAGAGGGAGGAAGAGAGAAAGAAAGAGAGAGAGAAGCATTGATGTGACAGAGATACACCGATTGGTTGCCTCCCGTACATGCCCCTAATGAACCCACAACCTAGGTATGTGCCCCGACCAGGAATGGAACCCATGACCTTCAGTTGGATGATGTTCCAGCCAACTGAGCCACACTGGCCAGGGCAAGTTTTCTACACTGTACTTGAACCAATAAAATATTAATTCAAAGTAGTCTGTGGAAAGCCCTAAGGTGTGTATATTGTAACCCCCTAGAGCAACCAGTTACAAATGATATAAAGAAATATAGTCAAAAGCCAGTAAATAAATTAACAAGGAATACTAAAATATTCAAATTTCCAAAATAAGGCAGAAAAGAAGAAAGAGGAATGTAAAATGGAGAAGCAAACAAAACAAATAAACCGGTAGAACTAAATTCAACCATATCAATAATTATTAAATGCAATTTACCTTAAATGTAAATAGTCAAACACATGAATTAAAAGATAGAGATTATCAGATTGGATTTTTAAAATATCCAACTATATGCTATCTACAAAAAAAAAAAAAAAATCTACTTCAAATATAATGACATAAATAAGTTAAAAGTTAAAGAATAGAAAGATATATCCTAAAAACACTAATTTAGAAAAAGCTACTCATAAAGTCAAGTACAAGGTTATCATATAACCCAGCAATTACATTCCTAAGTATACAACCAAAAGAAATTAAAACCTATGTCCACACAAAAACTTGCACATGGATGTTCATAGCAGCATTATTCAGAATAGTCAAAACGTGGTAACAGCCTGGCCAGTGTGGCTCAGTGGCTGAGCATTGACCCATGCATCAAGAGGTTGCCAGTTCAAATCCCAGTCAGGGCACATGTCCAGGTTGTGAGCCCAATCCCCAGTGGGGGGCATACAGGAGGCGGTCAATCCATATTCTCTCTCATTAATGTTTTTCTCTCTCTAAAAAAAAAAAATTAAAGTGGTAACAACCCATATACATATCAACTGATAAATAAAATATGCTATGTCCATACAATGGAATATTATTCAGCCATATAAAGGAATGAAGTACTGATTCAGGCTACACCATGGATGACTCCTGGAAACATTATACTAAGTAAAAAAAAAGAAAGAGAGAGAGAGTCACAAAAGACCACAAATTGTATGATTTTATTTATATGAAGTGTCAAAAATAAATAAATGTATAGAGACAGAGAGCGGACTAGTGGTTGCTTAGGGCTTAGAGGAGGGGAGAAGGAGAACAGAGAATGAGTATTGATTATTGATGGGTATAGGATTTCTCTTGGGAGTACAAAACTGTGACCAAATTGGTCAGGGTGTTGTTCTGACACACTGTGGATATTACTAAAAAGCATCGAATTATATACATTAACTGAATGTTAGGGTGGGTGAATTATAGCTCCATAAAGCTGTTTACTTTCTAAAAAGAAAGCTAGAGTGACTACATTACTATCATACAAAATAGCTTTAGAGCAAAGAAAAAGAAATAAAGGAGAAGCATACATAGTGGAAAAGAGGTCAGTTTATCAAGACATAGCAATCCTAAATGTGTAGGCACCTAACAGCAAAGAATCAAAATCATGGAGAAATAAATAATAGAAATGAAAGAGAAATACACAAATTCTAAAATTGTGCTTGGAGACTTGAACATTCCTCTCTCGGTAATTAATAAAGCAAGTAGACAGAAAATCGCCAAGAATATAAAAGACCTGAACAACACCAGCAACCAGCTTTACCTAGTTAACATTCATAGATCACTCCATCCAACAACAGAATGCAGCTTCCTGTCAAGCACATGGACTTTCCTCACGATAGACAGTATCCTGAGTCACGTCACAAACCTTAACAAGTTTAAAATAATTGAGATCATACAAACTATGTTCTCTGGCCATAACAGAATTAAACTACAAATTCACAACAAAAAGAGATTTAGAAAATCCCCCAAATGTTTGGGAATTAAACAACATACTTCTAAATAATCCCTGGGTCAAAAAGTAAGTCACAAGGGAAATTATAAAATATTTGAATGGAATGAAAATGAAAATACAACTCATCCAAATGTGTTGGATGCCAGTAAAGCAGTTCTTAGAGGGAAGTTGAGAGGTGTTAAATGCTTATATTAGAAAAAAAGATAGTTTTCAAATAAATAATCTATGCTTCCACCCAAGAAACTGGGGTGGGGGGTAGTGAGTTAAACCCAAAGAAAGAAAATAATAAAGATAGGAACAAGTGCTAATTAAAAAAAAAAACTAGATAAAATCAATAAAACCAAAAGCTGGTTCTTTAAAAAGATGGAGAAGATGCTTAGACCTCTAGCCAGACTGACCAAGAAAAAAAAGGAAGATAAAAATTACATGCAGAGACCCAGAAATATTAAAAGGAGAACAAAGTAGTATTAAAAACAACTCTATGTTAAATTTGACAACTTAGATGAAATTCATCTACCCTTTCAAGGACACAACTACCAAAACTCACTCATGAGAAGAAATAGATCATCTGAATAGTCCCATATCTGTTAAAGTGAGTTTGTGGTTTTAAAACCTCCAAGAGCTCTCGGCCTTAGTGTCATTTTCTAGAAACCTCTGCACCATGAGAGCCAAGTAGAGTAAACAAGAGTGCAGGCTAAAGCCCAAAAAAAGAAAGATGAGACAGAGGTCCAAGTGAACCACTAGCTTGTGCACCTGTGGAGGCCACGGGAGCAGAAATAAGGGACACCAGAGGCCAGGGACACTGATACAGATGGTTAGACTGCATACCTGCTTTCTAGAACTTCTCGATGGGTCTAGACATACATGCCATGTGATCTCCGAGGCCACCTTTTGAGAGACCCACCCTGCTCATACAGAAACTGTCCCTTTTGGTCCTTCGCCCTGGACCTATGACATTCGGACTAGTTCTGTTTTCCATTGTGGCTGAATGTAACATATACCATAAATCATCTCTTCTGTCTTAACTGAAGGGAAAATTAAAACTCTCCAAGAAAGAAACCCAGATATTTAATAAAGGAATAATATGGATTCTTCACACCCTCTTGCAGGAAATAAAAGGTGAGAAACACTTCCCAAGTCATTCTATGCAGCCAGCATTACCCCGATACCAAAGCCAGAGACACATTACACAAGAAAAGAAAACTGCAGATCAGTATTCCTCAGGATCACAGATGCAAAATTCCCCATCAGAATATCAGCAAACCACATCCAGCAATGAGGGAAATACACCACCACCAAGTAGAGTTCCTCCCTGAAATGCTAGATTAGAAAATTAACCAATGTAATCCACTATTTAAACAAATTAAAAATAAAAACCACATTACTGTCTCAATAGATGCAGAAAATTCATTTAACTAAACCTAACATCTATTCCTGATTTTTTTTTTTTAATCCTCACATTAGGAATATAAGGGAACTTCTGTAACCTGATAAACCACATCTACAAAAAACCTACATCCAACTTTATACTTAATGCTGAAAAACTACATGCTTTCCTCCTCATAAAGGAATGAAGCAAACATGTCCACCCTCACTGTACTAAATTGAAAATGTATATCCTTCTAAAAACCTGTACACAAAATGTATAGCAGCTTTGTTCATAATTACTAAACCTCAGAAACAGCCTAGATGTCCTTCAATGGATGACTGGATAAACTGTGGTATGCTTGTTTCTATACAATGGTACGGTATATAGTATGTTGCCATATGACTGTGGTATGCGGTATATTTCCGCGCAATGGAATATTACTCAGCAATAATAAAGGAACAAACCATTGATTACACACAACATGGATGAATATCAAATACATTAAGTGAAAGAAGACAGATACAGAGATTACATTCTGTATGATTCCATTTGTGCGATGTCCTTTAAATGGCAAAACTGAAGGGAGAGAGAAGAGGTCTGTGGTTTCCTTGGATTAGGGGTGGAGGGAGAACCTGGCTACAAAGGAGCTGCACAGGGAATTGGGGGTGGAGTGGAACTATGTCCTGGTGAGGTGGCAGTTACACAGCTTTGCATTTGTCAAAGCGTCAAGAACTGCACACCAAAAAAGTGAGTTTCATCATATGCAAATTTTATAATACATTTTCTAGAAACCAGCAAAACACACATTTCCTGGCCATCTCTCCATCTATATAGTCTTGTAGATAAACTTTATAGAATAATCGTGTTTTTTAACTAAAAGAGAGAAACTCATGGGAAAGTTGCTTGGAACTGCATTGAATTTATAGATAATTTATGAAGAATTGACATAGTTTTAGTGATAAGTCTTTCTATCCAACAACAAGTCATTTTTACAGCATCTTCAATTGTTTTCATTTTGGCGCCTAGACATTTTTTGTGAAAATTTTCCTAGGTTATTTAATGCATTTTGTCATTGTGAATTAAATCATTTTTTCACTACAATTTTTAAGTGAGCTTTAGAGGTTTAAACAAAAAAGACAGATGTCTGAATACTGGTTTTATAACTGGCCGCCTCATTGAATCTGCCTTATTGGTATTAATATCAGCTATTAATTAACGTGATGACACATGCTTACATCACCCACAGGGACTGCTCTATTCCAGTGGTTATACGCATGACTTCCCTTTTTTAACTACGATGACTAATACCTCAAAACAATCTTAAGTAATTCCACTTTTATTTTCTAAGTTTCACCCCCATGTGGATGAAACAGCCGTTCGTTCAGCCTTCTGCCCTCATTATCATTTTTCTGAACTAAAAGAAGAGAATGGAGCCTGTCTACATATATGTCTGTATTTCTCACAACTTTCCATTATTGAAGAATTAATGACTCAGCACCTTTGAAAACGGGAAAAGGAAGAAAGCAAATCATTCCCCATTCCACCACTCCAACCAACCGTCTGTTCTCTCTCCTGCCTGCTTTCTGTGCTTCGCCTGTGCCACTGGTATTCAACTGTTACCGTCACCAACGAGATGGCAGTCCAAAGGTTGAAAGCACTTAGCAAGTGTTACATACAATCTCCTTGACCCAGACAGTCACCAGACACATTCCCACCTCTCTGTCAGAAATGGCGGTTAAGCCCTGGCCAGGTGGCTCAGTTGATTGAAGTGTCATCCTGTACACCTTATAAAAGGTTTCAGGTTCGATTCCCGGTCAGGGCATATACTTAGATTTTGGGTTCTATCTCAGATGAGGTTGAGTACAGGAGGCAATGTCTCTCTCTCTCTCTCTCTCTCTCTCTCTCCCCCCCCCGTCTCCCTCTAAAAAAAAAATCAATAAAAACATATTCTCGGGTGAGGATTTTTAAAAATGGGAATTAAAAGAAATGGTAACAGAAAAAGATCAGAGTGACAAGCTCCTCTAAGGACAAGACAGGAAGAAAGTAAGAAAAGAAACTGGGCGTGGTAGCTGGCCCCATATTCCCCCACACTCCCCAAACGATGTCAACGCTGGCAAGGACTTGGATAGCGAGAACAGTTTGCGACCGTGGCCGCATTGTGGAAGTGAGCGGGATGCTCAAGCAGCTGGAAAGCCCAGGAGAGCTGTTCTTGGTTCAGTCCCTGGCTTTGACTAGCTGGGTGACCTTGGACACTTCAACTCCCCTGAGTAAGAGCAGCAGATTGAATTGCAAAGGACGCTTTCAGCTCTAATTTCAACTCTAATATCTGTTTCTTTGGGAAAACTGGGCAGCTGGGATGGGGGTTGGGCCATCAGCACAGACAACTGAGAAGAAATTCCAGGTGATTCCAGATCATGAAATCACTTGCTCTTTGTGTTGGAAAGGACCGTAGGGGTGACCTAACGTAACTTCCCACCCCTTGCAGGAATCCCCTCTTCAAAAATCTCGCCAGCCTCCTTGGAGTTATTTCAGAAAAACAAGAAATTTGCCATCTCGTAAAGCAGTTTGCTTTTTAACAGTTTAATGGTTAGAAAACTCTTACACTGAGACAAAATCAGGTCCGATCCAACACTCAAACATTGATGGGTCTGTCCTCTGTAATTACAGATACAGCTCTCCTCGCCAGCACGTAACTATCTTTTCAGGGACATTCAGTGAATTCATTGGCAGGAAATAAATTGTAGTGATGTTCATAAAGAATTTTTGTGACACATGGCATATTATTACATGCATTTAAGTAGAGAAAATCTATTCTATAGAAATTCTATTCCTCAGTGAAAGGACCGTCATCACAGGTTATATCCCCAAAGTTCCAGTTTTTCTTCTAGTTTGAAAAAATCTTTAAGATGGTAAGGAAGGGGAAAAAAGGTGAAATAAAAATGGTTGAGTTAAAAAGAAAGAGAGAGAGAGAGAGAAAGAAAGAAAGAGAGAGAGAGAGAAAGAGAGAGAGAAAGAAAGAGATAAGAGATGGTGAGGAAAGTCTAACATGAATCCAAAAGAAAATGTAAGTGAATTTGCCATGCAATTTTGTCGGCAGCCTAAGATACAAAACAGGGGAAAATGAATACGGGAAAGTTTAAATACTGTATTTGTTTTCAATTGCTACTATAACAAACTACCACAAATTTAGTGGCTTAAAACAACACAAATTTGTTATCTCACAATTCTGGGGGTCAGAAGTCCAACACGGGTCTCACTGGGCTGCAGTCAAGGTGTGGGCAGGGCAGAGTTCCTTTCTAGAGGATCTAGAGAAACTCTGTCCTTGTCTTTTTCAGCTTGGCTCATTTCAAGTCGGCACGCAGCATCTCCCAATCGGCCACAGCCCCTCTGACTCTCTCTCCTGCCTCCTTCTTCCGCTTACATGACAGCGGTTCTCCACCTGTGGGTCGCGACCCCTTTGGGGGTCAAATGACCCTTTCGAAGGGGTCGCCTAAGACCATCGGAAAACACATATTTCCCATGGCGATTCAAAACAGCAGCAAAATTACAGTTATGAAGCAGCAACGAAAATAATTTTATGGTTGGGGGTCACCACAACGTGAGGAACTGTATCAAAGGGTCGCGGCATTCGGAAGGTGGAGAACCCCTGACTTACAAGGACCCTGTGATAATATTGGACCCACCTGGATAACCCAGGATGAACTCCCCATTTCAAGGCCAGCTGATTAGCCACCTTAATTGCATCTGCGGCCTTAATTCTCCTTTGCCACGTAACCTAACACATTTGAAGGTCTGGGGAAGTAAGGAGCGGACATCATTGGGGGCCATTAGTCTGCCTACCTCGGTATTTATTCAGTGCTAACTGAAAGAGAAAATGGGAGGGAGATAAGCAAGTGCATACCCACTTTGTCAATTTCAGTGGACATCTGGTAACTTTCTCTCTCTCTTTTTTTTTTTCTATCCTCACTGGAGGACATTTTTGCATTTATCTTCATATAGAGCGGAAGGGAGACAGAGAAAGAACAATGTAAGAGAGACACAGCAACTAGCTGCCACCCACATGACCCCACCTGGGGCCCGGGGACAAACTGCAACGGAGGTACGTGCCCTTAGCGGGACTGAACCCGGGACTCTCTGGTCCGCGGGCCATCGCCCATCGCTCTAACCGCTGAGCCAAACTGGCCAGGGCACATCTGGTAACTTTCAAGAATGCTGGTGGTCATTGTCACTGGTTAGCGCTCATCTTTACGGCCCCACAGCCAATGCTGTGGCTTCCCTCTGCTTCCGCGCGACCCCTCCCTCTCTTAGTTCATCGGCCTGGTAAAGGGCTTGGTGAGGGGCTTCCACTCCATCAGTGGAACGAAGCGGGGAGGCTGGTTTTGCTCCAGATGCATGGGCAGGATTTGAAAGACGTCCGGAAAGAGGGAGTTTAAAACTGTGCACCTGAGAAAGCGGAAGAAAAGGAGACTTAGGGAGACAGGCGTGTGCCTGGTTCTCCGGAGGGGAGGGAGGGACCAGTGGAGGGCAGCTGACTGAGCCACTGGTCCCCACTCCCCTCCGGGCCCCTTCATCTCCAGGAGAGCGTCAGCTGATTGGGTCACAGGGTAAGTGCCCTCAGACTACACTGTCCTCTGCTGGGTGTGTGTATCAGACGGAACTGATGCTCAGACTTTCTTAAACCCTAGTGAGCCAAAGCTGAGGAAACATTGTCAGAAGATTCAAGTTAGAAATGGAGTGTGGGTAACACTCATCAGAGGAGGACACTCAGAGAGCAAATAGTTTAATGAAGAAAGGGACAGACCCCGTTTTGCACCTTGAGACTGTCTGATGCCAGCCCCCTGCCCTTTCTGTGAATCTCGGTAGCAGTTCAGGGACAAAGCCAATCCGAGACAGTCTCGTAATTTGGAGTTAAAATACCCTTTCATTTATGCGTGACACTCCGTGGTCACTGGCTTGTTGAATGAGTTCATTACCAAGTTAAAGTATCAACTCTCCAATGCACACAGGTTTTTCGTTTTTCCTACCGGTCTTTGAAACATAAAAGAGAAAGAAGCCCTAGACAACATCTTATATGATAAGATTTATCATCAACAAAAGTAGAATAGAATATGAGAGCATCTATGTTTCTATACACGTGATCAAGACTAAATGAGAATATAGAAATACGGCTTCCCTGTGGCGAGAATGTAAGTATTTTTTTTTTTTTTAATCCTCACCCGAGGACATTTTTCCATTTTTTGCACAGATAGAGTGGGAGGGAGAGAGAGGAAGAGAGAGAGAGAAGGAAACATAGATGTGAAAGGGACACATCAAGTGGCTGCCACCCGCACGACCAACCAGGGCCGGGGACAAACTGCAACCAAGGTATGTGCCCTTAGCAGGAACCGAACCCGGGTCTCTCCGGACTGCAGGCGGATGCTCTAACCGCTGAGCCAAACCGGCCAGGGCTGTAAGTATTTTTTTACGATTTCCCCTTACACACTGCATGGTGCATGTCCCAGTGTGAGATGGAAATGTGAGAATGATCAAGCTGTGTAACATGAGATTATCTACAACCGATGAACTTTTGTATTCGTTACTATGCAAAAGCACAGAAATGCACCTAGGTGGCCTCATGCCTGACATTTGAATAACCACACACACAAAATTTTTTTTTTAATCCTCACCTGAGGATATTTTTCCATTTATCTTTAGATAGAGTGAGAGGTAGAGAGAGAGAAACACTGACATGAGAGAGACATATCCATTGATTGCCTCCTGCACGACCCTGACCAGGGCCGGGGGCCAAACTGCAACTGAGGTCCATGCCCTTGACCAGAATCGAACCCGAGACTCTTTGGTCCTTGGGCCAATGCTCTAAGTGCTGAGTCGAGCCTGCCAGGGCTCACCACAGAACATTTAAGATGTTCCTGGAAATTAGGAAAAGCTACTCAAGGGCAATGACATGGAGACCTGTATTTAAAGCAGCAGCTCCCTTCTAAGTTTGAGTCAGAAGTTTTCTTGCAGACTCATTGACCAGGAGTTGTATAAGATAAAGAAAGGCAGAACTAGCCTGGGCGGTGTGGCTCAGTGGTTGAGCATTGACCCATGCACCAAGAGGTTGCTGGTTTGATTCCTAGTCAGGGCACATGCCAGGTTGTGGGCCCGATCCCCAGTGGGGGGCATGCAGGAGGTAGCCAGTCGATGTTCTCTCTCATTGGTGTTTCTATCTATCACTTCCTCTCTCTCTAAAATCAATAAAGGGAAAAAATTTTTTTTTAAAAAGAAAGACAGGAATAGGTGTGAGGTATACAGTTCAGATTGTTATATCTCATTCTCAAAGTCATCAGACCATTCAGACCATGTGTTTCCGTAAGTTACAGTATTTAAATTGGGCCCAGCTATTAATGCTTTTGGCCAAAGCACACTGCAAAGTTGCACAAAAATAAACTATAGTCTTCAGAGTAGTAACATCAGTATTCTAATTGGCATCCCAGATAAATACATTATTTGTTAAAGAACAAGTGGAAGTGTTTTCATGAAAACCACTGTACTTAAATCTTACTTGTTCCAGTAAAATTACATCAGAGTCTAGAAATAGAGCCACATATACATGGCCAATTGATTTTCTGCAAAGGTGCCAAGGCAATTCAATAAGAAAACAGTAATTTTTCAACTAATGGTAGTCCCAACAATTGAACAATTGGGCATCCATATAGGTGATAAAAATGAACCATGACTCAGATCATATATAAACATGGACTCAAAATAGATCTAAGACATAAACATAAGAGCTAAACCTAGAAAATCTAAGTGGCCTTGGATTAGGCAAACTATAAAAGAATTATTTGGTAAGCTGGACTTCATCAAATTTTTCAAAATTTTACTCTTCAAATGACATTGTTAAGGCAATGAAAAGGCAAGAAAAGCACAAAGAATAGTTGCAAAAGATATATCTGACCAAAGACTTGTATCCAGAACACATAAAGAACTCTTGCAACTCAATAATAAAAAATCGAACAACCCAGTTTTTAAAAACAGTTAAATGACATGAGAAGACATTTCATCAAAGAAGATATACAGATGGCAATTAAGCACATGAAAACATTATTGGTAATTAGGGAAATACGAATGAAAACCACAAATCGATACCCCTATATGGTCATTAGAATGGTTGCAATTAAGAGACTGATAATACCAAATGCTGACAAGGCTGTGGAGCAACTGGAACATTAATTCAATGCAAAATAGTGCAGCCACTCGGAAACAGTTTGACAGTTCCTTTAAAAATTAAACATAAAATTACCATATGACCCAGCAATTCCACAAAAGTATAAGTACTTACCACAAAAACAGAAAACGCATTAATTCCTGTAAACAAATGTTTATAACAGCTTTATTCAGAGTCTCCAATAACTGGAAACAACCCAAATGTCTATTAACTGGTGAATGGATAAACTATGGTGTCTTCAACCCCCACCCCCTTGGAATAGTGTTCAGCTGTAAAAGGAACAAACTACTGATTCGTACAACAATGTGGATGAATTATAAATGCATTACATTCAGTTTTAAAAGCCAGACATAAAAGACTATATACTGTAAGATTCTGTGTATACATGATTATTTTTTTTAAAAAGAAAAAAAAAAAAGCTGCCCTGGCCAGTTTGGCTCAGCAGTTAGAGCATTGGCCTCCAGACTGAAGGTTCTCAGGTTTGATTCCAGTCAAGGGCATGTACCTGGATTGCAGGTTTGATCCTCAGCCTGGTCAGGGTCATGCAGAAGGCAACCAATTGATGAGTCTCTCTCACATCAATGTTTCTCTCTCTCTCTCTCCCTCCCTCCCTCCCACTTTATGTAAAGAATCATTGGGAAAATATCCTCAGGTGAGGCTTAACAAAATAAAACAAAACAAAACAGCCAACCACAGTGATAGAAAGGAGATGCGCAGTTGCCAGGTTGCTATGGGCAGAGGTAGGAGACGAACTACAATGGGAGACGAGAGAACTTTTGGAATGATGGAAATGTTTTATGTCGTGATTGCGAGGGTTATATAACTGTACACATCAGTTAAAACTCATCAAATCATACACTTAAAATTGGTGAATTTTATGATACATAAATTATACATTGACAGAGCCGACCTTGGAAAAACATCAGAGTCTACAGTTCAAGGGCAAGTCCATGAAGTAGTCACCAGGAGAATATCAGTGGGGAAGCAAGATTTCAGTTTCGTTTTGCCAGAGGATTCCTCTAAATGTAGGTGAGTGAAAGCAAAACACTGTGCAGAATTTTCATAGTTTTCCTGGTGCCTCCCCCACCCCCAGACCTGTAGCCTGACCATGGCGGCCCTCCCAGCACATGGCCTGAGACTCTCAGTTTCTCTTCTTATTAGAGGGATTTGATCACATGCTCAAAAGGGGTTTTGGTTCTCAACTGCCATGTCAGCATGTACTTTCCAAGCTGCGTTCTCCGTTGGGCATCCCAGACCTACAGGCTTGGTCATCTGTGTATGCTCACACTGACCCTCATCCTTCATGTTCAGGTGACACCTGGCTGAACTTTACACAAGGGCAGTCTTGAAGCAAGAAGGGTTCTCCATGGACCCATCACAGGATGGCACACGTGGAGTAAGAAGGGAAAGCCATTGTCAGGTGCACAGCTCAGATCTCAGCTTCCAGGCAGTAATTGTTCACCCTCGGAAATAGCATGGTACACCCCAAGACTGGGCCTGGCACCTTCCCCTGAATGCTTGTCCCCAGTGGATAGCGCCAGCCCCATGGCCCAGCCACCAGGAGCTGTTGTTGCCTCATTGGAGGTTGTCCCCACAAATGCCCATACCTGGGGAGTCCCCGAGCCGCATGCTTCCTTGAAGGCCCGGCACACCCTGCTGCTCCAACTTCCTTCCTCACCGCTGTGGTGGCCAGGTCCTCCGATTCCACTGAGCAAGCCCCAGGCTGGACAAGGCAGAGAGGCCCACCCAGCTCCTCTGTGCCCCACCCCCACAACAGCCTGTGCAAAGCAAAAGACATCCGAGGTGGGACTTAGTCCTCACAGGACAGTTCCTGCCACCAAGATGCCATACTTAGACGTGAGAGCCAAGTTAGTGGGAAAAGCCCCCAGCAAGGTCAGGCTGGTGTGAGCGGTGACCAGGGAGCCCCTCACCAACAGTGCCACCCTGCCACACCCAAGTGCCCAGAACCTCCTAAAGATGGCACAAGCTACCATGTCACCATGAGACAAAGGCTTAACCACAATCGTCCAGAGGGAGGTGGCGTGGGATGTGCAATCATTTGTATCAAAGGGCCAATGGCTGAGGACACCCTCTCCTGTTTGGATAACGGGTCATCCAAAAGGATGCTTCATATGGAAAGAGCAAAAGCAAAACCCAGAGCCCCAAAATAACATCTCCATTTTTACATTTTGCCTAAATGCCACGTCACAAACTCGAACTGCTGCTCAAGAAAAATAACAGTGGAGTCATGACCAATTTTGCTCAGCGGTTAGAGCATCCGCCCTCAGACCAGTGAGTTGTGGGTTCGATTGCAGTTCATCCCCAGCCCTGATCTGGTTGTTTGGGAGGCAACCGATCGATGTGTCTCTCTCACATCGATGTTTCTCTCTGTCCCTCTCTCTCCCTCTCTCCCCCTCTTTTCCACTCCAACTGATAATAAACAGAAAAATATCCTCGAGTGAGGATTAAAAAATAAAATTACACTTTTTTTAAAAAGCAAAACTTTTTCCATTGGCTCCTCATCCTCCTCACCTCAGCCAATCCTTCATGTTATATCAGGCCTCTGGTGACATTTGGGGCTGGGTCATTCTCTGTGGCCAGGCTGTCCCGGGCATTGTAAGGTGCTGAGCGGCATCCCTGGCCTCAACTCCCTAGATGCCGGCAGCACCCCTTGCTGTTGTGACCAAACATGTCTCCAGATGCTGCCCAATGTCTCTTGGAGTAAGGGGGGTAGAATCGCCCCCAGCTGAGAACCACGATGTTACGTTTCTTCCTTTTGCTTTAGTCTCCTTCCGGTCTCCGCCCCTCTGCTCCCTGTTTCTCCGCTCCCCCTCTCTCTGCTCCCCAAACCACATTGCCCCACTGGCACCGCTCTGAGCCCGCAGACCCCCCACAGGGATCCAGAGGAGAAAGGGTCTCTCAACGATGGCAGAGCCAAGAGCTCTCCCATGTGGGACCACCCCGGGCAGGTCCAGGGAGGCGATGGTGGCTTCTAAAAGGCCTGAGTGAGCCCTGGCTGGTTTGGCTCAGCGGTTAGAATGTCGGGCCGAGGACCAAAGAGTCTTGGATTCGATTCCCATCAAGGGCACGTTCTTTGGTTGTGATTCAGTCCCTGGCGACTGGTCAGGGTCCTGTGGGACACACCCAATCGATATGTCTCTCTCACATCAATGTTTCTCTCCCTCCCCCCCGCCCCGTCTGAAAATAAATTGAAAAATATCCTCGGGTGAGGATTTAAAAAAATAATAATGATAAAATGACTGAGTGAACGCTGGGTGAGCACCAGCCTGGCGAGAAGCAGCCTAGACCGTCTGCCAGGTATCACCCAAGTTTTCTCGAGACCTTTTGGGGACCCTCTGGCTCCAGGATGCCCACCCTTTGCCTGCCAGTGCCCAGGCCCTCCGGGAGGTCTGAAAGGCAATAAAAACCACAGCACAGATATTCCTAGAAAGGGCCTTTCCCAGCCCATCTTCAGTATCAGAGTAGCGGGACTCAAAGGGACCTCCTGTGAAAGGAAACTAAACTAGAAGTGACACTTTCCTTCAGCAGGACCTACCACAGCAGGAAGCTGGGGGAGTCCCTCGGCCTGCCTGAGTCACACGTGTGGCCTATAAAAGGCATCGAGACTATACCTGTCAGGAGAAACCACAGCAAGCCAGAAACTTCATCTTCCACTCTCTTGGCCCCTGGTTTTTCCCCGTTGCTGTCTTCACGGGCAAAGACAGACCAGGCTCGATCACAACCCTAGGCCTGAGTGGAAATAACTTCTGAACTTGTTGAATATCATAGATGGCTGTGTTCTGCTTTCAGCCGACCCACTGCAACCAGAATGTAAGTTTCCTGGGGACTTAGACTTCCACGAACCCCATCTGCCCAGCTCGTGGCGGACACTCGTGCCATCGCATGAACATGATGATGGTGATAGACCTCTGCCTCTGATGTGAAGATTCACCCTGGCCGGTGTGGCTCAGCAGTTAGAGCGTCGGCCCGCGGACCAGAGAGACCCGGGTTCGGTTCCTGCTAAGGGCATGTACCTCGATTGCAGGTTGTCCCCGACCCCAGTTGGGGTCGTGTGGGTGGCAGCCAATCAAGGTGTCTCTCTTACATCAATGTTTCTCTCTCTCTCTCTCTTCCTTCCTCTCTCCCTCCCACTCTATCTAAAGATAAATACAAAAATGTCCTCTGGTGAGGATAAAAAAAAAACTTGTGCATGGTAAGTTCTCTCTGCAGACACAGTCCCTGGGGGGGACCAGGTCTGGGGCCATATCCACCTGCAGCTCTCCTCCTGCCACAAGTTGGGTGAGATCAGATTAAAATTAAGGGCAGCCTTGAAGGAAGAAACATTGCGGTGTACCTGGGTTCTACTGAGAATGTTCTGGATGCTTGGATGTACATAAGCTCCCACACTCCCACCTCTGAATCAGCCACCCTCAAGCCACAGTGGGAGGTCCCACCCACTCTGCAGAAAAGGAAGGGGAACCTGTTCCCACAGTGTTACCCACTCGGCAAACACCGAACCTGGCTACAGGCCACCCTCGGTTTCTCCCATCCTGCGCCCCGAGCTGAACATGACGGAGCACAACATGCAGCTGTGTTGGCCAACCTCCCTTTCCAGGGTGCCCTTGACCTTCAGCAAGCTCCCTGCTGCCCGGGGACCACACCCATTTCTCGGTCCTTTTCTTCTCTCCTCAACAACTGTTTCATACGTTCTCCCCCCCCCCCCCCCCCCCCCGCACCCGCGGCGCCCTTGATCTGGTTCCTATTTCAGGGAGAGGCAACCAGAAGAGAAGGGGCGTGGCCTCTGAGATGAGAGCCGAGGTCTGCTGCAGACGGGGTCGGGGTCTTCGTGCAAGGCCACTTCCCGGCCCCAGGTGCCCTGGCGCCCGTCTCCTCGGCCTGGCACTGCCCACACCACCACGTCACGTGAGGAGGCCACGATGCTTACCTACGGGCGTTACCCAGGACTGGCTGGAAAGGCCCTGGAGTTGGATGGTGTTGGTATTTCTTCCTCTCTCATTGGACAACCTCATGGCCTGTAAATGGATAGGAAGAGATAAAAGGAGAGCATTTTTCTATTTGAGGATAATTCAACCGACATTCCTTTCCGGGCCCCAGGAACATAACTGTGAAGGAGAAAACAAGGAGGGAGGAGACAGAAAAGAGACTGAGAGACAGAGATGAAGATTTGAAGGTGTCCCATTGTTAGCTCGGAAAATGGAGGAAGGGGCCACAAGCCAAGGACTGTAAGTGGCCTTCCAATTCTCCCCTGGCACCTCCGGAAGGGACCAGCCCTGTGACACCTTGACTTTAGCCCGGTGAGACCCACGTCAAACGTGTGACCTACAGAACTGTGAGGTAATAAACGTGTTGTCTCAATGCACTAGGATTGCGACCACTGGCTCCGGCAGCACGAGGACACGGGGCCTCCAGTGCGTTCTGCTCCGGTCCACTCCTGGAATGATGAAAATACTAAAAAATGACAATTAGGTGCGGTCGCACGGCAGCAAGGCAACACATAGCAGGTGCTAAATCAAATGCAAAAATGATAAGCACATTGACAGGCGGGGAGTTCAGCAAGAAGATTCCCAGGCTGCTGAACAGAACATCTAGAACAAAGGCTCTCCTGGCCCACAAACACAAGAGCCATTGATCTGAGCCATCACCTTGTGTCAATTCCATCCAATAGCCCTCCGGAAAAAGATGAAGACTGGGGAACAGTTAAGTGCCTGTGTGTGATGGCTCCCGGCTGAACAAGAGCCCCACCTCGTGCCTCCGGGAAGATTTCGTCGTAGATTCTGTGGGGTACTCACCTTGAGGAGCTCTGTACAGTACACCATTGGGAACAACTTGATGGAACCACGAAAGATTTTACCTTCCTGTGACCTAATCTAGGCCCTAGGCAAGTCCTAAAACACAAAGACGGATAAAACATACTGGATGCCCTCAAACGGCTCACAGTTCGGATTAAACAGAAAATGCTACAGTGTACACATGAAACGTGGCATTCAAAATTGTAGATGCACAAATGAGAAATATTTTATGGCTTGCCCTGGCCGGTGGCTCAGCCGGTTGCAGCATTGTCCCGTGTACCAAAGGTTGTGGGTTCAATTCCTGGTCAGGGCACATTCCTAGGTTGTGGGTTCAATGCCCGGTCAGAGCGCGTACAGCTCTGTGTTTCTCTGTGACACCGATGTTTCTATCTCTCTCCCTTTCTCTCGCTCTAAAATCAATAAACATATCCTCGGGTGAGGAATTAAATAAAAGAGTACAATTAAATAAAAATTAGTAAATAAAAAATAAGACTATAATTCATCCTTAAATTGGGCAACTCTAAAGAACATGGCCAGCCCTGGCCGGTTTGGCTCAGCAGTTAGAGTGTCGGCCTGCAGTCCAGAGAGACCCGGGTTCAGTCCCTGCTAAGGGCATGTACCTCGGTTGCAGCCTGTCCCTGGCCCTGGTTGGGTCGTGTGGGTGGCAGCCACTCGATGTGTCCCTTTCACGTCGATGTTTCTCTCTCTCTCTCTCTCTCCCTCCCACTCTATCTGAACAAAATATCAAAAAATGTCCTCAGGTGAGGATTAAAAATAAATAAATAAATAAATAAATAATAAAGAACATGGCCAGTGGATGGCCATGCCATACGAAATATTACCATGGTCATACTCAATCTTATTGCAAATTACTGTGAAGTATTAAGACAACATAATCTTTGATCCACTAAATCAGACAGGTGAGAGGCCTTACCTCTCAATGTGCCCCCACCCGTGCGTCTGGGTTGTGGAGTGTCCCCTCCCCCCAGGGTCTCTCTGTCCCTACAGGACTCAGGACATGACACGGAGGGAGAGCACCAGCATCTCTCCCCTTCTAAACATTAGTCAAGTTAATTTTCTTTCTAGAGAGCAAAAATATAAATGGAGCCTTAATAGTTTCTTCCTTGACCCTACGGGGCCCCCGGAACCCACTCGGGTGATACAGCTCAGAATCCTCCCATCCTGTGACACCGGAGAAAGGAGACAGACAGTGGCTGCACTGTGGGGTCACTGAGGAATGGACACTGCTCAGCCCAGTCCTGAGAGACAGACGAAGGGTCTCCTTGTTGCTCCTCAGAGTTAGAAGACTGTTGGCGAGTCAGGGATGCTCCTGGGAAATCCATGGGATTCTCAAATGTCCCGTGGATGTTAGAACAGCACGAGCCATGGGAAAGAACAAAATCGGGGGTTCTGGGTTCAAGTTCTGCCTCTGCCAGGCTCTGGCCACAGCATGTAGCAAGATTATTAGAATAAGGACCCTCTTTCTTAAATCGAGCTTCCTGCATTCTTCCCCCTTACTCATGTGGCTTTGCTGCTCCTCCCATCAAGAAGTAGAGTCTGCCCTGGCCGGTTTGGCTCAGTGGTACAGCGTTGGCCTGCGATCCAGAGAGACCCAGGTTCGGTTCCCACTAAGGGCGCGTGCCTCGGTTGCAGTTTGTCCCCGGCCCTGTTTGGGTTGTGCGGGTGGCAGCCACTCGATGTGTCCCTTTCGTGTCGATGTTTCTCTCTCTCTTTCTCTTTCTCTCTCTCCCACTCTGAACAAAAAATGGAAGAATGTCCTCAGGTGAGGATAAAAAAAAAAAAAGTAGAGTCTGTTTCCTCAATTCCTACCTCTGGGAGAGTCCCGTCGTGACACGCTTTGACCTACAGAATGGAACAGAAGTGATTTGAGACTTCCAAGCCGAGACAGCTCCTACTTTGACCCTCTTGGGACACTCTCTCCATGCGTGGTTTGAAGATGCCCAAGATGAAAGGATTCTCTGTTGGGTGCTGCCACATTAGTAAGCCCAGGTAAGACCAGCTGAAGAATCTCCCCGTAGACCCGCAGAATCGTGAGGAATAACAAGTCATCACTGTTCTAAGCCGCTGAGTCTGTGGGTAGTTTGTTATGCAGCAGTGCCGACTAATACATCACTCTAGTCCATCTGTTCCTCTCCTGTGCATCTGTTTCCTCATCTAAAACATGAGTTTGAACTAGATGGTCTCTTGGCCTCTTACACTCGGAAGCTACAGTAATAAAACAGTGATAAAAATGTCAGGTCAAGCTGCAGCGGCTGAGTTAAGATGGGTCAAAGTCAAAGTGGTGGTCATGGTCCTGGAGGTGGCAAGAAGGATGACGAGGACAGAGAAAGAAATACGAACCTCCCGTACCAACTAGAGTGGGGAAAAGAAGAAAGCAAAGGGACCAGAGGCTGCCAGCAGACTGGTGACACCCCACACTCAGTGCTGGTTAAAATGACTGACGTCAGCCCTGGTTGGTTTGGCTCAGCAATTAGAGCGTCGGCCTGCGGTCCAGAGAGACCCGGGTTTGGTTCCCGCTAAGGGCACGTACCTCAGTTGTAGTTTGTCCCTGGCCCTGGTTGGTCGTGCGGGTGGCAGCCACTCGATGTGTCCCTTTCACGTCGATGTTTCTCTCTCTCTCCCTCCCACTCTGTCTGAACAAAAAAAAAAATGAAAAAATGTGCTCAGGTGAGGATAAAAAAAAAAAATGACTGACGTTAGAGAGAATTAAAGACTGACTTCTCTCAGAGGAAGAATTCCTTGCATATCAGGAACCAATGAAGCCTCTAGAATAAAAGCAACAAGAGTTATTTGCAAAATAGGTTCCTAGCTTTTGAAATCAGTAGAGTTTTTATCCAAACTCTCAGAATGAAATAATGGCAAAGTCAAAAATGATTCATTCAACTTTGGAGTCCAAAAATCAAAGGTGGATGATCAGAGGGGGACCCCAATGTTAGTAGAAAGCTTGGAAGTCATCATTGATGACAGTCACGCCATGGTGTCTACATCCGTGGGCTCAGAACACTATGTCAGCTTTCTTTCATTTGTGGACGAGGACCTACTGGGACCAGGCTGCTCTGTCTTGCTCAGCCACGAGGTGCATGCCGTGATAGGGGTGCTGATGGATGACACGGATCCCTGGTCAGTGATGAAGGTGGAAAAGGCCCCACTGGAGACCTGTGGTGACACTGGGGGGTTGGACAACCAAATCCAGGAAATTAAGGAATCTGTGGAACTTCCTCTCACTCATCCTGAATATTATGAAGAGATGGGTATGAAGCCCCCTAAGGGGGTCATTCTCTATAGTCTTTCTGGTGCAGGTCAAACTTATTAGCTGAAGCAGCAGCAAACCAAACCTCAGTCACGTTTTTGAGTGTGGTTGGCTCTGAACTTATTCAGAAGTTCCTAGGTGATGGGGCCAAACTCATTTAGGAATTGTTTTTTTATTTATTTATTTATTTATTTATTTTTTATCCTCACCCAAGGACACTTTTCCATTTTTTGTTCAGATAGAGTGAGAAGGAGAGAGAGGAAGCGAGAGAGAGAGAAACATCGACGTGAAAGGGACACATCGAGTGGTTGCCTCCTGCACGACCTAACCAGGGCCGGGGACAAACTGCAACCAAGGCATGTGCCCTTAGCGGGAACCGAACCCGGGTCTCTCTGGACCACAGGCCAATGCTCTAACCACTGAGCAAACCAGCCAGGGCAGGAATTGTTTTGAGTTGCTGAAGAACATGCAGTGTCCATCATGTTTATTGAGGAAATTGATGCCATTGGAACAAAAAAAAGATACGACTCAAATTCCGGTGGCGGGAGAGAAATTCGGAGAAGAGTGTTGAACTGTTGAACCAGTCAGATGGATTTGATTCCAGGGGAGACATAAAAGTTATCATGGCCACAAACTGAATAGAAACTTTGGATCCAGCACTTATCAGACCAGGACTTATTGACAGGAAGATGGAGTCCCGCCTGCTCGATCCACACAAGCAGAGCGACACTGGCTGGTGACGTGACATGGGCAACTTGATCGTCGTGGCTGAAGATGTCCTCTCCGGTGCTGGCATCAAGGCAAACTGTACAGAAGCTGGTGGACGGCCTTGAGAGAACACAGCACGAAAGCAACAAGTGAAGAACAAATTATCAGCTAAAGAAGCTGGTTATCAGAAAGCTGCTCCAAAAAAAAAAAAATTCTAAAGAAAATGATCTGTATCAAACACAAGAAGGCACCCCTGAGGGGGCTCGATCCAGCAAAGTAGAGTTGCCTTCAAGGAAATGGTTGGGAGTGCCCGTGGAGGGAGGAGATTGGGGAAGTTGCCCAGGGGAGCCCCGTGCCAGTTGACCTTCATTAGCTACACGTTCCCTACACTGTGTATTTCCTGAGCACCACGTGTAGGGTGATGCCTGTGCAGTGCTCTCTTCCCAATAAAGCATGCACTTTCTCAAAAACAGGAAAAAAAAAAAAAAAAATGATGCCAGGTCAAAGACAGCAGGTGCTCAGGAATGAGCAGCGCCTCCTTGTGGCTGGAGTCTGTCCCATTCCAAAGATGCTGCTGAGCAGGGCAGCAGGTCTACTCCAGCTGCGCTCACAGAAGCGTGGGCTGTGGCACCAGACAGGTGAGCTCGGACAAGAGGACATGTCCTGCCTCCCCCTACCAGCTGTGTGCTCTTACTTGAAAGTCCCGAGCCTGTCTTTCATTGCAAACCGCAGCTGTAAATAATTACCTCAAGGAGCTGTTGTGAAGACTCAAGGAGCTAGGCGAAGTAACTGGAGCCTAGTGAGCAGTTACAATCTGCATATGTCAACGCAAAGGTGCTTGGAGGTGGTCGCTTCCAGCCATAAAGAGGAAGAATGATGATGGGAAGCAGAGGACAAGAAGTCAGGTTACTTTTGTTACCTGCAGCCCTCAGAACTCTCCTTAGTCCCAGCAACCTCCTCGCCCCTGTCTCAGTGTCGTCCTCACATCCTGCAGTGAGCTGCCTCTGTAGCCAGTCAGTCGTCCCTCCCCCTCGGTGGAGGGCGGGGTGTTGCTTTTGTTCTTGTTGTGGTGGTGGTTGAGTTAAGTTTGCTGGGGGAAAGTGCATTGTTGTTGTTGTGTGTTTACTGGGGAAAGTGCATTTGGCCAAAAGAAATGGTGAGTGGAGCCTGCTGCAAGAGAGATAGGTTTGTTGTTGAAACACAAAGCATGTGAAAGTGCCCTTAAAATAAATGTGATTCAGCCCTGGCCGGCTTGCTCAATGGTTAGAGCATCAGCCTGCGGTCCAGAGAGACTCGGGTTTGGTTCCCGCTAAAGGGCATGTACCTCGGTTGCAGTTTGTCCCCGGCCCTGGTTGGTCGTGCAGGAGGCAGCCACTCGATGTGTCCCTTCACATCGATGTTTCTCTCTCTCTCTCTTCCTCTCTCTCCCTCCTGCTCTATCTGAACAAAAAATGGAAAAATGTCCTCGGGTGAGGATTAAAAAAATAAAAAAACAATAAAATAAATGTGATTCATTACCTACCACCTGCATTCTAAATAGACAATCCAAAGTCTTCCCTTCGTGTTGGCATCATCGTGTCCAGTCAGCCCTTTGTCCAGGCGCGAGCCGTGTGGCAGCCCAGTGGAAGGACGGCTGCCGCCCCGTTCACCTAGCACACAGTACGCAGGCCCAGTTACCTGTGTGCCCCGAAGATTAAATTTTACTTCAAACGTAAAAAGAAAAAAAGTCAGGTGATTTTGATCATGGCTGCTACTTACATGATTAGTTCTTTTAAGTGCAGAAGGGCTTGAGGAAAGGCAGATGGGGAGGTTGGAAGGGAACCCTCCCTTGCTTTATAGGGATGAAAGCAAACCTTATAGTAAGTCGCTATGCAAGATGCCAAGGTTGGTTGCACATTGCTCGGGCCATATACCAACAGTTGGCCTCCCCATCTAAGCAGAGGGGACTTTTATTTACTCATTTATTTTATTTTCTTTATTGAATTTTAGAGAGAGTGAGAGATAGAAACATCGATGAGAGAGAACATCGACTGGCGGCCTCCTGCACGCCCCCCACTGGGGATCTGGCCCACAACCTGGGCATGTGCCCTGACCAGGAATCAAGCCGGCGACCTCTTGGTGCCTGGGCCAGCGCTCAACCACTGAGCCACACTGGCCAGGCCAGATGGGCACTTTTAAGAGCAGCAGTCCCGGGTCACTTTACCTCCCAGTAGTTGGGTCATTCTATTTTTTCCTAGTCCTTCTCTAAACTCTTAACTTCCCCATTGCAGAATCTCATCGAGTTGACCCCTGACTGCAGGCTGATTTCCAGAAGTGTTTAGACGCTCTGTTCTAAAAGGCTCTTTCTTTAAAGTAAATATGTAATGACCCCCTGGATTCTTACCTTTCCTGTCTGCATGAGGGCATACAGACAGCATTCGACTCCCGAATGATAGCCATCCTTGGGGACATGAAGTCTCGATCTCTCCGCCTAAATGGATGCATGTTGTGAAATCCAGAGTGTAGAGGGATGTTCAGAAAATAGCTTCTTGAACGGGGCTTCCTTCCTGTGGCCAGTTTCATGCAGACATGTCACAATTGCAAGGGGGAAAATGAAAGGTTAAAAAAATACACTGGATTTGCTGAAAAAGTTATTTCTCGTAAAAGCTTCTCCCTTCCACTTAGGAAGACATGAACAAGCAGATTCCCTTCGGTTTCCTGGCTGTGTCAAGGTAAAGAAAACCTCAGTTCAGCAAGGGTTCGGTGCCTAAGCCAGCAGCCCTCTGCCCAGCTGGGGGGCGAAAATAGCATCGGTGGTGGGTCAGACCGCACCCAGGCCTCACCGCTGACTCCACGCACGGCCCGTCCATTAGGTTCTGTTGGAACACTTCTCGTGACCTTGAGAAACAGGAGTGGGTTGGGGGGCTCGGTGAAAAGGTGAAGCGATTAATAACAAGTATAACTTGGTAGTTACAAAATACTCACAGACCATCAAGTACAGCATAGGGAATACAGTCAACAACATTGTAATAACTGTGTATGGTGTCGGTGGGTACTGGAACACTTTGTGAGGTACATGATTGTCTAACCACTACCCCGTATACCTGAAACTAATACAGAATAATACTGAATGTAAAATGTAACTGAAAAATAAATTTTTTAAAAAACGCAATGAGCTACAATGATGTATATATAGCCTATAACCCACAGTTCGCATCTAATATACATCTAATAGAAACACAAAGTCCAGCCCTGGCCTCTTTGGCTCTGCAGTTAGAGCGTCGGCCCACAGACCAGAGAGCCCCGAGTTCGGTTCCCCCTAAGGGCAGGTACCTCGGTTGCAGTTTGTCCCCGGCCCCGGTTGGGGTTGTGTGGCTGGCAACCAGTCGATGTGCCTCTCTCACATCAATGTTTCTCTCTCTCTCTTCCTTCCTCTCTCCCTCCCGCTCTATCTGAAGATAAATGCAAAAATGTCCTCGGGTGAGGATAAAAAAGAAACACAAAGTCCAGAATACATATAATTTATATAATTAAGTATATATAACATATATAGAATGGCAGCATTGTTTGTAATTTCCAAAAACCAGGGGGAAAAACAAGTGTCCATCAACATTGGAACAGATACATCAGTTGTGGTATATTCACACAAAGGACCAATACACAGCAATGAAGAGGAGCAGCCCAGGACTATACACATGAATGAATCTTTAATAAAATATTGGAAGAAAGGATCCCGCCCTGGCCTGTTTGGCTCAGCAGTTGGAGCGTCGGCCTGCGGTCCAGAGAGACCCGGGTTTGGTTCCCTCTAAGGGCACGTACCTCAGTTGCAGTTTGTCCCCGGCCCTGGTTGGTCGTGCGGGTGGCAGCCACTCGATGTGTCCCTTTCACGTCGATGTTTCTCTCTCTCTCTCTCTCTCTCTCTCTCTCTCTCTCTCTCCCTCTCTCTCTCTCTCTTCCTCTCTCCCTCCCTCCCACTCTATCTGAACAAAAAATGGAAACAAAAAATGTCCTCAGGTGAGGATAAAAAATAAATAAATAAATTTAAAAAAAGAAAGGATCCAGTCCTATCCACCCCAAAAGTAACAATATCAATCTGAAAACAAAACTGAACTGTGAGGTTTAGGGGCACACACGGGCAGTTGATGTGAAGACAAAGTCAGGAACTGAGAGCCATTCCACTTTGACCTCACTGAAATCCTTTGAGGTGGGAATTCTTAATGTCCCTGTTCTGCAGACAGGGGCTGTGGCACTCAGAGAGGTTGAGTGACTTATCCAAGACCATTACCAGTGGAGGATGTAACTAGAACTTGAACTCGCCTCTCCTGTAGCCAAACCCCACTTTGCTTCCCAATAAACCACTCCTACAGCGATGATCCCATATTGTGGGGCTGAGGAGCAGAGAGGGAGCACAGGATCCCCCCTGAGAGGAGAGGAAACGAGGTAGCAGGTGTAGACCACGCCTTCTGGGAATAGGGCAACCACAGGCACGAGAGCACAGTGCTGAGTGGAGAAAGGATGGAACAGGTAATTTCACAGAAGAGACCTACATGCGTGTGAATGACAAGGACACATGTGACCAGGTACTGTGAGGAGGCACTTGACACACATTGTTCTTTTATGCCTCAACAGAGCCTGGTGCACAGGATTGCTGCCCTTCCTCCCTTTTATAGTTGAAGAGTCAGAGGTCCTAAGTGGCACACAAGTCCCCAGGTGCAATAAGGCAAGAGTTTAAGGGCACAGGCTCTCAGGTCAGGTGGACCTGGCTTTTAACCTGGCTCTGATTCCCAGCTCCAGTTCCCATGTGTAAAATAGGATAGCACTCGCAACCTCACAGACACCTGTTACATGCTCACTTGTGTTAGCTATTATTACTCCTACCACTGTTATGAAATCATAAGAACTAGCACTTGCATAAAAATGATGGCTTATGTCTATCGAGCACTTTACATGTGTCAGATACTTTGTTCAAGTTTTGTAGGTGAGCACCTGTATTTTTTTTCCTGTATTGATTTTAGAGAGAGAGGAAGTGAGAGGGAGAGAGACAGAGAAACACTGATGAGCAAGAACATCAATTGGCCGCCCCCTGCATTCCCCTCACTGGGGATCAGGCCCACTACCTGGGCATGTGTCCTGACTGGGAATTGAGCCGGCGACCTTTTGGTGCGTGGGTCGACACTCAACCACTGAGCCACACCAGCCGGATGAACCTGTATTTGTTTAATCCAATTCAAGCACCATTTTCACTATATTATGTCACTTTGTTTGGAAGAAACAGTCTGTTGAAAGGAATAAATCAAAGATGCTTAAAAATAAGGGGCTCTCACCCTGGCCGGTTTGGTTCAGCGGTTAGAACGTCGGCCTGCGGACCTGAGAGACCCGGGTTCGGTTCCCGCTAAGGGCAGGTACCTCGGTTGCAGTTTGTCCCCAGCCCTGGTCGGTTGTGCGGGTGGCAGCCTCTTGATGTGTTCCTTTCACGTCAATGTTTCTCTCTCTCTCTCTCTCTCTGTTCCTCTCTCTCCCTCCCATTCTACCTGAACAAAAAATGGAAAAATGTCCTCGGGTGAGGATAAAAAATAATAATAATAAGGGGCTCTCCCTGGCCAGTTTGCTCAGCAGTTAGAGTGTTGACCCTCAGACCAAAGTGTCTCGGGTTAGACTCCAGTCAAGGGGACGCACCTCGGTTGCAGTTTGGTCCCCGGCCCTGGTTGGGGTCGTGCGGGAGGCCGCCCATCGGTGTGTCTCTCTCACATCGATGTTTCTCTCTCTTGATCCCCCTCCCACTCTATCTGAAAATAAATGGAAAAATATCCTCAGGTGAGGATTTTTAAAAATAAAATAAGTAAGGGGCTGGCTGAGGGCGCAAAGGCAGGAGAAGGGCTGCGGGGCCATCGGGTGCAGCCAAGATCTGCTCCCTGGGAATGGAGAGACACCCAAGGACCGTGCCGTGTGCAGCAGAAACCCAGGGCATCATTACTCCACCTCAATGTCCACCGAGAGCTTACTGGCCACCAAGCACTGTTCTGGGTGCTGAGCAAACAAAAGAAACACTTTATTAAAATTGCCAACATTTTTCATACATTATTTCCGCACCACAACTCTGCGAGATAGGTTAAAGTGACCCATTTTACAGATGAGAAAAACTAAAACCGAGAGACATTAAGTAGCTTGCCCAAGTTCACCAAACCATGAGTAGGAAATGGTGGAGCCAGGTCTGCATCTGCCTGAGCTGTCTCATAACACCATATTTCTTAACCTCTGAGACACAGCACGGGATGAGAGCTAGCGCCAGGCCCAAGCTGAGAAAGGTCTGGAATGTTCTTTCATGATATATCAAAGCATGGTGTGCCCTCCCTACCCCTGAACCTTGCTGGGGATGCAGAAGCTGTGCCCCAAAGAGAACCAGCAGGTTTTGTGTATGAGGTGGTAACAACTGGGGGTCCGTCCTCATGACCTAGATGCCCCCATGGACCTTCCATTCCCCTCGCTTGATCAAATAGCTGTCCGTCGACCCTCTCTTATCCGTCCATGCATCCATTACAAAGTAGGATGCCAACAGCAGTACCCTTGACCTAATACTTCAGTATGCTTATTAACCTGTGCTTACCATTTGTTTGTAGTTTTTTCTCTTAATGTGAAATTTACAAACGATGAAATGCATACATTTTCCTTATATGCTTGTTGAGTTTTTTGTTTGTTTGTTTGTTTGTTTTTATCCTCACCCGAGGACATTTTTCCATTTTTTGTTCAGATAGAGCGGGAGGGAGAGAGAGGAAGAGAGAGAGAGAGAAACATCGACGTGAATGGGACACATCGAGTGGCTGCCACCCGCACGACCAACCAGGGCCGGGGACAAACTGCAACCAATGTACGTGCCCTTAGCAGGATCCGAACCCGGGTCTCTCTGTACTGCAGGCTGACGCTCCAACCGCTGAGCCAAAACGGCCAGGGCTGCTTGTTGAGTTTTGACAAATGCACACACCTGTGTGACCCAAACACCCTGGCCGGGTGGCTCGGTCAGCTGGAGTGTCGTCCCACGCCCTGAACGGTGGTGAGTTCGATTCCCAGTCCGAGCATGTAACTAGGTTACAGATTCTATCCCAGGTCAGGGCCACCAATTGATATTTCTTTGTCACATCAATGTTTCTCTCTCTCTCTCTCTCTCTCTCTCTCTCTCTCTCTCTCTTTCTCTCCCCCCTCTCTCGCTCCTTTCCTCTCTGTCTAAAATCAATAAAAACATATCCTCGGGTGAGGATTAAAAAAAGAAAGAAAAAAGTCAGCATAAGCGGGAAATGCCCAGCCCCCAGCCCACGTGGCCGGCCCACAGAGCCCCTCCTCGGGGCCTGCTTTCCCCTCTCACGGCAAGAACCTGCCAGCCCAGCTCCCTTGGATGCCCTTCCTGTCCTCCTCTGCGTCCCGAGCCGCACACCCCATCTTCCTGCCCCCTGGCTCCCCTCCAAACCTCGGAGTCAGGCCGCTTCTTTGCCCTAAGAGCGTCCTCTAGGCCCCCAACAGATGCTTTGCTTTTCCCCTTCACGCTGCTTTTCTGGACACGCAGCTGTCCAGGTTCCCTTGGGCTGTCCGTGAAGCCTGCAGATCTTGTGCGGGCTGTAGAGTCGTGGCTGTCAGAGCTCAGACACACCTGAGAGATCACCCACTCTGGCTTGGGTCTTCTCGTGTGTCGCTCCTGTGACCCGGAACGTTCTCCCCACCCCGCTCGCAAGGTGGCGCTCAACTCGAATCAGCAGGCAGATTGTGACCGCTGAATCTGAAGGCGGTCCCCTGTCCTCTCTCAGAGGACCCTGCTCTGGGGCCCCTGCAACCATGGCGAGGAGGCAGGACTGCTTGGCAGGTCTAGACACCGGGACCTTGCACATCCCCTTTGGCGGGATCCTCAAATCGGGGTCAGATTCTTGAAGTCTGGTCTGAAGCTGCCCAGACGGAGACTCGAGGGCCCAGGCAGTTGGAGTGACAGGCACGGGTTCGAGCTCCTACTTTAGCAGGTAAAATGGGCACCTGAAGTCCTCCCGAATTAGCTGCTAGTCTGCCTGAAACCTTGGGTTTGGGGTCCTTTGGAACACGTCTTACTTCCGCTGACACATGCCAAGCTCCGTGAGGGTGTCATTTTACATCTGCTTGTTTTCGTGATGCCGACAGTGTGTGGCCCAG
The DNA here is from genome assembly GCF_014108415.1 of Molossus molossus. NCBI lineage: Eukaryota > Metazoa > Chordata > Mammalia > Chiroptera > Molossidae > Molossus > Molossus molossus. Next base: position 20,622,424 of record NW_023425357.1, read on the forward strand.
CACATCTTGCCCGTAGACGGGTTTCCATAAATATTTGTGCAAGGACGGGGAGGCGGGGACAGGGAGAGCCAGCGAGCAGCCTGGAAGGAAAACCACGGAAGACCGAGATCTCCTTCGTAGAGAGTGTTTGTCTTGCCCATGTGTAAATATGGGAGTTCTAAGATATACACTGTTTTTGTTTGTTTGTGTTTTTTTTTTTCTTGATAGTAAGTCTGAGGAGGAGGCCTTGGGGGACAAAAAGAAAGAGGGGCCATGGAGCTGCAGTGAGCACTGAGGTCCAGGCGAACCCCCTAAAGGGACACGTTCACCAACGACGACCTTGGCGTATAGAGCCCCCTGTGGGTTGAAAAGGGGTGTCCTGTGTTGAATATGCCCGAAGAATATGCAAGAACTTGGCCAGGCCTGGAGAGGAAGCCCATGCTCCCTCGTAAATCAGCTCTGCGTGAGCAAAGTCTTCTTCTAGCAAGTGCGGACCCCTGGACGCGTTGTCCTGGGACCACTGACCGCGACCTCTCCTGACCAAGGAGGGCCACTGAAACATGCACAGGGTTTATGTTTAAGGTAAACCCTTTGCGGCGGAATGAGACCTGCCCCCAAATTCTCTGGTCAGCGCTCTGACTTCAAGAAGTGGGAACTTTCTGGAAGCCACACCGCACGGGGAATGTTCAGCCTGTCAGATGAGGTCAGTAGCGAGACACAAGCTGGCTACACAACCCAGAGCTCCAGCCTCGCCATCAATCTCTCCTGCACCACAGAGGAGCTAAACTCCATGTGACCTTCAGAAACCCACAGGCGCATAAACAGTGTGAGATAACACAGCCCGAGATATCCGCTCCGAAGGGGAGAAGCGGCTGAGAACCTCAGAGAGGGAAGTGGCCAGGTCGCCGAAATGGAGCACGCCAGTCCCTCGGTCCCCGTTCCTCCCAACAGCTGCCTTTTTGCTATTTTATTAGAGCAAACGTCTTCTTGGCTCCAGAAATGTATGCGGGAAGAGTGCAGTGAAGGGGTCAAAGTAATAACACTCAGGAGCAGCAGGCAGACGCGGGGTGTGGCGGCACCACGGGGACCCGCATGCGTGGCGCACACGCTGTCTTACTGCCGGCTGTCAGCAGCCTGAGATTAAGGAATAGACGTGTCCACAACCGGGAAAACTAAAGGGAGCGAGATTCAGCGTGGAAACCAGCTGATTTATTCAATATCTGGAATGATGTATTTCCGGTTGCAAAAGCCCAGAGTTGAAACATTAAAACCAATGACAGAACCGGTCCTTGCCCTGGGGGATCTGACTGGAGATAAAGTGGCAGCGTGTCTTACGTGTGTGATGAAAGTGACGAAAATTCAAAGCGAACGTGGCAGCATATGAAAGAGGGAGCTGGGGTGCTGGGGTCACACGTGGATGTTTCTGTTATGAGGACTTCGGGAGCCAAAAATAAGTCATGGGGAGGGTGATGGGAGAGGCGCTGGGATTCTGCAGAGCTGTTTGGGAAGTTCCCAATGCCAAACCCCTGGTCATGGCAAGGCCAAAGGGGGAGGAGAGGGAATCAGGACAGTGTCGCCGTGGAGAAAAGAGTTACTGCAGCAGGCCTGAGCCCTCGGTGGACGTCTGGGAACTTGGATTTCGGGGGGTCCCACCACTCGCAGGACTGATCAGAGTGGCCCCCTGTGCCTAAACCGTCTGTTCAAACAGAGTGATCGGTGCTGAGCACCTGCTTCCCTCCTGGGAGTCTGGGATGCGGCTACATGCTGGCAGAGGGTGCTCACATGACCGGCCCCCAATAAAACCCCGGGCACTGGGTCCCTACAGAGCTTCCCTGGTGGACAGCACCCCACACATGCTGTCACCGCCTGTTGCTGGGGGGGTTCAGCACGTCCTGTGTGACTCCCCCGGGGGTCTCTGGGAGCTGGTGCCTGATTCCACCTTGGCAAAGCTAGACCAGAAACCCAGGTCAGCCTCATGTTTTATCCATCGACCACTCCCCTGGAAGGTGGAGGATGGGCATCTAGGCGAGAACAGTGAAGAAGGGAACAGCACTTTAAAAAATCCAGCCACACGTGGGCCAGTTAGAGGCCACATACAAGTAATGACAAGCAGGGTGATGCGTTTCCACAGGGATGCTTAAAACCAAACCGAAAAGTACAACAAGCCATGCTCTGCTTTTTTTTTTTTCCCCATAAATATTTTTTTTTAATTTTGTTTTTTATTGATTTTAGAGAGAGGAAGGGAGAAGGAGAGCGAGATAGAAGCATTGATGAGAGAGAACGCTGACTGGCCGCCTCCTGCATGCCCCCCACTGGGGATCTGGCCCACAAGCTGGGCATGTACCCTGACCAGGAATTGAACCGGCGACCTCTTGGTGCAGGGGTTGATGCTCAACCAGTGAGCCACACCGGCTGGGCCATGCTCTGCTTTCTGATGGAACTTCCAAAATGAATGTGTTCTAAGTGTAAGCGCTATTGATTACCAAAATAAAAAAATAAAATCAGGACTCAGTTTCCCTCTTTGTTGTGGGTTGAATTGTGTCTCCTGAAAAGATACATTGAATCTAACCCCGGTACCTGTGAATGTGACCTTGTTTGGAAATAGGGTCTTCGCAGATGTAACCAAGTTAAGAGGAAGTCAGGCTGGATTCGAGTGGCCCTGAGTCCAATGACTCGTGCTCTAGGAAGGAGAAGGTGGTTTGGACTCAGACGCAAGGAGAAGGCCATGTGATGGTGGAGACAGAGGTTGGAGTCACACAACTACAAGCCAAGGAAAACAAAGACTGCAGCAGCCACCAGAGGTAAGAAAAAGGCAAGGAAGGCTCCTCCCCTCAAGCCGGGGGGGGGGGTCCCCCCCTTAGTTTCAGACTTGTGGCTGCCACCGCTGGGAGAGACCGCATCTCTGTCTGAAGTCGTCCAGCCCGCAGCACCGCGTCGCTGCAGCCCGAGGCAGCTCACAGCCAACCTAAGTCGGGGTGGAGAGTGTATAAGCAAAATGCATCTTGCCTCGTCCAATGTAAGATCAAAAGCTTTATCCATCCTGGAGGTATTTCAGAAAGACTCCATGAAACTGCTCATCTGTGTAGAAAACAACCAATTGACTTTAGTACACCGAATGGCACGAGTCACAGTCTTAAAGGCATCGAGCTATCCATCAGGCACGTCTGCTCCGGAGGGGAGCTTCGCGAAGGAGGGCTGACTCAGGGCCAGTCTGAAAAGGTGGTGGCAGGATGTCCTTCCCTGGCAGGTGGGTTTGTTCTCTGTCGTCAGAGGTCGGGGGTGGGGAGTGGCTATAAATACCCAGGCTTCCTGCCACCAGGAGGGAGTAACCACATGGGGCTGTTCATGCATGGGGAACATATTTTTAAATTCTGTGTGTTGCTGGGCAGGTGTGGCTCAGTGGATTGAGCGTCGTCTCGGACTGAGAGGTCCAGGTTCAATTCCCGGTCAGGGCACATACCTGGGTTGCAGGCTCCATCCCCAGTAGGGGGCGTGCAGGAGGCAGCCAGGGGATGTTTCTCTCTCACATTGATGTTTCTCTCTCTCTCTTTCCCTTCCTCTCTCTCTAAAAATTCAATAAAAACTTCTTTTTTAATTCTGTGTGTTAGAATTGAAAGAACAAAGTCTTTACCACCAAACCTAAGGTGATTAAAAGTTCAAAGGCAGACTTTGGAATATTAATACCACAGAGAAGTTTTTAAATCACAGACATGCCCAAGAGTACCCAAAAGCACAAGACAGGGTCCCTGGCCCAGGCAAGCTGGAGATGGGGACACATGGAGGTGGGAATGGACAAGTGGATGGATGAATCACAACCTGATTTGGGGGCATGGGTGATGGCCATGAAGATGAGGGGTTACCCTAACTGTTATCACAAGGAAGAATTCTGATTCCAAAGGCCCTGTGGGGACATGATGTGGGGACATGATGTGAGGACACTAGGTCTCCCCAGTGGTTCTGGATTATCCAACAGGCAGAGGACACTGCTGGGTGTGTGTGCAGGTGTTGACCTTTACCTGGGCGTGGCCTGTCTCCTGGACCCTGGGAGGATTCAGGGAGCACTGCAGGCCTACCAAAGCTCCTGGTAGGTTCCCACACTCCAAAAACCATAGCATAGAGGCTGCCTGCCCTCTCTCCCTGGGGATCCTGGGGATCAGACGGAACTGAGTCCTTGGCTCGGCCCTGACTAGCGTATGGACATGGCTCATGATCTCTGGGGTCTACATTACCAGGTGGCTGGAGGTGACCATGCCCCAGGCTGGGGAACATCTACAAATGGATTTAAACATAGAATGCCTTTGTGGGGAGAATGGCAAGAAGTCTTGCCCGCGGGACTTAGGACTATTTCTGGCTTCCAACTTGTTGGTAAGAAGAATTGTCCCTGAGTCACACATGCAAGGAGCTTTGGGGTTTGACTTTCCTCAGATGTGACTGTCCCTATGGTCGCCCTGAGTTTTAGAAGTGGGCTCTGTCTGCAGGCCAGAATGGGAGGGCACAGAAAGACTTCGCTGAAAGGTGTCCCTCCTCTCCCCCGACGCCGCCACTCCGGCTCTGCATCCGGATCCTTGCACGCGGCACGCAGACCTTAGTAGGTGCTCCTCCTGGGAGCGCGGGTGTGAAAGGCCAGCTCGTGTGCTTCCCGGGACGCCCTGTGTGTGACCCAGCTCTGTGTGCAGAGCTAAGGAGACCGGCACCAGCGGGCACGTTCTGGAGTTGGGGAGGGTAGTGTCCCGTGTGGGGAGGGTAAAAGGCAGAGCAGGGGAGGGAGAAGGTCTTGAGAGGGGCCTTCAAAGGGATGGCGGACTGAGTCAATGTTTCAGCTCCAACTAGTGAGAGGGAGTTTATGCCCTTTGTCCCATTTGGTCCCCCCAGAGACCCTCTGCCATAGATTGTACCGGCCAACTTTATAGCGGAGGCTCAGGGGGGCTGAGAAGTTGGTGACAGCACCCAGCTCAGGTCGGGCAGCCCTCGAACCCCCGCCTTCCGCTGCACCACACAGCCTGTGAGAGCCGATGCTCACAGGCCACACTGGCTTGCACCTGTGTGCCCCCGGCTGGGACAGGCGCTGGCGCACACAGCCACGTTCCCAGCCGCCCGCCAGCCACAGGAGAGGCACCGGCCCGCGGCCAGGCTTCCAGCTGGGTCGCCAGCAGCAGCCCTGGGAATGGAGGGCTGATGGGGAACTGAAAGACAGCAGCCGACCCAGCTGGACGAGGAGCCATTTCTCAGGGACTCGGGCTGGTGTTTAAAACCACACTGGTGTTTATGTTTTGTTCATCGATCATTTCTGGACTACCATCTGCCTTCTTTGGTGTCGGTGCACCCACCTGCCTTGTCCCCGGGGTTCACACAGATCCTGGCCAACAGCACCCGGGTGAACCAGCTCGCTGGAGCCAGGGTTCGCCGGCACCGAGAGGGAGACGAGCCCACGGACGGCTGTTGTCAGGAAGGGCAGAGGAAGGACAGAGGGGCTTCAGGGCCTATGCGGGCACTGTGCCCAGAACAGGAACAGGAACCCCACTCAGCTCCGCACCCGCTGAGTCTCACAAGTGCCCTGAGCGCTGGGCACAGGGCCTCGCCCGGGCCGCCTGATGCTCACTGCTGGACGCGCCGGGCCCTGCCATGGAGCCGGCCCTGAGGTGTTCACTGAATAGCATTGCCCCTCTCTTCTGGGACTTCCATCCATGCCGCCCCCTCGCAGTCACTGAGGGGCCATCTTCCCCGCTCGGTTCTCAGGGGTGCACTCAACACCGCGCCCACAACTTTCTGACGTCTCCGCACATACCTGGTCCACTCCGGTTACGGCATTCTTTGTTTTTTTCAAAAAATTTTTTTCTTTATTGATTTTAGAGAAAGAGAGGAAGGGAGAGGGAGAGAGATGGAAACATCGATGAGAGAGAACATCTATTGGCCGCCTCCTGCATGCTCCCCACTAGGGATTTGGTCCACAACCTGGGCATGTGCCCTGACCAGGAATCGAACCAGCAACCTCTTGGTGCATGGGTCAATGCTCAACCTCTGAACCACACCGGCCGGGCAGACTTCTTTGTTTTTAATCCTCACCTGCGGATATTTGTCTATTTATCTTCAGATAGAATGGGAGGGAGAGAGAGAGAAACATCAATGTAAGAGAGACACATTGACTGGTTGCCTCCTGCACGACCCCCACCAGGGCCAGGGACGAACTGCAACCGAAGTACATGCCCTTGACTGGCCAACTTTATAGCGGAGGCTCAGGGGGACCCATGCACCAAGAGGTTGCTGAATCGAACCCTCGACTCATTGGTCCTCTGGGAGGGGCCCCCGGCTGTTAGAAACGGAATGCCTGTGTCCACCTGTCATTTAACGCTGTCACCTGGGGTAGCGCCCCTGGGGGCCCAGGACTCACCAGCAGGGTAGGCACGGAGTTGAACTGAAGTTCTCCCGAGTCCCTGAGCGCTCAGGTTCAGGATTCTTGCGTAAAGGCCATGGGCCGTTCCTCGTGAGACTGGGGGCTGGCTGAGGGCTTGGAAGCACTTCACTTCTAGATCCAAGAACCGTTCTCCGCAGGTGGTGTCGCGGAGGTGGGTGAATCCACACCAGCTCGAGGACACCCCTGGAGCGGAGCCCCTGCAGTCACGTCCACTGCCTCACGCCAACATGCCTTCTTATCATTTGCCTCTTTCTCTGAGATGGATTGTTTTTAATTCCCTTATTCGAAGTTCTAGCTCGTTAGGAATTTTCAGATCAACATTCTCTCCTACTTTCCAAAGCAGTCTGGACTGCAAAGTTGAACGAATCATTTTTTGACTTTTGTCGTTATTTCATTCAGAGAGTTTGGATAGAAACTCGACTGATCTCAAAAGCTAGGAACCTATTTTGCAAATAACGTCACGGTGGAAGCTCCCAGGTGACTGGCAGCGGCCTTGAAGCCGCTTTTATTGGCGACGTTCACATCAACTTTCAAGCCGAAAGCTTCACACACACGTGATTCCATTTGCTTCTCCCAACAAAGCCACACGGTGGTCCTGCCTCCTGTGTGACGTGAGCCCAAAGCCAAGAGCTCAGGTCAGAGACTGTGCCTTCCAAACCCTCCCTGTCTGGACTCACATCACACACCCAAGGGGCTGAGCTGACATCATCAGCCCTTTCCCACGCCCTGCACAGCCTGCTGATGTTAGTTTGAAGCTCGGGGTTTTGACAGCCAAGTGTCGTTTAGTAGTGGCTGCAAACCTCTCGTTCTGCAGTGCAGAGGTTCTCTGCTCTGTGTGACCCACTTTCTAACGTTCTTGCACAGCTCACTGAAAAGCATGAAAAGGCTCAACACCATAGTCAACGAGATTGCAACAAGGCGACCAGACTCCCAGAGCACAGCAGGTCCCTGGGGGCCACAGATGACCTGGAGCTGTCACCCACAGCCATGTGCTGGCCTGACTGTGGTCTCCTGTGTGCCTCGTGTCCTTGGGCACAACAGGACTTGTTGGCTTCAAGAGATACCTTTGAAACCTCCCTAAGGACCCTTTTGGTTATGGCTTCCATGGGAAAGAGGGTAATGTCCCCCGAGCACAGGAGAGGGTACGTGAGCTACAGCCCAGCCCATCAGGTCTCCAGACCAGCAGGAACAGTGAGGGGCAGCGTGACGCCGTGTGGGTAGCTTGCCATTGGCCATGGCAGGAGCATTTGCACCATGGTAGTGGGTTAGCACTGGGGCGTCAGGGCTTTGCTAACATGCACCAGCACACCACCAGAGGAAGGAGCCCAGAGCAAGCACTGGGCTGTGTTCTGCTCATGGGTCCAATGAGAGGTTAGAGTAGACGTGCTCCAAAACCCCTCCTGGCTTCTGAACCAATATTCTGCATAGCGTTGCGACAAAAGGGTGCTCAGAGGGAGGCCCAGAAGCCCAGGGCTGCTGCCCTGCCCTCCGTCTTCGCCCTGCCACGTCAGCACCCCCACGTGTGCAGGAGCTAAGGGCTGTGTAACGTCTGTGGGGCTGTGTGACAGGCGCGATGAGACAGGCACTCATCTTCTGAGTACTTATCTTCTGTTCATTATTTATAAGGGTCATGCTCCCTTCCAGAAAGGTCGGGGGGACACTGGCACGGAGCTTCCACATCCAGAATCCCAAACCCCATCCTGACACACCAACAAGCGGCACCTGCCACTGCACGGAAGAGTCTGGAATGTGAGCCAGGGCCTTTGGTCTCTGTCCCATTCATTCTGCTTCTCCCGGACCTGCACGTCTCAAAGATGCAGAACAAGGGCAGACCGCAGCTCGTGAGACTAGCCCAGGGAACTGGAATGCTGCCATATTGATGGGCACCGAAAATTCTGCACGTCAGGGGACCGGAACACGCTTGTCAGTGTTACCTGCGTAGTCTCTCCCTCTAGATGGATCTGCATGGGAAGCCGAGTCATAAACAGGCAGAGTCTTGGCAGGCTCTGGGCCAGACAGCAGGAGCTGCGCGAAGCAGATGCTCCACAGCCCCAGCTGAGAGGTCTGGGTCACCCATCCTGCAGTGCAGGGGGCATCCACAGCTGGTGGAACACCGTGCGGCGGAGCTGACACCCTCTGCCCCCGGCGCTGTCTGCAGGCACAGCAGCCCCCGGGGTTCTCCCTTCCCCAAGTGTCCACAGCCCCCCTCCACTGGGGAAGCCGGTCTTGCTTCTGCTATACCGACGCGCTTCGTGGGGCTCTGCCAGCCTGTGCGGTGTGGAAGCCACGTCCGACTCTCTACCTGCCTATCTCTGCACTGGTCCAGCATGCCAGATGGCCATGCCATGCCAGGTCAAAGCTGCCCAGGTTCCCGTCCTGGCTCTTCCACTTGCCAGCTGTGGATGTGGGGTGGCTCACAGACCACCACCCACCTCTGTTTCCTCAGCTGTGGAGAGCAGAGGCTTGGGGGATTGCACCAGATGATACCTACAGGGCTCTTGGGACAGGGATCACAACAGAAAGGTTAATTATTACCAAGTGTGGGGTTTTGGGGCTTGACTCTGAGATCAATTTACTTTTCCCCCCTCTTCCAGGTTTTCATGGAATTCCTCAGTGGACCAGAAAATTTTCAGTTCTTTAGTCTTGAAAGTACACTGAAGTGCCCAAAGTTGTCCCCTCATCCAAATGACCAAGGAAAATCCATTGTGTTGCGTTAACTGACAGCTTTTATTGGTTATCATGCTTTATCACATTTAGTTGAAATTTGCCCCCTGGACCTTCCACCCAGGGCCCCACAACCAGTCTGATTCCTAAATCCCTCTCCACATGGCAGGCTCTGTACAGCTGAGGCCCATGCATTTCCCCAAAGAGCTGCCCTTCTCAGGGCAAACACCTCCTGTTCTCCTTACCGCGTGCAGCTCCTCAATCCTGGCCTCTGGCTGACCCTCGCTGATCCATCTCCTGGGCAACGTGTGCAGTTTATCACCAGATAAAAGTCAGGAGCACCACCTAATGCCAGTCACTAAGATGCACACCATTAAGAGCTGGCATGTATCCTTGCAGGGGTATCTCTCAGGAGAGAAGCTATTTTCTTAAACAAATGAGATTTAAGCTGAAGTGTGGTATGTTCCTTCCACGCATCCCACTCAAAGCAAAGAGATGGTTCTGTCTCCCTTTCCCCTTCTTGTTGACTGGAATGCAGACTTGATGGCTGGAGCTTGAGCAGCCATTTTAGACCATGAGGCACTGTGCTAGGAATGACAGCACAACACAGTAGAAGCGTAAGGTGCTGGTGACCATGCAACAGCTCTGCCAGCCACCAGCAGTTTCCTCTGGAGTTTTCTTTTTTTAATATGTGGGAGAAAAATAATCTGTTTGGTGAAAAAAAAAAAATTTTTTTTTCTCATTGCTTTCCTATTTTCCCTTCCCTCCTTCCTTCTCTCTTTTCTTTAGTGTTTTTATTTTTCCTTCCTTCCCTCCCTCCCTCTCTTCCTCTCTCCTTCCTTCCTTCCTTCCTTTTTTGCACCCAAACTTAATTCTATCTGATACTCGGCTTGGCGCTGTTCCATTTCACCAATAAAGCAGACCAAGCAGAAGAATAAATTGAGTGGAGCCGTCCCACCACCTGCTCTGTAGGAAAACACCATCCGTCAGAAGAGTCAGCTCTTTCCAGACAAGCCAGAGCTGAGGAGGAGCAGAGACCAGCACCGGGGTGCAGACACTCCCCAGGCGGGCCTGGAGGACATTCCAGGACACAGGCTTTGTGCCTGCCTCTGGGGAGAGGGGGGGGACTGCAGGGGAGACGGAGTGAAGGGAATTAGCCTGACATGTATAGAGTTGTGTGTCTGTGATTTTAAAAGAGCACGTGGTTGGGAAAGGGAGAAAGAGAGCGGGAAAACCAGCTGAGACCCCTCGTTAGGCAGTCCCACCCCCAATGCCATCTCAGATTTTGTAAAATGCACTAAACCTCTGTGCCAGAATCTTCCATCTCTCTCTCTCTCTCACACACACACACACACACACACACACACACACACACACACACTTTCCCTCCGCTCCTCCCTACCCCTCGGAAGCTGACTGCTGTGCCCATCAGCAGGGCTTCCCTGACTCACAAGTTGGGCTAATGGGGAGCCCTGTGGGAGACCAGAGGGAAGGAGGAGAGGCTGTTGGGCCTCTACCCCGGGCCCCTCCCTATCTGGCTGTGTCCCTTGATGGAAAATCACTGTTCCCCTTAGGGGGACCTGCTCGAAATGACTCTCTCCTTCCGGTTCCAGAAATTTCTTCTTTCCCTCATCCCTCCTGGCCTGGGGTTGGGACAGCTCCTCTGCTGCCAGCCCAGGGTTCTAGACTCTTCCTTTAGGTTCTGCTCACCTGCCACATCCTTTGAAATGGCCTCCTGTGAACAAAGGACCGTCCTAACTTGAGGGTGACATCTTTGCACGGGGACCTCAGACGCAACCTCCCAGGGCTCAGGTCCTCATCTGTAACTATGGACGGTGATGCCCATTTCCACTGCCGTGGTGGGAATCAAGCTGATGACAGACAGGAAAAAGCTCCCACTGTTATCTGCACTGCAGACAGACTTACCAAAACGGATGGGAGAAAAGGCATTTTGCTGCCTGTCAATTCAGCTGAGTCAGCGTGGGCCAGGGGGGGGGGGCGCCAAATCCAGCTGAGTCAGCGTGGGCCCAGGGCCACCAAATCCAGCCACGTCAGCATGGGCCCGGGGCAGCCAAATCCAGCCAGCCTCTGGCAGTAGGACCTGGAGTCCCAAGGAAGGGAGAGGAGAGGCCTGCTGGTCCCCTCTGGTCAGGCCTCAGGGGGGCCCATGTTCACTTCAGGCATCACACCTGCGGACCAGACTGAGCTCAGAGCAAGGGGCTGGCGAGGGGCCCGGAGGCAGGAAGGGGATTGGAGGTACCATGGCCTGTGCCTGGAAGGGGAAGCTGTGCAGGACCTGAGAGCCACCTTTGCTTTCCCATGACGTGCTGGGCGGGCTGAGGTCAGAGCTCCGTGGCTCCTTTGAACAGAACTGCGACCACGAGGTGGGTGGGCCCAAAGGAAAAAGACATTTCCAGGCGCTCGAGCTTCTAAAATAGAATTCCTCCCACGAGGGGAGAGGGTTCGTGCACGAGGATGTATATTGCAGGGTTGTTGGGGGAACTGGAGATTAGGGGCCCATCAACAGAACTGTCATGTCACAAGACAACAGGCTGTACTTAGAAAGAGCCAGGTGTCCACGGGTCCTGCTGTGACACAGGCTCTGTCATAGATGGCTGAGTGACAAAAGCAACTCACAGAAATGCATGCGTGGTTGAGGATGAAAACAAATATTAGCAGAGTTTGGCTTTGAATGAAGTAGGAACCCGTAAATACAGACCGGTGTGAGTGACTCCGTGCAGGGAGAGAGGGAAGCTCAGAGCCGAGAGCCCGCTGCTGCATGGAACACTGGGATTCTGAAATCACCGCCCGGCCATCCTAATAGCAGCTGTTCATTAAAACAGCAAATATGAGCCCTGGCCAGTTTGGCTCAGCGGGTAGAGCGTCGGCCTGCGGTCTGGAGAGACCCGGGTTCGGTTCCCGCTAAGGGCACGTACCTCGGTTGCAGTTTGTCCCCGGCCCTGGTCGGTTGTGCGGGTGGCAGCCACTCGATGTGTCCCTTTCACGTCGATGTTTCTCTCTCTCTCTCCCTTCCTCTCTCTCCCTCCCACTCTACCTGAACAAAAAAAAAAAAAAAATTAGTCTGTGATATTCAAACAGGTCAAAGCTGTGAATGCCAAGGAAAGACCTCGGAACTGATCCAGATTGAAGACTGTCCAACGTGTCACTGAGACGTGCCCTAGAGAGCAAGTGACTGGAACAATGTCTTCCAACCAATGGGCAACTTAAATAGGGTCTCTGGGTGAAGGGCACATGGGAATCCTTTGAGATATTCTTGCTTCGGTAGATTTGAAGTGATTTAAAATGAATCGTAACAATAAACGTAAAGGAGAAAAAGCACAAATAAGCAAAATCGAAAGCTCCGGAGCTGACTTCAGTGCCTCCTGATGCGAGGCTGCAGGAAAGCACCCCCTGAGGCGCTCAGAACGGAGCCCACGTCGAGCCCAGCCCCGGGGACAGAGGACATGTTCAAAACTACACCGAGGCACATTACCCAAGTCAGCATGTGAGACACTCTGCAGGACCACGACCCAGTTTCTTCAACAAATAGCAAGAGAGAAAGAAGAGGGTGAAGAAGACCTAAGAGACAGATTGACCTTTTTCAAAAATATATATATATTTTATTGATTTTAGAGAGAGAAACATCAGTGTGATTGATCAGTTGCCTCCTGCACGCACCCTGATCAGGAATTGAACCCACAACCTGGGTATGTGCCCTGACTAGGAATTGAACCGGCGACCTTTGGGTGCAGAGGACGACACTCAACTAACTGAGCCACACCCGCCAGGGCCAGATTGACCTTTTTAGGAGCCTGATTCAAGCAAACCAACTTGAGGAAGAGTTCATGAGAAAATCGGAGAAATCCGAACTGTCTGGACATTGGATGATATAAGGGAACTACTGTTACCTTGTCTGGATGGAATCATGGTATTGCTATGATATACTTCTTTTTTTTTCTTTATTGATTTTTAGAGAGAGTTGAAGGGAGAGAAAGAGAGAGAAACATTGATGAGAGAGAACATCGATTGGCCGCCTCCTGCATGCCCCCCACTGGGAATTGGGCCCACAACCTGGGCATGTGCCCTGCCTGGGAACCAAACCGGTGACCTCTTGATGTCATGGTCGACGCTCAACCACTGAGCCACACCGGCCAGGCTATGATACACTTCTTTAAATCCTCAGCTATAAGAGCATTTATGGATGAAACAAGGTGATCTCTGGAATTTGCTTAAAAATACCAGGGTCAGCCCTGGCCGTTTTAGCTCAGCGGTTAGAGCGTCGGCCTGCGGTCTGGAGAGACCCGGGTTTGGTTCCCGCTAGGGGCGTGTACCTCAGTTGCGGTTTGTCCCTGGTCCTGGTTGGGTCGTGTGGGTGGCAGCCACTCGATGTGTCCCTTTCACGTCGATGTTTCTCTCTCTCTCTCTCTCTCCTTCCCACTCTATCTGAACAAAATATCGAAAAATGTCCTCGGGCAAGGATAAAAAAAAAAAAAAATACCAGGGTCAAACAACCTAAAAGTCCATCAAAAAATAAATGGAGAGCCCTGGCTGGTTTGGGTCAGTGCTTAGAGCGTCGGCCTGTGGTCCAGAGAGACCTGGGTTCAGTTCCCACTAAGGGCGCATACCTTGGTTGCAGTTTGTCCCCGGCCCTGATTAGTCATGCAGGTGGCAGCCACTTGATGTGTCCCTTTCACGTTGATGTTTCTCTCTCTCTTTCTCTCTCTCCTCTCTCCCTACTCTATCTGAACAAAAAATGGAAAAATGTCCTTGGGTGAGGATTAAAAAAAAAAAAATGAATGGATAAACAAAATGTGGTCCATGCATACAATGGAATATTATTCAGAAATAAAAAATGAAATTCTAACACATGCTACGCCATGGATGAATCTTGAAAACATCATGATAAGTGAAAGAAGCCAGACACAAAAGGTCAAATATTATGTCACTTAAATGAGGCAGCTAAGTAATCAAATTCATGGAAACAAAAGTGGTTATCAGTGGCTGGGGAGAGAGAAAGGGGAGTTCATTTTTAATGGGTACAAAGTTTCAGTTTGGGATGATAACAAAGTTTTGGAGATGATGGTGGTGCTGATTACGGAACAAAGTGAATGTCCTTAATGCCACTGAACTAAACACTTACAAATGGCTTCAACGACAGCTTTTAGTTACGTATATTCTACCAGTTTGGTTTTTTATTTTTAAGCTCAGGGCAGGTGAGCCACACACGCCTATAATTGTTGAAACTGGATGATGAGAACGTGGAGATCCCTTTTACTACTCACTCTACTTTTATATCTGTTTGGAATTTTTCCACACTAAAGTGCTTGTTTATATATATAATTTTTAATTGATCTTAGAAAGGGAGAAAGGGAGAGGGAGAGAGAGAAAGAAACATTGATGTGAGAGACACATCAATTGGTTCCCTCCCGCACCCGCCCCAACCAGGGATCGAAGCCACCAACTTCCGGTGCACGAGACAATGTTCCAACCAGCTGAGCCACACCAGCCAGGGCTAGAGTGCTTTGGTAAAAACTTACAACTAGCCCTGGCCGGTTTGGCTCAGCGGTTAGAGCGCCCGCCTGCGGTCCGGAGAGGCCCGGGTTCGGTTCCCGCTAAGGGCATGTACCTCGGTTGCAGTTTGTCCCCGGCCCTGGTTGGTCGTGTAGGTGGCAGCCACTCGATGTGTCCCTTTCACATCGATGTTTCCCTCTCTCTCTCTTCCTCTCTCTCCCTCCCACTCTGTCTGTACAAAAAATGGAAAAATGTCCTCGAATGAGGATAAAAAAAAAAAAAAAAACTTACAACTTAAACAACAGTTTGAACACCCAGGGCTGGTGAGAATAAGTATGAAAACCACAGCAGGGCCCTGGCCGGTTTGGTTCAGCAGTAGAGCGTCGGCCCACGGAGCAATGAGTCGCAGGTTCGATTTCCGTCAAGGGCACGTACCTCAGTTGCAGTTCGTCCCTGGCCCTGGTCAAGGTCATGCGGGAGGCAACCAGTCGATGTGTCCCTCTCACGTCGATGTTTATTGCTCACTCTCTCCTTTTCGCTCTCCCTCTCTCTCCCACGCTATCTGAAGATAAATGGAAAAATATCCTTGGGTGAGGATTTAAAAAAAGAAAGAGAAAGAACCACAGCAGCATGGAGAAATGCTCATGAGATTGTGTTGGGTAAAGAATTGGCCTCCCAGTTATGCCCACGCTATGCTTCTATCATATGCAAATACAGGCATGAGGGGAAAATATGGAAGGAAATACACCAAAATTACAATAGCTGTGGTGTTGGGATGGTGAGATAATGGGTAGGTTGGTTTTCTTGTGTAAAACTTTCTCTAATAGACTTGCTTATATAGCTATTAGAAAATAAATTACATGTACTCCAAGGCATCATGGGAGAGTGGATGCTAAGAAGCAGGATACGAGAAGGGTGCTGAGTGGGAAGAACATAGTCCCTGTGGAGAGTTCCAGGGGCTTCCTGGGAGAGGACGTAGGAGAGCTGCAAGCCCGGAGCGGGGAGTCAGCACGCTCTGCGCACCTACCGACCCTTGGCTTTCAGGGCGCCCACCCCGCACGAAGGGGCCCGCGAGTCCAGGCGGGGGGCGCTTCCTGCGCCAACGCCTGTGGTTGTCCGGCCCCAATCTGGGCTAGGAGTTGTGCAACCTGCCATGCCTTTCCTGTTCCCCTTTACCCAAGTGCACAGCCTCTGCAGCATGGGCTGGGGCCCTGTGGGCTCACCACAGGGAAGAGCCAGATCCCTGCAGAGCCGACTCCCCCCACCCCCCCACCCCCCTGAGCTGTTTCCACGTCTCTGATTGTTTTTCCCTCCCCGGGTTGCTAAACAGCTTATGAAGAAACCCCTTTCTTTTGCTTTTTTATTTTGGGGAAGGAGTCCAGTGCTGATTGTTTCTGAACAGGCTAGGATGGTCCAGCCGAGGTGGGGGATGAGCCCCAGTGCACCCCAAGAACACGGTGAAAGCAGCTCCCTTTCCTCCATCTCCATGAGAAACGGTGCCCGAATGTGTCTGGAGGTTGCACAATAATAATAACCACTAATATTTACCAAGGCTTCCTGTCCACCAGAGTGGGGAGCGAGCCCATGTTCCCAACAGCCCTGCTGAGGGCCCCCCCACCGCTGTGACCCCTGAGGTTTGGATGAGGAAACTGCAGAGGCAGAGGGAACTGACACAGCTGACCAGGATCAGGCGGCGTGGGGGGAGGGGAGGTGTCCACCAGAACTGGGACGGGGCCACTCACTGTCCCAGGTGCTGAAGGGCCTCAAGGGCCACTCTGAAGGCTGCGGTCCAGGAGGCTCAGGGGTCCTTGGGAAGGGTAAAGAATCACTCCCAGAGTCACACCTTTTGGAAGGAAACTGAGGGGCAGGGAAAGCACCTAGGTGGAGGAGAACGTCACTTCTTTGGGGGATTGAGAACTGCAGGGGTGGTCCAGAAGGGGTCTCCGTTAATGTTTTGTTTCTTAAGCCAGATGACGGATCCATGGGGTTCGTTGTATCATCCTGTAGACAATTCTGTGTGTCTGAAATATTTCATAATGTTAATTAGAGCAAAAACCAAAACCCACCTGCACTGACCTCTTCCCTAACACTGAGTAAATACTCAGAAATACTGGCCAATATTCTGGTGGTCGGTCTTTGCATCAAAGACACTGGGCTCCGCTGTGTATCCCGAAACATGACCTCAGGATTTAAGCTCCCAGCAGACAATACAAAAGCAAAGCCAGGACCTCCCTGGCCCTCGAACCACAGCCCTGACAAGGGCCCCTCCACAGCCCCCGCTGGCTCTGAGGGCTACCTCATCTCCTTTATAAGAACCCGAGGGAGCCCTGGCCGGTTACAGTGTCGGCCTGCGGTCTGGAGAGACTTGGGTTCGGTTCCCGCTAAGGGCACATACCTCAGTTGCAGTTTGTCCCCGGCCCTGGTTGGGTCGTGTGGGTGGCAACCACTCGATGTGTCCCTTTCACGTCGATGTTTCTCTCCCCCCCACCCCCCACTCTATCTGAACAAATATCAAAAAGTATCCTCAGGTGAGGATAATAAAAAAAAAAAAAAAAAAAAAAGAACCCAAGGGAGACCATCCACAGCAACCTGGACTGGACGAATCGGCTGTTTCTCAAGCCCAAGGACAGAAAAATTCAGGCTGCTCAGACATCTGAAACAAACATTGGCTTCTCTGATTCTGAGACCTGCGGGGATCTTTATTACGTAAACATCTGAGAGATCTGTTCTCAGCAAATGGACAAAAATACATAATTCACTCACAACATAAATAGCTCAGCGTTCAACTGCTCCAGACCCTGGTTATATATTATTATTTGAAAAATCTCGTGAGGGTTTCATGGCCAGTGACCAACTCTCAGTCTCCATGAGCGTAAGTCTGGCGACAACAGGCTCTGTGTGGAGTAAACTCAGGAAGAGCCTGGACTCAGGGCAGGGGCGTGGTCCCCGAGACCCTCATCCCCACACCCACCCGCTGGCTCCTTCTGTGCCAGTGGTGTTGGGGCAGGGTCTGGATTTCGAGGTTTTGTTTTCTGGGGTTGCTTCAAGTTGAAAACACTTTTACGCAGTAACAGGCTGTTGTTGACACCTGTACAGCTCACCTCGCTGACCCTGAGCTTTTCACCTATGTCTTAGGGAGGGTGGACTAGAGATCCATGGTTAAAAGGTTTCCCAGGGGTCCGAGGCCCCCAACTTGACCCGTGAAGTGTTTTGGGGTCTTCAGCTACCAGTAACAGGAACCCACCTATCCTGACTAAGCAGAGGGAAAAGGAATTTATGGAGCCACATAACCGAGCAGTCCTAGGGTAGATCCAGCATGTGGGAGTCTAGAGACTTAAATAAAGCTGTCAGTATTCAGTGCATGTGTGTGCATGTGTGTACATAGGTGTGTGTGTGTTTGCATGTACATGTATTCATATGCGTACATGGTCTTGTATGCATGTGCACATGCACTGTGATGCGTGTGTGTATGTTTGAGCATGTGTGTCCAGTGTGTGTGTGTGTGTGTGTGTGTGCGCGCGCATGTGCCTCTGAGCCCAGGCTTCACAGAGAACCTGTGGAGACACCGAGAGTGAGCCCTGGAGTGAATTTTACTGTGTTTGCTTCAGAGTCTGGTCAAGACCTAAAACACCACAGAAAGAGAGGGGCCCCTTGTTCTCCTCCAGATCCCCACCCAACCCAGGGGCTGCCCCTTCCCTGCAGGTGCACAATCCTGCATGCCCATCGTCGTATCCTTTCCCACAGAGGAAGGTGTCCATGAGAATGGTACATCACTGCCTGGTCTAACATCTGTCCATCATGGCTTCACACGGTTGACACCCTCAGGACCTCCCACTGTCCCTCCACCGAGGCTCCAAGGTCTTCCTGGTTGATACACGTAGATCTGCTGCGTCCAGACCTACTGCTGGACGTTACTCTGGTGCGGCCACACCACGGTCCATCCCCTCTTGAGCAACAGTTGGGTTGTTTCCAGCTTTTTCTATTTTAAATGTTTTTTTTCTTTATTGATTTTAGAGAGAGAGGAAAGGAGAGGGAGAGAGGGATAGAAACATCAATGAGAGAGAACATCGATTGGCCGCCTCCTGCATGCCCCCCACTGGGGATCGGGCCCACAACCTGGGCATGTGCCCTGACCAGGAATCGAACTGGCGACCTCTTGGTGCACGGGCTGATGCTCAGCCACTGAGCCACACCAGCCAGGCAAGTTTTTTCTATTTTAAACAGTGCCACTGTGCGTATCCTCAGATGCTGCAGGGGTCCACGTGCCCAGCTTTGCCGGTATGGTGGACGGCTCCCCAGTGTGGCCCCACCAACCTAATCACCTCCCGGCAGTGTTGAGGACACGTTCTCCTGCCCCGACAAGTCCGGAAGGGAATGCTACGATGGCTGCTGTGAGAGGAGGGGAAGGAGCCCTGCTCAGAGCAGGAGACCGGGGCATGGATGCTCCACACCGCCACCTGCTCCGCGTCTGGGAAGAAGAGCGACGCCCATACACAGCTCTGTCTCCTCTAATCTCAGGACCTAGAAAGGCTCCAGTGTGGGCTTCCAAGAACTTTTTAGCTTTTTATTTTCAAATCAATTTCAGCCCGAGAGCTAGAAGATCCGTGAAAGAGATCCACTGAGCCTATGGGCTTGATCACACGACCAAGTCTGTGTTGGATTTTCAAAGAGGTGGTGATTCCCAGTCTTTGAACCTGTGTTTTTCAATTGGGCTCTTTCGATTATGATTTTTTTAAAAATCCAACTTAATCTGGCTTGCACAAATAAAGGAGAAAACAGGAATTTGTTGGCTCTGCTGGGCAAAAGGTCCAGGAATAGCTGGGCTCAGGTAAGGCTGAATCCAGGGGCTCACATCACAACAGAGAGCCAAGTCTCTCCCCATCTCTGGCTCTAGTTTCCTCTGTTGGCTTCATTGTCAGGTGGACTCACTCCACCCAGGTCCCGGGGTGGGTTCACTCACCCTCACGGCTCCATCTACAGCAAAAAGGGGTACTTCCCCAGTCCCTCCCGCAGGAGTCCTGGAATCCAGTAGACCAAGGCGGGTCATGTGACCAACATCTGGCAGAGGACTGGGATGCTGCAGGGGGCTCAGGGTCATGGGGAAGAGGGGTGGCAGGGACAATAGATGCCCCCTGTTCTCTGAAGAAGGCTACCTCCTTAAGCAAGTTCAAGCTCAAATGCTCTGGTCATTTATTACGACCAGCCATGACAGAGACCTGGTAAGCCTTGTGCCATATAATTGTCTAAGGGCAGCAATGCCATCTGTTGGGATTAAACTGTGTCCCCCGAAAAGATATAGTTACTGAAGTCTAGCTCCTGGTACCTGTGGTGACCTTATTTGGAAATAGGGTCTTTGCAGATGTAATTAGTTAAGATAAGGGCATGCTGGAGTAGGGTGGGACCTAAATCTAATGCCAAGTGTCATTAAAAGAAAGGAGAAGAATGTTATACAGACACAGGGAAGACCATGTGAAGACAGAGACAGAGACAGAGATTGGAGTGATGTAGCCACAAGCCCAAGAATGCCTGGACCCACTGAAAAATGCAAGAAAGGACCCTCCCCTAGAACCTCCAAAGGGACTGTGGCCTTCCCACACCCTGATTTCAGGCTTCTGGCCTCCAGAACTGAAGGAGAATAAACTCCTGTTGTTTTAAGCCCCCCAGTTTGGGGTAATCTGTTGTGATAACCACAGGACTCATACACCAGACAACCCTGGTGGTCAGCAGTGACCTAACCGTGAATCCGGGCACCTGACGTGAGTTCTGGGTCTCTCCAGCCCATCTCCCCTGCAGCCCCAGAATAGTGGCTCTCCCAGACTCATGCGGATCCCGACCTGGTGTTTTCCACCTTGGCCTCGGAGAAGTTTGAGGAAGTGGTGGCCATAATGGCTGGGAAAGTCCTCCGGGACAGCCTTGTGATTCTGCTTTACAGGTGACCCCAGCAGGCGACTGATCTAAGGGGAAATCCATGAGTCCCCCTCCCACCCGGCATGGCCACAGCGTGTGTGGAAACACCTGGGCTGCACCAGGATCCAACATGGCCACTGACCAAGAGGCCTCTAACATGAAATTGCTGCCTAAATCCCCTACTGGTCACACCTCTGGACACACACAGTCAACTCCAGCTGGTGCTCTCTGGTATCTGGACACTGAATTGTCTCCGTATCCTTCAGAGAAGCTAAAGCAAAGCCATCCCTGACCACGCCAGCCTCGAGGGCTCATGCCCTCAGAGCTCAAGTCCTACGTGATGGCTACAGCAGGAGCCTCGAGCCACCCTGGTTCAGAGGGGAATGCCCAGGCTCCGCAGCTGGGCAGACTGGGGTTTAGATCCTGGCACGCAGCCTTTGGAAGTTGTTGAACCCCATCTGGAACAGATAATTATACTTGCTACCTCTTAAGATTATAGTGAGCAGTAACTGAGATAATACACAACATAAATGTTAGCATAATTAAATGATGAAGAGGCACTCATTCGGTAAATATTTAGTAAGTACCTAATATGTGTCAGGCAATATCTAGAAGCTGGAGTCACAGTGGGGGACAAAACAGACACAGGTGTTTTGGAGCTTATGAAGATGGAGGTGAGGATGGTGACGATGATGATGATGATGATGAAGATGAAGCTAAGACTCCTCACTAGACCATGAGACCCTCTTGAGCAAAAGCTGTATCTCCCATTGACTGCCCCCCAATGTCTAGCACAGGGCCTTGCACATAGTAGGTACTCAAGAAATGTTTGTTGATGGACTCATTCTTCAAGTTGCTTCAAGCAGAGGAGAGGAACCCCTCCAAGGGTCGCTCACGCTGGCCCCCATGCAAATCCGTTTGAAGTTGTGGTCTTATCTTTAAAACTGACTTGAGCGTTTCATTCCATTCAATGGCATACACGTTTGTTTTACTTATAAACAAGATTTTTTCCCCAAAACTTTGGAGTCACAATGATGACCCAAGAAATCACGCCCTGTTTATCCCTGTGGCTTTTCAGACACTAACTACACACACATACCCGCCCTCCACCCCAGGCCACCCCATAGACATCCAAGGTCCACAGAGCTCAGGGCCAGAAGCATGACCCCGGCTGTTCAACGCTCTGGAGAAAACAAGTCTCCCTTCGGGTGGGGCCGGGGCGGGGGGAGCAGGAAGGGCGAAGGCCTTCGAGCGCCGCTCTGTGCTCTGGAGGGCAAGGAGGCTGAGCCTGGACTCGGTGACTTTATGCTGAGAGCCAGAGTCAAAATAAAAAGACCCTGAAGAGGTCTCCGGAAACCTTGCTTTCCTCTTACCACCCGGTGCTGTCAGCGTGAGAACCACATCATCGACCTGGACAGACCCTGGGTGACGAAGTGGCAGCATCAGTTCTGGGGGTCCATGAGTCCAGTGGGCATTTAGGGAGCTCCACTGTGTCTGGCCAGAGCTTTAGGGTTTGCTCCGGAATCTCGCCAGCTGCCCAGGGACAGGCAGAGAAAGCAGGCAGGAAGAGGGAAGGCACAGCCAGGCACCTCTGGCTCGATTCCGAGCTGGCTTCCCCACCTCACGGCGCCCTCCCCGCCCAGCTCCCTGAGTTTCTATTTCCCCTTTCCAAAGCGACATCGACCGGCTCTCCCAGATGGCTTTCAGCTCCTTTGCGAAGATTCATCCTCGAAGGCTCAGGAGCGCGGAAATGGACAGCAGTTCGTGCCTAATTTGGTAACGACACGTTGATAAGTAAACTGGGATTTACTGAGGAGAGGAAAATGCTTCCCCAGCAGTCCAGCATCGCTGAGGACATGAACAAGGGGTCGGTCTCAGTCTCCCCTGCACATGCCAGGAGGCGGACGTGGCCCAATCGTGTAGCTCTGAGCTTCTCAAGCCAGAGAAGGCCCATTTACCCGCCATGTGCAGTGCTAAGAAAGCATTTTCGCAGAAGCCTGCGAAAGCATTTTTTGGGGAGGGGGGGCAACTGTACTTGTAATTTGTGGAAATAACTATTTATATTTTAAAACAAATACAGCCGTATCATGAAGCAAAATTAAAATTCCCATGGATTTTCACAATCAGACACAAGACTTTTAAAGGAATGTCACGCACACGGCAGAACAATTCAGGCCATTGCCCCACAGTCCAGATTGTGCAAAATCTCCATCTGACTTTCCAGGAGGCAAGTTTGACCAGAGAAAAAAATATTTTCACGCAGAGCCAGCCTCTGTGGGCCCAAGGGCAAGCACGGAGCCCGGATGCCACCTTGTGTTCACATGGGATATGACACCCGCTTCCACGCAGCCTTAGTGAAGGTGTCAGATTCGAGTGTGGGCAGATGGGGGCCGTCCTGAGAGATGCTGCCTGTGTAAATGGTACCTCGTCACCCCTCCCCCACCAACCTGCCTCAGCAGCTGGAACCCCTTGCTACCGAGCTTATTTGGGTGAAGTGGAGCCTCCCCCCAGCCTGGCCTCAATAGCACCTGTGGGCTTGTTGACCCCAGATTCACTCCCTGGAGGTTCTGATATTGGAACCCACAGTCAAAGAAGAGGTCGGTTTTCCACCAGTTTCTCTGGCAACCTGGAATAACACAGTGGTTTGAACCTGCAATTGAATCACTTGGGGCAGATTTTAAACCTTACAGATGCATGTAGAATAAGGCCCAGGCCTCAGGATTTTTTTTTTTTTTTTTAAATCCTCACCTGAGTATATTTTTCCATTTATCTTGAGACAGTGAGAAGGAGGGAGAGAAACATCGCTGTATCAATTGACTGCCTCCCGCATGACCCCGACCAGGGCCGGGGACTGAACCACAATCGAGGCACTAGAATCAAACCTGCCACGCTTTGGTCGGAGGACCGACACTCTAACCACTGACACAAACCGGCAGGGCCTCCGTGCCTTTAACTAGTTGCCCAGGTGACCGTAATGTGCAGGCTGGACTGAGAAACACTGGAATGAAGACTTGTGTCATGATGAATTTCCTAATAAAATGTCAGCGTCCTTGGAGGGATGCCCAGCTCATAACATGGTTCCTTGGTCGAGTGAACAACCCTTCCGGTAGGGACCGAGGTGTTCCAGGATGTGCAGACTGCTGCATTGACATGTCCTGTGCTTGGTGGTTTTGTCTTGCTCCTGTTGGGACACCCTACATGTCCTGGGTGAAAAGGGTGAAGGGATTAAGAAGTACAAATTGGCAGTTACATAATAGTCACAGGGATGGGAAGTACAGCATGGGGAATATAATCAATAACATTGTGATAACTGTAGGGTGCCAGGTGGATCCTAGACATGGGGGGAAATCACTTCGTACATTATATAAATGTCTAACCACTATGCCACGCAACTGGAACTCATGTAATATTAAATGTCAACTGTAATTTAAAATTTTTTAATTTTTTAAAATAAATTACAAAAATACCAAGTTAGAGCTGTTTTCTGCCACAGTAATCAGCAGAATCGATCTGCTAAAGTGCAACACAAGGCTGCAGAGCTTGAGTGCTAAAACTGGGACTGTCCCAGGAAAACCAAGACAAGTTGGTCACCCTTGACCTGCCTCAGACTCGGAAGAAATGGGGCTGGGTCCCAATGAGTGCATTTTTTTTTTTTTTAATCCTCACCCGAGGATATTTTTCCATTTTTTGTACAGATAGAGTGGGAGGGAGAGAGAGGAAGGGAGAGAGAGAGAGAAACATCGACGTGAAAGGGACACATCGAGTGGCTGCCACCCGCACGACCAACCAGGGCCGGGGACAAACTGCAACCGAAGTACGCGCCCTTAGCGGGAACTGAACCCGGGTCTCTCCGGACTGCAGGCCGACGCTCTAACCGCTGAGCCAAACTGGCCAGGGCTCAATGAGTGCATTTTTGAGTAGCAACCCGAACATCCATCAGATTCTGAAAGGGGTCTAATCCCCAAGGATGACAATCCTGCTTTCCATGTATCTGCCACTCGCATCATACAACATGCCTAACACCCATCCCAGGAAGAGGTGCTGCCTGCAGGGCAGGGCAGGGCAGGAAGGGGGCTCAGGAAGTAACTGGTCAGTTGGAGAGCAGTGGGCATCTGAGTTTAGCTGGTTTTGTTGTTGACTTTTAATTTAGTTTGGGTGGGAGGTGGCTGTTAAGGCAAAAGATAAGGAAGTCCTTTGAGAAGCCCCTGAGGATTTGGGCATGTTTGTTTATTCAATGAACATTTACTGAGCACCTACTATGTGCTAGGAGTTGTACAAGGTACCCAAGCAAAAACAGCAACACGGCAGGCATTGACTGGGCTCTAGCACAGGCCAACAGGAATTCGAGGCCCAGCTCTGCTTTCACTGGCTTTGTGGACCTTGGGCAAGTCACTTAACCCAAACTCTCTATGCCCCTCCCTCAATTGGTACATTGAGGAGAATAACCTCATAGTTCAAATAAGGAAATAATACATGAAGGGCAGGAAGCCAAGGCTGGGACCCAGGCAGCCTGAGTTGGCGACCGTCCACTGAACCCCTTCCTTGCCAGCCTGCTTCAAAAATAAAGTTCTGCCCTGGCCGGTTTGGTTCAGCGGTTAGAGCGTCGGCCCGAGGACCAATGAGTCATGGGTTCGGTTCCAGTCAAGGGCATGTACCTCGGTCGCAGTTTGTCCCCAGCCCTGGTCGGGGTCATGTGGGAGGCAACCTGTCTATGTGTCCCTCTCGATGTTTCTCTCTCTCCCTCCCACTCTATCTGAAGATAAATAGAAGAATACCCTCTGGTAAGGATTAAAAAAATTTTTATTTTAATAAATAAATAAAGTCCTGTGCACTTTGACTTAGAGTGCAGTGGTGTCAGTAGTTACCTGCAACTGGCTCTCAGAAACATTTTTTTCCAGTTTGTAAGCCTACATCAGACCCTGGTATGTTATGTTTGGCTTTCGGGATCTGTGCCAAATCAGAGCCCATGCCAAGATCCCTGGTGGTGAAATAAGTTTCCAGCCCACAGAGCTGCCACCTGGAGCAGGGTGTCCCCGTGGGCCTGATGATTCTGCAGGACAGAAAAAGCAGCTGGAGAGGAAATCAGTTAAAGCCTGGCGAGTGACGGTGTGGCCAGAGCTGCCCTGGGAATCCCTTGCCTATAGATGAAGTACGACTATGAGTAAAAACACATGAAGAGGAGGGTGTGTGAACAACTATGCCATCCATACCTCACCCTCTGGGCTGGAGAAAGCTCCAGAAGAAAGCCCCTGCTCGCTCTGCACGCCCCTCTCCACAAACAGATGGGTTAGGTCTCAGCGCACCCTCTGCTGTTCAGAACTGAGAATGCAGCCCACTGAAATACCAGGTCTAACTCTCCAGGCCACAGGTCCAATTGCAGGATTTGAGATACCTGCAAGTTGCAGACAACCCTTTAAAAGGCATCTGGGCCCCTGTTCTGGGTCGGGAACTGTGGTGCAGGGATGATGAGGACACAAGTACAAATTACCCATACCTCAAATGGGCAAAGAACCTGAATAGACATGTTTCCAAAGAAAATACACTAAAGGTCAACAGGTACCTGAAAAGACATTTAACATCACTAGTCATTAAAGAAATGCAAGTTAACACCTCAAGGAGATATTACCTCGTGCCTATTAGAATGGGTATTATCAAAAAGATAAGAGCAATTATCAAGTGCTAGCTTGGATGTAGAGAAAAGGGAACCCTTGGGCACCTGTTGGTGGGAATGTAAACTGGTACAGCCACAATAACAAATAGTATATAGGATCCTCACATTAAAAATAGAACTACCGCCCAGCCGGTGTGGCTCAGTGGTTGAGCAGCGACCCGTGCACCAAGAGGTCACCGGTTCCATTCCTGGTCAGGGCACATGCCAGGGTTGTGGCCCAGCGGGGAGCATGCATGAGGCAGCCAATCGATGTTCTCTCTCATCAATGTTTCTATCTCTCTCTTCCTCTCTCTCTAAAATCAATAAAGAAAAAATATTATTTTTAATAAATAAAATAAAATAAAAATAGAACTACCATACTGTGGATGGAGTCAGTATCAAACATGTCTGAGACCTGCAGGAACAGTACTGGTCACTCCTGGAGAAAAGTTCAAGTTTTGGAGTGAAATTAGACACAATAAGGTGTCTTAACTGAATTTCTGTAAAGTTCTCTGGGTCCAAGGAAATTCAAAAGATAGCACTAGCTACACTCCTAACCTATTAAAGCTTTTCCCCTTCAATACCAGTATCAAAGATAAATTAAAAATAAATGTTCACTTTATTCAGTTGTTCTTTAAAAAAAAAAAAAATTAACCATTAACCATGCCTCCCTTTCAGAGAGCACCCTGTGACACCTCGTAGGACCCGGGACAGCTTCTCAAAGCCCCATCTGACAGCCTCGGAGCTGCACAGGTCATGCACACACCCCTCAACATCTCAGGCCTTGCTGTGTGCTGCTCTGCACCTGTGCCTGGGCTTCTCAAATATGCTTAGGCTGACCCTGCACGTGTGGAAACAACCAAAAACTCGCACGGCTGCTGCTACAGAAAGAACGGCCACTGCTGGGGTGAACACACATGCTGAGTGACGCTCACAGGAAGTAAACAGGAAGCCGATAGGAAGCAGACAGGAAATGGAAACAGACAGGACACAGGAAGCAAACAAGAAGAGCTCCTTTCTCCTCCAGCCTCCTAGGCTCCGTGGGGGTCCCTAATGACAGGAGCCAAGCCAGCTGGCCAAGCTGAAATTCAGTTTGCAGCATCCCGGCGCCAGCACCCATCAGCCAGTAAGGAAGGGTGGTTTTGAAGCTGAGAGACAATAACTTACCTGGCATGGCCCATCTCTTAGGCTACTCAGAGACTATGCACATTGCTCTACACATTTATGAACCTCCATATATCAAAACAAGTCTAGCCCTGGCTGGTTTGGCTCAGCGGTTAGAGCATCGGCTCACAGTCCAGAGAGACCCAGGTTCGGTTCCCGCTAAGGGCACGTACCTCGGTTGCAGTTTGTCCCTGGCCCCGGCTGGGGTCGAGTAGGTGGCAGCCAGTCGATGTGTCTCCCTCACATCGATGTTTCTCTCTCTCTTCTCCCTCTCTTCCTCCCACTCTATCTGAAGGTAAATACAAAAAAAGTATCCTCAGGTGAAGATAAAAAAATTTTTTTAAAAAGTCTACATCCCCACCAAATAAGATGCAAATAAAGGAGCTTGCAAATGGAAAAGGGCCAGTGAGGCCTCCAGCCTGGAGCTTGACAGTAGCCTGAAGTGTTTGGCCGCCTTAGGGGGGCTTTGCGTCCTTTGAGTTTGGAACTATTTCCACCTGCACCCCTACCTTCACTCAAGTTTTGGGGTGCGTGGATCCTTCCCATTCAAGTCTCAGCTCACATGTAAATTAACTGCTCGTTGAGGCCTCCCCAGCCAAGCTCAATTGTTCCCACGTCCACCCAAACACCCCTCCCTCAGCCCCAAGGAGCACTGTTAAATCTTCTCTTTATTTTATCCATTAATGTTTTACTTGTCCTTCCTGAGGGTGAGGGCCCCAAGGGTCATGTCCATCATTATATCCCTATGACATGTAGATGATCAATCAGTGGTCAAGTAGACCCCCAGCTTAAGGATGGTCAGCTGAATCGAGCATTAACTCCACTCCCTCCTAAATTCCCACTAAAATGACATTAAAGGGATTTTTTTTTTAAGGACTAAGCTCACAAGGACAAAGAGAACAGAAGAGGATGAGATTCCAAGTCACATCTTGGAATCTGAAACTGGTGTACAAGTGGCAATCCTCTTAGCAAGTTCAAGACAGCGGGTTCCTACAAGGTAAGGGGAAGGCCCAGGAGAGCCTGATTACTCCATGGAAAGTCTCGGGCTCAGGGAGACTGGAGCTCTTCAAGGACAGAAGCAGCTTGGGGCGCAGAGGGACCTTCAAACACCATCTCTACCACCTACTCGCTTCCACTCAAGCAAAGCCCTCTGCCTCCAGCCCATTCGGTTCCAACATGCAACCCAGGGTAACAGCCCCTTCTCTAGGGGTTGTTCTGAGCGAGACCGTGGCGTTGGAGTGCCTGGCCCAGGGTAGGTACACCACCAACTGTCATTTAAGAGCCAGGTGATGGGCCAGGGGTACCCTTGGGCCAGGTCAGGCACCTCAGCCCCACCATAGGAGCCCACCTTGGGAAGACACCCAAGTGGGAGGCCCAAGCTTTGTAGCCAAAGCCATCTCCCAGCCAGACTCCCATGCTCCCAGACACTTCCTCTTTCCCACCAGGCAGGAGAGCCTCCCAGGGAAGTCAGCTGGCCCTTTGAGGGTAAAGGATCAAGAGCATTTCTAAACAGCCGGAAGACACTAGAGTCACAGGCTACATTTAACCTACTCTAGCCCTGGCCGGTTTGGCTCAGCGGTTAGATGGTCGGCCTGCGGTTCAGAGAGACCCGAGTTCGGTTCCCGCTAAGGGCACGTACCTCGGTTGCAGTTTGTCCCCGGCCCGGGTTGGTCGTACATCGATGTTTCTCTCTCTCTTCCTCTTTCTACCTCCCACTCTATCTTAACAAAAAAGTGGAAAAATGTCCTTGGGTGAGGATAAAAAAATAAATAAATAAATAACCTACGCTTAACATAAAACTGGTAACTACCTAAAGCCCTCCTCCCAAGATATTCCCTTAATCAAGCTCTAGGGGCAAAGTTCCAACTTAATGCTGGGCTTCTCCACCCTCGCCTCATTCCTACACCAGTACTGCTGGGACACCCCTTTGCACCAGATTCTCTGTAGCTCCTGCCAAGCAGCTTGTGTTCCAGGATCTGTTCTGCTTCTCCATACGTGTCTCCAGAGACCAGCAAAGAGAACTGGGGTTCGAACGGGGCAGAACAAGACAATGGGATGATAATCCTAAACTTGCCAAGGGCCAGGATAACACTCCTTAAATCACTGCCTTACCTGGCATTGGCTTTGTTGTAGCTTTTTGGATCAAAGGCTGAGTAGCCAGGAAACAGCATACCATAAGCAGGTGGAGGGAAATGAGTCTCCCACTGAGACCCCCTGCCCTTCCCAGGCTCATCGTCCACCAACCCCAACCAACACTGATCATTACAAGGGGAGAGGGTCAGTCCCAGAAGAAAAGTGGCCATGGTGACTTCTGCCAGTCTGGCTACGATAAAGGAATTTTACTCACGAAAATGTCATCATAAACCTAATTAAAACATCCCACATCAGAGGAATCTATATTTTTAGCTTGTATATGATGTCCCTGTACACAATTTGTTTTTGCCATTTCATTTATACCCAAAACATACTTACTTCAGACACTTGGGAAAAACCTACTGAGTTACAAATAACACATTTCATTGAGTTATCATCAAGGAATCGCTCACAAGGATTTCATGTAAACTGCTCATTTATTAGCATTGGGACTGCAGCATAAGAGTTTCCAGTGAATATACTCAACCACAAGGAAATGACAGAGGCGAGGTTCAGGCATGTGAATGGCGGGCTCTATTTCTTCCACTCGTTCTTGTCGTAGTCCCACTTGGCAGAGAAGCCCTGGATCGGGCTGACCTTCATGTCGAGCATCCTCTTGGTCTGCTTGGCCACCCACTCCTTTTCAAAGGTGTGCGGGATGGGGCCATACACTACGGTCCAAAACAACTTCATGAGGTGACACTGTGTTGGCTAGCTGTTTCTAAGGCAATGCACTAGATGGGTTAGGTCTGCCACAACACACTGGCGAGCAGGTCAGTGAAGCCATCTGCCCCTCAACACCAACGCCCACCCAAATACACTGGGTTTGAATTCTGGGCACTGAAAACTCTTGATAGTTCCAAATTATTCCTTTGTTTGTAAATTAGCAATTAAACACGTAAGCTAAAATGAACATGTCTTCTCTATAACATAGATAATAGGGTCTACAGGGTAGCACAAAGTATAAACAGAGCCAAAGGTGACTTGAGAGAAGATCAAAGAGATGGGCACAGGTCTGCTAACCCATGTCCAGTCAAACCACAAACACAGGATTATACCTACTCAGAATGGAAGAATACCTAACCTGCCTGGACAGAAAGAACCTGGGAGAGGAAGCACTAAAATGAACAGACAACCCCAACACTAAGGAGAAACTATTAGGTCTTCAAACCCAGAATTCTAATTATTGAGATGCAGTCCCTAAACAGCTGAAACGGCCCTTCAATGACTTGTTTTCTTCTCTTTCATTGAACCTTTACTCCATCATCTTCTAATAACTGACTGGTGAGTAGATAATCATCTACTGAAAACGTGGTGTGCTGTACAAAGTGGGTAAGTAGTTCACTACCAAGCAAGTGTGGCCCACCATGAATGAGATTCTGGCTTACACAACTTCAGTTCACACAGCCAGTTGCGCACCATGACCAACAATCCTGGGATGAAGGTCCCTAGTCCGCGGGAGCCCCTGCCCCAGCTCACCCCTGGGCACTGGAAGACGAAGCTGTGCCGGCTAACTCCAGCTCCTGTGCTGCTGGGGTCTTTGCAGCTGAACCACTCCAGGTACACGGCCCCACATTTCCTCTCTACTCACCATAGTGCTTCTCCCAGATCAGAACGAGAGCAGTGAAGCCGATGAAGAACATGGCAGCGCCCACGATTGTCTTCCACTCATTCGTGCTCCTGTTCATTTCAGCAAAGCTCTCATTGAACTTAATGCGATACACTGGAAGCAGAAAGAATAGCCATTTGTGGGCATAACGAGTTCTGTGGACCAATCACGCCCTCGCCCACGGTGCTCCACCGTTTCTCCTTGCGACGGTGAGGGATGAATATGGAACTAAGGAATTCGACAAAAAGGCCCGAGGCCGTAAAATGCTCATGCACTTGCACACATAAGGGGTGAAGGAGGGAAGAAAATGCATGGAGTTTGCTTTGGTTAAAAAAAAAAATTAAAGAAATTAAAAAACAAATTCTTCTATTGATTACAGTATAAGGATCAACTTAATCACATTATTTTCATTCTCCTTTCCTACCTGACAATGTCTTGCTGATCTTCCATCAATAATTTACAGTAAACCCAGCCCTCCTCCCCCAGCAGAGGCACTGAGACATTGTATCCACATGCTACACACTGGAATGACCCAAACTCAGCTGCTTTGCATCCATGTTCATGCTTCTCCCCAGGGGCTGGAGCCCCATAGACACAAAGGGGCCTGGGCAGAGGTCCAGGCCCAGAAACTGCCTCCTGAAGCAGCCCCACAGAAACGCGCCACGCCGAGCCTCCAGCGCATGCTGGTCTCTGTGCCCTGGGGCTCACAGTACACATTCTCCCTCCCACGGTGTGCCTCACTGCCTTTCAGTACCCACATTCAACTTTTTCATCAATTGACAGACTGCTCCAGGGGTTCTTCTCCTTCTCTTTCAAGGCCTTCTGGCTGGCAGAAAGGGTCTTGACGTGGGCCACATCAGGCAAGGGGTAGTCACGCCGATCGACATAACTCGGGAGAGAAAAGTCTTCACTCTTCACGACACTCCCTAAAAAGTACATTGGATAAATATTTAAAAATTCACATAGATTCAGAGCTACAAACAACGTGGTACTTTCTCAAAACCAAAATAAGTACATGCACGCACACCCTGAAAACCTGTCATCCCAGGGAGCTGCAGCCACTGTGTCAAACAGCTGAAGGACCATCATGTGGAACAGGAAGCAGGCTTATCCTGCCTGGCCCAGGTGGCAGAATGAAGACGGTAGGTAGACAGTAAAAAGAAGCAGTTTTCATCACAGCAAAACAGGAGCAACTACTCAGAGAGGCAGCACTTCTTACAACTAACAGTATTCAGACAGAGATAGACAAAGGCTTCCAGGATTCCCTGCCCTGGACAGAGACTAAACTAAATGAAGGGCCCTCTGTAAGTGACTCAAACTAATGAGGAAGAACAAAAACAATGTAAAGCTCATAAAAGAAATGTGTTCCAAGTTGAGAAACAAAAGACATATGAAAAGATGGTTATTGCAGTATTGCTTATTATAACCAAAAAACCTGTGTCCAATAGAGAATGGAGTTAGCTAGACCCTTAGAAATGTTATCATGGAGCCATTCATTTACCTGTTCAACAAATGTTTTACTGATAACCTGCTATTATGCTAAGCATGGTTCTAGACAGCTGAAATCATCAGTGAACAAAGATTCCTGCCTACTGGTGACTACATGCTCAAGGTGGGAAACAAAGAGTAAACATATCAGACGTGTAAATTACAGAGCATGTTAAGAAATGAGTACTCTGGAAAAGAAAAAGAGCAGAGAAAGGGAACCAAAGGGATATATGTATGGCAGAAAACAGAACAGTAGAGAGAAGGAAATCCACGTGTTCAAAATAGAAAAACAACTGTGTACTCACCAAGTCACAGAAAACAGTATCAGGATTTTGTTCTTGTTTTTTAATGTAAATTGTGTATATAGACTCGCATTAAGGAAAAAAAACTCCTGGCAAAGTAAACTCAAATTATCAGGGGAAGTGGAGAAGATGAAATGGGGATTTCTGCTCAAATACAGTAAATTTTCGATTTTGAGAACCTCGATTTAATGGACTTTAGAATTAATGGGCAAAATTTCGAGTCTGTATGTCATGTTAAAATTAACACCCTGTTAATTTAAAAATGCTTTTAACCAAGATTTGCTTATAATTAAATTAACAGGTTTTTTTTGTTGCTGTTATTAATTCACTGTTATTTTAAACAAATGTTAGGAAATAGGCCCTACACTGGAAAAAACACTGAAGTAATTTTGCCGACATAAACGTTACTTACCTAGCCCTAGCTGGTTTTGCTCGGCAGTTAAGAGCGTCGGCAGTTAGAGAGGACCAGAGTCATGAGTTTGATTCAGGTCAAGGGCATGTACCTCAGTTGTGGTTCAATACCCAGCCCTGGTAGGGGTTGTGCAGGGGGCAACCAATCGATATGTCTCTCTCATATCGATGTATGTTTTCTCTCCCTCTCTCTCTCTCTCTCTCTCTCTCCCTCTCTCCCTCCCTCCCTCCTTCTCACCCTCCCACTTTATCTGAAAATCAATGGAAAAATATCCTCAGGTGAGGATTTAAAAAAAAAAAAAAAATATATATATATATATATATATATATATTACTTATCTACAACTATAGTCTACATATTTAAATCCAAGAGTCATCACTCATAAACAGTTGGGAAAATGATTAGCAGGTGATGACACCAATCACATACACGATAATTGGTTCTGTTGTCATACAGTGTGACTTTCTGCAGCAGTTCTTATGCATTGCTCCAATATTGTCGTTCCAATGTGTGCTAAGCTATACCCCAACGGTGTGCATTTGTTTACTCTTGGTGACCAGTGAATGCACACATTTATTAGACCTAGTCAGCATAAATTTAAAATTACAGTAATACATATAGAAACTTTTCTATGAAATTAAACTTTTCATACACACTTAATTTTAATTACACAACTGTACCTACATAAGTAAAAACCAGTAAACTAACTCATGTCAATTTTTTACATGTATTCAGAAAACCCATTTTATTACATAACGGACTTTCGGCTTTAACAGACACCCCCTCACCCGAATAAACCTTGCTCTCCAAGTTCATCATCCATCACTCAAGCCTTGCACTTGACCTCTCAGTAACATACCTTGTCATGCTGATTCGAATTTTGTCCTTTTGCTTACTTTCCCTCTGCCTAGAATGCCATTCCCCTCTTGAATGCGAGGTTAAACCTACCAGACTTTCAGCAAAGCAAAACCTCTCCTCCAGAAGCTTCCTATGAACTCCTAGTTGGGCTAAATGCTTCTCCTCAGGGGCCATCCGTTACTGAAACCCTGTCTTCATACATCTGTCCCTCTCCAGAATGCAAACACTCTTATGGAAAGATTCCACATTTCGTATTGTTTTTATTCTCAGTGTCTGATCAAAGAAGATGCTTGCTAAGTGCAAAACTGAACTTGCTATGTACCAAGCACTGAACTAAGCTCTTTATATAGATTTCAGGTAAGAAAACAGATTCCCTTACAAAACTAGAGTAAACAGCTAGTCTAAAACTACAATGAGATTAAACCCAGCTCAGGTTAGGAAGCCTAAGCTCTTTCCCTTCCAATGCCCAATAATGTAGACAGTATTAAAGGTAAGTAGTTGAAAGGTTTTTTTGAGGGGAAGGATATCAGGTATATTTGAGAACTCTTGAAAGGGGTAGAACTTGAACTTGAAAAATTTTAGAGGAAGGAAAAGAGAAAAATCAAAGATCTTTGTAAGCAAAGATCCAGGACTAGTATTCAATGATTCATAAATAATCTTTAATCTAGAACTACGTAACCTCTGTTAAAAGATATCGCTCTCCTCAAGTCCCTCAATAAGAGGACTTAGCCATCTGTGTGCGAAACTCCAGCAAGGGGCCTTACACATAGCTAGAGCAAAATGAAACTCAGCCTATTCAAAAACAAGAAAAGTTAACTTACCATGTGCTCGTACACACACCGAGGTGGAAATTGCTCGCTTGCCAATTAGGCTAAATACTCTAGTAGTCAACATTCTGAAAGATAAAAA
Source organism: Molossus molossus (assembly GCF_014108415.1). NCBI lineage: Eukaryota > Metazoa > Chordata > Mammalia > Chiroptera > Molossidae > Molossus > Molossus molossus. Next base: position 20,657,422 of record NW_023425357.1, read on the forward strand.
TGTACACCTTCTCTATGAATGAGGGCAAACACCCATTAGAAACGATTCTTCTTTTTGCCCCAGTGCATTTTCGAAGTCAATGCAATTCTTTTGTTTTCTTCTCCCCAATATAAATGGTCTGTTCATTACTGACTCTGAATAATCTAGGGCAAGGTTTTTCTTAGTAGTCAGTACGTCTTTATGGAACTTCATTATAAACTAAGTGCCATAATACATACACACTTCAAGCAATTAGTAGAAAACTGGCTTCCTTAAAAAACAAGGAGAATAAATCTTAGTAAGACTAAAATTGCTAGAAACAGGCCCTGGCCAGTCTGGCTCAGCGGTTAGAGCACAGACCCAAGGGTCTCCGGTTTGATTCTCAGTCAAGGGCAAGTACCTGGGTTGCATGTCAGATCCTGGGTCAGGGTCATATGGGAGGCAACCAATCAGTGTGTCTCTCTCACATCATGCTTTCTCTCTCTCTCTCTCTCTCTCTCTCTCTCTCCACTCCTCACTCTATTTAAAAATAAATGGAAAAATATCCTCCAGTAAGGATGAACAGAAAAAGCTAGAAACGGTAAAGCATTGTGGTGCCATAAGCTCCACTGTTTGGAGGGAAAGGGTAAGGAAGGGCTCACAAGCATTGTGGCACGGGCTGCATTCACCTTAGTATCTAGGAAGGGGTCTTCAGGGAGAGAGGCTGCAAACACGGCCCTGGTTCGATTCCAATCCCTGCAGACAACGGGTGGCCTGCATGACCCACACCTCGCCAGGGCCCTTCCAGATTCAGGCCCATCTCCCCTACCTTCCCTCCTTTAAAATTGGACCTTTCCGGGGGCTGTTGATGATGAATAGGCTCCCCAACACATTCAGAAAATACCCCACTTAGGGTCGAATAAACAGAAGAATGACGTCAGAGCTGAACTCCCTCCAGTCTCGCCTCTATTCTCCCTCAGCCTGGCCCACTCGTGGGTGGACGCTGGGAGCCTTCCAGGCTGGGAAGCGGAGCGCCTCTACCCGAGCCCCGTTAACCCGGGAAGGTCGCGCAGACATCGTTTGAAGGGGTCAGAGCAGAGGCTGCAACGCAGGCCCCGGGGCCGCTCCCGGAAGGCCAGCGGGACGACCCGCCTCTTGGGTCCGCGCCCTCGGCTAGCGGGCGATCCAAGGTCAGAGCCCGAAGCCAGTCCGCGATCGGGGCAGGGCAGGAGGAATCGGGAGGGATGCTTCTGGGCTGCACATAAGCCGCTACCCGGCGGGCCCTGAGTCTGGAGTCCCGCGGACCAGCCTCAATGTCAACGGGTCTGAGGGCCAAACGCCGCTTCCTGCTAGCGCCCGGCCGCCGGGCGGCGGGCATCCAGACCCGATGGCTTCCGGCCCCTGACCCTCCCCAGTGTCCTGGGGGCGCGGGCCGGCCACCACTCGTCTCACCTGCCGCCGCCCAGCTGCAGCCCACAGTGCCCGCCGTGCCCGTCGCGACCGCCCTCTACACCCCGGCTGCTCGCAACCGGAAAAGAGCGAGGCCGTGCCGCAAAGCACCACGGGATCGTGGAGGACTCCACCTCGCGCCTGGCCGCCCTAGAGGTCACTGGAGAGGAAGGGGAACGCCGCGAACGTCGTAAAACGCCAAGGCGGGCTGCTTTCCGGCAGGCCCTGGGGACCGCTTTCCGGCGGTGCCGGGAGAGTTGCGGGAGTGGAGGCGGAGGCGCGCGCATCACTTTCTCGTGCCCGAGTCGCTGTCGGAGGACCCCGTCCCAAAGCAAGGGTGGGCCTGTGGGGGCTTCCGCCAGTCAGGAGGCCGCTCCAAGCAGCTTCGGCCTCGTCCCACTTCTCCGCTGAGGCGCCGCGCGGCCGGGAAGCGGATCCAGGCCTCAGCCGGCGCCGAGGGCCTCCGGGGCTCTCCCGGGCTCAGCATGCCCGGGGTGAAGCTGACCACCCAGGCCTACTGCAAGATGGTGCTTCATGGAGCCAAGTACCCGCACTGCGCCGTCAATGGACTGCTGGTGGCTGAGAAGCAGAAGCCGCGCAAGGAGCACCTGCCCCTGGGCGGCCCGGGCGCCCACCACACTCTCTTCGTGGACTGTATCCCCCTGTTCCACGGCACCCTGGCCCTGGCCCCCATGCTGGAGGTGGCCCTCACCCTGGTAAGCGTGGGACCGGCGCCTGACCGCCCCTCGAGATTGGCTTGCCACCGGTTTCCACGCGGTCCCAGCCGGAAGCTGACAGGTGTCCGGCGGGAGTCTAGAACCCACCCTCTGAGCCGCCGAACGGTGAACGGGATGACCCGCGAGAGCGCGTAGATCTTTGCCCGGCACTTAGGAGTTGCCCCGCAGATGGCAGCTGGCGGTAGCAGCGGCCCAAGGAACCACCTTAACCGCCGTGGGTGCTTTTAAAGGCGCTTTAGGCGACGAATAATGCATTAATTTCCTCCAAACAGTAGCCTTTCTAGAAACCAGCTGTCGTTAACTGGGTAATGAATCGAAGGCGTTTCCCTTTGGGATTTTTGAGTCGCGGGAAGTTTTGGTGCGTTGAGACCGAAACGCCGGAGTCTGATGCGTGCGCCCCTTCACGGAGCCGGTCCCCTGCCCGACGTGGGTGGCAAGGCCGTGGTTCTGTCCATGTCGGTACTCCGGAATCCCAGCGTTGAGACATTTAGAGGGGGGATGTTGACATCACGGGCACTGCTCCCTTGAGTGTGGGAGCGGTGTGTAAGGAGGATTTATCTGTTCCTGTTAGTGACTTACCTAGCATGCTGCCATGGTTTTAAAAGCTAAAGACGTGAAATGAAAAAGCGGGAGCAGTCGTACCTCCTCTCCACCACGCTTTTATGAGGCTACTTGCAATGACTGCTGAATTGATGCGCAGTGGGACCTAGGCCACAGATAAACTGGATGGTCATTGAATTCTAAGCAGTAGTTTCTGGGGTATTGGGATCAATGAAGGAATAAAGACCCCCTTTAAATTCCAGAGAGTTGGTAAAACCTTAGAGAGAGAAAAAACTAGCCTCAGACCTGCCTCAGTATCTGAGCTGCGGTACTGTGTATTTTTCTTTTAAATATAAACTATGGCTAAATACATGTTTAATTCATGTGAAAAGTAGGCCTCCGTCGGTTTGGCTTAGTAGGCAGAACATGGGCCTGTGCACTAAAGGGTCTTACGTTAGATTCCTCAAGGGCATGTACCTGGGTTGCAGGTTCAATCCCAGCCAGTCAGGGTTGTGCAGGAGACAACCAATTGATGTGTTTCTCTCACATGGATGTTTCTCTCTTCCACTCTATCTAAAAATCAGTAGAAAAATATCCTCGAGTGAAGATAAAAAAAAATTTCAAGTAGTTAAGTTTGAGATGATATAGGTAGACATTCTATCTCTGTATGTCCAACCATTTCATAATTTGCCTGATTATGACACCCATGTAAACTGGGAAGCAGGAAGTACCTTTGGGCAAATGGCCCTGGCCCAAGGTTACTGGGCACATCTTTGAGTGCCTATTAAACTGCGTCATTGTGTGAATTTCTTCATATCATCTCTAGGCAGGAGATGGATAAGAAGTAGGTGATATTTATAAAATCAACCATTTTAGCTTCGGAAGAAAGGTACTGTCAGTACCAAAACATCCCTGGGGTGTGCATGTGTATGTTTTAATTCAAGTCTTTTCGAAAAGCCAGCTGTCTTAATTATTCTATTGTCAAGGGAATTGCAGGTTGATTGGATATGTACTTGCCGGGAACTAGATTTACCAGTTACATTAATGCAGGATTATTAATTCTCCAATAGTGCCCTGCCTTTGATGGAGGGATATGGCTGAAGATCAAACACAGTATCTGTTTAGCAGTTGAACTTGCGCCAGCCAGACAAACACAATACGAAAGAATAAGTGGCTTATGTAGGGTTAAGCAAAAAGTGGTGAGGGGTCCAAGAGAAAAGTCAGCTAACCTTTCCTTGCAGAGTTAGGAAAGGTAGGCTGCCCAGAGAAAGGGACATGCAAGCAGTGGCCCACTGGGCCCTAGTAATCCAGGGGCTAGAAGGAGAGTATTCAAGGCAGAGGGACCAGCATGTGCAAAAACCAGAACAAAATTGGGGCTGGAGGAAGAGCTAGAGTACAAAAGGGCCAGGGATAGAGAGGTGAGCAGTGGACAGATATCATTGTAGAGGACCTTGCAGATCACAGAAAGGGGTTTGGGCACCATCACCAGGACAGAGGGAAACCACTGGAGGAGAGTTGCATGGCCAGACTTTTTTCTTGGAGTAATGGTTCTATCCTGCAGCAAAGAGAATGTTGGAGACAGGAGTGCATACAAGACTAGAGCCAGAGAGGTGGCCTGAACTGAGTGCAGAGTGAATGCAGAGAAGGATCAGGGGGAACCAGGAGGGACAGTCCACAGGACTTAGTGACTAATTGGATGTGGACATAGGGAAAAGGAAGCAAGGGGAAAGACACAGCAGTGTCTTTCATTGAGGGAAAGTGATGACAACCTAGTTTTGAAAGTTGAAGTGCATCAGGAGCTTAGAAGATGAATGGGCTGGTGACATAGATTGGGAACCAGTAACTTCTCAATGACTTATGAAGCCGTGAGGGCAGGTCATGTTGGCCAAGACTGTGTGTGGAATGAGAGAGCTATGAACCATAGCTTTTACAGGGTGGTGGATAGAAGAACAGGAGTTGGCAGGGTAACTGCCAGAAAGGTAAGAGGAAAAGGAGCGTTGTTTTAAATCCATATACAGTCCTGCCCGGCTGGTGTGGCTCAGTGGTTGAGCATTAACCCATATACCAAGAGGTTGCCTGTTCGATTCTCGGTCAGGGCACATGCCCAGGTTGTGGGCCGCATCCCCAGTGGGGGGGGCATGTAAGAGGCGGCCAGTCGATGTTCTCTTATTGATGTTTCTGTCTCTTTTTGTCCCTTCCTCTCTAAAATCAATAAAGAAAAAAAAATCCATATACAATTCTTTCAGAAATACATAGATAAAGACAGACTTGAACTGTACTTGGAATTATAAAAATATTGCTAATTCTCATTCTTACGTAACCTTTACAAAATTAAACAGTTATGTTCCTATTATGAGATATGAGGGCAATACTTGAGAGAATGAAATGTAAACAACTGCCTGTGAGTCACCTTTACAGGAATGTTCCCCAAGGAGCAGGGCTGCTTCCCAAACCACTTACCTGGGGAGGGAAGATGCCCAGAGGGGACCTTGACTCAAGATAGGCCTACTACCACCAGCTTGCTAAGTGAGAAAGGGCACTGCTGAGGCCCTGTTCTAATCTTTCTCATCCTGGGTCATTACACTCTACCCTCCAGACTCTCAACTTCCATCACTTCCCCTTTGAGTCTCCCATCCAGCAAACTTAAGTCCAAACTGTTCTCTGCAGTAACTTTTTTTCAGCAGTAAAAACAGCCGAAGTTCTGTCCTTACCAAGCAGTGGTGGTTTATGCTGGCTTTTCTTACTTACGTTGACCTAAACTTTGAATCATAGCCTCAGTATTGGACAAATAGGAAAAAAGATTATAAAGGAAAATTTGCAGTCTGAGTGCATCCAGAAATTTTGTGTTACAATTAAGGTATGTAAATTTGTATCATTCAGCTTTTGACTTAGCAAGTTTGTAACCTGAAGACAATGATAGATCTCAATGCATGGAGCCATAGTTTATCAGTGTATCAGCCATGGAAGATGTGATTTTAATAAAGCACCTAAATCCATGAAACTGTATAAATGAGACCTTATTCTCATGTGTGTTTTTTTTCTATGTAGGGAGTTTCATATTGTAATTGTTTTTGACAAGTGGGAAAGGCTGACTTTACATACAGCCCATCAAAGAGCAGCAGCAGATTCCTTTGAAAGGCTTTTCATTATAATTTTCCTTTTATTAAAAAAAAAAAAAAAAAAAATCCTTGCATTTCTGGATGCTTTTTATCTTTTTTTAAATACTTATCCCTGTTATTTTATTTATCCTTATAACCCTTTGACGTAGGTAGTGATGGAATTATTTCTAATAGCACAAGCCCATAAAATGTTAGTAGGAAAATTAGCATAAACCTGCTGTTTCTCTAAACCTTTTTGTCCTTTCCCCCCTTTGATTTCCTAGTACAGTAGAGCAGCTTTTGATTACATTCTGCTCAGATGACTTTCTTATTTGCCAGTTGGACTAATCACCATGATTTTGATCCAGAATTCTTTCTGCTGCCTCCATGTGTACCTTTGTGCTCATTTGCAAGGGCTGCTGTCCTCTGGCCCCTTCCTTAGCCCCCTATTTCCTTCTGCACCTTGTTTTCTCCAGAACATTCACGTGCTAACCTGGGAGAGGGGGGTGGCTGCTCTGGTCTTTCTTTCACTTCTTCCCCTGACTTCCCCCTCGTTCCCCATCCCATACCTCCAGAGCTCTTCTGTTATGGATCTAGCTACTTCTTGTTCCATAGAAAACTCAGCATCTCTCTTGAGAAAGAGCTTTTCTTCTGAATGAAACTAACAACCCCTCTACTTTTAGCCTCCAAGGCCTGCTTGTTGCCACAGACAACCTCAACTTGTGGTGAGCCCTCCTCAGAGTGGCGCTCTTATCAGTTCCCTGCCTTGCCTACATTATGGCTGTTTTATAGTCACGAGAGGTGGGTGATAGTGCTTTGAAAAGTGTAAGGTGCCTCGCATATGCAAATATTAGCAAGTTTGCTGAGAGAAGCTACTTCCTTTGTGCTTTGTCTAATTGGGAATGGGTTGAACCCAGCGCCTTTGGTAGTTCTAGTGTCTGGACTGGAATGAGCCAAAAACTGCATTGAACAGAGAGGGTAGCAGGCTCATGCCAAGATTAAAGTGTCCTTCTTTCTCTCTGGAAAGCAAAAGGAAGTGCATGAATAAATACAGAATTTGGAGTCTTGTATTCAGAGTCAGTTTTACGAAGTTGACATCAGGTTTCAGGGTGTTAAGAACTTTTGCTTTTTTTTTTTAATTCTCACCCGAGGACATTTTTCTATTTTTTTGTTCAGATAGGTGGGAAGGAGAGAGGGAGAGAGAAATATCAATGTGAAAGGGACACATCGAGTGGTTGCCACCCACATGACCCAACCAGGGCCGGGGACAAACTGCAACCGAGGTACGTGCCCTTAGCGGGAACCGAACCCGGGTCTCTCTGGACCGCAGGCCGACGCTCCAACCGCTGAGCCAAAACGGCCAGGGCAGGGTGTTAGGAACTTTTATTTTGATTTTGATTTTTCACAAAATGCCTGACAGGAGTAGGGAATCATAGCAGCAAGGTAAGGAAAAAGGAAATGGATTCACTGAGAACAGGTCAAACAGCTTCTCACTTCTTTTGCCTTACCCTGCCCCACTTGGGAGGAAGCGAATTGCCTGTACTGAGCAAGCTACACTGAAATCCACTAGGATTTTTGTTAATGATCCATTGGGGTTTACTGCAAGATTCTGAAGGCCCTGCCTGCCCCATCCCCACCCCAGCCTCTGTCCTCACTGCTCATCTTCCACACACTGACTTTTACTTCACACCAAGTCACTCTCGCCTAGTCATATCTGGTACCATTTTCAAGACTACAGAAGAAAACTCCTCCCCGCTTATTAGAACTTGTTGCCTGGCCAGAGTGGTTCCGTTGATTTAGTGCCATCCTATGTACCAAAAGGTTGCCGGTTTAATTCCTGGCCAGGGCGCATTCCTGGGTTGCCAGTTTGATCCTCAGTCGAGGCACATAGGATGTTTCTCTAATCGATCTCTCCCTCTCCCTCCCTCTCTCCTCTCTCTCTTCCTCTCTCTAAGCATATCCTCAGGTGAAAAAATTTTTTTTTTCTTTATTGATTTTTAGAGAGAGAGGAAGAGAGAAGGAGAGAGAGATAGAAACATCAATGAGAGAGAACATCGATTAGCCGCCTCCTGCATGCCCCCAACTGGGGATTTGGCCCACAACCTGGGCATGTGTCCTGACCTGGAATCGAACTGGCGACCTCTTGGTGCATGGGTCGACACTCAACCACTGAGCCACACCTGCCGGGCTGAAGATTTTTTTTTAAACAACTTGTTTGCCCTACCTCTGTGGGCTCTGATGACTGGCAGGGAGGCCTTAGTGAGTTCTTCATTCCTCATTTTCGTGTCCTTCGTTCCTCAATTGGTAGCCGGTTGTGTCTATAATCTGGACACCTGTGGACAGACTGTGCATGCCCATCATAGGTATCCATACGGTTAACTTGGTTATTCTTGTTCAAATCATTCAAAAGTTTCTAAAACCAAGCCAGAGTTTTGTAACCTGGTTCACTTTTAGGATAGTCTCTTCAGAGAGTTCTGCTAGAAGTTCAAGGTCATGACTTTATTTTTATGCTGGACATTAGTTAGGCCCTTGAAGTTTTTCATGCAGGAATTTGCCCATACCAGCTAAAATGTAAGTCAAGGTATGCATTGTGTTTGCTGAGGAGTCCTATACCTTTGCCTTCAGCCCAGGAGTGGGACCTAGGAGCAGCATAGACTGTTCACTAAAAACTGCTGCTGGGGCCCTGGCTGGTTTGACTCAGCAGTAGAGCGTCAGCCCGTGGACCAATGAGTCATGGCTTCGATTCTGGCCAAAGGCATGTACCTTGGTTGCGGTTTGTCCCTGGCCCTGGTTGGAGTCGTGCGGGAGGCAACCAGTCAGTGTGTCTCTCTCACATTGATGTTTCTCTCTCTCTCCCTTTCTCTCCCTCTCCCTCCCACTCTATCTGAAGATAAATGGAAAAATATTCTCGGGTGAAGGTTTAAAAAAACAAAACAAAAAAAACTGCTGCTGGGCATGGTCAGGATACTGCTAGTAGCAAATAATTATCCTATCCTCATAGTAAATGTAGCTGTGATCAGCCCAAAAATAGCCCCCCAAAATGTCCATGTCCTAATCCCTGGAACCTTGTATGGCATAAGGGACTTAGCAGATGAGATTAAGGGTTTTGAGATGGGGAGATTATCCTGGATTATCTGATGGATCTAGTATAAGGGTCTTTCTTTATAAGAGAGAAGCAGAAGTTCACATAGAGTCAAAGATGTGATGACAGAACAGAGGTCACAGTGATGCAGCCACTAGCTAAGGGAATGTAGGTGATCTCGAGATGCTAAAAAAGACAAGGATAGGATTCTCCCCTAGAGCTTCCAGAAAGAATCAGTCCTGCTGACCCATTGTAGACTTCTGACCTATAAGGTAATAAATCTGTGTTGTGTTAAGCTACTAAGCATGTGTAACTTGTTACAAAGGGTAATAGTAAACTAAGACAGTAACCAAACTTGGGACACAACTCTAGATCTGACTTGGGATATAAGGACAACCCATACTACAGGGCAGGAGAGAGAAGCCAAAGTGGGCAGAGACAGGGTCACCTTGAGTGAGGACACACTCAAGAGCTGGTCTTTGATTAGAAACAAAGGCTACACTAAAGAGGGGAGACTAATCTAATGGATCTGAGTTTAGAGAATGGGGCCAAATGCCACATTTTAAAGCTAGGCTATGTATGCCTTTGGTGTTACATAGAGATAAGTTTGTTTTAAGGAAAGAAATTGCTGCTGTAAGCAACAATAGAAAGTTTCTAGAACACATTCCTTTAAAGGGTAATGGAAACAAAGTATAAGTAATTCTGGAGTCATTTGCAACACAGTTACAGTGAAAGAACCATTATAAATATTTTGGAGACATAGCCCTAATCTTTTGGGTGGATGACCAGAACATCTAATTGGTTCAGTAAGCCTTGGTTTTGACCCAATATTGTAACTCATGAGCTCTTAGGAGGCCAGAATTATTCTAATCCTCTCCTCTGAGCCAGGGAACCTTGAACTGTAACCGTCTTGTAATGTCTGCTTTTAGCCATAAAGGAGACTGAGGTCCAAACCAGAATTCAACAGAGAGAGAGCCATAAGGCTATTTTAAACAAAAAATGAAAAAGAAAAAAGGAAACGTGAATTCATTTTTAACCAATGAATTCTCTGTGAAAACAGCTAGGATCAATGTTTTTCTTCTTCTGCAGACTGAGGATAGAAGTACCGCAGTGTATTATTAAAATTCCATTACGGCAAAACTGTTAGGATGACCTTTTGTTTTTAATAATGGTATTAGACCTGCAGAAAGCTAAATCTGATGAGAGAAGAGTGGCATAAAACAGACAAAAAAACTTTGGCCACCATGCTCCCATTTTAAAGCACGCCACAGGGAATTGAGTGTGTGCATCTCTGCCTGCATCTGCCCACCTGTGCATATGTGCCTGTTTATCCCACATTCCAGCATGAAGGATTGTTCATACATGTTGCTAGGGATATCGAAGTGTAGTATTAAAAGGCTTAGTTTCAAAAGATTCCCATCCTGCCTCTGATACCTAGCTGTGCAAATTTAGAACCTCTGAGCTTTAGTGTGTGTATCTGTGAAGGATTGATGTAAATGATCTTAAGTATTTTTCAAGCTCTGGAATGCCTCAGTTCTTTATATTGTAAGAGAAGGTGGGTAAAGATGGTCTCTCCCCTACCTTCCTTCTACACCACACCTGTTTAACATGTCTCAACATTGGAGCCTTCTGAAGGGACTTGACAAGAAGGTCATTCTTCGTGTCTAGCCCCACCCCTTCTGGCCATTACAGGGTCCTCATCTATGGGAAGGCATACCACCTCAGCGAGAGTGAGGGGCCTGTGCTCTTCTGTGCTTTCTCTGGCCTCACATGGACCGTGGAAAGCAAGTTGGTGTGACCTTTTTTCTGTGAACACTCATTTTGTTATGTAGCCCTTCTTCTGGGGAGAAGGATACAGGTTTATGTAGTGTCTTGTCCCAGCATTTGGGAGGAAGGGATCTTCTATGTTTATTAAAACTCGATACTTAAGAGAAAATTATTTATCTTTTCTTCCCAATTTTTGTTCCTCTTTCAGATTGATTCATGGTGCAAAGATAATAGCTATGTGATTGCTGGTTATTATCAAGCTAATGAACGAGTAAAGGATGCCAGGTATGTTCATGCAAAAACTCTCTGTGGTCTGAAAGAATGATCATGTGACAGACAGAGACATCTCTGATGTGCTTTTGGATCTTCTGTAGGCTCGAGATTGGAAATCTGTGAGAACAAAACTCATCCCCACTTGGTTATAGTATTTGAGGGGAACTGTAGGGTGGATAATTCCAAACAAAGAAAGTCTAAACATTTATATTAGCTTTGGGATTCTGTTTTGTATCTTCTTTATTTTGCTTGAAGAAAATTCATACAATGAAAGCAATGGTCATGGACCTCCAATTTCTGTCCCCACTCAGCTCTTGCCTTGCTTCCCAATCTCAGACTAGGAATGATGTAGGGCAGAACATAGGAAAGAATACCCCGCTCTTTTTTTTTTATCCTCACCCGAGGACATTTTTCCATTTTTTGTTCAGGTAGAGTGGGAGGGAGAGAAAGGAACAGAGAGAGAGAGAGAGAGAAACATCAACATGAAAGGGACACATTGAGTGGCTGCCACCCTCACGACTAACCAGGGCCGGGGACAAACTACAACCGAGGTACGCGCCCTTAGCGGGAACCGAACCCAGGTCTCTCTGGACCGCAGGCCGACGCTCTAACCGCTAAGCCAAACTGGCCAGGGCCCCCTCTCTTTTGGAAATAAAACAACTTTTAGATTTGGTGCTCTGAAGGTCTGATACTATAATGAAAAGATGGTGTGTGCTGCTTCCTTTATATTGGCTACTGGTTCCTTTTTCATTAATGAGCAAAGCAGAGAATTCTGTTTTATTTCTGCCTCAGTCTCAGTCCCAACAGAAAAACAGATGACACACTAAAATTAGGATAATTTGTCCAACCACTGTGGCTCAGTGGTTGAGCATTGACCCATGCACCAAGAGGTCGCTGGTTCGAGTCCCGGTCAGGACACATGCCCAGGCTGTGGGCCCAATCCCCAGTGGGGGGCATGTCGATATTCTCTCTCTTTGATGTTTCCCTCTCTCTCTCTCTCTCTCCCTCCTGCTCTATCTGAAGATAAATGCAAAAATATCCTTGGGTAAGGATAAAAAAAAAGAAAGAAAGAAAGAAGTTCACCTTGAGAAGGGATTAAGATGTACAAATTTCGGGTTATAAGAACAGTCACAGGGATATAAAGTACAGCATAGGGAATGTATTCAGTACTATTATAATAACTATGTGTGGTGTCAAATGAATACTTGACTTATGGGATGATCACTTCTTAAGTTATATAAATGTCCAGTCACTATGTTGTACACCTGAATCTGATTTAATATTGTATATCAATGGTAATAGAAAAAACTTTTTAAGAAAAAAGAAGTCATCCTTAAGAGGAACAATGTCCTTTGGTTGAGGGACATCGCCAGCAGCCAGCCTGATGTGACCTCACAAGACGGGCCCCAAAGAAGTCATGCCCTGACCTCCCTCTGAGTTCCTCCAGCCAGGGGCCAGGGCAGATGGGAAGCCAGGAGCATGGTATATAATGGGAGGCACTGACATGCTTTACTCACAGTAACTGACTCCAGTGTCCAGGCAGTTAGGAGATGCAGTGAAGGACCTCAGACCTAAACTGCTCCTGGAACTATGTCCACTTGCCCAGCATAGGTGAGAGGTTGGACTCAATAGCATTTTTGGAAATAATACAATCAGCTGGTAACCAGGTGTTGCAATTACTGATGAGACACAAATGCACCTAAGGGACTTAAACCCTCTTACCCTTGGAGGACTGGGTCAAGTAGGGATTCTGAGGGAGGCAGAGTAACAAGCAAAATGCAGGGCTCAAAACAACGATTGAAGCCTCCCGTGGGATGACAGTGCACAGGCGCTCAGTTCCTTGGCTTCTCCCACTACCTCTAACTGTTCTTTCTCTGAGCCCAGGAGCACCACATATTTCTCCTCTGGTACATCTCTTACTAGCCTCACTCCTCCTAAGACCTCCTGTCCATTTGATTCTGTCTACCTCCCATGTATTGATGACTCAATGTCTGCATTCCCATCTCATCTAGAGCCAGTCATGGGGCCCATGTCAGGCTTGGTCTTTGACTGGACACAGAATGCCTGCCCTGAGCGGCCAAGCTCTGTGCTGAGCACAGCTAAAGACTCTTGGCCCTTGCCTGCAGGTTGCTGGGTTGCTAACGCAGGACTGACACGAAACAGCAGGCCAGTTGCCATGAGGGTGGTGCAGAGGGCTGTGACAGCAGGAGCAGGGAGGAGGAGAAGCCCACGGGGAAGGGAGTCATTTGAACTGGGCACTCAGAAGTGGACAGGGTCTTGTCAGGTGGGGACCAGGAGGAAGAGCATTCCAAGAGGGGACAGCATGATGAAGACAGCAGCTGGAAAAGGGGCAGGGGCATGGGATGCCCACACAGGAAATGCCAGCGAGGGAGTCTAGAAAGGTAGGGTGAGGCCACACCCAAGGCTCTAAGGTACAGTAAAACCCCAGTGTAACAGACTAATTCAGGCGAGGGGGTGTCCATTAAAGCCAGAAGTCTATTACATAATAAAGTAGTTTTCCCCAATGCGTATGTTAAAAAATTGACAAATGAGTTAGTTTACCTGTTTTTACTTATGTAGACAGGTTTGCGTAATTAAAATGAAATATGAAAAGTTTAATTTCACAGAAAAGTTTTCTATATGTATTACTGTAATTTTAAATGTATACTGAATAGATCTAGTAAATATGAGCATTCACCAGGCACCACAAGTAAACAAATGCACACGGCTGGGGCGGGGCTTAGTGCACACAGGAACATTGCAGGTACATGCAGGAACTAGCAGCCTTGGCTAGTATGTCTCCGTGGTTAGAGCACCGCCCCCCCACCCAAGGGTCACAAGTTTGATCTCCTGCCCCAGTTAGAGTGCAACCAATTGAACTAACCAGTGAATTTCATATCCATATTTCTTTCTCTCGCACCCACCCTCTTCCACCCTCTCTAAAAATCAATGGAAAAAATATCCTTAGGTGAGGATTTAAAAAAAATGTTTTTTTAACTGCTGCAGGAGAAAGACAAGTACCACATAATCTCATTTATGGAATATTGTGAACAAAATAAGCTGTCGAGCCCTGGCCAGTTTGGCTCAGCGGTTAGAGCATCGGCCTGCGGACCAGTGAGTCGTGGGTTTGATTCCGGTCAAGGGCACATGCCTTGGTTGCATTTCATCCCTGGCCCTGGTTGGGGTCATGCAGGAAGCAACCAATCCATGTGTCCCTCTCATTGATGTTTCTCTCTCTCCCTCTCTCCCACTCTGTCTGAAGATAAATGGAAATATATCCTCAAATGAGGATCAAAATAAGCTGTCGATCAAAATAGATCCAGAGACATGGAAGTAGAGAACAGACTGACAAACCTCAGAGAGATAGGGGGTGGTGAGGGTGGGAAGAGATAAACCAAATATATACATATGGCAAACAACCAGTGAACACAGACAATAGTTTGGGGAAAGCAGGAGATGGGAGTGGGAGCTGGGAGGAGGGATCACTGAGGGGGAAAAGATGGTACGTCTGGAATACTTTCAGCAACAAAAAACTGCTACAGAAAGTCAAACCACACAACAGAACCAATTACCGCATGTGATGTGATGTGATCGCCTGCTAATCGTTCGCCAAACATTGCTTATGAACAGTGACTCTTGGATTTGAATATGTAGACTGTAGTTGTAGATATGTAATATTTATTTATGTCATCAAAATTACTACAGTGTTTTTTCCAGCATATGGCCTCTTCACAAAATTTGTTAAAAATAGCAGTGAACTCTCTCCCACTCTATCTGAACAAGAAATGGAAAAATGTCCTCCAATGAGGATAAAAAAAAAATAGCAGTGAATTAATAACACAAAATAACCTGTTAATTATACGCAAATCTTGGTTGAAAGTATTTTTAAATTAACAGGTGTTAATTTCCACATGACACACAAACCGGAAACTTTGTCAGTTAAATCAAAGTCCACAAAATCCAGGGTTTACTGTATTTTGAACTTTATTTTCCTAAATAGGAAAGGACTTAATTCAGATTTGACAGCAGAGCTGTCAGATTTGACAGAGAGACTAAGTAAGTCCCTGAGGAGGTCAGGATGGATGGGCCCGTGGGTGAGAAGAGGCTTCTTCCCGAAATAGGATAGAAAAATAACTTTGTGTATGGGGCGTAGCCCGGGTGATGTGGGAACCACTCTATAATTTGTTTTATTGACTTAAGGTAGAAAGTTGTCATTTATCAAGGTTGAGATGGGACAGGGCCAGAGCTAGCAATTGAAAGGTGATGAACATGGAGAAGATTTGGAATGGCTTGGGATTTTTTTTTTTTTTTTTTTTTTTTAATTTTAAAAGAAAAAGCAAGTGACTCAATTGCCAGCAGCTAAGAGGTGGATGGAGTCACTTTGGAAACTTGCAAATGGAAAAGGGGCCCGTGAGGCATCCAGCCTGGAGCTTAACAGTAGCCTGAGGTGTTCCAGGGAGCCCTTCCATGTAGAAGGTGCCATCTCAGGATCCCCTTCACAAGGGCTTCCTGGTGGGGTGAGACAGGACCTGCTTTGCACTGTGCCCCCCATTGCCCATATGGCATTCCCTGTCCTCAGCACTAGTCATTGCAGCTGGACCACTGGTCTTTTTATCATTGTTTGTTTACTGTAGACAGTGTTGAGTGGCATTAACTAGGACGTGGTAAATTCACTGCTGCTTCTTTTGCAGCCCAAACCAGGTTGCAGAAAAGGTGGCCTCCAGAATTGCTGAGGGCTTCAGTGATACTGCTCTCATCATGGTAAGTCACTTGATTGCCGGTTGTGTTTTCTAGTTACAGGATGGCTACTGACATTTCCTTGCTAACAGAGCTTTGCTGTGTAAGCCATCTTTCTTTCTCAGATACTTCAGACCATTGCCACCTTTTGCAGTCACAGCACACAGATCTCCAGAAAGGGGGGTCATTTCTCAAAGTGAGATCCCCATGCTGGCAGCATCAACACCAGCTGGGAACTTTCTAGAAATACAGGTTATGGGGGCCCAGCAGTCTGTTTTAATATGCGTCCAGCTGATTCTGATTCACACCCGAGTGTGAGAACCATTCAGTTAGAATAGCCAGCATAGCCTGAAGGGAAAGAGGGAGGAAGGAAGAAGTCGGGTGGATAGGTAGCTAACGTAAGAGCCTTGTTAAAGAAACTCAATTCAGACAGAATTCTAACAGGGAGGGGAGAGGTAATGTTTGAAAGGTCCACTTTTGTGAGGAAAACAGTGAGATAGTATTTATCCTGCATAACACACAGTTCACCTTAGGCCACACTTGTGGCACGATGCCACACATCACATTTGCAGTGTCTGCACACCTTAAGGCAGGGTCACAAGGAGGTACCTAAAGACTTCCAGGAAGGTGCTGGCCTTGACTTTTTGTTAGCTCTGTTCACAGCTGTGTCCTTTGTCTTATGTGCAGGTAGACAACACTAAGTTTACGATGGACTGTGTGGTACCTACGATCCATGTGTATGAACACCATGAAAACAAATGGCGGTGCAGAGACCCACACCAGTGAGTGCTGTGTTCTCGGGGTAACCTGTGTGCAGAGTATGCTGGGGCCTGTTCCCAGCTACCCAGATCTGACAGGAAAGCTGATCCCAACCTCCTATGTTTTCCAGTTAGCTTGTTCTCCAGAGGAGTGTACAGCCCTCATACAGAAGTCCTGCGTGTTCCTTGGCCCCTCGGGGATGAGGCCAGTATGGCTTCGGAACAGCAGAGGGAACCTGAGTGTTACTCAGAGTCTTTCCACCCCAAACCCCAGGGCACCTGTCCTAAGCCAAGCCCTCTTTCCAGGCATATGGTTTAGTTTCTTTGTAATTGCTCAGAAAGCATCAGTCATCTGCCTCCAGCTTTGTCAGCATTTCATTTGGAGGGTGTCTTATTTTAACCAGGTTTTATGTTGTTGATATACATCTTTGTGTGTTTAAAATGTACACATTTGCTTATGTGCATTATTGTCTTTCTTTATACCATTCTGTATGTGGCTGGTTTTCTGTTGATTCTATAGAAAAGCCAAATTTTTTTATGTTAAGAGGTTGATTTCTCCTGTTTCACCTTGTAGTGATTACTGTGAAGACTGGCCCGAGGCCCAGAGAATCTCGGCGTCACTCCTGGATAGCCGGTCCTACGAAACACTCGTCGATTTCGACAACCACTTGGATGACATTCGGAATGACTGGACAAATCCAGAGATCAATAAAGCTGTTCTGCATCTGTGTTAGGAAGGGATGTCAGTGTCTAGCCTCTGGGCATTTCCACTAGGCTGAAGAAGAAAAGCTATTTTTAAATGTAAATAAAATATGTCATTTCGCGTGTGGAAAGCTGGCGGTTTTCAGAAGTGACGGGTGCCTTGAAAGAGGGCAGAATGTCCCATCAGTCGTCTTTTTAATGCAGTCTCTAGAAGAGGTACGGACTGTCCAATCTGATCGTCCCTGTGGAGTTCTTCCCAGTCGTATGTTGCCATAATCCTCCCAATCAAAGCTGTTTCTGCTTATCCAAGATTGTTCCTATTAAACGGTTTTAACTAACCTTTTTTTATCTGGAGAGGATACTTTTTTAAGACTTATGAACTCTCCCTTTTTTTTTTAAGCCCATGTCTTATACCTGAATGAGAGTGAGTTTTTGTCCAGTTTGGGTTAATGCATCCAGTCTTGGGATTGGGCTGGCGTGCAGTGGGCTGGGGCCTGCCTAGCCAGCGTCTGAGAACCTGTGTGTTGGTGTCCGGCTTCAGGAGGCTGCAGCTATGCACAGCACTGCCCCCACACGGTGTGGAGCTCATGTAGCTGCTGCAGCTACACCGTGGAATAAAGCCACTGTTGCCTGGGAAACCTTCATCACTAAGGGTAAAAACAAACATCGTTGGTAATGGGAGCACAGTGTAATGCTTCTCAACCAACCAGAAAGCTTGTAGCCTGCAGAATCATAAAGGAAAAATGGAACAGTACTCAGACTATTTCTAAAGGCAAGAATCAGTCCTAACTCCAACTTGCATGATTACCTAAATGATTTTACTAATTTATGTCTTATATTAATACAAAATATTTATTTTGTATTTGAAGTAACGGGAGCAAAGCAAAACGTAGATTCCCCAAGTTTTACAGAGCCTGTCTGTAATGTTTATACATGGAACTTATTATGGTTAAACTTTTTAACCCGCTCATAGGAAGCTGATGGGGAAATTTGATGGTACCATTGCATTTTTTATATGAATTATTTTGTGCAGAGTTCAGAGAATCCTATCTTTCCTACTGTCTTTTTCTTTGACTACATGAAGGAAATTTGTAGCAATTGGCATAATCTATTGAAAGGGTTTGTGACACAGCGATCATTTTCTATTGACGAATAGAAAAATTTTTTCAGACATTGCTTATAATAGATGTGCTTTATTTAATCCACCAAATTCTCTCTTCCCCTTTCTTCAAACACCCCTTAACTTTTTTTTTTTTTTCAAATCCTCACCCGAGGACATTTTTGCATTCATCTTCAGGTAGAGCAAGAGGGAGAGAGGAGGAAGACAGAGAGAGAAACATCGACATGAGAGACAGACATCGACTGGCCGCCACCCACATGACCCCAACCTGAGCCAGGGACAAACCTCAACCGCGGCACGTGCCCTTAGCGGGAAGCAAACTCGGGTCTCTCTGGACCTAGGGTGGACACTGTAACCACTGAACCAAGCCGGCCAGGGCAAATACCCCTTAACTTTTGAAGCTGACGTGAATATGTTTGGGGAACACAAACAGCGATAGATCAGTGACTTTATCTTTCTCGCTGTCCTCACCTTCGAACCCAGGACTGTGGGCACTCTTGTTCCAAAAAGGTGTAAGAATCGTCTCCTGCATTCAGCACAGAAGGGCTGTCTTTTCCTGGAACTCGGATGAGTGTGTGCTATCTCCAGTTCAAGGCCAGAGCTACCTGGCATCGAGGTGTGGCTAAGGCTAGTTGGGGAGGCATTTTAAATATAGTCCTAAAGCCATCGTTTTCCCTCACTTGACCTCCTGTGGAATTCTTACACTTGATTCTCCCACCAGCTTCCAGGAACAGGTGCCATCCTTTACTGTAGATTTCAGCCTAGAACCAGATCCTTCCCACGGCCGAGTCGGGCTTAGCTTTTCAGAAGAAAGCATACTAAATATTTGGAAGGAAAGAACATATTTGTGGAAAAAGAAAAACATTTCCAAGATCACAGTACCTGCTCCTATATCCTTGTAGAAATGGCCAAAGGCTCTGCTGAGCCCCCAGCCCCTGTGCTGGGCTCCCTGCCCCTCTCTGGCTAAGCCTTGCTGTGTGGCCTCTGTTCCTCCAGGCTCCCTGGCCCGAGGAACTGGCTTCGTTTTTCCCCACCCAGGAGAAGAGTGAAAGCCTATCAGTGTATTCATACTCTGCCTTTGTATAAAAAATACTTAAAGGAGTAATGCAGAGTGCATTTGTACTTTAAAGAACCATTTGTCCATGAAAAGTTTCTTAATTCTTTCTGCCCTGGCCGGTTTGGCTCAGCGGTTAGAGAGTTGGCCTGCGGTCTGGAGAGACCCGGGTTCGGTTCCCGCTAAGGGCACGTATCTCGGTTGCAATTTGTCCCCGGCCCTGCTTGGGTTGAGTGTGTGGCAACCACTCGATGTGTCTCTTTCACGTCGATGTTTCTCTCTCTCTCTCCCTCCCACTCTATCTGAACAAAATATCAAAAAATGTCCTCGGGTGAGGATAAAAAAAAAAAAAGTTTCTTAATTTTTTCTTAAATCTGAGGGGCTTAGAGAGGAAAGAGGTTATGTGTGTGTGGAGATATCCCCCGAGAGTCATCCATATGCTTAAAATTATACTGGTGAAAATGTTTCTCTTGCATAGCATCCATCCATTGAGAGACGAGTAGAACAAATTCATTATTAGTTTATATAAAAATTGTCATTTCCTGCCCTGGCCAGTTTGGCTCAGTGGTTAGAGGGTCAGCCCATGGACCAAAGAGTCGTGGGTTTGATTCTGGCCAAGGGCACGTACCTTGGTAGTGGTTTGTCACAGCCCTGGTCAGGGTCATGCGGGAGCCAATTGATGTGTATCTCTCACATCGATGTTTCTCTCTCTCTCTCTCTCTCTCTCTCTCTCTCTCTCTCTCTCTCTTTCTCCTCTCCCCACTCTTTCTGAAATATTTGAAGGAATATCCTCTGGTAAGGATTAAAAAAAATTGTTATTTCCCATTTCTAATCATGGTTGCATTTAAGAACTGAGGATACTAAACATGGGAAAGTAAGCATTAACTTCATAAATAACAAAAAGCAATGTGCTTGCTAAGGAAAAATTGGTTTTGCTACTTCAGATAAAATTAGGTTAACAGAGAGTAGAAAACGGCTCGGAAATCTTGAGTAATTTGAATTTTCAAGTTAATTTTCCTGCGATCTGGTATTTTTAAGTCTCATCAGTATAAAAAGTTCTGTATAGTTAGCTTTGACTTAATCGCTTAGTTTTCTGATTGATGTACTTGGGAAACCTATTGTTCCTGCAGATAGTAATTCTCACTTTTCATCACCTACCTTTTGTTTGTTTTTTTGTTTGTTTGTTTGTTTTATCCTCACCCGAAGACGTTTTTCCATTTGTTCAGATAGAGTGGGAGGGAGAGAGAAGAAGACAGAGAGAAACATCGACGTGAAAGGGACACATCGAGTGGCTGCCACCCACACAACCAACCAGGGCCGGGGACAAACTGCAACCGAGGTACGTGCCCTTAGCAGGAACCGAACCCGGGTCTCTCTGGACCGCAGGCCGACGCTCTAACCGCTGAGCCAAACCGGCCAGGGCTGTTTTTGTTTTTGTTAATCCTCACCCGAGGATATTTTTTTCATTGATTTTTAGAGAGTGGAGGGGGGAGAGAGAGAGAGAGAAACATTGATAAGAGAGACATATCAATTAGTTGCCTCCCTCTCATGCCCGGACCAGGGCCAGGATTAAACCTGCCTTCCAGGTATATGCCCTTGACCAGGAATCAAACCTGTGACCCTCCGGTCCTCGGGCCAACACTCTAACCTCTAACCGCTGAGCCAAACCGGCCAGAGCTCACCTACCTTTTTTGTTTTGCCTTCAAAAGAAAAATACTTCTAAAATGGACCTTTTTTTAGTATTTTGTCTATCTTAACACAGTAGCTACTTTATGACATCATGGTAAGTGGAAAATAGCCATGGGCATTAATCTCCATACCCTGTGGACATTTTTAGCAATTTTAGTGAGGAGAGCTGAATTTAAAAATAGACTTCCGCTCACTAATTGACATATGTTAAGGCTTTCCATCAACTCTGTCTCAAGCATTGGATTGTTTTCTTCAGTTCAATAGAAAGCCCGCCAGCTCTCCGGTAGGTAATGCGTTGAACTAATTTATTTCCATATACCTCAGAATCCAGAGGATAAATGTTTATTTTCATAATGTTGACTGTTACCCCTTAAAATGCTTAAAATAGCCTGGCCGATGTGTCTCAGTGGTTGAGCATTGACCCGTACACCAAGAGGTTGCCAGTTTGATTCCCGGTCACCGATCCCCAGTGGGGGACATGCAGGAGGCAGCCAATCGATGTTCTCTCTCATCAGTGTTTCTATCTCTCCCTCTCCCTTTCTCTCTAAAATCAATAAAGAAAAAAAAAACTTTTTAAATTAAAAAAATGCTTAAGATATTCTTGAATGTGATGCAAAATCTGATCAAGTTTATTATTTCCTAGAAATAGCCATTCTGAGGAATCTTTTCTTCCTTAAGGATCTACTTCTTGGGGTGGATATTTCCTTGTAGTGATCTGGAGATTTTTCTTTAGGATGTGAGATCTAGTTCAGCTTTAGAACTGCAGGATTGTGTTCTCCTGGTCTTTTGCTTTTAGAATATGGCAGGTGCCAGCCAAGCATCTACTGGAGTTGGACTAGAGGAAACCTTTGGTTGAACTTGAGTTGCCTTGTACAGCAGATTAGCATCCTATATTTAGTGCTGTCTGAAACACATTCCAGAGACCGTTAATAAATCTGTGAATAACTGAGTTTCACAATACTCGTGAAGTTCTTTGGGCAAGACTCCTTGAGGTGTTTGCCAAGGGCCCTTGGTGCTCCCCAAGCACAGGATTAAGTGAAAACCTAGGGTGGACCAGATTTAGTGCCCTCCAGGTCCCTTCTCCGTTTACTTCATTACTAAAGAAGAGTTGATCATGTCTCAGGATTGGATGTTCTCAAAAAAGAGCATCTTCCTGTTGCCCCAGCAGTGCCTCATTTCTTCCTCGAATACTCCACAACTGCAGCATGTCTAGTACCAGCTAATAAGAGGAGGTGTGTGGTGGGGATTAGTCTGAGTGCCAGCTTTGCCATTTTCTAGTTCTGTGGTTGTGGGCGAGTTACCTCTCGCATCTGGTGTGAAAAATTAGAGTGATACCTGCTTACAGTGACGTCATGAAGACCAGAAGAAGTCATTCTCGTGCTAGCACTTAATAGAATGTTTTAAGTTTGTACTGAAAAAAGTTCTTGCCCTGGCAGGTTTGGCTCAGCGGTTAGAGCGTCAGCCCGTGGACCAGAGAGTCCTGGGTTCGGTTCCTGCTAAGGGCACGTACCTCAGTTGCAGTTTTTCCCCGGCCCTGGTTGGGGTCGTGTGGGTGGCAACCACTCAATGTGTCTCTCTCACATTGATGTTTCTCTCTCTCTCTCTCTCTTCCTCCCTTTTCCTCCCTCTCTCCCGCTCTATCTGAAAAAAAAAGGAAAAGAAAAAAGTTCTTAACTGCTAATGTTTATATATTTTCTTTCTTTCTTTCTTTTTTTTTTTTTTTTTTTTTTTTTTGGTGGTACGTGCCCCTAGTGGGAACTAAACCCGGGATTCTCTGGTCTGCAGGCCGATGCTCAACCGCTAAGCCAAACTGGCCAGGGTTTAACTGCTAATGTTTTAACAATTCTAGGACATATTATTGGCCAGACTGATAAGTGCTTATTCACAGTAAACATTCAGTGAACATCGATTATTCAAAAGAGTAAGTGAGGTGAATGAAAGCATTTGTTCTCAAAAGGTAACAGCAGCTTACCTTTCTTGCTTTTGTTTATACTGCCTTCCCAACCTGTGCTGTTTAATGAGTGAAGAAATAAAGTGGAGGCACTATCATCAAGCTGTGAAATTACTAAAGTCAAGTAGAAGCAGAGGAAACGATATCTTGCTTTAAGTAGCCTGGGAACTTAAACTTTTGAACCCCCCAGGAGATACAGATGTATAGGCCTAGAGCTAACCCTCTGGTTGCCCCCTGAAGGGTTCAGGAAAGAATGCTCACGGGTCCAGGACGCCAGTCATCCAGAGGATCACCACCTTGGACCAATCCAGAGGCTAAGAATGCAGGACTGATTCTTCTTAAGAGCATATTTTTACTGTAGGAACTTAGTTTTTCTTCTTCAGAACACTCTGGTTACTACCTCGTTGGGTTTAAGATTCGCAAACCTTGAATAAATCTTTACCATTTATTTCTAGCCAAAGCCTCCCAACTTTTGTGCTCAGTTGGGAGGGCTAATACGGATATTGTTACAGTTGACATTCTTTTTGTTTGTTTTTTTTATTGGCTTTTTAGAGAGAAAGAAAGGGAGAGAGAGAGATAGAAATATCCATGTGAGAGAGACACATCCATCAGCTGCCTCCTGCACACCCCCCACTGGGGATCGAGCCCACAACCCGGGCATGTGCCCCAACCAGGAATCAAATCAGGACCTCTCAGTCCATGGGACGCCGCTCAATCCACTGAGCCACATCGGCCGGGCTGCAGTTAACATTCTTGTATGTGCTTTTTCATGCACACACGTGCACAATTCTTTCAGGGTTTTACGTAGATGTGAACCTATTGGGGGTGTTTGTTCATCCTCTTAGGACATATTCTCAGTTGAACACCCTGCACACGGGGTGTTTGAGAGCTGCAGTTTCTCCGTGTTGTAATTGTTCTGCTAATCACCCAACACTTCGTTATCGGTCTTTTTTTTTTTTTTTTTTTTTTTATCCTCACCCAAAAATATTTTTCCATTTTTTGTACAGATAGAGTGGAAGGGAGAGAGAGAGAGAAACATCGACGTGAAGGGACACATCGAGTGGCTGCCACCCGCACAACCAACCAGGGCCGGGGACAAACTGCAACCGAAGTACGTGCCCTTAGCGGGAACCGAACCCAGGTCTCTCCGGACCGCAGGCCGACGCTCTAACCGCTGAGCCAAACTGGCCAGGGCCGTTATCGGTCTTTTTAATTTCAAACATCTTGGTGATGTTTAATGGTATCTCATGGATTATTGGCCTAAATATGAAAAGTAAAATGAAAGAGTTTCCAGAATTTAACAGGAGAATGTATTCATGACCTTGGGCTTGGCAAATACTTTTAAACAGGGCACAAAGAGACAATAAATAGTACTACATTAAAATCCAAAGTTTTGTTCATTAAAACACAATTTGGATGTTGAAAAGGAAAGTCCGAGACAGAAGATATTCACTTATACTACAGTTACCCCACAGAAGAATTCTATCCAATATATCTAAATATATTCAAAATTACAGGTCAATTTAAAAAATAAAGAAAAGAAAAGACAACCCAATTGATCAGGCACTTCCCAAAAGAAGATACCCGAATGGCCAATAAGCATAGGCAAATATTTTCAACTCATGTCATCAAGGAGAAGCAAACTGAAAACCAAGAGTCCGTTTGTTAATGGAAGAAAATGTCAAGAAGCAGAATCTCCTCGTGTGCACAGTGAAAATGTCCTGAATACCCCAGGACGATGTCATCTACTGTGACTCGGTGTCAGAAGGAATCCAAACAGAGCAGCCTCCATAGCTCAAACAAAGAATGCTGGGCTAGGGTGCTCTTCTTTTCTTAATTTTGTTTTTCTTTATTGATTTTTAGAGAGAGAGGGTAAGAGAAACATCGACTGGCCACCTCCTGCATGCCCCCCACTGGGGATCAGGCCCACAACCTGGGAATGTGCCCGGACCAGGAATCGAACCAGCAACCTCTTGGTGCGTGGATCAACGTTCAACCACTGAGCCACACCAGCTGGGCTAGGGTGATCTTGAAACAGCTTTACTACCTGGCCTAGGCAAATAGAGAGTAACAATTTGGGGTTGAGGATCTCAGCTGTGGGTTTCTCCTAGCCTACGTTTCCCTCTGCAGACTTTCAGGAAGACTGCTATCCATGTGGCCACCTCTACCATCCTGGCCTCCCACCTGGTCCTGTCCTGCCGCTCAGAGCTAGACCTGGAATAGAATTGTTCTGCTAATCACCTATAATTCCTGGGATTTACTCAGTGCCTGACTTCTGAGGAGCTCAAAAGCCCTGTGTAGATCCTGCTGATAAAATGGTTGCCTCAGGTCAGGTAAGCTCTCTGCCAAATTACTTCTGGGCTAAGAAGCAGTCCTCAAAACTCCAGAGACCCAGGGTGCCTTTATAGCAGGCTGTGTCCAGCTGGAGGCCTGGGGAGGAGGGCACTGCTCATCCACGCATTATGGGATTACCCAGGAGGGATGCTGAGGCACCTGCCTCCGCAGCCATACATCGGGCTGCCACTCACATCTGGGCTGAGGGAAACTGAGGCAGGGCTGGGCAAGTCAATAGCAGAAAAGAGGGAAGTGTGTTTTGGATGGGGATCAAACAGATGGGGAGAAGCCCAGGGCCCAAAGGATGTTAAGATTCAACTGAGTCGTTTTCTGTTTTCAGCAAGGGGTCTCTTGGCTCCCTTCCCAAATGTGTTTCCCAGGTTACCCACCATGGAGACAAGCCCCATGTGGGCATGGCCTAGGTCACTCCTCTGTGGACCCGATCCCTTCCTGGGGCCTGCAGGAAAGTCAGGACATGGGTGCTGGGCACTGGCCCCTACCCCCTCTCTGCAGCCGCTAACCCAGCTGACTCACTGCCCTTCCATTAGCCCTTTGGATGCTGTGTTTGGGGCAGTAGAGGCACAGAGATGGACAGAGCCAGGATGCGGGTGGCAGGGAGTGACCGGCCCCCAGGAGTTTGGGTGGGGAATGTGGGTGAGGAGTCAAGAGAACTGAAGTGTTTCCTGTCTCTGGCCACTGCCTCACCTGTGCTTGGGCCAGTTCCTTGTAGCTCTGCCCCCACCGTACCCTCGGGACTAAGGACTGGATGGAGGACAGCGCCTGGCCGTGGGTGTGGGAACCATCCGCCCAGGGGGTTAGGCCTGGGGGCAGGGTCGCAGCTGACTTATCTCCTTCCCATCTCCTTTCCTTGGCATCTCTGATGCCCCAGATACCTGTTCGTCCAGACTAGGCTGGGTCCCCCATGTCTGGCATGGAGAAGTATGTGTGGGTGCTACCTGCTCAGGCTCCGTGGGGCAGGGCGAGAGGGCATTTAGGAAGGGATGAAAATCTTTACAGGGAATCAGGAAAAGGAAGTGGTCCTCCCTGCTTACAGATTTTCCTCCTCTCTGCTAATGACCCAGAGGCTCCCTGTAACACGAGAACATGTGGGATTTAGGAGTTTACCCTCCCGCCCTCCCTCCCCCAACCCACTTCCCACCTTGCCTAGTATCTCCTGTGAAACTGCCTTTGTTGGTTCCAGCTTACTGAAGCACCTGGGGGGTACCTGTCACAAACAGACCCCAGCCCCACCCAGACGCCCGCCCCCTTCCCAGAAACAGAAGCCACAGGGAAAGGACCTGGTCTCCGACAAGCCCCTCTCGCAGAGCCTGGCTGTCTGCCTCATTGTCTCCGGGTTGATTTGGGTAGGAGATTGAGAGTCATTAGCTAAGCCTGGAGCTGAATAAATCTTGTCATTTATTGTCCCCTCTCAACTGGGAGCTGTCAGCTGGGGCAAGACCTCCAGAGCACCCCAGACAGTTCAGCCGTGGTCTCCTGTTTGCTGAGTCACTGGGGAAGGAGCACCACAGACTCACAGCTGGCTGGGTGGCTGGGTCCCCCTGCATCACAGCTCATCTCTCCACCCCTCACAGACACAGGTTTGCCATCAACTCCCCACACACCTGCACCCCTCCCAGAGCCAGGAGGACCATGGTTTTGTGCTGGCTGGCTTATTTATTTATTTATTTATTTATTTATTTATTTTTATCCTCACCCGAGGACTTTTTTCCATTTTTTGTTCAGATAGAGTGGGAGGAAGAGAGTGAAAAAAACATCAACGTGAAAAGGACACGACCAACCAGGGCCGGGGACAAACTGCAACCGAGGTACGTGCCCTTAGCGGGAACTGAACCCGGGTCTCTCTGGACCGCAGGCCGACACGCTAACCGCTGAGCCAAACCGGCCAGGCCTGTGCTGGCACATTTAGCCTTTCTTAGCCAGAAACTTCCACTGCCCCAGAGCCGGCAAAGCCTCCCCAATCAACTAACAAAGAAACGGTGAGGCCACAGGGCCCTTTACTGAGACAGACCTGGCCACCTACCAGCCCAGACGCTGGCAGGACACAAAACCCCCACACTGCAGGGCCTCCTGCCTTCAGATATGTGCGGGAAGTACACACAGTCACCAGTTAGCAAGCTGGGGCTGACGGGCCTACAGGGATGTTCACTACTTAGCCCCAAACCCCGCAGCCAAGGACTGGAGAGGCTATGTTAGCCAGATGGTCCTTTCGGCCTCACACGGTCCATGTGACAGCCCGCCTTCAGCTGCACCCTGTCCCCCCTAAGCAGAGGGACGAGAGGAGCAGCTGAGCTGGACTAGCACTGGGACTGTCCTGGGCCCTTTGATGTGTGTGGTGACAGTTCCAGAAGTCAGGACAAGTCTGGGAAAACTGCCCCCACGACCGTTTCCCTCCCGGCTTCCGGCGGCGCCTTGGGGCTCCCTCGATTACTGCAGGAGCCTGGGTTCCACTCTGCCTCCAGCCGCCGTCCTTTCGAACAGCTGAGAAACAGAATGGGTGGGTCTCTGCAGTGGCCAGCCATCAGCAGTGTTACATTCACATCCATTTTCAGAAGCGTAGAACCGCAGAACCGCTAAAGAAACTCTAGGAAGGAAAAGTCACTAAGGTGGGCCCAGGGCAGTGACAAGAATGACCCTCAGGGCCTTCACCAGGCTGAATATGGTCACACGGAGGCTCTCAGCGGGGGGCAATGACCCACTTTGCTCCCTCGTTAGCCTGATCTGATACAGGCTGCAGAAACCAAGGCTTCTGCTTCTCCCACTCAGGGACGGCGGTTCCTAGGCATGGGAGTGGGGGCTAGGGCTCCAGGCTAGGGCTCCGGGCCAGCCCACAGCCCCTGCGCCCACCTCTTCTTCCTGGGCCTCCCAGGGTGCACCGCCGGCTTTCATTCCGAGAACATTCTTTACCCCTGACAAGGTCAGACCTGAGGACATTTTTATTTTATTTTATTTTTTTATCCTCACCCGAGGATATTTTTCCATTTTTGTTGTTGTTGTTGTTCAGATAGAGTGAGAGAGAGGGGGAGAGAGAGAGAGAGAGAGAGAGAGAGAGAGAGAGAGATAGAGAGAGAGAGAGAGAGAGAGAGAAACATGGATGTGAAAGGGACACAATGAGTGGCTGCCACCCGCATGACCAACCAGGGCCGGGGACAAACTGCGTGCCCTTAGCAGGAACTGAACCTGGGTCTCTCTGGACCGCAGGTCAAAACCCTAACCGCTGAGCCAAACTGGCCATGGCAAGACCTGAGCCTTTTAGTGATGCTTCTGTTTGAACGCCAAAAGGCTCCGGAGCTAAGGGGCAGCCTGGGGAAGGTGCTGGGGAAAGAGGCCCACCTGCTCACTGCCTCGGGGTCTCCCCTCTCAGAATGGGTGTGAGTGGGTTCGGTGGTTTTCACGGGTCTGAGCAGACATCCTTGCCACGGCTAACTTGGCTCTTACCAGCTTGCTGGAAATCCCAGTCTCTCCGCCCGGCTGGTCTCACCACCCACTCCAGCCCTCAGCCATGTGCAGAGACCTGCAGCTCTCTACCCAAACCATATCCACATGCTCACCTGGGGGTGCTCGTCTGGCCTGTTTCAGCTCAAAACCCCCAGGCCTGCATCAGGGCTGCTCTTGCCCTGGGGCTGCTTGTCTGCCACCTCCTGTGGGCTTCACTGGAGCACCACCATTATGGGGGCACCTGCTTTTCCTGCCCAAACCCCCACCCCGCTCAGAGAGCTGAGGCCACAGGCAGCCTGCTCCCAGGGGAGTCTGCCTCCCTCCCAGGCTCTCCGTCAGTCATGGGTCAACCACCCAAATAACCGGTGTGGTGATCACATACCTGACACACCCGGACTCGGGAACTTGGGGGTCTTGAGGCAGTGCACCCAGTTCTGACTGCCGGAAATTTCCCTCTCTGCTATATATAAACCATTTCCTGAAACTACCCCCCACGGGCCCCATGAGAGTCCCTGGAGAGCCTTTCAGAAACAGTCATGTCCTTCATCTCCTTCCTCCCCCATCATGGTTTTGATTCCCTTTGCCACGTGGCTTTCTTCCCTCTGCGTGGGCTCCAGTTGGTCCGTTCCTCTCTCCTCAAGGCCAGAACTGGGGGTAGGAGCCAGGGATTAATGGCACGGAGTAAGCTTCGAAAGCCACGGGGCCATTGGAAGGCCTGAGCTTAAAGATAATTTCCCTTCTCTGCAAAGGGCAGGCATTTAGTCCAAATGAGCAGAGTCAGGAGAGAGTCAGGCCAGCAGGGGACAGAAAGCAGCCACGGCCCAGATGGCCACCCCAGAAGATCAAGCGACTATCCCCAGGCTGAGATGCCAGACGGCCACTGATCTCTTCTCCTAGAGGTAAGAGGGGGGCCACTGGGAGCCTTGCAGGGGCTTCCTCCCAGGGCTTGGAGGGAAAGCAGCCTGGGCCGGTGCTGCTCCAGGGCCCTGGGGAGGAGCCCTCTTTTCATCCTTGCTGTTCCCCCTCTCATGGATATTTAACAGCACCGCCTGTGTGCCCAGCGGCGTGGCACACACTGCTCTGCACCTCACTTCCTGAACTGTAAAAACTGTACCTTTATTTTCTTATGGCACAAGTCATACACGTTCCTGGGTTGGTTTGTTGTTGTTTTTTTAATGTAAAGATTACAGAAGTTTCTACTCGAGAAGTAGGCGGCAGAGCCGCTGCCCCCATCCTCACCCAGCCACGGTTCCGTGGGAGTCGCCCCCACTTCAATTAAATGAGATATTGAAATTAAATGGCGTGGAGACAAGAAAGTTCATTTTCTTCTCACTGTTGGCTGCCAGTGCCCGGGGGAGCGTGGTCTTCATCGGCTGCACAATTCATTTGCTCTGAGAGTGGAGCCCGCCGCCAAGGAGAGAATTCCCGCGCGTTTGGTTTTGTCTTTAGGCTGCAAGGGAGCCGTGGCCCCCACACTCCCGGACGTGCGCCGGTCCCAGGGCAACTTAAAGGCAGATCTACGGATCAGAACTCCCCCTTCTGTGTGCCCCCCTCGTTGAATATTTGTATAGCTGGGAGATGTCAAGATGAGGCTGCTGGTGGCCACACGTCCTCAGCAGCATTTAATAAGCTGATTGAACTGGCTGTGCACGGGGACTCCCTAAAGTTGGCGGGCAGCACTTTGGTCTTCCAGGCGGACTCGTCCATGGTGAGGAGAAGGCCCAGCGCTGAGCTGTCTGCAGCCGAGTGGGCACCGCCTGCCTCTCTCAGGATTAAGCTGAGCACTGGGGAGTGATTTGCACCTGCAGACTTGAAAAATGATTTTTAATCTCCAGCAAAGGAAAGAGGTACAGCACTGATTATAGGCAGTATATGGAAGGGGGTCAAAATGCCCACCGTGAACCTGGCTGGCTGAGCTCAAACCCCGGGTCTCCCACATACTAACTGGTACTGCTGGGCAACTTAACCTCTCTGCCTCAGTGTCTTCCACTGTCAAATGGGGATAAGGATGCCTTCCTTTTGTATGTGTTGCCATTAAGTCAGTTTATTTGTGTCCAGCACATAGTAAGCCCTGAATAAACATTCACGACAGTTATGGATTGAGGGCTTCTATTCCCAGAGGCTAGTCACATTGTTGCCCCACGTCAGCTCAGTGACATAGGTATTGTTACCCCATGTTTCAGTGAAAACCGCGGCGCAGAAAAGAGAGGTGACTTTCCCAAGGCCACTCATTAGTTCAGGTTTTTAATTCAGAGGGGTTTTGCTTGTTTATTATGAAACAGTTCCAGTGTAGGAAAGTACAGGGAATACCTACACAGGTCCCCGTGACATGTACTTAACATAGATTAGCCTTTCCCCATATTTGCTGAAGTTTTGAAAGATAAAATCTTGAGATAATCCCCGCTTTGTCCTCTCCCAGAATCACCCCCTCATCTGAAGGCCTCTCGAAGAGTTCTGTAGTGTTTTCTGCACGTTCATAAACTGCTGGGTCTTTCTCCAGACGTTCAGATCGATGTCACACCACGCAGTTTCGCTTTTCTGCCACTCCATAAGCTTTCGAGTGTTTCCCGGCAGCTTCCCACTGAATGAGTAGGTCATGATAACGTGCCGCAGGGGGTCTGTTCGTTCTTCCGACACGCAGAGCATGTCCAAGTTCGAACTTTTACCCAAGATGCTGCAGTGAATGCCCTCATGCTGTCTCCTCAAGGTCACATGTCACGGGTTTCTGGGAGACACCTCCATCAGGGGAGTGGTTGGTGGCAGGAGATGAGCTTCCCCAGATGGTGTGAGGTTGCCCTCTGGGAGTTCCACTTCCACGCGTGAGCATGGGGAGAGTTCTCAGCTGTCTGGCCAGGACCAGCACTTAGAAATTTTCAGGCATCTCGCACCCTGGCCGGTTTGGCTCAGCAGTTAGAGCGTCAGCCCGCATGACCAAAGAGTCGCGGGTTCAATTCCGGTCAAGGGCACATACCTTGGTTGCGGTTCATCCTGGCCCTGGTTGGGGTCGTGCGGGAGGCAACCAGTCGATGTGTCTCTCTCACATTGATGTCTCTCTCTCTCTCCCTCCCCCTCCCCCCCACTCTTCCTCTCACTCTATCTGAAGATAAATGGAAAAAAAGTATCCTCAGGTGACAAATTTTCAGGCATCTCCCTATGGTTAATTCATTAAATGCCTACCAGCATCTGCAGCTCACCAGGCGCCATGCAGGGTACCAAGTGACAAAGCAGGCTCCTGAGCCTGGTCTGCGGAGCCCATGGCAGAAGACTCCAGAGTCTAGACAGACCAGCTCACTCTGGGACCCTGTAGCACTCACCAAGCTCTGATTTACATCATTGGCTGTTTACATGTCCCTCCCCCTAACAGGGCCATTGTCCCCTCCCATAAGGAGTCTGGGTGTTACTATTTTTAGTATCTCTAGATCTATTCCTTCTGATATGGCAGCTGACAGCCACATGTGGCTCTTGGGGACTTGAAGTGTGGCTGGTCTGATTCAAGATGCTCTAAGATTTAGAGTCTAAATGTACAGTACACACCAGCTTTGGAGGACCGAGTACAGAAAAAAATAATGTAAGTGGTCTTATTAACAATTTTTATATTGATTACCTGTTGAAATGATAACTTTTGATTACATAAACTATGTTATTTAAATGAATTTCACCCTTTTCTTTTTACTTTTTATTTTGTTTTTTGTTTGGTTTGGTTTGGTTTGGTACGTGCCCCTAGCAGGAACCGAACCTGGGACTCTCTGGTCCGCAGGCCGATTTTTTTACTTTTTAAATAAGGCTACGCCCTGGCCAGTTTGGCTCAGCAGTTAGAGCGTCGGCCCGCGGACCAGAGAGACCTGGGTTTGGTTCCTGCTAATGGCACGTACCTCGATTGCAGTTTGTTCCTGGCCCTGGTTAGGATCGTGGGGGTGGCAGCCAGTTGATGTGTCTCTCTCACATTGATGCTTCTCTCTCTCTCTTCCTCCCTCTCTCCCTCCCACTCTATCTGAAGATAAATGCAAAAAATGTCCTCGGGTGAGGATTAAAAAGAATAATAATAATAATAAAATAAGGCTATAGGAGATCATAAATGGCACCTGTGACTCAGATCACATTTCGGTTGGATGGTACAGCCCTAGACTTTGCCAGGTTGGTGCCTTGTGGCAGGTGCCCAGGGAAAGTTGAATGAATGAAGGATGCTTGAGAACAGGAGGGCCCCTGTGTGTGTGAGCCCCCTCTGGCTCCATCTCTGGCTTTCTCAGGCACTGCAGAGGCTGGTCTCTTACATAACAGCCCTGACACCCCCCCCCCTTTCCTCCCTTCTTCTAACCCCAGAGGGAGTGAGGGAGCGTGCAGCCCATGGAGGGAAGACGGTTGTCTGCCAGGCCAGCCTCCCCGAGCAGAGCCTCACAGAAAGCCCCACATATACCAGTGAAAAGATGTCCTTCGGGGTCCAGTGAGCACCCTCAGCCCCCTCCCAGCTCAACCCTGCTGGCACTGTCCCTGTATGTTCATCCAAAGCCCGCGGGAGGCCAGGGCCACACTGTAGAGGGATGTGAGCCAGCTGCTCTGAAGAAGAGTGCCAAGGATGCTCGGCCCCCGGGCATGGTGCCCAGGCCCTGCACCCCACAGCACCGGCTTTGATGCCTTGCAAAAGGTTAACTTTGAAGCTGCCAGTCAGGTGGCCGAACCAGGCAAGGCTTGAAAAACAGCCCTGTGGCCTCTGGTCCGCAGCCTCCCGCAGAGTGACCCCCGAGCAGATGGTCTGAATTGTCTGGGAATTCCCCTCTCTTTCCAAAGATGCGTGGAAAGCTTGCCCCTTTGCAATCTTTGGGAAGAAATATATTTC
This sequence comes from Molossus molossus, assembly GCF_014108415.1. NCBI lineage: Eukaryota > Metazoa > Chordata > Mammalia > Chiroptera > Molossidae > Molossus > Molossus molossus. Next base: position 20,690,961 of record NW_023425357.1, read on the forward strand.
ACTTGAGGTTTCCAGGGACCGAATCGTACCCCTTTAGGCACAACGGTTAAACATATTTTAGTGGTTTTATGTGGGGAGTGTTTAACAGCAGCATGTATCCTTTTCCCTACGACAAATAGTGACGATTAGGTATGAAGCTGGAGCACTGACCGGCAATGCCCTTAGGTGCTGTTGAGCATGCAGGACTATCCCTCCACTGCTGTCCCCAGTGGCCACACTTTCTGTGTCTTCGGTCCGCTTTTCACAGGCTTCCTTCTCCTGCGCCAGTTCCAGGCTCTTCATTACTAGCACTTCCGGCTGCATCGGAGCGGTTGCCCAGCCCCCACCCCTCCTGACCTCATGTTCCCCAGGCCCACCCAGATCCCCTTTGAAATGACTCTACTAAGCTGAGCTGGAAAAGCCAAGCTTATTCAAGTAGATGTAAAATAAGGGCAGCCCTGGCCGCTGTGGCTCAGTGGTTGGAAGGTTGGCTGGTGGACCAAAGGGTCGTGGGTTCAATTCCCAGTCAGGGGCATGTACCTGGGTTGCAGGTTCGATTTCTGGCCCCAGTTTGGGTGCCTGCAAGAGGCAACCAAACAATGTGTCTCTCTCACATCCATCTCTCTCTCTCTCTCTCTCCCCCTCCCTTCCACGCCCTTTAAAAATCAATGGAAAAAATATCCTTGGGTGAGGATTAAAAATAAAATAAGGGCAAATGTTTAGACCAGGTCCTGCCTCTGAGCCCTGGGTGGTCTTTGGCACAGGGCTTTAGGGTGTGGACAGGTGAGGTCTCCAAACATGCTCTTGAATAAATGGCATCACTGCCCATATAAGATCACATTGGTATATGAACAAGAATGCATGCCCAGTCGATGTGGCTCAGTGGTTAAGCGTCGACCCATATACCAGGAGGTCACCAGTTCGATTCCCGGTTAGGGCACATGCCCAGGTTGTGGGCCTGATCCCCAGCGGGGGGCGTGCAGGAGGCAGCCAGTTGATATTCTCTCTCATCAATGTTTCTATCTCCCTCTCCCTTCCTCTCTCTCTCAAAGCAATAAAGAAACATTATTTAAAAAAAAAAAAAGAATGCCTATCAAAAGCAACAATTTCCTGCCCTGGCTGGTTTGGCTCAGCGGTTAGAGCGTCGGCCTGCGGTCCAGAGAGACCTGGGTTCGGTTCCCGCAAAGGGCATGTACCTTGGTTGCAGTTTGTCCCTGGCCCTGGTTGGTCGTGCAGGTGGCAACCACTCGATGTGTCTCTTTCAGGGGAACCATTCTTGATCGTTCCTGCCACATCCCACTGCTTCCTCTCCCCTCTCCTCTCAGGAACTCTCCCGTCTCTCCACACCACCCCCCTCAACCCCAGCCCAGATGAGGACCCCTGAATCTCCTGCCTCAGTCTCACCCCTGAGCCTCGCAGCCACAAACATCCCACCCAAACCCACCAGTAAGCACCAATGCTTTCAAAACATTTACAAACATAAATCTTATAATTTTTCATTTGAAAGTATTTGTCCAGGCCCTTGGCTCAGCAGTTAGAGCGTCAGCCTGCGGTCCAGAGAGACCCGGGTTCGGTTCCCGCTAAGGGCACGTACCTCAGTGGCAGTTTGTCCCCGGCCCTGGTTGGTCGTGTGGGTGGCAGCCACTCGATGTGTCCCTTTCACATCGATGTTTCTCTCTCTCTCTCTCTTCCTCTCTCTCCCTCCCACTCTATCTGAACAAAAAATGGAAAAAAATGTCCTCAGGTGAGGATAAAAAAAAAAGAAAAGAAAAGAAAGAAAGAATTTGTCTAGGAAGTCACTTGCACAATTTAACGTTGGCTTTGAGCGCTCAGAGGACTGCCTGGGAAGGAAGCTAAACCTCAACGTGTTTTCGAATGTACTGAAACTTCTGTGAAGATTGAATTTAACGACAAACAACATTTCAGTGTCTTAAATAAACTTTTATTAGCTTCCGCTTTGCAGTTTTCTCTGTATTTTAGAATCCATGGGTTTTTGTTGTTGTTGTTGCTGTTGTTAATCCTCACCTGAGGATATTTATTCCATTGATTTTAGAGAGAGTGGGAGGGAGGGAGGGAACAGGGGAGGAGCAGAGAGAGAGAGAGAAAGAAACATTGATACAAGAGAGACACATCAATTGGTTGCCAACCAGGGCCAGGGATCGAACCTGCAACCCAGATATATGCCCTTGACCAGGAATCAAACCCAAGACCCTTTGGTTCATGGGCTGATGCTCTAACCATGGAACCACAATGGCCAAGGTAGGTTTTTTTGTTGTTGTTTTTTTAATTTAACTTTGGGACTGGGTAATCCATTCTCCTGATTCAGGTTTCAAAAAGGACGAGGGGATCAAGTGCCCCAGGCCTCTGTTCTGGCCCTCCCACCCACCCCGCAGGCAGACCCCAGAGACAGTTGGGGTGGATATAAAGCAAAGTCAAAGCCATGTTCTTCTCCCTCTGTAATGAAAGGGTTAAACCTTTGTGCACTCTCTGCACCTTTTATTTTCCCTTGGAGATCTTTTTGTATTAGGCCATAAAAAACTGTCATTCTCATTGTAGAGCAATCTTGGTTTTGTTCTCTGAAACAATCTGATAGGCTCATGGAGAGCCCACAGGGCCAGGCCCATCCACCTCCTGGTGCAGCCCCTCCCCCTCCAGCCCATCCTCCCTGAAGCAGAGAGGAGGCAGCTTCACAGCAGACTGGCCAATCTGACCACTCCCCTGAAAAGCCTCAATGACCAGCTGCACCCATTGTCAGAGTCCAAATTCCTGAACCCCATCCCAGGAGCTCACTGGTCTGGCTGCCCCTGACCTCTGGCCAGGGCTCACATGGCCCTCACCTTCTCGGCTCCTCCGCCAGGCCTCCTTCAAGCCTTCCAGGCAGGACTGCCCTGCCGCCTTTCTCATCCTACCCTCTCCCTCAGGGACACCTCGCCTGGTCCCTGAACCCTGCCCTCTGCCTCTCTGCCCTGAACTTTGCTTCTACAACCCCCATTACGCAAACCATCATATACGTCAGGGCTCTATGACCCTGCCTGCAAATACCATGAAGCAGGGTCTTGCTTGTCTGTTCCCCAAACTGCCAGCATCTGACAGAATACAAATGCTCGGTAAGGAATGAATGAAGAGATGACTGCAGCTCAGTGTGACTGGACCCCTGGTCCCGCCCATGCCCCTAACTCACGGGGTCCTGGTCCCGCCCATGCCCCTAACTCACGGGGTCCTGGTCCCACCCATGCCCCTAACTCACCGGGTCCTGGTCCCACCCATGCCCCTAACTCACGGGGTCCTGGTCCCACCCATGCCCCTAACTCACCGGGTCCTGGTCCCACCCATGCCCCTAACTCACCGGGTCCTGGTCCCACCCATGCCCCTAACTCACGGGGTCCTGGTCCCGCCCATGCCCCTAACTCACCGGGTCCTGGTCCCACCCATGCCCCTAACTCACGAGGTCCTGGTCCCACCCATGCCCCTAACTCACCGGGTCGTGGTCCCACCCATGCCCCTAACTCACCGGGTCCTGGTCCCACCCATGCCCCTAACTCACCGGGTCGTGGTCCCACCCATGCCCCTAACTCACGGGGTCCTGGTCCCACCCATGCCCCTAACTCACGGGGTCCTGGTCCCACCCATGCCCCTAACTCACGGGTAACTCACCGGGTCGTGGTCCCACCCATGCCCCTAACTCGCGGGGTCCTTGGCCCCACCCATGCCCCTAACTCACGGGGTCCTGGTCCCACCATGCCCCTAACTCACCGGTCCTGGTCCCACCACGCCCCTAACTCACGGGGTCCTGGTTCCCGCCCATGCCCCTAACTCACGGGGGTCCTGGTCCCGCCCATGCCCCTAACTCCACGGGGGTCCTGGTCCTCCACCATGCCCTAACTCACGGGGTCCTGGTCCCACCCATGCCCCTAACTCCCGGGGTCCTGGTCCCACCATGCCCCTAACTCACGGGGTTCCTGGTCCCGCCCATGCCCTAACTCACGGGGTCCTGGTCCCACCCATGCCCCTAACTCACTGGGGTCCTGGTCCCACCCATGCCCCTAACTCACCGGGTCCTGGTCCCACCCATTTGCCCCTAACTCACGGGGTCGTGGTCCCACCCATGCCCCTAACTCACGGGGTCCTGGTCCCACCCATGCCCCTAACTCACGGGGTCCTGGTCCCACCCATGCCCCTAACTCACGGGGTCCTGGTCCCACCCATGCCCCTAACTCACGGGGTCCTGGTCCCACCCATGCCCCTAACTCACCGGGTCCTGGTCCCACCCATGCCCCTAACTCACGGGGTCCTGGTCCCACCCATGCCCCTAACTCACGGGGTCCTGGTCCCACCCATGCCCCTAACTCACCGGGTCCTGGTCCCACCCATGCCCCTAACTCACCGGGTCGTGGTCCCACCCATGCCCCTAACTCACGGGGTCCTGGTCCCACCCATGCCCCTAACTCACCGGGTCGTGGTCCCACCCATGCCCCTAACTCACGGGGTCCTGGTCCCACCCATGCCCCTAACTCACCGGGTCCTGGTCCCGCCCATGCCCCTAACTCACCGGGTCCTGGTCCCACCCATGCCCCTAACTCACGGGGTCCTGGTCCCACCCATGCCCCTAACTCACGGGGTCCTGGTCCCACCCATGCCCCTAACTCACGGGGTCCTGGTCCCACCCATGCCCCTAACTCACGAGGTCCTGGTCCCACCCATGCCCCTAACTCACCGGGTCCTGGTCCCACCCATGCCCCTAACTCACCGGGTCGTGGTCCCACCCATGCCCCTAACTCACGGGGTCCTGGTCCCACCCATGCCCCTAACTCACGGGTCCTGGTCCCACCCATGCCCCTAACTCACCGGGTCCTGGTCCCACCCATGCCCCTAACTCACCGGGTCCTGGTCCCGCCCATGCCCCTAACTCACCGGGTCCTGGTCCCGCCCATGCCCCTAACTCACCGGGTCCTGGTCCCACCCATGCCCCTAACTCACCGGGTCGTGGTCCCACCCATGCCCCTAACTCACGGGGTCCTGGTCCCACCCATGCCCCTAACTCACCGGGTCCTGGTCCCGCCCATGCCCCTAACTCACCGGGTCCTGGTCCCACCCATGCCCCTAACTCACCGGGTCCTGGTCCCACCCATGCCCCTAACTCACCGGGTCGTGGTCCCACCCATGCCCCTAACTCACGGGGTCCTGGTCCCACCCATGCCCCTAACTCACGGGGTCCTGGTCCCGCCCATGCCCTAACTCGCGGGGTCCTGGTCCCGCCCATGCCCCTAACTCACGGGGTCCTGGTCCCACCCATGCCCCTAACTCGCGGGGTCCTGGTCCCACCCATGCCCCTATCTCACCGGGTCCTGGTCCCACCCATGCCCCTAACTCACCGGGTCCTGGTCCCACCCATGCCCCTAACTCACGGGGCCCTGGTCCCACCCATGCCCTAACTCACGGGGCTTGGGCCGCCCAGTCTGCCTGTTAGTTTGACTTTCCTCATCTGTGTCCTCAGCGGGTGCTTTCCAAGGCAGCTGGGGTGTGGCTCCTTTCCCCTAGGTTTCTCTGCTGCCATCTCCTTGGGTTCTCACGTTGCTTCTGCTCTTTGTCTTCTTTCCTGTCTCTGCTCTCTTCCTGCCCGTTCTTCTTCTTTTTATTTATTCATTTATTTTTTAATCCTCACCTGAGGATATTTTCCCACTGATTCTTTTGGATACAGTGGGAGGGAGGGAGAGAGAAAAACATCCATGTGAGAGACATCAACTGGTTGCCTCCTGCACAACCCCGACGGGCCGGATCGAACCCACAACTCTCACAGGCCAGTGCTCTAACCACTCTACCCTCAGAGCCAAACTGCCAGGGCCTGCCTGTTTTTCTTTAGGACCTTTGCCCTCAGGCCTCCTCTCTGCTGGTGATCAGTCTCCCCTTCCCCAAGAAGTCCCCAGGCTTCTCTCTCTGCTGCAGAGCCGCCCTCACGCTGCTGGTGGGTCACCCACCCTTGTTCTTTCCAAATGCCCCAGAGCCCCAGGAGCCTCCGCTCTGGCAGCTCCTGTTGTTCTAGCTCCTTCTGGTCACATGGTCATTCTAGTGCCCCCAACGTCCTTGGGGGAGGTGCCCCTTCCTCCCTTGGCTCTGTGGCCTCTCCTCACCCTTTGGAAGTGTTTCCCTGTGGCCGTTGTTGCTATTTTACAGCTTGAATAAAATGTAACTTACATACCATAAAATTCACCTGTTTTAAGTACACAATTCCATAATCTTTAGTAAATTTATGGATCCCTCTACCCATTTACAGTCCTTCCTCATTCCCAGCCCCAGTCCTTGGCAACCACCAGTCTGCTTTCTGTCTCTACACATGTGCCTGTTCTGGACACTTCATACAAATAGAATCATGCCAATAAGTGCCCTTTTGTGTCTGGCTTCTCGCATTGAGCAGAACGGTTCTGAGGTGTCTCGTTCCTTCTTATGGCTGTGTAATAGTCCACGGTACGGCTAGCTCACAATTTGTTTTTTCATTCACCAGCTGATGGATATTCGGGTTGTTTCCACCTTTTTAACCACGATGAATGAGGCTGCTAGGAACATTCGTGAACAAGTTTTTGTATGCACATATATTTTTTCATTTCTCTTGGGTTGGGACCTAGATGTGGAATTGCTAGAATGTATGGCAAACAAATGTTTACATTTTGCAGAATCTGTCGAGCCATTTTTCAAAGTATAAAACACAGTTTTTTCAAAGTGGCTGCATCCTTTTGCAACTCCCAGGAGTCACATGAGCATTTCTCCACACCCGCACCGACATTTGGTTTATTTATTTTTTAAGAGATTGAAAGTATTAATCACTTTATTTTATATTAATTTTTTTTTAATCCTCACCTGAGGATATTTTCCCATTTATCTTCAGATAGAGTGGGGGGGAGGGAGGAAGGGAGACAGAGAGAAACATTGATGTGTTTCCTGGTTGCCTCCTGCACAACCCCGACCAGGGCCGGGGATGAACCGCAACCGAGGTACGTGCCCTTGGCCGGAATCGAACCCGTGACTCTTTGGTCAGCAAGCCGACACTCTAACCACTGAGCAAAACATTTGGGGTTTTTTTTTTCCTTTTTTGATTCTAGCCATCCTTGAGCATGTGCAGCGGTATCTCGCTGTGGTTTTAATTTGCATTTCCCTAAAGACCAAGGATGGGGAGCTGCTTGTCACGTGCTTCTTGACCATTTATATATCTCCTTTGGTGAGATGTTTCCTCTAATCTTTTTAAATTTAATTTTTTATTTAAATTTAAGTTTGTAATTGGGTTATTTGCCTTCTCGTTATTGAATTCTAAGAGTTCTTTATGCATTCAGTCCCTCATCAGAGACATGATTTGCAAATGTGTTCTCCCAGCCTGTGGCTTGGCTTTTCATTTTCTTAATGGTGTCTTTGGAAGTTTTAAATTTTGATGAAGTAGCCATCGATTCTTGTGACTTTCCATCTGTGGGCAGATGCTGCTGCTTCTGCTGGGTGCAGCGGCCTGGGCTTTCTTGGGGCTATTTTCTGCCGTGTCTTTCACACATGGACGGCCCCTGATTTCGACCGTGTCGGGGGAAGATTACTACGTTCTCACGCTGACTCTCATCAATGGTGAAGGGGCAGCATCGTGCAAAGACCCAGGCCCTTGTCACCCACTAGCCCAAGACCAGGGGCAAGTGCACCTCTCTACGCCTCAGTCACTTCATCTGTGGTAGGAGGTATAACAGTACCCACCTCGGAAGGCCATGCAAAGTTAGTGCCTAAGACGGTGCCTGTACCTAATGAGCTCAGAACAAATGTAAGCTACGATGTCTGGTTCTTTCGAAGCTACCGTGAATTTACATCCCTCTCGCTTTGGATCCTTACAGCGACTTCTGAGCTGGTGCCCCTCACCCCATTCTGGGGTGAAAAACTGAGACTCGGAAAGTCTGAGTGACTTGCCTAAGGTCTCTCCGCCCCTGAGGGGGCTAGCTGAGGCATCCATCCAGTTTCGAGGGACTCCAGCCCCATGTCTGCTCCCCAAAGACAAAGTGAGATGTTCTAGGACCCAGCAAGCTCAGGTGGATGCTGTCTCTGACCCCCAGGGCTCCGTGTCAGCACTGCTCATTAAACCAACTTGTGTCAGACTCGGCTGGGACAGGGGACACAGAGATGAGAGACTCATCATTGCTGCCCCAAGCGGACTCCTTTGCCCCCAAGGAAGACGGAGCGTGGTCTGTGCAAGGCTGGAGGGCCTGGGTTTTGGGGAGCACTGAGCAGGGGGCCAGACCCAGTCTGGGGTACAAGGAGGGGGCTTCTCAGCCTCTCTCAGGGTGCAAGGTGAGTGAGTGGCTCTCAGGTGACTCCCTTAGGCAGACAAGCCCACAATGACTGGGGCATCATTGGCTGTGTGGCCAGCTCATCCCTCCCCACCCCTGCCGACCCCCATGCTCCTGGGGCCTGTCTCCCCAGGGCCTGTTTGTTTTTTTAACTTATTTTATTTTTTATCCTCACCCGAGGACATTTTTGTATTTGTCTTTTTTTTTGGTACGTGCCCCTAGCGGGAACCGAACCCGGGACTCTCTAGTCCACAGGCCAGTGCTCCAACCGCTGAGCCAAACCGGCCAGGGCTCTATTTATCTTTAGATAAAGTGGGAGGGAGAGATGGGGAAAGAGAGAGAGAGAGAGAGATCGACGTGAGAGAGACACATCGAGTGGTTGCCACCCACAGGACCCCAACTGGGGCCGGGGACAAACTGCAGCCAAGGTACATGCCCTTAGCGGGAACCAAACCTGGGTCTCTCTGGACTGTGGGCCAATGCTCTAACTGCCAAGCCAAACCAGGCAGGGCGACAACCATTTTATATGTTCTCCCACTTCCGTGGGTTTCCTGGGCTCAGCCAGGTGGTTCTTGGGTAACTCATGACACCGGCTGGGGCTGCTGTCACCTACGGAGGACTCGCCTGGGCTGGATGTCCAGCCTGACTCCCACATGGTGGGTGGGTGGTGCTGCATATTGGCTGGGAGCTCAGAGCTCAGCGCATCTCCCAGCAAGGCGGTTGAACTCCAAGAGGGAGCCTTCCTGAGAGTAGGTGTTCCAGGATGGCGGAAGCAGGGCCTCCAGGGCTCAAGGCTTAGTTACATCTGTTGTATTTTGTTTGTTACAAAGTCACAGGGTCACAGATTCAAGAAGGAATAGCCTCGCCTCTCAATGGGGAGAGAGAGGGACGAAGAATTTGCAGTGTCTGACCTACCACTGTGCTCGATAAATGACTGTGGAACATGGAAGTGAATTTCAGAGACTTGCCTCAAACAGGGAATTAACTTCGGGTGGAGCTTGGGGGGCTGTGAGTGGGAAGATCTTGTCCCTCTTAGGCCCGCTTCCCACCCTCCCTTGTGGGGACCCTCTGGGACCCAACACCTCCAAAGCCAGCTGCATGTGACTGGTTTGTACTTCCAGAGCGTGGAGAGGTCGTGCCATGGTGATCAGGAAGGTCCACGGCTGCTCAGACCCACACAGTCAGTGTCTGCTAGAAGGCCAGCGTGCAGGGACCCTTACTCTCCCCCATGCTGCCATGGCCGGGGGCTCCCACGAGCTCCTGTTCAAGGCTATCCTGAGCCGGGGAGAGAGCTCAGTCAGCACTCGGGCCCCACTGAGCCTCAGGCACACCCTGCTGTCCTTCCAGGCTCGTAAAACGTTTGGGGGCAACCACACCTGCTGTGACCTTCCCTTTGCTTCCTCTGGCCCCTGTCCCGGTGTGGCCCCCGGATGGCCACCATCCCGCTCATCACCCATGCTGCCACTTTTGGGCAACTGAGAAGGGGCACAAGTGAGCGAAGCCATGAAGACAGAACCAGCCCCCCCCCCCTTTTCTGAGTACAGCAGCCTCACAGAGACGCTCTCTCCCCTGCGGCTCCCCTGGGCAACTCCACTGGTTTGGCATTTTGGCAGATGGCTTTGGAAATGGCCTGTGGTACCTGCTTCTCTACTTGGAATGTGTCTGGTCCCCAGGTCCCCCGGAAACCTTCTGAGGATTTGCAGAACCGAAACCCCACTGGTTCTGCAAGGACGTGTGGAGAACCTGCACCGGGCCGGGCTCCGGGCTCCGGGCCCCGTGCGAGGGGGTCACGGCCAGCAGTGCAGACCTAGCGCCTGTAGTGGAGGGACAGCCCCGCAGTGACCACCACATCGATGCTCCCGCACAGTCTGCAGCGCGCTGCATGGGGTTCCAGGCTGGCAGAGACGCTTAGAGCTATGTAAGAGTTAACTGCGCAAGGGTGGGGGAAGGAAGGACATCTCAGGAGAAGGGAGCTGGCCCACAACCCTGGTCCTTTTCTGCCCTCCTTGGGCCACACCTTGAACCCAGAACCCCCACAGCAAGCGTTTCCTCCTGAAAGCCACGTGGCTTCCCCACTGCCCTCAGGGGCGTCCTCAAGGCCACCTTCTCAAAGAGTTTCTCCTTGTCCACCTTGTCTAAAGTTTCAGCCCCCCACCCTTTACAGCCCCCTACTCTGTCTCCTTTTCCTCCTCAGCACTCAGACTCTAACATCCAGGAGGGGCAAGGGGCTTTGCCATCCCATTCACTTGCCGTGTTCTCAGCACCTAGAACTGTGCCTGGCGCACAGTGGGCACTCTGTCAGCGTGCGCGCCTGTTAAATCATGCACAGGAAGTTGCTCTCCAAACCGTTAATCCCGGAGGGGGGGCGGGGTGCAACTGCTCTAATTACTTGGCTCCCACTTCCTCTGCTGAACAAGAGGTCTTGGGCTGAGAAGGGAGGGCTTTGGGGGACAGGTGTCAGGGGCTAGCTTCACACACACACACACACACACACACCAGGCCCACCCCTAGGGATCCCCACCTGGAGATGTCCCAAAGCTCCAGGGGATTGTGACCACTGGCAGGTGTGGGCTGCTGGGCCCAAGGCTGCCCCCTCCTCTTCAGTCCCTCCAGTTGCTGAGCTGCTCCCCGGTGGGGGGTGGGGGGTGTAAAGGAATCCCCTGAGCTCCACTCTCCTCCCAGAGCCCAGGGGTCCCTACCATCACTTCCCACGACCCCCACCCCAAAGCCAAGGCCACCTTCCTCAAACACGTATAAAAATATAGTATAATAAACCTGCACGTACCCACCCCTTAGCTTCAACACGTATCATGATTTCATTATTGTTTCATCTCTCTCCACCCCACCACCCTCCTTCTGCCACCTTTTTATTTTCCTGAAGTCTTTTATTTATTTATTTATTTATTAAAATTGGTGGGGGTTTTTTGTCTGTCTGTTTGTTTGTTTTTTGTGGTACGTGCCCCTTGCGGGAACCGCACCCAGGACTCTCTGGTCCGCAGGCTGACGCTCAACCGCTGAGCCAAACTGGCCAGGGCTCCTGAAGTCTTTTAAAACAAACCTAATTTTCATATTAATTCAATCCTAAATATGTTTCCATATGTTTCACTAAGGGCTTTAAAGACACAGTGGTACCACTATCACATCTATTAAAATTAGTAATAATTTTGCCCTGACAGGTTTGGCTCAGCGGTGAGCGTATCGGCCTGAGGACTGAAGGGTCATGATTTTGATTCCCAGTCAAAGGCATGTACGTGGGTTGCAAGTTCGATCCCCAGCCTCGGGGTGGTATGGGAGGCAACCAATCAATGTATCTCTCATATCGAAGTTTTTCTCTCTCTCCCTCCCTCCCTTCTACTCTATCTAAAACTCAATGAAGCACTGGCCGGTTTGGTCAGCGGTTAGAGCATCGGCCTGCGGTCGAGAGAGACCCGGGTTCGGTTCCCACTAAGGGCACGTACCTCGGTTGCAGTTTGTCCCCGGCCCTGGTTGGGTCATGCAGGAGGCGGCCACTTGATGTGTCCCTTTCATGTCGATGTTTCTCTCTCTCTCTCCCTCCCACTCTGTCCGAACAAAAAATGGAAAAATGTCCTCGGGTGAGGATTAAAAAAAATAATAATAGAAAAAAAATAAAACTCAATGGAAAAATATCCTCAGGTGAGGATTAACAATAACAACAACAAAAAAAAATTAGTAGTAATTTTTATATTACTTATACCCAGACTGTGTTCAATTTTCCACTATTATCTCACAAATACCTTTTCATATTTGTTTTGTCCAAATCAGGATCCATACAGGTTTCACACACAGCATTTCCTTGATTTGCCTCTTCAGTTTCTAGTCTTCCCAGTGGACTCTGACTAGCTTCAAGGGTCTCCATGGTGGACACTCATTAATGTTACCTTCCAGTTTTTTGTTTGTTTTTCCTGATGTTTGTTTTTTTAAAAAAATCCTTACCTGCCCTGGCCAGTATGGCTCAGTGGTAAGAGTGTTGTCTGTGGACCAAAGCGTCCCGGGTATGGTTCCTGCTAAAGGCACGTACCTCGGTTGTGTTTTATCCCCGGCCCCGGTTGGGGTTGTGTGGGTGGCAACCAATCGATGTTTCTCTCTGTCTCTCTTCCTCCCTCTCTCCCTCTAACTCTATCTGAAGATTAATGTAAAAATATCCTCGGGTGAGGATAAAAATTAAATTAAAAATAAAAATTCTCACCCGAGGATATTTTTCCATTTATCTTTGGATAGAGTGGGAAGGGGAGAGAGAGAGAGAGGATAAAAAAAACATCGACGTGAGAGATACACATAGATTGGTTTCTTCCCGCATAACCCCAACCAGGGCTGGGGATAGAACAGCAACCAAGGTACATGTCTATGACCAGAATTAAACTGAAGACTCTTTGGTCCTCAGGCCGACGTTCTAACTGCTGAATCAAACTGCCCAGGGCTCACCTGCGACTTTTTACAAAATGCTCTTGTCTGGGCCCTACCTGGGCCAATTAGGTCTGGATCCTTGGGTGAGCTGGGCCTGGGTGTTTGCTTATTCATTTTTATTTATTTATGTGTTTAGTTCCCAGTGACCCTGGCACGCTGCCAGGGCTGGGGACCACTGGAACACACTCCAGGATTATCAACTGGCATGACGGGTTGTGTCTCCCAGGGACAGGTGACAATGTCTGGAGATGGTTTGGGTTGTTACAACCTGTGAGGGGGTTGAGGCCAGGGATGCTGCTCAACATCCCACAGTGCCCAGGACAGCCCCCAGGACAGAAGGATCCATCCCCAAATGCCAAAGTGCAATTGAGAAATTCTGATACGGAAGCACAGACCCCACTGTTCTCAAGGTAGGAGGCCAGGGGCGGGTGGGGAGCAAATTAAACTGCTCTTTCCATTCCTCATCTCAAGCCCATGCTGTTGACAAAGGGAATCCCCCTGGGCCTACTCTCTTTAGTGCCCCATCCCCTCCCTCAGCAGCCTGTGTCCTCTGCCAGATTAGGGTTGGGCCAAACTCCCCTGAGACAGGTGGCTCCTCTTTTGGCATGGGGCAGGAGCACCCAGGAGTGGAGAGAACCACACAGCTCAAATTCACCACTAGCCTGGCTGGTGTAGCTCAGTGGATTGACCGTCCTCCCATGCACCAAGAAGTCCCTGGTTTGATTCCCAGTCAGGGCACATACCCCGGTTGCGGGGCTCAATCCTCGGTAGGGGGTGTGCAGGAAGCAGCCAATCGATGTTTCTCTCTCACATCCATGTTTCTATCTCTCTCCAAAAAAATCAATAAAAAACATTTTTTAAAAAATGCACGAGCTGCCCTGGCTGGTTTTGCTCAATGGTTAGAGCGTCGGCCCACGGATCAAAGAGTCTCGGGTTTGATTCCAGCCAAGGGCACGTACCTCGGTTGCAGTTCGTCCCTGGACCCAGTTGGGGTCATGTGGGTAGCAACCAATCTCTCACATCGATGTTTCTCTCTCTCTCTCCCTCCCAGTCTGACTGAAGATAAATATAAAAATATTCTCGGGTGAGGATTTAAAAAAAAAAAAAGCACAGGCTGCGTGACCTGTGAGGTCCCCATGCTGCAAGTCCCACACCTGGTATCCTGTTCACTGTGGTACCCTGGTTGCCGGGGCAGAGTAGATACTCAAAAGTGTTTGTAGAATTGAATGAATCACCTGGAAATCAGGGCCTGGAGACAGGCTGATCTTACAGCCAACACTCAGCCTACTCAGGGCTTCTCAGAAAAGGTCCTTCTCTGCCCTTGTGGAGCAAGAATGGAAGTCCTTGTGCCCACCACCCCAGCCCAGGGCTTCCCTACACCTCTGTTGCCACCACTAGAGACAAAGGACACAGGGCCCTTGGCAGCCGGCAACCCACCTTCCCTCCAAGGGTGGGGAGTGGGGACAGGTGGAAAGGACATCCTGCCCCCCCAACCCTGCCCCTTCTGTCCTGTTTGGGGAGGACATAATACATTTTTGTCTGTCACTCTGGACTTGATACGGTCAGGGGAACCAAGAGATTACAACATCTTTAGGAATGACTCAAGGGGAGAACACAGCTCGGATGCTGACTCTACTTCCTGCAACTCAGCTCTTTCCTGCATTCACCAAAGGAGTGTCCTTGTCCTGCTCTGTGACTCAGTTTTCCCTTCTAACCCTCCAGAAGGACTCAGAACACGGGGTGTGAAAACCTGGGGCTTGTAAGATGGCACTGGCACGACAGGATTGTGACAATGACAGGACGAACACATGGCAGGGGATCGCTCTTTTCCTCCTGGCAAGCTGGGTATGTGCCTGCAGAGGCTGCCTGGTGGTAGGTAGGAGCCTCCTAAGAAACCCATGTGGATAAAAGGCCCTGCACCCACCCCAAGGGGACTGGGGAATTACTCCCAGCTGGGAGTCATCAAAATCCTGAAGCCGGCTGGCTTCGTAACCAAGAGGCAACCCCCTCTTGGGCACACCCCCTGAAGTGGGGTGCGAAAGTACGTGCGGAGAGCCTAAGGGCCAGACCCTAAGGCGGGGAAGCCTCCCTTTAATCACGAGGGTCACCTGAAGCCCCACAGCTCCAACGACAAGATAGAAGGGGAGAGGGGGGCGCACTGCGTATGTGACCCCAGAGCCCAGCGCACGGGTGTGGGGATGTGGATGGCGAGATGGGGAGCCTCCCACTTCTCTCCTTTCCTCTCCGCAGCCAGGCGGTAGGGCCCACTCAAGCATGGCCACCCGGCATGGGGGAATGTGGCGGGCAGCTTGGCACCCCGAGCCGGGGAGGGGCGCACAGTGGAGAGCCCCCACTGGACTGCGGCCCAAACTTTCCACGGGTTCCCTCCTGGTCGGGCGGGAGGAAACAGGCTGGCAAGGAGGGTCCCGGACGCCGGAGGCACCGGCGGGCGCGCCCAGGCACTCTCCCCAGGGAGGCGGCAGGCGGGCCCCGCTCCGCCCCCGCGCCGCCCCCGCGCCGCCCCCGCTTCTGGCCGGTGCGATCCGGCGCCCGCGGGCAGGGCGGGGCTGCAGTCGGCACCGCCCCCAGGGGCCGGGAAGGGGCTGTGGGAGGCGGACGCGCGCGGCGGCGGCCCGGAGCGCCGTTCTGGGCGGAACGGCCCCCAGCGCACTCCCCGGCCCGGGCCATGACCTCCGCTGCTCTCTCTTGCAGGCTCGCTGCCGCGACCACCCGAGTCCGGCCGCCACCAGCGCCCGGGCGAGCCCCGCGCGCCCCGGGTGCGGCTCCGCAGTGAGCCCACCAAACAGCGGTGAGTGCCCCGCGCCTTGCCTGCCCCGGTGCCCGGCCGCGCCGCCCACCCCACCCCTTCCAGAGGACGCCGCTCTTCCAGGTGCCGCAACCCCGCTGAGCGGCGTCCACGCCCCGAAAGCTTCGGCGGCTGGAGGGGCGCGCCCCGGGGAAGGGTAGGGGGCCCTCGCGGGCCCGGGAGTCCCCCCAACTTCTCGCAGACTTTTCTGCAGAGACGCGGTTTCGGGGAAAGTTGGGGCCCCTCTGGCCGTGTTGCAACTTACATCGGGCGGGTGGGGGTGTGTCCCTGCGCGTGGAACCTCTGGCCCCCACTCTTCACCTGACACCCTGCGCTGTCACGAGTTCCTTGGGAAGGGACCAGACCGTCGTCATTCCTCAAAGCTGGAAAGGAGCCCGGCCGGGGTGGGGGCAGGAGGCCTCGAGAGGAACCATTTCCCCTCTATTGAGTATTTCAAAATATATTATTTATGAACCGCCTCACTTAGGGGCCCCCTTCGCTTCCAGGGCATCAAAGCACGTTTGCAACCGCAAAGGGCGACCAGTATGAACGCACAAACGACTTCTAGCTCACTCTGCTCAGTTGTACTGGGGGGAGGCAGTCTTTATAAAGGAGGGCCCACAGCCCTTCCGGGCTGGGTCTGGGGTGGGGGGGACTTCTCTCAGACTGCTCCTGGCTGGCTGTTAGGCCTGATAGAATGGAGAGAAAAGTCTGAGCAGCCCTGAATCATTGAGGAAGAGGAGTTGAAAGGCAGCCCTGGGAAGGGGGGAAGGGCAGGGAGGGTGGTTTTTCACTTAAAAGGGGGTTACACCTATGGCAGCCTTGATGGTGGAATTGTTCACTATATCCTGGATGTAACCTCGGGAAGACACTTAGGAGATACCAGCCTTTGTAGAGCAATCACCCCATCTTACAGATGAGGAGACTGAGGCCTGGAGAGGCACACCTGACTTGTCAAGCTCTGGCATTTTCTGCCCAGCTCCCAGGAATGCTTGGGAGCCCCTGTTTGGGGCTGGATTAACTCTAGGGAGCACCCCTACCTGTCCAGGCCACACCCACCTTGGGTTCTGTGTCCCCACCCCTGGGTACTCCTTTCTCTGGTTGGGAGGGAGGCAATGTATTTATGGAAAGACTTAATCCCTCTGCCAGCTCCAAGGAGGCGGAAAGCTCTGATGCCTAATCTCTGCTCCCTGGAATCCCTTCTCTTGTTTGTGGGGTCCCTGAGCCCCAGGTTTAGATCACCTCTGGAGACTTCAAATCGGAACTCCCCTAAGTGTACAGGGGAGCCCTGGTATTGAATGTTTACTGAGCACTTGTGTGCCAGACCCTGGCCCTAAGTGCTGGTGCCCGTCGCCTGCATCTTCTCTTTTCATCCTCTGACTAAATACTATTATATCCCCATTTTACAGATGAGGACACAGAGGCTTGTAAGGGTAGAATGACCTAAGGTCACACGGGTGGGTAAGTGGCAAGGCCAGGCCTTGAATCCCTAGCCTCCTCATTGAGTTCCTCTTGACTATAGCAGAGGCTGGGCCAGGCCTCTGAGACCACCACGCGTGACTCCCCACCCCCAATGAAAAGGTTGAGATATCATATCCAGCCCTGGCCGGTTTGGCTCAGCGGTTAGTGTGTCGGCCTGCGGTCCAGAGGGACCCGGGTTTGGTTCCCACTAGGCGACCACTCGATGTGTCCCTTTCACGTCGATGTTTCTCTGTCTCTCTCTCCCTCCCACTCTATCTGAACAAAATATCGAAAAATGTCCTCGGGTGAGGATAAAAAAAAAAAAAAAGATATCATATCCATACAGTAATATGTGCTGTATGTGTACACCCAGATCAAGAAACAGAATTTCCCCAGAAACCCCATCTTGCCCCTCCCCACCCCATCTCCCCTTGGAGCCAGTGGGTGGTTCTCTGTTTCCCACAGGCAGTACCACATTGTAGTTATTTTTTATTTGGTGCAAAGAACGCATTCGTTTACTTTAATCTTTGCACTGAAAAGCCATAGAGGGTGAGCTGGCAAGCACTCGCTGCTATGGGCTGTAGTGTGTAACTTCTATCTTCAAGGCTGCTGTAAAAACAATTACATGCTTTTAAATTAACGCCATGGTTAATTAATCATTAACCTGACTTCTAATAGCATACCCCTGATTATTAAATGAACATTTCTATTGACATAACATGGAAAGGTGCACAAATCATAAGCACTGAGCTTGACCACACAGCAGCCCAGAGGAGCAGTAGGCAAGTATTTTGCTCAAAGCTACTTGGTCAATCATTGGGAGGCCAAGGCTGGACCCCAGGTGGCCCAAGACCCTGCCTGGTGACAGAGAAGCAGCTGGGCATTTCGGTGGGCACCCTGCCCCTTCCCCCACTCCCATCCTTTTTCAGTTCCTATTGGTGAGTCCCTGGGGGCCCGACAGCTGCCCTGCCTCCCCAAAACGAGCTCACAGCCTCCTGCAGGTCTGTGGGCTGAAGCCAGGAAGATGCTCATGTTTGCACTCTGTGTACCAGGATAGAAGGCATGTTAACGCTTATAGCATCTGTTCCCAACACAGTCCCTTTGGCTGGAATTGCAGGAATTCCGATCCTGTGGCAAAAAGAAAATGCCTTTACTGAAGAAGGAACACCAAGATTTGCCATGTGCCTACATGGGAGCCCGGCATGGCCCCGTTAGTACTTTCTTCCCTGTGTTTGCCTAAGAGCTTGTCCAGATTCTCCCAGCAGGGAGTGGAGTCTGGTTCCATCTTGTCTGGTGGGTCCACCCACCTAGGCAAACAGTCACATTCCTCAGCTGTGATTCTTCACCCTGCGCTTGGTCCTCAGTGAGGTCTTTGTTAAGGAGGTAAGATGAGGCACCACGGTGAGTCAGGACCTCCAAAAGGTTATTCTGATTTCATCGGGGAGGTGGCTGTGCAGAGGCCAAAGTCGGCCTTCTAGCCTGACCCTGCCTTTCACTCACTTTTTCTCTCTGGGCCTCCGCAGCCTCCTCTGAGAAACCCAGGTATTGGAAATAAGACAGCCTCTGTGTAGGGTTGCCAGATTTAGCAAATAAAAATACAAGACGTGCCCTGGCTGGGTGGCTCAGTGGGCTGGTGCGTCGTTCTGTGCATTGGAAGGTTACTGGTTTGATTCCTGGTTAGGACCCATACCCAGGTTTCGGGTTTGATCCCTGGTCACAGGGAAGAAAGTACTAATGGGGTATGTACAGAGGCAACCGATTGATGTAGCTCTCTCAAATAGATGTTTCTCTCTCTCGCTCTCTCCCTCCCTCTCTCTCTAAAGTCAATTAAAAAGCAAAACAAGCCCAGCTGGTGTGGCTCAGTGGTTGGGCATTGACCCATGCACCAAGAGGTCGCCGGTTCGATTCGCAGTCAGGGCACATGCCCAGGTTGTGGGGCATGCAGGAGGTGGCCAATCAATGTTCTCTCTCCTTTTCCCTTCCTCTCTCTCTCAAAATCAATAAAGAAAAAAAAAAATGGAAAGAAGACGTGCCCTGGCCAGGTGGAGCATCGTCCTGGACACGAGGCTTTGATTCCTGGTCAGGGCACAGAACCAGGTTGCAGGTTCAGTCTCTGATTGGGAAACATACCTAGGTTACAAGTTGGATCCCCAGTCGGGGTGCATACAGGAGGCAACTGATCAATGTTTCTCTTGCATCAGTTTCTCTCTCTTCCTTCCTCTCTCTCCAAAATCAACACAAAAGAAACATCCTCAGATGAGGATTTAAAGAAGAAAAAAATACAAGACTGCTCAGTTAAATTTGAATTGCAGATACATGAATACTGATTTCCAGTATGCGTATGTCCCATGAAGTAATTGGGCATCCTATCTTATCTGACAACCTTCTGTCCACAGCCACTTCCAAGACTAGGTTTGTGATTCACTCCAGGAAGGTTTATCTCACATTCTAGAGACAAACATTCATGACCCAGGAGTAACTGAAGGGAACCAGCAGACCTTGGTGCCAGAAATATAAAAGCAGGGTCCCTCCAGCCAGTGAGTGGTTCTTGAGTCTCCCACAGGCTTTACTACATCTTAATTATTTTCTACCCTGTGCAAAGTACACCTTAGTTGACTTTTCTCTTTGCATCGCAGACCTGCAGGCGGTGAGCTGGCAAGCACTCGCTGCTGTGGGCTGGTAGTTTATGGTTTCTATCTTCAAGGCTGCTGTAAAAACAATAACAGACAGCTTGGCCAAGTGTCTCCTCTCCCCTGGAGATGTTCATGGTTTTCGAGAGGGCTGTGTGGTGTGCAAAGCAGCAGATATCCATCTATCTCACCACCGCTCGGAGGAGGGGCGGGCCCCTGCAGGAGGAAGTGAGTTTTTATCATTGTCCCTCTCTGTCACCAGAGAGGATCCTGCCATGGCTGTTTGCCGGGGTGCAAGAAAGAACCTGTTCTGCTTCAGGCTGTTGTGCAAATAATTAACATTCTGATGTTTTGAAGGGAACATAAACAGAGCCCAATTCAATATGAAAGGGAGGTTTTTCACACCCTTGCCAATGTGTGAAAGAGAGAACGTTTATACCTGAAGTAGCATGGACCTAAGTGAGTGCTCATATCATCTTGACAAACTAAGAGGCCCCTCCCACGACATCTTTATTTTCTAATTCTGAAACTGTATCTTTGTAACAAATTCAAATGATGAAGGGTGGCATGTAGAAGGATACGGCTCTGAAGCGTGGGGCCAGATGGACCTGGGCTTTGGCGTTCGGCGGCCCAGAGCTGTGGCTTATTAGCACTGGACCCCCCAGAGCCCCATTCCCTCAGCTGTATAATGGGGACCGCAGTGATGTTTCTCTCTAAGGGTATTATTAGGGTTCAGTGGCATCAGTTCTCTGGCCTCTTGAACGCATTAGCTTGGTGTCTGTCAGCTCCTACTGTCGTGATGACGATGAAGTTGAAGGTAAGAGTAGCCCCGCTCCCACAGTTAGGCGTCTGCCTGGCTTCCATTCAGACGAGCTTTAACCCCTTTGCAAACATCGTAGCCCATCTACTGGGGCGGAGGGGTCCTCTCCAGTAAAAGCATCTGTAGCCTCTGCTGGAGGCTGGCTCTCTGCCTGGTAGCCCCGATCACAGAGGGAGTGGAGTG
The DNA here is from genome assembly GCF_014108415.1 of Molossus molossus. Taxonomy (NCBI): domain Eukaryota; kingdom Metazoa; phylum Chordata; class Mammalia; order Chiroptera; family Molossidae; genus Molossus; species Molossus molossus. The sequence goes on from NW_023425357.1 coordinate 20,711,571, forward strand.
GATGGAACCTGTCCACACTCCCAAGTGAAGCCCCCCCGGGGGCACTTCCTCCTGGCACACCAGGCCACACGGAGGGTCAGATCTGGGACCCCACTGCCCTGGTGCTTCTGGCAGTCCTAGTGCCTTCACAGGAATGTTCGGTGGTGATAGCACAGCAGCGACGGCAGGGACCGCTCCCAGGCCCTGTCCCAGAGGCTGGGGGCAGGATGCTGGTTCTACAGGTGAGGGCCCCAGCCTGAGGAACTTCAGCACCTCAGTCGCAGAGAGGGCAGTGATTTGTCTAAGATCACACAGCTCCTCGGGTGCCTCTCCGCCCCTCTCCAGCCTGTTGCCTTCGTTCTGTCCTAGTGGGAGAACCACAGCAACAGGGTTGCAACATCGTGCGTAGGGATAAGAAAAGCCAATGTGGCCTGGCCAGTGCGGCTCACTGTTTGGGCATCGACCCATGCACCAAGAGGACGCCGGTTCGATTCCCGGTCAGGGCACATGTCCAGGTTGTAGGCCCGATCCCCAGTGGGGGGCATGCAGGAGGCAACCAGTTGATGTTCTCTCTCATCAATGTTTCTGTCTCTCTCTCCCTTCCTCTCTCTAAAATCAATAAAGGAAAAAAAAGTGTGTGTCAGCTCTCCATCTGGGAATTCCAGAAACCTGGAATAGAATTGCTGCACATAGACATGACCCTGATGTAATGTTTGCCTGACTCTGGCGCAGCTTGTCCCATGTGTTCCCTAAATCCAGGCTGGGGCTACCCCTGGGTCCTCATCCTCTTGTTTTGTTTTGTTTTCTTCCTTTCTCTGAGGGTTTTGAGATAGGTTTTTTCAATCCTCACCGGAGGATAATTTTTCTATTGATTTTTTTTTTAGAGAATTGGAAGGGAAGGAAGAAGGAGGGAGAGAGAGAAACATCAATGTGAGAGAGACGCATCGATTAGTTGCCTCCTGCACAACCCCGACCAGGTCTGGGAATCGAACCTGAGACCCTTTGGTCTGTGGGCCAACGCTCTAACACTGGTCAGGGCAAGATAGGTATTTTTAAAATTACAAGACAGCTTTGGGGACAAAACTTACCGGTTCAGGACAACTCTTCCGGGAGGGGGCGCTCCTGGCAGAGAGAGGCACTAGGAAGACGGGATCTGATACGCAAACCGCACCCTGTGTGTGGCGGCGGCGGGAGGCAGTGGGGCGGGGCACAGGAGAGACGCAACCTGTCTCTGCTTCTCTTTCCTTTGGCGACTTCTTCACTTGAGGTGGTTTGAAGTTTACAGAAAAAGTTGCGCTCCTGTGTATCCAGCCCTAGACACGAGCATTTAGCTGCATTTGCTTTATCGGTGGTCTCTGTACCTACACATGCTTGTTATGATTTTCTGGCCGAACTGTTCAAAAGTTAAGTTGCAGAAATGATGACCTCGACCCCAAGCACTTCAGTGCTTCCTAAACGCAAGGGCCCTCTTACAGAACACAGGACAATGGTCGAAATCAGAAAATGGAACGTCGGCCCTATCCTGTCATCTGGTAGACCATCTTTCCTTTGGCTGTTTTGTTATTTTTCAGACACACAAGTATGTGATGAACTCCCATTTCCCAGCGTCAGCAGCAGACAGCCCCCCGCCCTCATTGTATGTCTGCCCTGCTCCCTGTGCGACTTGTTTTTCTGGAGTATTTTACAGCTAAGTCCTGATATTGATTCATCTGTGAAGATTCATCTGTGAGCATAAATCATTGTTCAAACCCTGGGATGGGATGTGACGTAGAATCTCTTGAGTGGGCTGTAACCAACACTTAGAAAAGAGACTAGACTATAAAATCAGAGTGCGTTGTGCAGACCAGGTGTGCCGCTGTGATGTTATTAAGTGTCTTTCTTACAGTGGCCATCGGAGGTCCTGGGTTTATTTGTTGGTGATCTGACCTTGGTTGCAGGACCCCAGAGGGGGAGACCCAGGTTCGGGAGGGTTGGGGAGACAGACAGAGGTCAGGTCCATGCTACCACCCACCTAAAAGCTCCATGTTTGGAAGTATGGGCTCTAGAGTCCAAAGTGCTGGGCTTGGCCCTGGCTGGTTTGGCTCAACAGTTAGAGCATCGGCCCACAGACCAAAGAATTGCAGGTTCAATTCCGGCCAAGGGCGCGGACCTCAGTTGCAGTTCGTCCCCGTCCCAGGTTGGGGTCGTGCGAGTGGCAACCAGTCAATGTGTCCCTCTCACGTCAATGTTTCTCTCTCTCTCTCCCTTCCACTCTGTCTTAAGATATATGTAAAAAAAAAAAAATGTATCCTCGGGTGAGGATTAACAAAACAAAACAAAATGCTGGGCTTGAGTCCTGGCCCCACCACCTGCTATCCATTTGACCTTGTGCAAGTTCACCAACCTCTCTGTGCCTCACTTTTCCCATCTGTGAGGTGGGAATACAAATGGTTCCAACCTCACAGGGCTGTAGTGAGGATTAACTGACCGTGAGTCTCTGCCAGGTGGCTCTGCCCAGGGCTGGTGCCTGTGGTTCCCACAGGCCTGGTCTTGGCTTTCTCTTCCCAGCCTCAGCCCATCTTCCCCTGACAAGGATACTCTCTCCTTAGCATCTCATCCTGCACATTAGAATCCCTCGGAGAGTTTTCAAAAGTCCCAGTGCTGCCCTGGCCAGTAGGCTCAGCAGTTAGAGCGTCGGCCCGCAGACTGAAGGGTCTTGGGTTCGATTCCAGTCACGGGCACGTACCTGGGTTGCAGGTTCGATCCCTGGCCTCAGTCGGCATACAGGAGGCAACCAATAGATGTGTCTCTCTCAATCAATGTTTCTCTGTCTCCCCCCCCCCTCACACTCTATCTGAAATGAATGGAAAAGTATCCTCAGGTGAAGATTAACAAAAAAAAATTAATAAAAATAAAAGTCCCAGTGCCAAGCTACACCCCAGGCCCACCCCAGGATGGGACCCAGGCATCCAAAAAAAATTTTTTTTTTCTTTATTGATTTTAGAAAGAGAAGAAGGGAGAGGGAGAGAGAGAAAGAGATGAGAGAACATTGATTGGCTGCCTCCTGCATGCCCCCCACTGGGGATTGGGCCCACAACCTGGGCATGTGCCCTGACCAGGAATCGAACCGGCGACCTCTTGGTGCATGGGTCAACACTCAACCACTGAGCCACACCTGCCAGGCGGCATCCAAAATTTTAAAAAGCACCCAAGTGATTCTGTGTCGGACGATGCGGTGTTTAGCGTTTCACCGGCAGGGATCATCCCCTGGGCCTTGTGGAAATGCATCTCCTACGCCTTCAGGAGGTGTGTGGGGTGGGGCCCGAGAGCCTGCACACGTTCCCCGTAGAGTGCGACCCTGGAGAACAGGCCCCGATGAGACTGATACCTCCCTTCCCTCCATCGCTGTCCTAAATCATAGCAGCTGGCCCTTGGGCTTCGCTCCTTTTCTAGCCTCATCTCTGACATCCGTTCTCACTGCTCCTTGAGGCTGCAAGTGCATCGTCCCCATTTCAAAGATGAGAAGAGTGAAGTCTAGGATGCTTAAGGAGCCTGCCTGAGGTCACAGGGCTGAGCCAGGCCCTGGTCCCAGCCAGGAGAGCTACTGCTCCAGGGCCTGCTCCTGAGTGGGACAGCTTCCTTTTGCACAAGTCTGTCCTGAATCTGTCCCCACCCATTTCTCTCTGTCTCTCCTGTCCTCGCAGGATCGGTTCTCTCTCCCACCTTCCTCAGTCTCCCCTGCTCCATCCTCTAGTGCCTGTTTCCAGTCCACCTCCTCCCTGCCCCACAAATCCAGCCTGGCTAAAACTGAAGCCTTTATCCTGGCCCCTCCTCCAAACCAGCCCCTTCTGGGGTCCCACCAGCTCCAAGCCCGTGTGTCTCCTGGACTCCCAGCGGCTTCTTTCTCCACTGCCCTGCCTCTTCGAAGTTCAGGCTCCACGTGTGTGGCCCAGAGCAGAGCTTCTCTGACCTTGACAAGCACACGGATCTGAGGGGCCCTTGTTAACATACTGATTCTGGCTCAGTGTGTCTGGGTGGGCCTGAGATGCTGCATTGCTGACAGGCTCCCAAGGGTGCTGAGGCTGCGGGCCCAGCAGCACCGCCCATGTAGTGATAGTCAGGGGGACCTGCTGTTTCCCAGGTGGCCCCTGGCCTGTGCAGATTCCTCGAATGCAGACTTGCTGCTTGGTGCTCTCAGAATAACCTCTGAACCCTGCAACCAGCCCCCAGAGCCCTCAAGGTGTAGCTCATCTTTGCTTCTCTGTGTCCTGTCCCTGCCCGGACATCCTGCCCTCTGGTTCCTCCCATAGACCATGCCCTTTTTGTCCTCTGGACCTTTGCACACTCTATTCCTGGGGCCTTCAAGGCTGTTCCCTGCTTGTCCTACTCCTGCTTACCTTTAGGGACATGTTCCTCCGGCTTCCCAGGCTGGGGCAGGAACCCTTCCTTCCCTGTTTCCCATAGGCTCACCATGCCTCTGTCAGGTCCAGTTGGCATGCCTGTCTCCCCTGCTAGTCTGAACAGCCTGGATTCAGAGCCTTGAAGGCCCTTGTGGGGTGGGCCCCAGCTGGGGGTCAGGACAGACCCAGGTTTGAATCCTAGCTCCACTCTCATTGTAAGCTGTGTGGCCTCAGGCAGGGGACACCACCTCTCTGAGCCTTGATTTCCACATCTGTAAACAGGGGGCAGTAATAGCGCCTCACAGGGTTGTTGCTGAGGACGGAGTGTCAAGAATACACATGTGCTTGAGCACGGTCAGCTGCTACGCCTCAGCTGATCACTCGCCACTAAGGACGCATCATTGGCCCTGGCCGGTTTGGCTCAGCAGTTAGTGCATTGGCCTGCGGTCCAGAGAGACCGGGTTCCGTTCCCACTAAGGGCACGTACCTCGGTTGCAGTTTGTCCCCGGCCCTGGTTGGTCATGCGGGTGGCAGCCACTCGATGTGTCCCTTTCACGTCGATGTTTCTCTCTCTCTCTCTCTTCCTCTCTCTCCCTCCCACTCTATCTGAACAAAAAAATGGAAAAATGTCCTTGGGTGAGGATAAAAAAAAAAAAAAGGATGCATCACTGCGGGAAGATCGTGGGAACACTGGTTGGGACCATTTTAATGCTCATGGATGGGGACTCGCACCCCTTACAGCTTAATCTGTCCGATTTGGAAAGAATCTGCACTTTAAAAGAGGGACCCATCGTGGTGGGCCAGCGTTGGGCCACCCCTGAAGCTGGCGGAGGGTCCCCACATTGTGAAGTCAGCCAGCACCTGTGGCCCCTGAAAGGCAAGGCCAGGTGGTGTGGGTTCCACATCGTCAGTTCCCCGACCACGCCCTCACTGTCAACTTTACCCGAGAGCGCAGCCAGCCTCCAGTATGTTTAGCTCTGAGGCGCCTGAAAGTTTTTTCCACCAGCACCGACTCGAGTTTTGAGCAAATTCAGCCCCGAGGTAGTCAGCAGGCACCACAACCTGGAGGCCTCGCTTTCTCTCCCCGCTGCTTCCTGTTGTGCACCCGGTGGGGGTGGGGACGGGGGGCGGGGGCCTGGCCACACGTGGTCAATACAAACAAGCCTCTCCTTTCTCCGCAGGCTGCAGGGGTGCTGCCAACATGGGGCTTAAGCTGTCCTGTCTGAAAGGTAAGGTGCGGCTCTCCTTCAC